>NC_133161.1:55877500-57127500 GCF_040802235.1 Manis javanica | reverse complement strand
CGTATAGAAGCTGACATAGAGAGAGATAAAAGGATCTCCAGGAATGAAACAACACTAAGAGAAATATGTGACCAATACAAAAGGAAAAACATTCGTATTATAGGGATACCAGAAGAGGAAGAAAGAGGAAAAGGGATAGAAAGTGTCTTTGAAGAAATAATTGCTGAAAACTTCCCCAAACTGGGGGAGGAAATAATCGAACAGACCATGGAATTATACAGAACCCCCAACAGAAAGGATCCAAGGAGGATAACACCAAGACACATAATAATTAAAATGGCAAGGATCAAGGACAAGGAAAGAGTTTTAAAGGCAGCTAGAGAGAAAAAGGTCACCTATAAAGGAAAACCAATCAGGCTAACATCAGACTTCTCAACAGAAACCCTACAGGCCAGAAGAGAATGGCATGATATACTTAATGCAATGAAACAGAAGGGCCTTGAACCAAGGATACTGTACCCAGCACGACTATCATTTAAATATGATGGTGGGATCAAACAATTCCCAGACAAGCAAAAGCTGAGGGAATTTGCTTCCCACAAACCACCTCTACAGGGCATCCTACAGGGACTGCTCTAGATGGGAGCACCCCTAAAAAGAGCACAGAACAAAACACACAACATATGAAGAATGGAGGAGGAGGAATAAGAAGGGAGAGAAGAAAAGACTCTCCAGACAGTGTATATAACAGCTCAATAAGCGAGCTAAGTTAGGCAGTAAGATACTAAAGAAGCTAACCTTGAACCTTTGGTAACCACGAATCTAAAGCCTGAAATGGCAATAAGTACATATCTCTCAATAGTCACCCTAAATGTAAATGGACTTAATGCACCAATCAAAAGACATAGAGTAATAGAATGGATAAAAAAGCAAGACCCATCTATATGCTGCTTACAAGAAACTCACCTTAAACCCAAAGATAAGCATAGACTAAAAGTCAAGGGATGGAAAAACATATTTCAGGCAAACAACAGTGAGAAGAAAGCAGGGGTTGCAGTACTAATATCAGACAAAATAGACTTCAAAACAAAGAAAGTAACAAGAGATAAAGAAGGCCACTACATAATGATAAAGGGCTTAGTCCAACAAGAGGATATAACCATTCTAAATATATATGCACCCAATACAGGAGCACCAGCATATGTGAAGCAAATACTAACAGAACTAAAGAGGGAAATAGACTGCAATGCATTCATTGTAGGAGACTTCAACACACCACTCACCCCAAAGGATAGATCCACCGGGCAGAAAATAAGTAAAGACACACAGGCACTGAACAACACACTAGAACAGATGGACCTAATAGACATCTATAGAACTTTACATCCAAAAGCAACAGGATATACATTCTTCTCAAGTGCACATGGAACATTCTCCAGAATAGACCACATACTAGCTCACAAAAAGAGCCTCAGTAAATTCCACAATATTGAAATTCTACCAACCAATTTTTCAGACCACAAAGGTATGAAAGTAGAAATAAATTCTACAAAGAAAACAAAAAGGCTCACAAACACATGGAGGCTTAGCAACATGCTACTAAATAATCAATGGATCAATGAACAAATCAAAATAGAGATCAAGGAATATATAGAAACAAATGACAACAACAACACTAAGCCCCAACTTCTGTGGGATGCAGCGAAAGCAGTCTTAAGAGGAAAGTATATAGCAATCCAGGCACACTTGAAGAAGGAAGAACAATCCCAAATGAATAGTCTAACATCACAACTATTAAAACTGGAAAAAGAAGAACAAATGAGGCCTAAAGTCAGCAGAAGGAGGGACATAATAAAGATCAGAGAAGAAATAAACAAAATTGAGAAGAATAAAACAATAGCAAAAATCAACGAAACCAAGAGCTGGTTCTTTGAGAAAATAAACAAAATAGATAAGCCTCTAGCCCAACTTATTAAGAGGAAAAGAGAGTCAACACAAATCAACATAATCAGAAATGAGAATGGAAAAATCACGACAGACTCCACAGAAATACAAAGAATTATTAAAGACTACTATGAAAACCTATATGCCAACAAGCTGGAAAACCTAGAAGAAATGGACAACTTCCTAGAAAAATACAACCTCCCAAGACTGACCAAGGAAGAAACACAAAAGTTAAACAAACCAATTACAAGCAAAGAAATTGAAACAGTAATCAAAAAACTACCCAAGAACAAAACCCCGGGGCCGGACGGATTTACCTCGGAATTTTATCAGACACACAGAGAAGACATAATACCCATTCTCCTTAAAGTGTTCCACAAAATAGAAGAAGAGGGAATACTCCCAAACTCATTCTATGAAGCCAACATCACCCTAATACCAAAACCAGGAAAAGACCCCACCAAAAAAGAAAATTACAGACCAATATCCCTGATGAATGTAGATGCAAAAATACTCAATAAAATATTAGCAAACAGAATTCAACAGTATATCAAAAGGATCATACACCATGACCAAGTGGGGTTCATCCCAGGGATGCAAGGATGGTACAACATTCGAAAATCCATCAACATCATCCACCACATCAACAAAAAGAAAGACAAAAACCACATGATCATCTCCATAGATGCTGAAAAAGCATTTGACAAAATTCAACATCCATTCATGATAAAAACTCTCAGCAAAATGGGAATAGAGGGCAAGTACCTCAACATAATAAAGGCCATATATGATAAACCCACAGCCAGCATTATACTGAACAGCGAGAAGCTGAAAGCATTTCCACTGAGATCGGGAACCAGACAGGGATGCCCACTCTCCCCACTGATATTTAACATAGTACTGGAGGTCCTAGCCACAGCAATCAGACAAAACAAAGAAATACAAGGAATCCAGATTGGTAAAGAAGAAGTTAAACTGTCACTATTTGCAGATGATATGATACTGTACATAAAAAACCCTAAAGACTCCACTCCAAAACTACTAGAACTGATATCGGAATACAGCAAAGTTGCAGGATACAAAATCAACACACAGAAATCTGTAGGTTTCCTATACACTAACAACGAATCAATAGAAAGAGAAATCAGGAAAACAATTCCATTCACCATTGCATCAAAAAGAATAAAATACCTAGGAATAAACCTAACCAAGGAAGTGAAAGACTTATACTCTGAAAACTACAAGTCACTCTTAAGAGAAATTAAAGGGGACACTAATAAATGGAAACTCATCCCATGCTCATGGCTAGGAAGAATTAATATCGTCAAAATGGCCATCCTGCCCAAAGCAATATACAGATTCGATGCAATCCCTCTCAAATTACCAGCAACATTCTTCAATAAATTGGAACAAATAATTCAAAAATTCATATGGAAACACCAAAGACCCCGAATAGCCAAAGCAATCCTGAAAAAGAAGAATAAAGTAGGGGGGATCTCACTCCCCAACTTCAAGCTCTACTACAAAGCCATAGTAATCAAGACAATTTGGTACTGGCACAAGAACAGAGCCACAGACCAGTGGAACAGATTAGAGACCCCAGAAATTAACCCAAACATATATGGTCAATTAATATTTGATAAAGGAGCCATGGACATACAATGGCAAAATGACAGTCTCTTCAACAGATGGTGCTGGCAAAACTGGACAGCTACATGTAGGAGAATGAAACTGGACCATTGTCTAACCCCATATACAAAGGTAAACTCAAAATGGATCAAAGACCTGAATGTAAGTCACGAAACCATTAAACTCTTGGAAAAAAACATAGGCAAAAACCTCTTAGATATAAACATGAGTGATCTCTTCTTGAACATATCTCCCCGGGCAAGGAAAACAACAGCAAAAATGAGCAAGTGGGACTACATTAAGCTGAAAAGCTTCTGTACAGCGAAAGACACCATCAATAGAACAAAAAGGAACCCTACAGTATGGGAGAATATATTTGAAAATGACAGATCTGATAAAGGCTTGACGTCCAGAATATATAAAGAGCTCACACGCCTCAACAAACAAAAAACAAATAACCCAATTAAAAAATGGGCAGAGGAACTGAACAGACAGTTCTCCAAAAAAGAAATACAGATGGCCAAGAGACACATGAAAAGATGCTCCACATCGCTAATTATCAGAGAAATGCAAATTAAAACTACAATGAGGTATCACCTCACACCAGTAAGGATAGCTGCCATCCAAAAGACAAACAACAACAAATGTTGGCGAGGCTGTGGAGAAAGGGGAACCCTCCTACACTGCTGGTGGGAATGTAAATTAGTTCAACCATTGTGGAAAGCAGTATGGAGGTGCATCAAAATGCTCAAAACAGACCTACCATTTGACCCAGGAATTCCACTCCTAGGAATTTACCCTAAGAACGCAGCAATCAAGTTTGAGAAAGACAGATGCACTCCTATGTTTATCGCAGCACTATTTACAATAGCCAAGAATTGGAAGCAACCTAAATGTCCATCTGTAGATGAATGGATAAAGAAGATGTGGTACATATACACAATGGAATACTACTCAGCCATAAGAAGTGGAAAAATCCAACCATTTGCAGCAACATGGATGGAGCTGGAGAGTATTATGCTCAGTGAAATAAGCCAAGCGGAGAAAGAGAAATACCAAATGATTTCACTCATCTGAGGAGTATAGGAACAAAGGAAAAACTGAAGGAACAAAACAGCAGCAGAATTACAGAACCCAAAAATGGACTAACAGGTACCAAAGGGAAAGGAACTGGGGAGGATGGGCGGGCAGGGAGGGATAAGGGGGGGGAAGAAGAAGGGGGGTATTAAGATTAGCATGCATGGGGGGGAGGGAGAAAGGGGAGGGTGGGCTGCACAACACAGAGAGGACAAGTAGTGACTCTACCACATTTTGCTAAGCTGATGGACAGTAACCGTAATGTGGTTGTTAGGGGGGACCTGATATAGGGGAGAGCATAGTAAACATAGTATTCTTCAGGTAAGTGTAGATTAAAAATTTAAAAAAAAAAAGAAAGAAAGAAAGAAAAGGGGGATTACTCCTTAACAGGATAAAACTATTGGTAAATCAAAGATCAACGCATGCTTTAAATATCCTTATTGTTGATCACTTAAAGGGTGTCAGATGATCAGCTATGGAGGTACTCTTTTCTGATAATATTCCTTTCTCTTAATTAAAAAAAAAAAAAAAAAAAGCAGTTACTGTGTGCTGACCTCCAATGAGTTCTGCACAGTGGTATAGAGGGCATGTCAAAGTGTGGGCAAAGGGTCTGTTTGTTTCTACGCAGAAGATCAAGGCCTAGCTTGGATACCCAGAAAATGAACTAAGATACGATATGAGGAGGAGCTTCCGGCATCAGCACTCTCTGGAGGACTCGTGCCGGGGGATGATCATCAAAAAGCCTCCACAGGGATCCGGACGATGCTGCGGTTGTGGCTGCATCCAGCCCACCGTCTCCTGGACTTGCCATAAGAAGGAGGAGGGAGATGTCTAGGCTGGCATGTGCATACAGTGAGACAACGAATTTGACTGGATCTGTACTGTTGGAACTCAACCAGGAGTTGGGAGGGGTGCAAGTTGTAGCACCCCAAAATCTCATGACTATAGACTAGCTATGGTTAAAAGAACATATGGGATGTGAACAGATCCCAGAAATGGGCTGCTTTAATTTGTCTGATGGTTCAAGTACAGTTGGACAATATCCATCATATCATAGATAAATTTTCACAAATGCCTAGGGTGCCTAAATGGTTTTCTTGGCTTCACTGGAGATGGCTGGTAATTATAGATTTGCTTTGTTTATGTCACCGTATTCCTATTATGTTAATATGTGTGTGCAAATTAGTTAGTAGTTTAAAACCTATACATACTTAAGGTACTATACAAGAAGATATGTCAAAGAAATAATCAATCCTCCCAAGTTTCCTTCATATGCTACATCTATAGCTTTTCTTCTTCCTTCCTAATTACAAACCTTAAATAGAATTCGTGCCTCATATCGAATTTACCGAGTATCATAATTCCTCCAGGTGGTAAAGATACCTCGAGACAAGTGCTGGGCATAGAAGCCACAGGGCATAAATCTGCAAAGAAGTAAAAAGCTAACCTTTGCAAACAATATGGCTTCTCTCTCACTTACCAACTTTACATTTCCCTGTATGGCCCCGGAAGATGACTGGTTAGCCAGAGACGGGTAAGATTCCTCAAGGGAGGAACAACCTAAGACAGGCACAGTCGCAGGGGGGCCATCAGGTGAGAATTTGGGGATCAACAGAGGTGAGGCTCAGAACCTCACCCCCCCTGCTTTGAGAGAAATCTTCTGCATCCGTGGATGTCTTGCTGCCCTTGTCTAGCCTGGATTAATACTTAGTCCATAGGCACACACCTGATCATCTGATCATCTATATTTGCCTTCTTACAGCACTAAACTATGTTTTCTACCTTTATCTTGCATCTACCTACCACTTCAGCATTTTATTAAAAATAAAAATAATAATAATAATAGGAGAAATGTGGGATCAACATATAAATCAAGTACAAAAATCAAATGAATATTCATATTTGACCTGATGGTTTATAGGTCATATTGCATGATCAAAACCGAAAGTTTCTGTGATGAATGCCCTTGTACTGTTCACCATGTAAGAATTTATTCACTCTGTAAGAATTCGTTCACCATGTAAGAACTTTTTCGTTATGCTTCAGAAGATTGGAGACTGACGAGAATTAGGCTTGAGATGGATTAATGATTGTACATTGAGCATTGACCCCCCTATACTGAATTTTATTGTTGTTAACAACCATTTGATCAATAAATATGAGAGATGCCCTCTCAAAAAAAAAAAAATAAATAAAAAAAAAAAAAAAAAAAAATTAGCCAATAAATGTTTAGAAAGATGATTGATATCACTCATAATTGAATAAACACAAATTAAAACTAGAAAAAAAAATCTGGATTTAACAGATGATTCCTATCAAAATATAAATTATCAAAAATTGATCTAAAGAAAATAATAGAAAAATTAAATAGGTAATTGCTATAAAAGACATAGAAAAGATGACTAAATATTTATCATGAGAAATTTCACCAAGATCAGATGGTTTTACTACTGACTTTTATCTATAAAGTTAAAAAATATATAAACCATACATTTCCAGTGTTAGTTAAATTTCTCCAGGTATTAGAAAAAGTTGGAAATTTTCCTAATAAATTTAATGTATAACAAAAATTAGAAACACATATGAGCATAGGAAAGAAAATAATAAATTTATTTTTTGCTGATAATAAAAAAGCCAATATATTATATTTAAAAACTTTAGAACTAACACAAATTTGAGGTGTATGTGTACAATATATATGTGTATAGATATATATATATATGTGTGTGTAGATATATTATCACAAAAATCAGTAAGGTTTTCTTTTTTAGCAGTAAGTACCTAAAAATAAAAAATATTCCATCAAAATATTGACAAATATTTATAACAAAATGAACCAGAAAAGCACAAGAGATAGATGAAAAACAATGACATCTTATTAATTTATGAAGGATATGAAGGATCTGGATAAATGGAGAGGTAGATCATTTTCTTGGATGGGAAGACAGTATCATAAACAAACAACCATTAGAAAAAATCCAATCCAATAGAAAAATTGGCATAGAATAATGAAGAGAAATTTCTTAGGTGAATAGATTCAATCACTAAGATATATATTCAAAATGCTCACTCTGTGCTCCAATAAGGAAAATGCAAATTAACAGTGAGCTATCACTTCATATCTAGTGGACTAACAAATATTAAAAGGAAAAATGAAATCAGTTTGCCTGGGTTATTCTTACAAACTGCTGATATATGTCTGAATTGTTACAGAATATTGGGCAATATCTCTGGCAGGATCTCTTAAAATTCTAAGCACATATTCTTCATTCCCACAAGCCATTCCTGTTCATCTAACCCATAGAAATAAAAGAAACGAAAAGATCAGTATATATGCTGACTGATCTTTTTATTTCTTTTTTGCTCTCGGTGGCCTCACATGCCTCCTTTTCCCCTTCTGAGGGGAATATTTGTTACAAAATTGTTTGAAATGGCAAAGAACTAGAGGAAAGTATCCACCCAGCAAGAAAGAAAATACCCAGTAATAGGGAAATGTATAAATGTGGGTTTATGAAGTGTGTGATATTCCATTTTTGTAAAATTTGTAGATTTTACCTGTAATTGCGTATAATGACATCACAGAGAAAAATAAAGGATTCTTAATAGGTTGTTAAGATGGGATAACTAGTTGGAGGAAGAGAAGACTGGCTGATATAAAAGAGAGGAAAGGGAAGTGAGAACTATGAGAAGAAAAAAAAACTGCATTTAAAAAGCCCACCCAGTATGTAAATACCTTATTTTTGCATACATCTAAAAATATATCACATACCCATGATTTTTCAAAACTAAAAGCTTGAGACAGTTTTCTGCTTTTGAGTTACTTGGAGTCTAGTACTCAGATTATGATACAAAGTAGAAATTGAATATACTATATAAACGTATTCATTAGTTTCAGTTTACCAGTCAATTTCCTATCTGATCATCAGAAATTCTCATTAATAATTTTTTTTGAGGTCATCTAGTTCCTGAGTGGGCTGTTGGTCGGGGATTTGTTTTGCCATGTGTATTTCCTCCCATGGGGGGTTTTCATATAGAGAATGTAGATAAGGATTGCCAATCAAATAAATGAATTGATAATGTGTCAAAATATTAGAGCAAGGGCTAAAAACAACCCAATAATGGGCTTTTTGGTTAAAGAGAATGGTTTACGTTTGAGGACAAAGTGGTGTGTTCTTCCTCCTGCACTAAATCTAAAGTGTAGAATAGAAAAATGCTCAGGGATTCCTGTTGGAGAGGACGGTTACATCTACGTAGGCAGAGGGAACAGGCTCACAGGCCAGTCTTACATCTATTTTCCTAGAGCAAAAGGAGCGTGAATAGCATTGTCCTCCCAGCCTCCAGAGAAAGCACAATCCAGGTTTGCTAACCACTTGGAACAGGCAGCAGTGGAAGAAAAGAGGCCACACCTCGCCTAAGAGTAAGAAGAGAGAGGAAGTGCCTACCTTAATTCTTGTTTTGAGCCATTGCAAGCCTCCACAGTAAAACTGGTCCCTGTATGTCAAGTTCTGGATAATCAGAGTAGTTCTTCGTTTTCTCTTCCGGAGGATCAAACATGGAGATGCGAGAGAGAAGACAGATATGCTGTCTAATGCTCCTCAAAATGAGGATCCAGGAGAGATGCCCCTTACCCTGCACACACCTATGACTTGAAAATTTGTCCCCTACACTGTCAATAAGAGTGCACTCCCCATTTCATGAGAATGATAGTCATTAGATCACAGTATTCAAGCCATTTTCAAAATACCCTCATATAAAAAGGGAAAAGCGCTTTTCACCTTTTCCTAAAATGCTTGATTTTGATTATGTCAAACAAGCTGAACAACAAACTTGAACTACTCCAGAATACTTCCAACAGTCTTAACTTGAAAGCTGATTATCCTGTGGACCTAGATTCTCCATACATTCATGCAGGAATTCTAGGCAAAAGCTTTGCCATTACCTCATCTCACTTGTGTAACTGACAAAGATGTACTGTGCTAATCGTTTGCATTAACAACTTGGAAGTAGTTTCAAAGTAACTTGGGTTGTTGTTTGCTTGAAAATAGCATTCAACCAGCTCATGGGATTGAGGCTTGAAATACTTAGAGCTTTCACAAATATGCAGTAATTGGTATGAGAATGCAGATTGGTAAATATGTGCAATTACATCTGAACACTTTCAAGATTGTTTTAATGCTCTTGTTTTTGTGAGTGCTGCTATGCAAATATACGTGTAAATATTTCTATGCTCCCAGGACAGTTTTCAGCTCTGGAGACTGACATGCTAATGTCTCTGGGATGATAGTTCTAAAGAATAAGTTTACAGCAAAACACAATCTAATTTTCCTAATTAAGGAAGAAAAATAAGGCTAGTTGACAGTATCTGGGGCTCTGTATGTTTCTGGTATGGTTACGGCACCAAAGTCACCAGTCTGGCAGTTTCCACAGGTTTCTCTGTGTCTGTCCCCTCTGTTCTGTATTGATTGCCAGTATCTAGATAAGATCTTCACCTTCCCTTGCTTGGACTGTTGCTGTAGTTCATATACTACTTTTGCACCCCTAGTTTTGTCCCTTTTGCTACCCCTACTGTCCTTTAATCTGCCCATTGGATACTGTCACTTCCTCAATATAACTAACTCCCCTATAACTTAATGTTCAACTACACACAAGAGATGTTTAACTCCCCAGTATGAGTTCTTGAAGACTATGGCAGACTGTCTCCCAGTAGGAATGAGGACCTTCTGTTCCCAGTCTTCCCAATCTGAGACTCTCCAGCTGACCTCTCAGAGGATTCTGCTCAAGAATTGGTTTTGTTTTCCTCTTATTATATTTTGAGCTTAAAAAAAATTGTAGTCAAAGATTGAGGGGTCAGAGCAAATTGTTTCCTTAATATTGGGATATTTCATAAATTAATTTTATTTAGAGGTATAGAATATTTGATTCTACTACAGTGCTT
Organism: Manis javanica; assembly: GCF_040802235.1. Taxonomy (NCBI): domain Eukaryota; kingdom Metazoa; phylum Chordata; class Mammalia; order Pholidota; family Manidae; genus Manis; species Manis javanica. The sequence goes on along the minus strand of NC_133161.1, from coordinate 57,116,975 downwards.
GATTATAAAGTAACCAGAAATGTTTTCATTTAAGTGATGCTGAATGTCTTAAGAAACAGCGTCTGTAACATTTTCGCTAACTTTTGTCATAATAACTAACACCATAATGATGATAAAGGTTATCTTTTTTTTTAGCGATATTTAGAATCAGCCTGAAAATAGGCTTAACTTTAAAAACCTTTTTTTTTTTTTTGCTAAACATACTTATTGATTAATCAATTGATTTTTAAGACTTTTGTCAGGCCCTGGAGTTCTGGATACATTGTATAATTACCATAAACTTGAGGAATCGTGTTTTATTTTGTTTAATGATCCAAAATTAAGTTGCTTTTAGTCACAGGGTTTCTGTAAATGCAAACTTATGTCAGAAGAGGACTTTTATTTACTTTTTGATTCAACTCAGCATATTTATTTAATCTGCAATGATTCAGCTTACAGGCTGCTTTAGAAACTTGGAGTGTGTGTTCTCATAATGGCTAAGCTGATGGCTTTGATCTGAACAGAAAAGGCTCAGAAAAAAGGCATTTTTTTCCCTGCAAATTTGCCTTTGGAATTTCTCTTTCCTGTTAGGAAAGTACTATTATTTGACTATAGGACCACTCCTGTTTAGTTTAGATTTCCAGTGCTTGCAAAATTAGAGAGGGTTTTTTTTGTTTGTTTGTTTGTTTTTCTCATTTGGGATACTTTTTGGTACTTTCAGATGGAAAAAGGCAGAGTTATTCCAGGCACTGGAAGAAATCTGTGTTGCTGATTTTCTCTCCCTCCTGAACATTCTAGAAGAAATACAAAAGAATATGTCAGTATTAATCTGTTAGGCAGGTCACTAAATAACCAATATATGAATCATTGAGCCTAATTTCTCAGGATGCCTAACAGGAGAAAGATGACAAGTGTACATTCCATCTCTGCGCAAGAGGGACTTGCAGAGCCTGTCACCTCCCTCATCAGTCTTCCCTCCTTAGTCACTCTGCATCGGTTTATTTCACACTAACATTTCTTACACCCAGCTTCTGTCCATCCTCGCTTTGTTTAGATGGTCACCTCTGACTTTATGATCATCCTTCAGAAGACTCTTATCTCAATTTACATCCACTGCTGCCATTTATTCTCTGGCATCATCTGAATTCCACTGTTGGTGCTGGGCGGCCCTGTCCTTACAGTGAATTGAGCTTTCCTTATGTGCTTGGATCTTGCCCAACATGCAAGGACTGTTTCCTTTTAGCTCCTTGGAAATATGATCTCTTGGAACCAGGGTTTTCAGGCAGGGTCTCTGAAAAATAAGTGCGTGGATCCACTCTTCCGGCTTGATCCTTTTTGATGTGAATGGTTAGTATTTTGCGTAAGATCCTATTTAGATTCTAAGACTTTCAACAGGGACATCAATAATGACCTGAGAGTTTCATAGTCTGCATCATAGAAATCAGATGCTTTTAAGGCCTACACCCAAACTACATTTAATGTTTTAAAATGTAAGACTCAAGTATCACAGACACTCAGTGTTGAGAGGGATGAGAAGGTAATTTATCCCTCTAGGTACAAATATGATCTCCTTGAACATCCCTCCGGATGGGAAACTCACTACATTCTGAGTCGGCTCATGTGTATTTGGACAGATCTGACAAAGATTCCTTCTTCTTTTTCAACTGACATTTTCACCCCTTGGCTCTGGTTCTGCCTCTGAAGAGACCCATCCAACCTCTCCTTCCGAAGGCCTGTAGAAAGCTACCATACATTTCTCAGATGTCTTCCCTTTAGGTGTCACACACCCAGTTCCTTCAACTCTTTGTCCTCTTCCATGATCTTAAGTACTCTCATCTTCTGGCTGTTCAATTCTTCTGTTAATTTGTCTCTAATTCACATGTTGTCTAGACCCAAAGAGGAGGTCTTACCACTTCCCCCTTTATTGTTGCTTTTGAAATCGCAACCTAATCATGAATTTACCTTTCAGTGTATATGGACACCTCAGACTCCTAGTTCATACTGAAATTGTGACATAAAATCTTCAATTTGTAGATAGATATGCTTAGTTGGTTTCTGCTCCATTTCATATTTGTATGTTCTGGACTTCATGCCAATGTATTACATTCATCTACATTATATTTTATTTTCTCTGAGCCAGTATTTAAATAGTTTGAATTTCAAATCTGTAATCCAATGTATTCATCATTCATTATGACTTCATGTTACCTCTGTGCTTTGTGAATAGATCTCCTGTAACTTCATTAAAAGCAATGATGAAAATGTGTCAACAGGACATAGAAGAGACCCCTGTTAATTGTCACTAGAAATCTGCCTTAGACTGATGTCCATTTTTTAATTGGAGCCATTCATGGTTGCTCAGTCAGTTACAAATCCACCTAGTTGTCTGAATATTCAGCCAAATTTTCCACCTTTTCCTAAAGAATATTATGAAACATCTCAACCAAACCCTTGCTGAAAAATGCATGGACTGCATTTTTTTTTCAAAGAGGAAAATAAAGATGATTCTTTATAACTGATTTTTAGTAAATATGGGATGCTGATTTAGTAAATCAGTTATCACTTCTTCCCTGTCCATTGTTTAGAAACCAGCTTTTTAATAATCTATCATGGAACCTTGCCCTTCAAAGCTACCATTTCTGTATTATCTCCTCTTTTGGAAAAACTAGAATAAATTCCCTACATCCACCTTTTCTGCATCTCTCTATACTTTGTGATTATTAAATCATACATCACATTTCAAATTCTTAGTTACCCTAGCTGGGCTTTTCTTGCTTGGATATTTAATTAATTTGGAGTCATTAGGTAACTGTGTAAGTTGCTCTAGGACATGGTCTGCATCCATCAGGCTCTAGCCAAATCTTGTCACACAGCATATTTTGCCACATTGAACAAATGACTCTCTTTCCTTTTCTTGATTTAGCAAAGTTCACTCAACACTTTTCAGTTGGAAGGTCATATTACTTATGAAAATTCACTGTAAACAACTGAAAGTACAAAATCACAGTAACCTTAATGAACTAGATGTAAAAGCAATGCCAAGTGAGCTAGATCCAGCTCCTTTCTTTCTGATGTATCATTCCAGCCTCAAAGTTCAATGTGCAGCTGAAGCTCCAGCCATCTCCTCTATCTTCCAGGTAGCTAGAAGTAGAAGACACAAGGCGACTGTAACTCTGGGGGGAATATACCTTCCCAGCCTGGGAAAAATACCTTTGAAACTGAAATCAGTCAGTCTCTCAAGACCTGGCTGCAAAAAGGGATGCTACCCAACCTCTCCAGTCCAGATATGCCCTCACTCCCCCTTGTAATTACCTATTGATATGGAGATGGACTACTTGGAAACACCTATCAATATGGAGATGCACTAAAGCCGGGTGAGAGATTCTGGAAATACTGCAATTTTACCCCAGCCCACCCCTCCAGAAATCTTGCCTCACAGTCTACTTACTCCCTATCTTCTGCAATGGCCTCTGTGTGAGAAAGCTGGAGTTCTGTAACGAGACTAATATACAATAACAATAGTAATAAAATCATGATAATCCTCAAGCTGGAAGATCCAGCTAGGTTCAAAGTCCTATGCAGATTATGTCCATAGCTCGACCATTCCACAAGTGATCAGTAGCTGAATGGGTAGGGAGTTCAGAGCAATCAATAGGTGTCAGTAGCTGAATGAGTAGAGAGTTCAGAACAATCATCATGTGGCAGCTGCAGCCAGGGGATGGGTCCAGGCCATAGGTACTGTAGAAGAAAATAACCTTAAGGGCAATAAGATACATGTTTTAATGACACCAGCATAGGCGAATCTTGTCCATCAGGCAGGATGCATGCAAGAGAGTGGTCCTGTGGTAGGGCAGTGGCAGGAATGGGATCTCATCCTGGTCTAGTAAAACAGACCTTCACCCCTCTCCCTGTGGGAGTTACAGATGGGTCCGTATATAGGGCTATGGGAGGTACATGCAATGGCCATAAATATAAAACAAAACTTCCCCATAAGATGCTTTTACCTTCTGAACATTTTGGGTACACTACTGTGATCTTTGGGGGCCACTCTGCTGTTACTCCAGGAACAGGAGGCCAGCTTCCATGCCTTTACCCCAAGGTGCCAAAAGGGCCAGCCATCACTGGTCCATGTGTTGAAATGTCCAGGGCCACATCCACTCAACAGAGTCTCCAGGGTTTAATGCAATTGGGGCTGGCAGCTGGATGTTGCTCTGAGGGCCATATCCTGGCTTCAATAACTCTTATTAGGTTTCCACATACAGTTGGATAGGAGAGGCAGCAAGCTGTGTTAGCATGTCCACAGGGCTCAAGGTTCTTTTTTGGGGCTTCTCATTCAAATGCCATAGCACTGTCCATAAGCAAACTGACCAGCCCCAAAGACTATTGCTGTCTGACTTCAGGCCAGATTTCAACAAACCATAGTACTTCTCTATCATGCGTGCCCTGGTAGGGTTATATGGTACATGAAACTTCCACTTTATTCCTAATTGCTGCCCCCATTCTTGTAATGCATGGCCAGTAAAGTGGGTGCCTTGATCACTCTCAATCACCTGCAGCTGGCCATAGGCTGCAAAGAGATGCTGTAGGACCTTTTGGGGGTTTGTTGATCTGCATGATGTGCAGGAACAGCAACCAATAGTCCAGTAGCTGTGTCCATACAAGTCATGGCATACTGATACCCTTCTGATGTGGGCAGAGGCCCAATATAGTCTATCTGCTGCCTGACAAGAGGTATCGGCCCCTTTGCTATTGTCCCATGTTGCTGCAGGACTCAGTGTAAGTCCCTCTTAGAGCACACATGGCGCTCCTCCTGCGCTCTGCTGACTTCTTCAAAGGTCAATAGCAAGCCCCACTGATGGGCTACAGCCCACATTGTCTTTTGCCCCTCATGCAACAAATGCTAATGCAACCATTGGGCCACATCAGAGGCAGGCTTTCCTTCTAGCTAAAACACCTGAGCCAATGTGTCTGCTTCATCATTCCCTGGGGATGCCAAAGGCAAATGGCCAGTCACATGATATACAGTAAGTCTTAGTCTGATCAGAGGTCTTGCCATAGCTCTTGCCCCCAAAGGGATGAGTGACCAACCATCCAGTTGGCATGGTACCATGTCAGTACCACAGGGTCAAGCTCCGATAGATGGCCCAGCTGTCAGTGCAGATAACTACAGGGAAGGGCTCCTGAGTGATCATGAGCCATACTACAACTCAGCCCATTGGCTGCTCTTCCCCTCTCCACCCTCCATCCATAACTGTCTCAGTCCTGGGATGGAAAGTCACAGCTTTTTTTTTTTTAACCTTGGTCAGAGCTGTTCCAGTGATGGGCTCCATAGTCAACAAGGTGTGGTATACAACAGCCAGGTGCTTCTCTATCCAGGTTACCAGATCTCTGCCCCTTTCCACAGTTCTGATCAGAAACCAATAGGTTGGCATATCTGCTCAAGCTGCTGCCAATGGCCCCATCCATAACCATCTTTGATTACATGAACATCTAGTTCACAGGGTCTTGATGAGTCCATTACCCTGAAGGCCTATATGGCCTTGCTGCTTGTCTAGCAGCAGTAAAAGCAGCTGCACATGTTTCATCCCAGTCCCTTTCATATCAACTGTATAAGGGCATCAGAATATGTGCCAAGTGCAGGAAAAACCCTCTCTAGTAGCCCAAAAGACCCAAAAACTCTTGTAATACTGCCACAGTGGTAGGGGTAGGGAAAGCCTAGACCTTGTCTATGACTGCTTCAGGAATAGCTTTAGTTTTACATGACCAGATAACCCCCAATAACTTTATAGACAAATCAGGTTCTTGAACCTTGGTGCTGTTTACAGCCCATCCTTTTTCCCGTAGGTGTTGCAGCAGTCTAGGAACTGCCCCTTCTGAATCTGCAAGAAAATCAGACGTGAGCATGATATCATCAGTGTAGTGATACAGCCACACCATTTGCAGTTTCTTCCATGTGGCCAAGTACTGGGCTATAAGTCCATGACACATGGTGGGACTGTGGAGGTATCCCTGTGGGAGGACAGGGAATGTCTACTTCCAGCCTTCCCATGTGAAGGCAAACTATTCCTGACTTCCTGTGCTATGTCAATAGAGAAGAAAGCATTAGCAAGGTCCACAATATAATGATACATCCCTAATTCATTACTGAGGGTGTCCATAAGGGCTGCTATAGAGGGGACAGAAGTATGCAAAGAGGGTATGCCTTTATTCAATTCCCGGTAGTCCACGGTCATATCCCAGGAGCCATTTGGCTTTTTCACTGGCCACACTGGGGAATTAAAAGGACTGTGAGTGGGCTTTATGATGCCCACCTTCTCCAACTCCTGTAGAGTTTCTCCAATTTCCTTGTGTCTCCCCAGGCAATTTATACTGCTTAGTATTTGTCACTGGCTGAGATACAGGAAGAGCTACAAGCAGGTGCTGAGCATGTCCCTTCAGAACTGCCTTTATCACACATACCCTCAGTCTGAACTCACCTGCAGTGGTCTGTAAATACAGGCCCTGCAGGATATCTACCCCCAAAATATATTCAGGGATGGGAGAAATGTGTGCAGTGTACTTCTCTGGGGGTATGCGCCCTATTCCGGTGGGGTTTGGGCTTTCTTCACTCTAACTGCCTTATCCCCATTGTCATCTTTCACAGCAGGGGTCCCAGGAAAACTCTCAAAGTTGTTATAAATCAGAGAACATTCAGCTTCTGTGTCCACCAGCACCAGGACACCAATGAATTGCTAATTCATGTGGCCTCCCATTCCCATCATTGTCACCCAAGGTGGGGGTCTTGAACTGCCCCCACCCCAGTTATACTGTGATACCCAGTCATTTTCCTTTGGGGCTGAGGGCCCAGGGGGAGCCAGAGTACTGTCCCCCAGGAAGTCTTGCAGGGACACAGGCTGGACATGGGGCTTTGCCTCTGGCTTCCATGTCTTGGACCTCAGCTGCTGGAACTACTGCTCTGGCTTTAATTGGTGCTACAGTTCTAACAGGATCCTATTATCAAGTTTTTCTTTCATCAACCTGGCCTTTATCAAGTCAACCCACATCTGGGTCCTTAAGTCCTTCACAGGGCCTTTTGCACCTCTCCTTTCACTCGTGGCCTGTACTTCCCTCCGTGCCCTTATTGTTTCAACCTCCCCCAGATCTGCTAAAGTATGAGTAGCCTCACTTATGAGTTGCCCTATATGGGGGGCAAGAATAATTACTAGGGACCTATAGAGAGATGGGGGAGCTGTATGGAGCACCAGATTTCTCATTCCTATGGTAAACAACTCCTCTTTGGGGCCCTGGGGGTCCATATTATAGATAATATTTTTCATGCGCAACTCCCGTAACCTGCTGGAGCTCTGCACAGTTTTCTAGCTAGTGGGTAAGTATGGTAAATCACCCTGATTAGGCCAAACTGCCCTGATGGCTGCTGTCGGCCAGTCCAGAGGTGCCCGATTCCCTGAGGTGTGATGAGCACTTTGCAACTGCTGCTGGAGGGAAGGGTGAGTCATCAGGGAGTGCTCCGCAACCTGGGGAGGAGGCAGCTCCTCCCCCTGAGGAGACTGTGGTTGTTGCATTTTTACTGTCTTAATTACAACTGGGTGATACCTTGGCAACAGCTCAGCCTTGGGCCCCACCTCCTCATCCTCTCCTAACATCTCCTCTAATACCTCTGGGGCTGAAGGCCCTGTGCTTTCCTCTACCCTCCCCCATGGCCTTCTGCAATGAGGATCCTTCTGCTGTCTCCTCCCTCATTGCTGAAGTAACTTCCAGGAGTGCAACCTGTCTTCTCAATAACTGTCTCTTTCTTAAGGACATCCCATAGGTCATCGCCTAGCTCTTCCAGGTGACGCTGAAGTGTGTCTCTCTCCTTGATAACCTTTTCCACTATTTCAATAAAGAGACATCCCACAATCCCGGCTGCTACATAGCCAATCAGGGCCTCTAAGTAGTCTTCTATTTCAGGGAGGGCTAATTCGAAATCTTCCAGTGTCTCTACCCTTCACCATTTCTGGGGAAGATCCTACCCCTCTAGGAGATGCTTTACCCTAGACCAATTCCCCACTAGCGGCTCCTCAAGTGGAAGCCCCACAGATAGGGGGCTTCCGGGTGAAGCTGCACCCTCTACTGCTGTAGCCACCAAAGCCTCCCCACCATCCACACTGAGAGTTCTGGGCATCTCCCTAACATCCCTAGGGGCAACCGGCCCAAGGGTCACACCCATGAAGACAGATTTGGGGTTTGGAGGGCCTGCCAACTACCACCAGATATAACTCTGGGGGGAAAATCCCAGAGCAAGATGCCTTTAAAACCAAAATTAGTCAAAGGGAGAAATAAAGTGGGAGAAATCTATTTATTGTCTCTTGTAACCTGGCTGCAAGAAGGGACCCCATCCAACCTCTCCAGTCCAGATATGCTCTCTCTCTCCCTTGTAATTACCTATTGATATGGAAATGGACTACTTCTCTCCATCCCTTGGAAACACCTATTGATATAGAGATGCACTAAAGCCAGGTGAGAGATTCTGGAAATGTTGCAATTTTACACACAGCAACTCATTACTGAGCCAGCATTCTTTAAATGACTTGCTTATCCTTTTTGCCAGAACTTTACACTGCAATCTCAATGGAAGTTTATTTCTATTGCTTAGAAGATGAGAACAGCTTTTGGGTGACAGGGAGCCCTCTCTGCTAAAACTGAGAGAAAATAGGCTACATAAGAGTTCAGGAGTTCTTTATGTCCTTCAAAAATATATGTGTCTTAAATAAGTCTAGTATTTTTTAGTAACTTTTTGCTTCAGATAACAGTAATAAGCCCTTTTTATTGTCCACAAAAGTATAGATATTTTGCATCTTGAAATTTAGCCTTGTTAACATGTCTTTATGTTTGTTTGTGTTACTGTGTCAGTGTATCCATACTAGATCCTTTAACTGCTTCTTCTCTTTTAGTCCTCTTTTGAAATTTTCAGTTGTTCAATCAGAGCCATGTTTTTGCTGACTCTCCAACAATATAGGGGCACATTCACTTCCAAATGCTTGGGTCATAAATTGTGCATCTTTTTGTCTTTATTTTTGAAATGCTGTATTTTGGAAGTTCTCAAGAGTGTGATTCTAATTTAGTAAGCATTTGTCCTCTCCTGCCAGTTTCTTGTCCCATTTCTAGTCAGTGTTTCTCCTGAAGCTTCTACCGGCTTCAGAAAGGGCTGGACATTTGACTCTGGTCGAGATAGTAGGGTCTCTTTTCCCATTTATAGTGATTGCTTCAGGGACTGGACAAGTGACCCAGTCAGTCTTTTACTAAAATACTATTAGGGGCCCCTTCTCTCATTCTGAAATTGTTAGGGGCCATCTCCAGCCAACACAGAGAGAGAGCCTTTTTGAGAATGAAGTCAACACAGAAGAAAGCAAATCAGAAGGATTAAGTGAGCTTTCTGAGAACAGGAATCTACTCTGCCTAATTCTGGGACTATTCCTGGCTTGTGTTTTATGTAAGCTAATAAACATCCTTTTCCCCTTTAAGCCAGTTTGAGTTGAATTTATGCAACTTGTACCTAAATGAGTCCTCATGAATCCAATTTGGTAACTTCTTCTTTGCTCTTGTTCATTCCACAAGCCAAACAGCTTTTTCCTTAGTTGTTAAAATGCACCACCTTTGATACAGATGACTCTGCACATGCTAGTAAGGTGGGTACGAAATAACTTCATAGTAAAATGTTTTACCTGTCAGTATCCTTTTAATGGTGCTACTGAGAAGTCACCAGATTCTGTTTTTATATGCAATGAAGGGATCAGTTCCCACCTGAACTCAGTCTTACCAGTTTCTCTGCTGACTGTCCCTACATCGTCATGTAAAGAACACAGAGGCAGCTGACGGGAAGCATGGCTGCCTACCAGAGGGGGAAAAGTGGAACAAGGTGCAAGAAAATGCATTTCAGAGAGCGACAGGGAGCAGTCATCTTTCAGAATGTTTTGAAGGAAATTAAAACCTATTTAGAAATCAGTTACTCATGTCTCTGTTCTAAAACTTGAATTTTGAGCAACTATGGAAAGCAACCAGGAACTCTCTAAGATTAATAAGGGCCTTGATATAATTAAGCAGCCATTTCAATGTAAAATGGAAAGGGACACTGGAAAAGGGAAATACAATTAGCATGTGCTGATGGCCAATTATGTGTTAGGCATGTTAGTTCCTATATGCAAAACTTGATACTAAAAAGAAAGAAGGCAGAAGCATTTTCTAAGCCATAAGAATCTAAGAAAAATGGGAATATAGAGCCTAGTACATAGGAAATAGTCAATAAATAATAGCAATCTTGGTCATGGTGGTGGTGGAGGTGGTGGTGATGATGACATACAAACACCTGGGTAAGTATTAAAATGCAGATTCTTAAGTCCACCATACTAGTGAATCAGAATCCTTAGAGGTAGAGCCCTGGTCAGCTGTACTTTTACAAGCTCCTTCTGAGGCTCTTGATGACCATTAAAATGTGAGAATCTTGGCCTCCAAGGTGGCATGGTGGGGGGAATAGTATTTAATATTAATAACTAATATTAGTTGATATTTCTGTAACTTTTGAGTATGAAAATCTTCCATATTAATTTAACATCACCAGCCAATAATTTCAGAACAGTTTCAATAGCTATAACATTCTTTTTTTAAATCTTACAAGTTTGACAAAGATTTTCTGCAACGAAGCCATGATCTCTATTTACTAAACATTAACAACTATGGGGCACATCCTTATTTTTGACATATGCAAAAGCCTCATTACAGTTAAAGATTATATATCGCTATTTTGCTTATGTATTTACTTTCCTTCTCTTCCTTCCCCTCCCCCTTTCCTACTTCCCTTTCTTTTCTGCTCTCCTCCCTTTCTGTGCATTTTTTCCTTATAATGTAGTGCTTCAGTGTGATCAGCAGAGGGCACTATTCTGCAGCAAATCTGGAACTCAAGTACCTGTAAAATCAAAGAAGCCAGATTAAAACAAGCTCATAAATGTTATATACATGAATGTTTACTGAATTTTAAGTATGGTGATTTACATGAACCTGTCATGATCATATGGCTCATAAAACAAACTCCATCTTAATAGCCGTGTTTAACGATGCACCCTTTCCTTTATGAGAATTTAATGTTCTCTTTTCAACCCCCGAACTTCTGAACATGATACTCTGTTAAATAAGACAAACTCTACTCAAGCCGCGGTCAGTAGAGTTGCGGCTCCCCTCGGAAAACCCTATTTTATTGGTCTGTTCTACTGTGTAATTATTTAGTTTAATTTGATAAACATGTCATTTTCCCAGGATAATTAGGTGGATAAACAGAATGTTCAAAAAGAAATGGAGCCAATTAGACTCTTTATCAGAGACTTACACAAAAAAGACTTTACAGATGGACAAAACTTTTCCGTAGAGATTTGATCCCAAATTAAAGTTCCTGGAATTTACAAGGCACAAAAGATGCCGCTCTTCTAAATATAATGAAGTCTCAGTTAGCAGATAAGAGACAAAACTCCCACATGCTTCAAAATTCACACTCGGGTTGGAAATACAGACAGGTATGCCTTCCGTGAAAGCACAATTTTCTCCCCACCTAATTACAACCACTTTTAAACAGGTTGGGCAACTGGAAGCGATTGTTCTGTGGCTGTGGGTAATTTCTTGGAGCTAGCTCAAAGTAGTCAGGTATCCAACATTTGTTTATGCAGTGACTATGTCACCAGCACATGGTGGATACTCGTGTATTATACAGACTCAGCATTCCACAATTGTTTGTCCTGAAAATAACAGTCCGTTAATATGTTAGGTACCTTTTGGTGAACTTTTGAGTAAATAACTCCTCAAAACTCATATCGTTTTATTCTATTTCTTATTTTTGGTCCTTGAAAATAGACTCATATTTGGAGTATGGTATCTGGCTTGACTTCACTGTCTAGGTTTTATTTCATGTATTTTGCTTCTCTATAAAGACTGGTCCTTAATTGAATGATGTTCATGTTGCTGTGATTCAGGACTTAATGCTATCAGTACAGAATCAAGGTACATGTTTATTTCTGTTGGAAAATCCTTATAGTATAACCCAATGAAGAAATAAGTACTAATATTTTTCTTTGTCACTTCTTGCCACATCTTTTATGACATTCCTAGTTATTATTCTCTTTGGTTTTGGAAAGCTGCTCAAAATGAAAAATCTTCAGAATTAAAAAAATACGTTTCTAAATTTAAGGACTCCCCCCCTCCGTGACTGCTCCCTCTTCTTCACACTTTAAGCTGTGTACACTCTCTAGATTTCTTGATTCTTACAAGCTCCATTTGAAATGGTAATAGAATATCTTCCTTTCATTCCGTAATAATGACATCTATTTTTCTTCACTCTCTCAGGGGTTCTTTACCCTGCCCCCAGTCTTATCTAGATTTCTATGCTGCTTTTTTTTTTTGCCTGTCTCAAAGTCTCAGTATAATACAAAGGCCCTTTCTGCTGATCTGTCACAGTATCTATTACCGCTGACAAACTCAGAGCTCCCTGTGATTTGAGTGGCTTGAATCAGCCACTCAATCTCTGGTGAGATTAATTCAACACACAGGATGCTAAACTGTCATTTGTCACTTGACAGGTAGGAATTAATAAATGGGTAATGTACAGAGCCTCTGTTTCTATTTATGGGGACCATAGGGAATGAAATCCAGGGGTGTGATCTCGGCCATGTGTTAACAAAAGTCACTGGAAGTTGGTTGCAGATTGCCTGAGAGTCCGGAGCCCTTGTCTGAGTCTGGCGTGTGCCACTGGTAACGAACATCTGCAGAGAGCGGCTGCTTCTCTCAAAAACCAGTTTCACTTACCCGGAGATCCAAACCTACATTCATTCAGTATTGTAGCCCTGAGCTGGTTTTTCCAAAGAGTCCCTAAGCATCTGATGTCTTTACAAGGACTTTTAAATTTCACTTTTCTTGCTTGTCTTTTAGAATGAAATAGCTATATTTTGAATAGAAATTTAAAAACAGAAAAATACTAAAAAATAAGTCACCATAAATAACAAAACCAAAGAAAACCCCAAACCCTTTCAAGAAATAGTGAAGAGCTTGAAGACATTAAAAAAAGAAAAATCACCCCAATCCCCCACCTGGAAATAATCATCATTAACATTATGTGAAAATCATTCCAGACATTTGTCTATGTAAATATTTGTGTACATATGCAGACATAGATTATAAAGATGTAGATATAGCTGGATGAGTAGGATAGTTAATGGAATTATAAAAATGTGATCCTACTATAATGCTGTTTTATGATAATGAGTTTACATTTACTGTTACTACAATTTAATAAAAGAAAAAAATAGAGTCAAACTGAAGAAAATGTACTCCAGAAAGAAGTTTCTTTACCATAAAAGGCACTGAGCTCTGAAGAATTTCCAGGATATTTTGGAAAGCACAATTTAAGACATCTATGGAAGAAACACAAACCAAGTGGGCAATTTATTTTAAACCCTGGGCTTGATGAATTCATCTTACATTTTTATTTTGTCCTGTGCCCTTGGAATAAATTCTTGACTAGATATGGATTAATATGAGCCTCTTATTTTGCAAGAGAGTGCTAGTTGCATTTTATAGGAAAAGCAAAACACGTCTTTCCAGTATTATGAAAAGTACATGGGTGAGCAGAGTATTTCAGAACATGCTGGATATGAGTGAATAGAATGGTTTTTCCCTTCCCTGTCTCAGTTGCCCCTTGCAAAGTCATAGGAACTCAATAAAGCCTGGACTGTATTAAAGCCAGAGAGGGGTGCCGTCTGAATCCCTCCCGCTCCATGACTTTTATATGGAACTTATGACTATCTGATCCATAGCTAAATCCAGGAAGGAACTAAGATGTGGTTTTCCGCACAGGACAGTGGTAAAGAGCCACCTGTTACCATTTCATTGGATAGTTAAATATCAACAAAGAAGAATGTGGTTCCATCCTATGGCTTGTTCTCATCTGTGCAGACCTTCAGAGACAGAGAAACAGTTATCAACAGTGAGAGGGCAGGAATAAGAGCTTTTGGACTCAGACGTTTTCCAGGCAGCTCCTAAAATCTTACAGGCAACTGCCTCCCAGGCAATCTCTCAAAATAGAATCCATCAAGGGGGAAGTCAGCAGGGACTTGCTGGCTAAAGCAACTGGGTTCAGAAATAAAATGGCACCAGCCATGTTGTTGCAGGATCTGGTATCCTCCTTTGCTTGTTTGAGATGACAAGTATCACCAACTTAGTGTTGTATCATCAGGGTTTTTCTGAAGAATGTGAGAATTTTATCACAACAGTTGGGAAATCCTGCAGGAAATCACAACTTTGGTGTTCCGTTTTCCAAGTAAGACCATAGAAGACTCCCTTTCAAAAAAATAATAATAAAAAAATCTCTTTTCAGGCAAAGGGCTTATGAGACCAATCTTGGAAGACTAACTTAAAATTCCAATAGGAACATTACTAAGTTTATCAAACACATGCTTTAATGAAGAGTGACACTGAGCTGGGAACAAATGTCATGGGTGCAAGATCAACAGCATGGTCTCTGGCAGACGCAATGACTGAATGATATTATGTGGATAATTGCATAACAACGATGCAGTAATGCTACTGAACAATCAGTGCATTGTTCAAAATGAGGAAGCAAATACCTCCCAGTGTTGTCATCGCAAGTTCCCTAAACACTTACTGAACTTAAGGGAATGTTAGATTTTATAAATTTCCCTGTTAGACGTATCTACTGATCTCTGGAGAACAAGGTAGAGAAGAAAATACAAATCGACCTATGTGCCTTATTCTGCTTCTGTGATGTTCTCACCTGTGTGCTCCTCTGCATGTTTATAACTGGGGGGTCAGATGCTGAAATCTGGATGAAGTCAAAATCTCTCTTCAATTTGGAGTCATTTAATGAATGTTTACTGAAGGACCAGAGGGAAAGAAAACCATCCCCAAAGATGGGAAATAAATGATTTCAACCATGTAGGTTTTAAATTCCATCAGGTGGCACCGGAACAGGCTTCAGTCTAGGACTGATTTTTTATAATCCATTATTGAGGCAATAACCCTTCTGAATGTTCAATCTGATGTCCCATGAATTACAGCATTTCCTTACTTTGACAGGGGGAATATAGTCTATTCCTGTCCCTGTGTGAGTTCTGTGGATTTTTCCCTTAGGTGTTTTTTGTTCCCCAGGCTTGGGTAGTTTCTTCTCACTTGTGTGCTGATCAGAGTTCAGCTGAGGACACAGAAGGGACCCTCTGCTGGTCTCCTGAGCTTGCTCTCTCTCTCTCTGTGCGGCTCTCTTCAGGAATCTATCTGCCTGTGGATTCCTGGACTCCCTGGAATCCTAGCTCCACTTCTTCAACCCAGGGACTTCCCAGACTCCATGTTGGTCCCAGCTCCGCGAGCTTTGGCCTAGGAACTCTCTCCAGGTCATACATGCTCGGGCAGCCACAAGGGTTGCTTTCTTCGTTTCCTGTCTCTTAGCTCACCATTCTGTACTGCCTGATGTCCAATGTTTGAAAATCATTATTTCATAAATGTTTTCCATTTTTTTAGTTGTTTCATGAGGGAAGGTAAATCCAGTCCTTGTTACTTCATCTTGCCTGGAAGCCACGGAGATTTTAAATTCAAAAACGTTCTTTGTTGTTGTCTACCTTAAAAATTTCTCATGACTCCAAATGCATGTTATCTGTTAGTGAGGAGTTGGTTTATCATCTTCTGCATTAGGGGAGGATGTTGTCAAGGTAGGTGTTCGAGGGAGTTGGCAAGATGCCTTAATGGTACCACAGGTGTCTCTGGAGAATGAATTAGTGATATTACTTAGCTCTGGTCTTGAGTTTGACTTCTCATATAAAATAAAGTCTCATTTGCAGTTTGAACTTACAGACTCCATTTTATGAGGTCTCTCTCTTCTGTCTTCCTTTTCTATAACTGCATCCTTGGGGTGCACATATTGGAGTAGCTGTTAGGGTATATAATCATTAGCAGATCTGTGAGTGTAAATGAAGCCCGCCTTACTCTAGGCTCATGTTTTGCCTTACCTAGTCTTAAAAGTAAGTGCTGGTTGAATGTAAGTCATGAAACCATAATACTCTTAAAAGACAGCATAGGCAAACATCTCCTGAATATAAGCATGAGCAACTTCTTCCTGAACCCATCTCCTCGAGAAAGGGAAACAAAAGCAAAATTGAACTCATGGAACTACATCAAACTAAAAAGTTTTTGTATGGTGAAGGACATCATCAACAAAACAAAAAGGCATCCTACAGTATGGGAGAATATATTTGTAAATTACATATCCGACAAGGGGTTAAAATCCAAAATCTATAAAGAATTTACACACCTCAACACCCAAAAAGCAAATGACCCAATTAACAAATGGGTAGCAGATATGAAGAGACAGTTCTCCAAAGAAGAAATTCAGATGGCCAACAGACACATGAGAAGGTGCTCCACATCACTAATCATCAGGGAAATGCAAATTAAAACCACAATGAGATATCACGTCACACCAGTAAGGATGGCCAGCATTGAAAAGACTATGAACAACAAATGCTGGTGAGGATGTGGAGAAAGGGGAACCCTCCTACACTGCTGGTGGGAATGTAAGCTAGTTCAACCATTGTGGAAAGCAATATGGAGGTTCCTCTAAAAACTAAAAATAGAAATACCATTTGATCCTGGAATCCCACTCCTTGGAATATACCCAAAGAATACAACTTCTCAGATTCAAAAAGACATATGCACCCCTATGTTTATTGCAGCACTTTTTATAATAGCCAAGATATGGAAGCAACCTAAGTGTCCATCATTGGATGAATGGATAAAAAAGATGTGGTACATACATAAAATGGAATACTATTCAGCCATAAGAAAGAAACAAATCCTACCATTTGCAACAACATGGATGGAGCTGGAGGACATTATGCTCAGTGAAATAAGCCAGGTGGAGAAAGACAAATGCCAAATGATTTCCCTCATTTGTGGAGTATAACAATGAAGCAAAACTGAAGGAACAAAATGGCAGCAGACTCACAGACTCCAAGAATGAACTAGTGGTTACCAAAGGGGAGGGGTGTGGGAGGGTGGGTGGGGAGGGAGGGAGAAGGGGACTGAGGGGTGTTATGTTTAGTACACATGGTGTGGGGGATCACAGGGAGAACAGTGTATCACAGAGAAGGCACGTAGTGGATCTCTGGCAACTTGCTGCACTGATGGACAGTGACTGCACTGGGGTATGGGTGGGGACTTGATAATATGGGTAAATGTAGTAACCACATTGTTTTTTCATGTGAAACCTTCATAAGAGTGTATATCAATCATACATTAATAAAAAATTTTTAAAAAAGTAAGTGCTGGTTTACATACTGCAAACCTAGAAGAAATTAGAATAGTGTTTAAAAAACAGCTCTTGAGACAATAAAGTTAAATGTATTTTGTACCTCCTTTATATTGTTTGATTTCCACTGGGAACTTGTCTAAGGTGTATTAAACTTATTTGAGGCAATTAAATACCTGTGTGTGTGTGTGTGTGTGTTTATAGTGGAAGTGGGAACTTGAGTGGTACAGATAACATGAATGGGAACACTGCAAATATGGAAACTCCTAAAGATTTTAGAGGATTAGGATTTCTCACAAGGTGCAGATTTGCACAAAGGGAGGCTGTGTTTGGTTTCCAGTGAAATCACAAGGCAATAGGAGAAATGACATGTTGCTGTATCTTTCATGTAAAGATACTTCCAGTGACCATTGTTACTCGATGAAATATGAGCATATAGATGGTCAAATTTACCTTTCATGCCCTTTAAGCAATGCTGCCACTTGACAAACAGAAGATGGAAATAAGAAATAGTAGGTAAAAAGTACTTTTAGGTGAAGTTAGGAGTCTGGGGACCAGACACAGTATACAGTACCTTAAAAAGTCACTTATCATGTGG
This sequence comes from Manis javanica, assembly GCF_040802235.1. Classification (NCBI taxonomy): domain Eukaryota; kingdom Metazoa; phylum Chordata; class Mammalia; order Pholidota; family Manidae; genus Manis; species Manis javanica. Next base: position 57,099,066 of record NC_133161.1, on the reverse strand, counting down.
TAATGCTGCTATAATCTCTCTAGTAATTCAGCATATTATCTCTTCATAAGCATTATTTTTAATTTAATAAGTGTCTGAATTACTAGTGGTATCAGATCATGTTTTAGTTACTTACTTTATATCTGGAAAATATTATTACTCTTTTTTTTAAGTACCTTTCCTCTTTACAAGTCAATGTATTATATTTTTGTTATGGTTAATCTGAGGTCCATTCTGTTCTATAAAGCCTATCCCAAATAGCCATACTAATAATGATACACTCTTTTCCAAATTCTTATGGTATTTATAGGTAACATTAACAAGTTATGTATTTGACTGAATACTGCTTTGCTAATTCTTGTATATATGTTAACTAATGAAGTTTTACAATGTCATTTACTTTATAATTATCTTGAATCAGGGGACCATACGTTCTTTTTCTTTTGTATTTTTTCATCTTTCTCTTGCCTGCTGTTTAGTTGCGAGTAGAGGCTTGATAAACTTTTTGTTGTTTTGAAATCAGTTGAAAGCATTTAAAACTGGATATTTCCCTGTCTTCTTTCCCTCCATCACCATCACTGTATTTCCTTTAATAGTCCAGAAAAGGAGACAGGGAATAATTGCCTATGAAGGGCCACCCAAGAAGTTAGGTATGAAACTAAAAATGCACTTCAGAGTTTCAAACTCATAATCCTAAACTCAAAACAAAAGGCCACACAGCCTTCTTCAGTGTAATTAGATTATAAAAGCATTCAGAAACGCAAAGCTGCTCTTGTCCTGAAGGGAAGTTTGTGACTATGTGTTCTTTGCAGAAAGTAAAGACTATGGATCTCATTACAATGTCCCCATTCCCAGCATGCTGGACATACCAGCAGTGTAAACATTCTTGAAGGGGAACATACACTTCTGGGTCCGGGCAAGAAATCCCGCCTGGTCTACACTGAATGGGAGACTGACCACTCTGCAGTGGTCGGTCAGTTTATTGTGTGGACAGCTGAGAGTCATTTCCTCATCTTCATTCCAAATGAAGCTGGTCACTCCCTTTTCATATTTGCAAAGCTATGTGTGTGAGAAGGGAGCTGGCATGTTTATCCAGCGGGCTCAGCGCCAGGCAAGGGCTGCCTGCTTCTCTTGGTTCTTCCCATCTCTGTTTCCCAGTCTCTGCTTGAAGATGGGCAGATATGGCAAGTTGCCAATCAGGAAGTCGGAGCTTCAAAAGGAGCCCTCACGAGTGTGCACAAAGGCTCATTTGTTCAACACTTGGACAGAGATGCCAGCGGCTTCCAGGCAGACAGAGAATCGGGGTTTGTCTTCACTTGATTTCTCGCCTGAACCCGCTGGCTGCTGGGAGCCTTTCTTTCCATCACGTGGCTTCACCGAAGTGAGAGTGACTGAGCGGAGGTGCCTTTCCGCCTGCCTTGGCCTCCATTTTTAAAGAGACAAATAAGATTATCTTTGCCTTTAGAATTAACTAAATGATAGGGTTAAAAAAAATTCTATTTGCCATTAATAGATGGCAAATTTACCTTTCATGCCCTTTAAGCAATGCTGCCACTTGACAAACAGAAGATGGAAATAAGAAATAGTAGGTAAAAAGTACTTTTAGGTGAAGTTAGGAGTCTGGGGATTGTAGGAGTCTGGGGAATATACTGGATTGTAGATTTTAGGGATAAACATGGCAGGTAACTGGCAATGCGGAGTGGTCTGATTTTTATAAGTCATAAAGATATTTTATCAGTGTTCCTCCCAAACAGAACTCTCCCTCAGATACTCCATGTACAGGGTAAAATTCTAGTTCGCATACTCGAGAATTTACTTTTACTGTTTATTCCTCTGGCAAAAACTTACTTTTATAATTCCAACAACCCTGGTAGGATAGAGTTAAGCTGGTATTCATTATTTGATATTGGCCTGAATATTTTTTTATATCTGTTTTAGGGTATAGTTTTGAGAACATTTATGTGGGGTCTGAAAGAGTCAGGGCGCATGTGGATGAGAAGGAAATGGATACCAAACCAGAAAAGAAAAGTACTGAATTTGGAGACCTTGAAGGGGACCAGGGTGTAGATATAGGAAGCAAGGTTTGCAAGGCATAAAAAAAAATATATATGGTTTCTTTCTCCCCCCTCCTTAATGTATTTCTAATTCTGAGAACTATAAAAAATATTAATGAATGCTGTTACGTATTTTTCAAAAATGAAACTGACATATCCTGACACCAATTTATGGGAAAAATGACAGGTACAAGTTCTGGTACATTAGGAAACTAATTTTGAAAATAAGGGGTTTGGAATCATAAGTTGGTATATGAAAATACAAATGGTCTAAAGTCTCATTAAAACAACTCTGAATTTCTCCAAATATATGCTTGGCAGAAAGATAAATTGTAGGCCAATGTATGATAAATATATCAATTTTACAGATTCCCAAATATCTGAAAATACTAGGTGGAAAAGCTAGAAGGAAAAATCTGTTACAAAAGAGATGAAATTAAATGGGCCTTAGACCTTTTATTGCTGAAAATCAGTTACTACTTGATGCTGGTAGGGAAATGTTTGAACCATTCATTTAAAATAGAATAACTCTATTTTCCATTTCACACATAGCTGCCCATGTTATCTTTCTTGAGAACTGAAAAATGTTAAGCTATTATTTGTGATTCAAATTCTAGCAGTGACCATTTCTAAATGATAAATATACATATATACAAGAACAATGAGCATGGTATCTATCCTTTGTATAAACTAAACACTTCATAAAGCATTCAGTGCAGTACTGTTAAATATAGGCACAAGGCTCTTTAGAATGTCCCCACTGTGCATAATTCAAATGTTATACTAATACAACAACTCTCCATTACCCCTTCCCCCAAGTCTCTGGCAACTACCATTCTCCTCTTTGCTCCTGTGAGTCTGACTGTTTTAGACACGCCATATAAAGGGAAGCATGCAGTGCTTCATTCTGTGGTGGCCTGTTTCACTTAGCAGGATGTCCAAGGGCAGGCTTGGCCCTTGAGAGTGAGCACATCCTTAAAATTTACACCTTGGGAGCCTCACTTCCACTATCTTAGTCCCTGCCCTGCTTCTAAGACAGATGGATACCTTCCACAATTTTCATGAAGACCATTTCTGATTCCACGGGAGCAGCTGTGGGTGGAGCAATAGATGCTGGATGAGGAGTGAGAAAAAGTGGATTTTGCTCCAGTGTGCTTTTAGGTGATCCTGACTACCTCTCTGAGCATCATCATCACACTGGAAACAGGTAGTAATTACAGTAGAATGGTGTTGGGTTTGAGATTTTGCCCTAATTGCAAGCAAATGAGTTAGTTTGTCACAGTTTCATGGATGATGGTAGAAGACATGTGACTTCTGGGTCAGAAACAGGAGACTTCATTACTCATAGTAACAGCAGTTTTGGATCATTAGCATTTCATTTGTGTTGGTTTCGTGAACTGCACTTCCCAGAGGGTCAGCTGGGGAGTGTCCTAGGGTATAGCCTGCTGCAGTGGGATACTTCACAGGAGATGAACCCCAAAGTTAAGGAATGAAAATATTTTATAATAGGCAATGTAAGAATGTCTGGCCTTTGCTCTGGAGAGATTATCTTTGTATACTGGACAGTAAGCATGCTTCCCCTTTGCTCCAACAGGATCTGTAGCATATTTGTCTCTAAAATTTTTTGTATGAGAGTGGGGATAAAAACCCCATCGTGTCTAAGACTGATACATATTTTTTATATAAATATACAGGAGCCAAACTGAATCCTAATAAATACATTATTTAGTACCTGGAGGTAGGGTGTGATAACAGAACTTGAAAACATGACCTACCTTAGTGGTGATGAAACATTTGGTAGTAAGGATTCAGATATTGCAGGCTGACAACTAATAACTTTTATTATGGGATAGGAGACTATTTGTCACACTGTGCCCTGTTGTCCTTTGGAATACAAGCCACATATGAACTGGAGCAAAAACACTAGGGAAAATGGTAGGAAAGATTCAGAATATTTGTGTGTGGGGGTACTTCTTGCCATTTTAGCAAGCCCTGTTGGAGTTGAGAGATGAACTCACAGTAGGCCAGACTTCAAGCAGACAGAGAAGGAAACACCTCTCATCTTAGAGAGCTTCCCTAAGCAGCCGATAGCACAAATGCCTATGAGTCCTATAATTTAACATATGGAAGGTTCGAGAAAATTTCCTTCTCCAGCTCAAATTAAATGATTTTAAGTGATGGTTGCAAAGTGATCATATTAATAGGAGATAATATTATGCCACCAACCCTATAGCTAGAGATCTCTACAGATAATGGGAATTAGGTTAACTCAAAATATTGGCCTATAGTTCTCATTTTCTCATCTAAGCTCGTTTTTTCAGATGGTGTCCAAGTGGCCCCTACTAATTTGAGAGGCAGGGTGATAGATAATGAAGACAGTAAATAAAAGATGAGAGGTACCAGGCTGAAAAACTAAGTATAGACAATTTGCTGGTTATTTGCATGTGGAACTAACTGAAAACAAATACATCAGAGGCCTACTAAGGTTTAAGGGAATGATATTGGCAAAGAGACCCCAAATTTGGTCCAGAGCTCCCTGTGGCATTTAAAGCCCTCCAATGAACCTTTGATCCCCATTGGAAGTAGGCTATGAAACCTCTCCGGGCTACAAGAAGGTCATATCCTGAAGGACCTAATTCAGTGTGTCTGTGTGGGGGTGGACATGGGAAACTCTCAAGAGAAAAAGTCATGGATCAAAACCGATGAGAGTGTTTTCCAGAAAGAGAACTGGGGGCTTTCACTGGGAACAACCGAGGAATTTACCTCAATGCTGGGGCATTTTAAGTTCTGCCCCATTGGATTTTATAACTGTCTGGACCAGTGAATGTGGTGTGTTTGCCCTTCTTCCAATCTCCAAATGGGACATTTTATTGCACCTGTGCTATATCTTTTCTGCCAGAGTGCTTCAGGTGTGTTGGAAGCAGGATTTTCTTTATTTATAGGTCGCTGGATTATGGGGAACAGTATCTTGACCTGATGGAGAACCCTGTATTGCCCAGAGATTCTAGACTTTGAGCTCAGTGCAGTGAGTGGAGACTTTTGAGTTTCTTCCCTGGAGAGCGAGTGTATTCTTTTTTGTAGGGAAGGAATACATGTGGGTGTAATTAAATATCCAAAAGCACACACTGTAGCAAAGACCACGGATTGTCTCCCAAACATCCCCCTTTTTTTCTCCTCAATTATAAAACCTCAAATTCATTTTAAGGATCTCTTCATTCTATAGGATTCCATTTCTCAGCCTCCCTTCCAGTCTGGCGCAGCCATGTAACAAGGTTTTGGCAAATGAGATGAAGAAGTAGTATCATATTATACTTCCTTACAAGGGATGGCACAGGCTCTTCTTTTCTTCCTGCATTCTACTTCCTGGAACATGGATGTAACAGCTGGCACTCTGGTTGCTGTTTTGCATGGTGAGGATGTATCCCTCATTGTAGGGGTATTGGAATGGAGGGTTGTAGAAGCTGAGGCACTGATATGGTCATGGAACTGACAAATCATCCTTGGACTGCTGGCCTACATACTTTTTTTATGCAACATAATAATGCCTTTTGTGTGTTAAGCCATTGTTAATTTGGGTTGCCTTTTATAGATAGCTGAACTTAATTTTGATAGGTATAAAATTTAGATAAACATGAGTATATTGTTACCATTATTAGTCAGGAAATCTGAAAGAGTGAATGCATAATCTTTTTAACTGAAACAAAGTAAATTTATTTTATTCATTTAAAAAATAATAATCTTGACAAAAAGGCTAGAAAGTATTTTCATACTGATGTAAAGTATACCACCATAGTCTTGGATACAACCCTACAATTGCAAAATCTTATATCCTTGGGGCATCGTACACTGGTACCTCACAGAGACCTATAATGGGACTACTACATTAAGGATCCTGCTGAAAGGACAGTAGTGGGCTTTTTTGTACCATATGACTCCACCTATTATAACATAGCTAATTGGGCCAAAAGTGGGAAACCCAACCAATACATCAGTTCATAGGCTGGTTAGTGACCTTTGAGTGACATGTTCTGGTATAAAAGGAGGATCTGGGTCAATCAGCATCTCTTTGCCAGCAATTTGAAGTTAGGAAATGGAGACTGGTATTAGCATTGGAAACTAAAGCTAAATTTAGCAGAAATGGTCAGACTATGATGGCCATGTATAAGCTAAGAATATTAGGATGACCGAAACCATGAATAGCAGAAGCTTAGGTGAATAAAGGGCATAGTGTAGAAGATAAGTATGCTCCTGAAAATAGTACATGAAGAGGAAACACACAAGAAGAAGAGATGGGAAGAGTAACTGAGAGTCTTGCCAATGGCAGAGAAATAGGGCCTTCTGATGCTGAGGTTTCTGCATCTATGTGCATCCAGTTCTTGTTTTTATATAGCAAGGTAAGATGAGTTCTTGGGTTTCCTACTTTCTTTATTCTGTGCTCTTCCAAAAATATATATCCTTATAATAACATATTACCTTAATCTCTTTCCTCTATCTGAAAGACTCCAATTAGCACAATTAGAGCATAGATAAATATTTGCATATTTCATTGCCCAAACCATAATGGAACTAATGTCTCTAATTTAAATTTATTTGAATCCTATTTAACTTTGAAAAGAGTTCATTTAAGGCAACTTATCATATTTGATAAAAAGGAATGTAGTAGAAGACAGTTAAAATAAAGTTAGTTAGAAGAGAGAGTTATAGCAAGAAAGGAGATAAGACTCTTAATGATGAAATTAATAGTCTATTGTGCATTTTTAGGTTGGTGTAAGTCCTTTATATGTAATTATTATAAACATTGACATATTCTTTTTTAATATTCTTTATTATTATATATTATATTATTATTTGATATATATATATATATATATTCACTATTATGAACAGCCTTTTCAAGTAGATGTTCTTATTACCCCCACTTGACAGATAGAAACATTGAAGCTAAGAGAGTGAAGTATGTGCCACAGCTGTTGAATGGCATTTGGGATTTGATCTTGACTGTCTGACTCTCAGTCTGTATTCTTTGTCACTATGCTATAGTCACTCTCTATCTAGTGGAGTTTTCTAGTTACTATCCCTCGCTCATAAGTAGTCCTAATAAACTGTGGCATTTTAAAAGTGAAAATGGTAGAATTTACAATGTTGTTATTAGGAAGCTTGGGGTCTAAAAGCCATATCACACAGGGTCTTTGGAAATTCCTAAGAGGCGAATTGAGAGGATAATTAGGAAATTTGATGAGAGAGGCCATGGGTCCTTCAGAGAAATAATAAGGAAATTCTTACTCTACATTCTCTTAGCACTTAGGAACTTAGGTAGAGTTGAACCGATTGTTAACACAAGAGGCAACAGTGTTGTGGTTAGGGGCATGGACTCTTGACCTGGACTATGTCATTTACTGTGAATGTGACTTTAGACAAGGTAAGCTGTCTGCCTCTGTTTCTTCATCTATAAAAAAGGGTTTCATTTCAAAAGGATTCCTATGTATTTTATGGCTGTTGTGAAAAGTAACTGACTTAATGCAAGCAAGTCCTTGAAAGAGTACCTGGCAGAGAAGAAGAACTCAAGAAATGTTGGTTATTATTAAAATTATAATTCTCTTTCTTTTCACAATCTCTAGCTCTCAGATTGGGTGGACAGGAGTTTTGTTGAGTGATGGTAGAGCTATAATGTGGGTCCCTGAGAGCAATGAGCCTCATCTTTAATCCTTCAGACATGTACAATTGCTACTATTAATAAGCTAGACCTTTGTCACCCTGGGTCAAGTTCTTTACCCACAATATTCACTAACAGCAGCAGTGAACATCTCCAGAATGTTTAGTAAATGCAGAGCACTTTACTAAATGCTTTATATAAATATGACTTTTATAACACCTGAGCAGGTGCTTTGAATATCCCCCTTCACAGGTAGGAAAAATTAGAACTGTGTTAAAGTTACAGAAGGAGGCTTTTCTTGGAGTGTATCTGAATTTCTGTGAAAGCTCTCAAGTTTCTGCTGCTTTTTAAAAATACAAGTTAGCTAAGAGAACTGGCAATACATACTGGTGTCACAAACTGAATGAATGTACATTGATTGGCACACAGCACCAATTCTCATGAAAACATTAGTGTTTACTGGAAGTATAATGACTGGATTAATGTGGGCCATTTCTTCCTTCCTCACTCTTCACTTCATGTAGGTCTTCATGTAAACTAGCCAGCCACAAAAGTCAGCTCAGCTTGAGAAAGAGGGGGATTCCTAGAAGTGAGTGGGACCAGACTTGGCAGTGCAAATGAGACAAATAGTTCCTCTTATTCACATTACTGGTAATGAAGTAGACTTGGTCACCATGCTTATACTACACATCCTTTATACTACGCATTATTGCATTATTCTTTAGATGTTGTACAAATTATCTATAGCTACAATAATACTTGATAACAAATGATCCTAAAATTCAGTGGCTTTAAATAATAAGCATTGATTTAGTTCTAGTCTGTGGTGAATCAATTCAGGCTGGTTTTGGCTGGGTTCACTCACATTTCTGGAGATGGGCTGTCAACTGGTCTGGGCTGGCTTTCACTGGGAGCACAGGGGAGACTGAGTGGGCCTCCTCGCCTCTCTGGTTCCCCAGCATGCTAGCCAGAGCGAGTTTTTGTGCTGCAGCAGGGGTGCAAGAGAGAGGGCCAGCCCAATCATGCAAGCACTTTGCAGGACTGTTTTGTAGCATTTGTTAACATTCCATTGGCCAAAGTAAGTCACATGGCCAACCTATAGTCAAGGGGTTGGTGAATAGATCATATTTGAGCTCTTTAGTGAGAGAAACTCCCTGGATACAAAGAAGGTGATTAGAATCATCATTGCAATCTCCAACAGGTGTCTTTTTTCTTAAGGGAAACTATAACTCTCAAAATCACTTATTAAACTTATTTTTTATTTTAATTAAAAACATATACATACGTAAAAGAATCAATGGTTCTATGAGATTTACATAGTCCCCTAACAACTTCAGCTCTTGTACTAGTGATGTCTTTTATTACTGGCCTCCATAGCTCCCTAAAGTGCTTGCACTGCTACTTTTTCACCTCCACTGTGGGCAATGCCTATTGACTCCTTACTGGGGAAGGTGAATGTTACCTCTCTTCCACTGACCTCCTCCACCTCTCGCCAGACTCATGCACACTTCCCGTGCTCCTCCTTCTTCAATGTTTTATAATTTTGTTGGGATTCTTAGTATTTGGATGGTTGAAACTTTGTAAATGCGATTTGTAGCTGATCCATATAGTAAACTGTGATTAGTTCCATGGCCTCACACTGTACTGTTCCTGAAGTGAAGTACTATTTTTCTTTGTTTCTCTATTCCTTGTCACTAATTCAGCTTCAATTCTTTTTCAGTTGTGTAAATCATCTCTCAATATGTTTAAGCACACATTGGGGATTCTCTCAATTTCATTCACATAGAGATATTTCTCTGCAGAGCTGTTGACTTGCTCCATCCTGTGTGATTCTGGGTGTTGTATCATTCTGATGTCCTCTTTCCCCATTCTTCTGGAGATCAGTATTTCCTGGACCCACATCTTCCTATGCTTGGATTACTATAGAAGGATGAACTACATTCTTCTACAGCTTCCTGAAAATAAGGAGTGAGGAAGTATATTTTCAACTTAGATATATTACAACATACTGTCAGTGTATAAAACAGATTAACCTAATAATATAAGCACAAATTTAGAGAGGTAGTTGTTAAAGATGAACAAAAGTAGAATTTTATGAAATGTAAATTTTTTATCCTCTGGCTAGGCTTTTGTACATTTTCAGAATGAATTCTTTGACTCTTAGTGAATTTATTCCTTAATAACTTATTATAAAATTGTTCAAATACAGAAACCTTGGAAAGGTAGTAAAACAAGTACTTATATATATTTGCCTAAGCTTCATATATGTAATGAATATAAGAATATATATTATTATATATATATTTTTTTCTGTATCATTTGAAGGTAAGTGGTTGACATGAAAAATTTATAGCTAAATATGTTAGCACACTTCTCCATAGTATGAGAATAATTTATGATGAAACCACTTTACCCTTCACTCACCTAAGAAAATCTAGTATCAATTTTATATTCAAATTTTCACAATTACTCAATTGCAAGAATATCTTTTATGTTTACTTTGTTAAAAAGAAAAATAATAGCAAGAGTATCCAGTCTAGGTTCATGCATTGCATTTGGTATGTATTTTTAGGTCTTTTAACATAGGATAATTTTCCTACTATTTTTAATTTACCTACAGCCAAATCCACTCTTTTGATGAACAGTTTTGTGAGTTTTAACACATTTAGATTCATGTGATTACTAGCACAATCAGATACAGAACCATTTCATCGTGCTAAAATGTTTTGTCATATCGCCCCTGGTAGTCAATCCCTCCCCTGCCTATAACCTCTGGTAACCATTGATCCTAGCCACTCTCCTAACTTGGGGTTCACTCTGTCCTTACAGTTGCTTTTTTGAGTGTCATATAAATGGAATCATATAGTAGGTAACCTTTGAAATTGATTTCTTTCACTTAGCACAACACATTTGTGTTTCATCTATTTTTGTGTGTGTATCAATACTTAGTCCTTTTTATTATTGACTTCTTTTCCATTATACAGACATATCACAATTGTTTTTAATCCATGTGCTCATTGAAGAACATTTGTTTTTTCCTACTTTCTGATGATGATGAATAATGCCACTGTAAACATTTGTTTACAGTTGTTTTGTGTGTGTGAAAATAAGTTTTCATTTCTCTAGGGTAAATACCTGGGTGTGGTTTGCTGGGTCATTTGGTAAGAGTATGTTTACAATTTTATTTCTGTACAGGAACCCCCAGGTTATTGTTTCCATTTGATCCATGGCTTGAGACAGGCACCAGAATGGTCAGAAAGCTGCCTAGTGGTGGCAGAGAGAGGCTCAGGCAGAAGCCCTGACAGCAGGGGGATGCAGAGGGGCCCCTCAAAGGCTGCTGGGCTCTGAAAAGTTCTAGCACTGTTTAAGGGTGTAACTGAAGAGCTTCTCACAAAGTCGAGCCTCCACCTGCACTTAGTCAAATGGTCACCATCTTCTTGATGAGTTTCACCTGCTTATCTGGGACAAGTCACAGAGATGGGGAGCAGCCGGGGGTGGTGGTGGTGGGTGGTGGGACAGAACCCAGGGCGCTCAGATTCCAAAGGGCCTTGGTCAGGCTCTTGTCTGAGGCGATGGTGTTTGGGGTTTCACCCCACTCATTTTGGGATGGCCTCTGCATGTCTGGCCAAGGGTATGCTTGCCACCTTGGTTTGGCATCTTCCAGGAATACTGGGTGCCCTCACGGAGGAAGCAGCCCACACCCTCCAGAGCCACATCCTTGATGTCAAAAGAGAAGCCCCAAGAGATGTAAATGTAGGGGGCCAGCAGGTACAGCTTGACCAGGAGGCTGGTGGTGGCCTTCACCGTGGGGGACTGATTCCAACAGATCTGGGTGCTCATGGTTGGTTGGCACTAAGGGGCCAGCGCAGGAAAATGGTGTTGGCTGGTCTGGGATGGAGGGGATGGCTGAGGTGTGGTCACAGAGGGTGCGACTAGAGAGGAGGTTAGAGTGTGGTGGGAGGCTGGACAAAGGGTGTTCCTGGGCCTGTTCAGTCCCAACACTGTTGAAACAAGAGACAGATCCCCTGATGGCTGGGGTGCTGCCTGGGTATATTTAACTTTTTAAGTAACTTCCAAACCATGTGCCAAAGAGGCTATCCAATTTTGGATCCCCACCAGAAATACATGAGCATTACAGTTACTCAGTACTTGGATTTAATTTCATTTTTCTAATTACTAATGAGGTTGGACATCTTTTCATGTTCTTCTCTGCCATCTGTATTTACTCTTTGATAAAGTGTCTGTTCAGGTCTTTTGCCTGTATTTTAACTGGGTTATTTGTTTTCATACTGTCACATTTTGAGAGTTCTCTATGTATTCTAAATAGAGGTCCTTTCTCAGAAATGCAATTTGTAAATATTTCTGTCTGCTGTTTTTTTCCTTCTCACAGACTCTTTCAGATGAAGTCCAATTTACTAATTATTTGTTTTTTGAATTGTGATCCTGGTGTCTAAAAACACTTTAACTTAAGTTCATCAAGATTTTCTCTTATATTTTCTTTCTTAGTCTCTTATTACCTAGTTTGCTAGTTTTTAATTCCCTGTTTTACTTATACAACAATCAATGATTATATTCTGTTTTCTTCTTTTTTTCCCTAGTTTTCTCACATTTTCTCATTGTGTTCTTTCTGCCTTGTCAGAACATATAATATTTATATATTCTTTTTCCTCCTATATCTCCAAACTTGTTTTACTTGTGGATCTCCAATTTAACATATTAAATATTTATTATTTGTGCTTTTTTTCCTGATGTTTCTTCTGTTTTTTCTTGGTTGGATGAAGCTTATTCTCTGCAATATTTGTTGCAAAAGCTTATAGATATGGTATTTCTTGAGTTCTTGCACTTTTAAAACTGTTTTGCTTAAGCCCAGGTACTTGAAATTCAGCTTAGCAAAATATAAAATCTTTGGCTTTAACTCTTTCTTTTTTAAAACATTGAGGTACATACAATAAAATGCACAAATCTTAGTGTACAGCTTGATGAATTTTGGCATGTGTCTACATTCATATAACTCCCACCCACGTCAGTATTCCAAACATTCTCACTAATTATTTTCCCCCTTCACCTATTTCCCCCACTTCCCCCATTTCCCCCCTCCCTTCTGCTTTCATTTTCTTTCTGTGAGTTTATTAAAAATACTGCTCCACTGCTGCCTTTCTTTGTACATTGTTGTTGAGAATCTTGGTTAGCTGTATAGGGAATAGAAAAATACAATGCTTAGCAGAAGAGGTGAGATTCTAAAAAAAAATATTAGCTATTGCTTTCCCCACAAAATAGCAAAAAATGTGCTCTTCCTTGACTCATTCTATCAGCCTGTACCAATGAAACCAATATTCTCAGTTGTTCGTTTGATTTTTACATGGTGGGACAAGAATGGACTCTTACAGACTTTAATTCTCTGCTGTGAAATTGAGCCTATGTGTGAATTTGTCTCCTTTTGCACCCTACTTTAATCCAATAAAAGGGTTTTGATTGCTCCTCCTATAGGGGGAGCTAAGGGATTTAAGCACATCAGATGTAATCATTCACTAGTAGTTGAACACAGAATCACCACTTCCATATGTCTGTTGAACAAATGTATGAATGACTGGGACATTTTTTCTTTTGTCACTTGCTTTTGAGGGATTTCATCTATTAAGAAGCACCTACAGGGTAGGATCAGTGAGAATGGGCACCGTGGTCACTTTAAAGGCACCAGGGTCAATCAGATCAACTGCTGTATCTGGGTGTATGGTCTCAGAGAAGTTACCCAAGACCGATGTCCCGAAACTAAAAAAAGGGAAAAAATACTTCTCAAAAACAATGCCAGAGAAAATTATTTCATAATCATTTCTTGCAGATGTCAGAGTGAATGGGGTAACCAAATAGGAATAGGAGCAGCGTGTGCTTTGTTCCAGCACTGTCAGTTACAGCAGAGTCTGGGATAAGTTCATTAGCAACAGACATCAATTTTTCACATGGCAACCACTTTGGGAGCTTAAAAGGGCGCATAAAGTTGGTTGTCTCCCATTAGTCCTGTCCAGAACCTCTCCCTTTTCCCAACAAGGGGTCTGAATGACCCCTTGACAATTTGAAAAGAGGAGGGTAGTTAGAGAAATAAAATGGAATGTAAGAGTGGAAATTTTGGGGATATAACTAAGAAAAATATACTTGAAACAGCACTCTTAATTATACTTAATTACTTGACAGTGTTTTAATAGATGCAACATTAGGGAACATAAACTGCATCTGCTAAAAACAACTCCACTTTGCTAAAGTGAATATTCTATAAAGCTCATTTACTAAATTTTGGATAACTTAATTCTTCACAATAGAAGTGATGCTGAAAACCTTAGTGGTATCATATAATAAATACAACAATCTTGTGATTTACTTCACTTTATTTTAACTTTTCTTCTAAAATTTTCTTTTACTTCTTTAAAATTTTTACTTGACCAGGAGAATAATCAATAAAATTGAGACTAGAGAAGAAATGAATTGCAACTTCCACTGTGGTTTGCCTTTTGAAGCAACCAGAGTCACTGTTTTTCCTCCTTTGAATAAGGGAAATGAGTTTGGCTAAGGATGGGAAAAATTTGTAGGTGGGGGAGGGCAAAGGAAGGGCACAAAGAATAACTTTATTTTGTTTTTAGGGATAGAAATAGGGCAGAATTATCAGTATCGTCAGTAACATGGTTTCCTGTGCTTTGAGTGTTGACATAGTGACTACCTGGGATGCCCAAGAGCTGTGGAATAGAACTGCCAGCACACTGCGGACCTTCTGTTCTACCCATTTACCCAGGAAGGGCAAGGTGACTGAAATTTCTCCTCTCTAGCTTGCTTCCTCTAACCCAACTTTGTTTCCTCTGCCCTTTATCCCCCTGCTTCAAGGGAAGGGCAAAAGATTGCTTTGACAGCTAAATAGGATTTCACCATATGCACAAGAATGGGAAGGTGAATGATGAATGGGTGTGGAAGTATAGAACATGTGTACACATAGAGGCCATTGGCAGATTAGGTTTGGTAGAGTGGGATTTGCAAGAAAATAAAGGAAAGATTATGATTATCAACTGCAGTCAGAAAATTTTTTGCAAATATCTCTCTCAGCATTACACTCAGAATCTCTTTTATATACCATGTACTTGTAGTTTCCTTGGGTGGTATCATATTATGAGATTTTTAGTATTATTAGCAAGATTGTGTGATGTAATGGAGAGATGGTAGAATATCTGCTTTCTCTTGATTTGAGGAGCAACCTTGGTTACTCCTCATTAGTCCACCATAGTGCAGGTTAAAAATCTTGGAGACCTTTTATTTTGTTTCATCTTCCCAACTAATAATTTTTTTTTTAATCTAAAATTTTCTCTAGTTATTTCTCTTTCTGCATATACATATTTTTAACAATCATCCTAGTTCATGCACTATTGCATTACACCAAGCCTATAATAGTTCTTTGGTTGTTCTATCTTTAACATTTTGTCTTCAAATCTATATATCTCACAACTGCTCAAAAAGCTCAACACACTTTTCATCATTCAAACTAACGGTAAAAGGACATGCTTTGCAGCTGAAGAGGAAGATCGGGTTGTGCTCATGTACGCAGTGAAAGTGGTTTTATCACCTTAGGAATCTCACCGACTCCCTCATGGAATCCAGGCCAAAAGGCTGGGCAGATGCCTTGACATCTGGTCATCGTGCTTGTCATTTTCTTGGCTAAGCAGATATTCTTCAAATACAACATGGTCTGCAGAGGAGCAGCTCTGTTTTCCACATTGTCATCGAGAGATGGCTCCTCAAGCAACGTAAACTGCTTGGAGCTGAAATATTAAGCATTGCTGTTTATGGAGAAGGTCTTTGTATAACTAAAAAGCCCATTGGAGTGGTTTTCCAGAACAAAGGAATAAACCATCCTAAAATAGTGAAGAAATTTTCACTTGTAGAACAGTGAAGCTTCAAAACTTTCCCTGTTCAAAATTTCCTGGACATGTTACAGACTCTTGGCCATGAGGAAATAGTTAACCTCTCTCTGGGATGGGGTGTTATTAAGGGACAAAAATTAAGCCCTGAGAATCAGAAAAAAAAAATAATAAAAGCCTTGAGAATCGGAACTAAAAGTCAGAAATCCTTGAGTGGTTAAAATCCATTTTCTCAGCAATCTGATCTGTCTGCTAAGGGTTATATAGATCAGATTCTTCATTTGGTATATATGAAAGTGCATATAAGCTAAGAATTGACGGAGAGTTGTGAATTGCCTGATTCCACCTCTCTTCTTTGTGTCTTGACACTCAGATGCCCAAAGGTGCTCGCTCAAACACTTTCTGAGGATGCTTTGAAGACAATGGAAGGGATCTTGCCATAAAAAGTATAGCCGTACAGGGTTTTCTCTCTTCTTGCCCATTATTATCCTTCTGGGAAGAAATGCTTGCCCATCCCTATCCTGAAGCCCTGTCCCCTACTCACAAAAGACTTTGGTAAAATGGAGAAGTTAGGAAGGGACTGTGCATCATAACTAACTGGAATCATGCTTAAGGATGTGGTCAGACTTATCCAGGGTGCAATTTGTTGGTCTTAATGCTGTGATTTCTGAGACTGGATCAGGAAAGGTTAATTTCTCTCCTGTTCTCCTTGAGGAATGAAAGGATAATAAGCTTCAAGGGGAAGGTGAGTGGACGATTAAGTGTGCGTTTGATCAGTGGCTGAAAGGACAGTGCTGGGTCACAGAGGACGGTGGGCAGAGGATGAAAGCAGGGCGGAAGTCCTCTCTGTAGCTCATCTGGAGTGGGCGCTGAGCAGCGTGACCGAGGACAACAGTGTGAGTGTCTGATCATGTCCTGGGAAGGTCTCTGCTCCGTAATGGGTTATAATTCTCCTTCACACTTCCATGGTTTTCCACCAATAAGGCAGAATTTAGGGATTCATTGATGATTTGAGCTGTAGTCCTGCTTCTCCCTTTCCACTACCCCCTTGTCAAACTCCTGTACCTCCGCAGAAGGCTTCCCTTCATTTCCTAATGCCTGGTAGCAGGAGAAGAGAGTGTCTTTGCCCTGGGGCAGTGGATTCTAATCTTGTCACTTACCTCAGGAGGGGAGGTCTGGGTCCCAGGAAGGTGTTGTGTAAGTGTAAAACACCCCTAGCCTGAACAATCTTGAAGGAGCAGAATCAATTCTGAGGCTGTCCTGGAGGCCAGCCCAGCTTGAGGACAATGTAATGTGATTGATTGCCTTGAACTCATTCAGGCTTCATGACTAAAGGAGATGGAAAGTGTAAAAGAGAGGCAATTAATATCAGAGGGCCTTGAGTACTTCCTTGAAGTCCTTTAAGACATTTCACTCTTCAAAATTAAGAGTTGATAATATTGTTCAAAAATACATTAAAAAAGCATCGAACTTCTGATCATATCCCTTACATCTCGAGCAGATGCCCTTGGGAAAGACTGTGAGTCCTTTTCTGGCTGCCACATCTTTGGGAAGGAATATGAACAGTCCAGTGCTGTCAGACAGGCCTCCGAATGAGTCTCTAAGTGGTAGGTGAACACTGAGAGAATCATGAACAATTCCAAAGTGTAAACTGTTATATCATTGGAATTTACACATCATGTATCTGATCTATACTGTTCTTTGTAATGAATACAAGGTATATGATATCATGTTTTTCAGTACAATCTTTTAGAAAGTTATTAGCCTTTCACACATAGATAATAACATCAAATAAACTATATTTGGTATAGTAAATAAAATGCAATAGGTCTTACAAATTCTTCAGGTAGCTCACATCATCATTAAGAACAATGGAGTTATAGATTTGACCAAGGTCACAGCTCGACAGTGTGTGGGAAACAGTGAGTCATTGCCAGATTAACTAATTGATTTCCTTACAGTAAAACTTCTAAAATCTTATTTTTGCCCACTCTGCTAAACACAAGAATTGAATTAACATATTATAAATAGCTCTTACCTTTATTGGGCCACTTTTTGTATGAAGGGTAGATGCTTTTTGCACATGAGCTAATATTTTTAATCTGGGTAAGATCTTTTCAATATATGTAAAAATATTCCTAACATATGATTTCATCTTTCATAAAAGTTGCACTTGCCAGAAAGTTTGACAGGGTTAAACAAAGTGCAAAGGCCATAATGATAATAAAATAAATAGTAAAGGGAGGAGGCGGAGCCAGGATAGCGGCGTGAGTAGAGCAGTGGAAATCTCCTCCCAAAAACACATAGAGCTATGAAAATATAACAAAGAAAAATCTTCCTAAAATAGAGACCACAGGACACAGGGCAACATCCAGACCACATCCACACCTGCAAGGAACCAGTGCCTTGCGAAGGGGGTAAGATACAAGCCCCGGTCCGGCGGGACCCGAGCGCCCCTCCCCCCGGCTCCCGGCGGGTGGAGAGAAACTGGAGGGGTTTTTTTTTTTTTCTTGGCGAGCGCTTTTTGGAAGCCTTAGAGGGACGGGCCCCCGTTGCTGGGGAGGCAGGGTGGCGGGACCGGTGAGCAGGTGCCTGGGAACGGCGCCGGAGGACAAAGAATATCCCGCGTTTCTCCCTGCGGGACCGGCGGGCGGGTGCCTGAGACCAGTGCCTGAGGACGGAGGAGGTCGCGCGTTTTTTTTCCTTTTTTTTTTCTTTCTTTTTCTCTCTTTTTGGCGAGCGCTTTTTGGAAGCCTTGAAGGGACGGGGACCCCAGTGCTAGGGAGGCAGGGTGGCGGGACTGGTGAGCGGGTGCCTGGGACCGGCGCCTGAGGACAAAGAATATCCCACGTTTTTCCCTGCGGGACCGGTGGGCGGGTGCCTGAGACCGGCACTTGAGGACAGAGGAAATCGCGCGTTTTTCCCCCTTTTTTTTTTCCTTTTCTGCGAGTGCTTTTTGGAAGCCTAAAAGGGACAGGGACCCCGGTGCTAGGGAGGCAGGGCGGCGAGACTGGTGAGCTGGTGCCTGGGACCGGCACCTGAGGACAAAGAATATCCCGTGTTTTTCCCTGTGGGACCGGTGGGTGGGTGCCTGAGACCGGCACCTGAGGACGGAAGAAATTGCGTGTTTTTCCCCTTTTTTTCTCTCTTTTTGGCGAGTGCTTTTTGGAAGCCTTGAAGGGACAGGGACCCCGGTGCTAGGGAGGCAGGGCGGCGGGACTGGTGAGCGGGTGCCTGGGACCAGTGCCTGAGGACAAAGAATATCGAGCGTTGCTTCCCTGAGGGACCGGTGGGTGGGTGCTTTTTGGAAACCTTGAAAGGACAGGGACCCTGGTGCTAGGGAGACAGGGCAGCAGGACCAGTGAGCGGGTGCCGGGGACCGGCAACTGAGGAAAAAAAAAAAATCGCTTGTTTTTTCCTTTTTTTTCCTTTCTCTTTGTTTCTGTTCCCTCTCTCATTGTTGCTGTTGTTGTTTTGGTTTGGAGAGTGCTTTTTGGAAGTCTTAAAGGGGCAGGACAGGTCACTTAGACCAGAGGCAGGGAATCTGGGGATCTCTGGGCACTCTAAACCCCTGGGCAGCAGGGAGCACAGAGGCCCCTTACGGAGATAAATAGCCTCCTGGCTGCTCCCCATCCAACGGGGCTCCACCATTTTGGAGGAACAGCCCCAGCCAGGCCAAGCCCACAGCAACAGCGGAGATAAACCCCAAAGCAACTGGGCGGGAAGCAGAAGCCCTGTCTGCGCACAGCTGCCCAGCACAAGCAACTAGAGGTTGCTAGTCTCCCAGGAAAAGGCTACAAACCAACAAGAAGGGAAGCTCTTCCAGCAGTCACTTGTACCAGCTCTGCAAACTATCTCTATCACCATGAAAAGGCAAAACTACAGGCAGACAAAGATCACAGAGACAACACCTGAGAAGGAGACAGACCTAACTAGTCCTCCTGAAAAAGAATTCAAAATAAAAATCATGAACATGCTGACAGAGATGCAGAGAAAAATGCAAGAGCAATGGGATGAGATGCAGAGAAAAATGCAAGAGCAGTGGGATGAGATGCAGAGAAAAATGCAAGAGCAGTGGGATGAAGTCCGGAAGGAGATCACAGATGTCAGGAAAGAGATCACAGAAGTGAAACAATCCCTGGAAGGATTTATAAGCAGAATGGATAAGATGCAAGAGGCCATTGAAGGAATAGAAGCCAGAGAACAGGAACGTATAGAAGCTGACATAGAGAGAGATAAAAGGATCTCCAGGAATGAAACAACACTAAGAGAAATATGTGACCAATACAAAAGGAAAAACATTCGTATTATAGGGATACCAGAAGAGGAAGAAAGAGATAAAGGGATAGAAAGTGTCTTTGAAGAAATAATTGCTGAAAACTTCCCCAAACTGGGGGAGGAAATAATCGAACAGACCATGGAATTACACAGAACTCCCAACAGAAAGGATCCAAGGAGGACAACACCAAGACACATAATAATTAAAATGGCAAGGATCAAGGACAAGGAAAGAGTTTTAAAGGCAGCTAGAGAGAAAAAGGTCACCTATAAAGGAAAACCAATCAGGCTAACATCAGACTTCTCAACAGAAACCCTACAGGCCAGAAGAGAATGGCATGATATACTTAATGCAATGAAACAGAAGTGCCTTGAACCAAGGATACTGTATCCAGCACGACTATCATTTAAATATGATGGTGGGATTAAACAATTCCCAGACAAGCAAAAGCTGAGGGAATTTGCTTCCCACAAACCACCTCTACAGGGCATCCTACAGGGACTGCTCTAGATGGGAGCACCTCTAAAAAGAGCACAGAACAAAACACACAACATATGAAGAATGGAGGAGGAGGAATAAGAAGGGAGAGAAGAAAAGAATCTCCAGACAGTGTATATAACAGCTCAATAAGCGAGCTAAGTTAGGCAGTAAGATACTAAAGAAGCTAACCTTGAACCTTTGGTAACCACGAATCTAAAGCCTGAAATGGCAATAAGTACATATCTCTCAATAGTCACCCTAAATGTAAATGGACTTAATGCACCAATCAAAAGACATAGAGTAATAGAATGGATAAAAAAGCAAGACCCATCTATATGCTGCTTACAAGAAACTCACCTTAAACCCAAAGATAAGCATAGACTAAAAGTCAAGGGATGGAAAAACATATTTCAGGCAAACAACAGTGAGAAGAAAGCAGGGGTTGCAGTACTAATATCAGACAAAATAGACTTCAAAACAAAGAAAGTAACAAGAGATAAAGAAGGCCACTACATAATGATAAAGGGCTCAGTCCAACAAGAGGATATAACCATTCTAAATATATATGCACCCAATACAGGAGCACCAGCATATGTGAAGCAAATACTAACAGAACTAAACAGGGAAATAGACTGCAATGCATTCATTGTAGGAGACTTCAACACACCACTCACCCCAAAGGATAGATCCACCGGGCAGAAAATAAGTAAAGACACACAGGCACTGAACAACACACTAGAACAGATGGACCTAATAGACATCTATAGAACTCTACATCCAAAAGCAACAGGATATACATTCTTCTCAAGTGCACATGGAACATTCTCCAGAATAGACCACATACTAGCTCACAAAAAGAGCCTCAGTAAATTCCAAAATATTGAAATTCTACCAACCAATTTTTCAGACCACAAAGGTATGAAAGTAGAAATAAATTCTACAAAGAAAACAAAAAGGCTCACAAACACATGGAGGCTTAACAACATGCTACTAAATAATCAATGGATCAATGAACAAATCAAAATAGAGATCAAGGAATATATAGAAACAAATGACAACAACAACACTAAGCCCCAACTTCTGTGGGATGCAGCGAAAGCAGTCTTAAGAGGAAAGTATATAGCAATCCAGGCACACTTGAAGAAGGAAGAACAATCCCAAATGAATAGTCTAACATCACAATTATTAAAACTGGAAAAAGAAGAACAAATGAGGCCTAAAGTCAGCAGAAGGAGGGACATAATAAAGATCAGAGAAGAAATAAACAAAATTGAGAAGAATAAAACAATAGCAAAAATCAACGAAACCAAGAGCTGGTTCTTTGAGAAAATAAACAAAATAGATAAGCCTCTAGCCCAACTTATTAAGAGAAAAAGAGAGTCAACACAAATCAACATAATCAGAAATGAGAATGGAAAAATCACGACAGACTCCACAGAAATACAAAGAATTATTAAAGACTACTATGAAAACCTATATGCCAACAAGCTGGAAAACCTAGAAGAAATGGACAACTTCCTAGAAAAATACAACCTCCCAAGACTGACCAAGGAAGAAACACAAAAGTTAAACAAACCAATTACAAGCAAAGAAATTGAAACAGTAATCAAAAAACTACCCAAGAACAAAACCCCGGGGCCGGACGGATTTACCTCGAAATTTTATCAGACACACAGAGAAGACATAATACCCATTCTCCTTAAAGTGTTCCACAAAATAGAAGAAGAGGGAATACTCCCAAACTCATTCTATGAAGCCAACATCACCCTAATACCAAAACCAGGAAAAGACCCCACCAAAAAAGAAAATTACAGACCAATATCCCTGATGAATGTAGATGCAAAAATACTCAATAAAATATTAGCAAACAGAATTCAACAGTATATCAAAAGGATCATACACCATGACCAAGTGGGGTTCATCCCAGGGATGCAAGGATGGTACAACATTCGAAAATCCATCAACATCATCCACCACATCAACAAAAAGAAAGACAAAAACCACATGATCATCTCCATAGATGCTGAAAAAGCATTTGACAAAATTCAACATCCATTCATGATAAAAACTCTCAGCAAAATGGGAATAGAGGGCAAGTACCTCAACATAATAAAGGCCATATATGATAAACCCACAGCCAGCATTATACTGAACAGCGAGAAGCTGAAAGCATTTCCACTGAGATCGGGAACCAGACAGGGATGCCCACTCTCCCCACTGTTATTTAACATAGTACTCGAGGTCCTAGCCACGGCAATCAGACAAAACAAAGAAATACAAGGAATCCAGATTGGTAAAGAAGAAGTTAAACTGTCACTATTTGCAGATGATATGATACTGTACATAAAAAACCCTAAAGACTCCACTCCAAAACTACTAGAACTGATATCGGAATACAGCAAAGTTGCAGGATACAAAATTAACACACAGAAATCTGTAGCTTTCCTATACACTAACAACGAATCAATAGAAAGAGAAATCAGGAAAACAATTCCATTCACCATTGCATCAAAAAGAATAAAATACCTAGGAATAAACCTAACCAAAGAAGTGAAAGACTTATACTCTGAAAACTACAAGTCACTCTTAAGAGAAATTAAAGGGGACACTAATAAATGGAAACTCATCCCATGCTCATGGCTAGGAAGAATTAATATCGTCAAAATGGCCATCCTGCCCAAAGCAATATACAGATTCGATGCAATCCCTCTCAAATTACCAGCAACATTCTTCAATGAATTGGAACAAATAATTCAAAAATTCATATGGAAACACCAAAGACCCCGAATAGCCAAAGCAATCCTGAAAAAGAAGAATAAAGTAGGGGGGATCTCACTCCCCAACTTCAAGCTCTACTACAAAGCCATAGTAATCAAGACAATTTGGTACTGGCACAAGAACAGAGCCACAGACCAGTGGAACAGATTAGAGACCCCAGAAATTAACCCAAACATATATGGTCAATTAATATTTGATAAAGGAGCCATGGACATACAATGGCAAAATGACAGTCTCTTCAACAGATGGTGCTGGCAAAACTGGACAGCTACATGTAGGAGAATGAAACTGGACCATTGTCTAACCCCATATACAAAGGTAAACTCAAAATGGATCAAAGACCTGAATGTAAGTCATGAAACCATTAAACTCTTGGAAAAAAACATAGGCAAAAACCTCTTAGACATAAACATGAGTGATCTCTTCTTGAACATATCTCCCCGGGCAAGGAAAACAACAGCAAAAATGAGCAAGTGGGACTACATTAAGCTGAAAAGCTTCTGTACAGCGAAAGACACCATCAATAGAACAAAAAGGAACCCTACAGTATGGGAGAATATATTTGAAAATGACAGATCCGATAAAGGCTTGACGTCCAGAATATATAAAGAGCTCACACGCCTCAACAAACAAAAAAGAAATAACCCAATTAAAAAATGGGCAGAGGAACTGAACAGACAGTTCTCCAAAAAAGAAATACAGATGGCCAAGAGACACATGAAAAGATGCTCCACATCGCTAATTATCAGAGAAATGCAAATTAAAACTACAATGAGGTATCACCTCACACCAGTAAGGATAGCTGCCATCCAAAAGACAAAAAACAACAAATGTTGGCGAGGCTGTGGAGAAAGGGGAACCCTCCTACACTGCTGGTGGGAATGTAAATTAGTTCAACCATTGTGGAAAGCAGTATGGAGGTGCATCAAAATGCTCAAAACAGACCTACCATTTGACCCAGGAATTCCACTCCTAGGAATTTACCCTAAGAACGCAGCAATCAAGTTTGAGAAAGACAGATGCACTCCTATGTTTATCGCAGCACTATTTACAATAGCCAAGAATTGGAAGCAACCTAAATGTCCATCGGTAGATGAATGGATAAAGAAGATGTGGTACATATACACAATGGAATACTACTCAGCCATAAGAAGTGGAAAAATCCAACCATTTGCAGCAACATGGATGGAGCTGGAGAGTATTATGCTCAGTGAAATAAGCCAAGCGGAGAAAGAGAAATACCAAATGATGTCACTCATCTGAGGAGTATAGGAACAAAGGAAAAACTGAAGGAACAAAACAGCAGTGGAATTACAGAACCCAAAAATGGACTAACAGGTACCAAAGGGAAAGGAACTGGGAGGATGGGGGGGCAGGGAGGGATAAGGGGGGGGAAGAAGAAGGGGGGTATTAAGATTAGCATGCATGGGGGGGAGGGAGCAAGGGGAGGGTGGGCTGCACAACACAGAGAGGACAAGTAGTGACTCTACAACATTTTGCTAAGCTGATGGACAGTAACCGTAATGTGGTTGTTAGGGGGGACCTGATATAGGGGAGAGCATAGTTAACATAGTATTCTTCATGTAAGTGTAGATTAAAAATTTAAAAAAAAAAAAAAAAAAGAAAGAAAGAAAGAAAGAAAAGGGGGATTATTCCTTAACAGGATAAAACTATTGGTAAATCAAAGATCAACGCATGCTTTAAATATCCTTAATGTTGATCACTTAAAGGGTGTCAGATGATCAGCTATGGAGGTACTCTTTTCTGATAATATTCCTTTCTCTTAATTTAAAAAAAAAAAAAAAAAAAAGCAGTTACTGTGTGCTGACCTCCAATGAGTTCTGCACAGTAGTATAGAGGGCATGTCAAAGTGTGGGCAAAGGGTCTCTTTGTTTCTATGCAGAAGATCAAGGCCTAGCTTGGATACCCAGAAAATGAACTAAGATATGATATGAGGAGGAGCTTCCGGCATCAGCACTCTCTGGAGGACTTGTGCCGGGGGATGATCATCAAAAAGCCTCCACAGGGATCCGGACGATGCTGCGGTTGTGGTTGCATCCAGCCCACCATCTCCTGGACTTGCCATAAGAATGAGGAGGGAGATGTCTAGGCTGGCATGTGCATACAGTGAGACAACGAATTTGACTGGATCTGTACTGTTGGAACTCAACCAGGAGTTGGGAGGGGTGCAAGTTGTAGCACCCCAAAATCTCATGACTATAGACTATCTATGGTTAAAAGAACATATGGGATGTGAACAGATCCCAGAAATGGGCTGCTTTAATTTGTCTGATGGTTCAAGTACAGTTGGACAATATCCATCATATCATAGATAAATTTTCACAAATGCCTAGGGTGCCTAACTGGTTTTCTTGGCTTCACTGGAGATGGATGGTAATTATAGATTTGCTTTGTTTATGTCACCGTATTCCTATTATGTTAATATGTGTGTGCAAATTAGTTAGTAGTTTAAAACCTATACATACTTAAGGTACTATACAAGAAGATATGTCAAAGAAATAATCAATCCTCCCAAGTTTCCTTCATATGCTACATCTATAGCTTTTCTTCTTCCTTCCTAATTACAACCCTTAAATAGAATTCGTGCCTCAGATCGAATTTACCGAGTATCATAATTCCTCAAGGTGGTAAAGATACCTCGAGACAAGTGCTGGGCATAGAAGCCACAGGGCATAAATCTGCAAAGAAGTAAAAAGCTAACCTTTGCAAACAATATGGCTTCTCTCTCACTTACCAACTTTACATTTCCCTGTATGGCCACGGAAGATGACTGGTTAGCCAGAGACGGGTAAGATTCCTCAAGGGAGGAACAACCTAAGACAGGCACAGTCGCAGGGGGGCCATCAGGTGAGAATTTGGGGATCAACAGAGGTGAGGCTCAGAACCTCACCCCCCCTGCTTTGAGAGAAATCTTCTGCATCCGTGGATGTCTTGCTGCCCTTGTCTAGCCTGGATTAATACTTAGTCCATAGGCACACACCTGATCATCTGATCATCTACATTTGCCTTCTTACAGCACTAAACTATGTTTTCTACCTTTATCTTGCATCTACCTACCACTTCAGCATTTTATTAAAAATAAAAATAATAATAATAATAGGAGAAATGTGGGATCAACATATAAATGAAGTACAAAAATCAAACGAATATTCATATTTGACCTGATTGTTTATAGGTCATATTGCATGATCAAAACCGAAAGTTTCTGTGATGACTGCCCTTGTACTGTTCACCATGTAAGAATTTATTCACTATGTAAGAATTCTTTCACCATGTAAGAACTTGTTCGTTATGCTTCAGAAGATTGGAGACTGACGAGAATTAGGCTTGAGATGGATTAATGATTGTACATTGAGCGTTGACCCCCCTATACTGAATTTTATTGTTGTTAACAACTGTTTGATCAATAAATATGAGAGATGCCCTCTCAAAAAAAAAAAAAAAAAAAAAAAAAGAAAGCAAAGTATTTGGGGTGAAGACCCCCTGGCGGAGCAGCAAACAGACTCCCCAGGTCTGCTTGATTTTCAGAGGTGGGATGGAAGAGATGGATATTCCAGCTTCAAGTTCTTTGTAATTTAGGCCTTGGTTTCTTCTGTTTCCTACATTTTGTTTGCTTCCAGTTTCACTTGCCTACATAATGGAAAGCCTAGTGCTAAAGTGTGAGATTTCATGTAATTTAAAAAAATATTTCCATTTTTATATATAACTTTTTATAATAAAACCCTCCCCACCTGTAGCTCTGCTGCCTTGCCCTGGTCTAGGAAACCAACCTCTCTGGCCTGTGCTGCTTGCAGTGGTATCCTTCCTGGTTTTCCCACTGCAGCTCTTATTAAAATTTTATTTATCTAAGAATCAAAAAAAAAAAAATAGTAAAGGGAAAGAAAATAAATTTTAATAAATTAAAATTAACCTGATGACAATATGATGGCAGCTTCTCTCAAAATGCTGATAAATAGAAGTGACTTATAGATTTATTGCTTTTTAATGCTGAAGTTAAGATTTTGGTGCAAATGTAAGATTTAGGGGTGATTGATCTAGTATTTTTATAGACTACTAGAGAGTAGGAGAATGTCCTTGGTTGAAAAACCCTGTGAACTTATTAGAGAAATGGTACAAATTTAGCAAGGCCTTGACCTAGATTTTTAAGAGAGTTGATGTAGAGATATGTTCATATTATAGTTTGGTGATTAGTTTAAAACAATCTAGAGATGCTCACATTGCCTTGGTCCTTCTGAGAATTGCATTCTCTTTGTTTATGAATCAGTTACTTTAAAAAACAGCAGTGCATTTAAAAATCATCACTAATAAGTGGCAGTGGAGTCATGCTGTCTGGCAAAAATAAAAAAGAGCAACATCTTGGAAACTGACTTTTTGTGGTTTAGGCTGACTTTTAGGTCTCACCGGAAGTTAATTAAAATGAACTTTTCTTTGGCTTTGAAAGTTTATTTTATCATCTTTGAGTTTACTCACTTAGTGGCAGATGCCAGAAAATTCCTCCATCAGTACTAATTGAAAAACAACTATTCAGTCTGAGTGGAGAGCTCATACATTCCAAATATCTCTTTTTTGTTGGATTCAAGTGTTCTTGATTTGAAGAAATGTGAGGAATTTCAACGTTTCCAATCTTAAAACCATGAACAAGAGGGTTGGCCATTCCGACCTTATTTCTCCAAATTCTTTTGGAACTCCGAGGGTGTGGTCTAAACCAGATGCCCGATGGATGCTTTCTTGGGGTTATGCACACATATCTGAGTTTTTCTTCATTTTAAAACATGTGTATTTGCTCATATCCCATTTCATATCCCAGCTTGCTTTGATCAGTAAGTCTCAGGGTCTATGATATTTTTCCTGGCTAACCTGATGAGTACTTAGATTTCTGCCCTTCACAAATAACTCTCCTGGTGGTGATGCTGGTCTCTGCTAGGGATGGGTGAAGAGCGGTTCCTTCACTCTGTGTGGCTGACTGACTGTGTGTTTTGAGGTGGCTGCAGACAATATTCACAGCTGTTCTCTTCTCAAGATTAGCCTAGAATTCTCAAAACAGTATAGCCTCTGTGTTATAGCAGTTTGCCCACTACCTGCAAACGTAGGAAGTGGGATATCCCCAGTGCTCCTTTGAAGGGGTTTCTTTCTCTTTTCCTTTTAACATCTAGTAGTTTGTGTCACAGCACAAGTGTGTGATTGGATAATAAAACTGATGACACTCTGGGGATGCCTCTGAGTAGTGCTGCATTTAACAAAGCACCAGTTTTTCTCCCTGTGAGAGTCAGCTTGGCTGTGCAGAGGGAGGCACTGATTTTTACTCCAGCATCAGTGCCTTAGCCTGTTAGGGAGAATCAAATGAAGGGGAAGAAGCTGGAACCCCGAGGGAACATGCTAGATTGAAGAAACTTCAACAGAAGTCAGAGGAGAAGGTGAGATGCTTGCAGGGAAGATCAGAATAAAAACATGTTAGTTCAACTACAACAACTAAGGGAAACAGTTTCAAGCACAGGGTGGTCAAGCCAAATGAGTTGCTCAAAAAAGTTATAAAAATGGTTATAATGTGGAGCCTGATCCTAGAATAAATATCATCTTGTGGACACTTGATTGGGATTTCTTAATTTAATCATTTTCAGCTGCAGAAGCAAATGTTCAAACCACATAAGCAGCTTTGGCTCAACAGGTTGTTTTTTTCCTACACATTAGTTCTACTTATTTATTTATTTTCCTTTCATGGTGCATCATAAGCCCATGTCTCTAATTTACCTTCCACTCAACTGCTGGTATGACAATCAGTGCATTATGGCATGGTGAAGGAAAGAGCTTTCAGTCCCTGCTTTTATAATTACTAGCTGTGTGACCCCAGATGAATGGCATCAATGCTCTGGGTCTGTTTCCTCATCTGTGAAATGGGATATTTATAAGGCATGTATACTACATGTTCTCTGCATCACAGGGGGCACTAGAAATAGCTGTTCTTACCACCATGATTACTATTTTGAAGGTGAGGCTAACTTAATCTAAAAAAGCATTTAGTGAGATTTCTAACAGATGAAAGGGAATGAAATACAATCTAAGGGTCAATATGAAGCAAAGGCATGCTGCTTAAACTAAAATCAGTCCAGTACTGTAATTTGACATATGCCTCATATTATGCCATATATCTTCACTCACAAGCTCATCTGTGTTCTAGTGAATAAAATAATGACTCTCCTGGAGATTTAAGTGAAGGTTTCCAGAAGTTGTCAATCTAAAGGTAATTAATACAAAAATAAATTGTGTGCTCTACTCCTTTACACTAGCTCAGAGGTCATCTGAGCTCTGTATGGCCTCTTAGTGTTCTTTTGGTTTCCTTGTATTGTGTGTGTGTGTGTGTGTGTGTGTGTGTGTGTGTGTGTGTGTGTGTGTAGTGTGTGTGTGCACGCACATGCCTATGTTTGTGTGTGCATCCTGCCTTTCTGGTACCTGGTGGTAATGGGGAGGAAAATTGATCCTTTCGCATTAATTTATACTAAGACATGAATTGAGAAGCATGTATAGCTTTAAAACATTGCTAAAAACATACTTTTGTAAAAGCACATCACCACTTGGAGAAGTAATGTTTTATTTCTTTAGAAAATCCATAATTTATGTACATTTGTTTTAACCATTACTTTGTGGGGTCATTTACTTTTTATACAATCCAAGTCATCAGACCTGTATATTTCATTCTTTGATGCTCTTTTAAAAGAAGCATACACTTGCTGACACATGTTTCTGCCACATTATTTGCTTCCCCCAATAGGCAAGTTCAGACTTGGGGGGTAAAAGTCCAGTGGAAAGTACCGGAATGGAGGAAGAATATTTGCCTAACCACCCACACCACAGAATGCTTTCTTGGAATCTGCTATGTGTATAGATGGTATCCTACCCACATATGCAGCCTTTGACTTTCTGAAAATCAAATCTGATTCTACAAGGAAGTCACAAAAACAAAAATTTTGTTCTATCAAGTTCTAACAGATTTCTCCCCCCCGCCAAAAAAACATATTGGACTAGCTTTAGAAATTGTAAACTGTCACACATCATGTATGTAACCATTCATGGAAATTGGTTTTGCAAACCCAGGTTTTAACAAAAGTATTGGAGGTTTTATTTATAAGAAAACTCAATTTAAGAGCTATAGAAATTAAACAAGTATTTTTGGTTTTTGAGAGTGTATGAATTTTCCTTCTTTTCATTCCTCCATAGTATTCCTGACTATTCTGAACTGAAACTTTGTTTGGTAAGATGACCTTTTACCTCTGACTTGCCCAGTCATGTACTCCTTATAGCACATTTTACTTGATCCATCTGTGATATTTCACCTAGTCAGCCATTTGCTCCATGGAGAGGGCTGCCCCTGGCTTCTGTGACATCATTCTGTGTTCCCCAGCTAGTCTTTCTGGCCACTTTCTTTTCAGTCTCCTTTACTCCCTCTTTTTACTTTATTTCTTAATTAACTGGTTTTCCTGCAGGGTCCCATTCTTGACCCTTTTTTTTCCTATATACATTCCCTGGGCAGTTTCACCAAGTATGAATCAAAGTATCACGAGGACACTGATGAACCCCCAAATTTCAAACTCTGGTTATGTCAATCTGGCCTAGACTATTAACCCAAAGTTTTTCAGGCATTTTATACTTAAAGTGTTCGAAGTTTCTTCCAACACTGTCCTTAGACCTACCTCTCTTCCTGTATTTTCTATCTTAAAGCATTACCATCTAGAACTACAAAAATCTTTTAAAATATTTTATTGCCTTCTCTCCAGGCCCTTGCCATTTTCTTTTCCAACCTGGAACATTCTTAGATGTCCCTTCACTTAGTTAACTTTGAGGTATCTTACATATCTCATCCTAACTCTCCATGAAAGCTCTCTTAAGTTTACTTTTCACAAGCTGCTTTCAAAACTGACTTTTCTTTTCTACAGCCTAAGGCAATATACACACTTCAGTGATTGTTAAATAAACGACTATATCTTTCACTTGCCCACCGTTTTCCAATAGTACAGGGGCATATTTATTTTCATTCACGATTTCCTCCCAGCCAACAAGCACAGTCCCTCTTAGTAAATCATCTTGGACATTAAAGGAGAATCATCTTGGACATTAAAGGAGTGACTTCTTGGCATCTTCAAATGCCCTCCAACATCAATCAGCTGCCATATTCTCTGCTTCTATCAAACCATATAACTTTCAAATCTGCTTTCTCATCACCTTCTCAGTCTCATGCTTGGAGGAGGTCCTCAGCCTGTTATTCCTTGCTTACCATCAGCCTCAACTCCAGCTTCCAGACTATCAGTATTGCGACCTTTTAGGCACAAATAAGATAGATGTGTTCTCCTGCTCTGGAATCTTTAATGACTCCCAAATTTCTCTAGGTACAAATCTGATCTCCTAAGCCTGGTCTAAAAGATTCTCACCAAACCTGACTTTAACGTCTCCTTTCAATAACATCTTACCACTTTATTTACTATATGTTTCTGTCACAGCCAAAGTGTCATGTGCCTTGAACACACCATTATTCTTTCATTTTCTGTGTTGGTTCAATCGCTGTTTTGGAACTCCTTCTTCATCTGCGTCTTGAACTCTAGTATTTACATGAATCTCACAGTTTTGAATGATAAAATCCTTACTTAGGCAGTTTACTACTCATTCACATACTTGTATAAAGCATGTTTTCTAGCACTACATTAGCTCTTGGGTGTGACTAGTGAATAGAGGCATACTCTGATAGCAAGACCATTTTCTGTTTTCAGATTCCACTCTCTTTTTGGCTAAGGGGACTCTGGTTCCCATTCCCAGCATGTTATCACATTTGCTCCCAGTCAATTTTTATTGCCATTAGTTTTTCTGCCGGTTGCATTCAGGTCACATTTCCTGTATCACCCTTGGCAAGGAGCAATTCTCTGCTCTGCTCCAACTGTGGTCGTGTAGAGGTTGGTGTTAGGTATCCTCTTAACCACATGCGTTGATTTTATTTGTGAGTTGAAAACCAGGGTGACCCCATTTTCTTGCTTCCCTACTGTACCTCCAGTAAAAGAGTACATTTTTTGATTCATTTTAATATATCTTGAGGAAATTGGCAAAGAGTCTTTGAGGGCCTGGGCTGGAAGACCACTTAGGTAGCCATTTTCCACATCCAAAATCAAGTCTTTTCACTATTCCCAGCCAAGGCTCATGTTCTAGGTTTGTTACTCTGGGGCTCTTTCTTGAGCACTGAGACTGGGAGGGCCAACTGCAAATTCCATCTCCTTCAAGCATCGTTTTTCTGTGGGCCTCATTGGCTTTTCAAGCAAAATAGATCTCCTGCTAGACTTCCTAGCTAATAGCTTATTTGAATGAGCCGTGAATGGAAACCAAGACAAAGAGAGTTTAAACAGAAAAGATATCTCAAAATTAATACATGATGAGCTTTTGAAGTTCTAAAAATGGACTGTCTATTGGAACCATAAGTTTCATAATTATTTTCCTATATGTCTTCTGTTATTGTTTGATAAAAATATTACTAATAGAAAAAAAATATTACTAATAGTTCCCCAATATCCTTTAATAAATGGCTTATGAGGAAATGCATGTCAGCTTAATTAATTTCACAGTTTATGTATGTGGCTATTAGTAAAGCAGAATCTGGAATAATCTTGAATAATCAAAGGAAGAAAAATAGTTTTTCATATGTTCAGTGTGGATATTTCTGCAATTAGTGGTTTGGAGTAGATCTCCTTTGTAGAGTTTAGCTGGGTGGAATTTGAATTTATTCTAACATATCATATGGTAGAATGAGATATTTTGACCATCTGACATTTATTGAGATACTGTTGTATAATCTATTTAGCTTTCTATTCTTTTTTGAAAAGAAAAGAGGGAAATATCTGTGTTTAGATTCATGGAGTTTATAAAATGAAAGAAAACCTTTTGATCAGAAGAAACCAAGCTTTCTATTATGCTGAACCCTGAGAGAAACTTTTCCTTTATATCTTTATTACAAATAAAATGATATGGTATAATATAGTGGGCATCTATAAATATAATATGCATACATGTAAAGGGCATAATCTATAACTTTCCTTTATTAGGTATAAATGTAGAAATATTCATATGGCTGTCTTTATAATGTCCTTACTGTGGTCAGTGGAATTTAATTCAGTAAAGTAAATTTTGAAAGAGACCATAAATACAGTTAATGTATGTGGTGCTGGTGACCTAGCAAGATGCCTGAAATTCAAAACTTCTGGAATTTCTTCACAAAAAAAGTAGAATTACCAAAAGTGTTTATGAAGGGTTTTACAGAAAAACTATACAGAAAACATAGGTGCCTTGAGGATTCAGTAATTTTATAAGGTAATGTAGCAAAATGACATAGTTAATTGCATAAAGACTACTGGAAACAAAAAAAAAAACATGAAGATGTCATGCTATCACAAAATCAAAGGTGGTTTGTGGATAATTTATAGTAATAGGTTAAACCTCAGTAAAATTTTTCCTCTGAGTCATGCTCATCCATTATCAATATTAGATTAGTTATCAATATTAATTAAGTGACCAAGTTTTCTTTGCTAGAGTTTTTACATCCCAACTATCCTTCAAGATTCAACTCAAGTCCCACCACCCAACCCTAAATCTTCTTTCTCCTCTTTGTTTTATGTATAGTCTCTATTATGCAACATTCCTAACTGTTCAGTTTAATGCTTAAATAGTTCATATCACATTCTTAGTCCTATTGGAGTTGGCAAATTATCCTAATGCATTACAGTTACACAATACTTTCTAACAATGGCCTTACGTAGTCAAGGAAAGAACTTAAGGCCAAGACTCAAATACTCTATCTGGAAACCTATTAATTTATTCTTTTTACATAAGTGCATGATGAATATCTAGGTGGCACAGATTCATTTAAAACCAAAGGAGCCTTAAAGGGTTAGGACAAGGTGATAGGATTTTGGGATATTGAATGCTTTAGTTTTAGCCCTTCTCAAAAAGAGTTTCACTTGAGTAAATGTCTGTATCTCTGTGTAAAATCATGTCCATTCATATTTTTATATTAATATTTGGGGGATGGGTTTTATGGAAGATCATTCTAATATTGCTTTTTATTATAATGAATAAATAAAATATCATTTTACTACATCTGTGTTTTCTAGTCTATATTTTATATAATTCATTTGTTATTTGAAATATCATACTATATTTTAGTGGTGAGTCCTGAAACTTCTTAATTTCCAAATTCAGTACACAGATAATTCAATGGGATATCACTGCTTCCATTAAGATTCTCCATCTCTGTTCTGGAATTTAGCTCATCATTGACATTACAGTTATGTGTAATGAGCAAGCTAACTGTTCTAGCATGGCAGCATGAAACCTCATTCGTGATAATAAGATTTGATTTTTCTTCTTCCTCTCACTTTTAATATTATCATAATATTGATGCATCTGAACATAATTAGCATAAGCAGTCTTAAAAAATGCTTTACAGTACCAGAACACATGGATTAGAATGTCAGTTATTATTGTTTTTCCAGACACTGACTTTTGGGGCCATGCCAAATGGATTTCTGGTTCTTGGACTGTGCTAATCAATATAACTGTGAGTATATGTTTTCAAGACAAATTTTATGGCCAGATTTGCTTATCTTAATGGCAAGAATATTTTCCTCTATGGTGTCTGTTGGAATGGACTGACTTATTTTAGAGAGAAAAAAGCCAGAAGGTAGCAAGTGAAAAAATTTCTTTTCCCCTGCTTTCTTTCTTTTCTGACACGTAGATGGTGGGAAATTGAGTTTAAAAAAATGTTTCATTTTCCCACTCATGTATTATTCAAGTGAAGTGAAAAGGCAAGAAACATATAATATGGCAGACTGAGCTCCAAGGAAATATTAATTCAAGACAAGTTGGGCTGAAATATTTTAACAAATAACCAATAAGTAAAGCACATTTAAATGAAGCTGTATCCTAGGTATATCGGCATAGGATACCAATGGATAATGTTTTTACATGGATGCATACTGATAAATATTTAAGGCAGAGCCTCATTTGGGAAGACCTGGACCTCAGCCTACAGTGTCCTGGAAAACCTCTGATCTAGTGCTTGGTGAGTGTTCTCAGTTTGTGTAAATGAATGAAATACCTCTCTCACTAATTGATCTCTTGGCTAAGAGAGTAAATCTGATATCTGTGGGTTATTATAAATGGGGTCTGAAGTTAAATATTGAGATTTGTTACCTACTGCCAAGGGATTAGAAATCTTTAAATTTATATGAATTTTGAGGAATTTCTAAATCTCTAAGAAATTTAGAGAGTGCTCAACTGTACTGACAATTATTCCTAGGTCCTATCATCTCACATACAGCATAGAGCATTTTCTAGAAATTATTGCCATATCCTCTTCTTGTGGATGTGTGTGATCTCATTTATTAAAATAAATATTATACATTTGTTTTTGTTATAGGCTCTTTTTTAGACCTTGGGAACTCTGAAGAACTCTTCATATATATGAGTCCATGTGTATGTTTGGTATCTGACCATTTTCCTTTGGCAAAGAGAGAAAGGAAGAGAGGAAGGATAGTGGAACAGTATACATCTTGAAAATTAGTGAAATTAAATTAATAAATGCATGGTTTAGAGTACATAATAATTGTACTCAGAGTTTTAACATGTTGAATAAACTGGGACATCATATACATAAAATAGACATATTAATAATAGCATCATGCTGATCAAAACCGAAAGTTTCTGTGATGACTGCCCTTGTACTGTTCACCATGTAAGAATTTATTCACTATGTAAGAATTCGTTCACCGTGTAAGAACTTGTTCATTATGCTTCAGAAGATTGGAGACTGACGAAAATTAGGCTTGAGATGGATTAATGATTGTACATTGAGCATTGACCCCCCTATACAGAATTTTATTGTTGTTAACAACCATTTGATCAATATGAGAGATGCCCTCTCAAAAAACAAACAAACAAACAAACAAAAAATAATAGCATCATGCTGATTTTAAAACTGGTACTAATCCTTTAGTAGATGCATCCCTTGGCATAGTGGAAGATGTGGAATTATCTATAATTTACTCAGATATATGTAATATTGGTAGCAGGTAGGTAGATCAGATCTTAGAAATGATGTGATCTTGTAGTTATAAATTGGTTTCTACTCTTGTGTTAACACTCATGAAATAGAAGTGGTTATGTAGAGCATGTGTTGAGAAGAATTCTGGGTATGCATTTAGATCAGGGAAAAAGGATACTATGATTGATCACATATGTCTGTGTGGCCCCACACAGAATGGTGGTCTCATAGGTATTGTGCCATCTCTAATCTATTTAAATGTCCTACAAAAAATTTACAGGAAAAAAACCCATCTGATATTTACATATTAACTATTTTATTATATGACACTTCAGAGATTGTGCACCGTATTCATCTATGCTGAGACAGTTAACTTTTACAGCAGTCCTGTAAGGTATATAATATTTTAAACCCTAAGTATAGAGGAAAAAAGTGATAATGTTTAAGTCCACAAAGCAAGTTAGTGACACAAATAAGATAAAAAACAAGGTTTTCTCTACTCCAGTTGAGAATCCTTTCCGCAATAAAACAAAAGATCTTTGCTGTATCAGAAAGGAACGTCCTATTGCTGCTGTAACAAATTGCCATAAAGTCAGACATTTAAAACAATACAAATGTATTATCTTACAGTTGTAGAGATCAGAAGTCTGAAATGAGCTTTGCTGGGCTAAAAATCAAGTGTTGGCAGGACTGTGTTTTTTCTGGAGCCTCTGGGAGGAATCCTTTCCTTTCTAGCTTTTAGAGGCAGCCCACATTCCTTGGTTCTAGGCTCCTTCGTCCTCCTTCAAAGCCAGCCTAGCGTCTTGATTCTTCTTTGACCTCTGATTCCATCCTTTTATCTTTTCTCTCTGACTCTGATCCTCCTGCTTCCCTCTTATAATTACCCTGGTGTATACATTGGGTCCACCTTGGTAATTGTCTTGCCAATGGGTTTCATCCTCGGGCAAGTTCATTATGAATTCAGTGAGACCAAAAAATGACAATGGAACATTATTGGGGTGAAAGGGTTTATACCCAACTTTATTCCCACAGTGGCAAGTCAATCACTAGAATCCTGTCCAGTCAGAGAGAGTCTGCATTCCGCAAGCTGGTCTCTGCCTCTGGGCCTCTCTACCCCTGCAGCTGTCTCAGTCTCTGTCCTCAGCACTGACACCACTTCAATCTCTGCTCTGCTGTCCTGCAGCCTGGCAGCCCTGCCACGGTGTTGCCCAGAGCACTGGGCAGAGCTCTTTATATAGAGTCAATAGCAATGTATTGCCCACACATGTGTAGTGAGGTAGCCAATCAGGGCCAGGTGAGAATCCTGGCCACAGGAACCTTCACTTTATCCACAGTAATCCAAGCTGATCTTGTCTCAAAATCTGTAATTTCATCACACCTGCAAAGTCTATTGTAAATATAACATATTCATTATTTCCAGGGATTGGGACATAGACACCTGGGACATAATTCAGCCTAACATACAGAAGGCTAGTGTAGATATTCCCAAGATGGTACACTAATTCGTGAGTATACCAATTCATTTTATCATGAATGGCCCAAGTTTCTTCCTTCTTTTCATTCTGGTACCTCTAAAGTTTTGGTCTATTATCTCATGGTTACAAGATGACTGCTAAGGCAGGAGGTATGACATTTGTCTTTAAGGTCGGGACAAGAAGAAGTGTGCAGGCAAGTCCTTTTTCATTCAGACATGCAGCTCTTCTCACGAAATCCCTCTCTGTCTCATAGGCCAGCACTGTATCTCAGGGGTGCACCTAGCTGCAAAGGAGACCAGAAATTCAGATATTTAACTTTTTAGTCTCTTTTTGAAGATGACAAGGAAAATAGAATATTCAGAATGGGTACTCAGTGAACTAATCTTCTATTGATCAGCATTTCCAGTGGCAAATGAAAGAATTTGTAGTATTTAAATTAGGATGAAAGGTTTAATATAGAATATGAGATTACAGAATACCCAAAAGGAGTAGAGAAGTGATATTACTGATCACAAAGATTAATGATGTAGTTAGGATCATACACAATACACTTTTCTAGCAAAAACATACAAGACTTTTCTAGCAAAAACATCACAGTTGCTGCTGTCCCAAGTTGGCAGTGATAATTCATGGATCTTAGATCTGGATTCTAGAAGATCCATGATATTATCCTCACCCCAGCACATGCTAAAAGATATCCTCACCAGTGGCCATTCATTCATACTGCTTCTGTTTTCAGAATGGGTAAACATGACTAATGAAACCTGGACATATATCCTCCCATAGCTATGAAGGAGTCTGGGAAGTTTAAGTCTCTTAGACCAGGTCCTTCTGAAAGCAGAGCCTGAGACAAGGATTGACATGCTGAGATTTTATTTGAGAAGTACAAATTCAGGAGTAAGGGTGAGGGAAAAATGCAGGCAGAGCAAGGTGCTATGATGCATTTCTCTTGGTTCCTGCTCAACATATGTGTCCATTAGCATGCTCTTCTCCAGAGAAAATGAAGAGAGAAATTGATTCAGGATAGTTCTTAGAAAAGAAAAAGGAGGAGAAATTTATCTCTGGAGCTTCCTCTCATATCCATTTCCTATTGGCCAAGGTTGACCTCAGAGCAGGCCAGTTTCCTTATGCATCCGAGTTATACAATTCAGCCCACTGGTGACCTTTAGAAGCCAAATCCCACTACTGGCACTGTGGAATTTTATAAAAATAAGTGAAAGGACAAATTCAGGTAGACAGTTTTAATGTCTGAGAGATGTGGACTGTGTAGCCAAGTTTGATCTTAGGGTGGTGACACAGTCCAGAAGTGGGTAGCATCTTTAGAAGGAAGGAGGCAGTTGAGGGAATCGAAGTACACATGACAGATTTTTGTTCTATACAGTTGGGTTTTTTGTTTCCACCTTAAGAAGGCTGTTTTCATAATATACAAAACTCTCAGAGTGTAGAGTGCATGTTCACAAGATACTGGGTGGCCCCTCGTGGTGTCCATCACTATAGCCATATCTGATCACCAATTAGAGTATGTCCCCGTGTCACACCCTTCCCAATCCTAGGCTTTTTGTTGTTGTTGTTGTTGTTGTTAGAACTTACTGTAATTTTAGGCTTTCTGATGGCAGTTTTTGCCTCTGTTTAGATACCCAGGAACTAGATTAATGCCCAGCACAGAATGTAAGTTTGAATACATATTTGTTGATTAGATGAATAAATAAACAAATATAAGATAGCAACTAATAAGCTAAATGGTGAGTGCAATCATAGGGATTAAGATAAATAAAACAAGCTTAGACTGGGGATATTTTCCCAGAAGAGGTAGGATCTGGGTTAGGCAGTTGCATATTGTTTGAGTCAGAAAAGCAATGAAAGTAGGAAAGCCATGCATAAAGAAACATATGTAAAAATGTTCTTAGTTTGTTTATAAAATGGAGAAATCAGTGCTCTGTTGAATTTCTTGCAAATATGTTTGTGTGTGTGTCTCTATCTAACTCTCTCTGTCTCTCTATCTATCTATCTATCTATCTATCTATCTATCTATCTATCTATCTATCTATCTATCTTTTTATCTGTTTATCATATGTATTTCTGTTGATCTCTAATGATTTTCCTGATTTCAGAGGTCCATCAAACACTACACTGAAGAGAATCAAGCCTTAATTCTATCATGTCCAAATATCTCCTGAGAGACATTTTCCTTCAGTGACCTTGGAAGCTGAACTTTCTTAATTGCATTAGTGGCATTTTACTGTTTCAAACTGAAACAGGATCCACTGGCCTATACTAGCTATTGCTTTATAATCTACATCATCTATTTTGTGGTCATTGCTGAAGTATTAGAGCTAACCCAGGGAGACAGGAAGTGGCATTAGAATTCTTTCTGTTTAGCTGTGCTTAGAGATGTAGTCCTAGATAATATAAACAGTAAAATTTTTTCTATATCAGAATACATCTTCCCTGTAGAGGTGAGGTCTGCAAAGAAAAGCCAAAACTTTTTCAGTCAGTCTGGGTAGATATTTCCTGGGAACTCAGTATTTCAAAGGAGCCTTAGATTCAGCCCTTTTGCCCTCATCTATTTTCTTGTTAATGAGAGAATGAATCCCACAAACTTTAATTCCTTTAACCAAAATACCAAAGCAATCTGTATATTATATCAAATCATTATGTCTGAGGTAAGCTTAGGGAATTTAGTCATTTAGGGAGTTAGAATTTGTAGAAGGTTGTTTTTCCCATAACAAAGTCTCTAAATAGAATTATCAAGTCTATCAAATGTTAATTTGTCAGGACAGAATAGCTAATAGGAAAATCAGATTTATATTATAAATAGAGTATTATCCTGAAGGCTTCCATGTCTCCAAAAGGAAGAATGACTGAAATGTAACTAAGGGAAAGTTTTTTAACCAACCAAACTGTGGAATTATTTTCTCTCCAGTGTACTGTGGACTCTTGCTTCTGGGGTAGTGTTTGGGAGATCACCACTACTGCATTTTAAGTTTCTGTGATTTATACAGATAGAGGGAGAGACCCTTCTTTGGGATCCTGGTTATTAAAAAACAAAATTCAACTTAGTAAAGTTTAAAGATCTTATTGGCTTTTTCAATAATTAATGAATTGGGCAGCATCCAGTTTAGGAGATAGGAAGGTGTTCTGAGGAGCTGCACAAAATGAAAGACTGTTAGAGGTTGGAGGGGGCAGCCTCAGGAAAGTTATACTAGAGGAAAGGTGGTTTGTTTATTACAAGGTCATTGTCATTTAAGGGCTGGCAGGAGTCTGTCAGGCAGATGACCTAACTAGTGCTCGTTAGTGCTCATTAGCTAGTGCTCAGTTCCTGATGGACTGGTTTAAGACTCCATTTTTGGGAGAGCCAATACTGTTATTAAGTATTGATTTGGTGATGTAGGGCTTAGTATAAGTGACTCCATTTTGGGTATGTTGTCTTGTTTTTAACTATGACTTGTCTTCTGCAGAAAATACTCCCACTCATGAGGCAGATGGGGGAGGTGGCTGTATGACTCCTCCGGCTACTGTGAGAAGGGAAAGAAAAGAGAACACAGCTTCCGTCCTTGCACAAGGACAGATGCCAGCCTGCTTGGCAGGATGTCCACGGATTTCAGGGTTTCCAGTGGATGATGCTTCACACACATGACGTTTCTCTTAGATTGTGGACATGGTGTAGACACTCAGAGGAGCACATGCCCTCTAGGGAATTCTAGGAATCTGAAGGCATATGTTCCATACCCTATGTTTTGTCCAACTCTATCATCTCTTGTTCTCTTTCACCTCCAATGTTTCTTCTATAACATTAACCAGGTGAATATATATCTGTATATTTTGAGAAGTTGGCCTGAGGTACAACTTTAAATTGTTTTTGTGAAAACCAGTATCTTTTATTTACATTGCTGGTAATTAATTAAATTTTAGGGCAGAGACAGCAAATGTTTCCTTGCATCTCAAATGGGACAGGAACAGACGGGTGTCTGCTAAGGGAGTGGAGTCAGAGAGGGAGCAGCTAGCACTGAATCCCTTTCTAAGGAAAAATCAGGAAACTTCCCTTGCTCCCCTCCTTGCCCCCTCACTGACCTGACTAGCCATGGGAAGAGCAGCTGTGTCAGCCACTTCCCTTTCCTCTCATTTTCAATGGAACTGACCAGAAACTGAAAGAGGCTTATAATGTGGCAGCTGCTCACCCTCAGTCAAATAGCCTTGAAGATACTCAAGTTAGTTGGTGAGAATCTTGGTTATTAGAAAACCAACTGAAGGTGAATATTTGCCCATTCAGACATGCTGGCTTCTCCTGCTCATGTTCTGATGTCTCCTCCATGCCGCCAACAGATGCCCATTTCTACACTTCATGTTTGCTTCCTTCCTATTTCATATTCTCTTTTTAGGTACCCATTTTTATTTAAACAGATATTTTAAGAATACCATTTTAAAATTTAAAAACATATATATGTGTGTGTATACATTTCTGAAACTATAAATTACCTATAATCCTTTTGCTCAGAGATATATATCTGACATTTTCTTTAGTATTTGCTATGCATATATATGCATCTGTATGTTGGTTTTGCAAAATTCCAATTATCCTTTATAACAGTATATTATAAACATTTCTCAGGTAATCATAACTTCTATAATATAGTTTTATATGACTGTGTGTTTTTCCACTGTATGCAAATCTTAGTGCTTATTCAGCCAACCCCCTCATTTTGGATATTTATGTTGTTTTGAAATCTTTTGCTGTCATAAATAATGCTATAATGAATATTTTTAAGTTAAAAAATTTTGTACATATCTCTGAGAATTTCCTTAGGATAAATTACTCAAAGGGAAATTTTCAAATCAGAATACAGATATTTATAAGGCTTTGATTGCCAAAATGTCTCCAGAAAGGTATCACTTACTGTATTTTCCTTTGCAGTATATGGGTTTACTTATAAACTGTATTGAGAAATACTATTATGTTATCTCTCTTTCTATCCATTGATCAGGAAAATGATGTGGCATTGAATTAGTTTTTATTTCTTTGACTAAGCTTGAATTACTTTTATTTTATTCACTGGCCATTAAAAAAACAAATATGTATATGTGTATATATAAATATAATGCTTAGGAAGGCCTTTCCCACTACAACATCAGATAAATGATTTGTACATTTTCTCCTGGTTTTTATAGAGCTTTATTTTTACCCTGCAGCACTTCATCCACTTAGAATTATTTT
This sequence comes from Manis javanica, assembly GCF_040802235.1. Classification (NCBI taxonomy): domain Eukaryota; kingdom Metazoa; phylum Chordata; class Mammalia; order Pholidota; family Manidae; genus Manis; species Manis javanica. The sequence continues at coordinate 57,056,171 of NC_133161.1, read as the reverse complement.
TGAAGAATAGGACAAGATAAAGACTTAACATTTATTTCCCCAAGAGATTAGAATCACTTTTGTGAGTTATCTGATTTTTCCCATGATATTGTGTAATACTCTCTCGATTGGCAAATAATTCGTTAACTGTAATTTCACTGTGTGTCCTATTTTCTCTGAAGGGATTGGCTGAAAGGCCCAAGGATTGTGATGTCAGTGGCAAAGTCTGGAAGACAGGACCTGAGTGATGGCTTCTGACCCCACCAGAACTGTTGTAGATACAGAAGTAGCTGTGGACTCACATTCTGATGGGGGAAACTTAGGTTCCAAGAGGAAAATGCGGGTGGTAGGACCATCTAGCTCCCTCAGGGCCCAAGAGAAAATAGCTTTCCTAAGTGTTGCTATTATTTCTACTACTACCACCTCCACCACTCAAAAGTTATTGAGGTCTTCCTATGTCCAACATTGTGCTAAGTTTTTTACATGCAATATATCCATTAAATACACAAAGACTGCGCATTCGATTTTCATGAACACCCTTCTTTCTCTGTTGTTCCAATTTTATAGAGGAGCAAATTCAAATTGAGTCTAAGAGAAGTTAAGTTGTCCAAAGCTTACATGGGTTCATACTCTTTGTTCTATGCTGCATTTTAATAATTAAGAACCAATCTGAAATACATTTATTTAAAAGAGTAAATACCAAATGTTGAACAAGGTGACTATAGTTTTTAACAATCTACCTAGCTTTGCAGCACTGTGTCCTGAGTCCCTTGTAGAAATCTGTCTGCTCTTCAACTCTGTTAAGTTTTGGTTGTGGTGGAGCTACATGTGATTGAGCTGTACTTTTCTTGGCATAATAATTATTTTGAGTTTTTAAGGTTTTGCATCAAATTAGTTTAATTAAAATTTTAAAAATATAGTGAGTTGTAAGCTATCAGCAGTGGTCTCTGTGTAGTAGTATTTATGTTGTCTAAAATAACAGCATTTGCCTTAAATGGAAGCTGCAACTAGTCCACTTGCCTGTTCTAAACTATGCTGCGAGTTCCTCCTATTAGATATTTTTAGAAATAAAACAGCGGGCAACTGAAAGGTAGATCAAGGGTGAAAATTCAACCTACTTTGTTAGCTGTGAAAGTTAGGATAACATGTATATTGGGTGGACTATAATTTCTTCATCTGTAAAACAGAAAATAATCCTTACTTGTTGGTTTGTTTTGAGGGTAAGATGAGATATTTAAAAAATGTAGCATGTGGGAAAATGCTATTGCAATTCTAAAACAATACAGAAAATATGAGCAACTTAACTCATGGTTACCAGGGTAGTTGTTTATTCTTAGCCTACTAGGTCAAGGCTGGTCTACTCCTAGTAGAGAAGAAATTAATTCAGACCCTGGATGTGGCTATATGTTTACTCTCAAACCATCTTAATATTCTCTATAAAACCCAAAACATTAGAATATATTGCTAAACATCAATTTATTTTGTCTTCCAGAGAAATTATGCAAATTGTATTTAAATCTAAGCCCTAATATATAAAATGAGGAGTTACATGAAGTAAACTCAAAATCCTTTTTAACTTGATTGAGTTACCCTTCAGATTAGCAGAAAGCATGTACATTTCATAGCATGAAACACCTTTTGTTGCTCTAAAATTTGTATTAAAATACCCTATTCAAAGATGCATTAGAATAATGATCTTATGAAAAGAATGATTTCATAATTCAGTTAATAACTGGACTTTTGGAGAAAAGAAAGTGACAAATACACCATCAATAACAAATTGCTTACTTAAAAATTTATTAACACAAACAACATAGCATTTTCCAAGAAGGAATAATTTTACTTGTATATTTGATAATAAAATAGTCCCAGGCAAAAGAAATATATTGACTACCTAACAAATCTTCTCCCAGTCTTACTATATAGTGGTTAAAAAATGAGCCACTGCTAATAATACTTATTTCATACTTTTGATGTTAGTAATAGAATTATAGTTAATTTGTTTCTAGAAGATAATTGCTTTTCATAGGAAGTTCAAGTCTCTGTTCTGCAGGTTCAGAATTTAAAATCAACCAAAGTATGGACTGATTACTTTGAAATTTGCCATGTCACTGTGTAGGGCTGTGCTTCATTAAATTATGAGAATTTTATCTATGTTGCATGGTCTTTTAATGTTTTTGTCTTGGTAAGTTATGCTTTCTTTTTCTAAATAAGCTAACTGGCAGTAGTAGACCACAGAGCTGAATAATGAAAATTAAAGCCTAAGTTTTGAATTTTTTTTTCATTTACTTTCATTCTGTTTGAGTGCGTGCACATCCCAAGTAGCCTACTCCTCTTCTATAAGCTATCTGCATTAAGAATGCACTGCTGATCATTGCATTTGCATACTGTGTCATATTCATTGTATATTAGTAAAAAAAACCTGGATGAATATGACTGCTTTCTTCCTTATTTAGTATTATTTTGGTATAAAGACATGAGTTCTCTTTTTAGTTAATCACAAGTTAATCATTACCCCCTACTATATTGCAAAACTTATTCATCAAATTCTTTACATTGTATTAATTTTTTTGTCCTAATGACTAAAAATATTTGTATGATTTTCTAGCTAGTTCTTCTCAGGCTAAGTAGTAGGGAGATGAATGGATTGAGTTGTTCATGCTCGCAGTCTGTCCGTCCCTGAAATGTAATACCCAAAGAGAAAAGAAAGGCGTGCTTTCCATCTGACAGTATTTCCTCTTCTAAGCATATTGTATTTCATGTCCCTCACCTTGTGCAACAAAATCTGGTAGAGGAAACATGGAAATAAAACCATGCACTGCTAATAAGAAAACAAAGCTAAATTTGTCAATTTCCCAATTATAGTATATAGTCATTTTATTTTCAGAATAATTTATTTATAACTTCCTTTATTCTCCCTTTTAGTAATCACTTCATCCAGATTTGATTTGTGTCAGTTACATGTCTTATTACTATTTAAAGAGATATGATTCATTTATTTAGAGATGAGGAAGGGTGCACTGATTAATGGAATTTAGAAAGAGAAATGTATACTGCTCTCTAAACAGAATATGATATGACCATAAATTTTCATCGATCTACCGTAACTTGAAAAAGCATTCAGTTCCATTCCTATTCAACTGAACATTTATCTTCCACTTTCCAAGCTCTTATTTCTTTCAACCGAAACTTTGAAGGAAGGGGAAGAGAGTTCATATTTGCTGAGAGCCTGTGATGTGAAGTAGTGGGGACTCTTGGTTGAGGCTGTATCTCATTTAGAACCAACACGTGTCTTGTCACGCAGGTGATGATACTCCACCTGTCGGATGACGCGAGGTGGTGAGAAGCTACCGGCTCGCCTTGGGTCAGTCCCTAGTGAGACACAGAGTCAGGTTTCAAGCCCCACCTTCTGTGCTTGTGCTGTATACGGGCTTTTTTACGTACTATCCTCAGATAATCTTTTTTTGGTAAAGTTCAAGTCCTGGTTTTAGGTAGGTCAAAATATATAAGAACATTTCTTCAACCTCTTTTCTTTAATGCCAGCCTAACCTACATATCAGTGAGCATAAAATTGTTAAACAGTAAAACAAACTTAAGGCAACCAAATCCAAGGGTATTCCTGGAGAGATTATGGATTTGTGATTTACAGGAAATAGCGCAGAGTTTGCAGACTTCTGCACATGGAGGTAAGACGTAATGTTAGAAAATCCCCTTTCTTAATGAAAGCCAAAGCAGGAAAGGATTTTTCTCACTCGTACATCCTGCGGGATTTCTGAGAGACAGAGTTGGGGTCACAATGCTATGTGAATAAAGAATTGTCATTGGGAAGGTAAAATAGGCAGCAAGTGTTTTGAAAAAATGTAATTAAAGGAAAGCAATCTCTAGGAGTTGTGTTAGCAAGACCCTGAATTTGTTTCCAGCAGTAACCGATGGAGAAAGAATTCTCTGTGATTGTTATTAAGAGCCTTGCGTCCAGAAGCATTCATTCTGATATGGTCCCATGGAGGCATATAAACCTCACGGAATGTAACAGTTTAGGTGAGGACAGAATCAGAAAGCAAGAACCCAGAGACAAAAGAAAGGACCACAGTGAGACTTTCTTCAGGGAAACCAGTGTCACCAGTACCTGTGATGATGAGAGTTTGAGAAGTTCATAGCATGACTGTACTCTACAATCATTAAAATTTTTGTATGTATATTCATGCTAAGAATACAGAAAAAATTATACAGTTCTCACTCTGTGCTGTGTCTTTTGTCATTTTGTCACCTTTACATATGACTCTAAATTAAAGAACTCCCTTCAGATACATTCACATGTTTGGTGAGGATGACCACTATTGTAGATAAAATTCGTTTGTTGCCGGGGACGAGGTGAAAGGCAGTATTCTCTGTGCAGCACTGCTTTGAGACTTTTCTAGATGCCACACTTTGGCCGGGTGTGCCAGAAAACACTTGTATTAACACTTAAGAGTCTCTGAGTCACTCAACTGTTTAGGATAAATGAAGTGTCGTGAGTCTTTCTGCCAGAGAGTTCTCTGACGATAGAGCATGGTAGGTTCCAGAAATACAGGCCAGAGATCTGAGGGAAACAGTACTTCAGGAGTGACCCTCGATTCATATGGGATGGGAGCTGGTGGACAAATACTCCAGCTTTCTTGTCATTTCTGGGACAGTTTTGAGGAATATTCTGCACAGCGTAGAGGATGTCAGTGGGACTGGGCCCAGACTCCCACCACGGTAATCTGCTCATTTGCACACCGTGTGTTGGCTTCCTTCCCTTTTTGTTTTACTTCTCTATTCCTTCACTGGTCTTACTGAGATCACTTCCCAAATAAACCACTTGCTCTCAAATTCTTGTCTCAGTCAGCTAACCCAAATTAAGAAAACCACCTGCTCTTTTTTCTACCTAGCATACTGAAAGACATTTCCCAAGTTAAAGCAAATTTTTAAGAGAGAGATCTTGTAATGTTTACCAGTGAGATTAATAATTTGGGCAATGTAGTAGAACTGGGAAAAGATTTGGGAAAGATGGTGAAGATAGAACCTGAGGGCCAATGACCAAAGAATCAGATTTCTGATAACATTCTCAGGGGGTGTATATTGGTGCTGTACATAAAACAGTGTTCTCTCTGTTTTTATAATTGTGTATGTGTGTGTGTTATCGTGATGCACCAAGTTTGTACAAAGCTGTGCTTGTACAAAGCTGCTCTGGGTCCAATAATGTGGGTAAAACTTGGCACAGAGATGCCAAGGAAAGTTACATCAGGCAACTGGTGTGAAAATGTACCCCCTAATGTTTATATTACATACAGTAAGCATTAAAGCTCACATTGAAATTAAGGCCAGAGTATTCTAGGTAAAAGTCTATAAAATCTTTTTTTTCTATGATGTATATCCTTAAGTTTATTTTACTTGTTTATTATCAAAAGAGAACCCATAATTTTACTTAAAACAAGTTCTGATATAATCTAAAAATTAGGTTAGCCAGTGATTCATGAAATTTTAAGACTGTTAAAATTTTTTTAAAGAGAAAAAAAAGCATTTAAGTAGTATGAAGATTTGGAAATAGTTACTCTTACAGGTAAACATCATATTAAGTGAGACATCCCTGGTTGATTCTAACTCTTCTATTTTCTGGAATTTCAAAACTCACTCCTTTTCATTCTACTCCAGGAAGCAGAATGATATTTCAAACCATCAATAGTAGAAATTACCTTGAAGAGTCCAATTTTAAAAAGTTAATTACTTTGTTTAACCTAAGAAATCTACCTGTTTCTTCTTTCTTCCTGCTTTAAATAAATTTTGATCGTTCCTTCTGATCTCAAAGGTGAAGAGATACGGTTTGTACAATTTCATTATTAATGGGTGTACAAACTAAATTTAACAGCAGGGACATAAAATAAATCATAAAAACATAATATAAATTTTTCCTAGCTACATAAACAATTGGATTTATATTCTTACATGATGTTGCTCATCAGAGGTAAGACTTCAAAATCTAAAACCAACTGGAACAAAGGAGTTGATTAGATATGACATTTGTTTGGGAGTTTATTTTTGTAGGACAAAGGCGAGTTTTTAATGGTTTATTTTAAGGTTAGGGAGTTTACATTATGGAGGTATTCGTATCTCCATTTCTTTCATTTTGCTGTGACACATTTCCTGGATATTTCAAACCACTCTGTTGTGCAAGACTATTTTGCATTCTGAAGAGGTTTCCTGCCTAACTTAACTCCATCAACTGATTGCCATGGAAACTCTTGATATCTTTTCCTCTTCCTGGAATGAGATGTTGGCTCTGTTTCAAATAGACTGTTTTAGCACAGAAAATAGAATAAATTTATAAAGTAAAATGAGTTGTCAATGAAGGAGCACTCTTTAGGAGAAGCCACAGACACACACATCACTACTGAACTAAATAGGTCACTTAACAATTAGAAACAGGTAGCAGCAGAGTCCAAATCAAAATGAAGTGACGCCTGACTGACTTTAAATTTTATTGAGAAGGAAGTTGAAATCAGTCTATTGTTACCTGTATCTCCAGCCGAGTTCAAACAAAACAAAACAACCAATGATACAATAATCCTATCATTTTATGAGACTGAGTCAATCTGAATTTCACAAAGCCTTCTTAAAGCAGATTAATTTGGAAAACATGAGCAGTTGGGCTGGAAAAATAATTATTATGATAAACTTTAACACAAAGATTGACCCTTTTTTACCATGGATTTTATTTTAAAAGCATATATTCTGAGCAAGACCAAACATAGTAGATACATTGTACTCTTCTATGAAGACCTACGCCTTGAGACTAGAATCATATTCTGGATTTATTTACTCATATTTGACAATTTTTTTAATGGAATTCATATGGTCTAACTAGTTATAGCCATGAGGAAGAGAGGAAGGATTTTATCTAGTATGTTTATTCCATCCCTTTGTGTATATATACGTGAGAGAAAGCTTTAACTACATACTGTATGTATGTATATGACTATTACAGATGACGGTTGATCTGTTTGTATATTGCATACAGACATGTGGCTGTCAGAAGTACAGACTGATAGAAAAAAGCAGGTCAATACTGGGAGAAAGGGGAAAGTTGTTTCCAGATTCTCTGTAAATTCAAAGATACAATAGTTTCTATAGCATGATATGTTATTTCTCCTAATATTCAGATTTTGTAGTTCTGTTGCAAAAAGTGAGTGAATTACAGTTAGATATCTCCATCCTAACTGGTGGTGAGCTGTTTTCCTGTAACATAAATGTAAAAGGAGCCAAAATTTTGGTTCCTTGGGAAACTTGGATTTAGCTGCAGACACTTAATGGCTTGAAGTTTGTCTATGTAAGATCAATGGTCATGAACTTTTTTTTTCCTGCCTAGCATGATAGATACACTTAATTTTCTTTCTCCACAATCTATTTACATGCCTAGAAAATGCATTACTTTAGAAAGTTTATTTAAAATGAAAATTGTGCATGTGTGGAGAGACTTCCAAAAATGAATACATATTTAGCAAATCTAGAAAAAATAAAATAATTTTGTAAATTCCAAATATTAAGGGTAAGAGATTTTAAGGCCTGGTTTATTATTTTTGGTTCACTTTGGTTATCAAAACCAGGGAAGTGTATTATCACTTTCAAACTTACTGGCTTTCATTGCTTTGTTGAAATTTACAGCCATTTACTTTGTTGAAATTTACTCCATTTTAATATCATCTCATCATGACAAAGTAGTAAAGAGCTCTGGCCACCACTGTCTGTTGTGGTGTGTCCCTTTCAGTGTAATTTACTCTCAGCTGTCCTGTTTATAAGTAAAGTACAGTGTCGCAGTGTCTGCTTCTTTTCTTAGGGCAAATGCCTGCGTGTAAACTACATTCATACCTATTCCTGGAAGAGTGTCTCCAAACCTATTTCTGTTCATCCAGCACTGAATTTGAATGCATACAGAAGAGTGCAGAATGGGAAAGTCTGACCTGATTTTGTAGTCATGAGAGATTTGGAGAGCAGCGATTAGGGTCTAAACATTGACCTGATGTTTTAGGAACAAATTTCAATTTTGTGAGCCCCTTAATCAGAATTATTTTTTATGTTCTTTTTTTGGATCTTTGCATACACTAACATATTGTTATTTGTTTATAATCTGACTCTTCAACTAGTGTGTGAATTCTGAGGAAGGTGGGGAACTTTCCTATGACCCATTTTCATCCTTTGAACCTAACTCAGCAACTTGCACACACATAATTGTCTCTGTAAAATGCACAAACATTACCACCACTTAAAAACCAGATACATACCAATGAAGTGAACCTCAAGCTAGTCAAAAAATACTTGTCTAAAATGAATATGCCCTCACATGGAAATTAAATTTCGGCTCTGGAGAGGGCAAGATCAAACAACTATGAGTGGAAATTATGTGGTTATAGATTTTAGCTCCATCTGAAGAAGAGCTTGAGAGTAACTAGCCATCGAATTCCTACTTCATGATGGAGAAAGAGTTTCTGGATGGATTTCTGGGATGTCAGAGAAGGATGATGGTGTCGTTAAAGGTCTTTTCCTTCTGTTTTCTCTGACACCTGTTGTCCCTTTTACTTCCCAGCCTTTTCTCCTCCCTTTCTCTTCTCCTCTCCCCTCTTCCCACTCATTCATCACCTCTATTAAATTTACATGGTGTATCGTATGCTTTGCTCCTTAATCTAAAGGTCTAGGTCTGTACTTGTCAATTTTGTGGAGAAAAACAGTCAATTATGTGATAAAAGAAATGGTCAGTGTACCAGGATTCTCCTGAGAAAAGCTTGCCACTCACACTGAGAATTCTAGAGCTGATTAATGTTGAGAAAATTAGTAATGCTGTTTTAAAAATAAATTTTTAAAAGAGAGTGAAGTCTTTTTTCCATTAACTATACATCTTAATTTGTTGCTGAAAACAATGAAGCATCCACAAAACCAACAAGAGATGGACAGTGAAGTTTGGAAAAAGCATTTAAATGTGGGTGCCCATGCCCCGTCATCCTCTCTATTCACATCTTCCAAAAGAATGAAAGCAAACAGAACAGAAGGGCAAAACAGGCAGCAGTTTGCAGTGGGGACAATCAGTGGGATAAGAATGGAAATATGTGCAGGTGCCCCTTTGCCCTTGTTAGGTAAAAAAGCCTCTGAGGCAGAGACTACAATTTGGGGACCCCCCCTGATAATCTATCTTCCCTTTTGCCATGGTAATGCACTTAAAAAAAAATATTCAATGTACCAACAATTTTTAGCACAGCTTTTAATGGTCACTCAGAATAAAGACTACATATCCCAGACGTCCTTGCAGCAAAATGTTGTCATGTGACTAAGTTCTGCCAATGTGATCTATGCCGACCATCCTTTGGCAGCTTTGGGGAACTTTTTCCTTAAATGACAGCTAATTTGCTTTTGTTCCTCCTCTTTTTTCTGTCTCCTCTATCTGGCAACTTGGAAGGCAGATGCTGCCATCTTGGACTATTTGGACAGGGTCATACCCTGCTATGGTAGAATGGTGTCTGGGAAGAGCCCATGTGGCTGAAGAGATTCATGGAACACAGGTGCCATAGCCATCCTGCATTGTCTCCCTTTAGACTTTTATATAAAAGGAGAAGTCTGTCCTCAAGTAATATTGTATTTTAAAAATAACTAATAGCATATGCAATCCCAACTAATATTGCCAATTTAAAGGCAGGATAAAGAAATTGTGTCTAATTCTAACTCTCAGATTTTTCATTTGTCCCTCAGCATTCACCGTAGCGTCTTACAATGTTCTATAAATTACAAATGTTGTAGGTATTTTGTATTTGTTTTCCCCTACTTAATCCTCTCAGGTGGTACCAGCCTCAAACTATTGATGGGAATACTCAAGCTCAGAGAGAAAAACATAGGAACTAAAAGTCGTTTGGAATTTAAACAAAGATCCACCCGAGTCCAGACTCAAGTTTTATCTAATATTTTATATTGCCTTCCTGATATACTGGTTTAAGATCCTTCCTCAGTTACACGTCTCTATGGCTGATAGTTTGGCTGGAATGCTTTAAGAGAAGATTCTGGAATAGGTAAAGTTCCTTTGGGTATGTTATAGCAGGGTGAAGAGTGATTTCTCATCTAAAGAGAAAAGATCAAGTATGACTTCTGTTTGAGAAAGATTTGAGAAGAAATAACCTCATTTATTTTATGTATGTTTATAGATTAGTGGTCTTAAACTGGTAGCCTCAGGCTGATTTCAGACTCTATGAGTATTTGGTTTGGCTCACAATATTAAAAGAAATACTAATTAGCTGCTAACCTGTAAAAGTAAAAATATTTTACGTGAAAATATGTAAATTTTTCAATTTTCAATTTCAAATTAAGTTCATTCAGAATTTCCAACTTCTCTTGAAAAATCGGAGGGTCCAGTAACACTTGGGTGTCCCTTTCATGGGACTACAATTAGCGGTAGCTGTGTATGTCTGCCCTTTATTGATGGGTTTGTCATCTCTAGTTTGCCAAAGTTCTTACTCAGCCCACCTCACTCATTTACATTACTGACTTATCCTGTTGTGCATTTGGGAAGTTTCTGACCTTTGTGTGGATACTTTTCCTTGAAGACACTTAAATATAGCACAGATTGCCATAGTACATGCTCTTACAGCATGATAAAGACATGTTTTTTCATTGAATATAGTTTTCCTTATGTCTTTTTCTAAAAGGGATACCATATAAGCAGTAGCAGAGGGAATCTAGATCCAGCTGTTTGTAAGATGTGAGGAAGAGATTAAATGAGTCTTCTTTTTATGTTCTGGAGAGTGCATCATTATACCCTTGAAAGTCCAGAGGGAAAACTTCAATAAATATTGATAATAATGACTCTGTACCACACATTCTCTGAAATAGTCAATTAACTATAATGTAATTAGAACAAAGCTCAAAGGCCTATTAAAGGCATCCAGCCAGTCCTTTAAAATGACTGTTATGGAAAGAGGTTCCTGAGTAGGCGAGGATTTGTTGTATCTCTGTGCTCCATCATTATGATTAATGTTAGTTCATTTGTTTTCACCTAATTAATGAATGGTAAAGTTATGAACTTCCAAGTCTATCAGTGATAATAATCAAAATTAATAGTCCCATGCATTTTGTTTTTTCTTTGTAACTGTGAAAGTCATGATAATGCAGCACCTAAAAATGACACCTTTTGTGTATTTTGAGCTCAATCATATTTTAGTTAAGTGACATTTTTCCATGCCATTTTCATAGCTTAGATACTTTCTATCATTTTGTTAAGACAACCACTTTCAAACTGACATTCACTGCTCTCCATGGTCTGCCTTTGTATACCAAGTCAACTTTATTTTTAATATAAACCTGTTTCCTCCATTATCCACAAACACATAATGGCCCTTGCCTCAGAAATTTTGTTCTCCTTTGAATGGAAATTCTTCCTTGACACTTGAGCCAAGACCTCCTTGACGTACTCAGATTGATATCACATGAATGACCCCAACTACATAAGAAGAGAGGTAGCCATTGTATAGTGGTCAAATGCCTAGGCTCTGTGGTCAAACTTCATAGGTTCAGATTGTATTTCTATCAGTTTCGAACTATGTTTGGCAACTTAGCTGATCAGTCTTGACTTCATATTCCTTAACAGAATGAAAATAAGAACATCTACTTCATAGGTTTCTTGGGAAAATTATATGTGGTAGTGAATGTAAATAACCAAACCTTATTTTAAGCCTTCAATAAATGTGAACTAGTATCCTCATTAGCCTATGATTATATACTATTATATTAGTCAAGGTTATGGATTACAAGCAATGGAAACAAATTCTAGCTAACTTATGCAGAACTATGTTTGATAGCTCACAAAATCAGCAGGATATATTGATGATAAGGCTTAAAAATATAGGTCAAAAACAAAAGAGGCCAGATGATGGAAGCACAGGCAAGGCCCTGCAGGACAGTGGGTCAGGACGTCATGGCTGGGCAGTGTGGTACCTGGATACTACATGCGATCACCATTACCAAAGTCTCAATCTCTTTTTCAATATCTTTCTATTTCTTTTTCACGAGCTGTTCAATGTCAGGGTTCTGGGTGGAAATATCCAGTAAATCTCTGTCATGCTCCCAAGCCATAGCAGCCTGCCTGGGGCTAAGGAGAGAGACCCTGTCTCCTGCCTTCCCACCAAGACTCATGAAAAACGAGTTTTTCCCCAAATAGGACAGATGTTGGGCAGGATTCTAACTAGTACTCTAGAGTATTTTAACATACAATGATGTCTTTTATTATTCTATAACTGTTTTTTCAAATTAGACTATAAATTCTTGGAAAGCAGAATCTCAGATCTCATTATGTAATAGGTTCTCAATAAATACACTGTAAGCCATAGTTTAAAGTAAGATTTGTTCTCAGGATTTATTGCTTTTTATGCTTTAGTTAGAATTTACCAAATCAATGAACTGTGAGAATTTCATTGTGGTATCAGACAAGTATAGTTGCAAAAAATTAATTACTTAATTTTAAAATGAAATACACCATCTTTATTGAAATTAATCCCTGTAGAGTAGAGAGAAAATGAGAGGGAGAATTAAATTCTGCATTGTGTAAAGGGTTTTAGGGAACATTATGGAGGAAAATGGGAGTAGTAGAGAAGTAAGTACTATGAATAAATAATAAAATTCTTATAAAAGTAATATATGATTATTATAGTAAGCTTTTAAGATACAGAAAAACAAACACAAAAAAAATAATCTTTCCTAATGTAAGCCCAATTATTTGGGATGTATTTGTATATTTGTTTGTATATGTTTAAACATATATATATATATATATATATATAGTATGTATATGTAGTATATGTGTGGTGAGAATGACAAATTTATAACAAACACACCCATAAATTCATATCATTATTACTATAGAGTTGTGCTCTTATATAGTGTTTATTAATGTGCTGTAAAATTATCTTCTTAAAAATGAAGGTTCCTGTTATAAAATAAATGTTTACCAATAAATATTTACCAAAAAAAGGAAATATAATAAAAAATAATACAAAAACATGCAAATCTTGGTAACACAGACATAGCCATTTTTAATATCTTGTGGTATGATCTTTCAAAATCTTTTCTCTGTATATAGACAGATACATATTTTTTTGCAAAAAAGATTATGCACTTTATAGGATATTTTATAACCTGATTTCTTTTTTTAAATATTTTTATTTTGATATCATTAATGTACAATTATTTTAACATTATGGTTACTACACTCCCCCCATTATCAAGTCCTCCTCACATACCCCATTACAGTCACTGTCCATCAGTGTAGTAAGATGCTATAGAATCATTACTTGTCCTCTCTGTATATACTGCCTTTCCTGTGTCCCCCCACCTACATTATGTGTGCTAATCATAATGCCCCATTTTCTCCCTTATCCCTCCTTTCCCACCCACCCTCCCCAGTCCCTTTCCCCTTGGTAACTGTTAGTCCATTCTTGGGTTCTGTGAGTCTGCTGCTGTTTTGTTCCTTCAGTTTTTGCTTTGTTCTTATGCTCCACAGATGAGTGAAATCAAATGGTACTTCTCAGGATTGCTTTGACTATTTGGGGTCTTTTGTCATTCCATATGAATTTTAGAACTATTTGCTCTAGTTCATTGAAGAACACTGTAGGTATTTTGATAGGGACTGCATTGAATCTGTAGATTGCTTTAGGCAGGATAGCCATTTTGACAATATTAATTCTTCCTAGCCAAGAGTATGGGATGAGTTTCCATTTTTATAACCTACTTTTAAAGAATAACAATAGATTATAGATATCTTTCCTTGTCAATAAGTATATATTTGCATCATCATAATTAGGGCTATAAAGAATTCTACTTCATGGATGTACACAACTGATTTTTTTAAATGCCATAATGTTGGACATTATTATATATTTCTTGCCTCTGTTTTTAGAAACAATACTTCAATGAACATGCTGATAGTTAAATCTTCAAACATGCCTATAACTCCCTTAGGACAAATTCCCAGATGTATAGTTAATTGATGCAAAGTTTATATGTATTTTTATGTCTTTGGAGGCCAAATTGCTTTCCAGAAAATTGTGCTAATTTGAAGTTACAAAACAGGGTATGAGTGTGCATTCTCATAAAATTAAATATTGTTCTTTTAAATGAGATAAAAAATACGTGGGTTGGTTATTTTGACTTATAGTGTACTTTAAAATTTTCCCATGTGATTAATATGTTTAATGACATAGTTTAAAAGGCTTGAGTATATTCCATATTATGAAGTGACATAGTGACAAACAGCATATTACTATATCTATGCACATGTCTGGAAACATGGTATATTGTTATCCTATAGCACAATAACTTTGGTTAATTTGTAGGAAAAGAACAGTGACACTACAATATGAGAAGTTCTAAAAAATATATAACTTTGTATTCTTTTCTGGATCAAAAAGTTATATTTGATCTCTGTTTAGTTTTAGTCTTAACTTATCAATGGGCTTCCATTACAAATAAAATATATGCTTATTTTTATTAACCTATATATTTCAACTATGATATGATCCCTACATGCCTCTCTGACCACAACCTTAAAATCCAGTCTTCTTAACTCTTTTGATTGACTGTATTCCAGCCTCACCATCCTTATGCTCTTTTCTTCTGACACACCAAACTTATTTCCTTCTGAGATTCTGCACTATTTGCTGATCTATTTGTGACTGGCTCATCGTCACTCAGGTGCTTGTTTAAATACCATTACTTCAGAGAAGCATTCTGTGTTAAGGACAATTAACATGGGCTGTTACAATCATTATTGGCGTTCAACAGTATTTCTGGTTCTCCTCCTGCCTGATGTGCAGTATGACTGCATTTCCTTACCTATTTAAAGTTAGTCATGGTCATGTGACTTGCTTTGTCAATGAAATGTGAGAACATATACCTGACACTGCTAGATGGAAGCCTTTAGAAACTAGTATATAATTTGCCACATGTCCTTACCCATGTCACTGCAATTACTGACATTCAACAGTGAAACCTCCTTCATTCTGTAGCTCTGTAAGAACAGGAAACTGAGCCCCACACTGAACCATGATGGACACTGTGAGAGAAAAATAAATCCTTTCTTTTTTTTACACCATTCAGACTTTGGAGTTGTTTGCAAACCTAGCCCCTGCTGATTAATATGTAGGTTCCTCTTCTCTTTAGTCAATTTCAGTATTTTCTTCTTTTACTCTAATAATTGTATAAAATCATCTTATTTATTCATTTATGTGTTCCCGTTCCCCCCACTACAACATAAGCACCTCGAAAACAGGGGCTTTGCTGTCTTATTTATTGTTATATTCCCAGTGAATAGTGCCTGGTACATAGTAGGTCCTTCTTAAACATCTGTTGATTAAATTAAAGAAAAATGGAAGAATTTCAACATGTGCTTATGGAATCTAGACTTAGACAACTTCTTCCCTTTATTGTTCCCAGATTCCAAGATAGCCTTTGGCATACTTAAAAAAGAAAAGAGAGAAGACACTAAATTCGAGTTCTGATGGCCATGAGAACATGCCAGCTACCTTATGGTCTGCAGATGTGTATCAATTGCAAAGAAGTCTTGAGTTAATAATTTCTAAAAAAGCCTTCAAACAAGTGGAATGGATATGTTTGTTATTGGGTAGTTGGTCAACAGTGTTTCCCAGCAAGAGGTAGTAGATTTATAATCCATTCCCTCATCTGAAAGGGGCTCAGCGATTGAGCCAGATGACAACTTCTATTCTTTGGTCTTAACATACTCACTTAGGGTAACTATTCACAGCTGTATCTGTTGGTATCCTCTCCATCAGCATGTGCCTCCCCTTGACCAGAAACAGAAAAGTACAGATGGCATTGCTACACATTTGTATCTCTCATTTGGCTCTAAAGCTGCACGTTGTCTTTTCACATGCCAGGCAAAGGGAAAGAATGGAGAAAGCTCTTAGGATGAACTGCAGTGTGGCCATTTGTTTGCTTGGGTAGTCCATGTGTTTGGATTTGCCATCACATGGCCCAAGCACAGCAGAGCTCATTTCTTACAGAAAGAAAAGAAGTACCTGGTCCTTCTGTGTTTTTGGTTTTTTTATAACATTCTGGAATTCCCTACCCTTAAATGAACCCTTCCCGGTCCTCTCAAACATGTGTCATGTTTCTTCCTTTTATCCTATTGCACTTCTGATTTACTTTGGCACTTTGTTTTCACATGTTGTACTATATATCAGGAATTTTCCATGTTTGCTTGACTGCTAAATGGAAACAGGGTGGCAGTTGCATCTAGAGCAGGAATCATTTTCTCCCATCTTTAAACTACTATGGCATTCAAAATAGTTCCAGTGCTTTCAAGAGCATTCCATGTCAGATAAATCTGTATAAATTCAAAGTGATGTTTTTCCAGCTCTGATGTGAGGTAAGAGCATTATATAAGACTTTGGAGTTGTACCATTCTGGATTTGAATACCAGCACATTTACTGACTATGGGCTTGAGAATGTTACTTAATCTTCTGGGTATCAATTTTCTCCTGTGTTAAACTGGGAAAAACTATTTCCTATCAGAGTTAAAGTGAGGATTAAATCAGATGGTGTATTTTAAATCCAGGGCCTGGAGTATAGTGAGCACTAAAGAAATGGCAATTATTATCTTATCGAGAGTAATGGCACATACCTAAATGATTGGTGTCTCAGAGATTGGGATTGCACCAGTCCTATAACTAAAGCTGTGTATTACAAGTGCTACTTTATTAGAATGTATGGGTCAATCAAATTCATTCTAAAGAAATGAGGAATAATGCCAACAGATACATGTTAATATAATAATAATAGATACTTATATTTATTTGGTATCTTATAGTTAATGAAACATTTGTACTTGCATGTTCATACATGACCCTTGTAAGCCATATGTTTATTTGGAAGAAGAGCATTCCAGGCCAAGGGAATACTCAGTGCCAAGCTCCTGAGGGAAGCCATGTCTGGTGTGTTTGGTGAATAGCCAGGAGGCCCATGTGGCCGTGACTGGGTAAAATGAGGAGTTGGAGACAATGGTGAGAGAGGAAACCAGAGGCCAGATTGTAGGTCATGGTTCAGCCCTTGGGTATTGCTTTAAGTGAACTGGTGGGGGGCCACTATAGGGAAGGGAGCATGACATACCCTCATGTATGTGTTATAGCATGGCCAGGGTCACTGTGGCTGCTGGTTTTAGAATAGCCTGTAAGGGAGGCCAGGGTGGAAGCAAGGAGACCAGTCAGGAGCCAAAATCTATCTCAGATATGAAGGGGTCAAATTGTAGTTCTATTTTGAAGGTAAAGGCCATAGGACTTCCAGAAAGACTAGACATGGAGCTATGACAGAAAGCAAGAGTCAGGACAGTTCTAAGGCATTTTGTCCTGAGCCACTGCAGGATCGAGTTGCCATTCTTCAGGCAAGTTGGTGCAGATTTCAGGGGAAACATCAGCAACTCAAAATACCTTATTAGCTAAAAGATGCACATTCACATAAAGTGAATTTCTGTTTGATAGTAAATTTTCATATGCTATTTTTTAGCTTATTACCAATAGTTTATGACCATTAAGGTAAAATCAAAATACTTAAATGACTAGTACTATAACTAAACTTGTGGTTTATCACTATGGAAAAAGTGAAGAATCTCAGATTACTCATTCATATGCTCTGTGGCACACTCGGCCTGAGAGAGAGGCAGTTCGGCCAGCCCGGAAAGTGTTTAGAGAGCAGTGAGTGCATGGGCCAAGGCAAGGTAGGATGGCTAGATTTTAGAAGGTTAAATTACCATATTAAGAGGTTTGGGTTTTATTCTGTAGACAACGGGAGTCATAGAAGCTTTTTGGTTAGGGATTGATAGAATTCATTGCAGAATCTTTGGAAAATATTGTTTACACATAAGGAATATTTTGGTAAAGCTGAGAACTACTTAATATGCATGTAATTACAGTGATTTTTAAAAAGTCTTCTCATTGTCTTTGTTGAAAAGGTGATTGATACAGATGTAACTATATATGTATTATATGTATAACTGTAACATATCTATAACTATATATCTTGTATATATGTAAATACATTTATCTCTATATAACTATGTATATAGTTTAAAGGAAAGCTTTAAATTAATATCATTAATATCTATCTCCAAAAATGCAGGTCTATATCCTTACATGTTTATACTTAGGTGTTTCATTTCTCCAATTATCTGGAACCAAATTTATGATTTTTTCTACAAACATATACTTCTTTTTCATTCTCCATTTTTCTTTATATGATGACATTACTATCCCAAGAAGATTGTTTAGAAAATAGAAATAATCTCTATATTATCACTATTTCTTCATTACTATTTCTTCCCCATTCATTCAGCTATTAAATCTTTTTAAAAAACTGTTTCCCCAAATAGTCATCTACTTGAATATTCCCTGCCTCAGCTCTGTAACTTTCCTACAGGTCTTATCCCACCACGTGAAGAGAACTTTCATAGCCCTTCCCGAAATATCCCTGAGCCCTTCCTATATGCTTCTACCCACTGAATCTTTATGTCTTTGGCAATAGCAGAATATTGTTGTTGAAAGAATGCAGAACAGGAAAGACGGGTGAAATCCCAGTTCTTCCATTTATGAGCTCTGTAATCTTGGGTACATTACTTCTCTGATCCTCAGCTTCTTTATTTGTTCAGACATAATGTGTCAGTCATAGTATTATTATGAGGATGAAGTAAGAGGATTGTAAGAGCATCTCTGGCGTTTCACAGGCCCTCTGTGAAATAGTAACTGCATGTGATTTCATTCTTTTCTTTCTAAGTTCCAGATGGCTCCCTTTGGTCTGTCTTGTAAAACCTAAATTCTCCTCAAGTTTTCACCAGTGCAGATGAGAGGATCACACTTTTTGTCCCCTTGTAGTTAGCAAGACCAATTGACTGTGTCCCTTTTGCATGACATTTAAATGCCAGGCTACAACCCTCTGAGATTCTCCTGCTCTGGTGTGAGTTGTCTATGAGTCCTCTTGTGGGGATGGTGGGACCACAAGATCAAAGCAGACATGCTCGCTGAGTCACTGCGTAGAGGAGCATTGCCCTGGAGTATCTCCTGCACCTGGAGCACATTTTATGTGAGCAATAAATAAACTTATGTTAAGCCACTGGAATTTCAGGATCCTTTGTTACCACAGCATAACTTAATCTATTTTATTTAAACCCTGGATTCTCTCCATTTTCTGGTCTCACCAGAGCTATTTAATCTTTACATCTTGGACTTTATGCAGTCTGTCTTCTTTACTTATAAGTTAACTCATTTGTTTGTCTTTGTGTGTTTGCTCTTGTTTTCCTTTGTTTTCCCCCTCTTGTCTACCTAGACTAAATATCAGCCATGTATCAGAGCCTGGGCTTTCTAGACCACATAATAATATATCAAACAGTTATGCCCTTAAGTGTAAACAACCTAAACACATTTAAGTTCTGGTTGCCTTGTGTAATAAGCCTTGAGAGTTCCATCAGAGCAGCCTCTGTGTCTTCTGCCTTTTTCCAACCCTGTGAACTGTTTTCTCTCTCTCAAATGTCTCTGCCTTCTAATTAAGACTCTAGGACCATAGGGTTTATCTCTTGAACACATCCCTGTGATCTCAGATCTTCCCAGCTAAGAATTTTTCCCTGGTACTCCTGAGGCAAAGGTCTCAGGAATGAAGTTCAGATATTTTAACTTGACATTTGAGGACTTTAGGACCAGTCCCAGATTTCTCTTCTACTACTCTTCTTTGTGGGCATAACACAAGCTTTCCTCTTTCCATGATTTTGTCTATGCCATTCATTCAGGCTGGAATGCCCTTATTTCAGCCTATAAAAATTCTGTTTCTAAAACTACTAACCAGATTGATAAATTGGAGCTGTATAGAATTAAGGCTGTCTCTTCATCAAAAGACCCCATTAGGAGAATGAAAAGAAAATTAATCCATAGGCCCTGAAAATATATCTGCAAAGCACATGTTCAAAAAGGGCTTATTTTCATTCCTTGTAAAGAGCTCCTACAAATCAATAAGGAAAACAGAGAGGAAACTCAAACAAGTATTGACAAAATACTTGAATAGTCATTGCACAAGGTAAAGAATCAAAATGACCCCTAAACATATGAAAAAGTACTTTTAAAAAAAGTCTGACACTAAGCATTATTATAAGGATGTGGAATCATGGAAAAATTTACTCAGCAGGTAAGAAAGAAAGAACGTAATTATAGACACCTGGTAAAAATATTGGCATTCTCTTGTAAGGTTAAATATGCACATAAATGATGACCCAGCAATTAAATACTTCAGTGTGATTATCTGGGCCTGGATTCAAAAACAAAGATGTTCAAAGTAGAATTGTTCATAATAGTGAAAAATTTGGAAACAGCTCAAAATCACACCAATGGAAGAATGAATTAATAAATCATATAATCGTATGATGGGCTGCAGCACTGAAAGCAAATGAAGGTGTATGAATCTCATGAATGAATGTTAAAACCACAATCGTTGAGCAAAATGAGTCTGATACAGAAGAATTCATACTGCTGGGTTCCAATTTTATAAAATGCAAAAATACGCAAAGCTAAACTCAATTGTTTAGGGGCGCATGCTCAAATAGCAAAACTATAATGCAAAGCAAGGAGAGGATAGCTGGCCTGTTTAATTGGGAAGTCATCTCTAAGGGAGGGGTGAAGGAAAGAACACCGAGGTTAACTCTAAGGCAGGTAGGATGGATAGTTACATGAGTTTGCTTTATTGTTTTTCAGTTTATGCATTTCTATGTCTCTGTTATATTTAGCAATAGGAAAATATTTTAAGATACTATTCATCTTTACGACCTACCTCTCCATGGAATCTATTCTGATTTCAGTGAGCTTTCTTTCTCTTCTGAAAATTGAGTCATTATTTGTGTAAATCACTTAGACATTGCCTATGACACTGCTTCATTGGTTATCTTGAAATATTGGGTACCTACTTTATAGTTGCTCAATGAGTATTTTAAACCTATTACAATGATTTAGACACACGAGATACCCAATTTTTTGTTTGCAACAGTAATTATATATTTGGTATTTAAGACATAATTATGGATTGCAGTTATCAGAAATACATTATTCAAGTACTTATTTCTGAGATGTTAAAATGATTTAATATCACGCAGGACAGCATTGTGTGTCCTACAAAGAATATTATAATGGGGGTAAAGGAATCTGTGTTTGAGTTCTTGCTCTGCTAGATGTAGGCTAAGTAAGCCATTAAGTTTTCTAGGTACTGAATACTTCATGTGGTATTAGAACTAAATTCTACTTTCTAGTTCTAATAGTCTGAGTCTTTGAAACAACATCTTATAAAAGGACCTTAGGAAAAGTGTTCAGGTCTCTTAAGCAAATTATGTCAAAAAGAGAGGTTATGGGGAAAACTTGGAAAACAATAAACCCGGTATTCCTGTCCTTAACAGGTTAAAACAAAACAAAACAAAATAAAAATTAATGGAAGGAAAGCTCAGTATGTTTAAAAAAGCATATAGAAAATAGTTGTGATATACAACAAACCACATTTTTTTTTTTTTAAGAACAGTGAGGAGATGAGTCACCAACTGACTCTGTGACCAAAAAAAAAAATCACAGAGGAAATTCAGAAACAGAAGCTGGGTTGAGAGAACTGAAACAACTACCAAAGAAATAACGTTTGTGTTCCATGGGCTGGGACATTATGCATTCAGTTGCCTTGGTTTTGCTATTTTATTTCACTGATTTGTTAGGTGGTAATTATTAGAGAGTGCTGATAATAGTTTGAATAGTCAGGAAATCATAGTCTCTGAAGAGGAAGTCTGAAGATCAGCCATTAAAACTTTGATGTTCAGCCATTAAATATGCTTGAATCAGTTTGTAAAATACCTGCTGCATGGTCATCTAGCATATTGCTGATATCTCCAGTGAGATGCTAACTTGTACTAAGACTGAGATCTTAGTATCTTCTGCTGTTACCACGTTATTTTCAAAGACCGTCATTGTTATTTTTTACACAGAGGGCTACTTTATATTGAGAGATTATTGCACAACGCCCCACAAATGATATTTGTTTATTTTACATCATAATAGATATGTCTGATTCTCTCACATTTTATATACTCTTTATTTTTTATTTTATTTACTGTTCTTTTTCTAAGTTGCTGTTGCCAGTGACCTTTTTAAGAAATAATACTTTCTGAGGGTGGGATACATGTTTTGTTTCAAATAATAGGATGAATCCATATGATTTTGAGCACTAAAACTCTGTGAACTCTGTGTGGTGAGCTGAAGGAAACAATTCCTATCCATCTGATTGTCATTGGACAATTCTGTTTCATTTTAAATAACCAAATACAGTTTGGCCACCTAAATCCCACACAGAACACAGAGCTGATTAAAATTATTTCCTCTTTCTGTTACTTTTCTTCTTTGTTATGGATAGTTTCTCTACAGAGCTGGAAATTAATATCCCAGAAAACATGTTACAACCCTAGGTGGTTTGCCATAGGAATAAGACAATTATTTGCTCAGATAAAATTAACTGCCATTCTGTTTATAAATAAGTACTTGAAGAAATGGATACAAGTTGGTGGTTTCTTATGTAGAAATGGTTTCTTATATAGAATGGCTGAGAACTAGAGAACTAGGCAATTCTGTTACATTTATAGATACGTGTAGCTGAAAGTGTAAGTGTGAATGCATTGCATGTTTTTGCACTCTGTTGAATCTGACCCCCCTAACCCTGGCCCTACCAGTGAAGTTCACGCTGCAAGGCATTAACGTTATCCCTTTATGCAATGCACTCAGTGCATTTTACTTATTTGTGCAATTAGGGACATCTTCAACTTTTCTTTGAGCTCTCAAAAGATAAGTGGATTCTTGGTTAAGATTCTCATAATTTGTACATTCCTTGCTATGATAACTTTTCTTTTTAAGAAATGCAATTTTATGTTCTCTTCACACTGAGGCTTTTGAATGTGACATCTTGTTTAATAGAGCAATTCATCCTCTATCATGGGTAGAATGCTCATGATTTTAATTTTTTATTTATTATGTTGAATGTAAACTTGAATGGAATTGATGATTGTTATTATATCCACAAAAGGGGCCTGCTCTTTTTGGAGGGGCTATTTGACAGCTTCCCACACAGCGCTTTTCTAAGGAAGTGACATCAGCAGCACATCTGTGAAAACATGACTGTCACATTTTCTTTGCCGGAGAAGTTGCTCAGTGTAGACATCTGTTACTATCTGATTCATTTGCAGAGCCTGTTACATAAATCACAATACTGATAAGCTACTACATAATGTTACTGACTTTGTGCTGTGAGAAGTTGGCCAAGTTAATACACTGGAAATATTTTTTTAATCTCTGCCACTTAATTATTTTGTTTACCACTTTTGTGTTATCTTTATAACTTATTTACAGAGATAAGTCACCTATGTAATTTCAGCTTTAACTTCTCATATATAAATAGAACAAATTAGTAAATTATACAGTGCATAAAGTGATAAGTGTCCTGGAAAAAGGCAAATAGACTAGAGAAATAGTGTGCAGGGGACAGTGCACACAAGTGTTGAAGTACTTGTAAACAGAGTCACCAGGAAAGACCTAAGTGCAGTGTGGCAACTAAAGGCATCAAAGGTAATTAATATTGAAGTATTCTAAATAAAATATCAGAGTATGCATTCCTATACAATGCCTTACACACTGACCCCAGTCAGATGCATCTGAAGGTTAACACTTACCTGAGAGAATACTCATTTCCTTAAGAGATGTTTGACATCACTCTCAACTACTTATGGAAGTTCAAATATTAAATTCATAATTCATCAGTTTCAGCCAAACCAATATGGGTATGAATCAGAGTATTAAGTTTTAGCAAAATTGCCTGATTTCCCTTTTTTCATTTTTGTGGCAACTATTTTTCTTCATTTGTAGATGTCAATAGTAAGATGAAATACATGAAAATCAATTAGCAGATGGACGTTGAGAAAGTAAATAATCATAACTAGGTACTGAAAGTTTCACAATCAAGCTGTATTATTTTAAATGAATCTTTTTTTAAATATAAAGTTCAGCCATTTAAAATCCAAATTCAATTTCTTACTTGCATATTTAAGCATATATTAAATTGAGCTGTTTTATTTTCTAAAGACATTTTTATAAACCCGATTATTTTCACATCTGCTATACAACTAAAAAAAAAAAAAAATGCCAGAGCTTCCCAAACTGAATCTAAACCAGTAAAGTATTTCAACACATCATTTCTCACATCCATAAAAGTACTCATTTTTTATTTTTTATCTTGGCCACTTAAAGAGCCAACAAAAATGTGGCAGCTTATGTTAAATAAGAAGGCAACTAATCTTTGTAACATGAACATATAAAACACATTTTGAAATTTAAGTGGACATTCTTGAACTAGATTGCTTCACAGATGGGTTTATGTAGGTCATTGCCACTCAAACCCTTTCTGAAAGCTGAGTTAGGATCCAGATTGTAGGATGCAAATAAAAACTCACCCTGTTGGCATTTAGCTGTTGAATGATATTCCCTAAATCAGCTCACATGTGATTTAGTTCGATTCACTCTAACTGAATGTGGGTCTGTTTTCCCTTTCCTTTTGTTTATATTTAAGACAGTATTATTCAAAATTGTTTTGAAAGCTTTTAGTCTTATTACAGCTCACTCAGTAATGCTTAAAAGCAGAGATCTGAGAATGTAGCAGACACAGTTGTTTACTTACTCGCTGTCTACTCATCTATGATTTCTCCTTTGCCAATGGAACATCAGATTGGTTTCAGTATTTACCCTTGAGGAACATGATTCTTTTCCCAATTTTAGGGGGAAATATTGATTTCTCTAATATTTAAAGAAAGTCCCTTCTCCTTAACACTAATTAGTTTCAGTGATCAAGTTCTGTTCAGTGAGGTATGAGGCAAAATCTGTCAAGAGCCTTCTATGAATGTTTTCATGTTCTTAAAAGGGGGAGTTTATTATCTCCTGATCCACTGAGTAGCCTGATGGGAGTTTGTATTAGTATTATTACCATTTTTCATATTAGAAAACCAAGGACAGGAAGTTTTTGCTTAAGGATAAAGCCAGCTCCGAGGATGGCAGAGTGGAGAGGTGGAAGGCATCTGAATCTTGACAATATTCTTTAGCTACTGACTTAATCAAGACTGTACCCATCCCACTTCTCGACTTGTTCATTCATTCATGACCTACTATGCATTAAGAATTGTCCTAAGTGCTAGGGAATATGGCTTTGAAAAAAAATATGAAAGGTCCCTATTCAAGAAAGCTAATATTCAAGTAGCAGAAGCCAGACATCAAACAGAATGAATTAGTAAATTATAAAGCATATAATAAGGCTGTGTTAAACAGGTCAGGCCGATATAACAAAATGCCATAGCCTGGGTGGCTTACAGATAACAGACATTTATTTCTTACAGTTCTGGAAGCTAAAAGTTCAAGTACAGGGTGCCATCATGGTTGGATTCTGGTAAGAGCCCTCTTTCAGGTGGTAGACTGCTGACTTCTTGTATCCTCACATGTCTGAGAGCAGAGAGGAAGCAATCTTTACTCTGTCTCTGTAGGGACACTAATCCCATTCATGAGGGATCCACCCTCATGACCCAATCTAATCCCAATTACCTCTCAAAGGCTGCACTTCCTAAAGCTATCATATCAGGAGGTAGTGTTTCAAGTTGAGCATTTTAGGGAGGATATAAACATTCAGTCTATGGCAAAGGTGATGAATACAATGACAAAATAAACCAATACAGGGTTAAGGTATACTAAGAGGTGGGAGGAGTATTACAATTATATACAGTCATTAAGTAAGGACTAAGTGAGAAGTTGACATTTTATCAAAGGTAGAAAGGAGATAGATACATTTATTCCCTAGTGAGTTCTTTTTTCCATTGTTTTTAGTTTTTTTGTTTTTGTAGAAGCATGCTTATTGTTATTGAAATCATGGATAAGTTACTCAGGTCTTCATAGGAGCTAAGGACTCCCTGCCTTTCAATATGTGTGTATTTGTATTTTTTTGAAATTTGGTATCAGGACTAATTTAAATGACTTCTGTGAATGTTATCTCTGCCTAATTATCTGCTAAGGCAAACTCTGCTTTCAGTATTTCTGAGTCAATTCCTTGCTATTTCTGTTTATTTAGGTTCTAGTGAAGTAGAGAAAGAAAGGATTTGCAGGTGGACATTGAAGTTTGTGATTTCCATGCTACCTACACAATTTTCACCACAATAACAAAGGCTAACATTTATTATGCACTTGCAATACTCTGGTTAATATTTCAAGCCATTTGCACTTGGTATCCCCTTTAATACACTCTGACTCTGGAGAAGGGAAGAAAATAAAGTTTTCTGGAGAAAAAACTTCAAATAGGGGAGAAGGTAAGGAGAATTGAGCTTCCTTTCTGCTTGGGCAGGGGTCTTGGAGTGGGTGCAAAAAAAAAATGTGTGAAGGAACTCTAGGGTAAGGTGGAGGATTTTCCAAAGTGGTGTCAAGTATTAGTTCCCAGCATGTTAATAGGTTTTTGGTTAATATCCATATAAAAGATCAGGTAATAAAATAATTTTGTAAAGACCCATAGTGGGAGATCTTCAATTTCCTAATTTGTATTATAAAATTTCACATATAAGGGAACATTTTATGCTATGTTCCTAAAATTGTTTAAGGGAAAAAAAAGTACATTTCCCCTGCCTTGTTCAACAGAAAATCTTATAGGACTAAGATTACATGATAGACATTTTGGGAAATAATGAAGAATGAAAGACATTTACTGTGTGCCCCAGAGAGTTCTCTAGGAACCATAGAAAGGATGGCTGCCATGGAAAGAGAAGGGATAAGTTGGACATTCCCCTGCAGGATGCTAGCATTGGGACTAGAACTTTTTTTCACAAGAGTCAGCCCCATTAGGGAGTCCACCATTGGGAAAGGCGGTGTCTCCACATAGCCAGCATCTTAGAAATGATGTCTTCAACCTGATAATTGAAAGTTCTCTGTGGAAATCCACTTAAGGATATTTCAAATACAAAAAGGTCTATATTTTCTAATGAAATGTTGCATTACCATGTCATGACCTCTATGTCCATGAATGCCCTCACACCCTGTCTGCTCTAAGCGGCCCTTTGTTATCATTTTGGCAGCGAAACTGAAGCCTCCCTGGCACAGCGGTAGAGCTCCACACGTATCCTGGATGTTGCGTTGCCGCTAGCTACCAGCCAGCTGATGTAGAACTAACTGGGCATGTGTGTGGCAGTATACTTGTTTCAATATCTTCTTTTCTCCACATTTTATCTTTTTCATATATTGCAGTTCTCTTTTAAGGTAGAAACTATCTGGCCATATTCTTTAAGAATGTATACTACATAAATGATATCTCATAGTATTACTATTTCAAATTTTAAAAAGTGATCAGTATTTTGCTTCAGTTCCTGAGCTCTCTGCCATTATGGAAATAAGTTTTTTTCTCATGGTAAATAATAGTAAATCAGTGGACCAAAGGTTTTTTCAGATAAAGTATGGAGTCTTTAAGAAGTAAACTTGGTATTAAAAAAATATATATATATATTTCTACTATTTGGAAGAAAAATATGAGATTCCAAACTATGGAAAGCTGATAAAGAACTTCATAAAGGTAAAATGTATGCTGTAATGTAAATAGCTGGTAATACATTTTACTTAATATATGTGTAACATATGGATTTTGTGCAAATATTTTTATCAAGCCTGCCAAGTGCATTCATCAGTGCTACCTTATGAACAAAGTAGCAGTTAGCTCTCATGTCAGTACAGTGGAGATAACAGTCCAGATGTTGGCCCTCTTAAGACTCCTCCGGGCAATTGACTTCTTTAGGCACTTGCTCAGGGCTTCCTAAACTGTAGTCTAGACCAAGCAAATTGCATATGTGTTTATGCATTTTCAAGTGTAAATATTCAGAGCTTTGATAAGATCCTCAGTGCTGGTTACCCAGGAGAACTGAAGAATCACAGATTTAGTGCTGCACTCCACCAAGTGGGGCAGAGCAGGGCTCCCTCACTATATCCTTAGCATGCTTACTGCACCTGGATTGATGATTTGAAAAAAGCCTGGTGGGTATTATCTTTATTTGTTTTATCCTTTAACCAGCCATCATGTGATCTTTTAAATGAGAGTGATGTGAACATTTAATACAGTAGGGCTCAGTCAAATCTGCACTTCACTCATTATTCCTGGGTTATTTCCCACTGACTTGAGAGTGTGTGTCTATATGTGTGTGTGTGCGTGCACACACATGCACTCACATGTTGTGCCCAGATAGCCATATACCTTTCAATACATGTGTTGGTGGAGTGAGACAAACTTAAAAGGTAAGTCCTAAGGCTCTCAGTTTTGGGAAGGTATGCTCCTGTTCATGTAGGCTTAAACATTTCCAAACTGGAGTTTGTTTTACTTTAACACATCAATCAGAAGTTTGTTTGTAATTCTAGGATTATTTGAGGAGAGATGTCAAAAGGTTTCAGAGCATTTATAAACTACCAGTACTATACCACCATGGACTCTCAAATCAAGGGTTGTTTTTCTTGCCATCCTGAAGAGTACCAAAAAATGTTTAGATTCTGACATTTTAAGGCACACGCACACATGCAACCACAGGTAAGATAGTTTGCAGCATTTCTCTTCTTAAGCATCTGCTATTGGACACATTTATTATAGGGACAGAGATCATGATTTAGGCTTGAATCATCATAGACCTCTTGAATTGCTAAAATAAGGAACTCTAAAATCTCCTTTATGTGGTCAGCTTCAAGGAGAAATGATTGTCCTGAGAAGTCTTCTTTAGGCATTTTGTAGTGTGGAAGGGATCAAAGCAATGAAAGTAGATCATTCAATTTTCTAATGATATATCTTCCCAAACAAGAAGTCGTTTCCTCAATTAATTGTCTTCCCCTGGTTGCCTGGGGAAGAGCAGCATTAAGTGCAAAACTCCAGGTCTCTCTGTGATGTCTGGATTGTACGTCCTCGTGGCTGCTGATCTGGCGTTTTTTATCCAGCAGGCATCATCTGACTCTTCCAGTGATTCTCATAATAAACTTTTTGCTATCTCATCATTAAGGGAGAGGTAGAAAACAGAGCAGGACACTATGAGGCTGAAGAGGGGGGTTTCCGTTGGTTTGGCTTTGTCAGAACATCACATGTCCTTCATAGTCCTCCCTCATGATGTCAGCCCTCTCAAAGCATAGCATGCTGATTTCTGAAGGCTATTTTAATATAGTTCTTTTGCTTGAAATTCAGTACTAAGGGACTACATTTTAAAATACGTGGGAAAAATAATGTAACTCAGGCCCTGTAGAGTCTCATGGATTTTCATGGGAATAAGTTAGGAGTAGCATAATAATACTATGTTGAATTTAAATTTTGCTTTTAAAACAGTTTAATGACACTGAGACTGGATTGCCAAATTTATAAGCTACTGTTGCCCGTAGTAAACTATCTGCTAGTACACTAGAGGTCACCAGAGAGAATCATCAGACATACCACACGTTTGTGGTACTTGATCTAACTCTGAAATTTATAGTATTACTGTTAAGGGGATGGAGAATGTTGAGAATTTGTCTATAAAATGGGAGTCCTTATAATAAAAATATTTCTTCAGAAGGCAATCTGGAAAGTGAATTATTCTTTCATGCATCATTTATGGAGTTGACTACTTGACACAACATTCTTTTAGAGCTGCTCATGGTCCAGCATCTAACTCAGGTCTATGCTCCGTGCAAGATGGAGCAGGTATATTTATTATGGGGGGATGTGATAATAGGTTATTGAAAACTCAGTTTGGGTGAGGGATGTGACTTCTAAATCCCTCTTCTGTACATACCCATCCAGTTCCCAGTTTGTAAAGGTATAATTTGGGTGGAGCAAAGGAAAACAGGCATGTTACTGCATTTATTCATTTATTAGAGATGTTTTTCTGCATCCAGTATATTCCAGGTACTGTTTTGTGTACTGGCCATATAGGAGAGACCAACAGGTTTTAGTGGCCACTCTTCTGAGTACTCCACAGGACTTAGCCCACTTCATTCCCATAAAAACCTATGTGGAAGGTGCTATAATTCTCATTTTATAGACGAGGAAAGAGGCCAAGAAAATTTACACAACTGGTGGAAACAGAATACATACATACACACAGATAGCAGAATACATACATTTTTCTATCTTACCTATGGATACTTGGAATGGAAATGTATATTTGGAAGAAAAGACAGGGTATTAGAAGTGGAAAAGAATTAACATTGTCTGCTGAATGTTGCCTGGTATTGGGTTGGGGGCACACTCCGAGTATCTAATTTTGTCCAGAAACATTTTATTTGATGAGGTTAAACAGTTTGCTTAGAGTGATAGCCAGTGAAATGAAGGATCAGGAGTTGCTACGTCCCAAGGGCTCATGAGTTTTCCTTTATGGTACCACATTCCAAAAGAGAAAAACAAAGCCGGAAAATAGACGTTTAAAAATCATTTATTCATACTTTCTTCAAAAGTCCTTCGACAGTCTTTTTTATTATTATGTTCACTCAATTGTTTGTAACTAAAATCACAATTACTTAGCATCTTATACCTCATATCATATTTACTGAATGAATTGAATAAGTATTTTTGTTCTTAAGAAGAAGCTCTCATATTAGGTCCAACATGGGTCTTGGCAAGGTTTCTCACATCCTTTTTTATTTTTGAGAAAAAAAGAAAAACTGTGTGGCAATATCATTTGAAAATTTTCACATCCTATTTCACAGACATTTAGTCTTTGAGAGTACAAAACATGAATTAAAAAAGTTGAAAATTGGCTAAACATTTGATGAGCAATATGCTTTTATATTTTGAGTTCCTCTGCATGCATCACCAGGACACAGTAACAGACACAATCACATGAACAGTGTGACTGACTGGGGCTGGCCCCTGCTTGCTGATATGAGCTGAGCCTTCTGGATAGAGTCCCTCTTTTCTTCCTGGGAATCACCCCCTTCACCCAAGATCATCCAGCACCTGCTGATTAGCGGGTCTGCTTTCCAATCCTGCCCAGCACCTCTGGGTGCTTCCATGTCCCTCAGACCCTTCCAAAGCCCTGTGACAACTGGGATACTAGAGTCTTTGAAGTGCTACAGCTGCTCAGGTCTCTGCTTTAAAAGGGAAAAGTTTCTTTGCCAGCCATCAAGGAAGCACTACTCCTTTGTCAGTATCTTGACTAAGAGGTGACAAAGATGCTTTTCTGATTTTTTTCTCTCTACGTGTCCCTCCCTAATGAGCCACAGTTATGTCCAAGAAAGAGGCATCATATTTACCTTTGAATCATCTCTCATAACTGCAACCAAGATTTTCTATGAAGCTCATCATTCTGGGATGCCTTTTCTACCAGGATGCTTATTCTCCTGGGAGTTGCCCAGTCCTATTGCAAATGGCTCCTTGAGGGTCCACCCTGCCAGTTTCCTAAATCATGACCAAACCAGTCCAATGTACTCTTAGACTCAAGTTGGATTACCACACAACACTATATAATACCTACTAGAAATGGAATATCACAAACATTTTTGTATTTCATCTTTACAGCAACTCCATGAGGAAAGAATATTATTTCCATGGGTCACATAAGGCTTAGTGTGATGAAATAACTTGTACAAGGATATGGAGAATAAGTTACAGAGATGGAACATTCATGACTTCTGATCCAAGTTCAAGACTCTGCACTATATCACAGTGGCTTCTGGTTAAGAAAAAGAGAACCAACAAACTTTAGTTTTTTCCAATCATTACAACCAGAAATCCTCCTCATCATATATATCAGAGCTATATACCTATAGCAAATTACATATTTAAATAACCCAGAAGTCCCAAATTCAGAGCAGCATTCAGTTATGCTATTAAGACCAGTTGTTTTCATTTCCACTTTTGAATTGTCAGTGGTTGCATGTGGTAGACAAGGCATCAGATTTGAAAGACAGCATTGATTGGATTGATTCCAACTGCAAATTTGGAATGCATTCAATTTAGGAAGTCACAGTTAACTCCTCTAGGTTTCTGGACGTTATAGTACACTTTCCTATGCAAATAGGTGTTTACCTGCAGATTTTTAATCTACAGATCTTAAAAAGCAGAAAGAATTAGAAAATAATTCCACTTGCTTTTCAGTGACCAATTGAAAATAGACTTACACAATAGGGTTATTGAACGAGCTTTTTATCTCAATGAATTAAACAATTCATAGAACATTGCTGTTAAAAAAAAGAAACCAAAGCCAAGAGAACACAGTACCTGTCTCAGTTACACCTTGTATATAATGTTGAGTGTGCATCTATGAGTGCTTACACACACATGCGCAACATGTGGGTCAAGTCAGACAAATGTTTTGTGTGGGTGGTCTCAGACTACATAACTAAACCACTTACTCAAATAAACCTTTTGGTTCCTTCTCTGAGTCTGTGCCAGGTGGACAAGCTAATAGCTGTCTTAAGAGGTTTTCCCTTCCTGGTAGTTATCCCATATCCCATACAATAAGCTATTTGAGTACTTGAAATGATTTGAGTATGGGAGAGACCATAGTTGAGAAGTAAAATTTGCTAAATTGCAAAATAACATTATGGATTAGAATTTATGAAATCTTGATTTCACAAATGCACAATAACATGTTATAGATTAAAAGTCTTCAAAGTATATTTAGATGTATACAAACACATACAATAAGTGATGTATGGTCTAGATTTAGTAGCAAAACTGCAAGTTCATCTTCTCTTGCCCTTTCCTTCCACTACCATACATGCTACTTAGCCCCATGTGGATTGCTGGAGTTTCTCTGTATGACATTGCCATTCTTTCTTGTTCTCAGTTTCCAGAAATTTTACAATTGACAATTCCACTCCTTGAGCATGTCTGCAGTAAAATCAATTTAATAGAAGTCTTCTGTCAGAAACTAGGAGATTTTTGCATAAAGTTCATTAATATATAATCTGTTCAAGTTCCTAGTGTAGCATTTTCATAAATCACCTTACAGATTAAGGCTCCAATTTATGTTATAAAACATGAAACATGTAACATGAATCTTAGGCAGAAGCCTCAAAAGATGGAAAAGTCAGAAGATACAAGTCACCTGAGCCTTTGAATAGTCATGTGAAGGAAAAGACCCTGGCAGGAACACCCAGGCCAGGCTGTTGTCCAACTGAGAAATAAATTTCTGCCAGTCATTGGTATTCTGCAGTTTATTATAGCAGCTGTTATATAACCCATACAGAATTGAACATGTATTTCAACAAAGATTTAATATCATTATGTGATAAGTAAATCTAAGGCCCCAGAAATTAAGAGTGAATTATTTTAAAAACTCTAAATACTACATAAACTTAACACATATTTCTTTTTTTTTCCCCAGAGATGATGTATAAAAGGTTACTTTTTACTAGCTGACATAATATATAGATGAATTTTCTAGTTATACAGATACTATCTCACTTTTTAAAGAAATGATAGATAACAAGGATGGATACTTTTCTGGTAGTTGACATAATTTATTGATGTAACTCTTTAATAAAATACGCAGGTACTATTTCACTTTGCTCTGAAATGCACAAACACAGTCTTTGTCCAGTATAATGTTATCAGACAGAGAAGTGATCTTACAGCAAACTGGAATTTGGAGACACCTCTTTGTCAAATTTAAAAAGTGATCTCAGCATATCTCTGTGTGGGGATTCACGTCATGCATTTACGGGCACATTCTCAATCAGCGTGGCCAAGGGCCAGGGTCCAGAGATGGAGATCTAGTGAACCATTTCCTATCTGGGAAACTTGGGCCATGTACTTCACTACCTTGAGTGACCATTTTTCCACTGTAATATGGAAACAATAATATCTGCCTATAGGATTTTTATGAAAGTAAAATGAGATAATATACGTGGAAGTGCCTTTTAATCTGTAATTAAAAATTCACATTATTTGTTGTCATTTATTGGACTTTAGACTTTATGAAAAAAAATAGAAATTCATGGGAAAGCTTGGCTTAAATTCAGCAGAAATTTCCTTTTTGCAGGAGTGCCTGAATATGTGCATATTCAAAAACATTCCATGTTTCTCTGCTTTTTTTACTTCCTTGCTGTGGATTAGTGGAATGACAAATTAGTCATCTGAGGTTACCCATACAATCCACTCTTGTAGGTCAAGATGGAGACATGTTAATGGAGGAAAGATATCATTTATTTACAAACACTTCAGTTAGCTGAAATGACTTTATGCATATTCAACTGAACTCAGAGCTTCTAGAGGTCACTGTGTATAGGAAAAAAAATAAAGTAATCATCAAAATTAATTATACTGACGCCTGTTTGTCTGATATATTTCAGAATATTGTGGGAAGCTCACAGCAGTGAAATTTTGCAAACAATTTGGAGCTTGTGTGTGTGAGTGTGTGTGTGTTTTATAAAATGTGGCTCTTAGACTTGTAGTTAAACTTTGGCCCAAACCCTGTTCTCAGTAGTTTTGGGCAAACTGAATTTTAAAATACAAGAAATGCCAAACATCAATTTGCAAAAGAAAAAGGGGTGGTCATAAGTGTGTAATATTCACACATGTTTCTGAAATTTCAGAAAATTGTTGTTTATTAGAGAATAAATGTACTAGATAGTTCATAAAAGGTGGGATTCAATACCAGAGTTTGGGTCAGAGAGATGTATTTTTATATGACCTAAGTAAATGTGTAATGTGATTTAAGAATTGAACACTCATTTAAATCTTGATCTATAAGAACACCTCAGATAGGACAGTATCATGTGTCTTCAGAAATTAGAAGGTAGACATCAAGGTTATAAACCATAGATAGCACAGAACTTGTATTTTTACAAAAGATTAAAAAGTATAGTCTATTGGGAGTAGAAACAAATGATATTAGACTGATGGCCAGCAATGGAAATTACAAATGTTATGGCCAAATAAGTTTTCATTTGAACAGATATTCAAGATACAACAATGATCTAAATCCATTGTATGTTGATTAAGTAAGAAAAGAAAGAAGGCTCAAACATGCCATGAATTATGACAGTTATGTGTTATCTGTCCATGTAGGGGCTCTGGAGTAAAGGATCAAAGTCCAATACTCCATGGAGAGAACTCTTTAGAAGAGAAGTTTTGGATAATAAATGATAAGAGTCTCTCAGTGACATTTATATATTCCATTGTGCTTAGAAGATTCTTTGTATTTTAAAAGTCTGTCATTTTCAAATAACGTTATTGTCTTCTATGAAAATGTAGAGAATGAAAAGGTTTAAAGGATTTACCGCTCTTATTCCTAGACACAGTAGGGTGAGACACTTGAGTAGAAAGCAAAAGAAGACAACTACTCAACTGTCTCAAGTAATTGGAAGTTCATTAAGTCCTCACTTGTCTCCTTTTGTCTGTTTCTTTTACCTTCATTATTAGATCCCATTTTCCAATCCTTTAGTGATTTGTAAGGCTCTTCTCTAAATCTGCTTCATATTCTCTCATTTTCTTGTAAATTGTGCAGCCCAGAAATGAACAGAAATTTCTATTAATCCTCTTGATCAAAGGGTTTCTTTTTTGTTTTTGTTTTGTTTTGTTAACAGTTATGTGAGTGTCCAGATATTTTGAGTATGGTGTTTTTAAAGATTTCATTGAAAGCAGGAAATTGTGGTATTCTAATAGAGAGCCAATACATATATGTGGGACTTTAGTATCATTTTCTCTTCTGTATACAATATAATGAAATATCTTTTCCTTCAATTATGTTAGGTAAGAATCATCTTGATTTGGATAGTGATGTATTCAAATTTACTCAGATACTATTTACTGGCCTCCTTGTATAATAATAAACTGACTTTTCTAAAAAGGGTTTTGTACAGTTTGATTGAACAATTCATTAAATAAAGACAGGCTTTGGATTTTACTAGTGGAAACAAATAGCACAGTTGTCATCTCTAATTCAGCTTGAATCCCTGACTTCTATTGATGATGTCCTTGGGAGCAATGACACATCCTGCTGGCATATAAAAACAGGCAATTTAGTTCTTTGGGGCATATTTTTCAGAGCTCAAAGGTATTCAGTTTCTAAATTACTCTACATGTCTACCATATACACACAAATTCATTCCTTGACTCTAAAACTGGGCATTTTAAGTTTTGTCTGAAATGCTCTTGCCCTGAGGGAAAGAACAGAACTGGGTAGTGGTCAGAGTTGAATTTTTGACTGAGAGTTATTTGCCAACACTAGCCTCCATACCTTCTTATTATATAAACCATTAGTCATTTCCAAGAACAAAAGATATTTCTAAAGATCTGTCCACAACTTGCAATGATGTGTACTTAGAATGTATTCTTTGAAACATTTTTTAGGACCAACACAATTGTATATTCTACTTAAAGTTATTTGGATTATGAAGATCTGCCTTTGTTTACTACACATGAACAAATCTAGAGGACAACAGATGTATTTTCATAACTGACTGTTAGGCAGTAATTATAAGCACTACAGTAAAGCTTGATATGTTTTCAAACAACTTCAAATAACTTCATTTATGTAGGATTTTTTGAATCACATGGGTCTAAAAGATCCGAACACTGTGAATTATAATTTACTTTTCAAAGATTTTTATAATATGGTTGACATAAGAACACTTGCAATTGGGAGGCCCCGGTAATGATACTTGGTGAGATTTGTAAAGGCTGTTGGAGTTCGCCAGGACCAGGTCATATTTCTGCTGCTGCTCACTTGTAATGAATAGTTTTGTCCCCACAACATTTATATTTCAAATTATATTTGTTTAACAGTCTTTAAAGTGAATCTGTGTTAAGCATGTCTGTTAGGCCTAGTTCTTAACTAGCATATTGTCTGACAGTTGTTTAGAAACTATATAGAAAGGATCTAAAAAAAAATAATTTGTTTTTACAGTCATTCATTGACAAAGGATATTTTTTATTGCTGAGAAAGTCATGGATAATTTATATATTTTTGTGATTAAGCATTCCCTCAGTGGCGAAAGAAGAAAAATGACATAGATTTTTCTTATATCTATAGAAAACTTGAGTTGATGCCACTGATTCAATATATTTTCTATGAAGGTAAATTTCTTCACCTGTCTAACAGTTGTCAGGTGGCAAAATTAAGATTAGAAATCTACTGCTGTGCCATTAGGCTATATTGAATACTTTTATCAGGATTTCAAATAAAAATGAAATTTAAATAATATGTCAGTTGTTGTTTGTGTGGAGCAAATAATTTTTCTGCCTTTTTTTATTTGGATAAGGTAAACAGATACAAAGACCAAAAAAATCAACCACAATTTTTGTTACTAAAAATGAAAAACAGATTTCTATATTTACTTGCCTTTAACTCTCATCATTTCTTAACTTCCACTTGAATGGATACAGAATTCTTTCCCATTTTACTTCTGGATTCACACATTAATCTCTTGTCCACTCTCTCATGGTGACAGTCTCATTGTGCTCCCTTCTCCAACCCACTGCCAATAACCTTGTGAACCATTTTACTCAAGTTTTATAAAAAATATTTGGAATCACTGCTCTTCATTTCACTGATCTATGTTCCATTTCTATAGTTCTGCGATTTTAATAATTGTATATAAATGGAGTTATACAGTACATACATTTTTAGTATTTTTTTCACTCATAATTCTCTGGAGATCTATCTAAGTTGTGTGTGTATTAATAGTTTATTCCTTGTTATGAGTAAGTAGTATTCCAGTTTGTTTAACCACTCACCACTAAAGGATATCTTCTTGGTTGTTACTGGTTTGGGGCTTAAAAATAGTGCTATTATTAATATTTCTGCATAGGTTGTTAGGTGAACATGTTTTCATTTCTTTGGGATAAGTTTCTGGAACTGCAATTGCTGTGTCATATGGTACTTGCATGTTTATTTAAAAAAAAGCTGAAATTGTTGGAAAAGAATTTCTGTACTTTCCCAGAAGAAATATGAGTGATCCAGTTTCTCCGCATCCTCACCAGTATTTAATGTTGTCACTGTATTTTTTTATTATATTCATTCTGATGGGAGTATAGTGATATCTCATTAATTTGCATTTCCTTGATGGACAATGATATTGATTACTTTTTAATGTCCTTGCCATCTGTATGTTCAGTTTGGTGAAACATCTGTTCATGTCCTTTGCCTATTTTCTAATCAGATTATTTGATTTTTGCTATTACGTTTTGAGAGTTCTTTACATATCCTAGATACTAGTCCTTTTGTTGAACATGTGATTTGCAAATATTGTCTCTCAGTCTGTAGATTCTCTGTCCTATGCAAGATCTTATGCAAAGCAAATTGTTTTAATATTGATGAAGTTCAGTTCATTATTTTTTCTTTTCTGATTGTGGTTTTGATTTCAAGTTTAAACATTTTTTTCCCTAGACCTAGATCCCAAGATCTATGTTTTTTTCTGAAAGTTTAATAATTTTTTAGTTTTACGTTTAGGTCTCTGACCCCTATACAAGGTGTAAAGTTTAGGTCAAAGTTCGTTTTTTGCCTGTCCGATGCATGAATGTCTTATTGCTCCAGCAGCATTTGTTGGAAAAACTATTCTTCTTTCATTGAATTGCTTTTTCACCTTGATCAAGAGAAAGCTGCGTATACTGGAATGGGTCATCTTTGATTACTTTCATTAGCATTTTGTAGTAGTTTTCATCATGGAATTTTTGTATATGTTTTGGTAGAATTACACTGAATTATTTTATTTTCTTAGGTGATTATAAATTATAGTGTATTCTAAACTTGTTTCCATGTACTTGTTGCAGGTATTTAGAATGCAATTAATTTTTTCTATGTTTACTTTGTCTGTTGGGACTTTGCTAAACTTACTTTTTAGCTCTAGAAGGTTTTTGTTTTTTGAATATTCCTTGGGATTTTCTATGTGTATAATTATGGCATCTGCATGTGGCACAGTTCTAGCACTTTCTTTCCAATATGTATGCCTTTATTTCCTTTTCTTGCCTTATTGTACTGGCTAGAACTACAGCACCATGTTAAATAGGAGTGGTAAAGGCTTAGTCCTAATCTTATAGAGGAAGTATTCAGTCTTTCATCCTCAAGTGTAGTTTTACCTGTAGGGTTTTTGTAGATGCTATTTATCAAGTTCAGGAAGTTTCCGTTAATTCTTATTTTTCTGAGAGGCTTTTATCAAGAGAGGATGTTGAATTTTTCAAGTTCCTTTCTTTATAGATTGATATGGTTATTTAATTTTTCCGTTTTAGATTGTTAATATAGTTTATATTAATTGATTTTCAAATATTAAAACAAACTTAAACTGACTTGGTCACGAAGAATTATTTGTTTTATGTATTGCTGAATTCTACTTGCTAATATCTTTTTAAATATTTTGCATCTGTATTCATGAGGGATATTGGCCTGAAGTTTTATTTTGTTTTATTTGGTCCATCTCTGTTTTCTGGTATCAGGATAATACTAGCTTCCTAAAATACATTATGAAGTACTATTTCCTCTTCTTTTGTCTTTAAGACATTGTACATAATTGGTGTTAATTTTTCTTCCAAAATTTGGTAAATTTCTCCAGAGGAACTATTTGGCCTGGAGATTGCTTTTAGGATGAGGCTTTTAATTGTGATTTCAATTTACTTAATTATTATAGGTTTATTCAAATTACTTTTTCCATATTGGATGAATTTTTTTAGTTTTTTGTTTTTTGAGGGATTGGAAAATTTCTTCTAAGTTGTCAGTTTAGCTGTATAATGTTGGTTGTACTATGCACTTACTATCTTTCTGATGTCTCCAGGGTCTGTCTTATTCATGATATTGGTCATTTGAATTATCTCTGTTTTCTTCTTTACTGTCTTGCTGGAGGGTCATCAATTTTATTGATCTTTTAAATTTGTTTCACTGACTATCGTTTCACTGTTTTCAATTCTTTCTGCTCCTATTATTTCTTTCCTCTCCAATGTCTGGGTTAATGTCGCTCTTCTTGTTCTAGATTCTTGAAATGGGAACTTGAATTATTGCTTTGAAACATTTTCTCTTTTTCTATCTAAGTACTATAACTTTAGTGCTATAAATTCCCCTCTGACCCCTGCTTTACCTATGTCCACCAAATTTTGATATAGTTTATTTTCATTTTCATTCAGTTAAATATATTTGACATGTTCTTGAGGCTTTCTCTTTGGCCAGT
Source organism: Manis javanica (assembly GCF_040802235.1). Lineage (NCBI taxonomy): Eukaryota > Metazoa > Chordata > Mammalia > Pholidota > Manidae > Manis > Manis javanica. The sequence continues at coordinate 57,015,965 of NC_133161.1, read as the reverse complement.
ATATTATTATAATTGTATTGTTCAGTTTCCAAGTGCTGGGCATTTTTCTGTTTTCTTTCTGTCTTTAATTTATAATTTGACCCCATTGTGGTTGGAGAACACACTTCCTATGGTTTGAATTATTTCAAGTTTGTTAAAGTTTTTTTTTTTATGACCCAGGATATGTTCCATCATGGTATATGTTCCATGGATGCTTCAGAAGATGTGCATGCTGCTTCTGTTAGGTGGAATGTTCTAAAAATGTCTACTAGATTATTTTTGTTGATGGTATTGTTCAGTTCTTCTATATCCTTGCTGACTTTCTGTCTGTTTAGACCATTTTTGCTTAATGTAATTTTAATGTTAGAGCTTAGGTAAATTGAATTATATTTTATTTTCTCTTTGTTCTCTTTATTCTTTTTTTTGTTTGTTTCTATTTTTCTGTCTTCCTATGGGTAACTTGAACATTTTCTAGGCTGACATTTTGACTTATCTATTGATTTCATTTACTTCATTGTATAGTTTTTTAAAAACATGTTTTTTTTAGGTATTAAATGATACCTATAAAACTTATCACAGTGATATTATTTTATCAGATTGAGTGAAGTTCAAAACCTTGTTTTTCTTTATATCCCTTTGCCCTCCCCCATTTTTAATTATCTATATTTCCTCTGTATACATTTAGAAATACATAAATCAGTGCTATATTTTTTGTTTCCATCATCAAACATAGATTATGTCTATATTTTTGCTCACTGTGTTCTGCTTTCCTTCCTAATGCTGCAAGATTATTTCTTACTGTTTTTTCCTTTCTCTTTGGAGGACTCCCTTCAGTCATTCTTTTAGAGTAAGCTTTGCCAGGAACAAATTCTCTCAGCTTTCCTTCAGTTCAAAATATTATAATTTCCCCTTTATTTCTGAAATATATTTTCACTGGATATTGGATTCTAGGTTGATAGTTCTTTTCTTTTAATATTTGAAAACTGTAGTGTTATTTCTTTCTGGCCTCCGTGGTTTCTGATGAGAAACTTGCTATTACTCAAATACGTTTCCCCTATATGCAATGGGATATTTATCTCTTATTTCCTTAACATTTTTTCTTTGTTCTTTAGTTTTCCAAAGAACTGTGATATGTGTTGGCATGGATTTCTATGATTTATCCTGTTTTCACTAAGCTTCAATCTGTAGGTTTATGCCTTTTGCCAAATTTAGGAGGTTTTCACATTTGATTATTTGATTTGATATTACTCAATTACTTTTTCAGATCAATGTGCTTTCACCTTTATTTCAAGGATTCTAATGGCATTTTGTTATAGTCCTACCAGGTCCCTGAGGGTCCGTTAATTTCTTTTTATGTATTTTTTCTCTTGTTTTTTGTTTTTGTTTTTTCCCCCAACTGGGTAGGTAATTTCTATTTCAATTTTCAGTTCACTGATTCTTTCCTCTGTTTCATTTTTTCTGTTGGACCCATTCATTGAGTTTTAAAAATTCAGTTATTGTACTTTTTTAGTCTAAAATTTTCATTTGACTCTTTATATTTTCTATTTCTTGGCTGAGATTTTTCTATTTCTGATAGTCCCTATTTTTTCTTTTGTTTCAAATGTGTTTGTAATTGCCTATTGATTATAGTCTCCTTATAATTTTTGTCCAGGAATTGTAATCTCTCTCTCACATTGGTGTTTTTGTCTATTGATTGTCTTCCTTCATTCAGTCTGAGATCTTCCTGGTACTTGATATGATGAATGACTTTCTATTGAGACCTGAAAATGTTGGGTATTATAAGATTCTGGATCTTACTTAGCTGTTTTTCTGTGACCCCAATGCAGTAGGAAAAGCAGGGGGTGGCATCTTTTTACTGCCAAATGGGGGTAGAAATCCACATTTCCCAGTTGGCTTCTATTGACATCTGAGGAGGGGAGGTTCCACGTGACTCCTGGGTCAGAGCAGGATCTCTGATTCCTCACCAGGCCTTCACTTCTAGCTCCCTGGCTGGGGTGTTGTAGGGGTTACTGCTCCCTATGTAGTCTCAACTGATACCGCAAAGGGAGAGATGGCTTCTTTACTGCTGGGTGCTGGCAAAAGTTCTATTTCTCTACTTGGCCTTCTGTGACAACATCCAATGGTGAGAGGCTGGGCAACTCACTCAGCCCTTGTTGGTGTGGTTGTAGGTTGGGCCACAGTTTTGTGCGTGTGGTATTTATCTAGAGTAGAGTAAGTAGTTCTTTCTAAAAAACTATTTTGGGTCGTTTTGCCTGCTAGTGTTTCCAGGTTGCTAGCTTCTTCAACTGAAAGTCCAGAATATATGAGGCTAAAAAAAATCCAGGCACTCACCACCATATTACTCTTTAGGTCGCCAAGTCTCTAGCCAGTCTGCTGCCTTTTTTCTTTCAGAGTCTTTTGATGTTTACTTTATGCATACATCCAGGGATTTTAGTTGTAAAAATTAGTGGGAGAAATAGAAAAAGTACATTTATTTTATTTTCTTGGAACAGAGCCTAGAGCTTGCATACTTAACCACTAGGGTATCTCTGCATCACGCCAGAGTTAACTGCTGCTTAATCTGAAATGCAGTACAAATCTTCTGAATCTCTAAAATTGAGTGAGTAATTTACTCCAGGAATAAATGATTCTCTCTACTTAGAAAATTACATTAAAACAGAATATAGTACTGTCTTATAAAAAGTAGAAATGTTGTTTGCCTCTTACATAATGCCAAGATATTGAAGAATGCTGTTATAAAAATGAACAGTATGGTATAAAAATGTAAAAAAATATTTTAAGAAATTCTTGGAGTTTTACTATTGATAAGATGATGAGACATTTCAGACAACTAATGAGTTAGAGGGTAAAGCACTAAAAATTGTGTCTCTGTGAATTTTTCAGCATGCTTAGATACAAGGAATGTTTTTTTTTCTTTAATTGGTACTTTGAACACCAAAAAATATCACAGAGTTCATAATTAATTAGATAGCTATTTTCAAGCATTTTTTGAGCAATACAAATAATCAATACATAGAACAAAATAATTAGGGAAGAATAGTCATAAAATCCATAGGAATTTTGCCTTAAACTCAACCCTAGAGTGTAGACCAATTTTTATTCAAAATTTTAAAGGTTGTAAGATTTCTAGTTTAAAACTCTTAAATAAATTAAGAAAATCTATGGTCTTTCTCAATTTAAAAATTCTTCTAAGGAAAAGGAAGTAAAACTGAGATTATCCATCTTATTTCTAATTTTGTGCTACCATTTTGGTTTTCTCCAAGTGAAACAATCCTGAAGCTAACTTACGAAATGGAACAGAATTTTGTCTATTTTGAAAATCTCTTTTGAACAGTAATTTTCAAGAAAAATTCTGGTTTTGTATTCCTGTGAAGTTAGTGCTGCTCAAAGTGTGGCCTTGAACTAATGCCATGCCATGAACAGTGAGTTACCTCACTGTAATTGCAAAAGTTAAAAATACATATTTTGAAACTTTTATAGAAAGTTTACATCACAGCATTCATACATGTGGCAAGCTGATTTGTTTCACTGAACAGAGTCTGGACCAGTTTAGGTGTTGCTGAACTTGTGTGGTGAGTCCCGTTATTAAAGATTGCTCACTGGTAATGTGCATGTGGGCTACATAATGGTCCCTGGCAGTTTAGGATAAAAAAAATAAATGGTCCATCACCACAGGTAATCTTAGCAATGTTGTAAAGCACAAATTACATGGATCTCACTCAAACATGTTTATTTTTTGAAGTACATTTTTATGACTAATTAGTAAATATCCAAATCAACTCAAATAAAATGTTTTTCTATGCTTAAATATTAGGTAGAATGAGAAGGCACAGTTTAATCACTTCAATCTTATTGTAAAAACTTATCACAATCAGTATTAAATCAGAAATCATAGTGTTATGTATAATAGATTCACTAATCCTCAGAATTCCAAATACAAATTAACTATCCAAGGGAATTTTTCATCATTTTGCTTGCTCATGAGTCTTTTCTTTGCATTGAAAATGAGAATATAGAAATAATATGTCTACTTTTCTCACCCTAGATGAGTTGTGTAAATTGATATTTACAGTGGTTTTCAACGTGTGATCCTCAGACTGGCGGCTTTAATATCACCTGACACCTAGTTAGAAATGTTTGTGCCCCATTCCAGACTTACTGAGTCAGAAACTCTGGGACTGGGACCCAGAAATTTGTGTTTTAATAAACCTTCCAGGTTTTTTTTGAAATAAACCTTTCAAACCTTTCAAGGTAAAGTTTGAAAATCATCTCCCCAAGCCAGACAAACAACCATTACCATTCACCGTGGTTACCGCTGTAGCTTCCAAACTGGTCCCTCTCCATTCCTTTCTAACACTCAGATAGATATTTACACACACAAACACAAATGTTCTCAGGCTAAGGATAAAAATAGATCTTTCTAAAAAATAAGTTTAAAGGCTCTATCAGGTCTGGTGCTCAAACAACTCCTCACGTGTCGTCTCATACCAGTCCCCCTTTACCTCATCAGCTGCTCCACTGGCTCCTTTCAGGCCTTTCTCTGGGCTTATCCACTTACTCTTGGACTGATTACCTCTCATACACCTTTTAGGAGAAGTCTTTTATCAGGGAGATCTGTAGTGTACTAGATTAAAAGTCCCATATTCTGTTACTGAAAGAATCATGTATCTCTTCTAGCATTTATCCCGCCTGCAATTTTACATTTATGTGTGATTTTGTTTGTTTGTCTATCCCTACATCTCAAATTAGTCTGTAAGTGTCTCACCAGAAAAGATCATGACTGCTTCTAGTCATCATTGTTTCTCCGGGACTAGCATTGTGTTTGAGTGGCTCACACTGCAGCTGCGCACCTGCAACTGTAGTAATTACCTTCCTGTCCATTTTAGGAACAGATACTGTACTGTACTGTCAGCCACACTCTAAGGAGCAAATATCTTTAAACAGCAGGGTGATTACTGCTTTTTTATCTGCTGCTAAAATAGATCAAAGTAATCTGTCTACCATGCTGAAAGGGTTCCTATCAAGCATTAAAGATTGTGTATAAAATTGTAATATTTCCAGAATATCTGGACTGGCCTGAGTTCATCTCCATATCAATACATGTTTCCAAGGACTGGAGAGAAGTAGTCCATCTCCCTATCAATAGGTGATTACATGGGGGAGTGAGGGCATATCTGGATCAGAGAGGTGGGTGGGGTCCCTTTTCGCAGTTGGGCTGTGAAGCACACAGGTGAGCAGAGTGGACGACTGCTTGTAAGCAATAAACGGGTTCCTCCCACTTTATTTCTCCCTTTGATTTCAGTTTCAAAGATAATTTGTTCTCAGCTGGGAACATATTTTCTGCCCGTAGTTACAGAGGTCAATATAAATTTTCTTATACCAAGAGTGGTCAGCTTTTACAATGGCATTGTTTCAATGGTCCACTGGGCTAAACTGGGAATTTACAATACTTTACAGCAACATTTTTGTAGAAAAATGAAACCTGGTTTCCAAAAAACTTACAAACTTTCCAAACATACCTACTTTTTTAAAAAAGGATTCAATATATAAGCAGAAATTGGTTTGCTCATTTTTCTCCTTAACCCTCTCAAGTTCAAATGTTTTCCACTAGCCCATAACCTTCCTTCTTCCCTCCTCCAAAATTTAGAATACAATCTAAACTTAAATCTTCAGAAGCATACTTTCTAAAAACTATATGGGATGATTTATTAATCGATGCCCATTTATTCTTTCTCTGGTAATTCTTGAAAGATAAGGGTTACTGAATATTTCACTTAGTGATACTAGAAGAAATTCTCCATGGTAAACAAAGTAAAAACAATGTTTTAAAATTCTAAAACAAACACACACAACTTCTATCCTTATTAAAGATCTCAAAGACCTCTTAGTCTTAGCTTTTGCCCTGGGGCAAATCAGCATGCCTCAGTCAACTGAATGATTTTCTCCCTTGGTTCTAGGATTCAAATGATAAATTTGCTTATAGGAGTTAGCAATGGAATATATCTCCCCAAGGTGCAGCAAAGGACACTAAGCAGACTGCTCAAAATCTCAAATCAATGGATATTTAAAAGATGTGGTTAATATAGTAGATATTATTCATATTCATGCTTTGCCTTTTCAACATCCTCACAAAGATATTATCTGTACCATCTTAATTAAATATAAATGTATAATTGTTATGAGTGTACAATGTAACTAAGCTCATATGTTATAATTTCCATTTTATAGGTTGAAATGCGTGTTTATATTTGTGAATAAATAGAGCTGGATGTGCGGTGTATATACATATGTATATCTTTCTATGTGTATATGTTTATACATATGTATATATGTGAATGTGTATATATAAATGTGTACACATTGTGGGTAAAATTGTAACATTTCCAGAATATCTCGCCTGACTTTAGTGTATTTGCATATCTGCAGGGGTGGAGAGAAGTTCATCTCCATATCAATGGGTAATTACCTGGGCAACCGAGGGTGTGACTGTACCTGAGAGGTGAGGGGGAGGGCTGGTTTTGCTTCTGCTGGAGCAGGAAAGAGAAAGGCCCTGGACTGCAGTTTGTAAGCAATAAACGGATTTTAAACTTAATTTCTCCCTTTGACTGATTTCAATTTTTAGAGGAATTTTGCCCTGGGATTTCCTCTCCCCAGACTTACATCTGGCACAGTTGGCAGGATTTCTCTGAACCTGAAATCTATCATAATGGGTTTAACCTTTGGGAGAGCTGCTCCAAGAAATGATGGGGAGAAGTGGAGCTTGCACCAAGGGACATGTGTCTACACTCATGTGGTTGTGGAGACACCACCACCACTACTGGCCCTGCTAACCCCAGCCCATGGCCCAAGCCTAAGGCTACTTCTGCTGCTTCTCCTGCTGCTGGCCAGAGCCTGGTCACAACTATGGAAAGGAGCAGAGGTCCGGGTCACCTTGATAGAAAAGCAACTGGCTGCTGCATATTATGCCTTGCTGGCTATGGAGCCCATCCCCAGAACAGCTCCAACCAAGGTAATAACCACCTATCCCATCATGGGGTGGGTGAGACACTGGACCCAAAGGCCACAGAGTGGCATGGTGCAGACACCTACCATATATCATGTGACTGGCCATTTGCCTTAGGCATCCCCTGGGAATAATGAAACAGATGCACTGGCCCAGGTGTGCTGGCTAGAAGGAAAGCCTGCCTCTGATGTGGCCCAATGGCTACATCAGAGTTTGTTGCAAGTGGGACAAAAGACAATGTTGGCTGTAACCCATCGATGGGGCTTGTCATTGATTTTTAAAGAAGTCAACTGAGCCTGGAAGGAGTGCCCTGCACGTTGTGCAGATCAGCAAACCACCAAGAGGGGCCTAGAGCATCTCTTTGCAGCCTGTGGCCAGTCGCTGGTGATTGAGAGCTATCAAGGCACCCACTTTATTGGATATGCGTTGCAAGGATGGGTACAGCAATTAGGAATAAAATGGATGTGGCTCTGGACATTTCAACACATCAATCAGTGATGGCTGGCTCTTCTGTCACCTTGGGGAAAAGCCCTGGAAGCTGGCCTCCTATGTATTTCTGGAATAACAGCAAAGTGGCCCCCCACAATCAGGGTTATTTGCTTCTACAGTCCATGTTTCCTGGATGTGTCCCCTGGCTGCAGCTGCCGCATGATGGCTGGAATGGACGAGTTTTGGATTTAATCTGCATTGGATTTTGAATTTAGCTGAATCCTCTGGCTTGAGAATTATCATGATTGTGTTGCTGTTGTTAAGAAAAAAATGCTTAAAGAGAGACTTGACTTTGTCTAATGTTTGGTAAAAGTTTTTGGAGTAATCTAGCATGGTTGTTAGGAATTAGTAAACAAGTGTAGAAACATTTTGTGCTTAGTGAGAGATTGTGCTATAAAGTACATTTACTTAATCTGCATAGGCTGAATCCTCTGGCTTGAGGATTTTATTGCTGTTGCTATTGTATGTCATTAGTTTGGTTGGAAGAAGGGGAAGGAATAGATTGTAAGGTGAGATTTCTGGAGGGGTGGCCTGTAGGTAAAATTGTAACATTTCCAGAATATCTCACCTGGCTTTAGTGCATTTGCATATCCTCAGGGGTGGAGAGAAGTTCATCTCCATATCAGTGGGTAATTACCTGGGCAACAGAGGGTGTGTCTGTATATGAGAGGTGAGGGGGAGGGCTGGTTTTGACTTCTGCTGGAGCAGGAGAGAAGGGCCCAGACTGCAGTTTGTAAACAATAAACAGATTTTAAACTTAATTTCTCCCTTTGACTGATTCAGTTTTTAGAGGTCTTTTGCCCTGGGATTTCCTCTCCCCGGACTTACACACGTATACATATATTTACATACACACACACACACACCTATCTATGAAGAGAAATACAATTTTATTTGATCTCATAACCAATTTCTTGAGTCAGTTTTATCCTGTATTTTCCCAGTGTAAATTAGACAGTTTTCAAAGCCCCCTTGAGGCTGGAAATCTGACTGTGTCTGTGGGTAAAATGTTTTGTATATGGTATATCATTACGTCTTTAGGAAGACATTACTAACAGCACTGGAAAACCTTTCATAAGCTCTCCCAAGGCTTGTGTGATAATTTGTGCCATGGTTTTTCTTTGAATTGAATCACATGTATTGCAGGGCAACACAATGTATCTTTGAACAATATAGTTGCTATTTTAAGGCTTAAATCCTTTCCTTTAAAAGGAGAAATATTTCACTTACCTAAATTAAGGAAACATACTTGAATTCTTTATTGTGTTTTAATTGTATTTTTTACTGAATAACCTAACATGTAAGTGTTAAATTGATTAAATGAAGAGGCCATTAGACTGAGGTGACTTAAAGGCCTTGGTCACCTATGAAAGTGAACCAAAAACTAAGCCTATATTCCACATGGTTAAGAAATCAAAACCAGATGATAACCTATCACGAACAGCCAATGGGACTTTCCCAAATAAGGCAATCACTTAAGCTAGAGCTAATCAAATAATTTTTTTGCTTTGCTTCCACATCTTCTGTATAAAAGTTATTCTTTAAGCTTCTGTCAGTGGATGCCTCTAACTACTTCTGGTTTGATGCTAACTGATTCAAATCAATATTTGCTTAAATAAACATAAAAATTTTTAATATGCCTCAGTTTATCTTTTAACATAAATAAATCTAAACATCTCCAAATAATAAACCTAATGAACATGTTTATTCATTTATTTTTTATTGAGGTATATACAATAAAATTCACAAATTTTACTGTATAGCTTGATAAATTTTGACATGTACATATTCTAATGTAACCATCACTCAGATTGAAGTATGAAACAATCTCACTAATTTTAACCTCTTCACTTATTTCACTTTTTCCCTCTTCCCCATCCCCTAGGATAATGACCAGTCTGTTCTCTGTGTCTGAATCTATTTCTGTTTTGTTTATTTGTTCATTTGTTTCATCTTTATAATTGACATTTAAGTGAAATCATATGGTATTTGTCTTTCTCTGTCCAATTTCACTTAGCATGCTATCTTCTAGGGCCATCCATGTTGTTGCAAATATCAAGATTACATTTTGTTTTTTATATCCAAATAGTAATACATTGTTTTGTTTTATCCAGGTATTTTCCCAGAAGTGGAATTGCTGGGTCTTAGGGTAGTTCTATTTTTAGTTTTTTAAAAACTCCATACTGCTTTTCATAATGATTGCACCCATCCAGTAGAAAAGAGGGTTCCCTCTTTTCCACATCCTTGCCAACATTTGTTATTTCTTGTCTTGATATTAGTCATTCTGACTGATATGAAGTGATACCTCATTGTGGTTTTTTTATTTGCATTTTCCTGACTATGAGTGATATTGAATATTTTCTCATGTGTTTGTTGGCCATCTGTATGTCTTTGGAAAAATGCCTATTCAGGTCCTCTGCCCATTTTTAATCAGATTATTTGTTCTTATGGTGTTGAGCTGTGTGAATTCTTTATATATTTGGACATTAGCTCCTTTCTGTGTACATCATTTACAAATCTATTCTCCCACACAGTAGGTTATCTTTGTTGTGCAGAAGCTTTTTAATTTGAGGTAGTCCAACTTATTTATATTTGCTTTTGTTTTCCTTGCCTAGAGAGACATCTCCAGAAAAAAATTACTAATGCCAATGTTCAAGAGAGTACTACCTATGTTTTCTTCTAGGAGTTTTATGGTTTCAGATCTTATATTTAGGTCTTTGATTGATTTAAAGTTTATTTTTATGTATGGTATAAGTTTCATTCTTTTGCATGTAGCTCTTCAGTTCTCAGAATACCATTTATTAAAGAGACTGTCTTTTCCCCATTGTATATTCTTGCCTCCTTTGTCATATATTAATTGACCATATCTGCAAAGATTTATTTCTGAGCTCTGTATTCTGTTCCATTGGTCTATCAATCTGTTCTCATGCAAATACCACACTGTTTTGCTGACTGTAACTTTGTAGTATAGTTTGAAGTCTTGGAGCATGATATGTCCAGATTTGTCTGTCTTTCTCAAGAGATCTTTGGTTATTCAGGGTCTTTTTGGTTCCATACAAATTTTAGGATTATTTGCTCTAATTCTGTGAAAAATGCCATTGGTATTTTGATAGTAATTGCACTGAATCTGTAGATTGCTTTGGGTATTTCAGCCATTTTAACAGTATTAATTCTTCCTACCAATGAGCATGGAATATCTTTCCATTTATTTGTGTCTTCTTCAATTTTTTCATCAGTGTCTTATAGTTTTCAGAGCAAAGGTCTTTCCCCTCCTTCATTAGATTTTTCCTAGATATTTTATTCTTTTTGATCCTATTGTATATGGTATTGATTTCTTAATTTCTCCCCCTGTTAGTTTGTTATTTGTATGTAGAAACACAACAGGTATCTGTACATTGATTTTGTATCCTGCAACCTCACTAAATTTGCTGTGACTTTACTTAAGATCTAATGAGTCTTGAGTCTTATATTTTAACATGTTATTATTGAAAAGCCAGTTACTTTGCAAACTGGCATTTCTAGCTGAGCCTTGACTTATCTATTAGAGAAAGATAAAGAGTAAATTAAAGGCAAAGAATTGGAGATAAAGAGTGGTAAATCATAAGAGTAAATCATTTCATGCTTGGAACAGTGGTGTCTAAAGACTGTTGTTCATCTATTAGAAGGTTATCATCCCTGATTTTGATAGATAACTATTTAGGTATCCAGTGATCCTCTGCATCAAGGAAGGCTTGAGTCTTTGGAATTATCATGGCATGAGTCATGAGTCTTGATTTCTCCAAGTAAAACATGGTATTTGTATTTGTTTAGGAATGGGTGTGCTAGGTAATGATGAGTAATCTGTGGGATGCCTGGGAAAAGCTTTCCCCCCCCCCCCAAAAAAAAAAAAAGAAAAGATGTAAGGAAAGAGCTTTATTCTTTCAGACCTTTGGACTGTTGTTTTATGTAGCTGTTATGCTGAGGACAAAGACCAACAGTTGAAGATGGCAAAGTAAAATTATGTAAAGCACTTGTGTCCTTGATGATGGAATTGATTTGCTGAGTAGACCAATTTTGCAACTACCTCACTTCTGGACTATTTGTCTTGTGAGATAACAAATTACCTTATCATTGGTGTTATTTCATATGGATTTCCTCTTGCAGCCTAACTGGCTTAACTAATATAAGTAGTTTCTGTAAAACTAGTTGCGTAAAAAAGAAATATAACCTAAGGATAAAAAATGGTGATAGGAATTTTTTCTACCAAAACTTCAATTTTCTTTTCCTACTGGAAGCAAATTTAGTCATATAAATGCAATCTATACTTGATGTTTTAAAGATCAATCATCTTTAGAATGTGCTATAAACATGAAAAAGAAATTAGACCTAAAAAATGAGTGAGTAGTAGGTGAGAATGAGATCAGGATAAATGAGACTTAGCTGAGAGTCTATGGCAGTTCTTTCAGAACAGAAGAGCAAATCTTACATCTAGAAATCCATTTGGGTAAATATTACTTAAATGTCTAGGTGATCAAAATATATATATTAGGCAAAGAGAAGTTAGTTTCTTAGTTTTTACGGTTCCTCAAAAGGCCAAGTGAAAAAATACCAAATCTATGCAAAGAAGAATTAGGACATTGATGTAGGACAGAATCCAGGGAGGAGAGAAATATTCAGTGTGTCATCTAATAATAAGTGTAGATATCAGGAATAGAGACTGTAGATAGGAGAAGTCAGATCTTAGAGGGATCTGTACTTATTTTAGAAAAAAATAAAAGTTATCTTTGATGCAAAGAATTTGTATTGATATGATATTGACTATCATTTCTGCTTACTATTTATCTTATCTTCAGAAAAAATAATGACCCTATCTCAAAAGTCATAGTCACAAGCTTAGGTTAGTGGCCAAGATGTTCAAAATTTTTAGACATTAGTCAGAAAAGTAGAATTTCTTTTCTGTAGGGTAACTCATCTAAAGTATATGGACCTAAGTTCATCTTCAAAAACTAGCTCTACAAAGATTTTTTTAAAAGCATTCCTTTAATTCAGCAATTTTAAATGTACTAATCCAATGGAATAGTGAACATATTAACATGGCTACCTAAGGAGAGATACATTTCACATAATAGCTACAGCTTATGCCTGACAAACTTCTTCCTTTTATATGAAAAAAACCTCTTCTTCAATAAATGGGTTTCATAGTATTAATGCAACTTAATTCATTAGATGATTAAAATTGATAAATCCAATATTATGCAATCCAACTGCCCTAAATATATTGGATCAATTGCATGACAATCTCTTTGATAGCTTTTCAATAAATGTTCAAATGCCTGCAGTAGCTGGTGATGGAGTATCAAAGTTTGGTTGTAGTAAGAAGTATTGGCAGAGTCTAGCTAGAATGCTGACCTTTTCTTAATATACATCCTCACACCTATCACCTGAGTTATTTGACCCATATTGTTGGATTCAACACCATCTGCTTCCCAATAACTAAAATAGAAATAATTTGTTCTCTGGCTGTAATCTCTATTTTTTATATATTTTCACTGTGGAGGGGATGTCAGAATTTATAAAAATATTAAAAGAAAAACATTTGATGAAATAGAAACTTCCATGTCATCTCCCTTATACACATTTAAAGTTTTAGCTACTTTATTCTCAAGGAGGAAATCTGTAACTAGATCATGAATCTCATTAAAAGGCTTATATAGGAATTTTTGAAACTTTGACACATATTTCAGCAATTGGCAGCATAGTGTGCTGGAAACAGCTCTTGGCTAAAAATCAGATGATTTGTACTGTAATTTACCAGCTGGGGACCTTGAATATGTGACTTAAACTCCTTAGTCTTATTGTCTCATCTCTTTGATAGATATGACCATATCTACTTTAAGTAATTTAAGAGATAAATTTTAAGGATTAAAATGACAAATGAAGTAAGCATGTTAAAAAATTGTAAAAAGTATATGAAAAAAAGTATGTAATAAAAAGTATATAGATACAGCCTTTTTGGCAGTTTGGGCTTAACTGGTAATTTTGATTATTTAGCTGTAGCTCTTTCAATGATGTATTAATATGGATAGATTTGACTGATAGGACAGGAAATAACTAAATAATGGTGACAGAGAAACTATTTTTCTCTCTCAAAGAAATTTCACAGCTAGCCATCTAGGTCTGGTAAGGTGGCCCATGATACCACAATGGGCCGGACTCCTGTCTCCCATCTTATTACCTTTATGTGGCCTCCATCCTTAACACTAACCATGTGAGTTTTAGCCATAGCATCTGTCTTTTCTGGAAAGGAGGGAGGTGGAAAGGGAAAAACTGCTTCTCTCCCAGCTGAGTCAACTTATTGCAAGGACATTTCTGAAAGAAATACAAAAAGACTCGTGTTGACTATCCCAAGGGAGTCTGAAGAAGGTATTTTAGCTGAGGTCATCCATAGTTTTCTGGTCTATAAAACAAAACATTAACCTTCTGCTTTTTTATTACCAAATAGAAGAAAATTATGTAAGACAACTCTGCAGCCCTTTCTTGAGATTTACCCTACCCTGAATCCCGCATATCTCCATCTCCCACACTGCCCCTTGTTTGGAATGGGGCAAAACTAAGAAATGGGGTGATGTTCAGAGATGGAATCAGGGATGGGCTGATGCTCAAAGATACTTCAGGCATACATACTTGGAAATAAAGAACATGTTTTTAAATTTTGATATGGTTGCACTGACAATTTGAAAATACTAAGTGTTCACTGGTTTATTAATTTTTTAGCAAATATTTACTACTATAGGGTGAATATGATAGAAAATGTTCTTGCTGACTTGGAATTTGTTATGAATGAAATGACAGACAATGAACAAGTGAACAAAAAAATACAGAAAGTTACTTCAAAACATAAGTGCTATGGAGATAATAGGGAAAATTAAGAGCAGAATAGGTTGTGTAGAGAAGTAGGATATAGAAAGAATAGTGAAAGAAGGCTTTTGTAAGGGGGGAGAATGTGGGCAGAGATCAAGTTAGAGAATAGTATTCCTAGTATTAGTTAATGCTGATCGCCAATTCTTATAACTCAGTGGACACATTTGCACATGAGGTCTGGTCCTTCATCCCTGTTTCTTTCCCACCAGCGGGCCACCTCACAGAACCAGACCAGGATTTCTGCTGCTGAGCCAAGCAGGGACAAAGGAGTGATGAGAAACAGGTCCACACAGACATAGCCTCTCTTCAGCTATTAATGCCTAACCTTCTGAACTGGTTATCACTTCATGTGGTAACCTGATATGATCAAACAACATGAAAACATCATTTCTAAAACTCCTGTGAAAAACTGATGATGAAACAAGACATTTTGATTTTTAAAATCATCTTGTTCTTTATGTATGAGTAATTTTCACCAGCAATTCATTTGCCTTCTCTAAAGCTGACTATTCTTTTTTCTAGTATGAGAATTTGGATTCCATTTAAATCATGTTGAGTATTTGAAGTGATATAACAATTCATCCAAGGAGAGTTATTGGACATGTGCTATATGTCACTTACTTTGGTAGCACAAGATGAGACAAAAATAACTGAAGCATCAGGAAAAGGGCCAGATCTCTTAACCCACTTGCCTGTCTCATTATGTCACATTTATGGCACCATGGTCACATATTGCCTAAACCTGTTGAAACACAATTTCCATTTCAACTCAGTCCACCTTGATCTATTAACAGGCTCCTTTTACAATGAGAAAAGTCTGGGTGCACTCACTTTAATAATTATCTGTGTTTGTGGAATCAACTTGAGCCCGTATTGGCCTATAGTCTGTGCCAAGGAGAGGGAGTTTATTACTTGCCTTTGGGACTCTTGATTCATCACTTTGCATGAGCAGCCAGCAGTGCTGAGAGGACACTCCTTGGACTGGAGCATATGTGGTTTGGCAGAGCCCAGTGTGAACATGTAAGTGCCAGTAACCAGTGCTGGGTTCCAGGGCTGCATACCTGTTGTAATCATAGCCTGATCATTATCATGTCTCTGGTAGGCTTGCCTCAAAGGAGTCTTTCTTGTGATTTGAGGGAAAAAAGCCAATAGAAGACAGGTCTAGAAAACTAGTTGGCATAGCTCTCTGTGATTCAGTCTTGGATTATTCCTATAAAGGACGAGAGGGCAGAGGATGATGGTCAGAGACATTACAGCATCGTTACTGTTGAAGGATATTAGGAAGTTACTGCTGCATATAATGTTTTAAATAAATGAGCATGCATTTATTGCGTTGTTACTGTGCAGTAGGCACCATGGGGGGCCGTGAAGATATTAGACAAACAGCCTGACCTTTGATAACTTCAGTTTCATTGGGGAGACAAGATAAATATACATGAAAGAAGGGGAAAAATGAGATAATTTATGATGAAGAGCAAAATAAGTAATATGGTTTGTATGTAATTGTTGTGGAAACTCAGGCAAATTCTTTTGTTTTCTGTTTTTCACAAGTTTACGGTGTCATTGCTTCATTTTGTGGATCTCAGAAGAAGCAACATAGAAAGTTTCCATAGGTGAATAAAAGGCAGTGGGGCATATTCACTCCACAAATACTTGTTGAAGAACAAATGATTCAATATTCACTCAGATTCCATAGAGGTAGAATCCATGATAATCTAGTATGACATATATTACATTAGATATGTCAGGATTTCCTTTTGCAAGTCAAAGTTCTTATAAGGCCAGGTGGAGTGAAATGGGTTTTGAGATGAAATTCACAATATTTAAAGCACTCTCAAGTGCTGGCTAGAAGTGGTGGCTGCACTTTGCCCCCACACTGTGGTCCATGTGCCTGCTCTTTCTGTGAGTCAGTGTTTTCAGCAGCAGGGGCTTTCAATCCAGCTTCCTCACATGGATGAGGAAGTAATGTACTCTAAGAAAACACTACGCTGTAAAAATGCTAATCAATATTTACAGTATAGCATTGTCCCATACAAGGTATAAAATAAGAGATAGTATTTGAAGTAACTTTTGAAGCAAACATAGCTAAATGCAAAACAGAATTAGTTATCTTTCCAAGCATCATCCACTAGAGAAACTAGATGTTTTCTCTAGTGGGAAAGTTGTAGCTGCCTTTTCTTGGAAGTCTTACCTGTGCACCTCTCTTGGGTCTGCGCAGATTACAGACTGAGCCTTGAGACTTGCATGAGCTTCTGGATGTCAGGGTCGCAGGCAGGGCTTTCAATTCTCAGGGACTGTTGAGCAGATGTAAGTGTTGAGTAACAAAATTTTATCACATTTCTCCTCTGTCTCTGCTTTAAACCAAAGAACTCAGAAGCCTAAAGATATTGATTTCTTTCCTTTTCTCTTTTTTGTGATTTTTTTCATGCACCAAAGGAAATTGAAATGGGATGTTTGGGAGGGCAGACCATGAAAACCTTCTCCACTCTTCTTTGCTCCTTCCTGCTCTAGGGAGGATGGTTTGCAAAATGAGCATCTGCTTCTTCTCAGTGTGGATGTTAAACAGTGAGTGACTTTCATTAAAATTCTGACATACCACTTTGCTGACTAAGTGACAAGTTGGCTTACTCCTATTATCCTCTCTGTTCAGCTCTCATAAGCAAATTATATGCAAATGCTCAGAAATGTACATATTGGGTAAATTAATAGTAAGTTGTTCTCCATAGAGCTTTAAGCTCAATTTTGGTTTCTGGTGACCTTTATAATTTTACCTGAGTAATATGTCTGTTTTGAAGTAAGATCTGACCTCTCAATGAAAGGGAAAGCTTTTACAATTACTTTTAAAAAATTGGCTTTAAATTACTTACCAAATATTATTTTAAAATCACTGTTTCTCCTTTTCCAGACTCCTGAAATATTCTATCATACTGTTTGTAAATGTGTTTGTTTTGTATCTTCCTTGTTTTAATAGTAACTGCATTTCTTGAGCAAGACCAGGGGCCTTTTGTTCCACTTGGAAAGGGTGGCAGCAGAAGCATATTATTTACCAGTCTTGACCATTGTTGATCACCTCACGGAAGGCCAGCTTTATCTCACACTGAAAAGAATTGCAAGTGACTTATCAAATAAGTCACTCTTCTTGGTGACCTTATTTAAGGCTAACCTGTTTTAAAAAGTTCAGGATTCAGAAATAGGGTATGATTGTGGGACAAGCCTACTTGAAATATATTTACCTAAGAGATCAAGGAGCCACCTTGAAAAAAATTAATCATAGAAGGGATTTAAAGTGTACTTGTTTGGCACAAACACAATGTCCCAGCATTAGAGCGAAGGGTAATTTTGGGTGCAGTTTAATAGGTGTCAGTGGTTATGATTTACCTATGCATACGCTGCTTTTTTTGTTTTTTCTTTTCTCTTTTGTTCTGAACATGTATGTCTCTGATCTCCATCAAATGCCTCCTAGTATATTGCTTATAAAGGGAACAATAAAGCACCTTAAAAGTTTTGTCTTCCATTTGTAATTGAGAAATAATATAGCAAAGATAAGTGACTGAATTGTTTTTCCCAAAGAGAACTTATCAATTTAAAAAATAAAACCTCCCGCAAATTGAATTGTAATAACATTAAATCGATACATTAGTTTGGAGAAAATGGAATTTTAATGATATTAAATTTCCCATGCAAAAACATGGTGTGCCTTTCAATTTATTCTCATCTTGCTTTATTATTTCAGTAATCTTTTAATATAAAATATTCTTGTTTTATTATATTACATTTTAAATTATCCATTGATCTATATATTTATATTATATCCAGGCATCTTATTAAATTATTTTAACACTTCTTCATAAGTGGACACATATTGTAAATAAACAATAAGGAATGACATCATGAAATTTACCAGTATGATCAATAAGCTTGATAGAGCCTACATACTTCAGAGAATATACATTTTTCTTATAGCCATTTAAAATGTATAAACCTAATCTTATATTTGTCACTATAAAACATTAAACAAAAATTAACAAGTACAAATGTTAACATTTCTATATGATAATGCACTACAAACTACTTCAATGAAATAAGAAACTAGACAAATATTGTAATTTTGGCATTTTATTTGAGTGACATAAATGCATGTAGCTAATATAATAGAAGAAAATGAAAAATGTGGCATAAATATTGGTAAAGATGACATAAAACTTTTTTATGATGATATAATTCTCTAGTTAGATCACTCAGGAGGTTCTAGATTATATTCTTTATGATAATCAAAATCAATTATATGGGGCCTGCATTTCACCTTTTATGACAATGTGTTTCTTTTGACCAATGAATGATAACTTGAAAGATGCTTAATCATTCAAAGAGTAGCCCTGATTACTGTTCACAGTGAGGGAAAATACGGGAAAATCATTTTTTTTGACAGAGGTATGCTATTGCTCATAAGATGCATCATTATCGGGCACATGCAGTCTGATGTCCCCTGTTCAGCTCTTGTCATCACATCCACGGTTCTGCCACGTTAGTGCTGTCCAAGCTCACCAGTAAGCTCCTGTGGCACTGAAGGCCAGAGGTCCACAAAAGGGGCTATTCAGGTGACCACCAGTGCCATCGCTGACTTCAGGCATCACTGCCATCTCTGGGATGAGGCAGGTTGGCAGACAGGGGCTCAGAGAGGGGCTGTTTTCCCTGAGATCATCCTGGGTGACAGCACCTCCATGTCACTAAGACCCTTTTCAGATCAAATTCCCCAGCTTATTGAAAATGGAAATTTAAATAAAAAGTTCATTGTAAATTAATTCTATATTTATATACCTAACCAATTATTTATATATTACCATGGAGCTTATGTCTATGAAAGTTTCCACCTCTCATCAATATTTTTCTAGCAGTACAGGTTTTGTATTCAGCCATTTTATGAGAACCTTCACACCTGATTCTCATTTGAAATGCCTTTGGGGGAGAATGATGTTTATAATAAGATTAATAAAATGACTATACAGTGGATATTTTAAGTTCAGATCTGATGAGGATATAATTCTCCCCAAATAAATTTCCAGCTAACTTTCTAAATCATTAGAATTAGGAGAATGACATTTTTATTTCTAGAGCCAATTTTAACGGTGATGTACCAGCTAGATTTTGCTCTGAGAATGAACTCAATTTGCAAAGACTCCTTAAACTATACATATTTTTTCATGGAAAATACTAAGAAATATGCCTGCTTTATTTCTACACTGCCTTCAGCTGAAAGCCGGCAAAACACCCCACAGGGATAAAGCAACACCATCGTGAGGAGCGAAGCTGGTCTTCACGGAAGTGAAGGTGGCGGGGGAGGCAGGGAGCAGCCCTTAACTCATCCCACACATGTGTTGACATTAAAATGTCCTGGACTCTCAGACCCATGTTGTAATTCATGTGCATTAGATGATTCAGAATCTGGCAGGATTCACAGGAGATGTTTTGTTTAGCTGTGTTTTTTAAGTGATTTTTTTGAGAGCACAAAACTGGGTAATAAAGCTGGCACAGAGTTCCTGGGGCAAGGGTGGGGCAAACTGAGAAACATACCGTGGAACCCACAGCACGCTGACCACGAGGGCCCAGAAAGCACCCCTGGTCTCTTTACAAAGTGTTTCAGAAGGGTATTATTGTCATTGTTTTAAATGCAGTTTCCGCACAGGTTCACACAGAGTGACTGTATCTAGATTGTTCAGTATCCCTTCGTATGTCCTAAAAGAGAACAGCAACATTTTTGAAGGAAAGTGCTAAATTAACAGAATATCTCATGATTTCTAAAAATTTAATGATGTCATCTAAGAGGAACTGAATCTTCCAAACATCCATGACAAAGAACATGAAATAAAACTCATTTTAAGCAAAATGATGACTTTGTTTGACATCGCTTAATATAAAATCTAGCTGCCTAAAACATCAAATTGTTTTTTATATTAGTCATTAGTTATCTTTTTTGTTTGCTATCAAAGCCTGTGTCTTACACTGTAGTAAATATACTGAAGAAAAGCAAGAAATCAAGACATTTACCTAAAACTTATTTAGATTCTAAATGTTCAGACTGTATGAAGTCAGAAACCTTATAGTATAGTATAGTTTTATAAATATATAGTATATAATATAGTTTTTTAAAAGATGATTGAACATGTTTAACTTCAGGCAGTGCCTTAATAGACATTTTAAAACATTTTATTTTTTATATTTTTATATTCATTCATCTCTTCAATAAATATTAGCCAAGTGCCTATAATGCAGTAGGTACTCAGCTGTTGGAGGTAGGGAACAATCCGTGCCCTCACAGAGCTTCCATTCTAGCTCAGGGAGTGATAACAAAGGGTAAATTATCATTTGTTAGGTTGTATTAATTGCCTTGGAGAAGAAAGTAAAGCACAGAGAGAACGAATCCATGTGGGGTGAGTAGTGGGGCCTGTGGTTCGCAGTTTTAAAGTGGTTGTTCAAGGAAGACCTCACTGATAAAGTACCATCTTAAAGACCTGAAGGAAGTGACAAGTTACACAGTAAAATACTAGTTTTCATCTTGTAAAGAGGATTTAAAATAATTTATATGCATTTGAAAATGGCAATTTAGATTAATAATGTACTCAACTAGTCATTACATGAGAAAGGTTTGTACCACTATGGGCCCACTGTCATCTCCAAAGATGGCCTGGGGTTTTTCTGAAAGAGCCTAATAACTTCCATTTTATTCAAGGCAATTTTAGGAATCAGTATAACTTTGTTCCATCCTTTTGAAAATTAGGGACATGGTCATTTTTATGGGCCTAACTTTAACCACTTGATGACTTATTGAATAAGCAAGCACATCCCATTCTCTGACCACAATAGTAACACCATGAACAGTGTAAAGAACCTGAAGTAGAATTGAGACCCAAGTTGTAGGCTGAGTGCTCACTAAGCAGCCTTGTGACTCCAGGCAACGCATTACATTTCTCTGGGTCTCGGTTTCTCACCTACTAAGCAGGAAGTCAGTGTACCATAGTCCTTCAAGCTTTTTATAAGTTGCAGAGGTTTACCATTTCCAGATGTCTGTGAATTCACCATACATTCCTGTGCTTCTTATTAAAATTGAGGGTAGCGGGATAGTAACTGATTTGTGGGAAGTTCAGAGGGTGACTCAACAGACCAAAGTAGGAATCATGGGCACACCTTTCTACCTGTGCCATGTGAATCCTTTTCTTGAGTTTTTAGCTGTCGTCACTTATTATAGGACTTGTTAATACCCTTGCCAAAGTCCTTACTCCATTGCTCAATCCACATACCAAGCCACTTCATCTCCTGCTATTGTTTTCCAGAGTTACAGCGGCCCTTCATAGCTGGAAGCAGTGCTTTGAAGTGCCTGGACACCTGTGGTTATCCCATTTTTTTATCCCCATGCCAATATTCCAGGAATCCTAAGGTAACCCTTTCTTGTCATATAGGCAGTAGTTCAGTAAGAGTGCTTTGGTGTGGCTTATTGGAGTATTAATATGAAGACTAACTCTCTTCTGGCACTGGGATGGTGTTATGTATTTATTTTTATCTTGGAAGGAAAGGGCGTTTAGTGCGCTCATTAGAGGTCAAAAGTCCAAAGTTCAATTTAATATTCAGTTTTATTATTTCCTACTTCTAAAGATTACTGAGTACTTCACCCCACATCAGTCTCCTCTCCTTTCTTTCCTGAGGAAGAGGCAGCATTGTGGTAGAGCTGAGAGAACACAGGTGTAATCTGGAAATAAACACACTGGATTTGAAATCCTTCTCCTCCTCTTGGTTGGCTGGATATTTGGAAAAGTCCTGTTGCTGCAGCTACTGCATATTGATTGTAATGATTATCTGTATAATTGCTCTTCACTGCTACCCAATACGATTTCATTTATTTTAAAATGCCAGTTGTAACATTCATGTTACACAATTTTTGTGAAAAATAATAAAAAGTGATGCAGGTAAAACATTCATTCACTAAAGTAGTCAACATTTGAAACATACTGAATTTCTCCCTTTGAGCTCTTTTATTCAATATCTTTAAGGTGAAAATGATTGTTTTATAATTATTTCATATTTATAAATTTTTCTCATTAATCTTCTCATAAACTTTGTGATCAAAGGAGCAGTGAGGGTTACATAATTTCTTTAGGGTCCCCAGTGCAGTGTCTGAGTTACTTGAGGGCTTCAATGAGTTAGTAATTTTAGACCTAGGTCTTATCTCAGTGTCAGGCACATATTTGCCCAACAAGTATTTGATGAATGAGTGGGCTTCCTCAAAATTCTGGTGCATTTTTAAAATCTGTGGGTCCAATTTACTGCCCCTGAGTTAATTTTCTTCCAAACAAGATTCTACTTGGTAAAAGTAGCAGTGCTTGGTTGTACCTACCATCACTTATTTCAGAATACCCCTTAATAGTCAGAGGCCTCTCAGTCCCTGGGATATTAGAGAACTATTTCTGGGATGTTAGATCCTATCCCAGGGAGCCAGGCTGCTCAGAAAGGGACATCCATATTTAAATGTAGGTACAGCATATGAAGGCCCATTTAGACATATGAGAGATATGTCTAGGCTTAACCTGATGTCAACTTCTGCAATTAAAGTCAACACTGTTTAAAATAGAACTGAAAAGTATCCAAGAAGATTATCTGTGTTCTTTAGATTGCCCATTCTAATCTTAGGAAATAACAACTTTTTAAATATTTCAAAGGCAAACTGCTAGAACTTCCTTGTGTACCCAAGAACCACAATGTGAATAATGCTTTTTAAGTGGTTTGCTATTTGGGAATTGTTAATGTTTTTATTGTGTGCACTGGAAAAGAAGAGAGGTAGGCCGAAGTGCCAGTCATCTAAATAAATACAATGAAATAAATTTAAATGTTTTAAATAACTATGAAAGAAATATGTTTAGTTTAGGCCAGTGGTCTCAAGTTTTAACTTTGGGTAAGAATCAGTAGAGCAATTTATTAAAATTATGGTTGTTCTAGAGTGGAAAACAGGAATCCTCACTTTAATAGGCAGCCCTGGTGATTCTGACACTAGTAGTCTACTGGCTTCAGTAGGAGATCGGAACTCTGTCTCAGACTCCGTGGTGCATTACTTCTTAGGAAAAAGCATGTGGTCTTTACAGTCAAATGGAATTCAGTTCAAATTCAGGATTAGCCACTTACTATCTTTGTGAGTATGGGGAATTATGTAACCTCTTTGAACTTCAATTTCCAGCTGCAAATTCCTACCTAACAGCCAAGATTAAGTGAGGAATTATACCTAGACTGTTTATTCTAATAGGGAACTATATCGTGAATGCATTGATATAAGGTCCTAAACTAGGTTCAAGTCCTCAATTCTTCAGGCTTATTCAGGGATGGAAACCTTGAGAACTACCAGCTTGTGGGAACATTGTATCTAATGTGTCATTCACCTTTGAGTCTGATAGATCAAAGGGTTTTTGAATGGTATGCTAGGCAAAAGTTGTTGAAGGAGAGGCACAATTTTGTACACTCCATTGCCCTGATTTTAATATAAGAAAAAGATCTTATCTATTTTTGGCTTTGTAACTCTGCAATGTAATTTCCCAGAAGAGTTATTTGAGGTGATTTTTGAAGCACATAATACCTATCAATTAACCTGCTTTGAGTCCTCCTGGAATGTCAGCTGTAAATGCAGTAGAGGGGTTTAATAATCAAGTTGTTCCGGGCCAGAGCACAGGTATGAGGGCACTTCATCATACTGGTAAGTCCGCCAAGGGGGACCCTGAGGCAAACTGAGCCCTACGTAAGGCTCCCTGAAATTTTGCTGCCTTGGAGTTAACACTATCCACACCCTGTGAGAAGCTGGCCCCATGCCCCCGGGGGGTGATGTCCTCACACTGCCAGTGTGTTTGATATTTGCAGTTCCAAAGCCTTAATGTACTTGATTATTTGCACAACCGCCTCCCACTGATATAGGTTGTAGGTTGCTTCTTTTTCTATTAGGTAGGAGGACACTGTCAGGCATTGAATGAATAAATAAATAAATAACCATCTTTAGTGTCATACCCACTTTCTGGACTTGGTAGTTCTGTCCTGAGATAAACTCCTTTATGGAATTGTCCAAATATTTTGCCTAAACAAAGGCTAAATTGCTTCCTTTTGTATACGTAGTCCCTTTAAACTTAATGAAATATTTTCTACACCAGTGATTCAGCATTACAGAGAAGAAACTAGTGACCCTGATGAACTGTTAAAATAAACAGATGTAAAAGGACTGTATAGTTTTCGATTTTGCATTGAAGTGCCTCAGAAATCATTTTAGTAGATGTACCTTTCAAAATATGTCTCAAATTACAAAAGGCCAAGGAAATATTTTATATTTTTAGATTGACTCATTAAAGATTTAAGGTTAACTCAACCCATAGCTACCATGAAAAACTCCTAAACTTTCAGTGCTTTCTACTAACCAATTATACTCAAAATATAATTTTTTTGAAAAGAGCTATTGCAATATTGGAACCTTTTTTATAAAATAAATCAAATGCTGAAACATTCTTATAATGTTCTCTTGGAATTTACTTATTTTGTAAAGGTGTTACAAATGCTGAAAAACCCAATCTGAATTCAACTTGGAGTCAAGTAATGACATACAAGGAGAAAATTTCATCTTTCTAGAGCACATTCTTCCTAATTCTGAATTAGCTGTGCTTAATCACAGGGTGTTTGAAGTAAAGTCAGGTTGGACCTTCCCCTGGACTTGTAGTGCCCCAACCATAACTTACTAGCCTTGATGACATATTTTCTCTCCATCAAAAAGTTGAGTCAACTTAAAAATGCTAGCTCAATCCTAGTTACATGTAATAAGATCTTCAATTGTTCCCTTTAATTAAGAGAATATTGGCCAAACACCCGATTATAACATTTCATTTAAATTAGATTGAAGAAGAACTGATTGTACTTTTAAGCCTTCATATATAGCTCTAGATAAGAAATGACAATAAAATAAAAAAAGGGACACAGTATATTTGTATCACATCTAAAAATTTAAGGAAGTATATTAGTAAGCATTAGAAAATCATCCAAGGAAAGTTCGAGGCAGGAACATGAGCCTCTCAGATGAGCTGTAATGGTAAATGATCTCTCTGCAAGGGAATCAGATCATTATAAATCAAAGTACTGAGTATGTTCCAGGCATGAATGTATACTGACAAATTTCCAAATAGGAAATGGTAAAGCAAAAGTCAACTTTGAGAAATTCAGATAAGAAATAATGCCCTTGAACTTTACTAGGTCCTACAACCCACTATCATTTAGTTATGTTAGACTTCACGTGTGCAGTGGCCTTTTATTTTATTTTCACTGTGGTATAGTTGGCCAAAAAGAATGCTTACATTAAGAATCGTTTCTGTAACTCACTGAAAGTTGGGTATTTCCAAAGGATTTTTCCATAAGAAATATTCAACTGTAAATCACTGTGAATATCAGTACTCAGAATTACTTGAATATGGATCTTTGGAAAATACTTTGAAGTTAACTTATTTTTGGAGTGTAAAATATACAAAGGAAAATACACAAATTGTATGTACAGCTTGCTATTTTTTTAAATAAAATTATGACTTCTGTGTGGAACCTGTACTCAGATGAGAAAGCAAATCATTATTTGCACCCAGAAGACTCCTTCACCCCACTTCCAACCACTGACCAAATTGATCCATAAGTAAAAAACAAATTTCAGTATTATTTTGGTGTAAGTTGAAAACGTGATTCTAAAATATTGACACAAAAATGAAAAAGGCCAAGAATAGCCAAGACAAACTAGAAGAACAAAGCTGGAGAAATTACTTGAACAGATTGCTAGACATTAAAAATCTATAATAATTAAGATAGTATGATTTTGGAACAAAGGTAGACAAATAGATCAATGAAACAGAATTGAAAAATCTCAGCAAGAGATTCATGTATATATATGTGTGTGTTCATCTGATTTATGACAAAATGATGCCATAATACAGTAGGGAAAAGATAGCCTTTTCCAGAAAATATTTTCAACATGGTTGTATCCTTCCAACCTCCAAGGATAACCAGTATTCTGATTTTTTAAACCTGATATAATAGAATCACCCAGGATTGTTTTATGTCTGATTCTTTCACTTCAGTTTCACACATGTGATCCATCCATGCTGTCATAGTCACAGTTCTTTTATTCTTGTCATTGTGTAGTAATATATTGTATAAATATACAATAATTTATTCATCTATTCTGTTACAGATATTTAATGTTCCCAGTTGGGAGCTATTACAAATAGTGCAACCATGAACATTGTCATTGGGTGAATATATGTGTGCCTTTCTGTTGGATACAAGTCTAAAAACAAAACTTCAGAATTATTGGATATGTGTCTTTAATATCTTTAGTAATTGCTACCAGGCAATGAGTACCTTTGATTCGTATCTAACAGCTTACCCTCCTGTTAGAATCAACAACGTGAGTTCATGGCCTATATCTCACAAGCTTATTTATTCACGAAAGTCATCTGTAGTAAAAACAGCTACTATAGGTGTGTTAATCTATTCTGAATTTTTTTTTTGAGAGGGCATCTCTCATATTTATTGATCAAATGGTTGTTAACAACAATAAAATTCTGTATAGGAGACTCAATGCTCAATGTACAATCATTAATCCACCCCAAGCCTAATTCTCATCAGTCTCCAATCTTCTGAAGCATAACGAACAAGTTCTTACATGGTGAACAAGTTCTTACATAGTGAATAAGTTCTTACATGGTGAACAGTACAAGGGCAGTCATCACAGAAACTTTCAGTTTTGATCACACATTATGAACTACAAACAATCAGGTCAAATATGAATATTCGTTTGATTTTTATACTTGATTTATATGTGAATCCCACATTTCTCCCTTATTATTATTATTATTATTATTATTATTTTTAATAAAATGCTGAAGTGGTAGGTAGATGTAAGATAAAGGTAGAAAACATAGTTTAGTGCTGTAAGAGAGCAAATTTAGATGATCAGGTGTGTGCCTGTAGACTAAGTGTTAATCCAAGCTAGACAAGGGCAATAAAACATCCATGGATGCAGAAGATTTCTCTCAAAACAGGGGGGGGTGAGGGTCTAAGCCTCACCTTTGTTGATCCCCAATTTCTCACCTGATGGCCCCCCTGCGACTGTGCCTGTCTTAGGTTTTTCCTCCCTTGAGGAATTTTAGTCTCTGGCTAACCAGCCATCTTCCGGGGCCATACAGGGAAATGTAAAGTTGGTAAGTGAGAGAGAGGCAATATTCTTTGAAAAGGTTAGCTTTTTACTTCTTTGCAGATTTATGCCCTGTGGCTTTTATGCCCAGTATTTGTCTTGAGGTATCTTTACCACTTGGAAGAATTGTGATACTCGGTAAATTCGATATGAGGCACGAATTCTATTTAAGGGTTGTAATTAGGAAGGAAGAAGAAAAGCTATAGGAGTAGCAGACGGAAGATAACATGGGAAGATTGATTATTTCTTTGACATATATTCTTGTAGAGTAATGAATTTTTTAATGGGAAAAATTTAAACCATAAAATATATCTGATGATTTACATGATGAAAGAGAGCTGAAAGAATTGCTATCTATTAAGAAAGACATGCAAGATCCCACAGTCAAACAGAGCTTCCACTGATGGCCAGGTGTTCTAGCACTTTTTCTGAATAATTCTTCCCTGTAGGCTCTTTCTGATGTCATTTGCAAGTCACTGGCTTTTCTGTTACAGAAGGAGAAGACCCTTATAGTCTTTCTGCAGAAATATATTTCATTGAGTTGATAAAAAAAATGAGTCTAGCTAGAGGGTATTATGCTCAGTGAAATAAATCAGACAGAGAAAGACAAATACCAAATGATTTCCCTCATTTATGGAGTATAACCACAAAGCAAAACTGAAGGAACAAAACAGCAGCAGACTCACAGACCCAAGAAGGGACTAGCCCTTGCCAAAGGGGAGGGGTGGGGAAGGGTGGGTAGGGAAGAAGGGAGAAGGGGATTGAGGGGTATTATGATTAGTACACATGGTGTGGGGGGGTCATGGGGAAGACAGTGTAGCACAGAGAAGACAAGTAGGGATGCTGTGGCATCTTACTACACTGATGGAAGTGAGTGCAGTGGAGTATGGGGGAGAACTCCATAATATGGCTGAATGTAGTAACCACATTGTTTTTCATGTGAAACCTTCATAAGAGTCTATTTCAATGATACCTTAATAATAATAAAAAATTAGACTACTAGAAAATGGTATTTTATCTTACAAAACTTAGAAAATGAAATACCCACATTCATGACCATTATTTATAATTATAGGATTTTGGTAATTAATGCAATATTTTTCAAAAATATTTGTAACAGCTAAATAATTACCCAACATGAATTATATGTCAGGCATTGTGTTCTACATAGATTATTTCATTTAATCCTCAAAGCAATCCTTTAAATTAGATACTGTTATTGTTTCCATTTTACAAAGCAGAAAGTTCAGGTAGGCTAAATGATTTATTCAAGGTCATAAATTTAGTCATTCATTGTACATAAATTGAAGAAATATTTGTCTGGCACTAGTGTTATATAAATGAATAAAACATTGGCTTGGCCCCTGAGGAAATTTTTGAATAGACATGTAAATAGGCATTCAGTATGACATGAAAAGAACTATATACTTGAAACAGGAACCATGATTTGACACATAAAAAAAGTATCATTTGAACTGAGAGTAAGATTTTATTAGAAGAAAGGGGAAAGTCATTCCAGACATTACAATCTGCATGTTCAGAGATATACCTAGGGGAAAAAGAGAAAGGATACTGAGTTAGAAACATAATTAAAAAATCTAATTTTTGAGTATCAAACCCACTCACGAGGTTGGAAAATCCCTAAGGTTATCTTGGACATTTGAATATACCACAACCCAGGGGGAAACTCCTAAAGTAAATTCATTATAGAAGAACAAGGGTTTTCTGAGCTGATGTTTAAAGATGAAAATGTAATTTTCTAGGCTAAGAGTCTAACAATTTATTTCAGAAAGCAGTGTGCCGATACCTAACTAAATAATAAAATGTAAAAGAAAATTCTAAAACTGTCCAGAATATACTGGGCAGTTCAGGAAGTCATGCATGTATTTACTACAAATGGGAAAAGTATTAAACATAAGTCATGAGGTATGTTTTCCATGAAAGAAAAGTGAAATAATAATGGAACAAACATTAGTTTTATTTAGTTCTTTCTAACAAGAGAAGACCCTACTGTAGAAGAAAGGAAGCCGAAGCATGAAAGAAAGGCCTGTAGGAACACTGCAAGTAAATGCATGTTTCATTTGTTTGACATTCAAGAACAAAGCCATTTAGGGAAGTATGTTTGATATAATAGTATGCAGTATCAAAGGCTGATAAAAATACTATTTAATGCATGGGCATAATAATAATAAATGACTTAGAGAGTTATGAATGTATATATATGTATAATACATAGAATTTATACTGAGGTCCTAATGCCTAATAATTTCTGAGAACATAATGGAGATGGACAAAAGAGAGAGTGAGTAAGGAGGAAGAGAGAGGTGTCACAGATGCTGTTTTTCTCCAAATGGCTACAGGAGGCTTCTCATTCTATGTTTTTTGCTACTCCTCCCATTGAAAGATGGGGTCTATGGTTCCACTTTCATGTGGACAGGTCTGTGTGTCTACAGTGGAAGTACTTTAATTTGGGTGGGCCAGTGACTATGGTAAAAGGAATTCCATGTGACTTCTGAGACTAGGTCATAAAAAATGAAATGGTCTCCACCTGGTTCTCTTGAGATACTCTGCTGTGGGACTCTGAACCTGCATGCAAGATGTTTGAGGCCCCCATGCAGTGAGGAAGCCCAGGCCACATGAAGATGACACATGTAGATTATCTAACAGTTCCAGCTATGTTTCCTGACAATAACAGTAACAAGGTATTAGAGGTGTGACTAAAGATGCTTTCAGATGATTTCCACTTCCAGGCGTCAAGTCCTTCTAGCCAAGGCTCTGGGTATCATGAAGCAGAGACAGCTTGCCCCCACTGTTCTCTTTCTAAATCACTGATCCAAAAAGTCCATAGTTGTAATGCAATGGTTATTTTTGGCTACTAAATTTTGGGACAAATTTGTTATGAGTCAATAAGTGCCCCAAACAAGAGAAAAAAGAAAACAACTTTTATTGTTAAAGATATTGTACTCAGGTATTTGTTGACCTACCCCTAGAAATGATATTGCAAGATCATGGGATCTGACTATTTTAAATTTAAGTATTGCCAAGCTCCCACCAGGAATGTATAAAAGTTATCACCAATGCTTAGATTTATTTTAATAGCAAATTTTATCAATCTGATGAAACTGAGAAAATGTCTCAATATTACTATAATTTGTACAACTATATTTAATGCAGCATGTTTTAATACAGTAAAATCTAATGTCCTTTGGGGAAGGATAGATAATATACTGTTTATTCATACAAGGGAATGTTATATAAATTAAGATGAATGAACTGGGTCTGCGCATATTAATGTTGTTATTCTCAGAAAAATAATGTTGTGAAAAAAGCCAATTTCAGAAGAATACACAGTATGATAGTATTTATATGCATTTAAAAAATGAACATCTCTATTATTTAATATTCAGAAAATCTATGGAGTGATTGCCAGGTGCCAGGCTCTGCTCTAGACACTGGGGATACAACATTGAAAAGAAAACATGCAGACAAAAACATAGATCTTGGCCTCCCAGAGTTTGCATGGTAGATAGACACCATGTATACATATGTTTAGTGAAAGAACAAAAATGTGCACAGCAATGACACCAGATTCAGAATAATGGTTCCTTCTAAGGAGGAGGAATGAGAAGGAACATGGAGAGAGTGATAAATTAGAGCACAGTTTTATTTCTTTAAAAACATTAAAACAAATATGCTAAAATGTTAACATTTATAAAATTTTGGTCATAATTATATATTATCCTTTGTGATTTCCAGTTTGAGATGTTTCATAAGTTAAAATACAAAATGAAATCTGTTGATAGATTGTAACACAGAAGCTGATCTTCAGCTATGGCAAAATATCTGTCTTGCAAGCATGCCACATATATGGAGAAAAACTTAAAGTTTAAAATGTATCAGTATAGCTGGGTTTTGAACTAAAAGTAGGAAGTGTGATATATGGGAAAGAACATATACAGGCTTTGGATCCAGGTAAACCTGAATCAAAATTCTATTTTCTCCACTTCCTAATACCAGTGGATAAAGTACTTGACCTTCTGGAAGCTCACTTTCTTAGTCTGCAGAGCATTGTAGTGAAACTTAAACTTACTTCTGTGGGTTGTTTGAACCACAGATAAACAAATATGTAACATTTATTGAATGCTGGTAAGTAGCAGGTACTGTTCTAAGTGCTTTCCATGAATTAACTGTGATTCAAAACTACGTACTGTTGGAGCATTGCATCAAACTCACAGGGGTTCTGAGGATCGTTTCAGAGGTTTAAGCAGGTGTTGTGATACTTGATATCTGTTGGATACTGTTTGAACTTCTAGCTCAACCTTCGGTCACATAATATTCCTTGCAATTATATCTTTGCAATAGTATTTTTTCTTTTAATTTATGTGTACTGTATTCTTCAATGGCTACTACTGTATGTTGCTAAGATATAAATATTTAAGTTGTTCGGGCATAGTAAATTAAGAAATGAAACTACTAAGTGTTTTGTTTGGTCTGGGATATGATGGAAATAATTACTGAGGCACTTAAGCCTCTATGATCAAAGAAGATTTGGCCCCCTTTGAATTATGCCATTTAATCTTCATATCAATCAAAGGAAGTCCTATTCTTATCTCAATTTTACAGAAACTAAGACACAAAGAGGTTTACTACCTTGTCCACACAGCTTAAAGGAATATGATGCAGGATTTAAAACAAGTCAGACTGACTTCACAACTCACGTCCGTAACCAGCACACTCTACTGTTCCTGTGTGTATAGCTATGTAAGTTGCAGGACAGTATCCCCTACACTATATTGAAGAGACATGTCCTTAGGAGAACTATAATTTCAATCAAAGGTACATAATTTCAAGCTGGAGCTGGAAGGGACTTCATAGAATTTTGTACAAGGATAAAACTGAAGCCCTGATGAGTCTCCAGGACAAACACACAGTCACTGGCTGAGTTAGCGAAAGAACCTCTTTCTCAAGTTCCTGGTTCTGACATACCTGTGTAAAACTGAAGACGTGCTGTCCAGGAGTGGCTATCAAAAATAGAGAATCAGTTACACTTCAATAAAAAAAAAAAAAAGAAAAATTGGAAAATCCAAAAAATTATTTAAAACATAGGGTATACTTACAATGCCACAAGGAGACATAGAAAAATAAATGCCCAGATTTAGACAGTAGTGGAATGGCAGGAATCCTTGTAGCTGCAAAGAAACAATAGATTAAAAGTCAGTTGTTTTTTTTGCCACTGAACTCAGGGGATTGGCAATGTTTATTTCAAGCACTTACTACAGCAATTGCTTCCATTGGACAGCCAAATAATTCTCAATAAAAGGCTTAACTTGAGCTCTGCGCTTCCACATCTGTGCAACACTTCCTTTGTGCCCAGAGTCGACAATACCATACTCATGTCTTTTCTTACCTGGTGTCCTTGCCAGCTGGGAGCCGTCAGGGTGGGGGCCATGAAGCTGTCTCAGTCAGTATCTCCACTGTCAGTCAGTCAAGCTCGGTGTCTGATACACAGTAGGTGCTTAAAAGATGTTTGCTAAGTGAATTTATAATAATGTATGCTGGCAGAAAGCTTTATATGAGCTGTGATGTCACTTATCAACTCAACACAAACTTGTCTCCAATCAAACACACTTGATTTGGACTTTGTATAAGAAATAAATGTCTATTATGTTAAGCCACTGAGATTATGGGCTTTATGTGTTACACAGGCTTCTCCTAAGCGAATACAGCTGTTCATTAGCCTAAAATTACCTTCTGTTTTCTCCAAACAAAAACTTTATTGAGTCAGGCCTGTCCTTGTAAATTCAAGCTCACTTGTAACCATTATAGAGATTCCCTCTGCTCTGACCACACGGTGACCTACACATGCATCTTCCCAGAACTTTGAGAATCCACCATCGCCATTCCCACCTCTTTGCCTTATTCAGTATTCATGTTGCTTAGAATATTCATTTTATTTCTTCTTAGCTATCCAAATCCTCTCCTTTCCTCATAAGCCAGCTTAGGCTAGATAATCCACTGTGCTACAGCTTTTCTAATAGTTTTAAACTCCATTGATAATCTTCCTTTGAGCCTTAACAGAGTGACAACTCTGGGCTGCACCATTTAGCTCACGACTACGGTACCTCGCTTTACTCTTTGTTAGTCTATCCTCCCCAACTAGATGCAAGCTCCTTAAGTACAGGAACCAGTCATTACAGCATCACCAGAGCTATCATGGTCCTAAATAAATGATAGCCATTCAGTATTTCATGATACATTTTCTCCATTGGTAGCAACCTCACATACTGCATAATCTCAATTGAACCAATGGATCCCAAATCCTATCTGTATTTCGTGAGGCACTAAGCACAAGCAGAAGCTGGTGATACAAAAGAGGAAGGGAAAATCGTTTATTGGGCACCAGGACTTAGACTACATGTCAAAATAGAGGGAGAAAAGTAATTTGAGTGGGTGGAAGTTCAGTCATCATTCATGGTCAAGTGTGGAGAGATCAGTAACTTTAAGGAAATAAGAGCCAAAAGACCAGAGCAAAAGGGCTGAAACTTGGATTGGATTGAATTAAACTGAGTTCCACTGATATCCATTTGAATACTTCCGTACTTTATTTTTCAACTTCCGCTGCTTTTATGGTAGATTTCTCCGTACACATGTTGTAGGTGCAATCCTGGCATTGATGCCCAAATCAATAGTGATGATGATGGATTTGGATCTACCAGCATTATGAGATACATATGGATTTGTGTATGTTTTGGTAGTAACATCAAGGAGTATATAGTTTCTGTCTCTTAGCATCCTAGAATTGATTGCTCTGATACAATTTTATATGGCTTGTTGATTTTTGAAGTGTACAAGGCCTCTACTAATGTAAGAGTTGAAAGGGGATACGCAAGGAGGCTGTAAATGTCAGGAAAATTGTGATGCTTTTTTATGGAACACCAAGGAATCATTTTGCCTAAATGTGTCTTTATGCCTAAGTGAAGAAAATTAAAGAAACTTCCTTTGTTTCCCACACAGTGAATCTAAATCATCCAACATTAGCATGTCTTGAAAAAGTGTGAAGGGTGTTTTTTGTTGGCCTTCCTTATTGACTATGGCATTTTCATTGTGATCTGAGAAGAGCTCATTGGACTAAAGACATAGTATGGAAAATAGACAAAACTAGATTTTAAACTGCAAATCTGTTAAGACACCCTTCATTTTCAACTTTTTCTTTTTATTTGTTTTGTTCCCCAGTAAGGTGAAAAGATATGCTTCCCTTCACGGTCAGCCTTTTGCTTCACTGAAGGTTAATGCTCCGACCCCACTTCCACCCTGAGATAATACAAGTTCATTTACCAGGTGGGCTGCATGAGTCTTCTCCAAAGTTGGGGAGCTGTGTCTATTTGCTGAAAATAGACTGAATTATTGAATTTACTCTTGATAAACTGACACTTTTAATTTTCTGTCATGGGTCTCACATTATCATTTGATATTGAAGATCTCTGATAACCTCAGTAATCTCATGCAATCAGTGGAGAGGAAGGAATATTGAAACAGCAGTCTATCTCTTTGCCTTCAGATCTCCTTAAACCACAGTTTTCTACATTGTTCTGTGAAAGTTTAGGCTATTTTCACTTGCTTTGTTCCCCAGGGCAGTGAAGCAACATGTTCACCCTTGTTTGAATAAAAACCAAATCATCTTAATGGGTGCAGAACTCAGCGTAGAGGAACAATGTCAGAGATGTGAATGATGATGGTGGCTGGGAAGGATGAGGTAGTTGTTCCCTGCTTGCTGTTTTCTTGGCTAGCAAGGTATCTCTTAGAGGGGTGCAACTCATAAATAACAGGGATTTATGTGAGAAAGAATATAGACAGTTACCTTAAAATAACTCCCTTATAGCAATTATATTAAAGCTTTTTGTTAAATCTTTAGAGGAAGTAGATCATTTAAAAAACCTTTTGCAGGGGTTTAATTTAAATAAAAGTTAGTTGCATGTGTGCAGTATATTGACATTGTAAAATATCTTTAATATGATTAATACTGATTTTTGTTGTCACTTCCCAACCACCTCTAAGTATTCCAGTTCTTTTTAAACTTTAAGGTTTTGAATAATTGCTTTAAAAAATATGAGTCTTTTTCAGTTTGGTTCACTATACCTATTCAAATAAGAAGTTGTTAAGCTTCTGAAATGGGCCTAAACTATGACAATTTCAACACCAACTAGAAGAAATTGGGAGTCTGGTAAACATTTTGCCTTAAAAGTAAAAGGGGTTTCAAGGTGTCTGGCTTGGGAAAAATAATGGTAAAAGTAACAGAAGCAGGATACAGAGAAAAAAAAAGGAAAGTCAGTTATTTCAGTTTGTGGACAAGAGATTTTATAGGTGGCTAATCATAGCTGTTTCACAGCAGTTAGATGACTAGAATTGGAACACGTTCAGAGTTAGGAGTAGAGATGCCAATTTAACAGGCATCTACATTCAGTTGAAGGTTTGTGGTGGATAAGTTTACTGTGATCTTTCTTGCTCTTTAACCACTACCCAGCTCTGACCAGTCAATTTCATCTTTTGAGATTTTGTTTTCCTTTCTAATGTGCTACATTACACTTTTGTGGCTGTCGGCAACAGGAGAGGTGGGAGCCAGGGAGAGAGAGAAAAGGAAGAGGTTTCTGTTTGATTCTGCACCTACTCTAAGAATTAGTAACATGCCAGGGAAACAAGGGATGCCTGCTGAGGTGCTTGAATGACAAGCCCCTGATGACTTGTTGAGCAAACAGAAGGCTTTTGGTAATGTGAGCTGTCAGTTTCCTTGTCAAGTTGTGCCTGATGTTTGACACCCTCTGGTGCTACTGTTTCTTAACAGCTAGCTCAACAGCCTTTATGAACTATTTTGGAACCCACTAAAAGCATTCTCTGATGATAACTGTAGGCTCTGGGAACGATATCTGAACTGTAATCAAGTAATGTATGAAGAGGATATTTCTGGTATCTTGTTTAATAGACAAGAGCAATGTGTTCCTCTCTTCAAATGTGATTTATATAACACTGAGGAGGTTTAGAGAGATTTATAACAAAATGGGATAGTGTGACAGAATTCCTTAACCCATTCTTTCATGTCTCTCAGTGGAGATCTTTATATAATATAA
Source organism: Manis javanica (assembly GCF_040802235.1). Classification (NCBI taxonomy): domain Eukaryota; kingdom Metazoa; phylum Chordata; class Mammalia; order Pholidota; family Manidae; genus Manis; species Manis javanica. Next base: position 56,979,229 of record NC_133161.1, on the reverse strand, counting down.
TGTCAGCTTGTGGGCTCAACACAGTCATTCTGGGGACATGATCCTGCATTTCAGAGCACCTCATTATTTAGGAAAATACATTTGTTTTAGTCCTTGCTGATTCACACTTAATTTGCTTTGGTGCTCAAGGATATAGTAAGTGTAGCTACACACTCCTTTGTGCTTATGTTGCAAAACTTCCAGGAGAAACCAAGCAACACCAATTTCATTAATCTTAGCACTGAGCAGAGTTTAAATGAAAAATATGAACATCTTTCTACAAACACACATATGTATTGGATGTGTTTATCTCTGAGCAGACACGTGTTGAAAACAGTATGCTATTGTGAGCCAAGGAGGACTGTGACTTGGGACAGAACAAGGAACGTGCTGTGCTGTTCGGAATATTTACCTTGTTCCATTGCTATTTGGATAGCTTTCATTATGGCATCTTCCATTTCAAAGTATCTGGAGTTCCATTCTGCCTAAAAGAACTGTGGTTGGTTCCAAAAGAGAGCAAGTCTTACCTCACATGCCTTTTCTTTATTTTACCTGTGCTCTATTTTACTGACCGTCCTCTCAGGTAAAATTTCAGCCTCTCAAGTTCAGTATCTCCCATGCTTCAATCCATAACTTCTTAGTGTACTTGCCACAAAACTACAAAATATGTATCACAGTGTACAGGCACATAAGCCTCAACTTTTAAAAACTATGGCTTATTTTAGGAGATTATGTTAGAATACAGGTGGTGGACTATGTGTAAAACTCTTCCTATTTGATTCTGTGTTTGATAGTAGCATGGCATAAATACAAAGATGGTAATTTCAACTGAGAGATCTGTTCTCTAACCCACACTAGCTTATATGTGACAGAACACACTACAGACGTTTGGTAAAAGAGATGGTTACATTTTTTGTGTCAATTTGACTGGGCTAAGAGATTTTCAGAAAGTTGGTAAAACATTATTTCTCGGTGTGCCTGTGAGTGTGTTTCTGGAAAAGATTAGCACCTGAATTGGTGAACTGAATAAAGAAGATCCCCCCTCCCCCTATGCATGGCCACGTCCAGTCCACTGAGGGTCTGAATAGAACAAAAAGGTGGAGGAGGTGTGAGTTTGTCCTCCTAGGCAGTTGGGATGTCTGTCTTTTCCTGCCCTCGGACATGGGTGACCCAGCCTCTCTGGACTTCAGGGTCCGACTGGTGTTTACACTATTGGCTCTCCTGGTTCTCAGGCCTTTGGGTTTGGACTTTACACCGCAGGTCGCTGTGGGTCTTGAGCTTGCTGATGGCAGATTAGGGGACTTCTCAGTGTCCCTAATCGTGTGAGCCAGTCACTCACAATAAATCTCTTCTTATGTATCTATATCCCATTGCTTCTATTTCTCTGGAGAATCTTAACACAGTAGCTTTCTGTTAGGTAGAAAGATGGACACAAACAGCCAGGGAAGGGGAAGAGAAGGCTCAAGGAATAACCACCCGGTTAGGGGATCCCCGGGAAGATAACAAAGGCTTTGAAGGGAGATTACTTCTTTTTCTATAAGGACCAGGTCAAACTGTTCCCAGCCAAATCCCAACACAGGCACACTGAACAAAACTAGTACTGCCCAAACCACCCCTCATCATAATAAGATCATTAAAATAAAATTGCGGGTTTGTTTCTTGCTTCCACACCACGGGCTTTTCTGTGTGTGTTTTGGGAAAAGACTGTGCATCAAAAGGAATGGGTGTATAACTAGAACTGTCAATCAAATGATCTCACCCTGTCAATCACAGAGGCACCTCCCACCTAGGACATGCTGAGTAGACCCTCCCCTAAGCGTTCTGGGCCTTTGTGCATCTTGATTGACTCCTGCCCGCTCCTCCCTTGGAGTGTATTCAAATAAAACTTTCACTCTGTTGCATTACTGTGTTAATGCCTTTCAGTTCCTTGTTTTGGTGGGACAAGAACTGGAGAGTGAAAACTCAGCCCACAATGTATTTGGTGCCGTGACTGCAATCGCTACTCCCCCCACTATGGTGTGCTGAGTAAAAGCCTCCTGTGGCTTTAACTCTATTGATGGCTCTACACTGCATTCTTTCCTTTGGGAAGAGAAGAACCCAGGGATTCCACAGTCCACCACCCAGTAGCATTACTAAAATACTGCTATAAGTTTTTATAGCCACATAAAGTGCCTATAAGAAGCAACTCTTAAGCTGTGGATCATTTTTTATATCACATTGAACGCATATTAGTATTAGAAGTTAAGTGGAGACATGTAGAATATTGGAAGGTACAAGTTTTCCTTTTGAATTTAAGGCTCCATTTTGGATCGCAATTGGTAAAAAGTCTTTTCAGGATGTCTCTTGAACATTTTCTCACCGTTTTGCTTTCACCTGGGTAAAAGGGCCAGACCAGTGATCAGTGCAGTGGTTAATGTGTAGCAGCTAAGAAAAGGCTCTCGGTACACAGTGTATTTTGTGGTAGGAGAATAATGGCCCCCTCCCCTCCAATGTACCCACCTCTGTCCCTGGAACCTTTGACTATGTTTCTTTACATGGCCAAAGGGACTTTGCAGATGTGATTAAATGTAAGGATCTTGAAACAGGAGATTAATCTGGATTATCCAGGTGGGACCAATTAATCACTTGAATCCTTAAAAGCAGAGGAACTTTCTCGGTTCTTGTCAGAGCAAGATGTCCACAGAAGGAGTCAGAGAGCCATGAGCTGAGGATTCTTTCCAACATTTCTGGCTTTTAAGATTGAAAGAAGCAATGAGCTAAGGAATGTGGGCAGACTATAGAAAGTGGAAACAGAACAGAGCATTGGTGAGTTCAAATTGGTCTAATAATTTCCTAATGTTAATGTGTACAACAAACTTATGATATGCTTGTTTAAAATGCACATCACCAATCCTACCTCAGGCTTTCTGACCCATTGTATCTAGAGTGGAGCCCTAAAATCTGAAATTTACCTCCATTTAGACAATTGTTGATCAAGATGATTTCTAAAACCTATTCTAGCTTGACTTTACTAAAACTAAATTGCCATATTCAATGTATAATTTAGTAGTCTTATTTTCCAGAAAGAGGGGAAAGTGATGCACATGCACACACAAGTACTTGCTCTTGAAAACCTTCAAGTTAGTGGGCTTGATCCCCCTCTCTAGAAAATTCACAAATTTTTATCTTCAATTATTGAACATTGAACCAGGGATACATGATCTGAAAAATCAGGAAAGTCCTCTTCCAGGATATTTATTACCCCTGTTTATTTGTTTAATGCATGTTTTCCATGCTAGACTGGAGATTTCATTGCAGACAACCTGGGTGCCTTATTCACATGAGAAGTTCCACCAGCTAGAGAAATGCCAGGCACCATTAATCAAGAAGTAGGTTCTTTTCAGGGAAATGGAAAATGCACAAGTATAGTTAGTGGTAGGAGAGGGAGTGCAGGTTTAGACTGAAGAAATACTTAGGAATTAAGATGAGGAGATTTACCAATCTGGTGAGGGATTATAGAAAAACATTCTTTAGCTTCAAGCTGAGGTTGTTGGATGGAGATAGCTCCAACCAAGGAAGAAATATATGTGGTGACAGATTAATTTAATTTTGGAGAGCATGTTTGAGATGCTTTCAGGAGATAATAGCCAGTGGATAACTACAGATTTGTAGGAATCTATGAATCTCAGGTGTGATTCAATAGAATAATGGCTCCCAAAGATGCCCATGCTCTCATTCTCTGAACCCATGAGTGTTTTACATGGCAAGGGAGACTTTGCACATGTGGATGAAGTTAAGAATCTTTAAATGGTGAGGGCAGCCTGGATTATCCAGGTGGGCCTAATCTATTTACATGAGTTCACTAAAGCAAAGAGCTTCCTCCAGCTGCAGGGAGTCAGAGGATGGCATGGAAAGGCTTTGACGATGGAGAAAGGTAGCCTCTAGACACTAGAAAAGACAAGAAAATGGGTTGTGTTGTAGAGCCTCTAGAAGGAACTCAGGCCTGCTGACACCTTGGTTATAGCCCAGGGAAACTGATTTGGGATGTCTGGACCTCAAAACTGTAAGGAATAAATTCAGTTGGTGGTTTTAAGCCACCAAGTTTATGATAGTTTTTACAATAGAAGTAGGAAACAAATATACCAACCATCTTCCTCTGCCAAACAGGAATTTATGCTAATGACACAACTCTCTTGGGCCACATTCTCTAGAGCCAATTAAGAAAATTCTCCACCACAATTCCCTTTCATTTAGAGACATTTGCTTAGCTGTGGGTTTCTAATCTAGGTTCTCCCTGACAAATGCTTTTGAAGCTCCTGAGGGAACTGTCAGGGTGAAGCATGCTTAGGCACACAGCAGAAAACACCAGGCTATGACCCTGCCAGTTGCAAGGTCAAAGCCAAACTTCTTGAAAGAAAAATTCACACTGTACCCAGTTCTCATTCTCTATATCACTCCATTTGGATTTACTCCATCATTAGTGAAACTCACTTAAGGCTTCCTGAGAAGCCTGGGTGAGCTGTGTCTGGGGAGAGGAGTCTGGACCTGACTGATACCTGAGCATGGTTATGTTTCAAAGCAGCAGCATTAATTGTACATTTGTCTCTCCCATCATCTCTGATCCTTCTTGTTCAGTGTTATAGTCCAATGTCAGTTAGAGAATTAGAAAAGGGCCTGTCTGGGCATCTTGACAGCCAAAAGGAGAGTATCATCCAAGCCCAGGAATGGTAGTGATGGTGGTTACTGAGGACAGCTATGTCTGGTAAGCCAATATTTTTCTGATTCTTAGACTGGGCTTTGGGGCAGAAGACCACTTCATCACATATCGAGGAGAGTACCTTTTATCAGCATGTCTTATCACTGCTGATGGTACCCTTGATCACCTGGCTGAGACAGTGTTTGTCAACTTTCTCCACTGTGAAGTTGCTCCTTTTCTCTCTTCCCATAAGGTACTCTTTGTGGAAGAAAGTCACTATGTACAACCCACACATAAGGAGTAGAGAGTTATGTTTTACCGCCTTGAATTTGGTGTATCTTACAACATGAGTTACTTGGAAGTCTTTTATACAGATTTGTCTCTTCTGCAATTATTGAATAATTAATAGCAGCATGGAATCAGTATTTATGCTTTTAGTTTATAATCTAACACTACTTTCTTTTGTTGCTAAAATTGTTCTAGCCTTGCTCACTGGGAGCTCTTTCAGTTTGCTCCTAGGTCCCCTTGACATAGTCACATTATCATGCTTTTTGTTCTTCTTTTTGTCTTTGTGTTGAGTGCTTTCTTACCTTCTGACACTGCAAGCTGTTCCATTTTCCTGGCCCAAACCTAGAATCAGTGGCTTGTTTTATTTTGTTTTTTCCAGTAAGATCTTGCCACTTTTACTGGTGAATGGTGCTATATGCCAAGATCTGGGTGTTAGGTGAACTCATTGCTACCTTGATGTCATTGCTTTTAGGCCCCCTCAGCTGGCAAAGGAAATGTATGTGTGTTACACATCAACTCCTTTTGAGTTCCCAGACCCAGTTCCTGTGTGTGTGTGTGTATATGTGTGAATAAAAGGTCTTCCTACATACCACACCAAGCAATTCTTGAACACCAGTAGGGTATTTGAGAACTCAATTCTGACACTATCTGCCTGGAGATAGACTCCCCAGGTTAAAGGCTCCATCCTACAAGACTGCCCTCTACCCCCTCATTCCAGACACTGGTCATAAGCCCCAAGCAGTTACCTGTGCTTCTGACCAACCAGCTACAGATTGGAGATCCCAGTGACCTCCCCCTTAGGTTCCATTAATTTGCTAGAGTGACTCACAGAACTCGGGAAAACATGTTTGCCAGTAAAATAGATGAAGGGAGTAGAGTTTTAAGACATGGTAATGAAAAGTATAGCATAGGGAATATAGTTAATAACATCGTAATAATTTTGTATGATAACAGGTAGGTACTGCACTTACAGTGGCGAGCATTTTATAATGTATGTAATTTTTGAATCAGTATGTTGTACACCTGAAAACAATATAATTTATATCAACAATATTTCAATAAGAAAGTAGTATTCTAATATAAGGCAATAAAATCCTTATACAAAATCTTTAAGCCATTTAAGTTGATGTTCGTATATGGTATAAGATGAGGTCCAATTTCATATTTTTGGCATATGGATAACTAGTTTTCCCAGTGGCATTTGTTGAAGATACTGTCCTTTCTCCATTATGTGTACTTGGTACCCTTGTCAAAGATATATATGATTGATAGATTATTTATGGGCTCTCTGTTCTGTTTTACTGGTCTGTATGCCTATCTTTTCTCCAGTGAAATGTTTTGATTACTGCAGCTGTACTATATACTTTCTATACTGTATATTTTGAAATTAAGAAGCATAATGCCTCCAGCTTTGTTCTTCTTGAGATGACTTCATCTATTCTGGGAGCTTTTGGGTTCCATACAAATTTCAGGATTTTTTTTCTATTTCTATTTACAAAATACCATTGGAATCTTGGGGATAGTATCAAATATGTAGATTACTTTGGATATTATGGACATGTTAACTGTATTAAGTCTTCCAATCCATTACTATAAGATGTCTTTCCATTTATTTGCATCTCACTCTTTTTCTTTCACCAGTGTTTTGTAGTTCTCAGTGTACAAGTGTTTCACCTTCTGGGTTAAACTTAAACCCAAGTGTTTTGTTCTTTTTGATGCTATTATTACTAGGATTGTTTTCTTAATTTCGTTTTGATGGCTTACAATCAGTACATAGAAATGGAGCTGATTTTTGTATGTTGATTTTGTATCTCAATTCATTTATTCTAACAGTCTATTCGTGGACTCTTACAGTTTTCTATTTGTAGGATCATGTCATTTGTAAACAGGTAATTTTACCTGGTCCTTTCTGATTTGGATGACTTTTATTTCTTGCCTAATAGGTTTGTTTTTCTATTGGGTTTGGTGTTATCATAAAGGGCATTAAATTTGTCAAATGCTTTTTCTGTATCTATTGACATAATCATGTTATTTTATTTTATTATTTTATTTGGTTATCATTAATCTATAATTACATGAAGAACATTATGTTTATAGGGTCCCCCCCTTCACCAACTCCCCCCCATCAAACCCCATTGCAGTCCCTGTCCATCAGCATAGTAAGATGTTGTAGAATCATTACTTGTCTTCTCTGTGTTGCACAGCCCTCCCTATGCACCCCCCATATTATACTTGCTAATCGTAATACCCCCTTTCTTTTACCCTTCCCTTATCCCTCCCTTCCCTCCCATCCTCCCCAGTCCTTTTCCCTTTGGTAACTGTTAGTCCATTCTTGGGTTCTGTGATTCTGCTGATGTTTTGTTCCTTCAGTTTTTCTTTGTTCTTATACTCCACAGATGGAAATCATTTGGTATTTGTCTTTCTCCGCCTGGCTTATTTCACTGAGCATAATATCCTCTAGCTCCATCCATGTTGTTGCAAATGGTAGGATTTGTTTTCTTTTTATGGCTGAATAATATTCCATTGTGTATATGTACCATATCTTCTTTATCCATTCATCTACTGATGGACACTTAGGTTGCTTCCATTTCTTGGCTATTGTAAATAGTGCTGTGATAAACATAGGGGTGTATCTGTCTTTTTCAAACTGGGCTGCTGCATTCTTAGGGTAAATTCCTAAAAGTGGAATCCCTGGGTCAAATGGTATTTCTATTTTGAGCTTTTTGAGGAACCTCCATACTGCTTTCCATTGTGGTTGAACTAATTTACATTCCTACCAGCAGCGTAGGAGGGTTCCCCTTTCTCCATAACCTCACCAACATTTGTTTTTGTTTGTCTTTTGGATGGTAGCCATCCTTACTGGTATGAGATGATATCTCATTGTGGTCTTAATTTGCATTTCTCTGGAAACTAGTGATGTGGAGCATCTTTTCATGTGTCTGTTGGCCATCTGAATTTCTTCTTTGGAGAACTGACTGTTCAACTCCTCTGCCCATTTTTTAATTGGATTATTTGCTTTTTGTTTGTTGAGGTGTGTGAGCTCTTTATATATTTTGGATGTCAAGCCTTTATCGGATCTGTCATTTATGAATATATTATTCCATACTGTAGGGTACCTTTTTGTTCTATTGATGGTGTCCTTTGCTGTACAGAAGCTTTTCAGCTTGATGTAGTCCCAATTGTTCATTTTTGCTTTTGTTTCCCTTGCCTGGGGAGATATGTTCATGAAGAAGTCTCTCATGTTTATGTCCAAGAGATTCTTGCCTATGTAGCCAAAGCAATCCTGAGAAGGAAGAGTAAAGTGGGGGGGAGATCTTGCTCCCCAACTTCAAGCTCTATTACAAAGCCACAGTAATCAAGACAATTTGGTACTGGCACAAGAACAGAACCACAGACCAGTGGAACAGAATAGAGACTCCAGACATTAACCCAAACATATATGGTCAATTAATCTATGATAAAGGAGTCATGGACATACAATGGGGAAATGACAGTCTCTTCAACAGATGGTGCTGGCAACACTGGACAGCTACATGTAAGAGAATGAAACTGGATCACTGTCTAACCCCATACACAAAAGTAAATTTGAAATGTATCAAAGACCTGAATGTAAGTTATGAAACCATAAAACTCTTAGAAAAAAACATAATCATGTTATTTTTATCCTTCATTCTGTTCATGTAGAATGTATTCTATATTCATGCCTATGTTCAATTATCATTGCATCTTAAGGATAAATCCCACTGGATCATGGTATATGATCCTTTTAATGTGCTGTTGAATTTGGTTTGCAGTATTTTACTGAGGATTTTGCATCTCTCTTCATCAGGGATATTGGCCTGTAATTTTCTTGTCTTTCTCTGGCTTTATATGAGAGTAATGCTGGCCTTATAAAATGAAAGTATTATTTGGTATTAAATTTCTGGGAAGAGTTTGAGAAGGATTTATGTTAATCAATGGAAGAAGGAGGCAACAAAATGGGAGAAAATACTTACAAACCACATATTTGACAAGAGGTTAATTTCTACAATATATAGAAATATACCTGCATCTCAAAGCAAACTAAGATAAAATAAAAATCTCATTTTATGAAATGGGCAAAAGACTTAACAGTTATTTACTTAACTTACTTGGAAACTCATGTATACACAGATACCTTCATGTCAATCATTACATCAGCTTTATTCATAATTGCCAAAAACTGGAAGCTCCCAAAATGTGCTTCAGTAGGTGGTGGACACAGGTATGTGAAAAGATACTCAACATCATTATTAGGGAAATTGGAATTAAAACTATAATATCACCTCACATCTGTTAGCATAATTTTTCTTACAAAAAAATGGCAAATGTTGACCAGATTGCAGAGAAGTTGGAACCCTTGTGCACTGTTGGTGGGAACATAAATAGTGCAGTAGCTATGAAAAAAAACGGAGATTTCTCAAAAACAATTATCATATGACCCAACAACCCCACTTCTGAGTATTTATCCAAATGAATTGAAATCAGGACCTCAGATATCTTCAATCCCACATTGTTGCAGTGCTGGTCACAATAGACAAGATATGGAAACAATCTGTCCACTGACAGATGAATGATAAAGAAAATGTATATACATACAATAGAGTATTATTTACCCTTTAACAATAAGGAAATCCTGCCATTTGTGGCAAAAAGGATGAACCTGGAGAACATTATGCTAAGTGAAATAAACCAGTCTCAGAAGGATAAATACTATATGATTCTACTTAGGAGGTACCTTTAGCTGTCAAATTCACAGAAACAGATAATACAACAGTGTTTTCCTGGGAGTGGAGGAAAAGGGGAGTTGTTATTCAGTGGCATAAAGTTTCAGTTATGCTAAATGAATACATCCTGGCAACTGCCATATGACATACCTCTTATACTTAAAAATACAGTATAATATACTTAAAAGTTGTTAACAGGGTATCTGTTAGATGTTACCACACACACAACACACATAAAGGGACACAAAGAAGCTCTGGGATGTGTTGAATATGTATTTTACCTTTATTATGCTGATACCACAGATGTTGCATATGTCCAAGTTCATCAGTTTATACAAGTCTGATATATACAGTTCTTTGTTGATCAATTATCAAGGCTGTTAAAAATGAAAAAAAAAGAATAGCAGTGCATGGGAACAATAGGTAAAAACCTAGAAGCATCATTCTACATATGTGATTATATAGTGAGATTATGTTCAGCATTGTAAGAAACCACGGAACTATCTTTCAAAGGAGTTGCACCATTTTATATTCGCCGAGCAATGACTGAGAGTTCGTTTCGCTCTGCATCCTTGTCAACTATTAGAATTGTCATTTGAGACCTGTACTGGACTTCTGGTCTACAGAACTGTGAGACAATAAACTTCTGTTCTAAACCAGTACATTTGTGGTAATTTGTTACAAAAGTAACAGAAAACTGAAACATGTATGCAATGTTTATAAGGAATACAGATAATTTTGGTGAGTCTATCTTTGGTCCACATACAATTATATCTTCTTCAGATGGTGACTGCCAGAGTAGCACAGAATTGCAGTGACTTGGAAATCTATTCATGAGTAGGAGAGAAACATTACATTTCTTCTCTCCATAAAAAAACACCTTTCAGCAATGCAAATGTGGAATATTATTCCTCAGACTGCCCTGCTCTCTACGCTTGGAGTAAAAAAGTCACATAAAGGTTTAAAAAAATCTATTTTAACCATATAGTTAAATGTATCATTTATGGTTTTCAAATTTCTTGTTTTAGAATATCTCTCCACTTTCTCTCTTATAAAATTTCTCCTGAAGCTCTGTTTTTCAAATCATACATCTCATTATTAATATTTTAGATTTATTAAGATTGTAGGGAAAGGGCAGAAATTTTAAGAGTTGAAAACTTGGATTGCTATTTTGAGAAATAGTCTTATGAGTAATTTCAGTTAACAATGCAGGACAAAAATAATCTGTAAACAGTGGTTTACACTGATCTGTTCATCTAAGAAGTCTATTTTTAACTGCTTCTTCTTCTAATACATTTACTCTTTTTTGTAATTTCTGGTTTGCTTCCACATTAGGCTACCAATTCATTCTGTGACCTTTATTTTCCTCCAGCTTAGAAAGCCATTGCCAAAGTACTTTGATTTATACAAAAGAATAATTTTTAAAGTCCCAATTCTTTAGGGAGAAAACAGCTAATTATATACTTTTTAAAAGAATATAGGTATTCAACCTCTGAGCAGCAGGCTATGAAAGAAGTATCTGAGGATTTATCGGCAGGATTCCTTTTGTTTTAAAACTCTAATTCCCTTATCCCCTTCTCTTAATGAGTAAATCTCTTCTACAGCAATATTTCATAGCATCATATATGAAAAAACTCAGAAATCTGTAATAGAATATATTGCCAATATTTATGTTTATCAGAGAAAAGTAGGAATGCACACATCCCATCAGTGCAGCATACCTGAGGAAAGGATGATTGCTGGAGGGGAGAAAAGGAAATCACTAACATGAATATTCAGCATATATTCACCTGACGTGTAGATCAACTGATATGCCTTTAGTCTTTGATTTCAGCAAACGTACAGATGATTCACTAAGGTCAAGAATTAAAATCATGAATTATTTCATATTTGAGGTGAACACATATTGAGTATCAATTGTGATAAGACTATTGTGTACCTTTGGATTTTGTAATCTAGAGGGAGAAGTACAGGTACAATTGTGATTGATAATTTACATTATTTTAATGTAAATATTAATATATAGCAATATATTGTCATAAATATAGAATAAGGAACCGAGTAGGAGGAAAACTGTGTCTGACTAGGGGAACCAGGTTAAACTTTGAGAAAGGAGCATTTGGGTGGACTTGAAGGGCTGAAAGGGCTCTAACAAGGAGAAGTAGAATGGCAAAGCTAGAGGTGGAAAAGTGATAGTGAAATTTATGAAAAATGAAGTAATCCTGCATAGGTTTTGGGTTAGTTAGGAACAAATGATAAGTCAAAAATTTAGCTATGTTTACATTTTTGGAAATCCCTAAAAGTCAGACAAACATTTAACTTAATTTGCTGGACAATAAAGAATCATTGAAGATTTTGAGATGATTATTTTGCAAATTAAAAGAAATGTTAAAAATACAGTTGGGAATGAAGAGGTCATTGCAGTTGTCTCTTTAGGTCTGGATTTCAGCCATTAGTATGCATGTGACTAGTTGGTGAAGTTAACAAAGAAGCCAATGACTGAAACCAACGTCTGAGACTATGATTCAGTTCAGAAGTGGTGAGACTCAGGATTCTTTATTTTTAACAAGTCCCCCAAGTGGTTCTGTGCATACTAAAGACTGAGTGTCTGAGTGACAGGTGTAAACCTGACCATGAGTGTGAAAGTAAATTGGCTAATTGGGTATGAATCAGACAGATGTGGTACCCTGATGGCAAAACCTACATTTTTATAGATGACTCGGTTTCAGTTTTGAGGCTCACTTAACTGAAGCATCAAAAACAATGAATATGTCTTACGCTGTACAGTGCCAGTTCTCAGAATTGCTTCCTGAAGGTGAGTGTAAAACTGAGCACTGCCTTAACACACGTGGTCTGTGGTTCGATCTAACAAGTTGGGGCTAAATTGTTAAGAGGACACTCAGGGTGTCCTCACTACTTATTCTCCAGTTTCTTAAGAGCACTGTACGGCTGCTGAGAGAGATTATGGAAAAAAAGGGAGATGAGATTGTGTTCTTCCAAGTCAGAAATATTTACTCATTCATCTCTCACAGCAGGGTTGATGTTTGAGGAATGAATAAATGCATGAATGAGTGAATGAATGAAGGAAAACATGGTTGACTTTTGCCAAAGGTTTATGGATCAGTTCAAGTACCATCAGGAAAAATAGTATCAACAATGCTCTAACAACAGAAGCTTTTAAAGATGACAAAATACTGTTTGAGGAAGTCTTGGTGACTTTCTGTCACAACTGAGAGCAAACGTTAAGCCAAAAGCAAAACCTCTGTCTGTCTTGTGAGGTCTTTACTTCTAATTCCCAGAAATACTTCCATTGAGGCTGTCTACTTGGTAATGGGCAGATAGGACCTTTCAGATGAGGACATTCCTGATGGAAGATCTGTTTGAGTTTCCCTTTTGGGCAACACACATTTCTGGTACTGGAGTGTCCTCTTTATACTTGGAAAATTCAGCAGAGGATAACACAAAGCTCAGAAGACAGCCTCAGGGAAAAATTGGAACAACAGAGAAAACTTTATTTTGCTCCTAAGAAATGTAGCTGTGAATAAACACCACATGAACAATATTTATAAATACTCTTCTACTTAATAGAAAAACATCTTGGGTTCTGATAAAAATAGATCTGGTGTGTCAAATTCTGGAAAGCAACTATTATTCTGGCCACATGCTAGAGCATAATTACTTTAGTATTAAATTTATAATCATGGAACATCTGTATAGTAATGAGAATACCTTTAGTTGAATAGCTAAAGAAGGAATCTTTCTTCTAGAAAGGACAAGAGGCCAATAAAAAAGAAAGTAGCATTACTTTAAGTCATATTATTTCTATTATGCTTGACACAAGCTCTGACCCATGAGCTCTGTCACTTGAAAGTTAAAAATATCCCATATAAGTTGGACTAACTGGTATTTCAGATTCTAAAATATGTGTGGTGTAGTGTTTCAGCTGAAATATTCAGATAGGAATGTATCAGGTGTTTGATTTATTGGTGAAGTATAATTCACTTTTTTGTCACTGCAGATATTAACATTATTCTTATATGACTTGAAATGAGTCCTATTTATTTCAGTTGCCTTTTCTAAGATTATGAAATGACAGTATGTACTGCAGAAGAGATTTGCCTGCTCTAACAAAGAACAAAGGCCTTTCCAGCTATAATGTATCATGACATACATTTCACTGTACACTGTAAACAGCTATTTATTGGAAATAGTAAGGCTACCGACATAGACAAAGTTGCTATTGTCTGAGGGTCCCTGAGTCATTCTTATGTCATAGTCAGTGTGGTTCCTAATTTCAATTATAGCCATAAGGCATTTTAGAAATTCTAGTATCTAAATCCAATACATACAAATGTATAATTGATGATCATAAATAAAACTTTGACAGTCAATGTGGAATTTAAGTCTAATTTACCTTCTCTAATAATTAGCAGACCAGAAACTACAGATATGGTCTTCCTTATGAAATTAGGCAGCTTTTAATATTATTACTCACATATCATTTAACAATAAATTTTCATTTTTAATTTCATTTAGGAGTAATTTTAGATGCAGAAATATTCCATATTAAGCTATTTTTTTCCTTTTAGATGTGATACAACGTTGATATTCAATTCTTTTAGACTCTTGCAAATTATAAAGATACAGCTTATCTAGTAAATGAATATCAATGATTTTCATCACGTGAGAATATCATGATATTTTCTGGAATTCATTCACTCCTTGTTTACATCATTCAGGCATCATCTATTTCTATATTAAAAACGTCATATATGCTAAGCACAGAACATTCAAAGAGGACCTTTGTTCTTTTGCCTAATGGAAACCAATACGGAGCTTCCTGTGCCCAAGTGCTTCTCTGGAGTCACTACTGAACATAATTCCTTCCATTTTTACTCTCAGCCTCATCTCTCCTAATATTCGCAGGTGAATCCAGTCTAAACAAAGCTAACAGATAATAGAATGCTCACAATGGAGATACTGTTAGTGGGCCAGTTCTCCCTGACACACCCTTGTAGAGGAAACCCCTCTGGCGCACTGGATGACACAAGTAACCCGATTCCCAGCAGGCTGTCCGGGCCAGGCTACCCCACAGGTGCAGACAGGTTGGCCCTGGAAACACTTTAAGCTCCAACAGAGATTCCCTTTTAAGGTATAATGAGGCTCAGGCTGGGAAGTATCTTCTCTTTGAAGCCAAGGAGCGGCTTGATTTTTCTCCAGTAAGAAAGGGAAAAATGTTCTTTAGGAGGATGGAAGGGTGACTAGGGCTTGAATGGGTGTCTGGGTACTGGGAGAATGAACTGAGACACTGAAAATTTATTATGACACTGTAGCATTAAACATCTGCCTCTCCTGGGGAATTTAAATCTGGTTAAGTGTTGACCTTGCAATAATGGAGCTTGGTTCAAAGCTACAGTTCACAGTGTTTATCAGTTATTCACTTTTAAAAAAGCAATAAACATCTCTTAGATGTACGATGATGTTTTTTGTGTTCCAAAGAAGTCATATACCAGACCTCTGGCAATGGAAAAAATCTACCTCTTCATTACCATCTTCATGAATTTCTTCCTGCTTTCTTATGTCTCATCAACATGTTGCTATCATTTTGCAAACTTCCTACTTCTAGACAAAAAAGACATGCTGCTGTAGGTTGGCTTGCTATGGAAAATTCTTTGGGTGTTCAAGGAGTCATTAGAATAACAATCTGAGGCACAAACATGTTTTATTTTGATTCAACTTTTCCATATAAACCAGTTTGATCACATAACACTAAATATTATAGAGCACACATATGGATTTTAACTGGCCATAGAATTATCAGAGTTGACCATATCAATGGCAATAACTTACTTGTATAGGAACAATATCAGAGCGTTACTCATTTCCCTTTCTCAGAATTTACTCCCAGGGTCTGTCTGGCTTCTGTGAATCATGGTCCTATCTTTGGCCCTAAGAAATAGCCCTCCCTCATTTGTCTTTCTCTCTACCCCAAACCCAATGTGCAAAGATGAAGGTCCTCAGTTAAGAAACTGCCAATTTGCCTTAAAATTATAGCTTTGAAATCATTATCTTTTCTGCAAAGACAAAATGCTTTGTGAATTCAAGATAATCATAAATTCAGATAGAGATACCAAAGAATATTTTTCCAGGAGGCTGCTGTGGTGGTTTTTATGTCTCAAAATCCTATTTCAAGATTGGCTTGAGACTTGCCTGGAAACAGATGTCCAGACAATCAAACTATCTCATGAAACCAGACTGAGACTAATTCTACAACTCACCCTGATCTTGGTACCAAAGGATCTTGGTAGATGATTAAGCTTTATAAAGTGAAAGTAACATTTAGTCTGTTCCTTAGATATGATATTCTGTCAATTATGTTATGAAACTATTTCATCTGAAAGGTTCACTTTGTATTTGGTACCCATTTTTCCCTTTCCATATTTCCTGAAAATTGAAGTACTTAGTTAAAAGAATTTTCTTTTATTTATTTTTTTGTACATTTCTATGCTTCACAGTCAAATTAGGTTCAACAGAGCAATGATGGGGGCAGGGAGTGGGGAACTAAGTATCACAAAAGAAAGGGAAAATAATCTTTTGTTCCTTTAGTTATAGTCCTCTAATCCAGCCCTCCATCACTTTTCCAGCACTCATTCCCACCAACCAAGACATTTCAGACAAAGCTTTGAAGGATATAAATTTGATATGAGGATAGTCCTTTAAAGCAGTCATTCTCAAGGAGACAATATCACCCTTAATGGGTGGCAACAATCTTAGGAACTAAAGTGGTTGTGGCTCTCCAAACAATTTATGTACTATGTATCTGTACATAAACGTGTCTATAGTGTATCTAAGCATTAAAGTTTCATAGGGGGGGCTGCGATCAGGAAGAAAAAGTCTAAAATGACTACATAGGGGAGACAATGATAATTAAAAGGTTGAGAAACACTGCTATTCTCTTCTAAAATGATTTACTTGTGTAGAAACAGTCTCTTCCCAGTTCTTAAGTTGTTAAATAACTCCAAACCTAAACCAGAAAGAAACATTTTAGCCTTCTCTGTTTTCCTAAAGCTGTGGTTCTGTATCATTGTTTTAATATCAGTTACTGAGATTTGATTATTTTTTCCTGTACCTACAAGAATGGTTTTAGTAGTTCTTTTTCCTTTGCTAAGTAGGAAAGAATGTACCTTCTATTTGCTAAACATCCTTTTGACTTAACGGAATCCTTTATCATTATTATGACATCATTCATCCTAAAGCTCTTTTAATCTGTTTATTTTAAAGCCTCTCTGACTATGAAATCAGGATTGCCTTTATTAGTTCATCGGTGACTTTTTTTAAATAAAAATCACATTTTTTCCCACAGTACCTATGATATTTTCCATTTAATTTGAATATGATATATAACAACATATTTTAGTTGTCACTACTTATGTATATTAAATCAATGTGTCTGTAGATTGGCTAAGATGAATAGCACAGCCTCCCTCAAATACATACTTGATTTCATGTGCCTATTGCTAGCAGATTATTAACAGTTTCGTGCACTCATATTTAGTGATCAGTTGAGTTTTTTGAAGTTTGCTTCATTCAGGTTTTTCTTTGAATTGAATCACTGTGGCTTTTTCATCATTTCTTGGAGGCTCCTTTATGAATAAAATAGATGCATAATTTAGAAAGTACAATTACTATTTACAGCAAGTGGAAAGGCACAAACATCAAATGCAGAAGGATGTTGGTACATTAAATTAGCATGTCCTTAAAAATGCTTATATACTGAGAACTGCCAAAATGTATTTCTCTAATTCAGACCTCTCTCTCAAACTCTAGATCATGAGTTTACAAACAGTGGCCCTCAGGTCAAATGTGGTTACAGCCACTTTTGTAAATAAAGTTTTATTTGAACACAGTCACACCCATGTTGTCTTTTGCATATTGTCTGTGGCTGGCCAATGGCAGAGTGGTGGTGACAGGAAACATCTTGGCTACACAGTCTACTAAAATACTTACTATCTGGTCCTTTACAGAAGAGTTCGCTGACCCCTGCTCTAGACTCATACCTGCTCCTTCCTTATACCTCCACTTAGATGTCCAAAAGACAGGTCAAACTCGAAAGGTTCAAAACTAGATGCTCACCATTCCTCTAGAAGCTGCTGCAACTGGAATGCTAGCATCCCAGTTGATGGCACCTCCATTTTTCCTGTTGTTTAAGACAAAAGTTTTAGTCATATCTTTATTTCTTGGTTTCTCACTCATCCCACTTACAATCAGTCAGATCATCCTGTAGGCAGTATTGTTAACACATATTCAGAAACAAGGCTCTTCGGAAGCACCTCCTCTGCTGTAACTTTGGTCTGGACCAGCGCCACATTTCAGCTATGCTGCTGTGGGTAGCCGGGTTGCCTGCCTTCATCTGTGCTCTTACAGTCCCTTTCCCTCTCTCCATCACATATCCAGAGTAACGCTGATGAAATGGAAATCACTCTACAGCTCTTCTCTAAGCTCTATACTGCCTCCCAATTTTTGTTTAAAGTAATAGCCAAAGTGCTTGTAAATAGCCCATAAAGGCTTATGTGATCTATGCCTATTCATTGTTGCCTCACCCTGTCCCTCACTATTGTCCCCATCATTCACTCTATGCCAGCCACATTAGCTTCCTTGATTTTGTCAAAAACACCATGTGTGCTTCAGGCCTTTACATTAGCTGTGCTTTTTGCTTGTGATGTTCACCCCTTTGATATCAACATGGCTCACTCCTTCACCTTTTGAGATCTCTTATTTACATTATAAGCTGTCATTCTTCCATCAGCTCTAAGAGTCTTCATACCCCTTAGCTTGCTCTATGTGTCCCATAGCACGGACTACCTTTAACATATAGAATTTACTAATTTTGTCTATTGTTTACTTTCTGTTTCTGCTCTTCGCATAAAAAGGCAGAATTTCGGGAATGTTTTGCTTACCTATTTATCCTTATCCTAAGCACCTTAGAAAAAGGCCTGGCCCATGTGGGCTCAGGTACATGTTTGATGAATAGAAACTCAATGAAAATTGATTTTAAATTATTCAATAAAAAGCACAAAAACAAACTGTTTCATCAGATAAATTTTAAGATATTTGTGTGAAAGTGCGTGCATGTATGTATGTTCTTTTGGGTAATTTTCTTGTCCTATAATACTGCAGCTACTGTAAATGTCTTCAAACTATGATTGTACTTTTTTTGTAAGACCACTTCAATTGTCTCTGAGATCATGCTTTTTTAGGCTTTTTTCTAAACACTCTTACTTCCATGTTACATTGAGAGTTGTTGTTGATACCTTATGATCATTTATAAGTCATCATAAGTTCATTTTCTACATTCTTCTATTAATTTGATTAATGGAATCCCCGTACTTTTGACCCAATCCTTATTTCTGATGATACTTCCTCCACCAGAATTTCATGTCTTATCCTAGTTGTTTAGAAAGCAGAACTTAAGGCAAACATCATTGCTTACCCTTTATGGAGGAAGCGTAAGCTTATGACAGTAATATGGTGGAAGAATGATAGTAAGAAAAAGAGAGATGCAAAGCAATTAAATACAATAGGTATGTCACCAGCCACCCTTCTCAGCTAACTGCAGAAAGACATAGTAGGGTACTCAGTAGGTATGTTCTTCTGGCATACAGAAAATTATTGCAAGGAAAGGCCATAATTCAAAATACTGACCAAAGGGACAAAGAAGGAAAATGTATCTGCCTGAGACCTCTCCCATTTTCATTGCTCAAATTTTCCCCATAAAGAGCTGACTTTCCAACATTTCTATGTTGCATTGTCTAACTATGCAGGAAGCTGGTAATGTGGCATTTTATTGAAATCCAGAAATGACTTGGCAAGGATGAAATCAGCATGTGGGAAATGAGGGCAAGTAAGGCCCCATATTTTTAAATCTGACTGAGGCCTCCTCTTAGGACTAGGCAAGTATGCCAGCAAAGTACTGGTGGTCAGCAGGGAGGGTGGTTTCTTTAATAGGTCATTGAGGAAATCTGAGGAAGTGTACAAAATCACCAATTCCAGTTATCATCAGCTTTACTCAACATCTAGCCATCCTCAGAAAAATACCTTTTGAATATTATTTGTTGAATTCCTCTGAGTTTTCTGTCATTGGTCACAACCTTCCAAATATTTGTTCTCATTTCCACTGCATGCTCCTAACCCTGCTCCTGATCTCTTTTTTTTTTTCACAAGAATGGAAAATGTTTAACAAACTTAGAAGGGTGGGCTTATTAAACGATAGTGTTATTTACAGCCATAACTCATCAACCACAAATACAACAATGTGTTTGCCTGGCATGCAACAACAGAAGCTTTATTCACTTCATTCAGAAAACATTGACAAAATAAATTTCAGTTGGAAATTCGCAGATACAAGCTTCAAAGTATAAAGTTGTATATAACAAAAAAATACAGGTAATATTTATAACAATAACTTACAGATACAAACTAATGATAAACTATGATTTCACAAAGGATTGTAAACATTTTGCACACTTGTCAGGCAAAGTGCTCTTTTGATGACAAATAAATGAACAGATATATACTAGTGTGAACTATTTCCAGACAATACAAGAAAAAATGTTGATTTGTTTTCTTCTTGTAAACATAAGTTTTACAAAACAATGAAGAATTAATAAAAGTGTCTTGCAGGCCAACGATAGATACATACCTGGGCAGCAAAGTGATGTTGGAAATGCTTTAGGTGTTAAATAAAAAATTAATGTTAATATCCTTGGAACCTCCGTGATCTCACTCTGCATCAGCGAACTTCTGTTCTTCCTTGCTTTGTTATCCACAGACAGTCAATTCAGGGTTGCTTTTGCTTGGAACTCTAGCCTACCATGCAGGAAAATCTTCAGCACTTACCTTCTTTGTCTGTTTCTTCTTCTGGGTTGTCATGTATTACTGCAGGATGTGACAAAAGTGTATAAATGAATGTCAGGCAAATTCATACTACCTTAAACTTAACCATATCATCACTGCTGTCCTTACTTTCATTCATTTCAAACGGGTTCTCTATAATATTTTCACCACCCATTATTGAAACATTGTATTTGTTCAACCTCCAAACTACAGTTTATCATTTCTGTTCTACAGATCATTCAGTAAATTGCTTTATTAGTTCAAGGAAATTTGAAATGGGCTTGTCCCCATGAAAAAATCCTGTCCGAGTTCTTTCCAAGGTTAATGCTTTTCCTGATGCCATGGACTCCATCTGCATTGCTTCCTGTGGAACCTCACTTCAGCAATTAGACCATCTTTAATCTTCACTCTGTGCCACTTTTCTTTGTCTTCTTAAGGTACTAAAGTAGGGTCTCTTCTATCCTGAAATTGAAACAAGAGAGAAGTAAAATAAAGCAATTAGTCAGTCTTTCATTTTTTTTTTTACAGCTACAATTTAATACAGATTTAATTATATGGCAAAGACAGTGTTTACAGCAATAGCATTTATTTTTAGAAATACTCAGATAAGACATAGTTTGGTGATGAAAAATAGAGAAGTACAAACTTTAGCTTTTACTGTGTAAATTCTTTCACATGACTAAACCCAAAGTGATATATATTCAGGCTTCAGTAGTAAAATGATTTGAGTAAGTGTCTAGAAGTTGACTAGGAGGCATAGTTCCAGTAAAACAAGCTCATACTTCTCTAGGTTAGTCAAGATGCAACTGTAGTAGTATGTAATTGTAATATTCCTTTCCTTACACTTGATTAATTTATATTCATCTTGAGAACTTAAAAATAGCCATATATTCTGGCTTATAATTATTGCTGGAAAAATAATGAACACTTTAGCAATGGTGGTATGAGGAGCTCTGTGGAACCACTCCCCAGTGAAACAATAATAATTGGTGAAAATTATGAAAAAGAACTTTAAAGTATCTGAAAAATTTTCTAAGGTATACATGGAGCCAAAGTAGTTCTTAGAAAAAAATTTATAGATGACTTCATTGAAAATGAAGAAAGGTATCAGATAACTTTCCATATGAAGACATTGGGGGGAAAAAAAGCAAACTATACCCATAGCAAGCAAAAGGAAAAAAATAAGGACAAGAGTAGAAATAAATAAAATAGAGAATAGAAAATTACTAGAGAAAAATCAGTAAAACCAAAAGTTGGTTCTTTGAAAAAGATCAACAAAATTAATAAATCATTACTTAGCCTAATGCAGGAAACAAAAGGAGAGAGAAAAAACCAAATTACTAGAATCAAGAAAAAAAGGGGCATCACTACTACCTTACAGAAATTAATGGAATACTATAAACAGTTATACATAAAAAAAATGAGACAACATAGATGAAATATACAAATTCCAGAAAGATATAAACTGCTGAGACTGACTCGAGAAGTAGAAACCTAAATCTGAAAAAGAAGCAAAAGATTGAATTAGCCATTTAAAAGTTGTACACAAAGAAAAGTCTAGGCCTAAACTTCACAAGTGAATTCTACCTAACTTTTATTGATGAATTAATACCAATCCCCTACAAACTCTTCCAAAAAGTGGAAGAGGGAGGCATATTTCCAAACTATCTGAGGCAATATTAATATATCAAAACCAGACAAGACATCATGAGAAAAGGAAACAACAGGTCAGTATTTCCTATAGAGATGCAAAATTGCAACAAACTGCTATCAAACTGAATCTAGCAGTACAGAAAATATAAAGGATTATACATTAAGGCCAAGAGGAATTTATTCCAGGAATTCATTGTTGGTGTGGCATTCAAAAAACTAGACTTTATCATTGGAATATAGGACAAAGATCATATGATACAGAAAAAGCATTTGGTAAATCAAACACCTTTTCATGATACAAGCTGAGAGGGGAACTTCCTTAATTTGTAAAAGGCATTAATGAAAAATCTTCAGTTAACATCATCCTTAATGGTAAAAGACAGCAAGTTGTCCTCCTGAGATCAGGAACAAGACAAGAATGTCCACTCTCTGCACTTCTGTACAACACTGTATTGGGTATTCTATCTAAGGCAGTTAGGTAAGAAAAGTTTAAAAGGGATCTAGATAGGAAAAAGAAAAACAAGACTATATGAAGAGATGACATCTTATTTATAAATCCTAAAGAATTAAAAAGAAAAACTCTAAAAGAAGTTAACAAGGCTGCAAGATACAAGATCAATATACAAAAATTGGTTGTACTTATATATACAATTAACAATTTAGAAATAAAACTAAGGAACCAGTTTATAATAGCAACCAAAATAATTGTATATATATAATGAAATTTAACAAAAATGTAAGACTAAAAAAACCACTAAAAAAAGCTTTGAAAGAAGATAGATAAATGGAAAGGCATTACATATTCATGACTAGGAAGACTTAATAATGTTAAGATGACAGTAGTCTCTGGTTAGTTTCCTATGGCTGACTTAACAAATTACCTTGAAGTTGGTGGCTTAAAACTACAGAAATGTATTCTCTCACAATTTTAGAGACTAGAAGTTCAAACTCACAATGTTGATGTGGCAGATCTCCCTCTGAGGTTTGTAGAGGACAATCTTTGCTTGCCTCTTCCAGCTTCTGGTGACTCCAGGCATCCTTGGCATGTGGCTTCATAACTCAGGATGTCCATCTCCGTCTTTATATGTAATTTCATTCTGAGTGATTGTGTCTTCTCTTGTTCTGTCTCTTATAGGAATGCTTGTGATTACATTAGGGACATGCTTGGGTAATTGAAGATGATCTTATCACAAGATCCTTAGTTAATTGCATCTGCAAAGATCCTTTTTTACAAGTATGGTCTCATTCACAGATTCTGGATTTAGACTGTGGACATATTCTTTAGAGGTGACCATTTGCCTACTATATTCCCTGAATGGATCTATAGATAGTACATAATCCCTATGCAACTACCTTTTACTTTTTTTGAGAAATTGACATCATCCTAAACTTCATATAGAAAACAAGGGACTTTGAATAACTGAAATTATCTTAAAGTAGCAGGATAAAGTTGGAAGGCTCATGCTACCCAATTTCAAATCTTACTGTGAAGGTATAATAATCAAGACAGTGTGGTACTAGTATAAAGACAGACTTATAGATCTATGGAATAGAGTTAAGAGTCTAAAAATGAATCTACACATTTTTCAGTTGATTTTTTTTTTCAAAAAGTCAGTTCAATGGGGAAATAACCTTTTAACATGTGGTATGGGAACAACTAGATATCCACTTGTAAAGAATGAAGTTGGACATCTACCTCACACCATACACAAAAATGACTCAAGGTGGATCATAGAACTAAATACAAGTGCTAACACTAGAAAACTCTTAGAAGAAAAAGGAGGAGTAAATCTTCATGAGTTGGGATTAGGCAATGGTTTCTTAATTATATCAACAAATCACAAGTGGCAAATACATTGGATGTCATCATTTCAATCAACCAAACAATTGGAAAAATTTGAACTTCAGCAAATATCTTTTTTTGGGTGACTGTGACCAAAATGTATATAAAAATTGGTAATTTTCCTGTTTGCTGGAGAAATTCCAGTCTCTTACTCTTGTAGGTGGTGGTCCACAGATGTAGGATTAGGGAAAAACTTTGTCTAAGTGAGGAAATTTATTAGGAGGTGGGAAAGCCAATCAGAAGGTCAAAGTTGAAAAAAACTGATGTCTGAAAGACAAAGGTGTACATCTTGAGGTAAAAGCCTAGATGTAGAATAAATGGGAGGAAAAATCTCATTTGTAGTTGAATACTTCCTGCCTTTATCTCTTCAAATTCCAAGAACTTAAGGACAAGTGCCTTGAGCTATAGGTAATGTACTGAAAGGGATTAAGACTCCAGAAATGTCTGTATGTTTGGAGTATGTTCTATGTGAACCACTCCTGTTCACATCTGTTGGACACAGAAGTTCTCCTACTGGGTGCCTATAACCCAGCTTGTTTCTTTCTAGAATCTTTTACCTATGGACTACATCTCTTTAAAAATATTGGCTGTGAAAAATTTCAAGTCTTTCCTTGTTTCCACCTTGGAGATAACAAGATACAACTCTTACATACAAGGTAAAATGGTTCTCCCATTTCAAACGTTTAGACAAACCAGTAATGGTTTCTCAAACAGTCACAATGGAATTGCAATGTTGTCTTTGGGATTAAAACCCCAAAGGACTCAAACACATGCTATTCCAATAAAAAAGGTTTCCTTTTATTGTTTTATTTTTTTCAGTAAAAAATGCAAATGAAATTCCTGGATTTTTGTTTGGCACCCATTTTGATTTTTCTTTTTGAATAGTGAAATGTATTCACTATTTACTGAAGATGTAAAAGTACAGCAGTATGTTCAGTGATGATTCTAATGAATAATTTTATTAAATATCCTACCAGTGGCAAATGAAAGAAGTAACACTAAAGAAACTTTGATGCTCCCACTATTGCTTCATATGTATTTATTGATATTTTTCACAATGCCCTGGATAAGGTATTTTACATACTTTGTATTCATAAAATATTGATTTTTTTCATAAAGTTTCACTTTGGGTTATTTCCCATATCTTGATAAGCTCAAGTTCAGTCTCTCTGAGAGGTGGAAAGCTCACTTTTAACTGAAAAGTCAGTGTATACTTGTGTGATGATGCTGACAGAGACTTGTACATCATTGTTAATGCTCTGGGTGCACTTATTTATAAATTATAGGTATAGCAGAATCTCAGATATGGTCATGTTTTACCAAATGAGATATGGGGACAGTTTCTGTTTTATTCTAGAGAGAATACTTTTTCTCATTTTGTTTCAAAATGACTTCAAAGACAGAGTGAAAGGGGTTTTATTCTTAGCAACTCTCTGATGACAGTAAATCACATGGTTTTAGGAACAAAAAAATTATCTGGAAAGAACCTCAGAAGTCAGTCTTGTTATTTTACAGATTAGAACCTGTAACTCCAAAGCTTTAAGTGATTTTTCCAAGGGAACATTTAGCTAATGACTGAGCCAGAAATGGAATCTATATTTGCCTCATTCCAACTCCAGTGTTGTTTTTCTACTACACAATCCTATTTTGCATATATCATGTCAAAATAACTGGTCAGTTCTCACAAAGTCTAGTTGGTTATGTGGCCCATTAGCCTGTGACAAGCAATGTAAAATTCTCCATTTTGTGTATTTCATAGGTGATGTTATAAATGGTATTACATGGTGCAGTGCACTTTATGAAGACAATGAGGAAAGGTGTCTTTCTAGTTTTTGTATCAGAATATATCTTGTTTCGTTCTAACAACTTGATTCTATTTTACTACTACCATGAACTCTGTAACTAATCAGTTTTCCCTTTTCTGACTGGTTGCTAGAAAGCCAAGAGCAAATGTCTGGCCTAATTTTACTGTAGAGTGCGCTGTGTAACGACTCCTTCTGTTATCATTAGTTCTGGCTCAGTTTTACATCTCTACCCTTGGTTTTATGTTTGTTTGTTTTGCTTTTACACCTGTTTCTATTTTGCTGTATTTCATTTGGTTATTGCAACTTACGTCCTTTTGTAGCAAGGCAAGTATAAATGAATAAATATAGGATTAAACTCACTGTGCAACCATTCTATCATAGATCAAGTTTCAGCATTTATTCCATGGTTTATTTTGAATAGATCTATAAAGGCTTTTCTAATCCAATTTGATTGGTTTACGCTCTACAACCTTGGGTTAGTCTCATTTTGATAAGTTTACATCAGGGAGATGACATGAGGAAATTAAATTATTTTGTAACTCGTTTACATAATTTGATTGGCCTGAACTACATCTGAACCTGAATTTGAATTTACAGAAGATAAATAACAGATTGGCTATAGAAAGTGTCTCATATAAATACAGAATAATGTTAATTGCAAGTACTTTTAAAATTCTTTTAACCAGGTAAAATGTGTGCTTTATTGGGGGTTTCCATGGAGTTGAG
Organism: Manis javanica; assembly: GCF_040802235.1. Taxonomy (NCBI): domain Eukaryota; kingdom Metazoa; phylum Chordata; class Mammalia; order Pholidota; family Manidae; genus Manis; species Manis javanica. Next base: position 56,952,622 of record NC_133161.1, on the reverse strand, counting down.
AAAGCTGTTTGTGTGGCAGATAAGTTTCTGAGAGAAGATCAATGGTATTGGCTTAAACTTCAATGGGTGCTCTTTTCCAAATATTTCACATTTATTAGCAGTGAGGAATGACTTAAAGGGATAAAGATACACTGTGGATTACAGAGTAGCTCAGAATTTATCTGGCAATCCTAGTTCATGTTTGCAGTTTGTTCAGGACATAATGATGATCTGGTTTTGCTTGCAAGTTGATTTTGTTTATAAAGGAACGTTTACTGTTTCTGGTTATTCTATTAACAAGACTACACGACCTCAAAAGCAAAATACTTCATCTGTCCTTTCTGAGTTTCTTCCACCAGCTTTTCTAAGTATTCAGCTATGTGAGCCTTTACTTGTCTGTTACATGGGGTGACATTAGAATTTAAGAATCAGTAAATGCTTTGAGGAAAACAGTGGCACAAGATTTCACACCCACTTCTCTATGGTTTTCTTTGCTCCTTGACCTTGGCCTTTGACTTCCTGGCAGCTGCAATTATTCTCTGATCACTTCAAAGAGCTGGTGCTCATAAGTCTATCCAGTTAACATAGTTATTCTCAGCATGAAGATTAATCTGATCCAAGCTACATAGCATATCATAGAATTTCTGTTGTAAAACAATACTGTGAAGTATCCATTTCAGTAACAATAAATGTTCCCTCTTCTCTTTGCTGAACTTAACAACTAGCACTGGGTCTGAAACTAATGGCAAATTTTGATTTCTCTAAGTTTAGGAAATCCAAGTGGTAAAATGTAAGCTCTCCTGATTTCTCTGTGACCTCTATCCTGCCCACGTTGTCTTCTAGTCAACTTACTAGATGCTTCCACTTGACCACGGTATCCCGCAAGCTTTGCCCTTTCCTTAAGATCTCTTTTAAGCTGCCTTTTCCTTCAAAACTCAATAGTTTGAACTTTCAACTCTAATTCCTTTATGCTGACCTCCTCCTTAAAGCAGAGTTGGCTATTAACTCTCCTTTCTCTCAACTCTTGTCTTTCTGCTTCATTTTCCATCCTCTGGGTAACTTTTGAAATTCGGGTCTTATGACATCACTTCACTGCTTGATATCTCTCAGACAGTCTCCAAACCCCTGGGAAAAAGCACCAACTCCTTGGCATGGTATGGAAGGCCCTTCATGTGCTGGTCACAGCCTAATTTTCTAGCTACATTCTTAACTTTTTTCCATATGTATCCAAAGGTACAGATTTTTCCAGACTTTTTCATGGAAACAGATTCAGTTTTCTTCTAGAACATGTTGTATCTCTCATGCCTCTCTTTCGGTTATGCTTTACTTTCTTCTTCAAAAGCTGCTCCTCCTTTCAGAGAATTCCGCTTGAGCCTCTAAGGTCCACTGAAGCATCATCTCTGTTGTAAGACCTTCAATGTTCTCCCTCCCAGCTTTTAGAGGCCCCCAAACACTATGATGATTCAAATATTGTCCTTTTTACATTTTAAGAGCTTAAAAATGCTGTTACTTGTTCTTATGTTTTTTTGCAGCTGGTATATTAGTTCCTGAGGCTCCTTTTCCCTTGACAAGTGCTTGACAAGTAGTAATTGCTTTACAAGTGTTTGCTTTCTAGAACTGAACTGCAGTGAACACTAGGGTTTGGCCTGGGCCTCGGGCTGATTCTTCAGGCAGAGGGCTAAGTGTTCTGGGCCCTGCATGGAAGTCCCAGGGGAGGCAGTTTTGGTCAGGTGGGTTTTTCAGCACTTGTCAGCTCCTAACATACAGGTAGCTAGCTGCCAACTTTCCCTTACAACTAGGGCCAACCCTAGATATTATGAAAGATATTATCATTTTTAAGCACAACAAAGTTTTTTTCCTAATCCCTTCATAGAAACTAAATTTTGTACAGTTGCATGTAGAAAAAAGACCATAAAGAAACACTAATCTCATAATTTGAGCCAGAAGTTGCAGCTACATCTTTAAATTTAGTTCTGAATGGCCATCAGGGTATAATACCTAGTGGCTCTATGATTCCTTAGTAAGGTAGCTGGCTCTTAGCTGGGGGTGAATTTTATTTGCTGAGCTCAGAGGTATTTGAGTTGCTTCTTAGATTAAGGTTATTTTCTAGCTTATGCTCTAAAGATCTAAACTGTAATGTAGCTTTGAATGCAAAACAGGCATCTGCTTGTGCCTGAAGCAGTGGAAAAAAGAGGTCCTAGTGTACTTCATATAAAGTTTCCCAAATGCATGTAGTGTTATCCAATTGAAGAAACACCAAGGAGAAAAAATAAGTAAAAACACTTTTGGGCACACCGTGGGACACCTTAATCAGGTTGGAATGGAAAAAATAGAACTAATGCAGTTATATCTGGAAGAATATTTATAGAAAGAAAATAGTATATTTGCTCTTTGCAAAGCCCGAGGGGTTTATTCTGCTGTCTGTTTCTGCAGGACTAGTGTTTACATTGTAGTGATGGACACAGAGGGGAGAGAACATCTCTAAATGACAGAAATTTGAAAGGGAGAGTAGCCCCCTGAGGAAAGTCACCAAGAGGAGCTACTCAGCTCCAAATCAGAGGGGCAGCCAGGCCTGCAGGAGGAGGGACAGGGTGGACCTCTTGGGTGTTGGCACGTTACCTGCCTGAGTGCCCTCTTCCAATCCCCTCAAAGTGGGAAAAGCAACAGAGAATCTTTCCCAAGCACTACCTTCCTCACAAAGACAATTCGAAAGGGAGCTGCGTACCCCAGAATCAAGCAGAGAGTTGCTGCGGCTGGACTCCCTTCTGCTCCCCAGCTCACCTACTTGCTGCAGCTACCACCTTCTGTGTGAAAAGTGGAAAATTGGATAGAGGGGTAGATCCTGGGTTTCCGAAACTAAAGAGTCAGCACAAAAGGAGGTATGGGACTGTACACTGAATGGGAAAGTCTTTAGATGACCAGGAAAGGAGCATCATAACAGGTAACACAACATATATCACAACACACAAGCCATTGGTCTGTAATGTGTATTCCAAGGGGCACAGCACAGATTGCAGAAAATCTTAAGTGGAATAGCGGTGATCAGAGTCTCTTAAAGGGATTTTTGAAGAGGTAGAGTTTAACCTCCCACTTCCATGCCAAGAAATGACTCCTCTTGAGAGGCTAGAAGTACCTTCACAACCTCCCATTGATGATCACTATTGTTACTTCTAATGATTTCTAAATGCAGTGAATATATTTATTTAATGCATATTTTACTTTCTGTTGAGGCATGACATAGAAAAGAAGTCATGTGAAATAATTTGATGTATAGGATAATATTATGCTATCTGGATTTCTTCATGGTATTGCACAAACAATACTAAATGCACCAGTTTGAACTTTGCCCTTGGAAACTGGAACTGCAAGGCCAAGTGCTCACTGCTCCTCTTTAGCCTCTGCCTTTCTTGGGACCTCTTTTCCCTGAGCTTCACTGAATTTATGTCTTACAAAGTGGCAGCACTACCCCAAATTTTAACTTCAGCTGGCGGACACATTTCACTATTGATTAGCAATGTCTCTTATCTCAGGTGCAAGCCAGTCTGCTATGCCTCCGTCCATCAATTCTGAGTGAGCAAGGACTGCATGACGAATGCTTAAAGGTTCTCTGCCCTGCTGGGCCTTGCAGAGCTTTTTCAGGAAAAAAAGGAAAAAGAAATGCTGGCTCCTGGCCTGTGCTTTGAGTTGTGAAAGATAGTCCTCTAACTTAACGTATTTCTCTGAATTATCCCCACATGTTACTTGGTTTTTAAAATGTGTGCATTACATGACAAAAACTGTTAGCTATCAATATTGACCCAGATAAGAGTCTATCAGATTCGGAGTTTCTCATTGAAAATAGATTTAGTCATTTAACACAAACCATCACAGAAACAAAATACAAGTCACCAAGCAAGCATCAAACCCTCCACTCCTAACAAATGCTATCCCAACAAATAATCATTACCTAGTGCACTAACATAGCCTAAATTTATTTCATCATTATTCATTACATGGAGAAACATATATTAAAAGAAAAACACTCTAAACATCTCCAAGGCCTTGAAAATAGCTTATTTTTTGAGATGCTTAATTTAATTCAAACATTCCACACTTGCTGATTAAATGCAAAGCAACATGAAATAACACTCTATCTATAGCACATTTTTCATTCATTGCGCAGAGCTGGCCTGAGGCATGTTTTAAAAAGTACCAGATGTATTTTTTTTGAGAAATACATTTGTCTTTGTGTGATGACAGATGCTCTTTGAAATTACAAAGTATGTAATGGCAGAGTTTGAAATCAGGAAATTCAATTTTTTCCCAAGTCACATCTAAAAAAGAAAGCTCACCATGAGGTTCTTTAACACGATCACGTTACATGATGATCGCCTCCCACTTTGAATTTGGTACCCCAGCCAGGAGGACTATCTAATTCTGAAAGGCAATGAGTTCATTTAAGTACCATTTTCCTGTTTGACTGGGGTGTTGGGTGGTACTGACATAAGTTATTGACCTATGTTATAGCCTAGGGTCTAAGCCATTTTCTTTTTCTCTGCTCCTCATAACTGTGGATGACACTCAGGAGAAGGTGACAAGTTTTTCACTTTTGGTAAGACAAAGCTAATATTCATAAGGGAAGGTGTCTGTACTGTGGAAGTAATTCTTCCCCCCCTTTAAGGACATCACTGTGATGATAGTGGTTACAAAGGTGAATAAACAGAGCCATACAATTGTGAGATATGTTTTCCCAGGTTGCTAAAGATAAAGAAAAATTAAGTGTACTCTGTTGATGAGTCTGTGTGTAGATTACATTCTTATTTATTGGTAGGAATATAAATGGAAACATACTTTAGGGGAGATGATTTGATACTAAAACTATAAAAAGATTTTGGGCCAGAAATTCTGCATCTAGGTATCAATCAAATATATTTGTAAAGACTGGAGACATGAATATTCATTGCAAGACTGTTTTAAAGCAAAAAGCAACCTAGATATTTAACCAATAAGGGACTGGTGAAATTAATTAGGATTTTTCCACCTAGCAGTTAAATTATATAAGAGGGTGAATGTTTTGCTACATTTGTGTAAAAATAAGAATTTATATATTTATATACACACATACATATGTACATATACACACATGCACATTCATATGAAGTCATTTATATGCTTTTCTATGCAACACATCCATGAAATGTTTCATGGTACATAAGAAACTGCTAAGCTATTTTTTATGGGAAGAGAACTGAAGCCTGAGATGGGAAAATGATATACATTTTTATTGTATTTATTATTTTGTGTTGTTAGAAAATTTAAGTCCATGAATTCCTTTTAATAAGTATTTTTTAAAATATATTTTTTCAGAAAAGTTCATTTTGGGATAAATTCTATTTCTTTTTTGTTTTACATTTATGTTATTAAGGATACAGTATCCCAGTAGGCCAGTTGAAAAGATAAGACTGTGGCCGTACAAGAAGACACAATATTAAGAGTACTCGTACCACACTATTTCTTTCCATCTTGGTTTGGTAGATGACTAAATAGTAAGATAAATTTATCTGGTAGATAAATTTCTGGGGTTTCACAGAAATACAATTAGTTTATCATGTTCTGTCTGCCTGCACATTTCTTCTAGAAATATTGTCTTTTCTCTTTGGGAGTTTCTCTTCCCTCCTTCCAACCATGTGTCCACGGAGTTGGGGGGTTTTAATCTGACTTTGCCTTGTTGACCAAGGGTTCCCAGGGAGAACACTAGATTCAAGCCTAGCCAATCAAGTCCTTCCCTGGGAGCTTGTAATCGGGTTAACATGAAGTAAACACACATAAACACAGCTACATACACACACTCTTTCTCTTTCTGTTTCTCTCTCTCCCCCGTCCCTCACCTCTTTCTCATATACGTAAAAAACATTTTTTAAATTAGAAAACACAAAATAAGGATATTTTGAGAGTTACTTAAACATATCTATAATATTGTGTGTATATTATACATACCATAAACAGCACAAGATGCCCAAATTCTGCAAATTGTATTAAGTGAGGCAAAGATTTGACATTTCTGTTTGAAATTTTGCTTTAATTTCCTGGATTTCTTTGAAAGGAATTTCTCCTTTAAAGATTCCAGGGATGCCAAAATAAAGACTATTACTGTAACCACACTGGAATAATATCAAAATGACAAAACAAAAAAATTATGGGAGTAATTGTTACATATTTGCTTTTTTGTAAAATTAAAGACAATATGTTTTGTATTACAATATGACCTCTCCCTAGGACAAGCTCTGAGAACTCACTGACTCATATTTGATAGTTTATTGTTTGTTTTCATGTTACATCTAGTAAAAATGCACCATCATGAAGGGTTTTGGGTATCTATAGAATATTATAGGCTAAATATTTTTACACCCCAGGACTACTGATCATCCCTTCCACCAGCCTGCCATAAGAAGTCTTTTCAGTTTGAAAAGTTTTCATTTAAACCCTATGGTGGGTTCCAAATACACACGTGTTGCAATAGAATTAATTAAAATAACAGAACATGAAAACGATAGAATATCCAGCAGTAGGAGATTGGTTTTAAAGTAGAGGCAAGGATGGGTAGTTTCAGGATCTTTCCCCTGAGAAGAGAGCATGCCTAGAAATATTGGTAGGTTCTAACTAGGTGTGGTGAAAGTCAGGTTCAAATGTGTGATCAAAATCTGGACCCTGATAACTTGCCCAAACTCAGAGACATATTTGGCGTAAGTGAGTAGACGGGCCATCTTGACTGGAACAGATGGTCCCAGCTGCCAAGTCATGAGAGATGCTTTTGGAACTGTGTGTTTGTAAGAAGCCATAAATGACATGATGATGATAGCACTGTGTAAGCAAGAGATCTGATGACTTAGTGGAAAACGAACTGAACTTGGGGGAGAGCTATTCTACATAATCTAGCCTGAGGCATGACAGGGGCTTACAAATGGGGATAATGACAGAAATTTGTAATTGACCCATTGCATTAGTAATAACAATGATTAATATTCTGCTTTAAAGCAAAATGTATTATTTCATTTAATTTTCCTAACAATAAGGAAGCTCTTATAACCTCTACTTTATGCAGGTAAAGGAACAGGTTCAAATAATTTAGGGAACTTGTCCAGTCGGTAAGCAGTGGCCCCAGATTTCAGGCTAGGCTGTCTGGCTCCCCCATGCTATGATGCCTAATTGGGTTTGGTAACTTGACCGCCTTACCACCCCTTCTCTCTGAGCCATCCCCTGCCACTTTCCTCTTTGCTGACTCTTCTCTAACTAGTCTGGCCTCGTTGCTGTTCCTGAACAATCACTTTTATAACAGCTTTTGCTGCTCTTATTCCTTCTGCCTCAGTGAGTCAAATGCCTTCTTCATCTTTTTCAGGATGTCGTGCTCAAGCATCTAGTCCCTGGGCCATTTCTTACCTTCCCATGCAAAGAAGCCTCCCCACTCTCCTCATACCTTTATCCTGCTTCAGCTTTCATGGCAGAATTTATCCAACCTTACAGGCTACTTATCCATTTACTTGTTGACTGTCTCGACAGCCACATCAGAGTATAAAATCTTTAATATTAATAGGTTACTTATTTTCACTCCAGTGCCTGTGTGAATGTACACAAAGTCGACATTTAGGAAATATTTGTTAAATAAATGAACAAGGGAAACAGCTAAAATTTTCTGTTGCAAATTTGATTTAAGGACATGTCCCAAATGTGGCAAACCTGTAACCACTAGACAGTCAATCCCACAAAGGGATGGATCACATCTTTTCAGCATTATATGCCCAGTATTTGACATAGTACCATAGTAGGATGATGTGTTCATTAGTGTAACCAATGAATTAAAAATAATACATGCACTTAAGGGTAATAGGTGTACTACATTAGACACATTGCTTCCACCTACCTCTGGTGGTTCATCCCTCCAGGCTTTCTTTTTCCATCTGCTCACACTTAGTCTGATGATCCAACCAGACAGCAGTGTGAGCTCGTGGAGCGCTCATTTATTTCCTGAATGGATTGCTCTCGTCTGTCTCTTCTCAAGGTGTTTCTTGTGTGAACCACTTACTGGCATTCCTTAGTTATTATTTTATCTTTTTGTGCATTCCTATTTTTTCCATCCAATTTCTTTTCATAATCTGTATTATCCTAATGTTTCTTTGCATCTTTTACAAGAGTATGCACATGAATGACAAAATGAATGAATTTATTCAAAGTGAAAAAACTTTTTGTAATAGCGTGAATGAAAATAAAATGCCTATGTATCAAGCAGACAGAGTGAGCCATGTGACAGTTTAATTAACTGAAATGGGACTAACTTAATAGGCCACTTACTGCAAACTATAAAAGCCATTTGGGCCAGACGGTTCAAGGGTGGAATATGTACCATCCTCTGAAAAAAGATAGTATAAATTCTCCTAAGATTTTTCTAAGTTTAGTTATTCCTTATTTGATTGGTTTTCACTGAGAAAAAAATTAGACAAAACATCTCAAATATAAAATCACATGTAATGCATGAATATTACTCATTTTTTATTGAAATATAGCTGATACACAATATTATATTGGTTTCAGGTATAAAACATAGTGATTCAACAATTACACCCATTGCTAAATGCTTACCACAATAAGTGTAGCTACCATATGTCGCCATACAAGGACATTAAAATGTTGTTAACTATGTATCCTATGCTGTACTTTCATCCTTTTGATAGTTTATTTTACAATTAGAAGTTCGTATCTCTATCCCTTTCATCTGTTTGGCTCATCCTCCCACTTCTCTTCCTTACGGGAACCACCAGTCTGTCCTCTGTGTCTGAGTCTATTTTTGTTTTGTTTGTTCATTACTTTTGTTCTTCAGATTCCGCATATAAGGAAAATCATATGATATTTGTTTTTGTCTGACTTACTTCCCTTAATGTAATATCCTCTAGGTTCATCCATGTTGTTGTAAATGGCAAGAATTCATTCATTTCTATGGCTGAGTAGTATTCCATTATATATATATATATATATATATATATATATATATATATATATATATATATGTACAACTTCTTTTTTATCCATTCATGTATCAGTGGACATTTAGGTGGTTTCTGTACCTTGGCTATTGTAAGTAATGCTACAATAAGCATAACAGTACATATATTTTTTTCAAATTATTGATTTTGTTTTCTTTGGATAAATTCCCAGAAGTGGAATTTCTGGGCTGTAGAGTATTTCTATTTTGAGTTTTTAAAGAAACTTCCATATTGCTTTCCATAGTGGCTGTACCAATTTACATTCCCACCAATAGCGTAAGAGTATTCTCTTTTTTCCACATCTTCACCAGCACTTGTAATTTCTTTTGTTGATCCTAGCTATTCTAACTGATGTGAGATAATATCTCATTGTGGTTTGATTTGCATTTCCCCATGTGTGATGTTGAGCAACCTTTCATGTGTCTGTAGACCATCTGAACATCTTCTTTGGAAAAATGTCTGTTTGGGTCCTTTGCCCATTTTTTAACTGGATTACTTGTTTTTCTGATGTTGAGTTTTATGAGTTCTATTTATATTTTGGGTATCAGATATCCTCCTATTCAATAGGTTGCCTTTTCATTTTGTTGAAGGTTTCTTTTGCTATACAGAAACTTTGTAGTTTGATGTAGTCCGGCTTGTTTATGCTTGCTTTTGTTTCCCTTACCTGGGGAGACATAACAGAAAAAAAAATCACTAATGCTGATGTTTAAGAGTTCACTGCTTATGTTTTCTTCTAGGAGTTTCATAGTTTCAGGTCTTATATGTAGGTCTTTAATCCATTTAGTTTATTTCTGTGTATGGTGTAAGACAATTATCCAGTTTCATTCTTTTGCATGTAGCTGTCCAGTTTTCCCAACACCATTTATTCAAGAAACTGTCTTTTTCCCATTGTGTATGTATATTCTTACTTCCTTTGTCATACATTAATTGACCCTATAATTGTGGACTTACTCTAGGCTCTCTATTCTGTTCCATTACCATTGATCTATCGTCTATTTTTGTGTCAGGAACACACTGTTTTGTTTACTGTAGTTTTGCAGTATAGTTTGAAATTGAGGCATTTTATTCTTTCTTTTTATTCTCCATCTTTATTCTTTTTCTCAAGATTGCTTTGACTATTCAGGGTCTTTTGTAGTTCCATATACCTTTTAGGATTATTTGTTCTAGTTCTGTGAAAAATCCCATTGGTATTTTGATAAGGATTGCATTGAAACTGTAGATTGCTTTGGGTAGTATGACTGTTTTAATAATTTTAACAATATTCTTCCTATCCATGAGTATGGGATAGACTTCCATTTATTTGTGTCTTATTCAATGTCTTTCATCAAGACTTACTGTTTTCAGTGCACATGTCTTTCACTTGCTTAATTAGATTTATTCTTAGGTATTTGATTCTTTGTGATGCATTTGCAAATGCAACTGATTTCTTCATTCTCTTTCTGTTCGTTATTTCTATATAGAAGCACAACCGATTTCTGTATACTGATTTTAGTATCTTGCAACTTTACTGAATTTGCTTATTCTAAAAGTTTTTCAGCAGAGTCTTTAGGGTTTTTTATGTAGTATAGTGTCATCTGCAAATAGTGAAAATTTTATTTTTTCCTTGCTAATCTGGATGCCTTTTTTATTTCCTTGTCTGATTGCTGTGAACAGGACTTGTAGCATACTACGGTGAATAAAAGTGATGAGAATGGGCATTCTTAGCCTGTTCCTTATCTTAGAGGTTTGTTACATATGGCCTTATGTTGAGATATACTCCCTTAATACCTGCTTTTGTTTTGCTAATATTTTGTTGAGGATTTATGCATCTATGTTCATCAGGGATATTGATATTTAATTTTCTATTATTTTAGTGTCTTTGACTGCTTTTGGTATCAGGGTGAAGCTAGCCTTGTAGAATGAATTTGGAAGCTTTCCTTCTTCAATTTTTTGGAATAGTTTGAGAAGGATAGGTATTAACTCTTCTTTAAATGTTTGGCAGAATACCTGGGAAGCCATCTGGTCCTGGATTTTGGTTTGTTAGGAGTTTTTTTTTTTTTTTTTGATTACCAGTTCAGTTTCATTACTATTAATTGGTCTGTTCAGATTTTCTATTTCTTCCTGGTTCAGTCTTAGAAGACTGCATGTTTCTAGGAATTTATCCATTTCTTCTTTTTTGACCAATTTGTTGACATGAAAATTCTTTTATCATGATAAATTTTATGACATGATAAATTTTGTTTATCTTTTCAAAGAAACAGATCTTAGGTTCATTGATCTTTTCTATTTATTTTAGTCTCTATTTCAAGTATTTCTTCTCTGATCTTTATTGTTTCTTTCCTTCTACTAATGATGGGCTTTGTTCTTTTTATACTTCCTTTAGGTATAGATTCCTATTGGATGAGATTGCTTATTTTTAGGTATTTCTTGTTTCTTAATGTATTCCTATTATGCTATAAGCCTCCCTCTTAGATGGCCTTTGCTATGTTTCAAAGATTTTGTATCACTGTTTTTCTATTTTTATTTGTCTCCAAATATTTCATTATTCTCCATTATCCTCTTTGATGACCAATTGTTGAGTAGTATGCTGTTTAGCCTCCACATGTTTGGTTTTCTCTCTGTTTTTTTCTTGTAATTGATTTCCAGCTTAATACTATTCTATGAAAAGATGCTTGATATTAATTTTCTTAAATTTATTAAGATCTGTTTGTGGTTAAGAAAATTTAATTTTCTTAAATTTATTAAGATCTAAGATGTGATTTATCCTGGAGAATGTTCCATGTGTACTTACTTGAAAAGAATGTGTTGTCTTTTTGAGTTTTATGAACATTATTTATTAATGTGCATGCTTTAGATAGCACTCCCTTTCTATGTCTATAAAATTGTTTCCTTTCCTATTAAGATACATGATACTAATGAATATGAACCATATTTAAAATATTTAACTGTCTTAATAAATGCTTTCCCATCTCATATACATGCACCTCCCATATACATTCAATGAGGGAATGACTGCATATTGAGAAGCTCAGAAAAGGGGGTTTCCTAGATACATGGAGTACAGGTGTCTCCCCTTACCCAGGAGAGATGCATGGGTTCCACAACCCCCAGCTGATGCCAGAAACCACAGATAGTACTGAACCCTATATATATATTATATTTTTCCTACACATGTATGCCTATGATCAAATTTAATTATGAATTAGGCACAGTAAGAGGTTCACAACAAGTAATAATAAAAGAAGAACAATTATAACAATATACTATAATAAGTTATTAAAATATCTCAAAATATCTTTATATATATGTTTAACATATATATATAATACCTATTTGTATATTACTATGCTGTACTTGCCATTCTTCTTGTGATGATGTAAGAAGATACAATGCCTACATGATGGGATGAAGTAAGGTGAATGATAGTCATCGTGATGTCGTGTTAGGCCACTGACAACCTTCTCATGACAGGTCAGAAGGGGGATCATCTGCTTCCAGATCTTGATTGACCACAGGTAACTGAAACAATGGAGGTGAAACCATGGATAAAGGGAGACTACTGTACTCACTTTTGCTGGTGAGAAAATAGATACAACCGAGGTCTAGTTTGGTGATATACTGAAAATATGCAACCTGGAGAGCTTGTGCTAGAGGAGTATGAAGTATAATTCTTTTGAGAGATGGCACACTGCCTCCTAAAAGCTATGAAGTTGTTATAAAAAATGATCAGTAAATCACAAACATAATGCATGTGACAAACTAGAACACAAGCAGTTTACCAAAGATGAGTGATTCAGAAGGTTATAACTGCTAATAGTCTGATCAGCTGTAAAAACTTTCTACCTAGATAGAGTGCCAGATTCAGTCTGAAAGTGATTGGAGCAGGCATTTAAAGTGAACAGTGTATGTTAGAACCAAAGTGTATGTCAGTGTTCAAAGTTCACTTTCTGACTCCTGTACATTTATTTCACTCTCTCCTAATAGGTCTTGGCTCTCCAGGTCAAACTCTAGCAACTTGGGGGTATTATCTATTGTATTTGTCTCTAGAGAGAAAAGTTCTCACCAGAACAGAAATCCATTTGCTCTTAGTACTATTATTTCTTTTTGGGCTTGCCATCTTTGTTAATTTAAGTGGGGAATTTAAAATACTCTTTCAATATGACAACCTCAGTTGGCTAGTGATAAAATACTCTGAGTAAAAGATGGGCAAAAAATAATTCTTGGAAACAAGTAAGAAGATCAAAATGTCATGGGTATACATGTCACACTCAGAAAGAAATTGAACCTGTGAGTTCTTGCAGTTTTAACAAATGTCTTTGTGACAGGACCAAAATGTTAATAAAAGTGTGGTAGAGAAGAAACCCTGATACTAAAAAAATATACTGCTTATTGAATTAATGTAGTTTGTCATTGAAATAGTAGACTCTGATGACAGAATATCAGGCAAACACAATGAATGTTAAAAAGTGAACTGAGAAGTTAAATTTTCATATGAAATTAAAGTTATTTTGAAAATTTACACATTCCTACATTCAACTTTAAAGTTAACCTGAAGCCAGTTAGAGATACAATGTCATATATTTTACAAAAGTTTTAGTGCATATGTGACAATTTGGGAATAAAAATAACAATGACCACAAAAAAGGGCCATCTGAAATTTATTTTTCTAAATGATAAAAATTTCCAACACAAAATCATTTAAGTCGTCTCCATAGACAGAAGTAATTAACACCTATACTTGATTGGTGCCCTAAAAATAGCTTGGGGCTAAGTTTTTCTGTTAAGGCCATAGAGCTCATGTTAGAATTGGCTTGCTGTTCTCACAGAGATATTGATTCAGTGGTTTGGTAAATACTTTAATGTAGATAAGGCACAAAGAAGGGATATTTGGAAGTCTCATGGTGACAGTTTATTTTAGAATATTCTGAAGAGTAAAATAATGCTTTTTGAATTACCTTAGTTGAAGGACTTCAACGCTTTGAGGTGCCAATCAGAATTTTGTATGTGTGTGTTGGGGTGGTGGAAGGCAGAATGATTTTAAAGAAACAGATCTTTTCTTTCTAGAATAATGCAGCTATCAAACATTGAAAACTTTCTTTACACCTCTTTTTGACATGTTTAAAATGAAAAGGACAACTAGTAAAATGAAACCTGAATTCACAGAGCATAAGTGAAAAAGGTTTTATTTAGGAAGGAAACAGGGAAAGACCTAAAATGGATTGTTTATTTCCATTGTGCTTAGAAAAGAATTAAGATTCAGAATTCCAAATGCCATCGGAAATGACTTCCTTTAGGGTCCCAATGCATAAGGAAAAGGTCTAAATATCTAAAAATTAAATTCCATTGTCAGTTGCATAACAATAAACAATGAGAAGGTTAAAATGACTATAATTTTCAAAGACCTGAATCTCTGCTATGACCAATAAATTAGATCACTCACTTTTAAATTACACTTGTTTAAGGTTGCAGGAACTGACTATTTACTTATAAAATGAACACACTGCTTATAACAGAGTAGCGATGTCCTCTGGACTAGATTATTTGTATGATGTTCATTCTTATGGAGTATAGATAGATGACAATTTGAGCCTTATCATATTTTCTGGAGTTTTTTAGTGCTTTGATTTGAAAAAAAAAGCTGTCAGCTTCCATAAGTCATAGCTTTCTCCATGCCTTTAATTTTTAGAAGTGTATTATCTAACATCTTCTGTAGTCTCCCTAGTCACTTGTGGGCTATCTTTGAGAAAGAATATCTTCTAACCTTCTCTCACAGAACTTACAATCCTTAAAAAACAATCACCAGATTCACATTCAGGGCAAAGCTAATGGACTTTTAATGTACCAGTTTAATGCTGCCTCTTGCTCAAACTGTCTTCAGAGGCCACACTTACAAGGCACTTCCCCTTCTGAAAGGTAAAATTCATATCCTTGAGCAATTAGAAGTGAAAGATCTATTTAAAATGAAGCTGCTTATTTGAGGTGATAAGTTAAGAGTGAACTTTAGACTGATCAGTTCTTCAATCAGAAGTATAAAGAGCAGGCTTTCAAATCTCACACTGTTTGAAGAGAGATTAGGTGGCAAGGAAATTTTAGGTAACTATACCAGAAAGCAGAAATTGCTCCATAAATGCAATGGCTTAAACAATTATAAGGAAAAGTTAATTAATGATGTGAAAGGAATTTTCAATGATTATTTGTCAGAAAATATATCAAATTATGGTCCTAAATGGCTCATACTTCCTCTAACAGGTATGATTATGTATTGGAGAATCATCTGAATATGACAGTATTAATTCACTTCAGTATGAAGCAAAGCTGGGAATTTACACATCTTCACAACAAGCTTCAAAAGTTAAATAAACTCATAGATTCTTGATTAAAAATCAAAATTATAATGAATCAAAACTTGGAAGATAGTCCCATCAATTTTCTCATGTAATTGAATATCTGATAATTACAACTTTATGCTTTGTAACTTGAATAACATATTTACATGCTTTAAAAAATTTCAAACATGAAGATCAACAATTAGTTTCTTTCAGTAAAATAACTTTAATCATAGAATAAGGAACTACATTACATTGGTTTCCTTTTTATTTAGTTTAGTTACTGCTGATCAGTTATCTAAGACAACTTACATTTGTTAACACAGAGGCTAAGATACAAAAGAAAATGTTAAGTAAAAAATTCCATTGATTTTTATCTGAAGCCATATTTCAAAATTTAATAGTTTAAATTAACTTTAACATTAATCTTTAACATGTAGGACATGAAAGAAGAGGGAAAAAATAGAATATTGAGAACCCCTGTATTCATATTCTTTCTAGTTCTACATCTATAATAAATTTCATGAAACTTTTTTATCAGAAAAAGCCCTTTTTTTGATGGAAGATTTATTCCCTATTGGGAAAATAAAATCTATTTTATTAAAAGTTGTTTCTTAATAATCTGGTGAGTCTCAGATTAATACCAAAAAACCCTTACTGTGAAGGTAATCAGTACTTAAGCAAACACTACTGGTAAAATAACTTAGTAACTGGTACTTTTCATCTTCACTAGGAGATGAAAAGAACAATCAGAACATACTTTTTTCCTACAGTGAGTCTATGTCAAGTTAGAAATTAAGTCTCTCATCCTGACTTTAAGCCCACTGGAAACAATGAGTATTTTAGCTTTTAGAGTTTGTTGTTTTTTTAAAAACTTTATCATTTCACAGTAGGATATCGACATATAGTTAAATATTCCAAATTCTCAGAAGACCATAATATTCTAACCAATGTATATGACCAGGGTCTTCTTTATTTTAAACCTCCAGAATTTAATAAATCATTTTTTTAATTAAGTTGATGCATTTTAGAAGTTATACTGAATTACTACAATTTTCTCATCAGTAGGGCAATCTGGTTGCAAAGTTTATCACCTGGTGATTGTCAGCATCCTGTCAGCTTATTTGAATGAATAAGTAACTATCACCAAGAGTTAATTTAAATTCAATCCAATAAAGATTTGATAATGAGAAAATGATAAGACACAATATAGAATACATTTTAAATCTTGAATTGTACTTTCACTTTTGGGCCATTAAAAAGGATAAATATATACAATGTTTTTATTTATTTTTAGGCATATACAATAGCAATAGTATCTAGATCTGCATAGATGTTTTAAAATAAAGTATTTTAGGGGATTCTGGGAAGATGGCAGAGAGAGCCTGAATCCACCTTCTCCTACCTACATACAAAATCAACACCTACACACAGAACATTTCACCCTGAAGAAGAATGGAGACTGAAGTGAATACCTTCTATACAAGGGACAGAAAGATTACACACAGACAACCAAATGGCAGGGGAGAAAGAGATACTGTAATCATGGGAACCCCACCACCAGCACCATGACTGGCAGAGGGACAGGGGAGGGTTATCCCTGTGGGATCCATGTGTGGCCTGTTCTGAGGCACACAAAAAGCCTTCCAGCTTAGGCTTTTTACCTAGACCACAAGGTAAAGAACCTGTTTCAGAAATAAACATCCACCACTTGTTAAGGAAATTGTTGGAGGCAATCTAGATTGGAGAAGCTAGCCAGTGCCATCGTTCACACTTGTTCTGCACATTCTAGTGTGGCCAAGAGCAAGATTTGGGCTCACATACATCTCAGACTTGTCTAGGCAATCCCCTGACCCCCACCCATACTGAGGGAGTCCTGTCTTGCTGCCTGCTATTATCCACCAATCCAACACCCATCAGCAAGACTGGAAAGTTCCCAGACTCACAGGGAGGGTGTATGAATCTGTGGGCTGGTGCCACCAAAGCACCTCTCTGGAGCACCATTGGGGTACACACATACAACGCTGACCTCTGGACAATAGCAGGACCTTGTGAGCAATGAAATGGAATTCCCCAGAGCAGTCATACTGTGTAGGGGACATAGGGGAGCATGAACAGAGCCTGACTCCACACTACCAAGGGGACATATCAGATATACAAACCAGGAATTCTCCAGAGTGGTCCTGAGTGACCCAGGATGTATATAGACATATGGGTGAAGAGCCACAGGGGACTCAGCTTATGCCAGCCTGGGAGTTACCTGGAGTGCACCCACAATTGCTGCTGGGCCCCCACCTTCCCCTAATTAGAGGAGAACCTACAGGTGTCCACTCAGTATCCCCTCCAATGAGCTCCCAAATCCACAACCTTGGGACCATACCCTGGGAGACCAGCACCAGAAAAAGCCTGTTTCACACTTACTTGGCCTCCAGCTTGCCCAAACCATGAGGCACATGATGTCTACACAGGGGATTTTCCTATGCAAGTCCAATCCTTCAGGACTGGGAGGGCAAGCCCTTTCAACTGATTCATAGAATGAAGCAAAAAAGTCATACAAAATGAGCAGATGGAGGAATGTGCTCCAAAAAACAGAATAAGAAAAAAAAAAAGAAAAAGACCTAAATGAAACAAAGTTAACCAATCTACCTGATGAAGAGTTTAAATCAATGGTTATAAAGATACTTACTGGACTTGAGAAAGCAATAGCAGAACTCAGTGTCTTGGAAGATAGAGTAATGGAAAGCACTCAAACTAAACAGAAGATGGAAAAAGAATTAAATGCGAATAGGGTAAGGAAGCTCTGGGACAACATTAAATGTCATAACATCTGCATTGTAGGAGTCCCAGAAGGAGAAGAGAGAGAGAAAGAGGTAGAAAATTTATCTGAAGAGATAACAGCTGAAAACTTCCTTAACCTGAGGAAGGAAGGAGTACACCAGGTCCAGAAAGCACAGAGAGCTCCAAACAAGATGAACCCAAGAAGATCCACACCCAGACACTCTTAAAAGCAGCAAGAGAAAACAATATATTACATATAAGGGAAACCCCCTAAGGTTATCAGCAAATTTTTCTGGAAAAATTCCACAGGCCAGAAGGGAATGACATGATATATTCAAACTGCTAAATGGAAAAAAAAAAAAAATCCAACCAAGAATACTCTACCCAGAAAAGTTACCATTCAGAATTGAAGGAGAGCCCCCTAGGTAAAAATAAGTTAAAGTGTACACCATCATTATACCAGTATTACAAGAAATGTTAAGGGACTTCTTTCAGAGGAAAAGCAAAGACCCTAAAAAGAAGCAAAAAATTTAAGAAAGGGAAAATTTTCCACTGGCAAAGCAAACATATAGCAAAGTTATTAGGTCTATTATTGAAAGCTAATATGAAGGTTGAGAAGACAAAAGTAGCAAAAACAATTACATCTAAAATAAGGGAATAACATAAAAAGGTGTAAAAGAAGATATATACATAAAACATGGAGGAGAGGGAGTAAGAATTTTTTGCTTTCAGAATGTGTTCAAAGGTAAGTGGCTATTAGCTTATTATAGATTATTCATAGGATGTAAGTTAAGAACCCCTTGGTAATCAGAAACCAAAAACTTATAATAGATACACAAAAATGAAAGAGAAGGGAACCCAGCTATAGTACTACAGAGTCATAAAACACAAGAGAGCAAGAGAGGAAGAAAGGATCAGAAAACAACAAAATAACAAGGAATAACAAATGACAAAATGGTAATAAGTACATATATATTGATAATTACATTAAATGTAAATTGCCTAAATGCTCGAGTCAAAAGACATAGAGTGACTGGATGAATAAAAAAACAAGACCTATTTATTTGCTGCCTCCAAGAGACTCATTTCAGACCTTAAGTCCCACACAGACTGAAACCAAAGGGATGAAAAAAAAAAAGCTGGAGTTGCAATGCTTATAGCAGACAAAATAGACCTCAAAACAAAGCAACAAGAGACAAGGACATTACATAATGATAAGAGGGATCAGCCCAGCACGATGATATAACTATAACTATGAAAAACATCTATGCACCCAACATAGGCTCATCTAAATATATAACCCAAATACTAACAAATCTTAAGGGATAAATTGGCAGTAGCATAATAGTGGGGGACTTTAATACCCCACTTAAGTCAGTGGGTAAATTATCCAGACAGAAAATAAAAAAATAAAGGCATTGAATCACCTTGAATCAGATGGACTTAACAGATACATACAGAATGTTCTACCCAAAAGTGACAGAATACATATTTTTCTCAAGTGCACAAGCAACAGTCTCCAAAATAGATCACAATTAGGACACAAAACAAGTCTTAACAAATTTAAGAAGATTGAATTTGTGTCAAGCATCTTCTTAGACCACAATGGTATGAAACTAGAAATCAATTGCAAGAAGAAAACTGAAAAAAACAAAAATATGTGGAGGCTAAACAGCCTGCTTCTATAGAATCAATGGATCAAGTAACAGATCAAAGAGGAAGTCAGACAATACATAGAAACAAATGAAAACAAAAATAAAATGGTTCATAATATGTGGGATGCAGCAAAATCAGTTCAAATAAGGAAGTTTATAGGCCTACCTCAAGAACCAAGAACTATCTCAAAAAATCTAACTCTACAACTAAAGGAAATAGAAAAAGAAAAAACAAAGCCCAAATTTAGTAGAAGGAGGGACATAATAAAGATCAGAGCAGAAAAAAAGAAAATAGTGACTGAAAAACAATAGAAAAAAATCAGTGAAACTGAAAGCTGGTTCTTCAAGAAGTAAACCAAATAGACAAACCCTAAGCCAGACTTATCAATAAAAAGGATACAAATAAAATCAGAAATGAAAAAGTTATAACTGACACTATAGGAATTCAAATATATAACTATGAATAATTAAATGTCAATAAATTGGACAACCTAGTAGAAATGGATAAATTCCTAGAAACATACACTCTTCCAAGACTGACTCAGGAAGAAACAGAAAATGTGAACAGACTAATTACTAGTAACAAAATTGAAACTGGTAATCAAAAATCTCCCAATAAGCAAAATTCTAGGACCAGATGGCTTGATGGGTGAATTCTATTAAACATTTAAAGATGAACTATTATCTAGCCCTCTTAAAGTACTACAAAGAAAAAGAGAAAATACTTCCAGACTCATTCTATGAGGCCACTATTACTCTAATATAAAAAGCAAAGACACTACATAAAAAGAAAACTACAGACATTATCTCTGATGAACATATACACAAACATCCTCAACAAAATATTAGCAAACAGAATTTAAAAAATACATCAAAAGGATCATTCATCATGATCAAGCAGGATTTATTTCAGGGATGCAAGGGGTAAAATATCTGTAAATCAGTGTGATACACCACATAAACAAAAGGGTAGAAACTATATGATCATCTCAATAGATGCTGAAAAAGCATCTGACAAAATTCAACATCCATTCATGATAAAAACTCTCAACAAAGTGGGTATAAAGGCCATATATGCAAACCCACAGCTAATGTCACACTCAATGGTAAAAAGCTGAAAGTTTTCCTCTAAGATCAGGAACAAGACAAGGATGATCACTCTCACCAGTTTTATTCAACATAGTACTAGAAGTTCCAGACATAGTAATCATAAAGAAGAAATGAAAGGCATTCAAATTGGTAGGGAAGAAGTAAAACCATCACTGTTTGCAGATGACGTGTGTGTGTGTGTGTGTGTATACACACACACTTATATGTGTGTATGTATCTATATATATATTACACACACACATATATATAAAACTCTAAAGACTCTACCAAAAACCTA
Source organism: Manis javanica (assembly GCF_040802235.1). NCBI lineage: Eukaryota > Metazoa > Chordata > Mammalia > Pholidota > Manidae > Manis > Manis javanica. The sequence continues at coordinate 56,931,504 of NC_133161.1, read as the reverse complement.
TCAGAACTAGTAAGTGGATTCAGCATAGTCACAGGATACAAAATTAATATGCAGAAATCTGTTGCATTCCTACATAACAATACATTAGTAGAAAGAGAAATAATAAAAAAAATTCCACTTACAATTGCATCAGAAAGAATAAAATACCTAAGAATAAACATGAGGTGAAAGACCTATACTCTGAAAACTGTAAGACACTGATGAAAGAAATTGAAGAAGACACAAATACATGCAAATCAATTCCATGCTCATGGAGAGGAAGAATTAATATTATCAAAATGGCCATCCTGCCCAAAGCAGTTTACAAATTCAGTACAATCCCTATCAAAATATCAATGGCATTTTTAAATGTACTAGAGAAAATAATCTTAATATATTGAACCACAAAAGACACCAAATAACCAAAGCAATCTTGAGAAAGAAGAACAAATCTGTGAGTATCAAACTCCCTGGCTTCAAGCTATATTACAAAGCTACAGTGATTAAAACAGTATGGTACTGGCACAAGAACAAACCCATAGATCAATAGAGCCAATTAAAGAGTCCAGAAATAAACCCATCCATGTATGGTCAATTAATATATGACAAAGGAGCCATGAATATACAATGGGTAAAAGACAGTTTTTTAATAAATGCTCTTGGGAAAACTGGAGAGCTATATGTAGAGAATGAAACTACTTCAGTCTCTTATACCATAAACAAAAGTAAATTCTAAATGAATGAAAGAACTAAATATAAGACTTGAGACCATAAAACTATTTTTTAAAATTTAGGTATCATTGATATACAGTCTTATAAAGGTTTCACATGAGCAACATTGTGATTTCAACATTCACCCATATTATCAAGTGTCCCCACCACCACATTGCAATCACTGTCCATCAGCATAGGAAGTTGCTAGAGTCATTACTTGTCTTCTCCGTGCTATACTGCCTTTGCCATGACATACCTATATTGTGTGTGCTAATTATAATGCCCCTTAATCCCCTTCTCCCTCCCTCACCACCAGCCCTCACCACCCCCTTCTTGGTAACCGCTAGTCCCTTCTTGGAGTCTGAGTCTGCTGCTATTTTGTTCCTTCAGTTTTACTTTGTTGTTATACTCCACAAATGAGTGAAATCATTTGGTACTTGTCTTTCTTTGCTTGGCTTATTTCACTGAGCATAATACCCTCTAGCCCCATCCATGTTGCTGCAAATGGTAGGATTTGTTTTCTTTTATGGTTGAATAATATTTCATTTTGCATATGTACCACCTCTTCTTTATCCATTCATCTACTGATGGACATTTAGATTGCTTCCATATTTTAGCTGTTATAAATAGTGCTGCAATAAACATAGAGGTGCATAAGTATTTTGAATGAGGGATTTTGTTTTCTTCAGGTAAATTCCTAGGAGTGGAATTCCTGGGTCAAATAGTATTTCTATTTTTAGTTTTTTGAGGAACCTCCATAATGCCTTCCACAATGGTTAAACTAACTTACATTCCCACCAGCAGTGCAGGAGAGTTCCTCTTTCTTTGCATCCTCACCAGCATTTGTTGTTCCTTGCCTTTTGGATGTTGGCCATCCTAATTGGCATGAGGTGATACCTCATTGTGGTTTTAATTTGCATTTCTCTGATGATTAGTGATGTGGAGTATCTTTTCATGTGCCTATTGGCCATCTGAATTTCTTCTTTGGAGAAGTGTCTGTTCAGATCCTCTGCCCATTTTTTTAATTGGTTTATTTGTTTTTTGGGTGTTGAGGCATGTGAATGAGACCATAAGACTCTTTAAAGAAAACATAGGCAAGAATCTCATCAACATGAGAAATCTCTTTACAAATACTTCTCCCTGGGTAAGGAAAACAAAATAAAAAATAAGTAAGTGGGACTACATCAAACTAAAAAGCTTTTCACAGTAAAGGAGACCTTCAACAAAATGAAAAGGTAACCTACAATATGGAAGAATATATCTGCAAATTATATATACAATAAGTGGCTAATATCCAAAATATGTAAGGAACTCATACAACTTAACACCAAAAAATTGACATTTTTCCAAAGAAGACATACAGATGGCCAGAAGGCACATGAGAATATGTTCATCACTAATTATCAGGGAAATGCAAATCAAAACCACAGCAAGGTATCACCTCATACTAGTCTGAATGGCCACTATCCAAAAGACAAGAAGTAACAAGGAAGGTGAGGATGTGGAGAAAGGGGAATCCTTCTACACTGTTGGTGGGAATGTAAATTGGTTCAGCCACTGTGGAAAACAACATGGAGTTTCCTCAAAAACCTAAAAAGAGAAATAGCCTACTATCCGACAACTCCACTTCTGGGAATTTACCCAAAGAAAAGAAAAATCATTAATTTGAAGAGATGTATGGACATCTATGTTCATTGCAGCATTATTTATAACAGCAAAGATATGGAAACAACCCAAATGCCTACTGATAGATGAATGGATAAAGATTAGGTGGTACATAATATACAGTGGAATATTATTCAGCCATAAAAAATGAAAGAAATCTTGCTGTTTGTGAGAACATGGATGGATGTAGAGGGTATTATGCTAAGAGCATAAACTAAGCAGAGAAAGACAAACACCATATGATTTCACCTATATGTGGAATCTAAAAAAGAAAACAAACAAAAACAGAAATAGACCTATAAGTGGACAAGAGACTGATGATTACTATAGGGAAGGGAGTGGGTGATGGATGCAGTAGATGAAAGGGATAAAGAGGCACAAACTTCAAATTTTAAAATAAGAGTCATAGAAATGGAACTACAACATCTAGAATGTAACCAATAATGTAATATATTTGTATAGTAATGGGTAACTACATTTACTGTGGGAAGTATCTAGAAATATATATATAGTTATTGAGTCAGTAGGTTGTACATCTGAAACCAATATAATATTGTATATCAACTTTATTCCAATAAAAAAGGAAAAGAGAAAACAGTTAAATTTTAATATCTAAAATTCCTGATATTTTATAATTAATAAAAGTGTGTTAGATTATGACTCAAAAAATGAAATAAAGTGTTTTAAATGCTTAACATTTGAATATTTGATTTAAATACACTTTTATCAGCATATTTAAAAAATTTTAGTATCTAAGGGTAGCACTGTAACATGCACTTTAGACTTAGAAAATATATGATCCAGTCCTTGCCCCTGAGTATTTAACACTAATGTAGAAACTTGACCTTGAATACATTCTCTAAGGAATCTATGAGGCAAGGACTATGTATGTTGTATAATTTCCATGACTTTGCACAGAACTTGGAATAGGACAAGTCATTAAATATTTGTTGATCGAGTTAATGAATGATGAAGGACAGCTTTACTTAGAAGATTTTAAATGCCAGCATGAGTTTGGATATGATATTTTGAACAGTAGGGAGCCATTTTAACTGATGAGTTTTCATATAAACATGATATTTAAAGAAAATTGCTTACCATTTAAAGTGAATTCCTAGAGCAAAAACTAGTTTTCTTACTGCCTTATTTAATTGTATTGATTCTCCTTCCAGAATTCCTCTCCATTTTCTTCAATTGGTTCTCATTGCTGTGACCTAGCTCATGCCAGCATGACATCTAGGCAGGATAACAGAGGCCGTGTTAAAACCAGGTGGCTTAGATGTTAATTCTGTGACAATGATGAATGTCTGTATGGTCTTGAACATATCTCTGCACTGTTTTCTTGCCCGTGACAAGGCGTTAGTACCTACCTCTTAGCTGTGTTGTGAGGATTAAATTTGTTCTTAAATGTAAAACCCTGGGAACAGTGCCTGGCTCACAGGAGGCCTATATTAAGTGCCAGTAAGGGTTTTTATTATGATTATGACTACTACTGCTCATTATGCATTAGCCTTCTAAAAACCCCTATTTTGCTTCCTTTGTATTCTAGTCTCTGTAACACTGCCAGAGTGATCTTTCTAACAATTCTTGCCTCACACTTTCTAAGGACTCCCCTTTGCCCTCAAAATGAAGTATAAACTCCTATACATGGTTACTAGGCCTTTCACTGTAGACAGCCCCCAGCCACCATGCTCTGAGCCCCCATCCTTACACCCTGACTCCAGTCATACTGAAATTCTGTTACTTAGATGTGCCAAGCTCCCTGTTGCCTCGATGCCTTTTAAGAGGCAATTCCCTCTGACTGCAATATTCTTTCCTCTTTATCTACTGTATACTTCTTTTGTCTAACTTCTACACACCCCCTTCATGCTGAACATTATTACTCCAAGCAGCCTATCTTCACCCCTTAGCCTAAGTGGGGGTTCCTGCTCCATTACACTATTATAATTTCTTACTTAATAGTCTGTCTCCTCCATCACGTGGTATGCTGACTTGCTCAGTGTTATCTCTGCCAGACCTATCAGAGAGGCTGACACATAGTGGTCAAAGACACTTTTTTGTTTCACTGAATTTTTTTCAAGTTTTTTCTTATTGAAGAATCACTAATTTACAATCTTATATTGGTTTCAAATATACAACATGGTGGTTCAACAGTTACCCATATTATTAAATCCTCACCCCCTCTAGGGCAGTTACTATCTATCAATGTAGAAAGATGTTACAGAATCATTGTAAGAAAAGCCATCTGTTTTTAACACAGTCTCTATTCTCCATGCTGTACTACTGTCTCCTTGACCAACTTATACTGTGATTGCTAATTATTGTGTCCCTTTATCCCCGCCCCCTCCCCTTCCCCTGCCCCAACCTTTCCCCTTGGTACCACTAGTCACTTCTCAGAGTTTATGAGTCTACTACTATTCATATCAGTGAATAAATATATACATGAGTGAATGAGTGAATAATGTGATGATTTTTCATAGGCATTTAAGTTCATTTTAACCTGATTTGTAAGGACCGTTGTAGCCGGAGCTTGTGGAGCTCTCTCCATCTTGCTTTATCCTTTAGAATTGGGAAACTACTTCTATGACCCTAAGTATGCTAGCTTGTCTCATGCCTTTATGAATGTGTTCATGCTGTTCCTTCTGCCTAGAATGTTCTCCATCTGGTACATGTGGTCCTGTGCGTCCATCAGCGAGCAACTTCAATGCCAACTCTCCTGTGAAAGCTTCACTACAATTCCCCTCCATCATTACCCGTCCCCTCCTGTGAGTTGTGTTTTGACTTCGTGCATGCGTCTGTGATTTCACTGTACTACATACTTTTATGTATATGTCCTGATTAGATTGTGTAAATCTTTGTGGAAGGAGCCAAGCCTTGTTTATCTTTGTTTCCCAGAGACTATATGATAAGCAGGTGGAAGTCTTAGTCATTTCTGTTGAGCATAGAACAATCTGCCCCATAGTAGGAATTGCCTTATTAGTAGTAACAAGTCTAATATCTAAATATCTAATTGCAAATATATGTTGCGTGAGGACATTTTTTTCTCTCCAGGCTCCTGCCCTTATTCAAAAACTCCCAATGGCTTTGTTTTGAATATTGATTTGTGATCCACAAGTTTAACTGGTCCTGACCTGATCTCCATGAAATTTAACCATTTTCTGAAGTACTGTGTATTTTATCCTGTAACATGACTATTATGGAAGGCAGTCTTTAAAACCAAACTTGTTGAAAACAATGTGCATCTCATGAAACAATGGCATTAGGCAAAGAGTTTAAAATGTCAGTTACTATTTTGTAATTCAAAAGGAGAAACATGTAGTTTTAAGAAAATATAAATGAAATGAAATGTGGACCACTTAACACTCAGTATCCTCCTCACACATCCAATTTACATGTGTTTGGCAAATGCGCCAGACTGAAAACCTTAAACCTAAGCACATTGCAAAGCATATGTATATGGTTTATTAAATGGTTACAGATGTATTGGAACAGCTCTAAAATTGATTCCGTAAATAGAACAAGTGGGAGAACAACATGATGGGTAGATAGAAGGTAAATATATAGGTTCTGGAGTCAAAGTTTTGAGGTCAAAGCTCATTTTGTACCTTACTCCTATAAGACTATGGGAAAGTTACTTAATCTGTTTTTTCAGCTGCAAATTGGGAAAATAACAATACCAAACTCAAAGAGTAATTGTGAAGGTTTAAATAAGGTCATGCTTTTAACAGTGTCTAATACATTGGTAGGGCCTAATAAATATTTGCTGTTATTATCATCATTGGTTCTACATAAAGGAACATTCATATTATAATCAAGACAGAATACAGAGAAAATTTAAGATTATTATTAATGAGCACTGTTCTATTTATTTTCTACTTTGTGCTAGGTGGTGAGCAAGATGCTCCAGGTGAACACTTCCGTTTAGGTTCACATTGATTCTGGTATAAGCATTAACCCTATTTCATAAAAAAGGAGATTAAGACTCAGGGAAATTGTAAAATTTCCTCAAGATCACAGAGCTAGTCAACACACAGCCAGATATCAAGCCTGGGTTTGTTAGTCTCCTAAATCAGCACGCTTTGCATGCTTTTCTGTGTCCAACAGAAGGGAGAGTTGAGAAAATGAACCTTTACTGAGAGCCTGTTAATTGTGTAGTTGTATACTTTTCATTAATCTGTAAGGCTTCTCAGCTTAAACTGATTTCCTAACCTGGGCAAGGATTTAAGAAAAAAAGTTCTGCCATGTATGGTTTCTCTAAAATGGCCTGGGGTTTCCAAAAAGAACAATTGACCTTCGTGTAAAAGTTGAAATGGTGCCTCTAGTTCATTGTTAGATGACTTAATGAAAGTCTGGGGCTCAGGGTTTTTGCGTAACAAACTGCTCTCAGGCCAGAAAATTCCTCCCTCTGTGCCATGAATGATAAACAAATGGGGAGAGGGAGGGAAGCATGTACGTTAGAAAAAGGAGAAACAAAACAATGTCCAGAAGATAAAAGACAAGATGAAGAAATTTCTGAAAAGTGAGAAGTCAAGGCAGAGTCTTTAGATGTTGTTCTACACCTCTAAATTGACATTATCTTCAAGGAAACATGGAGCTAAGCCCTCAGTAGAAGTTCTGTGCTGAACATACTCTGTTCTGAAAAATATACTGATACACCAAGCTGCCTGCAGAGTCCCTGCGATCTCACTGCCCATCAGTGCCCCAGCCGTGTCAGAACTTTTCATGGCTACAGTTTCACAGTTGCTCAACTTGGATTTAATGTCTCTGGTTTTGGAAACCTAATATCTGACCCTCGTCCCTCACCTCCAACTAGAAAAATCCCTTCATTCCCACTCCATTCCTCTTTTTTGTCCTGTCAAATTTATTGACAGTGTTTCTCCAGGATGGACCCCAGTTTGTTCATGTGTGTGTTTGTGTTCACGTTTTTTTCTCTTCTCTGTGGGTTGCTCTAACTTGACGCCTCCTGACCAAACACAAAACAGGGAAGGTTGTGAAAAAATTGCTTTCAGACCTTGGAAAGAGATGGAGCTTACTCTGTGCATCAGACAGGCAGGTGGCAGAGCAATGTAATACAAGCAGGAAAATAATAATAAAAAAATGTTAAGAGCAACTTTCTAAGAGTTTATTAATGTTCAATGCTATGCAAAGTGCTTTCTATTGATTACTTCACTTGATCCTTATGTTCTTTGAAATTGGTACTCATAGTTTCGTGATTCTACATATGAAGAAACCGAGGTTTAGAAAGTTAAGTACAGGATCAAAGAATCTATGGTGTTTGATGTTGGAATTGTGGTTATTTTTCAGAGTAGTGACTGGAGGGAGTGGCCATGCTGGGGAGACCTGCTGGGGGCCTGGCTCTGCCTTCTTTTTTGATCTGGGTGCTGATTACATAGGGGTGCTCAGTCTATGAAATCTCATCAAGCTTTATATGCCTTATATGTGTATTACACTTCAGTAAATGTTTACTTTTTACAAATAATAATGTTAAAAATAACTTGTTCAAGAGTTCCATGGAGAAGCTGATAGAATGCAGATCTTTCTGTCTGCAGGTCCCAAAGATTTAAAGTGAGCACATGGCCTTCTTTGTGACAGGCTACACTGGACAATGTAGAGTACAGGACCAAACCCCCTGACCATCTGGGCTTTTGCCATCTGAATAATCTCCTCAGGGAAATGGACAAGTGGTTGATATGGTGGAAAGAAGTTAGGCAAACAATCACTGCAGGGGAAGTATTTATGATGGAGCTGGGGAAAGAGGATGTTGAAACTGACATAGCCACCACAGGTGCTGCAAGGGGAACCAAGACTTGGTCTCAAAGCCTGTTAAGGAGCAATGCCTTGGCACCCAAAACTGAGTTTAGTGTACTTCTATCTTGATCTGGGTCCTGGGTACTAAATTGGACTATAGTTCTGTGAGCTGGGTTGGGCAGGAGAGTAGAAATGAGCCTCATCTTTGGTTCTGAGTTCAGTTGCCCCTCTCTTAGCCCTCCCCCCAGAAAAAGAAAGAAAAAGGAAACAAGATCGAAGACAAAAGTGGAGTAGAAAGATAAGAGAGGCAGAGAAGCTACAAGCCAAAATGCCTTGTCAGAGAGGTGAAGATCTGTCAGATACAGTAGGCCTGAAACCACAGAAAACAAAGCAGACTGAGAAGGCTCTGATATTTTTTTATTGGATGCAAAGTTTGGAGATATTTCTGAGGTGCTATGATTTCCTTCCTGGGTGGCCACACATGATGGCAAGTTGGTTTGGCTATTCTTAGGCACCATCTCCTGTGAGGTGCCTTTCCTCTAAGTAGCGAGTGAAGAGCCTATGCATGTGCTGCTTGTCTTAAAGGAAAAAGTAGGTCATGGAAATTGTTTTTTGTTTCCTAAAATTCCTAATAAAATGTCCACATAAATTCCTGGTGTCCAGCCACAGTGACATAAAGCATGCTGACTCCACTGAAGCCTCTTACAGAGTGTCTGACACCTGTGCTCAGCTCTGCTTTCACCTTGGACAAATACAGGAAAGTATGGGAGCTCCACTTGTTCTTTTCCCATTGATGTTTTCCGAGTTTCATAGACAAATAGCAGCCATATTTTGCCTGCTGAAATATTTATCGCAGGGTCACTCTGAGTTTAGCAGGTCTTAGCTCAGCCAGGTCATCTTTTTCCTTCCCTTCTGCAGAAGTTGCATAAAAGTTCAGGTCAGAGCAGGCCAGCAACTGGGGGATCTCAGCAGCACTTCCTTCTACTTTCAGAGCCTAACATACTCATAGCAGCCTGCAGAGAGCTCACTTTCTTTCTACTGCTTTAGGCACATAGGAAGTGCTCTAACACCACCTCACTTTTCTACCTACGCAGAGGCCCCATCTCTTAGGAGGTGACAATGAGACTCAGTCTAGGAAGTGAACGTAAACCACATGTTAGCAACTGAAACTTTCAAATTTATGCTGATGAAAGAAAAAAACAAAAAACACAAGTCAAAGGTACTGTTCGTTTCCAAATGCAGTCAGAACAGGGAGGGAGAGAGGAATTACAAAAAGAAAATTAAATTTAAGGTTGTGGAAGACATAAGGAAAGACTGTGAGTCAGTGGCAGTGGTGATCTGCCTCTTCCAGTGCTGTCATAAGGTCGAGAAAAGCTGTCATAAGGTTGTAAAACAGCCACTGAGTGTTAATATTACTACTAATAAATATTGCATTATTTACCTTCTCTTTTAATCCTCACAACCACCTATATGTCAGGAATTTAACCCCATTTCATAGATAAGGAACTTAAGGCGAAGGGAGGTTTAGATTTCCTGCTCCCGGTAAGGCAGCTATTCATTCTAAGGCAGGATTTGAACCTAAGCATTCTAGCTCCAGAGATAATGGCATTAACTACTGCTTTTCAGAATTAGCCGCAATGTACACAGTCCCAAGCAAGGTTTTGACTGGTGGGATTTGACCAGGTGGGGGCAGCAGGAGATGTTCTATACTTGAGCCAGAGGGAATTTCTAACTTGCAACCTTAGTTATTTGTTCTCCTGTGTGAAACTCAGTAATGGTCAAGTCCAAACTTCCATGTAAATTGTAGGAAAGCCTTCATGATGTGGTCTCTGCCTATCTCTCTGACTCATACTGTTTTGTTTCCTTTGCTATGCATGTATATATTTATTTATATATGTTCCTTTAAAACATTGTTTGATTTCACCATACTCTGTTGTTGCTGCTCATGTACAGGTTTTCCTGAAAGTTTAGAAGCCTGTGAGGGTTGGGTCCATGTTTGTCTTCTCTGTTAAATTTCCAGCATAAGGGACTAATATACAGAACATTAAATAAATGGAAGGCATAGGCAGCAATCAGTCAGAATAGATATCTGAAGTAACCAGCTAATAAGGCTCTTATCATGGAAGAGCCCCAGCCATGTGCCAGATCAGTGGTAGAAACTTACTATTTGTGATGAGTCAGTGAGTAAGAGAATGAATGACATTAAGAAATCATAGCACTTGGCATTTATTGACCTTTGTTTCATTCTCATTATTGGCTTCGGTTTATGTTCTCTTTCCTCCTCACTTCTAAAGTGTATCTGGTAAAATATTTTATGTATTCTTAAAAGGAGACTTAAATCCTTGGTAAAGATGGGAATAAGTATATACAACTGTTGGTAAATATATTAACTACCTTTCAGAATGATTATCCTAAGAATCATCTGGGCCTGAAGAAAAGGCTATAGGTTACAATTGCTCCTTTTTCCAAAGTGCTTCTGGCTGCTTTGGTGCCAAACATTCAATTTGAGAGGTTTATTTTTTAGAATTAAAATTTTGCCTTTTAGAGATTAACTTGCTAAATTGTAAATTATTCTGGAATGGGTAAATGCTGAAGAATTAAATTACTATTAGAACCTTAGCATTGATTAATTTTGAGTTTCTCTTCATTTGATACCTTGAAAATGAAAAAAACAAAACAAAATTAGTTAAAAAGTTACCCAATACAAATACTGCATTTTCACTGGAGTAAAGAAAGAAAAATTAATCTAAAGCTGTGTTCTAAATGCCAGGTACAAGATTTGACTGTACAAAATGCATATGGGAATATATTTTACACATGGATTCCCATGCCCAGGTATTTAGTTTCTTAATAAGTGGCCAGTTAATTTCAACGTGCAGCAGCTAGATTGTAAGAGTACTGATGGAGAGTGGCTCGTGTGGCAAAGTTACCTCTGGATAGAGGATCACCTATGCAGTGAATTTCAGGGATGAGAAGACAGACACATTAAACAAGACAAGGAAGTGCATTAACAGGGCATGGCAGGGCACACATACACACAAGTTTCCAGATTCAGACATAAGGACATGATTTATTTGGAGACAACATAGTTTTCTTTTGAAGGCCAGAGAGTATCCTAGTTTATGGAAGAAAATCTTTCCACCTTTGGAGACAACATAGTTTTCTTTTGAAGGCCAGAGAGTATCCTAGTTTATGGAAGAAAATCTTTCCACCATGAAGAGTTGAAGCAAAATGTGTTTTTGGTCAAACACTTCATTAACCAAAACACTAATTTCAGAGCATTCTGACTGAGAGTTTATGGCACAAATAAGATAAATAAGACATTTCAAGCCCAAAATAGCCAGTTTTATTTATCCTTCCCTTCTCAAGGTACTATAAATAATGACTTTTAAGTTAATTAGTGCCAAAGTAATACACACTTTTACATTAAAGTTTTGCCTTATGCAAGTCAGTGCTAATTCATGTCATGACTTTAGCAAGCTATTTGCCTTTTCTTTCTTAGTCTGTTCATAAAGAGGGCCAGGTGTCAGAGAGAAGCAGAGGTGGAGAGAGGATAATAGGTGTTTTCAAATTATTTTGTTCAAAAACTAATATTTTCAGATTATTTGATACACCACGTATAGGTACAAAGTCTATGCAAGCCGAATTTGGGGATATGCTCCAGTGGAGATAATTTTCTTCAGAATTAAAGACAATATTTTGTTGACCTTGGATGACCTTACACCATGTTGGTAAATTCCATCATAGCTCCCCTCCTGGACTCACAGCTACTTGTGTCAGTGTTGATTTATAGCTGTAAGGTTGGCCCTTATACAACTATTTTCCCAAACAAATTTCTCAATTATGGAACATATGGTTTAGTTGGTATTAACTAGGGATGACTGGAGAAGTAATTCTTCAGTCAGAGTACGTGTGAGTGAATATGTGTGTGTATACAGGACAGGCATGACACACTTTGTGGAGGTACCCTTAGAGTTCCAGTTTCATTCTGAGTACCTTTATGGCAGGCATTCTACCATATAGGTAGAATATTCTCCAAGTGCTCTCTCCTAAGAATGTGAAAGTAGCTATAGGAAATTTGATAGTCCTCTAAACTGGCAAAGAGCTTCTATCCTCCAACCTCTGGTGCCCGTATGCTCATGGAAATATCCATTAGCTCTTCATGGTGCTGTCCCACCAAACTCTGTTATAACTCTTCCATAACCTTTGCAACAGAATTGATTCACTTCATTGGAATATCCCAGAAAGGTTCATTCAAGCTTTTATTCTTTCACCTGTTTTTAATATCTGTATTTGAACTTTCTTAAATGGTGTCTTTAATAACTGAGTTTTGTGGGTATCCAATGGGCAAGTCTCAGATATTTTTATTTTGAGCCTTATTTTTGAAAATGATTTAAGAAACTAGTTGCCCACTTTCCTAGTTTAGCAAGTATAATATAAGAAACAACCCATGATCTATTAATGTTGGTTGTTAGAAGAATGCTATTGAATCTTTCTTTGATCACTGAAAATTTTTTCTGAGTTTAATCATTCTAAATATAAATCCTAATTTTTCATGTCTATAGATATAGAAGATACAGGATGTTGAAGAGGGTCCCAACCACTGTGACCACACTGCTTCCTTCCTGATCCTCCTAATGTGGGCTACCAACAGCAGTTGGCCATCAGGGGAGCTGGGGTCCTGCTTCATGACTAACTGTATCTCCCCGTCCCTACAGTGACACCAGAACTCAGTTATATATGATCCAAAGTTGCCAGGCACTTGGAAGATTGTGTCTCTGGTAAGCTACCTTCTTCTATGTTCTGCCATACTTTCTGCACACCTGCATGTGGACTTACCTTGTCATTGAACATTCTTGCATTCCATGATTCTCTAAGCTGTTATTCCATTGGAACTAAACTCTGCACTGTCCACCTCTCTGCAGAGGACTTCATCCAACTAATCATCTTCTGTGAAGTCTGATTCTTCCCAGAGAGTCGTTCTTTCTCTGCAGCTCTCTTGAGATGAATCTGCTCTTCAAAATGCTCCAAGAACCACTTTCTCCTAGTTCCGCAGCACTGATGCCAGGCGCTGCCCTTTCAATTCTTTGGCACCACCTTACCCCTTTGATACACTATTCAACTACTCAACTAGTTAAACTATTGCGAATCAGTTTCCTCACTGGCCCCCACTGACCTCATCGTTCTGAACATTTATGAAAGATTCTGGCACCTCCTGGATAATCTTAGTTAATCCTATCATAGTAGCAGTCTTCCTTTTGGGGAGGCCTAAACATCCCTGAGGAAGTTTTCTCTCTGTAACCTCATAGTTCCATTGTGTGCTCTGTTGCACAGAACCTTTCCTCCAGTTCAGCAAGTACTCTCAGGGCCATTTGTTGGAACATGTAACTAGTTGGACCAGCTCCATCTCCAAAATCTATGACTACAATAACTGATAATTTGACCACAACATCCTTCACTTCCTGCACTCTCACATGGCTTACTCCCATGGTGCTTCCTTTGTCTGGTCACATCTTGATCTCTAGTCCATCTCCACAACCTCCCTTCCTGCAAGCCCCGAAGTTTCTCACTGGCTTCACTTCCATCTGCTCCCTGGGGGGCACCATTTCAACTACTCTCTTGCAAGTATCCCAATCCCCTTCTTCAAAGTTCTTGTGTCCTCCACATGCTGAAGACTCCACTAAGGATCACGATATACTTTCTCATCTTCAGAGTTGCTAGCATTTCTGGAAACAACTACACCACTGTTGAGTTTGGTGATAATAAAAGTGGGTGGTCTCCAAGCTCAGTCATTTGGTAATGTCTCTCTGCAATTTTGTTACTTCTTTTGCCTGATCAGCTCATCTCTTGTTCACCCCATGGCTACTCTGAACTTCCACCACTCATTTTAAAGTCACTACATGGCCATTTTGTGTTCTTGGTCTCTTTTAGCACTTCAAGCTTTAGGAGTGAATTCACTTGATTTCCCCCCTCATATCAAACACATTTTCAAATGTATTTGCCTTAGGTTCATTCTCAAAATATGAAGTGCCCCTTTCATAAACAGAGCCAATTTTTGAATTTATATTTTGTGTCTAAGATATGGACATTTTTTCAAAGATCTCAAACCAACCCTCAAACACTCTAGTTCAATGCTCTTCACTTAAATTTCTTAATCCCTTAAATTGCCTAAGTTTCTCCCATCTTAAAACCAACAAAGGACAGCAGTATTTTGTTCTGAGTCCTCCTTCTATCACTCATTCTTTCTCCAATCAGAACCAAACTTCGAGAAAAAAAACTTCACTTTCCCAACTCCTAATCCTTTTCAACCTGCTCAGTTGGCTCCTACCTGCAGTATGTCACTGAGCTCACCCTTCCCAAGGTGTTCCTGCTTGCTGAGGCCACATGGCATTTTTCACTCTGTGTTCCACAATTTTCTTTCACCATTCCTTTCCCATTTTCATCCCATATTTATCTGCCTCCATGATTTAGAGCCTTCCTCATACTTTTTCTCATTCTTGAAGTGACAGAGTTGTTCAACATTTCGCCCTTGGTCCCTTTTGCTTTTTTCCCCAACTCTTGCCAGGTGACCTTTGCTTTGAACTCCTACACTGATGACTTCCAAATTTATATTCCCAGCCTGGATGAGACTTCAGCAAGTCATACCCATATATTCAGCTTCCTGCTAAACACTTCTAACTGAATATTCCATGAACTTCAGATATAATGGTTGAAACTGAGTTCATTGTTCTTTTTCCCTCAACACTGACTGTGCAAACATATTCCTCCCCTTCTTGTCCTATGTGTTAAATACCTCATCAGGGCTACCCTTAGCCCAAATGGAACATCTGTGGCATTAGAAGAGTATGCCCCTCCGACTTTACTTTCATCTCTCAGAAAAAATGTCTTAATAGGGAGATTTTGTTAAAATAAGGCACTTATTTTTCTACTATTTTGCCAGAGATTTTTCTAAATGTACTTCTCTACAATGCCTGAGATGGGAATGCAGCCCTTTAGGATTATGTAAAGCCAAATTCTTGAGCCATAAAAGGTGACCTGACCATCCCCCTGCCCCCAATACTCAATGCCAAATACCTAGGAGTATTTCTGGACTCCTTCATTATTTCTAAACATGCAATCAGGTAAAAAGTCTTACCAATATTACTATCCATATAAATGTACAATCTACTCTTTCTTCTCTATAATTTGAACCATTTGAAACCTTTATCCAAAATCAGTGCATCAATCTCTTAACAGCAGCCTGACTCCATTCTAATTCACTCTAAAAATCACCTCTATTGTAGTATTTTATGGTGCACATATTTGATCATGACTCTTAAAAATAAACTAGTTTAATGTACATTCCAGAAGGAGACAAACAAATACATCCAAATGTGTGGCATGATATTTTACAAATACAGGTAACCACCATCTAGGTCAAGAAATATATCATCATCACCTATTTTCAACCCCATATTGCCCTTTCCCAGTGACCGTCTCTTTCCAAAAATTACCACCAAACAAACTCGCAGCACCAGGAACCTGTTTTTACCTGGTTTGGAATTTTGTATAGGTGTAATTATTTGGTACATTCTCTTTTGTGTCTTCTTTTATTCAATACTTTTTATAAGCAGAGTTGCCAGGTTTAGTAAATAAAAATACAGGACACCCAGATAAATTTGAATTTCTGATGAATAATTTTTTTAGTAGAGGTGCATCCCAGGCAATGTTTGAGGAGGTATATTTAATCATATTTTCTATTTAACAGTAACTATATAGTTAAGCAATATTTAACTGCATTTTATTTGGCAACCCTATTTTTAAGAGCTATTCATCTTTTTGCACCTAGTTTATTCCTTTATGTTGTCATCTGACATTCCTTCATAAAATATTCTCAATTTGTTTCTAATATGATATTGATGGATATTAGTACTATTTCCAAGTTTTAGCTGAGAACATTCTTATGCATGTCTTTTGGTCAGACATATATAAATTTCTGTTGAGTGTACTTCCAGGAGAATTGCTAGTTCAAAAGGTATGAAAATGTTCAGCTTTAGTTGATACTGGAAAACAAATTTTCAAATGTTTGCATCAATTTATACTCTCACTAATGATATAGGAGAGTTCCATTTGCTACCCTTCCTCCAACATTTGGTATTATTGTTTGTCCTTTTGTTATTATAGACATTCTTTTGAGTGTGTGTTGTCTTGTTATTGTTTTAATTTGTATTTCCTTGGTGATGCCTTTTATACTCCCATTATAAGAATTATCATGTCATACTTCACTAGCTGATTTGAACCCAACTAAACTACTTAATTTTAATCAAAGGATTGGTGACAGTGTAGAGTATTACAAAATATGTGGTAAATGAAAAAATTAATGATTGAACCTATGGCAACAATGACATCCCTAAGAGCTTATTTTATAGTTAGTTGCCACTTTTAATCTAACTAATCATCACCAAATATTTAGTATCTACTGTGTCCAGGCATTGTTCTAATTATACTAGCTTACAGCTTAAAACTACCAAAGTAAAGGTACATCTGGTTGAAAGCACTATGTCACAAGTACTTTGGGGACTAGGTCTCTAAAATACTAAGAAGAAAAGACATTCTATTAAATACATACCTATGCCTACATAAAATAATGTTTGATTCTGATATATACTTAGGAAACTTAGTACAAGACTTGATATACGTCAGAAATAATATATAGTGCATAGAAGTTCTAGACATTGTGCTAAAAATATATTGACAGATAAGCTTAAAGATGCACTATAGAGAATTTTTTCAGCATTTAGAAAATATGAAATAATTGGAAATAATCTAAGTCCTCAATAATTCTGAATTGGTTAACTAATGACAAATTTATATGATGAAATACTCTGAAACTTTTAAAATAGTCTTATAGGGGAATTTTGAATGATACAGTAATAACTATGACATACTACAAAATGAAAATGAACTGACCTAGAAAGGACATTACAGTATCTTCAGGAAAAATATATTTTGAAAAAATGCATGGAAAGAAAAAACCTGGAAGAACACAAATCATAAAAGATATTTGCTCTAAGTGATGCAATTACATGATTTTGTATGCATAATATAGAAAATTGAAAGTATATGTTATACTTTAAACCATTTTTGAAATTTGCTAATGGCAAAAGCCTGAGTAGCTCTGAGATATAGGTATTCATTAAGACATTTTTTAAGGTGGACAGTGTGCCCTTCCATCTGCCAAGTCCCATCAAGGAGGATTTTTTTTTGGGGGGGGGATATCAGAATTCTAGTCTGAATCAATCAGTGATCTAAAGCAATAATAAAATATTCTGTTACTTGTATCTACTTACTAGACTATAAACATACACTAATAAAAGGTAAGACAAAGTTCCATGTTTTATTCAACTTGAACCATGTTCTTAAGGGCTTGTCCAAATACACAGCTTCCTTTGAGGTAACTGAGTTCTTACATGAGTGCTACACAATAAGTAACAAAGGAAAAACTGACCATTGATGAAAAATGCAAGTTACCTTCATGTCTAACAAACTAGAAAAAACCTGTAGACTATCTCTTACCTGTTAATTATGCAAAATAAGTCATTAAAATTATGAAATAACATTCAAAGTTACTTACTGGCTGATCTAAGTCTACAAATGTCAGCTTGATTACATCATTTCCCATGCTTCTCTAGTTATTTCATGCAAACATCAGTCAATCTGGCAAAGAAGCTTTATTCAATGTTGCATAGGGAGAAAATACTGTTTCAGAATAGTTTCAGCTTGAATTGGAAAATATGTTTTTTCTGTCTATTGAGGGAAAAAATTGTTAAGGAAGCATAAGGTGGTGGAAAAGATGTGATTTATATTTAGGACATATAAATCAGAATTTGAGTCCCGGCTCTTTGACCTAGGGCAGGTAACATAATATCTCTGAATTTGAGTTCTTTCCTCTTTACTTCAGAATCATAATACCTACCTCATAGGATGCTGTAAGGACCAGAGAGAATATATGAATGGTGCATATGAGGCCTCCCACACAATGGATGACTTCCTTTTACTCCACTTCTGCTGCATGTTCTCCTTTCCATAGTGCTTAGAACCAGAAACAGGGACCAACAGCTTGAGTCATAAATTTGTGCATTTATTCAGCAAATACATGTTGGGCCTTTTGGATGCTCAAAGTATTATACTAGGCATGCAATATAGTGAACAAGACACAGTCAAGTCTTCTTGTTTCTTCTAGAAGTCTACAGAAAAATTTTTTTTAAAGGAATAATAGAGCAATAAAGGCTGAGATAACTCAGGGACAGACATTCCACCCAGAGGAGGATGCCTAAGCTGAGCCTGAGGAGACTGGAAGTGAGAAAACAAGACATGAAAAGATAAGAGGAATATGAGAACATTGCATTTCTTGGCATGCTATGGGAGGGAATCTGCATGCTAAGTGAATTGTAAATATTACATTGAGAGCATGGATTTCTTAGGGCTGTTTGAGATGATACATATTTACAGGGTTACTAGACTCCTTACTAAGGAATGTGAAAGCAAAGGAGAGTTATTAAAGAGACGTGCTAAAATTTATGCTTTAGAAAGTTCCCTTGGTAGGAAAGTACTGAATGGACTAGAGAGTTAGAAGCCTGAGGCTAGGAAAGGGTTAGGAGGGGGTTTGAAAGTTCAGGCAAGAAATTATAAGGCTTAGAAACAGGGAGCATTAATCACAGGATGAAAATGAAAGGGCAGATAGAGAAAGGTTTAGGAGACATCTGTGTACAGGACCCAGTGATTAACTCGTATGTGGTAGGTAAGGCAAAGGAAAGGGTTCCTGGCTCCAGGGATTGGGTAACGATGATACTTTTAAATTGAGAGGATTAATAGGGATCAGGGGAAATATATAATCCTGACACCAAGAGCTGCCACCGGACACAAGCCATGGACAATACAGAACTAATTTTTTTTTTGAGAGGGCATCTCCCCTATTTATTGATCAAATGGTTGTTAAAAACAATAAAATTCTGTATAGGGGGGTCAATGCTCAATGCACAATCATTAATCCATCTCAAGCCTAATTCTCGTCAGTCTCCAATCTTCTGAAGCATAACGAACAAGTTACAGAACTAAATTTTACAAAAGACACTGAGGTGATCATGGCCAAGCTCTGCTGCCTCTCTATATGGAGTATGCAGCTGCATTTGGAAACTCTGTCTTGGGATCACTCTGCTAATACTTAGCTACAAACCCATATTCTTTTCCTCTTGTGATTTTTGGATCGTCTGTTTTAAAGTACTTCTGGAAATAAAAAGAAACAAAATCTGTTCTGCCATTGGTATCTGGTTTCCTGTAGAGCTTATAGGTAACTAAGAATGAGAGCTGAGGAATTGTGGCTACATCAATCTCTCATTCATCAGCCACACACTTTCTTCTCTGAAACGTCTTTGGCTCTCACAGAATCATTATATATCACAGGCCTTAGCAAATATAGAGTGTGAAGAATATAGCAATTATATGATCTAATCATATCAATGTTTTAAATTGTCCTAAAGTTGCTAAATTTGAATCTAGAGCCATTTGGTAACTAACCTAAAAGTATTTCAGCATCAAAATTTGTAATGTGAATCTGCACTACGTGCAGTTTTCTGTTCCCAGTAATTATATCCATAGCCACTTATACTATGGAAGCCATTATATAAACAAGTTGTATGGAGATCATAATCTCAAACTCAAGAGAAAATCAATAAATTTATCTCTAAAGTCTATTCTTGTGAAAGAGGGACTTTCATTGGAAATGGGGCAGTAAGACAAACATCCTTAGATCAGTTCCTCAAAATCATGAAATGATTCTACATGTATGCAAAAAGAAGTCTCAAGAAGTCTGTCATGAATCTCTAATCACTAGTGAATCATTAACATAGATGTATTCAATTTGTTGCTGTATTGTTCTGCCCTTAATTACATAATAATTTTTAAAATACACAGTATATTGTTTACTATTTTCTGGAAAAGTCAGTAATATGAGCCTTTATTATTATTTTCTATGTGGAAATGACTTTCGACTGACATCATTTTTCTTTTTCTTATTACACAATGGCTTTTCAGAAGTTTTCTGCTGTTTGAGAACTGTTTCTTCCTAGGATGAAAAGGTATGGACTCACTCTGCTAATACTTAGCCACAAACCCATATTCTTTTCCTCTTGTGATTTTTGGATCAGGTGTTTTAAAGTACTTCTGAAAATAAAAAGAAACAAAACCTGTTCTGCCATTGGTATCTGGTTTCCTGTAGAGCTTACGGGTAACTAAGAATGAGAGCTGAGGAATTGTGACTACATCAGTCTCTCCACTTCTGCTGCACGTTCTCCTTTCCATAGTGCTTAGAACCAGAAACAGGGACCAACAGCTTGAGTCATAAATTTGTGCATTTATTCAGCAAATACATGTTGGGCCTTTTGGATGCTCAAAGTATTATACTAGGTATGCAATATAGTGAACAAGACACAGTCAAGTCTTCTTGTTTCTTTACTTCTAGAAGTCTACAGAAAAATTTTTTTTAAAGGAATAATAGAGCACTATGCTATTACAGCAAAATTCTAAAATCAGAATTTCCTCCTGGGGAATTTCCTTCAAATTTACTATTTCTTCTCTGGATGAAGCAAAATCATAGAGAATCCTGTATTAGAGAATTTCAGATTGCACTCAAGTAATGCTTAGGCAGGTTTTCATTGTGTAGTATTTTAGTATCTTTTGTTGTTTTATAAGATGTTTGGTTTTCAATATTGGCATGTTAATACATTCTTGCATCAGCCATAAAAAGTGAAATAGCCAGATAATTAAACACAAAGGTAGTAAAATAGGTATTTGGACTGTTCTTTAGTATCATATGTAATATTCCATACATATGTGAACAGTTGAGATAAATGTGATGTTGCTTTGAGGTAATTAAGAGACAGTACACCATTTTCTCAGAGAATATCTTTCCTAACTTTATCTGCTGCCCACTTCCTCAATTCTTCCTGCTTGTAGGACAGCCAACAACAAAGGTCTGCAATTTGGGATTTTTCTGATATCATACCTGGAGAATGACTGTCTGCTGGCCAGGAAATTTCCAAAGCTAAAATCGTATACATAAAGCATTAGTTGTATTTTACAAATAACGGTTAAAACATAAAAAGAGTAGAATCACTTTCAGTGAATGATTTTTGGCTTGTTTCATTTGCTCAACAGACAGAAATGAAATAGCCAGAACCTCCCAATTCTTAATAATAGCAGATCTTACATGGTTTCTCTGTTGGAGAAAGGGCGCCACAGTGCTTGGAGCATGGCCTCTGACTTCCTCTTGCCTGAGTGTAAATTTTGCTCCATCGTTTGCTAGGTACATAACCTTGGGCAATTCACTTCACTTTACTAAGTCTCAGTTGTTTTTTTTTTAATTGAGGTACATACAATAAAATGCACAAATCGTAGTGTACAGCTTGATAAATTTTGACTATTATACAGTCATGTAACTATTACTCAGATTGAGATATCAAACATTCTCATTAATTTCCCCCCCTTACCTATTTCACCTCCACCCCCTGCCATATGGCAACCTTCTATCATTCTCTGGTCTATTTATTTTGTTTCTTTAGATTCCACATATAAGTGAAATCATATGTTATTTGTATTTCTCTGGCTTATTTCACTTATCATCATGCCCTCTAGTTCAATCCATGTTGTTGCTAATGGCAAGATTTCATTATTTTTCATGGCTGAGTGGTATTCCATCATATATACATACAACATTTTCTTTATCCATTTGTCTAATGATGGACATTTAGGTAGCTTCTATTTCTTGGCTATTATAAATAATGCTGTGATAAACATAGGACTGAATATATCTTTTCAAATTAGTGATTTTGTTTTCATCAGGTAATTCCCAGAAGTGGAATAGATGGGTTATATGGTATTTCTATTTTTTTGTTTTTTTAGAAACTTCTATACTGCTTTCCTTAGTGGTCGTACCAATTTATAATCCCACCTTCAGTGTACAAGTGTTTGCTTTTCTCCATATGCTCAACAACACTTGTTATTTCTTGTTTTACTGTTATTAGGCACTCTGACTTGTGTGAGGTGATACTCCATTGTGGCTTTGATTTGCATTTCCATGATAATGAGTGATGTTGAGCATCTTCTCATGTTTCTGATGGCCATCTGTATGCTTCTCTGGAAAAATGTCTCTTCAGCTCCTTTGCTCATTATTTAATCAAATTATTGTTTTTTTTGATGTTGAGTTGTGTGAGTGTTTTACATATATTGGATATTTTCCCTTATTGGATATATTACTTGCAAATCTATTCTCCCACTCAGGATGCCTTTTAATTTTGTTGAAGGTTTCCTTTGCTATGCAGAAGCCTTTTAGTTTGATGTAGTTCCATTTTTTTATTGTGCTTTTGTTTCTCTTGCCTGGGAAGACACATTGAGAAAAAAATTGCTAATGCTAATGTTCAAGAGAATACTGCCTATGTTTTCTTCTAGGAGTTTTATGGTCTCAGGCCTTATATTAAGGTCTTTAATCCACTTAGGGTTAATTTTTGTGTAATTTGTAAGGCAGTGATCCAGTTTCATTCTTTTGCATGTGGTCCAGTTTTTCCAACACCATTAATGGAAGGGACTGTCTTTTCCCCACTGTATATTCTTGCCTCCTTTATCTGCTGCCTACTTCCTCAATTCTTCCTGCTTGTAGGACAGCCAACAACAAAGGTCTACAGTTTGGGATTTTTCTGATATCATACCTGGAGAATGACTGTCTGCTGGCCAGGAAATTTCCAAAGCTAAAATCGTATACATAAAGCAATAGTTGTATTTTACAAATAACGGTTTATCATACATTCATTGACCACATAGGCATGGGTTTATTTCTGGGCTTTCTATTCTGTTCAATTGGTCTATTTATCTGTTCTTGTGCCAGTATTATACTGTTTTGGTTACTTTATAATATAGTTTGAAATCAAGGAGCATGATGCTCCCAGCATTGTTCTTTCTTAAGATTGCTCTGGATATTTTGGGTCTTTGTTGTTCCATACAAACTTTAGAATTATTTTCTTTGTTCTGTGAAAATTGCCATTGGTATTTTGATAGGGATTGCATTGAATCTGTGCATTGCTTTGGGCAGGGTGGCCATTTTCTACAATATTAATTCTTCCTGTCCATGACTATGGAATAGTGTCTTTTCCATTTATTTGTGTCTTCTCCAGTTTCTTTCATCAATGTCCTATAGTTTTCAGAGTACTGGTCTTCCATTATATGGTTAGATTTATTCCTAGGTATTTGATTCTTTTTGATGAAATTGTAAATGGGATTGATTTGTTAATTTCTATTTTTATAGTACATTATTTGTATATAGAAACACAACAGATTTCTATATGTTGATTTTGTATCCTACAGTTTTGCTAAGTTCACTGATTAATTCTGATACTTTTTTGGTGGAGTCTTTAGGGTCTTATATATATAGTATCATGTCATATGCTAACAGTTACAATTTTACTTCTTCCTTATCTATTTTGGATGCTTTTATTTCTTTTCCTTGTCGTATTGCTATGGCTAGACTCCCAGGACTATTTTGAATAAAAGTGGTGAGAGGATATCCTTGTCTTGTTCCTGATCTTAGAGGAAACTTTCAGCTGTTTGCTGTTGAGTATGATGTTAGTTATGATTTGTCATGTGTGCTTTGTTATGTTCAGCAATGTTCTATCTCCATCTTGTTGACACTTTATATCAAGAATGAATGCTGAATTTTGTCAAATGCTTCCAAGCATCTATTGAAATGACCATATTGTTTTTATGCTTCCTGTACTTAATGTGGTATAACACATTGATTGATTTTTGGATATTGAACATTCTTGGCATCCTTGGAATAAATCCCACTTGGTTATGGTGAATGAGCCTTTTGATGTATATTTTTAATTCCGTTTGGTAATATTTTGTTGAGGATTTTTGCATTTATGTTCATCGGGGATATTATCTGTAATTTTTTTTGTAGTGTCTTTGATTTTGGTATCAAGGTGAAGCTGGACTCAGAATGCATTTGGAAGCTTTCCTTCCTCCTCAATTTTTTGGAATAGTTTGAGAGGCATAGTTATTAAGTGTTCTTTAAATATTTAGTAGAATTCACTTATGAAGCCATCTGGTTCTGGACTTCGGTTTGTTGTGAGTTTTTTGATTACTGATTCAATTTTGTTACTAGTAATTTGTCTGCTCTGATTTTCTATTTCTTATGTTTCAGTCTCAGAAGAGTATATATTTCTAGGAATTTATCCATTTGTTCTAGGTTTTCCAATTTGTTGGCACATAATTTTTCAAGAAATCTCTTGTAATAAATCATTTGTATTTCTGTGGTGTCAGTTGTAACTTTTTTTGTTTATGATTTTGAGTTTTCTCTTTTTTCTTGAAGAGTCAATCTAAAGGTTTATCAATTTTATTTATCTTTGTAAAGAATGAGCTCTAAAGTTCAATTATTTTTGTAATGTTTCTTAAGTTTATTTCATTTATTTCTGCCATGATCATTACTTTTTTCCTTCCTTCTACTTACTTTGGGCTTTGTTCTTCTTTTTATAGGTCCTGTAGGTGTAGACTTAGATTGTTTATTTGATATTTTTCTTGTTTCCTGAGGTAAGCTTATAATGCTATAAACTTCCCTCTTAGAACTGCCTTTGCTGAATCCCCAAATTTTGAACTGTTGTGTTTCTTTTTTCATTATTCTCCAAGTAATTTTTTAATTCCTTTTATGTTTCTTCATCGACCCATTGGTTGTTTAGTATAATGCTGTTTAGTCTCCACATATTTTTTCCCCTAGTTTTTTTCTTGTAATTGATTTTTCATGCCCAGGGCAGGCAAACATGCACTCTGGTCTGTCAGCAGTATCTCTCCCTAGTACAAGGCCTTGTTGGAGGTTGGGCTTCTCCCACTATTGTGTGTCTCTCTCTCCTGTCATTTTTTTATGTCATCTTTTTATCCCATGTTGTGCAGAAGGTATTTACTCAGGCTCCAGTTCTTACTTAGGGTGAATTGTTCTGTATGTGGGTATAGATTTGGTGTCTATCTGGGAGGAGGTGGGTTCATGCTCTTTCTATGCCACCTTCTTGGACATGCCTCCCTGAGAATCTCATTTTTCTCTTTTATAAATAGTGGATAATTCAGTACCTACTTCATAGGTTGCTGGGGACATTGAATGAAACGGATCACATCAAGTGTTTAGCACAGTGCCTCATGGGTAGTAATTAATTACTATGGGCATATTATTATTATAGTTATTATTACCATATATAATGACCACATATTATTATTATTGCTATCACTACTATTTGTCCACCTTGGAAAAAAATAACAATGTCTACCAATTTACCATGAGCTCTTCCCTAATGAGAAGTTCAGTAGAATTCATCACGATGAGGCTAGGGGCAGGTAAGAAGCCGGTGAACATCCATAGACATACTAGTGTTTGGGTGCCTCTGAGCTCCCTTGAGCAGGCTGTACAGCAAGCTTTTAGCAAAAAAAAAAAAAAAAGGTAAACAAAAAAACACATAACATGGCTGATATAACAAATCTTTAGATGTTGCCTTATCAAAATGTTGCCATTATTGATCTTTAATTATATTTTGAAAAGGAGTACTTTTAAATTTTTAGAGAGAAAATACTGGAATTGCCAGATTCAGCACCTTTCAGTACCATTTTTGGTTGTGCATGAAGGAGTCTTGAGACTGTTTCCATCAACAGATGTGGAACCCTTCTAACACAGGATGACACAAACATTAGAAAGACAGGAGATACTAAAAATTTAAAGAAGGATCCATTGTCAATGAAAGCTATATAAATTGAGGAAAATTGCTATGATATTAATGATTTAGCATTTAGATGGACTTTCTGTGCCCACCTTAGGTCTTTCGCCCAAACCTCCTCACATTTCTCAATCTCAACATATTTGTTTGCTCATGGCTTTTGTCCTGTTTCAGTAATTGGAGCAGCTCAACCCCAGCGCTTATCTGCAGGAAGGAAATGGGGGGTGGCAGTAGCTGAGCAAGAAACAAGTTGAACAGAGCCTTAGCATCTCCACAGATAAGCACAGGGCCAAGCCACATACATAGTATTGACTATATAATATATGGGGCATGGTGCAAAATGAAAATGTGGGACCCCTTGTTCAAAAATGGTTAAGAATTTAAAGGCAGCGATAGCCAAGCATTAAACTGAGCAACAGACCCATTTTTGTATGGAATATTGTGCAACTGCTCAGGTTGCATGTCTATGGGGCCAGCCTGACACGTAAGTTTTTACTTTCAGCTTACAACTAGTCCTATCCCTACAGGAGCCACCTCTGGTGGCCCAGCCTTTAGCATGTCCATGGACCTTTACTTTAATCCACAGTGAAATAAATATTCAGGCTTTAATACCAGATACACGATCTAGCTGATGGTTTAGGATTAAATGATCCTTCTTTTCTATAGTCTCAAAGACAAGACCCTTTAATCAACTGTCATTCCCCTCATAAACTGACATAGTTTATAACATATGTGAATGTATATGAAAGAATAACCCTAAGGAGTTGCTTAATCCTCAGCAAGCAATGGAGAAATAGAATGGAAACATCATCTGTAAAGAGGTCAAAAGTTCAACAAGGAAACCATGAGCTTCTCATATAATATTTTAATTTGATTCCATTATTTTAAAAACTCTTAGAGTCATTAAACATTGTTCCTTTAAAGGCTGGAGTACAGTGAATTAGATAAATAAAACTGACAAACCTCTCAACATCCTTAATATTTTTGAGTCACATGTCCCTCTGACAATCTGATGAACATGGTAAAATTCATCCGAGATAAATACATGTTCTCATAAACATACAGACACATACATACATATACATTTTCTCAACATCTGGAGGTCCACTCAAGAATTTCAGGTTAAAGTATTCTTGCTCTGAAATAAGACTTTGTCATATGTTAAAATAAGTTTATTTACCTATCCTAAAAGATTCAAAGGAAGCTATTTCTTAAAAAGTAGTAAAGATATAGTTAACATATATTATTTCACCAATTAGCTGGATGAAATTAGAAAAGTAAGCTAGAGACAGATCATGAAGGATCAATATTAAATTTATCTTTAAGAAAATATTTTTGTGCAGAAGTTTTTTAAAGAAATATAGATATCAAAATGTACCCCTAATTACTCAGTATTCAGCTCTTAAAAATGAACATATTTTCCTACAGTCAAGATAACTATTTTTACACCTAGAAAAAATAATATTGATATCTTAATTTCATTTTATATCCAGACATGATCAAATGTCTCAAATTTCTCTCTGCTTTGTTCAAAATCAGAATCCAATCCAGGACTGTGCACTGCATATGGTTGTTATGACCTTTAAGCCTCATTTTGTCTAGAACAGTCTAGATTGTTTTCATATCATTCATTGAAGAGAGCAGATCTCTGCATTTATCTAAAGGGTTCTTAGTGTATTTTAAATCTAACTTTGAAATTTCTTATGAATTGGAAGTTCAGTCAAAAGGTTAATGAGATTTAAATGAGCCATTTTGTGTTAGAATTCATCAGTGAATTACATCACAGGAGGAAATAGAAAAAAAGAGATAAGACAGACAAACCACCCCCTTTTTTGAACATTTACCTGTACTTTCCAATCTTCTTGATACATAATTGACACATAACATTGTGTAAGTTTAAGGTATATAAGCTGGTGATTTGATACATGTATCTATTTTATATGATTATCACAATAAGTTTAGTTAATATATCCACCACCTCACGTGTGTGTGTGTGTGTGTGTGTGTGTGTGATGAGAACATTTAAGATCTACTCTCTTAGCAAATTTCAGGTATACAATGCAGTAACTGTTAACTATAGTCATGCTGTATATCAGATCCCCAGAACATTCAAACTTAAAGTTTGTAACCTTTGACCAACATCTCCCCAATTCCCTCACGCCTCAGCCCTTGGCAGCCACCATTCTACTCTCTGAGTTCAGCTTTTTTAGATTCCACATATAAGGGATAACATACAGTACTTGTCTTTCTCAGTCTGACTTATTTCACTTAGCATAATGCTCTCAAGGTCCATCCAAAGTTTTGCAAATGACAAGATTTCCTTCCTTTTTATGACCAAACCACATTTTCTTTACCCATTCATACATCTTATG
Organism: Manis javanica; assembly: GCF_040802235.1. Classification (NCBI taxonomy): domain Eukaryota; kingdom Metazoa; phylum Chordata; class Mammalia; order Pholidota; family Manidae; genus Manis; species Manis javanica. Next base: position 56,903,243 of record NC_133161.1, on the reverse strand, counting down.
AACATGTAGGTCCTTTCCATGTCCTGGCTTTTGTGAATAATTCTGCAGTGAACATAGGGGTGTAGATAATTCTTGGAGATACTGATTTCATTTCCTTCAACCCAGAACTGAGATTGTTGAATTGTATGGTAGTTCTGTTTTTAGTGTTTTTTGAGGAATCTCCATTTTGTTTTCCATAGTGGCTCTATCAGTGTACATTCCCTTCAACAGTACGCAAGCGTTCCTTTTCCTCCATATCTTGAGCTCAAAATGTCTCAGGCTTAGTCTCTACCTTTTGTGTCCCAGATCAAAGAACCAACAATTTCTCTAAGGAACCTTGGTTCAGCTTACTGTGGAATGATACTAGAAACCAAAATGTCAGTTTAACTGTGTTCACAGATAGAAGTGAAATTATATCTAGGCCTTTCAATGGAAGAAATAAGAAAACTAAATCTATTTTTAAAATTATGAACTTACATTAAGATTTTGAATTCAGTATTAACAATTCAGCTATTTTACATAAATTTGATTTTGTAAGTGCACTTTTTTTCCCCTAGATTGAAAAAATCTTGATTTCTAAGAAAAGTAATAACATTTATTAGCTTCTTTGCTAATTCTTAGCCTGCTTGTCCTCAGATCTGTTCCATATACTCTTTCCTTACTCTGTCACCTTTGCAGGCTCCCATGTCTGCCAGTAGTATTAGTCACTGGTGGGAATTTGGGGCATAGAGAGAAGGAAGAAACCAGACTATTTCTACTCTTTCTTTCTGTCTTCAGAGACATCTTTTAATGGGGTTGCTTCTCCTCTGTTGCTCCAGGTCTCTAGGACAGGCCCACTTATGTACTAGCTGCTGACAGGTGACCTAGTCCTCTGGACTCCAGAACTCTGTCTTTTTCTTTTTTGTCTCTCTAGCCTAAAGTTGAAGTGGCTTCTTGTTGTCTCTAATGTCTGGGTTACCTTACCACCTCCTCTCATCTTCTCAGTCTTTCCACTGCCTTCTATACCTTGCTATTTTTTTAACTAAAGGATATATCCCAAAGGTCTCTGTGTATCAGTACATATAGTCTTTGTTCTCTTTTACAACTGCATATCTCTTTGTTGGTATTGAAGTACCATATTTAATTCAGGCAACTCCATATTACTAATATTTGAGTTATTTTGAATCTTTTCTATATAAATAATATAAAAATAAAAAATTTGGTTCATGTCTCATTTTGGACTTCTGTGGGTATGTTTATAAGCTAGATTCTGAGAAGTGGGATTGGCAGTTTGAAGAGTATATGCATCTGTACTTTGATTAGATTTTCCAGGTTCTCCTCCATGGGGTTTGTACAATATTCTTATCCTATTACCTACTACCAATGGTCTCACCAACAGAGTTTGTTATATTTTTGGTTTTGCTTGTCAGATGGTTGATCAGTGATATCTCAGTGCATTTCTTTTGTTATATTTGAAATTGAACATCTTTTAATATGCATAAGGGCCATTTGTTTAGTTTTCTGAGACCTATCTGTTCACATTTTCATACATTTGTGAAAAAATAAGAGGAAAGAAACACACATTAAGTTGGGGACTCAGGCATTATCACAACTTTTCAATAAACTAGTGTTGGTTTTCAAGCAAACCATAAAACTTCTCTGAGTCTCAATTTCTGTCAATCATCCCAAGTGTTCCTAAAGTTGAAATAGAGAATATGAACATTATTTTGAGATCTGCAATGCATTGTGTAGTCTTCCTCATCACTCAACAAGCTATACTTCACATTTGATTGAATAGTCTTCCTTCTCTAATCTCATACATTTAGAGTCTATGTCCTACAGCTCATAGTCAGCTTAACATATAGAATGAAAGTTTTCATGTTTTTTCATGTTCAGTTTCTCAGATAACTAGTTTCTATTGATGATTATTTAAGCTGGGAGTTTTCTACTTCAGAAAATCACAATCAAAAGTTCCTTGTACTTTTTAATGGTATGCCTTTTTAGTTATTGAGATAAAAAAACTGAGGTTTGCCTCAGACTGGAGCACATTGACTAATTTTCTGAAATCTGAAGATTAGTGTAGAATGTTAGAGGATGATAAGTAGGACTCCTAATCAGAAAAAGTATTGAACTGGCTCTTCCTGAAGTTCCCATGGGTTTGAGCAGTGGCTAGAGTGCATTGCCATTGTCGGACACTTTCTCAGAGCACCAAATCCTTTTGACTTGTTCTTTCAAGAGTCCCTCCTGGAAAAAAAGAGATTGGTAAAAACTCAGTTCTCTTTTAGACAATTAGCCTTTTTCATACAGGTAAATGAAAATTTCCTTGTTGAAGAAGAAATGGCAGCTGTTTAAGCAGATTCAATCCATTTTAATTACTGCTTTGGCAGGTTACAAAAAGTTTAATATTTTCTAAATCCTATCGTAATGTCTGCTGTCTTAAAGGTTCAGTTACCCTGGACAAAATCTTCATTGGTTACTTGCTATGTACTGATGGCAGTACTTGATGTACTGAAGCTAGTTGAAAGGGTAATTAAATTAATAGGCAAAAAAAATGGGATACATATAAATCCAAGTCTTAAATGGAGTTTCCTAACAAGTATTTAGATTATTGACTTTATTCTATTTCCTGATGTAGATCAAATAGTTCACCGTAATTTTTTTAATGGCTTCTGCAGACGTAGATGATTTTTAGAAAAGCAACACATAACAGAAAGGGAATTGACTAAATCATTAGACTGGGACTTCAGGTCTTAATTCTCTCTCTATATATAAATATGCTATTTTCCTATATTATTTATTTTTACATACACAATTTTAAAGAACTGCATGATTGTGTACTTTCAAGTTTAAAAAAAACTACATAAAAATGAAAGCCCATGTTTCAAATTTGGCAGTTATCTGGTTCAAATAACAGAAGTGGAGCCTTAATGCCTCAAACTTCTTTCCAAATATTTTTTTCATAAAGATTTCATTAAATGCTTATGTGAAGCTCTGTTTTCTTTACTCAGGAACATCTCCATTAAGATTCAGTGTTCTGACAGACATATATAATGTTTCTTGCAAGATTAATAAGATGAAGGAAAAGGACAGGAAAAAACCAAGAGTCTATTATATAATTTGCATTTTAAAGAATTGCTTGCAAACCTTAACTAAAAAATGAGTCTTAGATTAGGTTAATTTAATATTCATTTAATGGAGGAAAACCAGAACTTTTTTTTCTAATGGTTTCATATTTGTAGATTACACGGAAGCTTGCTTTTTATTTTTCTACTTCTCAAATTCTCTGAATTTGGCAACAAGAATATAGTACCTAGAAGAGAGATGTGTTTGCAACTAATAAAGTGGCATAATGTTTTTACAGTTAGTCCCTTTTAATTTGACTGATATCTATAGATGGTTTGTTTGGCTAAATATATTGAACAGTTGGTAAAAACATTCTGTTGGCTATGTAATTAGTTGCCATGAAAGAGATGATAGAATAGGAAAAAATGTAATTAATTGTAAATACAATGCTAAAATAAGAATATATAGGAAAGAAGTTGATTTCATATCTTGAAAGGTATTTTGGAGATTAAATGCTTTATAAAGGAATTCCCACAACAATGAATGTCACAAACATAGTAACATATTTGAATATAGTGATTTAAAAATGATACTTAATAGAATATTAATTTGAATTATTTTCCAAATATTAGTTATTTACACATTTCCAAAACTACTAGTTGAGATGTACCAATGTAAGGTTAAATTTACAACTTTTATTTCTATAATAACTCCCAGCTTATTTCCTTTACCCCTTTGATACCCTGAATTCTATTGATCAACTGATCAATGAAGCATTTATTAAGTACTTACTACAGACTCAGTACACTGCCAGTTTTTGTGGGTGGGGCATGCATATGTCCCTAAACTCAAGGAATTTACAATTAGATTACAAGTGTTTAAAAAAGTAAATAAATGGATATGAAAAGATTAGGAATCAAAAACAAGGTAGACAATAAGGATGCCAAGATAATTCAATGCCAAAAGGATAGTCTTTTCAAGTAATGGTGCTGACACAATTGAACATGCATATGCAAAAGAATGAATTTGGACAGCTACTTAACACCCTATGCAAATATTAACTCAAAGTGGACTAAAGATCCAAATGTAGCATTTAAAACTCTAAAACTCTTTAAAGAAAATGAAGGAGTAAATTTTCATGGCCTTGGATAAGGCAACGATTATTAAGATACGATACTAAAATCACGAGGAACAAAAGAAAAAAATAGATGAATTGGACATTATCACAATTGAAAACCTTAATGTTTCAGTTAATTCTACCAAGAAAATAGAACTGCAATGCATAAAAGGGAAAAAACTCTTGCAAACCATATCTTATATGACACTGGTCTTTGGAATATGCAGGTGCTTCCTATTCAGTAATAAAAAGACAACTCAAAAAATGGGCAAAGGAATTGAATAGATGTTTCTCCAAAGAAAACATACAGATGGCAGATAGGCACGTGAAACTTTGCTTATTATTAGCTATCAGAGAAATGCAAACCAAAACTGCAGTGAGATGCCACTTTTTACTCACTAGTATGTCTATAATAAAAAAGACAATAAGAAGTGTTGGTAAGGAGGTAGAGAAAGTGGAACTCTCATAAACTGTGGTGAGAATGTAAAATGGTACAACTGCTTTAGAAAATAGTCTGGCAGCATATAGTCAATGATTCTGTACCATTTTCTTATGTTGACAGATAGTAACTGCACTAGTGGGGGTGAGGATTTAATAATCTGGGAAACTGTTGAACCACTGTGTTGTGTATTTGAAACCAATATAAGATTGTATATCAATGATACTTCAATAAAAACAAAAAGGAAATAGTCTGGCTATTCCTCAAAATGTTAAACACAAAACTGCCAGCATTTCTCCTAGATATATACCCAAGAGAAATGAAAATATATGTTCATATAAAGCATGTACACTAATGCTCTTAGTGACAGTATTCATTAAAGCCAAAAAGTGGAAACATCCCAATTATTCATCAACTGATGAATGGGAAACAAAATGTGTTAAATCCATACAATGAAATACTATTCAGCTATAAAAAGGAAAGAGTGCTAATACAGGCCACAACATGGATAAACCTTGAAAACATTATGCTAAGTAAAAAAAGTTAGCCACAAAAGGCCATATATATTGTATGATTCCATTTATATGAAATTTCCAAAAGCAAATCCATTGAGGCAGAAAATAGTGGTTGCCTAAGGCTGGGTTTCAAATAGGAGCTTAAGGGAAAATGGGTAATAATTGCCAATAAATTTTTTTGGGGTGATAAAAATGTCCTAAATTGATTATGATGATGGTTGTACAGCTTTGTAAATATTCTAAAAACCATTGAATTGTATATTTTATATGAATTATATATTAATAACGCTATTAACTTTTTTTAAATAGTAAGAATATACTGGGAGGTTTAAATGACACCTTCAGCCCTCATTGATTCTGTGAACACAGGAATACTGTCTTTTTATTGAAAAATAAAAGGTAGGAAGCAATAGAAAAGAGAATTTTACACTTAGAAGGAAAGCATCTAGTTTAATTCCCTAAATGCTACCATATTTTTTCAGATGAGCAACTTGTTCATAGAGTGGCAATTAAGCCCATGGATTTTGGGGGCAAACAGACAGTGGGTCTCTGTTGCTCAATGGATAAGTCATGCTAGGCAAGGCCTAAAACTCTCAGCCTCACTGTTATCATCTACAAAAAGAGGGGGTTACAGTATATTTCCAGTACAGTTGTTATAGAATTAACTGAGAACTCACAAAAACATGTTAGCACAAGGCCTGAGACACAGCATTCTCAACAAGTCAGCTGTCCTCATGTAAGTGTCCCCACTCCCCCAAGTCAAATAGTGTGTGTAATGGAGCTGCAGTACTAAAAATCAGGTTCTCTGATTTACCTTCCTGTGCTATTTCCATTATATCAAAAGGAACAATACAGAACTGTTTTACCAGGAAAGAATCTAAATATTTCTGAAGCCAAATCTCTTTTAGAACAGTTGATTTCCTATGATTTTTGAGAGTCTACAGCTATAAAAGAACTGGTGCTTAAGATTTTAAAAGGGCCTTGTAATGTATTTGTCACATCTAGACATACAGCTTTGCCAAGACAGTACTTACGTCTTGGCCCTGGGGATCATTTTTCTTTCCTCTGAATTCTCTCTCTTGCCTGACATTCAGTCTATTGCATGTTAGTTAATATGATATGATGATTCATACATCTGCATGTCTTAGGTAATCAAAACTGAAAACAACTGTTCAAAGCAACTAGTTTTCAATCTCCAGAGTATATCCTCCAAGAGAAGCAGAGAATAGCTGCAGATCTTCTATAGAGTTTCGATAGCTTTCTGCATGGTTAAAACGAATAGGCTTCTCTTGTACATGTCTTTATGAGGTTACAAGACTAATTTGATTATTGACCCTGCATATGCCATCATGGTGACATTTTGATTAGCAGCCAGAGAAGTGTTCTACAAACGTATTATATCAGATTATCTAAATGATATAAAGCATGTAGGTATTTATAAGGAACATGTTGTAAGTGCACACTTGCACACTGCTGATGAGAGTATTTGTTGATAAAACCATTCTGGAGGAGACTTTGGCAAAATATTTCAAAATCCTTCAACCTCTGACCCAGTATTTCCACTACCACAAGTTTGGCCACTAGGGTCATAAGATTTGCTTATTATAAATTGACCAAAAGGTCATATATAATCATAAAATTTAAAAACAGCCTAAATGTCCAATAATGATGGTTTGGATAAACAAAATTAAGCACATCCTTGGCTTGTATTTTTAAAATTCATGATTTAAAATGTTTACTATTTGTCATATGAGAAAACAATGGGTTTTAAAATAATATGCACAATAGGGCTATGATATTATAAAAATGGTTATGTGTGTGTGTGAATTAAGCTTTGTCATTTGGACTTGATTTGCAAAGCATCATTTGTATACTTACTTAGCCCCAATAATTCCTTCAGATGCATGAGCTTTGCAAATCTGTGGATTTCTCAGCTGAACGTCTTTCTTCAGAAACCACTGCTATCATAATATGAACTGTGAAGACAAATGAGAATACTTTAGTCCAGTTATTTTATAGTCTATTTGTATAACTACTGAATTTTATTAAATTCATCCTCAATTTTGGGACTCTGAAAATGTTGATGCCAGGACAGTGTTTATGTAAAAAGTTTTTATGAGTATTTTCAGTGTGACTTATTATTGTGTTCATTATTTTTCATTATATTTATTTAAATCCTTATAAAATATAATGACTTTAAAATAGAGTAGAAAGTTTAGTCTGCGTGATGTGCTCCTCATGTGCTGCAGTGCATCCGAAAGAGATCCAGATGTCATCAAGGCTGTTTTCCTAGTAACTCTCCTAACTTGTTATCCATTCTAGGCTTCTTTGCAGCTCTGCAGTATGTGGCTTTGTGGCTTTGCAGTCTCTTTATGTCTCTTTATGAGAATTATAGGACATGTATCAGGCAAAATGTGGGCAGGACATGACGGAGAATGCTCATTTTCTTGACGTCTTGAATGTTTGTTTCTATTTTGAGTAAAGTCTCCTACGTAGGCTATAGGGAATGCCTATTTCATATTGGTAAATATAGGAAGGAGATTTATCTCTTTGGATCTAACCATTTTCGCCAGTTCTATTCTTTCTCCTAAAAGAAAGGCTGAACTCACAGGTGAATGAACATGGAATACAGAAAATGTGTAAGGCAATTATACTAAGAAGTAGAGAAAATAAAGACAAGATTCAGTCAGTGTTTCTTTCACCCCACTGGCAGTTTCTTTCAATATGAGGATGAGGTAATCTTCTACATTACCGTGTTCCTGCACCATCAACACAATGGAGTGGTCAATGTTGCACATTCATTGAACTTCTGGCATGCAGTTCACCCTCAGGTACCTATTCCTCTGAGTGATTACCCTACCCCTCCCTGCTGCTTTCCTCCATCCTCAGGTCAAAGTAATCCCCAACACTTCACAGAAAGTGTCTCAACATGTGCTCAAAAAGATAACTACATTATGTACATATGTCAGAGACACTGTACCAGCAAATTATCAGATTTGAACATTTCTTGATGTTTTAAAAAAATCTTTCCTGTCCCCAGTAAGAAAATTGTATTCTACAATACAATAGGTATTTTTATTTTCAAGAATTTGAATGATTATTTGAAACATCTTTAAAATTCACATTTAGTATCCTGAGAGTCAATAGGTATCTTATTTTAATAGGAAGTTTAATGATACTCCCAGTGTCAGAAATTATGTATAATTCAAAACTCTTCATGGCAATTTTCATACAGGACTCTTGCATGGACTAGCACAAGCCCCAGGATAAAATTATCCAATGGCAATTACTGAAGGACATATTTTCCTGGTGGCACATAGTAGCATTCATGAGACATTTGCAAAAATCATAGTCTACCAAGAAAGCTTTAATATATTCCAAAAAGCATCAGTCGCATTGTGTATATTTTCTGATTATAATGCAGTAAAATTAGAAATTAATAACAAAAAGTTATACCAAAAAATAAAACTCTCTGGTATTAAACTAATAAACTTTCCTCTGACATATTTATTTTTATTCATTGTGAGTTATTCACATCCACCATTCATTTTTATGTCTCCATGGTACTTGGATAATACTGTATGAAAGTATACAAATAATACATGAAAATAAAGTTCAAGAAACACTTTAAAATAACTTTAAGTAGATTTAACAATTTAGTAACAATAGTGGCTAACATTTATTGGACATACATGTTCAGTGAGTTCTTTATATGTATTATATCTAATTCTTAAAAAAAAAAAAAAAACAGATCCAGAGAGGGTAAGTAACTGGCCTAATCTCACATAGCCAGTAGAGGCAGAACCAATATCTGAACTCATTTCTGCAAGGTCACAAGGCTCACTTTCTTTCCACTACAGATAGTACTAATTCCAAGGGGAAGATAGTGTTGTCTACAGAATTATGCATGTATGGTTAAAAATAATTTTAAGGAATTTAGATGGTTTGTGTATTGTAGCACTACATAATTAATTCATTATACATTAAATCATTTTTTATTGAATGTTTGCCATTTGTAAAACATCATTAGAGAATATTAATGATAAAATTTGGAATATTTGAGATTTCAAATTTCACAAACAGCTGTCTTCAAATATCAGAAATTAATCTCAGGAGTCATTTTGAAATCATGATAAAATGTAAGCTTCCTTTGAGCCACAGGGCATAAATCTGCAAAGAAGTAAAAAGCTAACCTTTTCAAAGAATATGGCTTCTCTCTCACTTACCAACTTTACATTTCCCAGTATGGCCCTGGAAGATGGCTGGTTAGCCAGAGACTAAGATTCCTCAAGGGAGGAACAACCTAAGACAGGCACAGTCGCAGGGGGGCCATCAGGTGAGAAATTGGGGATCAACAGAGGTGAGGCCCAGAACCTCACCCCCCCCCTGTTTTGAGAGAAATCTTCTGCATCCGTGGATGTTTTGTTGCCCTTGTCTAGCTTGGATTAATACTTAGTCTATAGGCACAGACCTGATCATCTACATTTGCCCTCTTACAGCACTAAATTATGTTTTCTACCTTTATCTTGCATCTACCTACCACTTCAGCATTTTATTAAAAAAAAATAAGGGAGAAATGTGGGATTCACATATAAATCAAGTATAAAAATCAAATGAATAATCATATCTGACTTGATTGTTTATAGTTCATGATGCGTGATCAAAACCGAAAGTTTCTGTGATGAATGCCCTTGCACTGTTCACCATGTAAGAACTTATTCATTATGTAGGAATTTGTTCACCATTTAAGAACTTGTTCGTTATGCTTCAGAAGATTGGAGACTGTTGAGAATTAGGCTTGGGGTTGATTAATGATTGTGCATTGAGTCCCCTATGCAGAATTTTATTCTTGTTAACAACTATTTGATCAATAAATATGAGAGATGCCCTCTCAAAAATAAAAAAAATGTAAGCTTCCTTTGAAACTGAAAAATCCACAAATGAAGTAACACTTGATTACTGTTATTCTTCAACTACTAGTAGGTTGCATAGTGGGGTAATAAAGATAGTAAAAACATGAAAGAGAAAAGGGGGAAAAGGCTTGTAAATGAAACCATCAAAGTAAATTGTTCTCATTTTTGCTGATTCTATACAATGTACTAGGCAGAGTACAATTTGCACTCTTTAAAAGTCATCTCTAGATGAAAACCTCAGTCTTTATCTTTCCCAGTAAACACATATGATTATAGGCCAGTTTAACAGACCAAATTGTTTATCAAAGACTAGTCCAGTTATAGAGAAAGAACAAATAAGAGGTTTCCTCACATTGAATGGCATCAAACAAAGCAGCTTAAATGTAGAGTTCCAACTGAAATGCAAGCTTAAAGAGTTTGTTTAGGAACATGAATTCAAAGAGTCTCTGGCCATTTTAGGCATATACTATTTCAAAGAAAAATGTTTTATTGAAAAATAGGCATAAAATAAGGCAAGTATCTTCTCATACATTTCAAATATTGGATGTTTCCTTAAGTGTTTTGGCTAAATAATATCATGATAGAGTGTTTTAATTCATCTAAATACTGTAGACATTAAATATTTTTAAATTAGTTGATTTTGGAATAATATCACAATGTTGATAGTAGGATATTTTATTTTCTTTATAATGTGTGAAAAAATAGTTTTTCATAACTTATATTATCTTTACTAATTTGGAGATTTATTCATTTATCTTTAGGTTTATGTTTCCTTTTCAAAATTATTTAATCATAGCTTGGCTTATGCTTATTTATCCTTGATTATATGGTGAATCATATTTATCTTTGGTCATTATATTAAAATATATATGATGAGAAAAGGAAAATAGAAATATAAGATTGTAATGAAGAGACATTTTATGACTTGACATAGAAATCCAGGGACCAAAAAGTGATTTATATGAGAACTATTGTGATCTTTAAGAATTGTGCTTTCCTTTCCATTTGAAGATAAAACTTACACCAATAAAACAGTCTAATGGAAAATAGATTTAAAGCACTTTACACTGAACTTTGTACAAAGGATGTGCTCAAAAATGTTGAACAACTGACTGAGATATAATTATATTTGACATATTAAATCTCTCTAGGAATTTTCATTATGATCTTTCCTTTGGGCAAATTGAGCAAGTCTGTCCATCGGTACATGTGAGTTTGAATTTTATGTCAAAACACATTATTTCATAACACACTGAAAATACAATAGAAGTATTTCTTCCAGTGATATGAAATGACATAAGAGTTAAAACTCAGCTATTCATAGGTATGCATTTTAGCTTTCCACCACCAAAGATATGACTGAAAATCTTGTTTTGAATAATTATTTGTTGTGTTGCCCTCTTAGTTATCTTCCTGTTTTCACCCTTTAAGCCAGGCCACAAATCAGCTTCACATAGAATCAACATTTAAGATCATTGTTTCAGACCCCTCATGTACCACTCAGTTTGACCTTAAGGTGTGTTAGCCCTCTGGCTGAGCTTCCCTGAAATGTCATACTAGCACGCAGGTAGTACTTTCTCATTTTGCTTTGGTCCAGTTACAACTACATTTGGCTGAAAATTTTTTATCCCAAGGATCTTTCTGGGCAAGATGCCTTGGCTGAAAATTTTTTATCCCAAGGATCTTTCTGGGCAAGATGCCTTTGCCAGAGCTTGGAGATTTTGCTAATATCTTTGGGTGTCTGCCTGTCAGTTTTGACTGCTTGCTGTGTAACAGACATGAATGCACTAGGAATAAAATACACTTCAACTAAGGTAAGCTGAACTGGGGTTGTGGGTGAGTCCCTTCACAGCAGTGTTTCTGAGTCCTAAAGGCAATTTTGATCATCAGCTGTGGCGTCAGTTTCCATTCAGTATGGAGGATCTCAGTAAGACCATCTGCTTGAAACTAGATGTAGGCTTGGAGACAGTTAAACCAGGAACTTATTACAAAAGGATGGCTTCTTTCTTAGTATTGCAGATGCTAATTTTGACAAGAACAAGTCAGATTGGGTTGGGTAATCCCAGAATAGGGCATGAGGAAATGTTGTTCTTGTTTCTTAGTATGCTATAATCTGACCTCTCCTGCCAGTTTAGTTTACTGAGACAAGTTGGGAAAATAGAAGAGAAGGATGAAATACTGATTACAGCTAAAGAAACTTAAGAGTCACTACATATCATTGTTTGTCTCAGGTGCTATTCCAATCCACAATTATTAATACCATGCCTAGTAATTATGAGTTGAAACACAACCAGTCATGGAATTTGGCTTGGAAATGGTGTTATACAAGCTGACCTAGGTCTTTGCTATAACTTTTCTTTTTCTTTTATTTTTTAAATGTTTCATATCTTTTGACCATCATTATCCAGTTCTGCCTCCCCACATGTCCTATCTCTGGTAATCGTAAGTAGACTGATCTCTTTTTCTGTGAATATGACTTTTTCTTTTCCTTTTTCTTTGGATTCCCCTTGTAAGTGAGATTATATGGTATTTGTCTTTCTCTGGCTTATTTCACTTAGCGGAATACCTTCAAAATCCATCCATGTTGTCAGAAATGGCAGGATTTTCTTCTTTATGCATGAATAATATTTCACTGTATGTATGTATATACACATATACACACCACAACTTCATCCATCTGTGGATATTTAGTGTATTTACATGTACTGATTATTGTAAACAATGTTGCTATGAACATGGGGGTGCAGATATCTTTTTGACATAACAGTTTCATTTCTTTGGATACAGTTCTAGAAGTGGAATTGCTGGATCATATGGTAGTTCTATTTTAATTTTTTGAGGACTCTCCATACTGTTTTCCACTGTAGCTGTACCAATTTACAATCCCATCAGAAATGCACAAGAGTTAGTTCTGTTTTCTTCACATCACTGTCAGCATTTGCTCTCATCTTTTTGATCATAGCCATTCTAATAGGTGAGAAGTGACATCTCACTGTGGTTTTGATATGCGATTCCTTGATGATTAGTAAGCTTGAACTCCTTTTCATGTGCCTGTTGGCCTTTCATATGTATTTGGAAAAATATCTATTCAATTCCTTTGTCTAATTTCTGATAGGATTTTATTTGTTCGTTTGCTATTGAGTTGTGTGAGTTCTTTACATATTTTGTTATTAACACCTTATCAGATATATTGTTTTCTCTTTCCAAGAGTTGTTATCACCTTTGTTTTTTTGCTAAGATTTTCTATTTTTTTTACTTGTTTCAAGATGATTTGTAATTGATTTTTGAAGCACTATCTCTCAGACATTCCAACATCCTATTTATCTTGTAATTGTTATCAACTGATTGTCTTTTGTCATTCAGATCATAGTTTTGCTAGTTCTTGGCATGATGAGTGATTTTTCTGTTATATTCTGGACATTTTGGTTATTGTGTAAGGAGACCTTGATCCTATCTATATCTCCTGTTTTAGCAGGCAGTTGCCCAGTTTAGGTTGAACTTATAGGTTCTGGTCTCTTTTGTTGGTTTTAGTTCCAATAACAGTTTCATTTTTCTGAGCCCTTGCAGTGTTATTTTGATGGCTTCATTGTTATCAGGGTTATCAGGGTTATTGCTCTATGCCTTCTGGTTCTGTCTGTGGAGGTGGAAGGAACCTCTCTGGGTGACATACTGTCACTGGATGATCTTCCGGGGGAAGATGCCACTGATGAGCAGGGAGAAGGGAATGTATGCTATCTTGTTCCAGAACCAGAAGCAAGCCAAGGTCTTTAACCATCCCTCTTAAGGGTTTTTTAAAGTCTTGGTTGCCAGATTCACAAGGATGTGAATATCCAGACAGAGGAACATCTAGATGACAAGATCCAATAGAGGAATATACACTGGTGGAGAACAGAAGTCCATTTATCAATGTTTGGAAGATAAGGGAAGCACTGGACATTTTCATGTACTCAAATTTCCTGATATATTTCTTGAAATCTACCTTCCATGTCCTATACTCACCTTGGATTTTCAGTGAGACTCAAGCTTTATGAAAACTCAAGACTCCGTGGAGTTGAGCCAGGAGTCCTGCTATCAGGGAAGTGGGCAGTAATTCCAAAAAATAATTCCACTGAGGCTTAAGAAATCCTGATACAGATAAATTCTCTACTCTTCCTTCTTTTTGAAGAATATTTTTAACATTGGAGGGTAAGTGGAAAGTATGTTCATTATTTATAGAGAGCTTTACACCAAGATTACCTGTCCATAGACCACTCAAAGGCTAGTTGGTATCCAGATGCTGGTTCATAGATCCCTCTGCTCACTGATATTGTGGTCTGCTTTCTCTTCATTTCCTGACCCTGCTCTAGCTTTTGACTTAATTATGCTATTTCTACTGTAGGTTTCTCAGCATGTCCTGGCATCCCTCATTTAGTGGTTATGACTCCTGCTTTAACTTCAGGAACCTCAACACAGTGCTGGAAATGATTTTGCCAGGCAAGGGCCAAGTTGCCCATGAAAGATCAGAGGGCCCATCACTAGTTCTGGTTTCCTTTACTGCAAGCCATCCACAGCTAAAAGCTCGGGTCTCACAAGAGAAGTACATAGGTTAAGTCTTATTTCCAAATAAGAATCCTCTCTCCTATATCTATCCTTGTCAGTTCACCTGCATCCTTCATTCCTAGGGATGAGGGCTTCTGCAATACCTGGACCCATGGCCTGTGAGTGTCATGCCAAAAAAAACCCCCAGTGGATTTGATGAAATGAGCTCTTCAGTCACAGTTCTTGGTGGATGGGCCTGTTGCAAAGCTTCTACAGCTTTGAATCTGGTATTAGAGCAAATGTTTATTGGTCCCATTGACAGTCCTTGGGACAATTAGAAAAATCACATCTTAATTTTTCCGCTAGCTAGTCCCAACATCAGAGATTGGGAACACCTCATTGTTGGTCTTCTTTGTTAAACAAATACCCTTTTCATTTACATCCATCTGACTTCTGACACTTTGACACTTTCCTTATCCAGTGAGGAATTCTGGACACAGTTCTCTTCTATGAGGCATTCTAAGGTACAAATATGCAATGTTTATTTAATGTATCATTGACATTTTCTAGTGACACATTTTATTTTAAACAAATTTCCTCTAAAAATAGTCATAAGGTCTGCTGAATAGAAAATTTTTCAACAAAATGTTACAAAAATTTAATGTATACTGGGACTGTACAAAGTGTTAGAAATGAAGATTAAAAAATAATAATGTGGATCTGGCTCCCACATCTATGAGCAAATAGTTAATAGAAAGTGTTATAAATGCAGTATTATAAATATGGACAAAGCTTCATAAGAATTGCTTTTGACAGGCGGTTGAATCAGGAAAGACTTGGTAGAGTAGGTGATACATGAATTGTGTTGAGAATAAATAGGAACCAGTTACATAGGAAAAGAGTGAATACGTTGTAGGTTTAGTAAAGTCCAAATGCCAAGTCACAGAGGTGTGGAGCAACAATAGAACTTAGGAGTTGTAAATAGCTCTGCATTGCTCAATTACCAAAGGTTTTGGATGAGGCCATAAAAGGCTTTGCATCCCATGAAAAAGTGCTTGGATTTCATTGTCTATGAAATAGGAAGCTTATGATTGATTTTAAAGTAGGTAGAGATGACATGATCAGGTTTGCATTTTGGAAAAATCACTGTTTATCACAATACTTAACACCCATTTCTTACTCCATCATATTGCCCATTTGAAGTAGAAGGGCTCTAATGTTATTTAAATTTTAGTATAAAAAATCTTAAGCATTCTATACCTCTTAGTTGGGGCTCATGTAAAAACATTTGGTAGTTTCTCTCTAGCCTTATGGAAATGTAGAATTGTGTCCATCTGAGAATAGGAAACTTTCTTTCTTTACATATTTTCTAGTAAGTGTCAAAGCCAAATGAAAAAAAAAATCACTCCTGGAAAGCTTTCAGTTGTTTTACCAGGCCTTCTTAGTGAATGGGAGATTCAGCCCTCTGTAAGCAAAGCCTTGTCTCTACTGAAAACTTATGTCCTGAATATATCTGCCTGACAGCTATCCTTAAAGGCAGAATCCTTGACTTAAAAACATATTAAAGGAAATAGCCTGTATATACAATAGAAAGTATCCATCCATGACTGATTTTCTCTTAGGAATATTTAACTGTAGTGATATTTTTATGTCACTTGATAAAGAAGGTTGTAGGAGAAAGATCAACAGACTATGGCTCCAAGAGTGAAGGTGTGTGGGACCCATTTGGGACAGTCACTACTTCCTCTCCGTCTCTAATGTCCTTCTCTTGCCGTAACGACCCAGGGAAGCAAGCAGGCTGGCCTTGTCACTGTGGGTTCTAACCCTGGTTGAGGTTGACACAGATTTCACAGACCATGGCTATTACTGCAAAGCATGTTGATCTGTATTTCATGGAGAAAAATACAGGTTTTGTTGGTATCTTAGGTTCTTTATGAAAATGCCCTGCTTGAGGAGAGCCTCAGAACAAAAGCAGTTGAAAAGCAGAGTAATAATGTGGCATCTCAGCATCTCATGGATATAACCTTCACAGATCAAACCTAAATCTCTCCTGTGTGACTGACATTTAGTCCATTAGCCATTTTTAATGAAAGAGTAGAGAAGTTACTCTCCTGTGGCTTTTGATGGTATTTTTATAGTCATGGTGTGGTAGGAAGTAGGCCCCAAGTTCCCTTGGCAACAAGTAGAGTAGAAGTGATACACAGAAATCTGAATCATCAGTGAATCATCCGAGGATTTGTTTCCTATCCTTAGAAATAATTTACCGATTGTTTTGTTATCTCTGTGATGTTTGTTGACTCCAAGTGAACACCACAGAAAGCATAAGAATTTACTTTGGTCAATCATTTAAGAAGTATTTTGTATGCTCCAAGTGGACCTTAATGTTGATATCCGAAAACACCCGCTGCTTTCTTAAGACAACACTTGCATTTGAGGGGAACAGGTTGGTGTATCAAGGCCCCCGCAATGGGGAAGTTCCCTTTCTACAAAGAAATGTGACGTCCCTAGTGTGATGTTTCAGGACATTGCAGCATTTAAACTAAATTTTCCTAGAATCAAGGAAAGGTCATCTCTGTACAGCTCAATGTTAGTCACAGAGAAAATTTTCAACATCCTAAAAGAGAACTGATGTGGGTGGCTCATACCTGAGATATATACACACACATATACACACTGGCTCCACCCCCATTTAAGGCTTCTGGATATCACTTACTTAGTTTCTCCTACTTTTTTCCATTAATACATCTCTTATATAATAATCCTTTCATCCATTCTTGTTATTACTACCTTATTTCAAGGTTTACTACTTTGTGTTCTTTACTCAGATTTTCCTTTACTCCATTCTTTGTGCAGAGAGAAAAATAACTCCCCCTTAAAATACTTTCTCTCATATCAGCATCCCATTCAAAACTCATTAATGGTTCTATGGCTTCTTGGGGACCATGACTCATCACTGTCCTTGCAGCATGCATAATGGTGCCTGACCCATGAAATCTGTTCCATTAGTGTGTATTAAATGACTTAATAATTGTGGTATTTTTGCTTATATGATTCCTGCATTAGATTTAAATCTAGTTGTGAGCACAAGTCTAATTTCATGAGCCTTTGTATCCCTAGTTTCTGGCCTGGTCTCCATATATTGTATACATTCAACCAACATTTATTTAAACAGTGAATGAAATTCAAATACTGGATTCTTGCATGCATTGTAGTCTCTCCTGCCTAGATGACCTCATTTCCAACTGCTGCCTGCCTTCCTGTGAGGTGAGCCTTTGTACCATTCAAACTCCACATAGTCACTCATACAACTTCCCTCAGATGAATGACCACCTCCGTTCCCGCCCCCTACTTCAGTTCTATCCTCCTTCAAGGCCCAGCCTAAGTCTCATTCTTGCACAAATGGAACTATCTTGGCTTCTCCAGCCCTCACAGGTCTTCATACTCCTCAAACTCATCACATCTATGGCTTTTATTCAAATTTTGTCTCTAATGGATTATTATTTGTCTCCTTTATGACTCCTAGGTGATGTCACATGTGCCCTAATCCTTGGCATCTTCTACATGTTGAAGACATCAAACTTCTTCATCTGTAGCTCTGATGTCTCCTCAGAACATCAAAATTTGATGATTTATAAATTGCTCAGCTTCAGAAATGTTAAAAAATTAGTTAATATTCTTAAATTTAATAGGTATTTTTTGTTATAGTGAGTTCTTTATATATATGAGTCCTTAGAGACACATATTAAAATATTTATAGACAAAATATGTCTCAGATTTGTTTGTAAATAATATAGGAAGGGTAAAAGAAAGGAGTGACACTATTTTATGTACTATGCATTTGAAATTTTTTATAATACAAACTTCTTAAAATTTTAATTCATCCTTTACTTCTGACCTTCAACCACTTCAAACCTGCCCCTCCCTTTGCTTAAATGCCATCATTTCCCCTCACCCTTGCCCCAACCTTCTGGGACATTCTCTAGAAGGGAGCAGAGATTGACATGTGAAGCTGAGCCAATTTAGCTGCTCGTGAGGTCAATGTCCAAGTAGAAGATCCTGGTGTCAAGCCAAGCAATTAAAAAAAACTTCTGAAAGCAAAAGGAGAGAATAGCTATATTCTAAAAAATAGAATCCACCTCATCATGTCCCTAATTTTGTGATTCTCTAACATGACAAAAGAAATATCTAAAATCTATAGTCATGTAGTATCATTTGCTTGAACTGTCTTTCATTTCCCCTCTTACCTACTTAGAAACCATCTGCTTAAGCATCATTTGAAGACTCTGCTCAGTCATCCCTTTCTTTTCATAGAATTCCCTGGACTCGCTCTCTGTCTCCCACAGGCAGAATTAAATGCTTCTTTATCAAAATTCATTTAGGACATTGTACCTGCTTCCTTTTTTACTCCATCTATGCAGAGTGTAGTTATGACTTTGATGTGTGTTCCAGCAGTATGCTACCACGGAGACGGAACTGCCTTAGACGATCTCCCCGAAACTCTGATCTCTGAATTCAGGGATTGTCTGGCTCACCTTGATTTCCTAATGAGCAAAGTGCCTTGAAAAGAGTAGATGTTCAATTAAAACTGAAATTGAATTAGATGGTATCTAATTTCCTTGTATATGTTGCTCCTTTTCTCTGCTGATATCCAT
The DNA here is from genome assembly GCF_040802235.1 of Manis javanica. Taxonomy (NCBI): domain Eukaryota; kingdom Metazoa; phylum Chordata; class Mammalia; order Pholidota; family Manidae; genus Manis; species Manis javanica. Next base: position 56,884,068 of record NC_133161.1, on the reverse strand, counting down.
ATACTGAAAGTTTTCTTTCTTAAACTTCCTGACCCAAAGGTACTCCCTCTTCCTTTGAATTCACAGAACCCTTTTTTCCCCAATTCATAGCACCTTATCATGATCTGCTTTTGTTTTGGTTTCCTCTCTCCTCTGCTGTTTAAGACATGTCAATGACCATAACTTTTCCTCCTGCTGATGTCTACAGAGGCTGCTGAGGGTTTAATTCCTAAGCACACTTGAAAAATGTGTTGATTTGAATAACTGAGTGCAAAGACATCCAAAGAGTCTTGGTTTCTTACTTGAGATCAGCAGTACAGAATATTTGATGCCCATTATTTGCTTAAATAATTTCATGAGCACCATTATTTACAGAGGGGATAAAGAGCTCTATAGATAGGCAGCCACAATTCACAGGGTAAGTACTCACATAGTTCTTTAAGAAGTTTCCAGAATTATGCAGCATATGTCACCCATTTAAGTTAATGCTCACAAAAACAAAACAGAGGAGGATTTGTGTCTCCATTTTAGAGTTAAGGAAAAGTAAAGCTATATTTGTAGCAGCCTCAGGAACAGTGCCAGGAATTTACCCCAAGACTTTTGAATTCAACTAGTGTCCTTCCTACCTACACCACAGGTATCTGTGTATAAGTAACAGACTTAACTCTTGGAGACTTAGCTTCTCTCACCAAATACTTCTTACTGAGTACAAGCATATTAGAAAAGCATTATAGCAGAGGGAGTTAGGAAAGCCCCCTGGTACCTGATTGTGCCCTGGCTCTGCTTAGCTGCATAAAGCCTGAGCCAGCTAACAGTCACTCTGGAGTAGGAAAAACTTTGCTTTATAAATTGAAGTAGTTCATTTAATGGGAAACTCAGATGGGTTGCTGTGGAGACTTCTTGCTGAATCCTCACTGTGTGCCTCAGTTGACACATGTAAATTAAGGATGATGATAATCCCTATCTCATAGGGCTGTGTATAGGATTCAATTAAAATACATAAAGTTAATATACATAAAGCTTTAAGACAGTGTCTCGCACCTAGTGTTATATGTTACTACTTTTACCACTTACTTTAAAATAGAGTATGTAATATATTGTATGAAAGGCAAAAATAGTGGCTTTTTGGGGTCAATTTTTAAGACTAGTTCTAATATATTTATGGTACTAGTATCTAAATTCTCTTTCATATTCTCTACAATCTTTCCAAACATACTTAGTTTGCAAAATCAGCTTGGACATTGTACAGGAATAGCATTTCTCATAATATTTCAGTATTTTCAGTTCTATTCCAGCTGGAGTCTGAAATACTGTTGTAGGCAGAAATTTAGAATTACATGAAAACAACATGATCCAAGCTGATTTTTTCTTCATTTTCAGGGTAAGTGTTTTTGGTTCACATGTGAAATAAAAGCAAAGTTGATAGTTATTTCATATCACTGGGGTATGCATTAATCACCTCAAAATAAGAGCAATATATTGGGATCTATTCTGCTGTCTGGTTTTAAAAGAAGACCTAGCAAAAATGATAAATAATTTATTTAATCATTGAGTCTATAAATATCAGTTGAATACTCTATGCCAGGCAATATTCTAAAAGAAGGACACAACAGCTTGTGTCCTCTACATGGAAACTTAAGGAGACAGAAATAAACAAGTAAACAAAACAATTACAGATTTCATGGTTGGAGTTATGGAACAAATATACAGGTGATATGACCGACTACATAAGTGGAAAAGTGGAGGGGTGACTTCAGATAGGATAATTTGGGAAGGTTTGAGCAGAAATCTGAAGGCATGGAATTTGGTGATACTATGACCTAAAAAAACAGAGTAAAGAAACATCAACCATAGAGAGGTAAAGTAATACAGTATTTTTTTTTCTTATCTTATATATATATATTTGGTCCTCTCAGTAAATAGGAGTTAGCTCAAATGTAGTTAAAATAGCTTGGACAAAGTTCAAACATTATCCAAGATTCATGTATCTTTCTCTTTGAGTATGAATAATATTCATAAAAATCAGAGGAAATAAAATTTTAAATAAAATGAAACCCCCAATCCAAAAACTTAAATGTAAATGTTACTAATATATTGGTCTATTGTTAAAGCAGGTTATTTTTTTTTTAAGTTCTGTTTGTGGTTATCTAACTTTGTGAAATGAGGTTAAGTAAAGTAGGTAGCCAACTCAGCTAAAAAAAAAAGAAAAGCAGAAGCAGAGGCCATGCTGATGTTCAGAGCTCACATGCTAATAAGCATGTTTTGTTTTAAAAGTTATAACTGGAGAAAAATGTCATAGTGGTCACAAAAATATAGCCAGAGAAATGTTTGTTTTCAGATGTTTTCAAATCTTATCTAAGTAGATACATCAAAAAGAGATACCCTGTCTAACTCTGGAAGTAATAACCTTGAGTGAAAGGGACCATCAAGAAATGAGCCTTATTCTGACATACAGAAGCTGGGTTGGGTGGTGACGGTGTTAGCAGTGGAACTGGTGGTGATGCTCTGACTCTGACATGGCCCCAGCTGAGTCCCGGTAGATGGCAAGTATCTTGCCCATTGATATAATTTGAGATCCTGATTTTCATAACATCAAAATATTTTCCTTCTTTTGCTTTTTCTCCTGCTCCTTCTCCTCCCTCTCCAACTCTAAGGACCTAGAGATTACAACCTGCTTTTGGAGGCAGTACTGAACTTACAGACCTCAGCACCTACTTCTGTTGGACAGTGTAAGGCTCCTGCTTCAGGTGCTCAGAGCACACATACCTTCTTTGCGTCAACCCTAATAAGCAAAGAAATGGAAAATAAAAGCCCAGCAGCAGCCATATCTTTGACCAGGAGGAGCCCATGTATATCTGCTGAAAGAAAAATATGCTGATTTAAAGATGTTCCACTTGGAACATGGGATGGGAAATGAGACGGACAAATGATTGGGCTATTGTTAATTGTTCTTATTTTTTTTCTTTACACAATAAAGAGACTTTTCATTTTGCAATTCCTAGTGTAAAGAGCCAAATTTGGGTTGAAGCAGTAATGTAGGCTAGTAGAAATTAGAGTATGTTATTTTACCTTGGGGGTCACTTGGCAATTATTTTCTTCTTTCCAGGTATAGGTAGATAGATAGATTAGATTTATAAAAGTATGTATGTGTATGTGTGTGCATTCATTATTGTAAATACAATTTGTATCTTTTATTTTTCATTAAACAGTGTTTTCCCTTGTCTTAAATTCATCTTCAAAAACACTGACTGAATAATAATCTATTATGCAGATTTATCAGAGTTTAACCAAAAGCACCTTATTGCTGGACTTTTAGTTTGCCTCTGATATTATAAAGAAAGCTCTAATGAACATCCTAGGATTCATCTTTTTCCAGTTGTTATTTTTTTAGGAAAAATCCTTAGACATAGATCCATTATGATCAATCATCTGAATATTTGTTAGTTTTTGTCTCATATTGTTATATTTCTGTCCTAAAGCAACATTTAAGAAGTCCCTTCTCACTAAACCCCATCAGTTTTAGCTTTTTTTTATCTTGAATTGTCTTTATTATTATATGCTCATACATTATATACTCGGTTTTCTACATTTATCAGCATTTCAGTTGAGTTTTAAAATAATTCCCACTAGATATTTGGTTGCATAATTTTAACCAAATATATTTAAAAGTTATGCAAATATATGATCTTCTCCCTCTGTGGATCTTACCTCATATAAAATGGTATTGTCTAATTTTAAATGTAGTTTCAAAAATGTTCATCTAAAATATATGAACTGTTATTATATTGAGTTTGTAATCATTTATTTTTATTTTGGTATCATTAATATACAATTACATGAGCAACATTGTGGTCACTAAAGTCCCTCACCATCAAGTCCCCACCACACATCCCATTACAGTCCATCAGCATAGCAAGATGCTATAGAGTCACTACTTGTCTTCTCTGGGCTATACTGCTTTCCGCATGTCCCCCAACATTATGTATGCTAATCATAATGCCCCTTATTCCCCTTATCCCTCCCTTCCCACCCACCCTCCCCAATCCCTTTCCCTTTGATAACTGTTAGTCCATTCTTGGGTTCTGTGAGTCTGCTGCTGTTTTGTTCCTTCAGTTTTTGCTTTGTTCTTATACTCCACAGAAGAGTGAAATCATTTGGTACTTGTCTTTCTCCGCCTGGCTTATTTCACTGGCATAATACCCTTTAGCCCCATCCATGTTGTTGCAAATGGTAGGATTTGTTTTCTTCCTATGGCTGAATAATATTCCATTGTATATATGTGCCACATCTTTATCCATTCATCTACCGATGGACACTTAGGTTGCTTCCATTTCTTGGCTATTGTAAAGAGGGCTGCAATAAACATAGGGGTACATATGTCTTTTTGAAACTCGGATCCTACATTCTTAGGGTAAATTCCTAGTAGTGGAATTCCTGGATCAAATGGTATTTCTATTTTTAGTTTTTTGAAGAACGTCCATACTGCTTTCCACAATGGTTGAACTAATTTACAATACCACCACCAGCAGTGTAGGAGGGTTCCCCTTTCTCCACATCCTCACCAGCATTTGTTGTTGTTTGTCTTTTGGATGTTGGCCATCCTAACTGGTGTGAGGTGGTATCTCATTGTGGTTTTAATTTGCATTTCTCTGATGATTAGCAATGTGGAGCATCTTTTCATGTGCCTGTTGGCCATCTGAATTTCTTCTTTGGAGAAGTGTCTGTTCAGGTCCTCTGTCCATTTTTTAATTGGATTATTTGCTTTTTGTTTGTTGAGGAGCATGAGCTCTTTTTATATTTTGGATGTCAACCCCTTATTGGATATGTCATTTATGAATATATTCTCCCATACTGTAGGATGCCTTTTTGTTCTACTGATGGTGTCCTTTGCTGTAAAAAGCTTTTTTGTTTGATATAGCCCCACTTGTTTACTTTTGCTTTTGTTTCCCTTGCCTGGGGAAATATGTTCCTGAAGAAGTTGACCATGTTTATATTCAAGACAGTTTTGCCTATGTTGTCTTCTAAGGGTTTCATGGTTTCATGACTTACATTCAGGTCTTTGATCCATTTTGAGTTGACTTTTGTGTTTGGATTTAGACAATAATCCAGTTTCATTCTCCTACATGTAGCTGTCCAGTTTTGCCAACACCAGCTGTTGAAGAGGCTGTCCTTGCCCCACTGTATATCCATGGCTCCTTTATCGTATATTAATTGAATTGACCATATATGCTTGGGTTAATATCTGGACTCTCTATTCTGTTCCACTGGTCTGTGGGTCTGTTCTTGTGTCAGTACAAAATTGTGTTGATTACTGTGGCTTTGTAGTAGAGCTTGAAGTTGGGAAGCGAGATCCCCCCTGCTTTATTCTTCCTTCTCAGTATTGCTTTGGCTATGTGGGGTCTTTTATGGTTCCAACTGAATTTTTGAACTATCTGTTCCAGTTTGTTGACGAATGCTATAGGTATTTTGATAGGGATTGCACTGATTCGGTAGATTGCTTTAGGCAGGATGGCCATTTTGACAATATTAATTCTTCCTTCCCTAGAGCATGGGGTGAATTTCCATTTATTAGAGTCCTCTTTAATTTCTCTTAAGAGTGTCTTGTTGTTTTCAGGTTATAGGTCTTTCACTTCCTTGGTTAGGTTTATTCCTAGGTAATTTATTCTTTTTGATCCAATTGTGAATGGAATTATTTTCCTGATTTCTCTTTCTGCTAGTTCATCATTAGTGTATAGGAATGCAATAGATTTCTGTGTATTAATGTTGTATTCTTCAACTTTGCTGACTTCAAGTATTAGTTCTAGTAGTTTTGGAGTGCATTCTTTAGGGTGTTTTATGTAGAATATCATGTCATCTGCAAACAGTGACAGTTTGACTTCTTCCTTACCAATCTGGATGCCTTTTTATTTCTCTGTGCTGTCTGATTGCCGTGGCTAAGACCTCCAGTACTGTGTTGAATAAAAGCTGGGAGAGTGGGCATCCTTGTCTTGTTCTTGATCTTAGAGGGAAAGCTTTCAGCTTGTTGTTGTTAAGTATGATGTTGGCTGTGGGTTTGTCATATATGGCCTTTATTATGCTGAGGTACTTGCCCTCTATACCCATTTTGTTAAGAGTTCTTATTATGAATGGATGTTGCATTTTGTCTAATGCTTTTTCAGCATCTATGGAGATGATCATGTGATTTTTGTCCTTCTTTTTGTTTATGTGGTAGATGATGTTGATGGATTTTCGAGTGTTGTACCATCCTTGCTTCCCTGTGATGAATGCCACTTGATCATGGTGTATGATCCTCTTGATGTATTTTTGAATTCAGTTTGCTAATATTTTGTTGAGTATTTTTGCATCTACGTTCATTGGGGATATTGGTCTGTAGTTTTCTTACTTATAGCTCTCTTTAAAAAAAAATCTTTGCTGGCATTAATTGAATAAAATTTAATGTCTGAGTCAGAGACACTTTTAATTTTCCTTTATATTTTTCCTTATTTGCATATTTCTTAAGGATGAGATCAAAGTAATATTCCTGGTAGAGCTAAAACATGCATGATATCATCAGCCACAGTTAAAAAAAAGCATGTATTTCTAAAAAAGTGCATATTGGTGTACGTGTTAATTTTCAGGAAGATTATTTTTTAGGGTCATTTTGGTAACCTTGGGTTAATACTGCTTTTGAATTCCATGTGGTCAACGCTGGCTATTTTTGAGCAGAAAAATCCCTAGAACTCATTTAGTCACTCATATTCTTAAAATAATATGAATCATGGATTAAATTTATGTACTGGAGCTACAAAGAACATTTGGATAAAAGAGTTTGCCTCAGACAATAATACAGAAATAGCACTGCTTAAACATTTTGATTTGTGATATAAATTATGTGTATTTCATTTAACTATTCTGAATGTTGTAATTTGTCCTTTGAAATATTTTTGGAAACATTTCATTTTGCTAAAATACAAAGCAAAACTGCTTGATTCTGTGGTTCGCAGCTGAATTAGTAAAACAGGCTAATTCTTTCCCATAGTTGTTAAATCAGATAGCTGTTTTATTTCTAATAACATCTTATCTTTTTCATATTTATCATTTCCTTTGTGGAATTTGTAAAATAGATTGATCAGCTTTTCCCCATTATTCTCATTTACTTCACTGTCTACCTATAATTTGTCTATTTTATATATCCTTATTGTACATTACTTTCTGAAATTGAAAATTTATATTAAGGTACATACAATAAAATGCACAAATCTTAGTGTACAGTTTAATGAATTTGACATGTGTATAACACTCATGTACCATTGCCCAGATCAAGATATCAAATATTCTAATTTTTTTCCTTCATTTTCTTCACTTATCCCCCATGTCCCCTCCTCTATAGTAACCACCAGTCTGTTCTCTGTGTTTGAATCAATTTCAGTTTTGTTTGTTTATTTGTTTTTTAGATCCTACATATAAGTAAAATCATACAGTATTTGTCTGATTTATTTTACTTAACATCCTCTATGTCCATCCACATTGTAGCAAATGGCAAGATTTTATTCTTTTTCGTGGCTAAGTAGTGATCCATTGTTTATATGCATATCTTTATCCATTCCTCTATTGATGGACATTTAGGTTGTTTCCATATTATGGTTACCGTAAATAATGCTGCAGTAAATGTAGAAGCACACATACATTTCTGGATTTGTGATTTTTGTTTTCTTCAGGTATATTCCCAGAAGTAGAATTGTTAGGTTCTATGGTATTTTATTTCTTTTTTGGTTTTTTGAGAAACCTTTATACTGCTTTCCACAGTGGCTGTGCCAATTTGCAAGCTCACCATCAGTGTACAAGGATACCTTTTTTTCCACATCTGTGCCATCACTTGTTATTTCTTGTCTTCTTGATGTTAGCCACTCTGACTAGTGTGAAGTGATATCCTATTGTGGTTTTGATTTGCAATTCCCTGTTGATGAGTGATGTTGAGCATCTTCTCATGTGCCTGTTGGCCACCTGTATGTGTTCTTTGAAAAATGTCATTCAGATCCTCTACCCATTTTTTTAATTGGATTACTTGGGGTTTTTAGTGTTGAGTTATATGATATTAGCTCCTTCTTGGATTTGAAAATATATTCTCCCTATCAGTAGATACCTTTTCATTTTGTTGATGGTTTTCTTTGCTATGCAGGAGGTTTTTAGTATGATGTAGTCCAACTTGTTTATTTTTGCTTTTGTTTCACTTTCTTGGGGAGATACATACAGAAAAAACTTAATAATGCTTATATTTCAGAGTTCACTGTCTAGGTCTTTTTCTAGGAGTTTTATAGTTTCAGATCTTATATTTAGGTCTTTAATCCATTTAGGGTTAATTTTTGTGTATGTTTTAAGACAGTGATCCAGTTTCATTATTTTTCATGTAGCTGTCCAGTATTCCTAACACCATTTATCAAAGATTGTCTTTACCCCATTGTATATTCTTACCTCCTTTTTCATATATTAATTGACCACATAGGTATGGGTATATTTCTTGGCTCCCTATTCTGTTTCCTTGGTCTATGTATCTGTTCTTGTCCCAGTATCATACTGTTTTGATTACTATAGCTTTGTAGTATAGTTTGAAATCAAGGGGTTTGATACCTACAACTTTGGTGTTCTTTTTCAAGATTGTTTGGGCTATTTGGGCTTTCTTGTGGTTCCATAGCAAATTTTAGGATTATTTTCTCTAGTTCTGTGAAAAATGCCATTGGTATTTTGACAGGTATTGCACTGAATCTGTAGATTGATTTGGGTGGTATAGCCATTTTAACAATACTAATTCTTCCTATCAATGATCATAGAATCTCTTCCCATTTATTTGTGTCTTCTTCAATTTCTTTCATCAGTGTCTTATAGTTTTCAGAGTACAGATCTTTCACCTCCTTGGTTAAATTTATTCCTAGGTATTATATTCTTTTTGATGCAATTGTAAATGGAGGTGATTTGTTAATTTCTCTTTCTTTTAGTTAGTTATTTGTATATAGAAGTACAACAGATTTCTGTATATTGATTTTGTATCCTGTGACTTCAGTAAATTTGTATATTAATTCTACATCCTTCTAATTTAAAATTTAGATTACATACAAGGTTAATGTACCTTTGGTAATAATCCTAAATTCTAGTCCCCCTCTATACAGCCAACATTGCCATCAGGCTATTATGAATACTTTAGACTTTGTTCTATGTATTTGTAAAAATCAATAATTTCTCTTTTATAGAAATTATATCATAATATACCTTCCATGATACCAAAAACCTCATCTGTGAAAATCACTGCCTTTTTTCTTTAAACTGTGAATTATATTCTACACCACAGATTATGAATTACTCTATACTTAGATATTGAGTTCATTTCCAATTTTGCTGTTTCTAAAAATACTTTATTATTTCAACATCAAAAAGAAATTATACTATAATTTAGTATATACTTTTATAGTATTACATTTATGCTTTGGTTATAGCCATCTGATATATATCTTTAAGATTTGAGATATGAATGAATTGTACCTTCTAAGTAAATGATTCTCCCAAGAACTTTTATTTAAAAATGTACCCTTTGCCCATTTATTTAAAATGCCACTTCTATCATATATTAAATAAGCAATAGGCTTTCATCTATTTTGGACTCCTATTGCCATTGATCTAGTTATGAATTCCTGTTCTATTATTATACTATTTTTATTAATAATTCTATAATATGTTCGATATATAGTAGGTAAAACTATCCCTTCTTAGTTATCTTTTATAGATTTATCTTAGTTATTTTTTCTTTTTACTTATTTTAGAATAGGTTTTAAACTTCATAGATTGTTTTAGAAATAATATCATTAAAATACTGAACCTTCTCATTCATGAAAAAAGTGTTTTTCCCCACTTATGTAGGTTTTCTTTTATGCTTCCCAGTGAAGTCTTGTTAGGATGATTCCTATGTATTTGATGGAATTATTACTATTATAAATAAGACTTCTTAATCTATTTTATTTTCTAACAGGCTTACTGATGTGAATAAAAGCTAACAATTATTATTCTATGTTGAGGTTGTATTTGGCCATCTTGGTTAAATCCCCCTATTGGTCTTAAAATTTTTCCTGTTGGGGTTTTCAGGTAAATGCTTTTATTATCTGCAAAATGTGACATTTCATAACTTCCTTTCCAATATTTGAGTTTTTTCCCTTGTTTTATTACACTGCCTGAGATCTTGAGTTAAAAGTTGGACAGTTGTCCTCATCTTGTCAATTTGGGTCCACTTCTAATATCTCATCATTAAAGATAGTGCTTGATGCAGGACTTTAGTCAATTATTTATAAAGTTAAGGAAACGATATATTTTTTATGAAAAGCTTTTTAAAATTGTTATGAACATATTGGATTCCTTTCAAATGTTTTTTCCAAATCAAGTGAGATGATCAAATAGTTTTTTCCCCCTTAGTGTACTGATATAATCCATTTCACTGAAAGATTTCTGTTGAGCCACCTTTGCATTCCCAAAATAATCTCTATGTGGTCATGCTATATTATTTTTACAGTAAATTGCTGGATTCATTGTGCTACCATTTTGTTATATCTGTAGTCAGCCTATTTAAAACAGAAATTTCCTGTTTATTGTTAATATTGGTTCATGAAAATAGTCTGGGCCTGAAGACTTAGTGAGGGATTGGGTGGGGACAATTTATTAGTTTCTTTCCATTTCAATGTCTGCTACTGTTTTTTGTCTTTTTAGATATACCAGGTCTTCTTATGTCAATTTTAGTAGTTTTTAATCTTGTGTAGATATAGTCTTATGTTGTTTTGTTTTTAAATATGTGCCTTATTTTTTCTTAATCATAATTTTGAAGGTTGACATATTTCAAAGAATGTTTTTATTTTTTGAATTATGTCAATTACTCAGTTATTTCAACTCACTTTATTATATTTATCTGAAGTCCTTTCTTGGCTTTATTTTTGTTCTTGTTTTATATTGTTGTATTGATTGCTTAGTTCTTTCGAATCTTTCTAATTTTCTAAAAAACACACAAGATGACAGATTTGAGTACAGCTTTGGCTGAATATCACAAGTTTTGATATATATATGCACTTTTTTTGAATCAATTCTAAACACACTATTTTTAGTCTTTGCTAATACTAAAACTTTTATTTTCTTAGCTATTTAATATGCTACAGATCAATTACCCTTTTTATTCCTCAGATACTCAGGAGAGATAGAATATTTATTCCCTGAAAATAGAAAGTTGGCAGACTAGAGCAATCATACAAAATGACTAGAGATTGAGTAGTGCACAATATTTCATTCCTTTGAATATGCATCCTCAACCTGTTACCTGGAGCAAGTGTTATGCATTTAGTAGCCTCTATTATTCCAAAAGACTCAACACTCCTTTGAGAATCAGAAGAACAAGAGATACGTGAGACTAGGATTGAATCCAAAATGGTGGCACTAAGCAACTCACATTATTATTATTATTATTATTATTATTATTATTATTATTATTATTATTATTATTTCTAGGCTTTAGAAAAAAGCTGATTCTAATTATGTTCAGTACCATCTATTTCACTTATATTTATTTTTATTTTTTAGGGCTAATGATTCCTTCCCACAACCCTGGTTGAATCTGAAGTTGTAAATTGGTAAGGAAGTCTATTGGACTGATAGGAGATATTTCTCAGTGCCTGGGAAAGAAAGAATCAGTTAGATGGTGTGAAATTCAACTGTGGGATTCATATCTCTGGTAGGTTATGCTGTTTCTAGCAAAATCATTTATGCACACTCATATCCTTTCTTACACCACCTTAACACACAATTCTGCTAATGTAACCAACTAAGGCAAGTGTTTCACACAAAACCTGGTTTTGCAGACATTTTCGTTTTTTGATGTTTTGATTATCACCTTTCAGCTCACAGGAATTTAGTGAGCTAAAAGCTCTATTTTTTTTCAGTGCACAGACTTTCTGTTTCCCCTACTTTTCAAACGTTTTGAAGATGATTGGCTATGAATCTAATCTTGTTAGCACCATGACCTTTTCACCACCAAGTTTTAAGAACTACCTGTTAGACCACAGCATAATACCACTAGGAACTAAAATGCATGGAATATATGAAGTTATCAGGCAGAAAAGTATTTGTTCCTTATTGATTAAACAACATTACAGGGAATACTTTCTGCCTGCTTTTAAAGATTTGGGTTAATTCTCCTGTTCATTCTAAGATAAATAATATTTACACTTCAATTAAAATTTAACTAAATTTGGCAAGCTACAGGGAGTTCAAAAGTTTGTGAGGGCTTACTTCGTATTTTATTTGAATTGGACACTCACTTTTTAACCTTAGCTCTAAAGCTACATTGGTCTGGTTATTTCCACTTAGAAGTAATTAATCCTTGTACATTATGAAAGAATTGATAAGGTAAATGTGATGCAGGAGTTAATGTCAGAGATTATTTTATATATAAATCACCACGTCCAAAAAGAACTTTTTTTGGGTCATGAGTGGTATGGGTAGATTGTGACTATATTTACTGATTTTTAACTAACAACTGCTCAGCTCCCTACTTAACCCTTGCCCATATGGTTATGTGTTGCTTATAAGAATTAAGCACAAATATGAGGTTTAATGTGTAACCTTAAATGGTTATTAAAAATGAAAAAAGAACAAAAAACATTCATTGTAAGAATAAATTGTAGATGAGAAGCAATTGCCATCAGCTGGTAAATAATAAAGCCCTGACAGTGAAATACTAAGAATTCTAACAAAAGAGAGCTATGAATTTTTATTAAAAATTGTGTATATATTTTCACTTTTATTATTTTATGAGTGAAACAGAAACCTGTGTCTTTGATTCTTAATTAGTATATATTATGGAATTTTACTAAATTAAAGAGGTTTTTTATTTCTACTTATATAAAACACTTTGCTCACTAAACTTATAATCAGGACAATGACTGAAAATAAAAATCCAAATACAGTTTCTGCCATCACTTGGTTCAAGCCAGAGAATGTGATTTTTTTCTTCAGGTAAATTTTTCAGGATGAAAGCAAATTATCTCAGGCACAGTCATATCCTTTTATCATGGTTAAATTAACCTTTTTCTGAGGTGAAAAGTTGCTATGTTGCTATGATATCTCAGGAAACTTCAAAGGGGATTAAAAAGTCTTCCTCAGCCCAGATATAAACTCAAGCATGTACGGTCAATTAATATATGATAAAGGTACCATGGATATACAATGGGGAAATGACAGCTTCTTCAACAACTGGTATTGGCAAAATGGGAAAGCTACATGCAAGAGAGTGAAACTGGATTACTGTCTAACCCCATACACAAAAGTAAACTCAAAATGGATGAAAGACTTGAATGTAAGTTATGAAACCATAAAACTCTTAGAAGACAACATAGGCAAAACTCTCTTGAATATAAACATGAGCAACTTCTTCATGAACATGTCTCCATGGGCAAGGGAAACAAAATAGAAAATGAACAAATGGCACTACATCAAGCTAAAAAGCTTCTGTACAGCAAAGGACACCATCAGCCAAACAAAAAAGCATACTACATGATGGGAGAATATATTTGTAAATGACATATCCAACAAGGAGTTAACATCCAAAATACATAAAGAACTCACATGCCTCAACACCCAAAAAGCAAACAACCCTATTAAAAAATGGACAGAGGACATGAACAGACACTTCTCCAAAGAAGAAATTCAGATGGCCAACAGGCACATGAAAAGATGCTTCACATCGCTAATTATCAGGGAAATGCAAATTAAAACCACAATGAGATATCACCTCACACCAGTAAGGATGGCCAACACAGAAAAGACTAGGAACTACAAATGCTGGTGAGGATGCAGAGAAAGGGGAACCCTCCTACACTGCTGGTGGTGGTATTGTAAATTAGTTTAACCATTGGGGAAAGCAATATGGAGGTTCCTCAAAAAACTCAAAATAGAAATACCATTTGATCCAAGAATTCCACTACTAGGAATTTACCCTAAGAATGTAGGATCCCAGTTTCAAAAAGACAGATGCACGCCTATGTTTATTGCAGCACTATTTACAATAGCCAAGAAATGGAAGCAACCTAAGTGTCCATCAGTAGATGAATGGATAAAGAAGATGTGGTATATATACATAATGGAATATTATTCAGCCATAGGAAGAAAACAAATCTTACCATTTGCAACAACATGGATGGAGCTAGAGGGTATTATGCTCAGTGAAATAAGCCAGGTGGAGAAAGACAAGTACCAAATGATTTCACTCATCTGTGGAGTATAAGAACAAAGCAAAAACTGAAGGAACAAAACAGCAGCAGACTCACAGAATCCAAGAATGGACTAATAGTTACCAAAGGGAAAGGGATTGGGGAGGGTGGGTGGGAAGGGAGCAATAAAGCAAAAAGGGGCATTACGATTAGCACACATAACATAGGTAGGGGGGCACGGGGAAGGCAGTATAGCACAGAGAAGACAAGTAGTGACTCTATATCATCTTAATACACTGATGGACAGTGCCTATAATGGGGTATGTGGTGGGGACTTGATAATGGAGAGAATCTAGTAACCACAATGTTGCTCATGTGATTTTATATTAATGATACCAAAATAAAAAAAATTAAAACCATAACTATCATGTGATCCAGTAGTTCTACTTTTGGATACATATGTGAACAAAATGAGATCACTATCTCAATAGCTGTACCCCCATGTTCACTGCAGCATTATTCACAATACCTAAGAATCCACTGACAGATGAATGGATAACAACGTCATATAGATACAAAATGGAACACTGGAATATTACTCAGCCATAAAAAGAAAGATATCCTGCCTTTTATGATTTGAAGGGACCTTGAGAGCATTATGCTAAGTGAAATAAGCCAGATAGAGAAAGACAAATACTGTATGTTCTCACTTATGTGTGGACTTTTAAAAAGCTAAACTCATAGAAATGAGAGTAGCATGGTGGTTGCGGGGTTGGGGGGCAGGGGAACACAGGGAAGATATTCATCAAAGAGTGCAAACTTCAGGCCATAAGGTCAGTAAGTTCTGGGGATCTAATGCAGGATGATGACTAATTAATAATATTGTATCATATGCATGAAAATTGTTAGGATAGTAAATCTTAAATGTTATCACCACACACACAAAAAATGGTAATTATATGAGGTGGTTAAGGTGTTAATCTAGTTTTACTCAGGTAATCATTTCACAATATACATGAATATTAAATCATCGCATGGTACTCCTTAAACTTATATATGTTATATGTCAACATTATCTCAATAAAGCTGAGTAATAAACAAGAAAAAAAAAGTCTTCCTCAATTTAAAAACAGCCACATATTTTTCTAATGTCAGCTTACCAGTTGAAGTAGTTTTCTTTTCAAAAAGCACTTCATAATTAAAATCTCTGCCTGTCTGTCCTCTCCCTAACTTGATAGTTTGATAGTACATCAAAAAAAACCACCATAGAAAATAAAATGTGAAATAAAGCATGTATTTCTTTAACTGGCTTAATGCAGTTGGGTTTTCATTGGGCAAGTAGTTCAATGATTTAGAATGTGAAAAATGTTTAGCTCTCTCCATGAAGGTAGTGCTGTGTCAGTTGAGAAGGTGGTACTGTAGATTGATGGATATCATTTCTACACGCAAGTGTCCCAGGAAAGACTACTGTGGTGATAACAGTCCTTTCTGTGCTCTTTATGTATGTAGATCGCCCTTTGATTGTGAGTGTTTTTTATTCACGGATCCTGTAGTTACTTGTAACTTAGTCCTGTAAATGCTAAAAGGCCCCTGCTTTTGCTCTTTTCCCATGGCTGCCTGCCAGCTATTGTATAGGTTGTAATGGGTTCTCAGCTGTCTACATTTCTCTTACAAGCTTGCCCCAAAACATCAAAAAACTGTATTTTTTCCCCATCTCCATACCTAATGGCTATTCCTCTTTAGCTCACTGAACAACCATCTGGATATCCCTACTTTTGTTGGTATGTATTTATTGCACACAGCAACTACATCGAAAGTGGTGAAGTATTTAGTATCCTCTTAATGATAGATCTGTCTTATTCACAGCAAATAAATCAAGGGCTAGACCATCAACTATTAACAAGCCATGCACTCTGGTAACTTTAACATTTTTCAGTTAGTATTTATGTTCTGTTCTTACTGGATTTAAAGTACTGCCTATGGGAAATTCACTGAGTTGCCAACTCACCCAGAATTGCTAGAATCCAGGTCAATTTATATTATTCTTTTTGCACCCTTTTTTTTTCTTATTCTAATTTGAATAGATCATAAATAATTTGATTGTGTTCTATCTACATGGTTCCATCTGTATTTTTGGAAACAAATCACCACCAGTCATAGAAGTGCTAATGTAAATTGCATGTGCTAATTGCTCCACATTGACTATTTTATCACAACTCTGTGAAGAATGAATACCATTACTATAAGTCTTGTTTTGCAAATAGGCATGGAGAGTTTAATCGAATGACCCAAGGTCATATAGGTGGTAAGTAGTGAGACCAGGCTTTGAACCCAAATTGTCTAACTCTAGAGCTTAGGCACTTTCCCTCCCTTCCTCCTTTCCTGCCTTTGTGTGTGCCTCTCTCCTCCCCTCCCTCTCTCTCTCTTTCTCCCTCTTTAATGAGTTTACTATGTGCCAGTAACCATTCTAATGTGCTATATGTATTAAGTCATTTAATTTTCACAGTAACTTTTTATGTAAGCACAAATATTATGTGTTCTCTATGGATAAGAAAACAGGCATAGAGAGGTTAATATGAGCAGATGTTACCACAATTGGTAGGTAGGCAAACTGGGAGCCCAAGCAAACATTTTAGTTCCAGAATCTGTGCTCTTAACCACTATTTATATTATCCTTCATCTATGAAAGATACTTTAAGCAATAACCTGCCATTTCTATCAATAAAAGTCTAATGGATGAAGATATATTTGCAGAAATGGTTTTAAGTTATTTTTGTTCAATGGTATCTTTGTTTTCCACCGTACTCCCAATGTTTTTTCAATGGGCAACTTACCAGAGGTGACAAACCTGTGAATGTTTGTAATACACAAACCCTACATATGCTTCAGATTCATCCCAGTTTTTCATAGTTAATGTTTTTTAGTCCTTTTATTTACATTTGGCTGATTTATTCTAAACAAGGATCAAATAAAGAGAGAGATGTTTGGGGAAGGTGGATGACAACTTCAATTTGGGGAACAATAACATAAAGATGAGTTAAAACATGCGGGGTCCATCCACACGCCAAGTTGCAATCACAGTTTGAGTTACTAATTGATATAAACATGCCATTGATGGCAACAAAGTAATTCCAAACATAGTCCTCATAATACTATGATTAATAATACCTCATAATATGAAGATCAATAATATATTTGTCATTGTTATTATGCAGTGGAGAGAAATATCATAGTTTCACTCAGTGTGACTATTTGGTTATTGCTTGTCATCGCCTCCTTTCGGTAAGTTCCTTGTTACCAGGTAGTAGACTTCTTTAAATCACCCTGTGTATACCTAGTGTCGGCATGTGCTCAATCTTGAGCACATGGATGGCTCTCACTAAGTGCAGATATAAAAGTAACTAAGGTTTAGCTTAGTATACGTAAGCCTAAATTCAATACATTGTACACCAGATATGAAGACTATGACATAAAGTTTAAGTCCCTCACACCAGATAATGAATAAATATGGCCAGGGCTGCTGCTCTACCTCCTGCCTTGGCAGAATGGCTGAGTCATGAGTAGAAAGACAACTGTGACCACAGAGGTGGAGTCTGAGGGCATTTGTCCCTGTTTACACCTTGATTCAAAATAAAATAATTACTCCCCATCAGCAGATTTGACCCAGTGGATCACTTCCTCCTTGACAAAATTTCTTTTGGTGGCTTCCAGAATACCATACTCTCCTGAGTTTTCCTGTTGCATTTAGCCACTTGCTTATAGATACCTTTGCTGGTTCTTCCTCTTCTCAGCTTCTTGTATTTTCATTTTTTAAAATAGTGTTTGTCTTTAAAGGAGTAGATTTTCTTTTGATAGTGTCCATTTTATCAATTTTTTTTCTTTTATGAAGTATGCTTTTGGTGTCTCATCTAAGAAATCTTTGCCTAATGCATGATCATACAGATTTTTTTCAGTGCTGTCTTCAAGACATTTTATACTTGTCAATTTAGCATTTAGGTCTGTGATATATTTGGAGTTAACTTTGTGTATGGGGTGAGATATGAATCAAACTTCATTTTTTTGCACAGAGATGTCCATTTATTCCAGGGCTGTTTGTTAAAAAGATTATCCTTTCTCTTTACATTGATTTGACTCTTTGTCAAAAATCAGTTATCTAAGAAAATGACAAGCTACCAACTATGAGAAAATATTTGGACATCACATATTTGACAAGGAACTTGCAGCAGAATAAAAAAGGAACTCTTGAGATACCACAATAAGGAAACAACCCAATTAAAACATGGTGAAAAAAACATCAGACACTTCAGTGAAGAGGATATTCAGAAGGCAAAGAAACACATGAAATTTCAACATCATTAGTCACTGGGGAAATGCAAATTAAAACTATAATAAGTTATCAGTACACATGTTAAAATGGCTGAAATAAAAATGCTGGCAATATAAATGCTAGTGAGGACATAGAACAGTCAACATATTGCTGGCCCAAATGCATTCAAGATGATAATGTTGAAATCATAAAATTTCCTTGGCTTAATTTATGACAACAAGTATATCATGTTCAAAACTTTAACTTTATAATATGTATCTTATTTGCAATATTAGCTTAAAGAGATAATCTATCTTATAAAGATAGTTATAGCACATATCAAGATACATATAAAAAAACCAAGGCCGTATTTTGGATTTGATATGAAATACAATAATAACATAAAGAGGGAGATTTAGAAGAAAATGAGGTTGATGATTTTTTTTTCTTGTGCCTTACTTACTGGAATTATTTGAGGATAAATAGTTCTTTAGAACTAGCAGGACAAACAAGATCCTCCACACTGGCAAATCAGTGAACCTCTCAAGTTCAAAAGGACTCCTCAGCTGTTGCCTAGAGCCATTTCCACATTTCTGATGACAGCAAATGAGTGGTTCATTTTCTTTTTTACAGTGTTATGCCCTTTAGCTAATTCTGAATAAAATTGTGGCACTTGTTTGGTGAGAATATTTTCAATATTCCATGCTGAACTGTTCATAACCAGATGACATACATTCAGAGCCTAAGGACAACTTTCAAAACACAAATACAAAATAAAATGGACATATCATGATGTGAGAGCTTAATATTAATTTACCAATGATCTGTCTTGAGTTGTTTATAAATCTGACCTTATTTTTCCAATGCCAGCTTAGGCCGTGTAATGAGACATTTAGGACTAAGATTCTGAATAATTTACTCACTCTTCACAGCCAAAGGTCAACTCATGATTTAAAACTTCTTGAGGCCTCACAGAATTAAGTGATGCTTTCCCCTGGTCAGAACATCTATGAGTGTGCTGTTTACTTCCTGGTAAACAATGCCTAATGTATGAGAAAAAGATACATAAAACATAAGAAAAGCATGACGAATGTTCAACACTGTCAGCATAAGTAGTCACACTCACCATTTCTCCTGACTGTATTTGATGCTAGCTATTCCTGCTAAGCAAAATGCTTTCCCAACATAAAGCTCTGCTACTTAAAATTCAGGCATAAAAATATTTTTCCTGGAACTGATTTATATAAAGTTTCTACCATTGTCTATGTGTCAGCCCCTAACCATGATTTCAGTTTATTATTAACAAACAGATAAGCAAACCTCATGCATAGACCATATTTATCAAATTATTTCCTATCATAGTCTCATTGAAATGCAAAATTCTAGGGTTTAGAAAGACAAAATCAGTTATCCTAATCTGGAGCTTGCAGGCAGAACGTCAAATGAAATTTTAAGTCTTATTTTATCTGTATTTGAAATTCATAGCTGAGAAATATGAGCTTATGAGGGAGATTTTTGGTTGGTTAATTATTTAATACATAGTCATAACAGAAATTTTCATGTTTTGTTAGGAATAAGTAACTTTTATTGATTTCCTCATCTTAAGCTCATTTATAATAACTCCTAAATCCTGACTTTGAGTCTAAGATAGAAAAGAAGATGTGGGAAAAGCGAAGAGTAGTTCAGATTTGAAGTTTGAGTGTGAGGTACTTTTGGGACTTCCAAGTGGAAGTGCCCAGCAGGCACTTGAACCTGTGGATGTGGATAAGAGAAAAACCTGGGCAAAAGTTGCAGATTTGTGTCGAAAGCGTATTGGTGCTAGAAGCAGCTATGTAAATGAGAAGAGAAAAGCTGCTATGTGGAAGAGTAAAGACATGAGGAAACAAACCTTGAGCCCACCAATACTTATGGACTGGGTTCAAGAGAAGTCCATAAACAGAACATAAATAGATGACAAATGCAGGACATGGCGTCAAAGCAGCCAAAGGAGGGGAAAGTTCAAGGAAGAGAGATTTGCCCACAGCACCATCAGATGATGCCAGACATCAGATAAAATAAGCATCTGAAAGTCTCTATCTTAGAAGTTAAGAGATGACAGTTGATGTGGACTGGTAGATTTCAACATCAAGGCAGTGATCAACCAGAGACAGTGTTTCACTTAGCCCGAACATGTAGAGAAAAAGAAGAAATTCCATAATTCCAAGAGACAAAATGAAGGATGGAAGAACAGAAAACCCTAAATTCATTCCCTTAGGGAGAGTCAAAGATAAGGGAGCGAGATAAGGGAGCAATGATATTCCAGGTTCTTATCTTGTGATCAAACAAAACATTTGTGCAGGGAAACAATTTGGGTTTCCCTTGATGAAGCTTCTATAAATAATGCAGGAGTCAAAATAAAGAAAGGTATATGAGGCCCATCCACAGCCTCTTCCTAAGAAAGCAGTGTGACCTTATTGGAAAAGGGGAAGTTCTGGCAGAAGCCTACCTCAGTAAGGCAAAGGAGGAAAGGCAGCTTGGAATTATTCCACTGGGGTTCTCTTTGTCCATGTAGAGCAGCATCCTGATGTGGTGGCCCTGGGAAGCCCAAGAATAAGCAGAAACTCCACAAAGTTAAAATTCATGAACAGCAGATCTTCTTCCTGACACAAGGCACTATTTTTTCACCAGTTTTTACTACCACCAACAAAAACATACTTTTACATATTTTTATATTTCTTTTTATTTTGAAACAGTTTTCAAATGAACTTAAACTCAAAATACTATCTTTCCCAAAGTCCTAAAAAAGACACTTAAAGTAGATACCCATTTAAAAAAATACTCATGGTACAGGTCATTTGCTTACCTATAATCATATCTGATACTATGTTGTAAATAAAAATCACTGACAAAAATATTTTTTCTTTTGAATAGCTTAAATATGTTTCCAAAATTATAATTTTACAGCATTTTATTATAAGTTCTTGGTTTCTTGAATTACTGATAGATGTCTTCTAATGTAGCCATTTCTCCAGATACCTCACTGCATTTTTGAATGCCCAAATTACAGTATGGTTCTTTAGAGTAATTGTAGTCCAATAATCATAAAATCATAATCCAGCTGAAATATAAGCCAATTAGATCATACATGTAATGTACCTGCCACATAAATACTTGTTTTGGCTTTTGTTTTTTAATGGAGAAAGAGCTGTTTTCTTCCTCATGAATAGTATACATTTAGAATAATTTTTATAGTTAGTCTGCTTTGCAAGAAATGTTCTTTTTTAAAAGACCATCATTAAAAAGGTGTTTTCACACTGGCAAAGATATAACAGGTTATGATGTGCTGATCTCTTGCTTGTGAGGGCAGTTTGAAAACAAGAGGCCCCAGTAAATGGAAGGCTTACCCCTCTTAACTGAAGCTAGCTTTCCCTATGTGAGCTGATCCTCATCACAAAGATACTGTGTTCCTGCAGGTTAGATTAATTTCATGGATTTTTCTGTGCTTGGAATGACCTGGAGCTCTAAATGTAATCATGAAGACGATATGTCTGCACAGTAAAGACATTCATCCTAGTGTCTTCTCATGGCAATGGGAATGTTTATTCAATGCATATTAGTCAGGAAATTTATCTCTGATCATGTGGATAAGGTTTTTTAATTTTTATTTTTTTAATTGTAAAATATACATAACAGTTGCAATTTCAACCAGTTTAAGTGAATAATTCAGTGACATTAAATATATTCATAGTATTGTACCACCATCACCATTATACATCTCTAGAATGTTTTCATATTCCCAAACTGAAACTCTGTACCCATTAAACAAAACTTCCTCTACTCCCCTATGAATTTGACTACTCTAAGGATTGCCTATAAGTAGAATCAGACAATATTTGTCCTTCTGTGAATGACTTGTTTCACTTATCACAATGTCTTCAAGATTCATCCACCTTGTAGCTTGTGTTAAAATTTCCTTTTTAAGGCTGAATAATATTCCATTATATGTATATGCCATGGATAAGTTTTTAATATGCACCTTGTAACCTATGCTATATGGACATTGTCTAAAAAGTTTATTAAAAACTAAAAATTGAATTGTTGATTTGTGCAAAACAATTTGAAGGTATGGAGTCTTAAAAATACAGACTAAGTTTCTGACAAATAAAATTTGTAATTTCTCTAGAATGGACCAATTATAATTGAGAAGTAATGATAATTAGCTTAAATTGTATAAATATATAACTTTTCAGATAATTTTAATCTTCTAAAATGTTATAATAGTTTTGAAATGAAAAAGAGGTGACAGTTGCATGACATTGTGAATGTACTTAGTGCCACTAAATGGTATACTTTTAACTGGTTAAGTACATGTTAATTTTACCTTGATGAAGAAAAATACTATAATATTTTCTTTAACTTCATACTGGGATTTTATTTTTACTACAAATGTCACATTTATTGGTAAACAATGTTGATACATTTGTATTATAGGTAAAGAATTGATTTAATATTACAGTTAATTATTGTCCATAAAAGCAAAGAGGCAGAAAACAAGCTTTGTGGAAATATTTTTGCTGAGGATATTTCGTAGAGTATGCCCATCAGCAGAATGCACCTCACTGGCCATTTTTTTTATAGAAGCCTACCCATTGCCTAAAAATGTTTCCCCATTTTTGTACTATAAAGCCTCAGGTATTCTCTGCTAAACTGAAAGTTTCCCCATTTTTGTATTATAAAGCTTCAGGTCTTTCCTGCTAAACTGAAAGTTCTTTGAGGAAAGGATCATGCTCTCTTCCTCTTTGTATTCATCAGTCATATAGTATATAGTATGGTTATGTTGAAACTCATTGATTTGAATTCATTAAAATTGATTTTTCTTGGCCACTGGGCTTTACAAACCATTGTTTCATTGTAATTTTTTTCTTAAATACTGCATCCATTTGGAAGAAAGAAAGTGGACATGAAAACCTTAAACTGGACCTGACTACTTCAAGAGGTCCTAAAAAACTTGACAGATATTCTCAAGTTGGACAGATATTTCTGTTTTTGTTTATTATCTTGAAGAAGTGTGAATCTCTTATTGCTTTACTTTGAATTAAATTTGCTAGCCATTTGTTTCATTTTAAAACAAATGTTTTCTTGATTTCTCTCACTTGTCTCCTTGGTTTACTCATTATAATCAAAGCAATTCAATTTTCTAACAAATACCTAAGGCATATAAAGTATGTGCAATATCCTGTTGACAAGAGTCACTGTCCTTGAAAGACTGATATGGTCAATATAGACCAACCATACACACATGACCTCATTCAAGGACAATGGTGAACCTATCCATGCAAAATTATAGACAATAGAATAAATTGGTCATAATCTATAAAATAGTTTCTTCCATGCTGTTTATCACACTATTTGCCATGAAACAAAACATCAAGCAGAATGACTCAAAATATGGTGCCAAAAATTGAGCCTTGCCTTGGGAAGTGGCTAGGTTTAAAGATCTATGGATAAAGAGATGCAAAACAAGGTATGCTGGAAATAGGAAAAGACAGAGGAAGTCAGGGCCATGGGAGCCAAGGAAGGAGACTATTTTTTGGAAAATGGGCAAAGATAATCTGGGTGTCCTGAAAAAGTTTACAAAACCCTGAAGAATAAATAAATGACAAGATGTATACAATGGAGTTGCAAATTTTCTCACATCCTCAGGTTCGAAAAGAAAATATAGCCTCTTCATTCCTCTGCAACAATCAGATCATTTTCATGATATACACCTACAAGGTAGGAAGAAAAAGAAAAAATTTAGTCCCATAGAAAAAAACTAA
Organism: Manis javanica; assembly: GCF_040802235.1. Lineage (NCBI taxonomy): Eukaryota > Metazoa > Chordata > Mammalia > Pholidota > Manidae > Manis > Manis javanica. The sequence continues at coordinate 56,859,775 of NC_133161.1, read as the reverse complement.
ACTGCCCTTTTCCTAAATGCTTTTTGCAGTTTTGGAGTGTGCAGTGTATTTGACATTGTGAGATGCTGTGGGGAGGGTTTGCCTCTGGAACCTCTCTGGCCCCTGCTGTGAAGTGGCTGGACTGATCTGTGCCTCGGTGGCAATGGAAGAACTCCTGGAGCATTTGAGCAGGTATCCAGGTATCCGCTGTGGAAGTGTGAGCTGCTGGAACTCAGGGTCTGCACACCTGGGACTTGGTCAGGACACTGCCATCTTCCTGATGCCTCAGACCCACTGTACCTTCCTAAGGCACTTGACTACACAGTTACAGAGACTTGACTTCTGAGCTTCCTGGTGCAGCCCCAGCCTAACTCACAGCTAACTTCCTCCTGTCCTGAGGGCCCACGGGCGCTTGTATATCCTGTCCACCACACACAGGAAGCAGATGTTGGAGGAAGCCAAACTCAGGTCTTTCTGCTTAAGCACTCTCTGCCACCATGTTTGTCTGCTGTGCTGGGCTCAGATTGATATGAGAGCCTTTTGAGACATCTCATCCCATGTCACACACCTTTCCCCATTAGAACTTCAGCCTGGAAAGGTGAGATCTGGACATAACTGTCTCTGGCTTCCTTTCTCTTCCCGTCAACACTTTGGGTCCCAAAGGGTAAGATTTTCCTTCTTCCTCTTTTCTTCTGACTAAAAAGTTTTTTTCACGAAACTGTGATCAGTCTTGCTAGACTGGCTTTTAGAAATTTTAAAGGGAGAAATGAAGGCATTTTGAAAATCCTCTCAAAGTCAGGCTTTCAAGACTATTTTCTGTCTGCACGTTGCCCGGGAAATAGCTTTCTTTTTCTTTGCCTCGTGCTGCAACTCTCCTGATGTCCTGTTCCCCAGCCTGCCTAAGGGAACAGCTATTCACAAGAAAATGCTAACACATAGGCAGATTACAATTCTCCAAATATCACCTCCATTATATTAATATTATGTAACATTATTCTTTCTCTAACAGCAAAATATCTAGATTATACTTTCGGGCTCCATGAAATTTTCCTTAAGAAAAAAATTGGTTTATTTAATTTCTGAACATTTATTTCTGCCCTTTATTTTTTTCCTTAAGACTTTATATTTGTAGAGCAGTCTTAGGTTTATAAAAAAATTAAGAGGTCCAGAGATTTCCCATATAGCTCATGTTCCCTCACATGTGTAGCCCCCCATTATCAATATCACTCACCAGAATCATACATTTTTTTTTTACCAAGGATAAGCCTACATTGACACATCATAATCACCCAAAGTCTATAGTTTACCTTAGGATTCACTCTTGGCAAAGTTCATTCTCTGCTTTTGGACAAGTGTCCAATGACACACATTATCATTACAATATCACAGTATTTTAGCTGCCCTAAAATGCCCTCTTTTTATTTTTGCCATGTTTCTATTTTTCCTTTCTATATAAATGTTACAGTCCCTAGTTTTCTGATGTTCTAGGAACACTGTGTACTTTTATTTAAGTTGTTAATATTAATTTCTGAATCTTAAAGGTAAAACCTAATTTAGTTTGTGAAAGTTTCAAACTCAATGTGCTAGCATTGAAATGCCCCTGTGAACTCTGTTGTGTTTATATTCTTTATGACCCTTCAGTTCACAATGGTAATTTTAATCCAAATATTTACCTTTTAAGAGGCTGGTTCCACCATTTACAATTCATACCCTACCTCTTCAGAGAATACTTCTTGGTGTTATCTGCAAACTTAAAGAGGATGCCTTTTATTTTCCTGATGGTGCTTGATTATATTTACCTATTGAGTTTTTGAGTGTGAGACAGTCTCCATGAATGTTTATAGTAAGGTATGTTTCATATCTTCTGAATTCCTTTTAGTAGAGTTGGTAGTTCTAGTTGTTCTTAAACACTTGAACTATAGATACATTTTTTGCAAAGGAAAAAATTTAAATTTGAGGTTGCACACTTCAAGCTTCAGAGTAAGTGAACCGAGAATTCAACTGTGTGATTTAATCAGTTAAAAAGTGGCAGACACTGTTTTGACCACAAGTACCAGTCATATCAGTGGGAAAGGATGTTTGAATTAGAAGGTACAGACATAAACTCATTTTAATTTCTGCACATCTTTTGTGACTGTTTTATCAGATTACCATGTATAGCAACTTGCCATTCTGTGGCTACTCACTTCTAAGATTGTAAATGTTGAGAAATGCCAGACTATCACTTTGGGCTCCCAAGTGCGATTGTTTTGTATGCATGTGGTTTCATACCCAAGTGAGTCATTCTGCCAAGAACCTTGAGAATATCAGTCTAGTCTAGACATTTCAATCCTAATGATTGATAAACCAGCCTTGGCATAAAGTTATATATCATTAGAAAGAGGATGTAGGTATAATATTGTTCTGTGGAAATACAAATATATACTTAAACCCACAAAATCTTGACTAGTCATTTCCTCTGCTAAACCTTCCCACTAATGCAATTTTTTTATTATCACCTGTATCAACTACTGTTCATCAGGAAACTTCATGTCTTTACTTTCTGCTTGTCCTATTTGTATTTCCAGCATGTACTCAGATGCCTGCCTAAGTAGCTTCAGTAAAAATATGCTGATTACTGACCTCAAGGGACTTACAGGAAAGTCATTGTAAAATATGCACCTCTCATACTTCTATCCAGCTCTTTTCCTCTTTCTTTTTCTTAAGTATTTCTTAATGGCTTCTAGGAATTTGTCACTGATTTTTACAATATTCTCCTATTGTAACAGCCAGCAGATATGACCATAGCTATGTGACTTCTATCAGACTTTTTTGTTTTATAGTGAAATCAAGATTAATTGCAAGACATTATTTAACTTTGGGGCAGTATATTTGGGAATATCAGTTTAGCTTGAATGAATCTGCTAGTGATGACCATAACAAGATTAAAGTTTCAAAAACTGCATGTTAGTGTTTCCCATGCCATTCCTTTAGGCCCCAATTTTTAAAAGGTTTTAAAATCAGATGGCAAATACATTATGAATCCCATATACTTCTCATGAAATATTTTGACAAGCACTTGTCTTTAAATCAACTACAGTAGATGGAACAATGGCTCCCCAGATATGTTCATGTCCTACTTCCTGGAACCTGTGACTCGGTTATGTTACACTGGCAGAAGGAAATTAAGGTTGCAGATGTAATTAGGGTCACATCTCAGCTGACTTTGAAGAGGGAGATTATTTTGGATTATTTATGTGGGCCCAATCCAATTACAGTCCTTAGAGAATCTTTCCTGGCTGTGGTCTTTAATGATGGAGGATGGGGGCCAAGAGGTATTGTGTGCAGCCTCTTGAAGGAGAGAGATCCTTCACTAGAGCCTCCGAAGGCAATGCAGTCCTGTTGACCCCTTGATTTTTAGCCCAGTGAAACTGTAAGATAATAAATTTGTATTGCTTAAGCCATTGAGGTTATGGTAATTTGATACAGCAGCAATAGAAAACTAGTACACCACCACTCTCCCCCCAAATCAAAGCTGAACAATAGAAGTTTATGAATGATACAATTCTCATGGGCCACATTCTCTGGAACCAAGAAAGGAGAAAACTCCCCCTCAATTCCCTTTCATTTTGAAACACTTCTGCTTAGTTGTTGGTCTCGGTCTGGGCTTTCACTGACAAAGTTTTCTGAAGTTACTGAGAAAACTGTTAGGGTGAGGCATACTTTGGCATACGAGAGAAAAGTAGGAGACCCTTTGATTCTCTATAAATCACATGGGGAAAGACAATCTTCTTGAAAGAGTTTACCCTCTCTGGCCCGGTTCCTGTTCTCAACATCTATCAGTTCAGATTTGCCCCCTTACTGGTAACACTCAGCTGAGGCCTGCCCAGAAGCCAGGGTGAGCTGTGTCTGGGGGAGTCTGTCCCTGACAGATATCTGAGCATGGCTTTGTTTAGAAGCAACAGTTGTAAATTACACATTTTTCTTTCTGATCTCTCTGGTCTTTCTTGTTTAACATTCCAGTCTAGTCTCAGCTGTAGAGAATCAGAAAAGGACCTATCTGGACTTCTGGACAGAAAGCCAAAGGAAGAAGAGCATCCAAAACCCGTTGTAGCTGTGATGGTCCTCAGCTGAGAACAGCTGTGACCACTGATGGACAATTTCACTGTCAAAGAGGCCAGAATGGGAGAAAATGAAGAATCTGTTTTTAGCGTATATAAACTCATCCTTAGGAGTTAGAGGAATATTTGGAAGTCCAGTATCAGGGTTGGGAGGCTAGTTTCCTACATTCAATTAATGGAGGATTAAGCAATTCTAATTCGGTATTTTAGGAAAATATAAATTTATTTCAATGTCTACAATCTAGCAAGGTATAGATATTGGTTATAGTGTTGGAGACACACTAGGATTAATATGCCTAGTGCAATGTGCATCCTTATTACAAAGCCTAGAATGGGACTAAATTATATCTGGGATGTGGTACTGATATGGATAGAGATCATCAAATGGATGTAGATCCTCAAATATCACTTCTGTTCTGAAGGAACCAGTGAGTGGTGATGAGACTGAAATTAAAGAGAGCAAACCAACAAGCTGATTTCATACCCTCATCTGGTATAGAGAGAGCTTAGGAAGATTGTAAGGAAGAAAAAAATTAGGGCAGTCTTACTAGAGCTTGCTGACCAAGTTAATTACTTAAAACCATCAGGTAGATTCTAGTTAACACAAATAAATCTCTAAGTCCCCTACCTTGTACAGTAAATTTTTTGAAAGATTACCCTTTAGAGACTGGGGAGAGGGTACTAAAAAATTAGACCTGATAACATCCCTGAAAGCCCAAAGCTGGCATGCTTCCTGTTAGAGAAACCACATCTAGAAATCATTCCTTTCCTCCCCATGCCCGTGGCCTTGGGCTGGTCACAGCTGTCTTTGTCTCGCTCCTGGGTGAGGTCGGGAGAGTGCTAACCCTCACTCCCATTCTCTCCTCCTCGGCAGATTATCTACTCCCCTCAGTCTCTTTTCCTAAAACACAGATCCAACCTTGTCTTTCCCCTACTCAGAATCTGTCAATTAGCTCCTAATCCATAAATAATAACACTTAACCTCTTATAGTTGAGGTTTCAACTCCTCTAATGAATGGCTTCTACCTTGCTTTCTAGCATTATCTCCTCCAAGTAAACACCTTCCCTCATCTTCACCCTCAGTACATCTAATCCAACTGAAGAATCCAAGCATTTCTTGCATCCTGCTCGTTCTGTATACAGTAGAAAGAGCTTGATATTTTGAATGGAAAGTTCAACTTTTAGTTCTTTATTCGCTGATTTTGACTTGGGGCAAGTCACTTTCCATCTCTTCTCCTTGATTTCGTCTTCTGTAAAATAAGAAACCAAGATGCATGCTTACCTCACAAGGCAGCTGCCAAGGTCAAATGAGAATGATGGTGAAAGCACATTTTAAGTTGTAAATTAGGATCTGGGTGAAAGTCATTACTAATATGGCCATTCCCCTCTGGCATTAGATATAGAGCTACTGTAGGTAATTACCTTGACTCCATTTTGATATCTCTAAAATTTCACAATAATAGGCCTTCCACAAATATGTGCTGAATTGAATTGAAACACTCTTGTCGGTAAAATTGCAATATTTTCAGAATCTTTTACCTGCCTTTAGTGCATCTCCATACCAACAGGTGTTTCCAAGGGGTGGAGAGAAGTAGTCCATCTCCATATCAGAGAGTAATTACATGGGTGAGCAAGGACTTATTAGGACCAGAGAGGCTGGGGGAGTATTCACTCTCTTTTGCTGGAGCAGAAGAGAGAGAGAGATGTGGGACAAATGCTTGTAAGCAATAAATGCGTTTTAAACTTTATTTCTCTCTCTGACTGATTTCAGTTTCAAAGATATTTTGCCCTGTGATTTCTCCTCCCCAGAGTAACAACTCTATATTGTAGGCTCCAACATGTACAATATGCATCCTTAAAAGTTTGCCCAATATAGCATAGTAGAATTCTTGCACTCTTCCAAGTAACTCAGAAAGTCAAAAGCCTACAGATGAGAAAATCTATTTTATTAATATACATTCTGTTTTCAAAGTTTAATTAGGTTAAAGAAATTAACATTGTGATGGTTAAGCTTTATTATTATTACTTTTCAATATTATGGCTGATAATATTTATAAGAATGTAGGAACTACATGATAGGTAGAATATATAAAGGTGAATGACTGCTTTGTAGAAATTTGCATGCCTTTTAGAATTCATGAGATCCATGATGCATGAGGTTTTTAAGATGGATTTTCAAAAACCAAAGGGACAAAATGAAGAGAAATGGCAAGGAGGAAAAGAAATAAGCTTCCTCTGTTTATTCTTAAGTACATCACTGCATTTTGCATTATGGATTCACTTGCTTTACAGGTGATGGTGTCTGAGAAGGAAATGAATTGGAGAAAAAAGATTTTGAAAACTAAAAATTTTCTTATAGATTAATTCCAAACACCTTATTTTAGATGAAGAAACTGAGACATAAAGATGACATAGGAATGGTGTGGTGGTTTAAAATCTATTGTGGATTAACTTTTTTGCTAAAGGATTTGACAGTCATCTTTAAATATATCTTTCTTCTACAAAAGCAGACACTGCTGTTTCTGTTTCTAAAATGGTGTCTCTATTTCCTAGGGAGTCTCTCCCGTGTGACAGGAACTGCTTTTCCTAAAGCCATGAATAATAACCGCTATGCTTTGTCAGGCACTGCAACTGCAGTGCATGAACAATACCCTCCTGCCCTGGCAGAGTTAATGAGCCTCCCAAAGCTCATAATTTACTGTGAGGGAGTAGCTTAGAATTCAGGAAGATTAGATTCTTCTTTATTATATCAGTGCTCTTTCATTTTGTTAACCTAATGCCCCTAACATTTCCCACCATTATACTTCTTTCCTTCCTTTTAGACCCAAAGTTCTCAAATGAGTAGTATATACTTACCACCTCCCTTTACCTCCCACCCCTTAATTTACTTTTTAGCCACTTTCCATAAACCAATATTCTGAATATTAGGGATTTTCCTTCTAGATGGATTCAAATGTCTTAAAAAAAAATCTTGATTCTTTGTTATGTTAAACAAATTAGACTGCTGCTCTTCTTGAAACTTTCACCACTTTGAAATCTGTAATCCTGAAGAGCGAACTTCCTGACCACCCCTCCAATTACATTTCATCCTTCTGTCCATTTTTTGTGGATATTCCTAAGGCTCACTGGTTTGCCGGCTCTTCTCTCTTGACAAATTTGCCATGTTGATGGCCTCAGTGATCATGTCCATGTTGCTCATCCCTGAAACTTAGTCTCCAGTCCTAGTTGCTAATGAACGTTGTAATCTTATGATTCCAGCTGTTCTTTTCTGAAATCTCTAGTAACATATCTAAAACTAAACTTACCATCCCTCTGACTAAATTGTGCCCCTTTCTAATATATTACTTTTAAAAAATGAAACTACAAATTTCTTATTTTTTATACTTCAAGCATATAGTTATTTTGGTTCCTCCTTTTAAAACATTTGCAGAATTATGAAATTCTTTGCTTATATATTCTGTTTTCTTAGTGAATGCCTTAATTTTCATGCCTTCTGTCATGATTCAAATCCACTCACCCATCCACCATTATCCTCTGGTTATTCCTCTTCCAGAATAATCTACATATATATGGACTGTACAAGAAAGCTCCAGTATCAGTGTTCCCTGGATTAAGTATATTAAGTATTCCTGAATATATTAAGCAGTTGCACTTAGTAGAACTGCTAGTTCTCACCTGCCTTTAACCTGGCTTCACTCTAGGCACCATACACTCAACTACTCTTTTACAAAGGGATGGGATCAGTACAGCAGAAACCAACCTATCCTTAGTTCTTATTTGGGTAGGGAGCAACTCCATGAGGAATAAAGAAAGTGGAGAAAAACATCTATGACGGTGATAGTTTATTTGATAATGTCCTGATGCCGCCGAGATCACCTTCCCTTGTAAGAACTATTAATTCATAATCTCTGGTTGTCATTTCTAGGTTCTGCCAAAGCGTTACTTCCCTTCACACAGTACAGCTTCCAACAACATAGCACTTGGCCGCTCTGCTTAGAGAGCTTAGCTTCCATGCCAAATGTTATGTATCATTCTGTGGACTACATAGCAGTAATCTCTTTTAAAAGCCAAGTGTGGGTAACCATCTCAGGGAATAGGAGTCTATATGGTGAACCCTGAAGAATGTTAGTAATCTATTATTTTTCTCTGTAACTTTTAAGACCTGCTGTTTCATAAGTTTATTGGTTCTTCAACTTCTGGATTCATTTACTTGACGAAAATTATTGAACTACTGCTACTGGATAAGGTTCTTTGGCTCTGAGAATAAAATGTTAAATGACAGACACACTGCTTACACAGGAAGGAGAAAGCAGATACTAAATAAGCAATCACAAAGAAGTTCGGGGAGTATCATGATAAGGGAAGTGCAGAGTTTGTGCATGCATGTGGTAATAATATTACCATTTCAGTTCTACTACCTGTTGGCAGTGAGAGCATAATAAAGTTGCTTGACCTTTCAAAGGCCCATTTCCTCATATGTAAAATTGTGGCCAATAATAATAGCTGCTCTGTAGATTTGTTAAGAGGATTACATTTCTTAAAAAGCACTCCATACAATGGTTTGGTGCATAGCACCCAATAAATGTTAATGGCAATAAAAAATAATACTAATTTGAGGTTACATTACCATTTTACTCTGTTCATTTCCATTTCTACAATTTAAAATTCTTTTTTTATTAATTTTCAGCAATGATATTTTTTCACTTCTGACTCAATGCTTATAAAACTTCTAAATGTTTGTCCACTTGTTAAATTCCTCAAGCATTCTTAACCAACATTTATTGGGTGTCTACTCTAAACTAGGCCCTGTGTGAGACATTGGTTATAAAAAAGACTGAACACAACAAATAGGATCCTTGCCCTGAGGGAGCCAATAGTCTCATCAAGAGAGATGCGCATTGAATGAATCATCCGTGAAACTGTCTCAGATAATCAGAGTAAAGGCAAACAAAATTCAAGCTATGAAGTTAAAATAGTCCCAATATCATGGAAATATTCTTCCTCCTACAGCCCCAGATCCTAAAATGGGCAGAGCAAAAATTAATCTTAAATCTTAAAAAAGGATCTTGCATTTCTAAAAACCTTCTTCCTTGCTTTATGAGGTAACTGACAAAATCTCTATTTATGGCAATTTAAAAATGGGCTGTATTATGCTAATAATAGTCAAAATATGGTCAGATTCTTTATAATTAACTTATACTAAATTCTCTGTTAGCATTAGGAATGCACTATTCTATTTCAGTCTAACAACATAATTCACTGCATACGTGTTTATTTATTTTATTGGTGAAGAAAAGTAGACACATTAAAGAATACATTGATGCACTATTTGTGTCTAGACCTTAGTGCAAAGTACTTAAGGATGTGGGCATTGGAATCTATCTTAGTTGTGAGACCTGGGCTGGTTACTTAAATCTTCAGTGCCTAATTTCTTTATTAGTAAAGTGGAGATAATAATATCTTGCTCACATGGTTAGAACAGAATTTGGAACATATTGAGAACCCAATAATACTAGTGACTAAATATTAGCTAGGGGCTCTGGCTAAGTTTAAAAAAAAAACTGAACAATTTGAGGCCATTTAGGGTGTGATTTAGAGTGACCAGCTTTCCTGTTTTGCCAGAGACTGAGTTTACCTGACACAGGACTTTCAGTGCTAACAGGACAGTCCCAGGCAAAAGGGACAGTTGGTTACACTCTGTAGAAGTGTAGAAGAGAGTAGAAGAATTCACATATGTAGAAGACAGTGTACAGACCTACTGGGATTGTGCCATTTATATGACACCATTAATCTGTCATAGGAATGACTACTACTGCTTTCTACTAGCTAAATCACATGGACAATGCTGTAAGTGGTGATAAATCGAGGACCATGATAAATCTAACTTGGGTACCTAGCGTTCTTGAATTTCAGTTCTTGAATTTTGATTGGTCAACAGTACATTAGTGTTGACCAATATTCCACAGCAGAAAGCCAGAGAATAATGAATGGTTTCCTAAAGCACACCTGAACTAGTTACCATGGAGATCTGCCTTTTAAGTCTTGTTAAGTATGTAGCCTTCTAATTCTACTTCCAAAAATAGGAAAACATACCATGATTTAGCACCTGTGCTTTAACAGGTGCTTACATAACAATAGCTTTAAGAGAGGAGAGTTGAAGGCGAGAGAAGGCCTGCTGGTATGAGCCTTAGGTCTGCGTGAAGGGCGGCAACATCATGACAGATGTAGAGTGAGAAACCGTGATAAAATGATACCAGCATTGCGGTGTTCTTGCTTATTTTTTTCCTTATTATTTTATTTTATTCCTCCCATGGAAGGTCTACCTATTATCTGAATATCCTGCTCATCTTGTAAACCCTGAACCTTTTAACATGCTGTCTAGCAAATGTTAGGTACTCCTCCCAAAATTGTTGAATTGAATATTCATTAAGGCTGAAGAGATTTAATTTTCTTGTATTCTGTTTTTTTCCTCCCTTCAGATCAGTATCTACTGCAAAATTACATATCTATTTAAAAAGGCTTAGAAAGTTCCAGAGTTAATACAGGTGAATTTTCAGGTTGACATTTATTCTGTCTAACATCATTGGGGCACCCTTTACAAATCTAGCTTTGAGACATGACATTGCTAGTTTCCTGAGTTCATGCTTCACAATGGGCACAGTTATTGTCAATTCTAATAATGTTGATATGGAAAAGGGAGCTACTGTATATTTAGTAACTTTTCCAGTAAATCATTCTCCAGCTGTCAGGGAGTCACAATCCATAGTCTTAAATAGATATATCTGTCATCAGTTTTATTTATTCAGGTTATGTGAGTCATCTGTTGGTTTGGGGTATAGTAACTAGCACTGACAAATGGTTTTTTAAAATGTATTTTTTTAGAAGATACATAGTAACCAGTTCATTTTCTACAAATTCAGAATTCACAATTTTGTATTTTAACTGTGTAATCTTTCACTTTCTTATATTCTCATTTTGGATCCGAGAGTCCAAATGAGACTATTAGAGATATATAGAGTTCTGTTTGCCCTGTATATTGTTACTAGTTCCCTCTGAATGTGTGCTTTATGGAAAGCCTCTAACTGTTGGGGAAACTTTGGGAGTGTATTTCCATCAAATTGAGAAGACAAATGATTGACTGATTAATGCATATATAATCAGTTTCATAGATATGAGATAGTTTTTCCTCTAAACAGATATGCTAAGTTGAAGTATTTATAGAAAACACAGGGGAGAGGAAAGATGTTATATCAGGAGATTCCACACAATGAAGTGTATAAGACAAGATGCAAACCTTAGCTCTGAGCTTTCCACTTCACAAAGGAAAAAAAAGAAATATGAGTATTACCTTACTTTCATTGTTGGGAGCAATGACTCTCAAATTAGTACTTCCAAAGGGATGTTAAAGACAAGTTAAAGTTAGCCAGAACTTCTTGCCTTGTGTCAATAAGACCAGTTTGCTCTGGGATAAGGCACAGGCTTCATGAGGTCAATCGGGGGTACAGAGATACTAATTTGCCAGTTTGTCCTATATTTTCTAGAATTGTGGAGTGGGGAGAAGAGAGAGAGAGAAATGTGTTTATAAATGTTTAAAAGATCTTGGGGGGAGGGGCTTTCTAGTTTGTAGTACTTGCTGATTTCTGTGGTATAAATACATCCACCTTGGCTAATTTCAAGTTATGAACATGACTTAACTAACATGGAGTTGGGAAGAGATGCACAATCTTTTCTTAAAAGTTGGTCCAAACCAGTTTCAGAGCACCTCCAGAAGAGGAAACACGGATGTGTGAAGATGTAAGCACTTCAGAAATGCAAATGGTGTTCTTGACAGTAGGGAACTGATCTGAAGGGAGAAAAAAATATTGGCCACTGTTTCCAAAATATGTTCTGTTGAGACCCAGATATTCCAAGAAGAACAACTGGTAGCCACAGTGGGCAGTCACAGCCTTAATTCAGCCACAACAGCTCCATTTTTCTGTTATAATTTGTCTAAAGAAGTTCTGAAAACCACTGGTTTTCGCTATTGTTCTATGTTTTAAGCCCTTTCCTATAATTTAGTGCTCACTGTGCAATTAAAAAAATATATTTATAGTGGAGACTTTAAACAGGGAAAAATACTCCTTGAAGATACAATTATACTATTCCTATGGATTATTTATTACTGAGGATTTGAAAAACTGTCAAGCAATAACAAATTTTCTGGTTCTACAAAGTTGGAAACAAAGCAGTAATCTGTTGTGATGAATGCAAGGTAAAGCCATTCTACAGTGCTTGTCTGGGTGACCTTCGCTTCTTCAGTACATCCATTATGCAAAATGCAATTAGCTATCAGCTATATGTTAATGGCACCTACTGTATATCTCTGGCATATCCCTCTTTTCTTAGCTTTCAGAATCGTTTTTCAGTTGCCTATCAGATGTCTTTATTTTCATGTCCAGTCTGGAATTTATACTTAGTATATTCAATACCAAATTCACCCCCTACCACCCCTGCCCCCATACACTCCTAATTCCCTATCTTAGTAATGGCATCACTATCTGCTTACTCACCAAAAAGGAATCATGGTAGTTATCCTAGAAAACTTCTCCCTCCATATCAGTCAAGTGTCAAATACTATTTATATTATGTACTAAATACTTTTAAAATAAATTCTGTTCTCTCCTTTCTTATGCCTTTAGTTCAGGCTTTCATTTTTGTATTATAATAACCTCTTACCTAGTCTTACCTTGGCCTGTTCATTTCCAAACTGCTACTAGTTATTTTTTCAAATATAGTTTGTGCAAAATCACATTCATTAATGAGTACTTAGTGAAAATCTATGGACCTGTGAACTTAAAACTTCTCTAAAAAAATAATCTTATTTAAAAAGAAAACCTATGGACCACACAGACACAAAGTTTTGCCCTTTGTGTAAGGCCCTTTATGCTCTGCTCCCAGCCTATTTTTCCTTTCACTTGGCAATGATTTCCCCAGGATAAGTAGATTTTTTAAAAACCAAGACTGCTCCTTCTATACCACAAGACCAAGACAAATACTACAAATTCATCACAGTAGACTTTCACATAGACAAGGATATAGCTTCAGAAATTTCATTAACTAACCCTGGCTTTCAAGTGCCAAGCTGCAAATTAATAGGAATTTGTCCATAAGATGCAGGACCCATTCTCTTTCCAAGTTTTTGCATGAAAACAACACTGAACTACTTGTATTTCAAGGAACACACCATGCTTTTTATGTTCACCCTGCTTTGAACATGCTGTTCCATTTACTTGGAATTCACTTCCCCTTTCCTACCTTTTAGGTAAATTCATGTTGCATCTTCCAAATTTTTTCTCAGGTGTCACCTTTTCTTTGTGATTTCCATGATACTATCCCATCCCCCTAGTCCCAGGGATGCTAAAGTCATTCTCCTGTGTGAATTAGGATTATTTATTTGTTGACTCCTCAACTAGATTAAGAGTGAGCTTTTAAAGAAAGAGAAACTGTCATCTTCACAGTTGTTTTCTTAACACCTAACATATTTCCTAGGATACAGTACGTTCTTAATAAATGACTGAATGATTATTGAAATACACCAAAAACATATACCTGCCTCTAGCCTATCCCTTTGCCTCCAACCCAGATTCCTAGCCTAGTTACTTTCAGTTGTGCATAAAAGAACAAAAATCAGGTCTAATCTTAGACCCACAATGACTTCACTACCAGTTAAGATGAATAATTCCCACAATGGGTTAAACTGGTTACTTACTAAAGCATTCTGGCTCAAAGAGATGACAGAATTCAATCAATAAGAATCAACCTCACTCCATCAATAAGAACTAGTTAGAAATATAACTCTAAGAACCCTTTATCCTTGGTGTCCATTTCTTTTAAAAAGAGAGAAAGAGATTGAGGCTATAAAACATGGAAAACACTTTTAACTTAGAAAGAAAGATATATATGCATTTAGGAAGATTTTTCTACCACCACCATAGTGATATAAATCACTACATCTAAATATGATTTTCACATTAACTTAAGAATTGGAAAACAATGTTCTCTGGGCATTCTATGGGCTTGCCATTTTTATGGTGATGAAAAACATACATTTAAAAACAATATGGATACAATATACTTTGCCTCATATCTACTCTCAGTAGTTTGACTAATGTTCTTGAAGGATATCCATAAAATATTTGACCATAAAGTTGTCAACAGGGCAAGAGGCTTTTCCTTCCCCAGTTTAAGGTTGCCAGACATTTGGTTTGAACTTGGTTATGGATAAATAGGATCTCCATCTAAACATTGAATAATCATAGTTCTTGATTTCCTGTTCCACATCACCAGCAAATATCCTAGGTTCTTAAATATTCACCATAGACACAGTCTCAGTTTGTATATATTTCAGTATTGATTTTTTCCCCTTATTTCCTCCTTCAAAGTCTCATTTTCATTCTTTATTATTTCCTCACTTCTTAAATCAAGGATTCTTGGGATGAATTTGTGGTGTCCATGAACCCCTAAAACTGCATATAAAATATTCTATATACATGAATATTCTCCTTGGAAAAGGGTGCAGAGTTTTCATAGTTTTTACAAATGTTCCTAAACCATGGAAATCCACATTAAAAGTTGCTTTCCTCTCAATATTCCTTCCTGAGTAACATTCTCTTTTTATTTTCTGTCCTCTCTGTTGAAGCTCTACAATGAATGGTCAGAGCTTAATTCCTATTCATATTTGTTTGGTATCCTTATTTGTAGCCAATAGCTACCATATTCAAATTCACTCTTAAACTCTAGATCTATAGTTCCAAATGCTACTGGACTGGCCCCTTAAACTCATTATGTCATTATAAAATATTGATTGAGGACCTACTCACTGCATTTGTTACTGGAAAGACAAGACAGCCTTCGAAGGAATTTTCATGTGACTATCATTTACTGAATATGTAATATGTTCCAGGAAATATGCTAAAGATTTTACCTGTATTATCTCATTTAATTATAAAAAATCTGACAGGTTTACAGATAAGTAATGGAGCCTCAGAGGGATTATATAACCTACTGAAAATCACATTACTATATAGTTGGAAAGACTCAGTTTGAACTGGCATTTATGTCTCTAGGGCCCAATTTTTTTTTTTAACTGTTGTGTTATACTGTCTCTCTTAGACTATAACTGCACTTTGGTTTGGAAGTAGGCCACTGCAATAACTGTGATAATCACTGGATTATCTCCTACTAAAAAACACTCTATGATTTCCAGTGGCCTGAAAGATCAAGCCCATACTCTTCAGCTACTTTATAACTTGACCTCAACCTACCTCTTAGTCCTCAGTTGCCAGCATATTCCCCAGCTACAGTCTAACATCTAGTTATAACAAACTACTAATCCTTTTCTCAATATATCATGTTCTCCTCTCACACTTCTTCACCTGTATATGTCATCCAGTAAACTGGAAAATCATTTGCTCTTCCCTCTTCTTAGAATAATTTTTTTTCAAGATCTATTCAATGAGTATCACCTTTTAAGTAGCTTCCTGAGGCAAAATTAGTTGCTCCCTGTTCTCCTATAACACTTACGCCACTATCATAGGGCTTGAATGTATGTTTACTGATCTTTCTCCATTCCTAGATAAGCCCCTTGAGGACAGGAGTTATGTTAGTTTTTCTAGCATCAGTGATGATAGTACAATGGCAGGTATTCAATAAATGTATAGTGAATTGTAGTTAATTTTGATCTGCCTTTGAGGTTGAACATCTTTATATTGAGTAAACCTCAACAGAATATACCTTTGATATGGCCATCTTCCCTATATATATATGTAATTTAAAAATAGTATGTAAACACTACACTGAATATATAGATTTAAAAATTTTTTAAATTTATACTTGCTACATTATTTTCTGGAAGTTTGCCTTACTCTTTGACAAGCTGACACATACTGAAGGAAAACTGATTGTTATAAGGGAATATGAGTACAGTGATATTTCCTAACTTGCTTACTTAGTAAGAATTGTTTTGTGAAAGAAGTGAGATTTCAGAAATGTCAAAATAGAAAATGAAAAAAGGCTCAGAAATTATATAAGAAAGCCTGTGAGAGTCTGTTTGAAAAGAAGATGACACTGATTAATATTGGAAGGAGGATGTCAACAGAATTCAATTAGAGAAAAATAATCTCTTCAACAAAGTTGGGACACCTGGATATCCAGATGTAAAAGGATGAAGTTGGACCCTTACCTCATATCATGCACAAAAATTAACTCAAAGTGGATAAAATACTTAAATGTAATAATTATAACTACAAAATTCTTAACGTATTGGAAAAAATCTTTATGACATTGGGTTTGGCAATGGTTTCTTAGATATGATACCAAAAGCTCAAGAAACAAAAGAAAAAATAGACTAATTGGACTTCATCAAAATTCAAAACTTTTATGCACCAAAGGATATTATCAAGAAAATGAAAAGATGACCCACAAGATGGAAGAGAATATTTGCAAATCATGTAACAGTCTAGTAGTCAGAATATATAAAGAATTCCTACAACACAACAGTAAGATAACCAAAATAAAAATGACAAGGGTTTTAAATAGACATTTCTCCAAAGAATACATACAAATGGCCAATAAACACACAAAAAGATGTTCAACATTAGCGAAATGAAAATCAAAACCACAGTGAAATATCACTTCATACCTACTAAGTGGTTATAATAACGATAACAAGTGTTGGATGCACATGGCAAAATTGGAACACTTATACATTGCTGGTGGGAATGTAAAGTGGTGCAGCTTCTTGGACAACAATTTAGCTGTTCCTTGAAAAGTTAAACATAGAGTTACCACATTTACTTCTGGAATTTTACCCAGAAATGAAAACATATGTCTACACAAAGACTTACATATGAAAGTTCATAGAAGCATTATTCATAATAGCCAAAAAATGGAAATAACCCAATTGTTCATCATTGACTGATGAATGGATAGACAAAACATAGTATATCAACCCAATAATATGTTACTCAGCCTTAAAAAGGAATGAAATACTGATATATGTTATAGCATAGATAAACCTTCAAAACATTATGCTCAATGAAGGAAGCTAATCTAAAGATCATATATTGTATGATTTCATTTATATGAAATGCCCAGAATAGATAAATCCTAGAGGCATAAAGTAGATTAGTTTTGAGCTGGCAGGAGGAAGAATGGAGAGTGACTGCTAATGAGTATGGGTTTTCTTTTTGGGGTGATGAAATGTTCTGGATTAGATAGTGATGATTTCATAACCTTGTGAATACATTAAAAACCACTCAGTTGTACACTTTAACATGGTGAAAATTTCATGGTATGAGAGAATTTTCATTTTTTTAAACACCTGTTTCATAGAGTTGTTTATAACTAAATGGAAGTACATAAATTGTACAGGGTCCATATTCAATAAACATAAACTTTCATTTTTAAAAAAAGGATGGAGTAGGAAAGATAGTTTTGATTCACTTTTGTGAATTGAAAATTTTTGCAATTTAAAGAATCTATATAGAAAGTGAAAGCAAATGTGTTGAATTTTTAAAAATCAAAATACCTGTTATAGAGCTAATTAATTAAAAGGAAGACAGTGAACCTCTTTATCCACATTTTCCTGACTCGTGTAGTTTGTGTAATGTGAGTGCACCAAACTATTTGTGCTTTTTAAAAGTATCACCACAATAACAAGGACAGGTCATTGGCCTAGGGAAGGACACAGCACCCCATCCAACAATTGAGTAAAACAATGACTAAATTACCATTATAACTAATATTTTGGTTGCTACATCACACAACAGGTATTTAAAAATTACATAATTACATCAGCATTTCATATCATCAACAATGGAGCCACTACCTATAGCAAAAATAATTGAAAATTGTTAGAGCTAAATTATGCCAGCCTATAATCTTTTCATGGGTACAATATGTAGTGGTGAGCATTTAATATTAAACAGTAACAGCACAATGTAAAAGTCAATGCATGTCTTAAAAAGCATATGCAACCAATTGCTTATGGCTCTGTATTCCTGAAAGATATGCATGCTGTACTAAATGTTTAATGTGTTGTTGACTAAAGGAGAATGCAATATTAATTTTGTTTTGATGACAAGTTGACCCCATACAATAACAGTAAGTACCTTAGCTAAGCACAACAGTTTTGGGAAATCCTGCTCCCTAAGCTGTGTGATCTCCATGGAACCTCTTTCTCAAGAAAGTCATTTCAAAGGCCGTTCTATAAATTCATCAAAGTTTAGTGATAAAGAAACGAAATAAATGTTATTTAATTTATTGGGGAGTATGTTGGAAGTGAATGCCAAAGATGAATATTCGGAGAGGACTACAATCATGAAATAATTCACAGAGTATCAGATGATTGAAAAATGAAGCAAAAAATTAAATGAAAGCCCGTCCAATTTCCTGCAACAATCTATTTCTTCTCCGTTCCAGGTTTAGCTTTGGTTATCCTGTGACAGGCCCATCACACCAGGAAAAAAAGAAAGAAGGAAGGAAAGAAGAAAGGGAGAGAGGAAAAGGAGAGAGAGAGAGAGAGAGAGAGAGAGAGAGAGAGAAATGATAGGGAAAAATAGAATATGAAAAGCAAAGAAAAATCATAGGAAGAAAAGATGAAGGAAATAAACTGAGGCTTTGTCTAAAAAACAGCTACAGAATGGTTCGTTGCAATGCAACTATTCTTTACCAATAATGGCTCATATCCATGTTGGCAGGTTTCTAGTATATCATAAACCTGAGAAGAAATGACTCTAATCTCACCAAGACTGAATTCATAGTGTCATGTAGATACATCTTAGACTAAATATATGGCATATAATTTGTTTAGTCACTAAATTACTTTTCTAAAAATTAACAAAACCAATTGAGTTTCATGATACATGAAAGTATACTAGACATTTTAAATAAGGTTTTATTGTTGTAACTCAAAATCCCTAAAATGTAACAAATCAGGTTTAAAGGGTCCTTTTAGTTCCCACCCAGATGTCTTTTATCAGTTGCTGCAGCTAGCTGCATCCATCTCGTGGATGCTCTGAGTGTTGCTGTCAAGGCTCACTGTGTCCCCTTAAAATTTCCCTCTGCTCTACTGAAGCTACCACATACCACATCCAGGAGGTTATTTTCTCTACTGCTTCCGTAATACCAGTCAGTCTTTTTGTCTCAAGTTGCGACCAATTCTGTGATGCAATCCATGCTTCAGAATCATCCATAGGACCAGGCAGAAGCTAGACTCCAGCTGCAAACACACTCCTGCTTAGCTCCTTGCATTACCCTATCCTACTGCTCACACCCTCTTCACCTGAGAGCTTGCCTTCTGTTCAAGCTCTCAGGAAAACTACCTAAAACAGAAGGAAAAGAATTTTCTCCTTGTAAACATTTTAGGAGTAAAATTGTTTATGAAATAGTACTTGAAAAATATATTATTCTCAGCATGTTCTTTTGGCTTAAGGTAATTTTTTAGATTTTAAGATATGAGCTAGAATCATATAAAATCAGAATCAGAACAAAAAAATACCAAAAGGAAAATTAAATTATACAATTTAATCTTAAGCTTAGCATATGTCAAGCAAGACTTTCTTTCACTGCCTTCAGACCTTGCCCCAGGTTCTTTGACTTCAAGTCTTGTTTCCTGGAGTAATACCTACTCCTCAGGGGTTAGCTTATCACTTTGGAACCCCTAAGGCCAGAGGACCTTTTTATGTGCTTTCAGACAAAGTA
Organism: Manis javanica; assembly: GCF_040802235.1. Taxonomy (NCBI): domain Eukaryota; kingdom Metazoa; phylum Chordata; class Mammalia; order Pholidota; family Manidae; genus Manis; species Manis javanica. The sequence goes on along the minus strand of NC_133161.1, from coordinate 56,839,955 downwards.
CCTTGTGCTTATCACAGTCCTCAAACCCATCACTCTCCCTAGTGTTTCCTGTTCATGCTTCATTTGTTGAATGAATGCACCCCTCATGCCTATCAAATGAATATTATACTGTACAACTGATGAAACGATCTGGCTGCAGCATATAAACTAACATACCACATCATCTTGAGTTACAAATAATATACCAAACTGGTTATTGACCTCTGAAAGAAGTGACACTGTAGCTGAGAAAACTTGGAAGTGACTAAACCAACAATTAAAAAAGCATAACATAAATGTCATTTTTAGGATGTTTAACTTCAACTTTATGTTCAGGTTATATTGTAAGTATATAAATTCAACTCAAACACACTGATTAAATGCTTAACATTCCACTAGCACATTCTTCAATAATATAGGAAATATGACTTATTAATGAAAAGAAATCATAAATAGTACAAGACACAACATGAGACAATGTGAAGAACACATGGCACAGCAAATACTTTATGAGATTGATGTGTTCAATTTGAGTAAATGCAGAATAGGTTTTCTACCTAACCCTGATGATTAAGAGAAGAATGAATTTGACATATTTAGGAAGACATAAGAAACTTAGTCTGATTGAAGTGGAGGGCATGCACCAAGGCTCACTGTGTCCTCCTTCTTAAAATAGGGAATTGGGAAGATAACAGTTAGATAAGAAAGTAACATTAAGTTAGTTGATGGAAGTGGCATGTGTATTCAGAACAAAGTGTTTTCTGAACAAAGCTTGCAGTAGTATTTAAAGTGGAATGGAGAAATTGAAGGTGAATTTGAAAATTAGGGACTAATTAAGGTTAAAATTAGGAACTAATTAAGGTTAGAATTGGCAAAGAAATGAAAGATGAAATCATGAAAATAGGGTTAATTGGTGAAATTTTCTATATGTGGGATATATAAGCTTATATCCACAGAGCATTAGAAAATTCAATGTAGTTTATTCTGTTCAATGTTTAAAATTATATAAGAAAGAAATGAGTACTCAGTATAATCCTCTTATTTTTTGAATTCTCCTATTGAGGAGAACTGGAGGATATTTATCATAACTGAAGTCTAAGTGAATTTAAGCCCTGGGAGACCAAAACTGAAGAAAAAAGTATATATACACATACATATATATATATATATATATATATATATATATATATATATATATATATATATATATACACACACACACATACATCTATCTCTATATATTTTATATGTATGCAGCAAGAAAGTCTCAAGAAAAAAAAGCTTATGGAATGAATCTTTTTAGGGGAGGCAAAATAAAAGACTCATTACGTGTCTAAAGGGCACGAACAAAATATAAACAGAAATGAAGTTAAGAGTCAGGATCCAGGCTGAAACCAGAGAGCAATGAAGCAAAGTCAGGAGTTATGTCTGTCAGTTCATTTCCACTTACAGAATTAGCAGAGTGCTTCTAATTATTACCATAATAAAAAAAATGTAACAATAAAAGGAAAATGTAAAATTGAAGTGAAAACTATTCATTTCAGTTTAAGACGGGTATCATTCAAACTCATGAACATTCTTCAGAACTACAGATTTCTATTATCTAGATGCTGATTGAATATGCAATTGCTTTTTCTGTGTTCTTTGCTCAACAGAACCAATACTTCATAAAATATGTTTAGAACAATATTATCTGAGTAAAATTTATGATGGGAAAATACCATGAGGCAGTTTTGTTGGCTGCTTGTCATATCATGAATACCCATCTTTCAAAAAAGAGGAAATGATATTAAATATACTTAGCAGTTTCGTCTTCTCAATGACCCTGTGAGGTACGAAGGAAATTTGCACATGCGTATATCAACTAGGGTTCAGTACAGGAAACAGAATAAGCTCTGGGTACTTTAAGAAGACATAAATTTAATACAGGGAAATAAATGGTTACAAAATAATTGGAAAGGCTAAAGACAGAGGCTCTATGGTGGTCATTCAGGAATGTTCCCACAGCACTGCAGAATTGGCCTGTTAGGGGAACTGTACTTCTGCTTCAGTCAGAAAGGGGAGGAATCCAGAAGTCACTACAGAATTTATTGAAGAGCACACCAGTGCAGGTATAAGTAGGGGATTGGAAACCATCACTGCCACCACCACAATACTCTCTCAAAACCCATGAAGCTAGAATGTAGATGCTGTGACCTATAACATAAAAATCATATTTTCACAATTTTGCGTATTAACAGAAAACAAAGCAGCAGGAAGATGACCTCTGCTTGACATCTGTCTTCCAGTTCTCAACGAGTGCATCTAATTGGCTGAACCTCATTTGCATCTTCAAATTTAATTGCACAGGAATCTGGGAAATGCAGTTTGTAGCCTTCCAGCCTCTACAGTACAAAAGTGCATGCTATGAAGTGGAGAATGGTTGCCAACTGGCAATATCCACCATATTACAATTCAAAGATGCTAGAAATTTCTTACCCAATGTCACAGAACTAGCAAGTGCTAGAGCAACAAACTTGAATTCAAAGATTTTGGCCACTTGCCCAGTGCTGTTTCCACTACATCAGGCTACAGCACTGATTACTCTCTGAAGACATTTGCCAAAGGAGACATATTTTCAAATCTTGTGCTAATTATATTCTTCACTGAAGCATTAATGCAGGCATCTGTGAATATTGTTACCTTTTTGTCTCATGTCAAATCTAGTTCTTCTTCCAAACTCAGACTTAATCTTATTTTACAGTACTTACAGTTAAACCAACATTGCAAGGGTTTAATACCTGTGAGTATTTTTCTCAGCAGGCTTGCCACTTAATCCATTTAATGTCAGAATGCAAACTTTCTTAGTAAAATGGGGGAAAGGACATTATTAGAGATTACACTAGCAGCTTTTTTCCTGCTGTTTTTTTAAAATCCGCCCACATGGCAATATCTATACCTTATCTTTATTTTATTTCATGTTTTCTGCTAACCACATAAGAAAAACATTAAAAAGGAAAGTTTGGAATGTCAAAGTCTCTTGAATTTTAATCATACATAAAAGAAAAATAGAAGAACCAAAGTTCTCTTAGAGAAATCTTCCTAAGTTTGTACTTCAATATTAAAATAAAAAATATGTAATATGAAAGCAAAATGTATGGATAAATGAAGACTTTTTAAAGCATCAGTAATATCTCATTAATATCAAGTAAATAATCACTTTCATTCCAAATACTTTTTAAAGTAATTTTCAGAACGTATTTGTATGTGCACATTTAATGATCTAAGTGTGGAAATTCCTTTTCTAACATTAAAACAATATAAGTACATATATAGATACATGTTTATGTAGATATCAGCAATACCATGTTAAAATTAAAAGAAGGGATTAAATCCATGTTACTACATACAAAAAATTCAGTTCTTGCTGAAGTAAACATTTAACTCTGAACTGACCAACAATAACTAAAAGGAGCCCAACTTTGTATTTTATATCTTGCATATATTTTCTATATATAGTCAAAGCACTCTAGCAGGACTCAGATTAGTGTTCTTACTTATATAGGTGTATGTAGACTTTTTCTTTTTTGGTGCTGGTGATTTGCTTCAAAGAATGATGTATGAAGTTGGCATTCAAAAATCTGAGCACTCACAAAATCTTAGTTTAAATAAGTATATATGGAAAAATACAGTATCTAATAAATATTTGAAAACTGGCTTCTGAATTATTTAGATAAGGACTTGTTTACATTATAAACCAACCTAGTTATTATTCCTTTAAGTACTAATATACTCCAATGTAATTATTTGATTTCTATGCTTATTTTTTCAGAAACACATTTACTTCATGTTATTATTTAGACTCAAATAACCAGAATGGATACAACCCAAAACAGGGATTGAAAGACTATGAGTTCTGTCCAAAAACTGGGAATAAACTGAATCCTTCAAACCCATTTCCATCAGGACTCATTGTCTCTGTAAAGGCATATGGAAAGTCAATCTATGTTCAGGCAGGAAAGCAGCTTTATTACAAGTTTAAAGCTTTGTAAGGGAAATTCTTCCACCCCGCCTTAGGAGGGAAGGGTGGAGAACCTGCAGTTATATAAGACACTCCACCCTTAGCTGATTAATTATGTAACCAGATCTCCTTTATCATTAGCAACTTACCAGTCAGGTAATGGCAGATTTTGCCAATGCTTGATATAGAATTTGACTGAGGAGGGACCCAAGACCATTGCTTATTGTATTTGTTTTGCATGGCATTAATATACGAAAGACCTACCTTGGGATGCAAGTTAACATGTTTCCCAAAAAGGTTTTAAAAAAAGCTATAATTATAGTATATAAGACTTACAGGTACATATTTTGATATATATATGCAACTATTAATGCATTATAAAGTCTTACACAAGTTAGGGAATACATGCAAGAAAGTAGATAAAGAAGAAATTTCAAATTTATGGTATAAGAACAAGTGAAAAACATTTGTAAGGTATTAGAAACTACTAGCATTTTAACATATGTAACTGAATGGTAAATAGAGCAAAATGAATAATTTATGGTTAGCATAATCCAGTTAAATTCTTTAAATATATACAACAAACTACACATATATTCTTCTACCTGCAGATGCTGCAAAATAGGGATTTGGGCTTCTATGTTTGTTCTCAAACTGCAGAAGTGGAGAAATTTCATTTGAGTCTTCTTTCACTTATCTTCCATCTGTTTCCTGAAATAGCAAAGGTTAGAGCAAATTCTAAAGCTTTATCTTATGTAGGAGCTGGCTGGTATCAGTCCTGGCCTTACCTCTCACTGAAACAGTTATCAGGTTTCAAATAATTATTCTGTCTCTGAATTCTTAATGTGAGGGTAAATGGCAGTTTGTTTTTCTCTTTTTATTGTAAAAATGTTTAACATGGAAAAGTTAAAAGAATAACAAATACGTGTATACCTCTCACAATTGTTTATGTATAGATAGATATACATATGTATATCTATGTATATCTGCAGACACTAGGATATTTCACACTTAATTGTTGTAGCATTTATTTCCTGAAAATAAGGATCTTCTCCTACATAACAACAATATAACATTATATCTAAAAATCCTGATGCCCTGACTATAACCTATATCAACTAAATCAAAATCTCTGGAAAAGGATCACAGTCATCAATATTTTTAAAAGCCCCCAGGTCATTACAATGTATAACAAAGTTGAGAACAACTATCTACAAATTGATTAAATTCAAGTTAAACATTTTCAAGAAAGAACAATTGTTTTTGCTTTCTAATATGCATATGAATGTGCAAATCTTTTAAAGTTTCAATCTATATTATAGGTTTTAGGTCAGATGACACAATAATTTACATTTCCATAAGTTTTCTTACTAACATTATTTTTTTAACTTATTTAATATTAATACACTTGATCTTCATTTCAGTTTCTTCTATATCATTATTTAGAATGCATAAAATATGTATTGTTAGGTAAGTCCCAAATATATTTATCTGTGAAGCTAAATGACTTTAAACAAAAAATATTTATAATACATGTTATTTAATAAAATGTTTTTAAAAAATCAGATATGAATCTTAGCCTGTGAAACATAAAGCTTCTTCATAACCTTTCCTATTATCAGATTTCACATTTGTAAGAATAAAAGTTCCAGAAAGCAAAAATTAAAATCTAAACCTAATGCACATAAATATTTTTCGTGAAATGAAAAAATGAAAAATAATGGTCTTTCTTGTGTTAAAAATCTTACTACAAAGCATTATCCCTAAGTAAACAAACATAAATTTGACAAATGACAAATTATTCCTACTTTATTGTAATCCTTGTCAGTATTAAGATAAGCACTAGCCTAAATGTTATTTCTAAATTTCTTCAACACCTATTAATCACTTTTTTTGGTTTCTTCCTATGACATTATTGTAGAATATCCAAACAAGGAAAAGAAAAATTAACCATTTAGAAATAGAACTTGGGTATTTATACCTGTTCTTTAGCATTAGAGTCAAAGCAAGTAATGCATAAACTGATTATTTTCAAGAAATTGATCAAACCAAGTCAAAATGATATGTAGTTTTTTTGGCTCTAATAGAAGACATAAGGCCTGAATTCTAGGCTACGATGAGCATGCTACTTTATCTCTCTGGGTCTGAGGTTTCTTGTCTGTTAAATGAAGGGTTTAACGATGATGTCAAAGATTCTCAAACTTCCCCAGTCACAGTGCCCTTAGTGTCCTTTTTCATGGCATTGTAGGCTAAAAGAAATACCTAACAATTCTATTTATTAAGGAGATACATCCAAACTTACATATGTTTGTCCTAACAACTTAGTAGTTGCTCAAAAATATAACACATTTAAAAAACTTTTTTATTTCATTCTTAATGGGATGTACACATTTGCTGGGCATTTACAACTTTGCAAACCTTGGAACTGGATTGGAAACCACTACCTTCATTTCCTATTGCACATTTTCCACAGTCCTTGTATTTTATAACAGCAACTTATAAAAACAGTCTTAAGAAGATATAATGTCTCAAAAGGAATGGGTACAATTTAATGTTGACGTTCTGAACTACCTGGAGCTACTGGTTTGTGTGATGTCCAACTGATGTCATTGTGTTTGCCTTGAAAATTTAAAGTATACCATGATGGCACCCCTTTGAGCTTGTTGTGGTGCCCTTGGGGCACCTCACACAGTTTGTGAAGCATGGATTCTGCCCTCTGAAGTGTTTGATATAACTACAATGTGTCTTCTAAAATGCAGAAGCTCAGTTTGAGTGAAATGGATTTATTCTTCAGGCCTGGGGTAAGAGGCTGCAGGATGGAGGAAGTGGCAAAAGTTGTGATAAATGTTCTGTGTGGATTTCACTTTCCTCCAGACCTCATCTACAAAATGCCTACCTATGCCTTAAAATTCAGCTCAGGCTTCTTCAGGGCAACATTCCCTAACCAAGTCAAATTCACCTTGTATTATACGTTCTCAGAGTATTTCTTTCATAGCACTTTTCACAGATGCAATTATACATTTATTTGTATACCTACTTGATTCATTCTTGTCTCTCATTAGAATGTGAGCTCTAAGAGGCTAGGAATATATTTGCTATCACCACTATCCAGCAGTTTTGGTATATTATAGTAGCTATAACCTTGCTAAATAAAATGAATGAATGCATGTACTGTGACAGAATAGGGTCAGCATTCATTTTAATTATTTTCCTTTATTCTAAAACTGTTGCTATTTACCATAGAATTCCTAGAATTTATTTCTTTTTCTCATAATAAGTAGCTAGAAAAAGGAATCCCTATACATATAGCTTCATCTGAAACCTCCGAAAGTAATGTCACCTAAACTAAATAAAAGGATAATGTTGTTTTGGACAAGACAGTCAAGTGTTTTTAAACTCTTATAGGCAAATTGTTATAAGAAAAAATAATGTTATTACAGAGAAATTGTTCATAGAAAATTTCAAAATCTTAGCAACAGCCACAAACTACATTTTAAGAACCATATTCTACAGTGGTGGTATTAGATATAGAATGATAGTTTCTAGTTTCTAGAAAGTGGTGACTTTTTTTTAATGCCATTATACTAAAAAGAGTGATTTTATTGACATACTAAGCAAAAATTTTAAGGGAAGTGCATGGTGTCACCACTGAAATGAATTCTAAAAATCTTACTGATATATTTTAATGTTGGTATACAAAGATCAATTACTAAATTATGACTGTAACATAGTTTAGCATGTAATGTAACATAGCACGGTATGATTTCTGGATAATGAAAATAGTTTTAAAGTCAAACAGAAAATAAAGGTTGGATAAAATAAAATAGAAAATGATTCTACTAAATAACTAACAATCTTAAAGAGAATGGACAATTTTTAAAAACACTAAATTAAGAGTGATTAATGGGATTTAATACATTTAGTACATCCCTTTTCTGAAAAGGAGCTTTAAATTACAGAATCAATAAATTATGTTTTGATATGCATTTTTCACCCTTAAAGTTCCTATGCTAGAAGGAAATTATTTGTTTACACTTTTTTACACGTTTTAGAAAGAATGGCTATGGATAAGAATACAGAGATGAAGACGTTAAAGAGAAGGCAAGATAAAGATGGTGGATTCTGTGTCCTTAGGATTGCTAATCTGCAAACAGCAAATTCCCCTATATTCACTGTCTTCTTTGGGAGTTTGCTTCATCTTTTTGCCTTAAACTGACAGCTGGCCTTCTCTGAAGCTGTCATCTCCCCAGAAGTACCAACTTATTTTCTCTCACAGGTTTGATGTGTCTCTAGTTCCCTGTTCTACTTCCCAGATCACTTTTACTTTATAGCCCTATAAAATAAAAATAAAACAAAAACCATCAATCACAAAAGATACCTTTTCTTTGGTAGGTGATGCTAGAATACCTTCCTCATCACATCTCCTTCATCTTTCTGATCCAAAATTACCAGCCTACTGCATCTTACCTACCATCCTCCTTTCCTCCAGCTTCTGTACTACTCCTCAAACTTCGTATGTTTGAGTCACCTGGGAGAGCTTATTAAATTCAGATTCTGACTCAGGACATCCAGAGGTTTTGCATTGCTTGTAACTCCCATGAGAAGGTGTATGAAAAGTATATTTTTGAAACACTTTTGAAGAGCAAAGCACTACAGAAACAGTTTCTGCTATTATCTCATTTATAATAACACTAAGTCCCTCTTTCTGTTTAGCACCCAGTCCTCCGCCTACTTTTTATATCTATTTTGATATCTATTATTCCTTTACTGCTCTTTGTCTTTCTTACACAATCTCAATCTTTCATCTCTCTCTCAACTGCTTAACTATCACCCACTAAAAAAACCAAAAAACAAAAAAAACCCAAATCTTAATTTACCCCTTTATTCCCCTAGCTACCAGTCGAGGTCTCTCCCTCTCAGAGGCAAACTTTTTTAAAAAAGAATTGTCTGTGTTTGCCAATGTCATTTCTTCATCTCCAGTTCAATTCTGTACCCACTTCAATATGACTTGTAGGTCCAGTAGCCCACTAACACAGTGTTCACTAAAGTCACCAACAATCCATGTTGAGAAGCCAAAAGACATTTTCAGTTCTCATTTTATTTGAACCTTTCAACAGTATTCAATACCATGAACCACTTCTGACATCTTCTCACTTTCTCCTCCATAACGTAATAGTTCTTTATTTTCCTGTCACTGTTTCTAGCAACTCTTTTTCAATTGGTTTTACAGGACCATCATCTTCTATCCAGCTATTAGGTTTACATACTGAATTCTTTTGAGCCCATTCCTTTTCTACATACATCCACACCCTATAACCTCCATGCTCTCCTTTTTTATCTAAATGCAAATGACTTCTGAATTTATGTCTCCAGCTTACCCATCTTCTTTCAGTTATAAACCTGAATATCTTATGGTCTACATTGGACATCTTTTTCTTAGAATTCTCAAAGGTACCTCAAACAGAAGATCCAATAGAACACATAGCCAGCCAGATACATAGTCCAGAAAACTAGTATTATGTTTTTGACACATACTCTCCCTCACTGTCATATATCCCTTCCATCTTCTAAGACCTCCCAAATATCTATGGAATCTATTTATTTTTATCCATCTCCACTATTACCTCCACCCTAGTATCAGTAATTGTCATCTCTTGATTGAGCTACCACAAATGGTTTCATAAGGAGTATTACTTCCATGCATTCTGCTCTGCTCCTCTCTTTTTAACCTCTTTTACACATTCCAGATATGGTGATATTTTTGAAACACAAATTTGATCATTTGTGCCCTTCTCCACTGCTCATAGTGAACTTGTTTTAGTTCCTTATAATTGCCATGCTCTAAAGGAATTTTGCTTGTACTGTATCATTGGCTTGAAGTGCTCTTCTCCTTTATTTTAGGTAACCCTGCCTTTTCCTTCAGACTTCAGCTCAATCATCATTTTTATTGGAAAGCCTGTCTTCTCCTCAATTACTTGGTCAAATAATATACTAGAGGATCATACTGAGCCAGGTACTTCTCCATACTCTGAGAGCATGGTACATTTCTGGTTTTGCCCACCAGTTTACCCAGTACTAGCATGATTCTTGGCACACAGGTGTTACCCCCAAAATATCTCTTGATTGAATTAATGTGTGGAAAGGATAATATCAGTTTTGGAACTCTGAATGGTATAGAATTGGGACAGGGCATTCTCATTTTGTTATTGTTAAAGAATAAAGTGAACGGAGATGAATTAAGGTTATTTCAAAGAATACAATTTTTGTTTTGCTGGAATATTTAGATTTAAGTGATAGGGGAGTTGAAGATGTTTCATAGGTTGATCTGGAGAATGGTAAAGCCAATGATAGCAAAATTTCTGCTAAAAAAAAAGATGAGTTCAGTTCATTGATGCAATGAATTTAAGGTAACGAACTCACAGGGTAGAAATTGCTTGAGAACATCTTAGTCTGGAAGGCCTTCTGTTCCTGAGAAGCAAATATAGTCCTCTGTGTTCACAGTCCTCTGTAACAGTACAGAAATACTCAGAAATCTTGGAGTCATCTGAGATTGCTGTCTCTCTTCCCCTATTTCCTTATCCTTTTCTATCATTTCTTTAATTTCTCCATTTCACTGCCACTTCTCTGGACTTTGACCTGAACTATTTCAACAACTCCCTAACTACTACTCTCCCTGCATTCAGTTTTGTTCTCCTGTAATCCTGTTTGCATTTTCCTCCCAGAGTGACTTTTCCAAGACACTAGTATGCTAATTTCCTGCTAAGTATCTTTAAAAGGCTTCCACTGACTACAGAATAATATCTAGACTCTTCTCCCTTCCAGCTCCTTTCTAATCATACCAGACAATTATCCCCCAAATGCCTTGTCTTTCCCTTCTTAGTTCCATTCCATCCTATTGAAATCTGACTATAGGTTAACAGAGTTATTCTGGATGGGGAAAATATATTGTCTAGTATGGAGACAATTAAAGAGAAAAAAAAAAGGCGAGGAAACTCCGAGCCTTCAAGTTCAACTCAGATGTGACCTCCCGAAGCTCACCTCCTCTAGGAAGCTTCAGAGCCCCACTGGTTATCTGCCAGCTCACTGTAAATCTTAGTCCAAGTTAGCTGAGTCACTGTTTCTCATACAGGTGAAGTTAAACTCACTATTTGGCATGTCTGTCCTTGAGATAATCCAGTTACAAAGAGTTTGGCTACATGTAATTTGGGGTCACGTGTCTCATGGTTTGGAAATGTGTCCACATAATCCTCCTCTTGACCTCAAGAAGATGGCTACTGAGTGGCGCCGTTACGTCTTACGTCACCACGTGCCGGGAGGTGGTGCCCCCAGGGGAGATGGATGCATGGGCGTGGCTAAGTAGGACGGGGCGGGGCTACAAGGAACTGGGCGGGGCCGGACTGGGTCCGGGGCGCCTCTGCTATTCAGCTGGTCCTAGCCTCGGCGGGAGGTAACGCCGGGGGAGTCCACTCGACGCTCGGTCCCGCGAGCTTGACCAGGACCACCGGCTCAGACCAGAGACATCCGCGTAGCTGAGCGGAAGCTGGTGGTACCGGAGAGGCAGCTGGAGCCCAAGCTCCGCAGACGGGAAGCACCCAGGACCGGGGAAGCCCAGGGAGCTGCGCGGCGGTGCCTCTCTTACCCAAGGGGCTGCTGCGACGGTCACGGGGCGCGGCGCCAGAGCGCGCGACCCAGGCCAGGATTCCAAACAGGCGGTGCAGGCTCCTCCTCCGCCCGGGCCGCCTCACCTGCGGGTACGCTGCACCGCCTCCCCGGGTGTAGACGGCACCTGCGCCGCCTGGTTCGCCGGTCCCCGCCCCTCGTTCTCGGGAGCCAGGCCCGGGCGGCACACCTGAACGCTCGGGGCTGCGGGAGCCGAGGCTCGGGGGGCGAGCGTCTTCGCCACCGCCCGGGGAGAACGCAGGTGGAGCGGCGCGGCTTCGTGGAGTCCAGCGTCGGGTACTGCCGTCGCCCAGTTGCTGCCTGGTCCCGGGGACCGCGCCCGCACCCGGTGAGGAGCCGCCGCCAGCCGGCACCATGAATAGCAGCGGCGCCAACGTAGCCTATGCCAGTCGCAAGCGGCGGAAGCCGGTGCAGAAAACGTGAGTGCCCGGAGCGCGTCCTCGGCTCTGGGGTGGGCGCCCACCCCGCCCCCAGGTCCCCGCAGGCTGGGTTAGGTCGTTTCCTCACACGATCCATGGACTCGAGATTTGGAGGCCGGTCGGGAGACCCAGGCCTTGGATTTTTCTGTTTTTGATTATTGTATTTTAAAAATTGCCTTCCCGTCCCCAGCGCACATTCACCCTCTAATGCTCCCAGCCATTTGCAGCTCTGTTCTAATATGGTCCAATTTGTTGACGGCCAGGTCAGCCCTGTGGGCTGGTGTATGAGTTAACATAAACCTATCGTGAAATCCCATTCCACTTTTAATATCCTCATCGGTTAAAAGCGTGTCATAATTCCCAATTCTGGCAGGACGAGGTGTTTTTAAAGAGCTAAACACTTGCCGTCTGCTAGAAAGGGGCTGAGTGCCCCTGAAGGTATTTCTTAGGTCCGGTGCAACTGGCTTTCTGTTGCGTTCTTTCTTACTACTTTGACAGTAATTTTGTATCCTTCAATGTGACTATGTCGGTAAAATGTACAGAGATGAGCAGACACGAGTGAGTGTAGGGGTTTTTGTATTTTCAGCTACCTTTTTGGGAAGCTTTCTTGTCACTTCTGGGGTGATTTTGTGTCTATAAAGCATGGGATTTAGACCTGGAATTACTAAACAGGCAGGCGCTTTCATTCTTGGCATCTTTCTCTAATTTCCTTTTTCCCCTTCTTCAAAGTTTTGTCAATTCTAATAGACTGATAATAAACTTAGACTTGTTTGTTTTGGTGGGGTGTTTGTGTGAGCTAGCAAATACTTAAATTTTTTGTGTGAAAAAAATCTGTGCCTGAGACTTATTTACTTTTGTTAGTTGGCTGTTTTCATTGTCTATTCCTAATTATTATCTCTGAGTTACCTTACTTCAAATCTTTCAAATTTTCATAAACACTTTTAAGAGCACATCAGACTTTTACTCGGAGCAATTAAGTGTGTGTTTTTCTTAAAACCTAACTTTGGTCATTGATCTCAACAGAAAAATAACAGTTTAAGATTTATACTTAAAACCAGTAACTGGTTTAAAATTTTTATTATATGATCATAATTCTTTTAGAATTTAAGTGATCATAATTCTTCAGGTCTAGACTTGGCATTAATAGGATATTCATCTATAAATAGACTAATTAAAACTGAAATCTTATCCTTGCTGTATGGCTGACATTAGGAATACTGCCAAGTCAGCGGTTTTCTGTCTTTGATGTTATGTGACATTGACTTAAAACACTTTTATTTTGTAGAGTGGTTTCTTATTTAAAAATGTATTTGTCTAATTTGACTTTGTCCTTGATGGTTATTTAATATCGAGAAGCATCCAAATGACCGTTCTATGTATTGATTAATGTATTCTATGTATTGTATGGATTTTTAAGTTACATACTTTCAGTTAGTATGTTACAAGTGGACCTAGATGCCTTTAGAGGAAAAAAATAAAATGCCTTAATTTTGTATTCATTGTAAAGTTTATCATCTTTGGCTTCTAGTTAACATTAAAGATCTTCCCTTTAAACATACTACATTTTCTCTTTGTAAGATGTACCGTTTTTTTATCTTAGATTTTAATATACTTTCTAAGGCTTTAATGTAGTTATATTTAATAGTTTATTTTAATACAGTATAACTAAAGCCGTTTCCATATTCACCCTTACTTTACTTAGTAATAGATGTTTATCAGATCTTTGAGCATTATGCATTACTTCCAATCATATAAATGACTTAAAATGTCACTACATAGCTCCGTAAGAAAAGCCTAATACTGGCATTTGCAGAATCATGTGAAATTGTTAATAAATTGTTTTTACCTGAGTGAAAAATGGTTAACTTCATAATGCAGTTAGTCGAAGTTTTAGGAATGTGGCCATTAACCTAATATTAAGTTTAATATGAATTTTTTAGTTAAATTAGTCTGTGGCTAATGGGGTCTAAACTCACCAATATTGTCAGAAAAATATATCTTGTTTGAGCTGAAAATGCTATTGAAATCAATTTTACTTTGACCCCTTAAGTGAAAGCCATTTTATTTTAAAGAAAAAATATATTGTAGCATAATTATAGGACTTTTAGGATGATCATTTAAATAATGCAATTCCATAAAATTTAGGGACCAAGTAGGTGACATCGTTTAACCTGAAGCTCTTCCACAGTCTTCAATTGAATTTACTAAACAAGATAAACTCCCCCTAGTGGAAAGTCTGGCATCGAAAATTATCTAGTTAGGAAATCATTTTAAATGTGTTAAATTAATGCCACTAAAGTATCTTGCACATAGTAGACACTCAGTAAATGTTTCTGTTTTGAGTACTGGAAGTTAGGAAATTAAAGGAGCAGAAGGAAACTTGCATCTGATCTACGTTCTTAAAGAAATTTTCAGGTACTTAAAAATAGATTCTACTGTAACTTTCCTTAAAATGTTCTATACTTAATAAGTTATAAAAAAAAAGAAAAGAACAACCCAATTTTTAATTAAATCCTGTTCTTGTTTTATTTTCTTGGGAGGTGAAAGCGTTTTGTTCATTTGTTTACTTATTTTAACTCATGAAAATTGGTGAAAGGCGCAGTTGAATTAAATAGAATTTTTTTCTAGTGATAATAACTTTTAATGTATTAAAAAAATTTTTATTAACACAGAAGGAGTTTTAATGGTACTTCAGTGTACCATATTTCTGAAAGTTAGCACTGAATGTTGGCAAATAAGTGTTGAGTAAATGACATCTACACTTAAAAATGATATATCAGTGGTAGTTGTAGTTTAGCCAGTCATCTTGAAGTGTACAAACTGGAAATAATTTCTCAGCTTTAGCTGATCCTTTTTCCTTTGTTAACATAGCAATAATGTTATAATAGAAAAGCACTGTCTTCCTTGATATATTTGCTAAATTGCCATTCATTCTATTTAAACCTCATTGTGCTCACTTATATAATACCTACTTAGTAAAATAAAATTATATAATATTTTACTGAAAATGTTTCCTGTAAATGTACTATGATACCATTTTCTAAACAGTTCCTAAAATAAAGGATAGGTCGTTTTAATTACATAATTATGTGTCCACCATCATATTTCTCTCAAAAAGCTCTATTTAGATAGTTCATACACAGAGGCTATAGAGGCTCTTACATATTGGAACTATGAAATGAGTAAGTGAAAGTGTTTAGTATCCAGTAACATTTATAAAACAATAAATGGCAAAATGAGGAAACAGTGATAAATAAATTGAAAGAGCTCTAGGTCTAAACTAAAAGATGAGGTTTAATTTCCGTGGTTTTGTAGATCTGGGAAGTGATTGACTTCCTAATAAAGCAAAACAGTCAACACCTACACTGCCACTTTCACAACTAAAATTAGCAGAACAAAAACATTCTATAAGCTGTAAAGTCTGCTAATGATGTAAATGAAACAGAAACATAAATTCTGTTCTTTAATTTTAGCCTACATTATTATAGAATAGTCAATTCTCCTATGAAACAGTAAGAGGCAGTATATGATTATGTTCTTGATTGTGGGTATGGCTGAAATGTGCTACTCCACTGACAAACTTACACAGCACAAGCTTATCAAATTATAAGTATATAATGAAGACAGTTACATAGAAATGAGTACCATGCAAATCTTTCACAATAGTACTTTTGTACTTCCACACGTCTTTTAAAAATTATTTTTTTGCATAGTGATATAATGTAACAAATATCTACCACTTATTAGTACTTAACTGTGATACAATGTGCACAGTGCTTTGCATACACCATTTTATTTCATCTTTATAACAGAAGGATGAGGAGATATTATGTTAGTTTTATAGCTAGGCCACCTGAGGTTCAGATTCAAAACTGTCAGGAAGTAAATGAAAAAGCTGTTTGAATATTGGATTCCATGTCTTTTGTCTCCAAAACTTAGATTCTTATAAACTTGACAGCTGCCCAGGTAAATAAATTTAGCAGTGCATTTGGTATACCCTTTAATAAAGTAGGGATTTCCTTAATGTTTCTTCTCAAATGTGTTTGAAATGGCTTACCATTTCCCATACATGATTTATTCTTGTCTCCATAATGGCCTTTGTGCTCTTTCCTTTCAGTCTTTCCTGTCATACTGGTTGCTGCCCACCTCCCCTCTAAAGCCCTGTTTCCAGGAGCTGTGTAGTACTCCATCCTGTGGATGTTCTGTAATTTATTTGACTATTTTTCTTTTAGGGGGAAATTCTCTTCTCTCCAGCCTTTAAATATTTTAACTAGTATTTCAGAGAATAAATAACCTTGAGGTATGTGAACTTCTATGCAAATTTTTAGTGACTTCCTAAGGAAAAATTATTGTTAAGTTGAACTGTGGAGTACAAAGGTATGTGTACTTTGAAGGGTGAGCCAAGTATTATGCTTCCATACAGTGTCCAATTACTCTACCTAAAATTTACATTCCTTTCAGTAAGCTGTGGGAGTCCCCATGTCCTTGCACTTTTGCTTTAAAAATATCAATTTCATAGGCAAAGAAGGTGGGCTAGGTAAATTAACTTGTGTGTTGGTATTGTGTATGTGTGTAGTAGTAATAGTGTATGATAGTAACAGTGGTTGGAGATTCTTCCACTTGAGGTGTCTTTTACATATTTGTCTATATTTTTCAGTCATTTTTTTGGTTTGCTCTTTTCCCTTTTTTGAGTGAAATACTGTTTTGAAAAGTATTCCTATTAAATAACACTTGTATAAAGAAGTCAATCATATGTGTGTAGTGCTATCTTAAGTTTAGCATATTAGGCATTATCTGTTGATGCTTTATTGTAATAGTTAAGGTTCTTAGTGCTGTTGCATCTCTGTTTTACCTTTCTTCATCCTCATAATTTTAGCACAATTTTGGATTAAATGCACTTTCAGAGTTTCATTATTTTTTAACTGTAAATATTGTCTACTGCTGAACTAAGTAATACACTATGATCACATTTTCCTTCCTGTTCTATGTTGCCATTGATTTCTTTTCTGCCTATTTTTCATCTTCATATCTGGGTTTAGCTGTCTGTTGGGTTATTGCAGACAGTCTTTGTGTTTCTGTCTCCTGCTTTCCATGTTTGGCCTAATCTTCTGGAAGAAGAAGGTGGTAGCAGAGAGCTATGTACTCTGCCATCATGTAACTGGCAGTGACTTACTGTCTTTAAGTCCTCATTGAGATGCCACAGGTCCGTGAAACCTTCCCCCATCACACTACCTGTACACAAGCTCTTACTTTCCTGAACTCTTGAGCATCACTTTAATGGCACCTATATTATTGAGCAATACATGTTGCTTGATTTTGCCTTGTTATAAAATGTGTCTCCTTCTAGTAAGAAAGATAAGCTCTTTAAAGGTAAGTCTGTCTTTTATTTGTCTTTGTAGCAACCAAAGCTGCTTGGTATATATAGTAAGTATTTGAGAATTATTTACTAATTAAACAATTGGCCACCACTTAACATTTTAATGTTTTTGTGACTTTGGTATAGTAGACACATTTTTATGTGGGTTCCAAGGAGAACTCCCTCCAAAAAAGTATATGTTCATAGAAGAAAAAAAAGGAAATATTCTTAATGATTGTTTTTTTCCGGATTTTGAAAGTAGCAGTGAATTCTAGGGCATATTTCATGTTCCAGGGTTTCATTGTTAAAGTGTGTGCTGGAGACTATCTGCTGTTTATGCTTCATTGCGTCTGAAATGTACATTTGCTAAAATCTACTTTTGCTACTGAAATGTAGCAAAAAGAGGAAAAGGGAAAGACCCTTTACATCTGTAGAGTGGCAGCAGGAAGAGTGATCAAAGAATTCTGACTCATTCAAAGTGACTTCCAGCCAGAATTCTCTGTTTTTGTAAATGTTTTTTTTTTTTTGCTTCATTCAGAGAAGTAAAATATCCAGCTATATTCAGCCTAATAGCGAATTTTTACAGATCAGTATTACATTAAGCATATAACTTACAACTATAAACATTTAGCATTTGTATTCAGAGATAAATAAATGATGCATTGAAGCCATGGGAACAAAATGAGAATGAATGGGTTTATAAGTTGGGAATATTTGGGTGCAGTCAGTATGATAGAGATTTATTGAGGAATACTTCTGTTTCCTAGCTGTTGGATGTAGAGTAACACCATTGTAGATGCAGAGAAGGGGGTGCCCAAGTTCTGAAAAATATGAATGAGAGGACATCCAGGTACAGGGGCTGGAAATAAAGATAAACAATTTACTGGTAAGTAGACTGAAGCAGTGGGGAGTTGATTAAATCACTAAGAGGAAAAAGCTGATAGAGCAAACTCAGTACTGTGGTAGGTAATCTCTATTAGAAAATGTCACATTAATCTCAGAGGAGTCCCGAAACTATATCTTTGCATGCCATTTTGAGGTTTTGTGATAAATGTCATAGAAACATATAAACATTTATAATTATAGTAATTTGTAATTAAACTGGGTAGTTAAATGTTTCAACTTTGTTAGACACTGTGCAGAAGTGATGAGCCTAGCAGCCATTTTAGCCTGGATAATAAAAAAGCTTTTCAGGTAGCCTTCAGACTGGCATTGGACATGTTGTCGGGCCTGTTACTGCCAGTACTTACAGCATGCAGGGCTTCTAAAACAGAAGCATGGCATGCAGTCAGCTAGAGTCTTGATTTCACAACAATTTTGATTTACAGGTTGGGACAAGATTTTTGAGGTTAAGGTTTAAAAAAATAAGAAATGGCTCCTTTGCCTGATTAACATCTACAGTCTCCTACTCCAGACCTCCGAAATCCAGTCTTACAGGGATATTTATCAGTATTTCAAATGTAGACTTTTATTTAAATGGATGATTGGCAGTATATTTTGGCATAGCTTTAAAGACGGTAGAAAAGTAAAAGTACTAGGCCACCCCAAGTCAAGTGTAGCTGATGTAGGATTACTGTCTATTTTGAATCTGTGCATTTTCAATATGGGTAGATAAGCATGGGATATTTTCACAAAATGATTCTAAATATTTCTCACAAAATCAGTGAAAAAAGTATGTTTAGCTTTAATAACAATGGATTTGAAATGCCAAGTCCAGTGGGTATTTCTCAGCCTGACCTTTCTTAATTTCTCTGCGCTTTTGACTTTGTTCTATGTCCTCCAAAGTGTTCTACCCTGGGTCATTCTCTATCTCTTCATTCCTCCTCTGTCATCTTTTCCTGCACTTCTTCCTCAAACTTAGACCTAAACGTTGGTATCCTTAAGGTCTGTTCGTCAAGTCTCTTTTCTCTTTGTTTGTTATGTCTTCCACTGGGAAATGCGGTTTTACCCTAAGCTGCAAACCCATCATTTGCAACCTCTCCTCACCCAAAGTATTCCTGTCCCTTACTTTCTATACCTAGTCAGTCAGCAAGTCAGTTTGGTTTGGTGAACATTTGAGTCTGGCTATATACCAAGCTTTGTGGTAGGCTCAAGTGTGTTTAAATATCTCTCAAGCCAGACATACTATCCCTACTATCACTGCCTTTGGTAAGGCTCCAGTCATTTCTTTTTCTGGACACTTCTGATCACAAACATTAATGGAGAGTCTACTCTGTGTCAAGTACTATGCTGAGCACTGGGGAAACCAAAATGATTAAGTTTATATAATCAGATCAAACAAGTATATGTAATATTGATTACCTAACACTTAGAAAATTAGGTCTCATGCTAAATATTCCATAATGTGTATAATAATACATTAGAGCTGTGGACAGTTTTGCCTTATGTAAAGGAATAGTAGCTTCCTTTAGTGCATGGTCAAATACTGCAAAGAGCCCGCATGAGAGAGGCAGCAATACTATATGGAGGAATACCTGAAGCCTCTTTCTTGTGCTATTGTTATTTCTTCCTGTTATATCAGCTTGTCTTGTTTCAAAATTTGTGTTACTCTCTTCTTCACACTGTTTTATAATTATTACTGGATAGCTACCAAGAGTGAGAGACTGGATTTCACTTTCAAGTAATGGGAAATGCTGTCTGCACAGAATATTCCTTAATGGAATGGTTGTGTAAGACATTTACATCAGACACATAAGGTACAAAAGTAGTGCAGGAGTGATCTGTTCTGAGTAGGCCAGGGAAGACTTTATAAAACTGATCTAATTGAGCAGGGCTTTTGAAACTGGTGAGACAGAAGGAGATTCTGAGGAGTAACATGTATGAAAGCACCAAAGTACATATAGGTAACTGTAAGTAATTTCTTTGTTCTGGAGTATAATGGACAAGGAAGGCTGGGGCTGGAAGAAATGAGGCCAGAGGAATAGGTAGGGGCTATAGAAAGATCAAGAAGGGTGGTGTTTGCTAGGCTAAGGAATGTGGACTCTGCTACTGAAAAGTTCAAATCAGAGTGGACATAGATTTATAGTTTAGAAAGAAGTGCTAGCTTGGGTGAGATCCACCCTGTATTCTATCTCTCCATCTCCAGAGTTAGCTGAGTAAAATACAAGACTGAGTAAAAAACAAGCAAATCCCAGCTGAGAGCTTAAGATGACTCCCAGATATCAAAGTCTAATTTTATACCATTTCTGTGAGGAAACTTGCTGTTTCCTCTCCATCTTGAACATTTTTTCATGAGCCATCTGCATGGCTCGCTCCATTGCATTCATGTCTGTGCAGAAACATGATATCAAAGAGACTGTCCCTGGCTGTCAAAAGCAGCACCCCCATCACTTCTTAATTTCCTATCTTGATTTGTTTTTCTTCTTAACACTTACCAGCTCCAAAAGTTATAAATTTGTTTATTCATTTATTTTTTATGTATCTTTCCACTGGAATGTAAGCTTCATGAGAACAGGAGTTTTAGTAAGTTTTGTTCACTGCTGAGTGTTCATATACTTGGCACATAGTAGGTGGTCAATAATTGTTGAGGGAATGTGGCCCCAACCAGCTTCCACCTTCTCTTCCCTGCACTTCATACTTCAGACAGGGAACTTGTCGCAGTTCACCATGCCTCAGTCATGCCTCCTCCTAAAATCCCTTTTGTCTTTAAAGATCCATCTCAGATACCACCTTTGCTATAAAAATCTTTTTCAAGCAGTTGCTCACTGAACTTAGCTCTCATGACACTTTTTGAATATCTAGAAGAAGAGTGTTTTTCTGGACTACCCAGGACACGATAGGTGCAAATAAATATTTGTGGTAACCAGTGGTTCATCAGTAGGAAGTTATTCAATGAGGCATACATGCATTATAGGTAAAAGTTGAAGTTTGGTAGATTAATTGGAGAAATACAGTAATTTGGGTGACTTGAATTTGATTATAAATACAGTATGATTAGGGGAAATATCTAGGGAAGCAGGCACCAATTTTTATTAAGTTTGCAATTATACAGTCTGGAGAAAGTATCTACTAATTTATTTTGTATATATGCTACTTTATCAATTTGTTAATGTTATTTTTTGTAGAAATAAAATGAACTCTAAGAGAAAAATAAACAAGTCCTGAAGAAATTATTTGTTAGGTACAATGTAAAATACATTAAATTTTCATATTTACTTTCTATTTGCATAAAGTATTATTTCTTCACATATAACATTGAAAACAAACTATCTATAAATGTTTTGATTGTATCAGATTAATAGCAATATATTCCAGCTTATTTCTACTTCTCAAGATACTATAATTTGAATTGTCAAAAGTGTCTTTGTCTTCTCAGTGAAACTGGAAAAAAGTCTTTGTCTTAAGAATACTCTAGATAATACTTTATTTTTCTGGAAAATAGAAAGGTGCAGAAACACGATCTAAAATTACTTTTGTTTTTGAATATCTTTTCTATTTATATTTGAGCATGGGTGTCTGAGCTGTAAATTCACTTTTTAAATAATGATTTCTGCTATAAATCCTGGCTCAGGCCTTTGTGTAAAGTTGTCTAGTTTCTCATTTCTGAACTCAAATTCTACACCTATACCTAAATATCTTTTTTCTCAGGTGAAAATCATGCTAAATGTTGGGGTTTCACTGACTTTTCTAATTGAGACACATTATAAAAGCTAATAATTACGTAGAATTACTGACCAGTCATGAAAGCAAAATTTGCCAGTAATTACAGTTAATCTCTAATGTTTATCAACCCACAAATAATAACTGAAGTCAAGCTTTTTCTTGTTTTAATGTTGGAGGATCCCATTAGATGGCTGGCCGACCATCTGGAGGTGTCAGAGGTCTTTGAGAAGCTGTCCCTGACAGGATGAAAGTGTTAAATACAGGAAGCTGGGGATGATGAAGATGAGCTTTTTATTTAAGGTTGCTCTTATTTATCTATGGCATAAATGATGCCAAGATGCTTCTTGTGGAGGGTTACAAAAGAAATATTATTTTCACATAATTTATTGCAGATTTCTTGTTTTGTTTTGTTTTTCTCCTAACAATGGTTGTGTTTGAAGGGAAGAAAAAAAATCCTAGTAGATTTGTTAATTGGGAATCACTCTACCAAAAATATATAAGGTATGTAAGATGTACTCAGCATTTTCCTATGATGGATTCAAAAATTTTTAATTCAGTGTGAAGAATTCTACCCATTCCCCTGTTTTTCTTAAGATATGAAAGCATTTTGAAAGGATTTATGTATACTTGAAGTAGATTTTAAATATTTTTTTTTTTAGAAAAATATTTGAGGAGATGTTACAATGAAATTGAAATTTTTGCATTTTGTACTTTATGGTATTTTGTTTGTTTTTCAGCGTCAAGCCAGTGCCGGCTGAAGGAATCAAGTCAAATCCTTCCAAGCGGCATAGAGATCGGCTTAATACAGAACTGGATCGCTTGGCTAGCCTGCTGCCTTTTCCACAAGATGTTATTAATAAGCTGGACAAACTTTCAGTTCTTAGGCTCAGTGTCAGTTACCTGAGAGCCAAGAGCTTCTTTGATGGTAAGACAGAAGGGATTAATTTTTCTATAATTGCTTACAAATACTTAAGTTGAATATGGCTGTTTCTGCTTCTGTGTTGAAACAGCAAAAGTTAGCCATACATGAAAAGGTTTTTGTTTATTTGCTGCAGAGTAAAACTTAAGTAGAAAAGCCAAATTTTCAATGTTTCCAAAAATCAGGTTTCCAGATTTATTCATCAGGCAGATGGTGTCACTTAAATGACATGTGGTGTTACTCTTTGAAAATCATGTATTTAGAAGTGATGCTCATATTAAGTATGCTAGTTTCCAGTTCTACTTCTTTTAATTCAATTTTTTTAAAGTCCCTTTCTATTTTTTGTATGAAAAGAATTAAACACATTAAGTACTACATATTTTTGCTAGATTTCCTTCAATATCTTTTACTTCATTTATCCTTTCAAAATTATGTATACTTCTACTTCGTATTAACTGTATGTTTATCCAGGAAAATAAAAAATTTTTGCAGCAGAAAAAGGCATTTCATTATAGAAGTCAGTAGAATTGGATTCAGGCTCCATTGTCCACTGACAAGCTATTTGACTTTAACCAAGTCAGTTTGCTTCCCTGTACCTGTACCTTCCTTCATTTACTCAGCTGCTAACGAGAGGGATTTGAGCTAGGTGATATTTGTTACATTTAATCATACAGTACTTTATAGCCAGGAAGTATTTTAAATGGAAATAATGTTTCAGTGTGTCTCTGCATGTAAAACAATTCTTTGATGTCTTTTTTTTAAATCTTGTATCAGAAATAGATTTTTTTAGGAAATGTTCAGTCTTTTAAACATATCATGTTCTTTTACAAACAATAGTGAAGAATTGATGATAAAATCTCATGGCCTGTGTCAGTGCTTCTCAAACTTTAATATGCTTACAGATCACATAGGGACTTTGTCAAGATGAAGGTTCTTAGTCAGTAGGTTTAAGTGTAGCCAGAAATTGTGCATTTCGAATAGATGATGCTGATCCTGCTGTCGTAGGCATGTTTGCAGATACTTGAATTTTTGTAGTTTGAGTTTAGAATATTGCAAAATTGTTATTTCCCTTTAGATTTATATTTAGATGGTTTGATGCATTTAGTTTGAGCTTTTTGTTTACTTCCTGTATGTTCTTCATTTTGGATAAAAGCTGTATAGTTGGACAGTTGTGATCTGGGCAGTATATACTGATTTGAAGATAATTTCAGGGAAGATTATATGTTTAAAGTTTCATAATAAACACTTAATTTTCCCTAAAATATATAAAAATATTTGGATCTTCCATCTATACCAAACCCTTCATCTTTGAGATGTTATGTGATATTCAGTGGTATGTGCATGTGTTTGTTTATCAGCTATTTGGTCATTTTGTGATAGAGCTGGAAGTAGTACCCAGGTCACCAGCTTCTTTAAATTGTTTTCCCTGACCATGTTTCAATTACTTCTCTTTTTTGGAAACTTTACATAGCACAACCATGAAGACTTTTCCCTAGATCCCTGGTTCTCAAAGTGTAGTCCCCAGACAAGCAACATTAACATCACCTGGGAACTTGTTAGAAATGCCAGCTCACCCTAGACCTACAGAATCTTAAGTTCTGCTGGTGGGGTTAGATGGCTGTTGAAGTTTGGAAGCCCCTGTCATAGACTGTAACCTTGAGGCCACTCCTAACTTCATGGACTGCTGTTTTAATCCTCAGCATTTATTCATATGTTGTGCTTATTGCTTGATCATGACATGAGATGTGGTCTCTGCCCTGAGGGAGTTTACAGTCTAGAAGCCAGGGAGGCATTATTCCTTGACTCTGGTAAAGATTTAATGACATGAGTCATTTTGCTTTTATATTTCCTGATCCTCTATAATGGGAAATCAAATTATATATGTTA
Organism: Manis javanica; assembly: GCF_040802235.1. Taxonomy (NCBI): domain Eukaryota; kingdom Metazoa; phylum Chordata; class Mammalia; order Pholidota; family Manidae; genus Manis; species Manis javanica. The sequence continues at coordinate 56,815,113 of NC_133161.1, read as the reverse complement.
AAAATAAAAAAAATTAGTATAAGTTTGTTCCCAGTTTAGAAGTAGTAGAGCAGAACTGAAGCTACTTAGGGAGTAGCTAGTGCACCATTCAAGTACTAACGTAATTACTGCTTTCTAGGCAGTGTGAATGTGTATACGTATATATGTGTGAGTATGTAGGTATACATTTGTGTATTAATACATTAAAATATGCTATATATTATAATTTAATATATTAATATAATGTGTATTTAAGGTATAAATTTATAATATATATATATATATACATTTCATTATTAGACATGTGTGTCCTGTTCATACCTCAAGAAAAGGAGATTCCGAAGTCTGCCCTATAAAGAATGTCATAGTTGCAAAGGCTTATTATGGAGTTCTTGTTAGTCTTGTCTAATAAGTCCTGGGGATGTAATGTACAACATAGGGAATATTGTCAATAATATTGTGAAAACTATGGTGAAAGATGGTAATTAGGCTTATCATAGTGATCATTTCATAGTGTATATAAGCATCAAATAACTATGTCATATGCCTGAAACTAATATTGTATATCAAGTATACATCAATGAAAAAACAACTTGTGATTGTGAATAAAAGACATTCAGCCTTAAGAAAAATATTTTCTTAGCTCTTCATTAATGAGTTTTTTTTTAAATTCTGGTTCAGTGTATTTAACAGTAGGATCTTATTACCCTGTTTGTGTCATTCCTTCATCAGTTATATTATTTTAATTTTAGGCCCTTTGCACCACTGATTTTTAAACTTCAGCGAGCAGCAGAATATCCCGGAAATCCTGTTAAAAAGCATATTCTGATATGCTGATTTTGTGTAGGTGCTATGTAGGACCTAGGAATCTGTATTTTAATAAGCATCCTGGATGAGTCTAAGAGTGATTTAACCTGGCCTTGATTTATGCCCTGAATTTTTGTTTTTTAATGTTTTCTTTGCCTTCAGAAAGACAAATCCAAACGTACACAATTTTAGGGAGACCATAAAAGCGTTTGCTTGCATTTTAGTGGAGCACGTACCCTAAGCAGTTTCTTAGGTTGTTCAATACGGAACAGAGTTAGGTGGAAGGTGGGGGAAATACCAGTAAAAAAGTTCCCCACGTCTTCTGCAGACTACCAGTGGTCTTGGGAGGCAATGCAGTATTTTGAGAGAGCACAGAAAATAAACTTTTCAGAGTAATCCTTGTGACCTGACAAACATTAAAGGTAAACGAGGAGACCTGGAGCATGCCAACAGTGAGTAGGATTTTTGTGTGCAGTTAAAACCACTCTCCCACTACTAGGGAACCAGTATAGTGAAGTGAAGGGAAGCACTAAGTGAATAACAGGATGCAAACAGGGGGTGTGTGAATTCCTGCGGAAAGAACAATATAAACGAGTAATCATACAATCTTGTTAGAAAGGAAACTCAAGGTTTATTGTAACAATAGATATTTTTCCAAGAAAATACATCTATTTATTGCAAGTTTAAATAATCCTACTTGGGTGGATCTTCTTAAATTTTGGAGCCTTGGCTATACTGCTATGATCATCTGAAAAGCAACACTTAAGTACAATATTAATATTTAACCATTTCTAATCAAAGTACTCTAAAATAAAACTTTGAAGTACTTGAACAAGACTTAGTCATTTTTCAGTTATGGTAAATTTAGAAGCAGGTTTTTTTGACACTACTAAACTGAAATAATAAATTTTGTAGTTCAAGATTGTGCTTTATTCTGGTAACTGTGCAGGCATTGAATTCACAATGAAGAAAAAGAGGGAGAAAAAGATTTCTGCCCTCTAACAGCTCAAGGTCCAGTGTCTCAGAAACTGACATATATAGTATGTGAATCTTCTAAAAATATACATATTAAATACCCATAATGCAACATTTAGGGAGCATTTTCAAGGGAAGCAAAAATACGAGAAATTTTGTTTAGTTTTGTTTTCAACTGGAGAAATATATAATTGAAGGAATCTTGGAATGTATAATCCTGGAAAACTCTTGAACTATACATATTCTAGATAGTAAAGCTCAGAGAATTGTCTTTCAGTTTGTTTATGCTGCAGATGAACTAAATCATTATAAAAAAATTTTGTTTTCACAATATAGTGCTTTATTCATTTTTTTTGGTGCAATTAAATGTGTCACATATTGCCTCATTTCTCTGACTGGAATGGAAGCTCCTTGAGACTTACTGTTTTTACTGCTGTATATTAAACACTTAAAACAATGCCTATCCCATCATAGGCATTCAATAAATATTTATTAACCTAATTACACTAACATCTGAAAAACAAAAATTCATGTTGAAATTCTAGATAATGTGTTTAGAAATATATGTCTAGGGCTGGGTTTAAGATGTTATTATCTTGCTCCAGATAATCTTTCTGTTAATAGCCAATTATGTCAATTGGTTCTATCAATTATTTATTCTCTATAAATATACAGTTATAAGAAATAAATTTATAGCAGTAAGAAACTTTTTACATGGTCTCTGATCGGCTGAATCATCCAGTGAAATGTGCACAAGTATTTAAGGATTCAAGTGTCAAAACTGTGTATACTGTTTTTGCAGCAACCAGTATCAACTGTACCCTTTCTCAGTGCTGGCAGAACTGCCTTTTGCATTCTGTAGCCCTACTCTTTGCTCCTTTGCCTTCACTTGACGTTTATTATCTTGTTCCTGGGTCACTGGTCATTTTCTCCTTTGCTGGATATTCCTTTTGTACTTCTCAGCAGTCTGGCAATCTTGGTAGTTTTTTTTTTTATTTTTGTCAGTGTAGGTGGCCTGTGCAAGCAAGTAGGACTCTGTATTAAACAGAAAGTCACTCCCCTTGTAGATTTGCTAGATGAAAAAACTTCCAGAATAAGGTGATACTTTAATTTTGATTTTGACACAACAAAGACATTTAGACATGCTTTTAGGATTAATAACAATCTATTAATAGATTAATGACGAGAGTAAAAGCTATTTAAGTTCTGTTCAATTTCCTTAGTAACATTGCTCTTCTGTGTTAACTTTTCTTCTCTGCTTGTGTTTATTTTTTAAAGACTTCTCCAAATTGTGTATCTTTGAAGTATTTCTGTAGAGTCTTTTTGGTTTTTTGTAAATGAATAACAAAAATCCAAAATCGCTGTTTTTGAATACTGACAATTAAACATGGTAAAGTGTAGTTTTTGCCTCTCAAGATAGATTGAATCAAACTAGACGGGAACCCAAGAAAAGCTAAGTGATCAAGTGGAGCTAAGACTTAACACATCAGTGTGGACTTATGTCCTGGAAATACAGACTGAAAACCTAAAATCTTTACTACTATGTTCAACTTTTTTTACCAAATTCCAGAATGTTAAGATCAAGCTGTACATTTTTAATTAAAAAAAAAAAATTAGAACTGGAGAAAGGAGACCAAACTCACAAAATGAGTTTTAAACCAAAGATTGTTACCTCTGAGATAGAAAATATGTAAGTTTAAATAACTTAATCATGATGATCAGTAATATATGATTAAGGGAGACTAGGATCAGGGTGGTTACTAGTCTCTGGATGGTTACCCAGCCCCTAAAATTGGTTGATGTTAATCAAAAGAATTGTTTCCTGCTATTATGTGTCTCTTAGTGCCATATTCAAACATTGAGCTTGCTGACTAATCTGAATCAGTACAGTAATATTTTATTCTTAATTTCAGCATAGATTTTAATTTCTTAGATTTCACTATCACTTTTTAAAATACTCATCATGTAAGCAACTTCCAAAATTAAAAATTTGGAAATCACTAATCCATGTTCTCTGTTGAGACATAAATATCTAATTAGGTAGAAACAGAAAAATTTTCTTTCTATGAGATAATCATAGAGATCAATAGCATGTAGTGTTTGTTAATTCAAATAAATCATTAAAATATAATCATATTTTACATATTGCATGCATTAAAATATAAATCATTAACTGAGAAATCTTTTACATCCTTCATTATATCTGAGTCATGGATTATTCTTTAGGTCATCTTTATAACTGAGATGTATAAGTTTAATTTGTTGGTAAAAAAACTTAGTAATAAGAAAAAGATGATTTTGTGTAGGTTACATTAAGCCTGACAAAAGTAGGTTTGGGAATCTGACTTTCTAATTCCAAAGTCCTGTACTTGTAACTGTCATAGAAGGGAATCATTTTCTGGTTATTTTAAAAGCTAGGTAATATAGGGGAAAATCTGAGTCTTGAATCATTCATTATCCATGCTTAAAATAATCACCTTTTTATAAACTCTAGGAGTACTTAAATATTGGCATATTTTAAATTAATGAAGTCTAAAAAATGCTATGAAAGGGAAGGATGACAACAGTTAATTTAAATTATGTGATGATGTAACATTTATTCAATCTCATTGTTTACCATGAATCTTTGTTGACTTTATTTTAAATTAAAAATTACATGTGCTTTTTTCATGGTTTTCTTTCAGTAGCTACTTTAACAGTTCATTTCTAGTTCATTAGATTTTCAAAAAAGAGCTATTGTGTTTCTTCATCTTCAGTTTGTGCTTCTCTGGATTTCAATTTTGTTTTGGTATCTCTGTAACCAGAACATTATCTTGAAAATCAAATATATATGCATGTATATATGCCAAGAATGAACTTGAAGAAGCAGTAAAAATTAGTTAAGTAAAATCTCTTTGAAGGGTTGATGTTTTAGAAAGCAAAATGGGTTTGTCTGTGTGCTTTTTCATTCATGGGATTTACATACTAATTTCATCAGATTTGCTATAATTTTAAAGTTACTGTGTGCCACATAATTTACAAAAGTTTCAGTAGCACAGTATCACAGCAAATATTATTTCTTAATTCTAGAAATGCCCAAAGATCAGCATATTTAAAATCATCAAATAATGTTTCATTTACCCATTTTAGATTGTACTTCAGCTATGTTTTCTATAATTCACATTCTAAAACATGAAACTAATTATAGCATTCATGATTTCTATAACTATAACTATTAAATTTAAAGATTCTTTCAAGTTTTAATTTATGGACTTAAATCAATGTAAATTGAAACATTGATGAATAAAAAATAGAATATTCTTAGTCAAGTTGAAATGGTATTCAAATTCTGGCTCTTACGTTTAATAATATGATGACTTTGGATCAGGAATCTAATGTCTCTTCAGATATTCTAACTTACAGTATAAAAATCATTGGATTCTATGAATAAATGTAATATTTTATATAGATACATCTGAGTGTTTTTGTTTGCTTCAGCAAGTATTAACCCACAATGACAAATATATAGCAGAGATTCATATATAAACTCATTACATCCTTTATTCTATGCTTTGCTCCTTTCCTATCTCTTAAATTTACTATTGTAATAGATTTTCTTTCAGATCATTGTGTAGTGTTACATGACTCTAGGATCTTTAATTGCTTGGCCGTTAAAGGTCCAGTTGGTCATGAAATCTATGCCTCCATCTTTTTTTTTTTTAAGGGAGATTACCAGTTGAGTAATAACAAAGAAGTCAGCTTTCAGCAGTACTTCCCTTTTTTCCCCCAAATAGAGATTTTAAATGTCTAGAGTAAAACTGTTTGGTTTTTTTGGTGAGGCTTTGTAATCTGGTTAATGAAAATATTTATCATCTTCATTTTATGGTTTTTTAGAAACTTTACTCACATATAATATAAAATTACTTAAAGGTCTCTAAAGAAACACAGTTACATTACTACTAATCATTTTTATTTAGTAATTATGTGTTATTTTAAAATCCTATCCTTACAGCCTTTTGGCTTTTTGATCATTTTTAATCAGTAACTCAAATTCATTTATTTGTTCATAGCTGAAGAGTTGGATCTTGGAGACATTGTAGTATTGTTGGAGTAATATTTTAAACCATGAACATGTATAAAGTACCTCAGTGGGGAGCATATAGAGTAAGAGTTAAAATACCAAAGTTGAGATACTTTAGGGTGGACAGAGGTGGAGGAAAGCAAATCTGTGTGTGGGGGGGATATGAAACTGCATTAAGGTGATAATGAGTTTGCGTAAGGATGCCTTCATTTGGTGTTTCAAGTTCTTAAATTAGAGGATCAGATAGAAAATCACACATGAAAGTGTTAAGTAAACTAAAGTGAAATTCAAGTCCATAAGAAAAACTGTAATACTAGTGGTTATTTCTGGCCCTTGGTTGTCGATAGAAACCATAAAGCCATTCAGGTGTCAGCAGTGGGAAGGTGAGAAAAGAGACATGCAGTTAAATTGAATCAGCTTAAAATCGTCTGTATTGAATTATTTTGTTTCTCCAGCCTAAAATTTGCCCACCCGATGTTGGGGTGCCTAATATGGTCATTTTTGCAGAATATTCTATTGTCATCTGGATTCTTGATAGTGTCTAGTTTCCAGTATTTAGTCTCTGTTAAGGAGACAGCATTCTCTCTGTTTAGCTCTGCATGGTGAAGGGAGGTTGTGTCATGTAATGAAAGCACTCACTGGCAGGCAGGAGACATGGAAGCTAGTTCAGTTAACTACTATTGTGGCCTAGACAAGATCATTAACCTCACTCTTCCACAGTCTTCATCTTGTGTATGCATAGAGGCCTTTAAAAGAGTCTGGTATTAAAATCATCTCAGAACTCCTGTGTTTAATTAATTTTGTATTTTAACTTACAGATGGGAATTTGCTAATAAACTTTTTTTATTGTTTGGTATAATATCTAATGATTTATTTATCCATACAGTTTTCTTTTTAGAAGTGGTACACACTCAAATCTAGACATTCTGTCCAGGAAAAAGTGGCATGCATTGCTTTGGTGAGGATGTAAAATGTGGATAGTGTGCTTCATGACACAATCGTCCTCTCCCATGCTAAGCTAAATATATTATATATATATTTATTTGTACACATAAATAATTTTTCATTATTGCTCTGTGTTTCACTCTTAAATTAGGTGCTTCTGTTTTCATCTTTATAAAATTGGCATGAGAGTTATTTCCTGAAATATTCATAGTATTAAGTGTACTCTTTAAGCAGAAGAATGATAATTTTAGAAAATATGAGTGAATAAGATCCAGAACATTCTGAGTTATTTTCTAAATCCTGATTTTCTAAGTCACTAGTTCTCAAAATGGGGCACCTGGTCTTCAGCATCACTTGGAAACTTGTTAGCAGTGTGAACTGTGGGGCCCCGTCCTAGAACTACTGAATCAGAAATCCTAGAGGGTGGTGTCCAACAGTGTTTTTATATAGCCCTCCAGGCGATTTTCTGATCATGAAAGTTTGAGAATAACTGCTCTGATTAAATTCTTAGAATGCAATTGAATCCCACCCTGATCTATATGGAAGCTAAGTGTAAATCATTTCCCTATGAAAAGGTAAATTAACTGCTCTTTGTCCCATTAATTAAGAGAAGTAATATATGGGTACAGTAGAATTGCATATAACTAAATGTAAAATTGGAAAAATGTTTTAGTCATATCTTTGGAAGTCATTTTCCACTTAATTGAGAGTAGGAATAAGTCTGACTTTTAAGGACTTTTTTAGCTTTAAAATGATGCTTTTTAGATTTGCTAAAAAGATAGTAATCACCAGTTATACAACCTACCTTCATTCATAAAGATAGAAAGTTGAGTTTACTTTTATTCTGCCTTGGTGATGAGAAATTTGTAATTAGAAAAAATAATCAGTCAATATCAGAAAAAACTGAACTGTGTAGACATAATCTTTGTCTCCTGGAAACTTAGAATATGCCATAGTTTTCTTTAATTTCAGTTTTCTTCTTTTACAAAAAGAATATTTCACTATCAAAAATATTTTTGAAGTGGTATCTATCTTGTACCCCAAAATATGTAGAAGAAACTTGCTTTAGGTACACTTAAGATGTTATTTGGAAATTATTTGTAAATACTGATCCATACCAGACTAAATTGGAGATACCCATTTTTTTTTTTTTCTGATCAAACTTTATTAAAAATTCAAAAAAGAAACAAATTCTAAAGCAGTTAATGAACAAGTCTTGCTATTCTCCCATGCCAGTCGCACTCCTCAGAAGTGCCACTGATAAAATCTTAATGTTTATCCTTCTAGACTTCATACTGGCAGGTTTAATACACAGCCAGGCATCTACATTTAGGGAAAAAAGTGACATCTTTGTTATCAAAGCTGTGGCTAGGCCCTTCTGAGTGATGTTTTTCTGGGTTCTCTAATCCCACACTGTACAATCTACCCAGGGCCAGCCTAGACTTTGGTAATGCCCAGAATTGGACCAGAGGGCATCTCTCGCTGAATAGAGGCTATTCAGCTTCAAAGCAGCAGACAATGAAGATTTTCTTTTTCTAGGACATTGCATTCTTTTTTTTTTTTTTTGAGAGGGCATCTCTCATATTTATTGATCAAATGGTTGTTAACAACAATAAAATTCAGTATAGGGGGGTCAATGCTCAATGTACAATCATTAATCCATCTCAAGCCTAATTCTCGTCAGTCTCCAATCTTCTGAAGCATAACGAACAAGTTCTTACATGGTGAACGAATTCTTACAGAGTGAATAAATTCTTACATGGTGAACAGTACAAGGGCATTCATCACAGAAACTTTCGGTTTTGATCATGCAATATGACCTATAAACCATCAGGTCAAATATGAATATTCATTTGATTTTTGTACTTGATTTATATGTTGATCCCACATTTCTCCTATTATTATTATTATTTTTATTTTTAATAAAATGCTGAAGTGGTAGGTAGATGCAAGATAAAGGTAGAAAACATAGTTTAGTGCTGTAAGAAGGCAAATGTAGATGATCAGATGATCAGGTGTGTGCCTATGGACTAAGTATTAATCCAGGCTAGACAAGGGCAGCAAGACATCCCCGGATGCAGAAGATTTCTCTCAAAGCAGGGGGGGCGAGGTTCTGAGCCTCACCTCTGTTGATCCCCAAATTCTCACCTGATGGCCCCCCTGCGACTGTGCCTGTCTTAGGTTGTTCCTCCCTTGAGGAATCTTACCCGTCTCTGGCTAACCAGTCATCTTCCGGGGCCATACAGGGAAATGTAAAGTTGGTAAGTGAGAGAGAAGCCATATTGTTTGCAAAGGTTAGCTTTTTACTTCTTTGCAGATTTATGCCCTGTGGCTTCTATGCCCAGCACTTGTCTCGAGGTATCTTTACCACCTGGAGGAATTATGATACTCGGTAAATTCGATATGAGGCACGAATTCTATTTAAGGTTTGTAATTAGGAAGGAAGAAGAAAAGCTATAGATGTAGCATATGAAGGAAACTTGGGAGGATTGATTATTTCTTTGACATATCTTCTTGTATAGTACCTTAAGTATGTATAGGTTTTAAACTACTAACTAATTTGCACACACATATTAACATAATAGGAATACGGTGACATAAACAAAGCAAATCTATAATTACCAGCCATCTCCAGTGAAGCCAAGAAAACCATTTAGGCACCCTAGGCATTTGTGAAAATTTATCTATGATATGATGGATATTTTCCAACTGTACTTGAACCATCAGACAAATTAAAGCAGCCCATTTCTGGGATCTGTTCACATCCCATATGTTCTTTTAACCATAGATAGTCTATAGTCATGAGATTTTGGGGTGCTACAACTTGCACCCCTCCCAACTCCTGGTTGAGTTCCAACAGTACAGATCCAGTCAAATTCGTTGTCTCACTGTATGCACATGCCAGCCTAGACATCTCCCTCCTCCTTCTTATGGCAAGTCCAGGAGACGGTGGGCTGGATGCAGCCACAACCGCAGCATCGTCCGGATCCCTGTGGAGGCTTTTTGATGATCATCCCCCGGCACGAGTCCTCCAGAGAGTGCTGATGCCGGAAGCTCCTCCTCATATCGTATCTTAGTTCATTTTCTGGGTATCCAAGCTAGGCCTTGATCTTCTGCGTAGAAACAAACAGACCCTTTGCCCACACTTTGACATGCCCTCTATACCACTGTGCAGAACTCATTGGAGGTCAGCACACAGTAACTGCTTTTTTTTTTTTTTTTTTTTTTTTTTTTTAATTAAGAGAAAGGAATATTATCAGAAAAGAGTACCTCCATAGCTGATCATCTGACACCCTTTAAGTGATCAACATTAAGGATATTTAAAGCATGCGTTGATCTTTGATTTACCAATAGTTTTATCCTGTTAAGGAGTAATCCCCCTTTTCTTTCTTTCTTTCTTTTTTTTTTTTTAAATTTTTAATCTACACTTACCTGAAGAATACTATGTTTACTGTGCTCTCCCCTATATCAGGTCCCCCCTAACAACCACATTACGGTTACTGTCCATCAGCTTAGCAAAATGTGGTAGAGTCACTACTTGTCCTCTCTGTGTTGTGCAGCCCACCCTCCCCTTTCTCCCTCCCCCCCATGCATGCTAATCTTAATACCCCCCTTCTTCTTCCCCCCCCTTATCCCTCCCTGCCCACCCATCCTCCCCAGTTCCTTTCCCTTTGGTACCTGTTAGTCCATTTTTGGGTTCTGTAATTCTGCTGCTGTTTTGTTCCTTCAGTTTTTCCTTTGTTCCTATACTCCTCAGATGAGTGAAATCATTTGGTATTTCTCTTTCTCCGCTTGGCTTATTTCACTGAGCATAATACTCTCCAGCTCCATCCATGTTGCTGCAAATGGTTGGATTTTTCCACTTCTTATGGCTGAGTAGTATTCCATTGTGTATATGTACCACATCTTCTTTATCCATTCATCTACAGATGGACATTTAGGTTGCTTCCAATTCTTGGCTATTGTAAATAGTGCTGCGATAAACATAGGAGTGCATCTGTCTTTCTCAAACTTGATTGCTGCGTTCTTAGGGTAAATTCCTAGGAGTGGAATTCCTGGGTCAAATGGTAGGTCTGTTTTGAGCATTTTGATGCACCTCCATACTGCTTTCCACAATGGTTGAACTAATTTACATTCCCACCAGCAGTGTAGGAGGGTTCCCCTTTCTCCACAGCCTCGCCAACATTTGTTGTTGTTTGTCTTTTGGATGGCAGCTATCCTTACTGGTGTGAGGTGATACCTCATTGTAGTTTTAATTTGCATTTCTCTGATAATTAGCGATGTGGAGCATCTTTTCATGTGTCTCTTGGCCATCTGTATTTCTTTTTTGGAGAACTGTCTGTTCAGTTCCTCTGCCCATTTTTTAATTGGGTTATTTGTTTTTTGTTTGTTGAGGCGTGTGAGCTCTTTATATATTCTGGATGTCAAGCCTTTATCAGATCTGTCATTTTCAAATATATTCTCCCATACTGTAGGGTTCCTTTTTGTTCTATTGATGGTGTCTTTCGCTGTACAGAAGCTTTTCAGCTTAATGTAGTCCCACTTGCTCATTTTTGCTGTTGTTTTCCTTGCCCGGGGAGATATGTTCAAGAAGAGATCACTCATGTTTATGTCTAAGAGGTTTTTGCCTATGTTTTTTTCCAAGAGTTTAATGGTTTCATGACTTACATTCAGGTCTTTGATCCATTTTGAGTTTACCTTTGTATATGGGGTTAGACAATGGTCCAGTTTCATTCTCCTACATGTAGCTGTCCAGTTTTGCCAGCACCATCTGTTGAAGAGACTGTCATTTTGCCATTGTATGTCCATGGCTCCTTTATCAAATATTAATTGACCATATATGTTTGGGTTAATTTCTGGGGTCTCTAATCTGTTCCACTGGTCTGTGGCTCTGTTCTTGTGCCAGTACCAAATTGTCTTGATTACTATGGCTTTGTAGTAGAGCTTGAAGTTGGGGAGTGAGATCCCCCCTACTTTATTCTTCTTTTTCAGGATTGCTTTGGCTATTCGGGGTCTTTGGTGTTTCCATATGAATTTTTGAATTATTTGTTCCAATTCATTGAAGAATGTTGCTGGTAATTTGAGAGGGATTGCATCAAATTTGTATATTGCTTTCGGCAGGATGGCCATTTTGACGATATTAATTCTTCCTAGCCATGAGCATGGGATGAGTTTCCATTTATTAGTGTCCCCTTTAATTTCTCTTAAGAGTGACTTGTAGTTTTCAGAGTATAAGTCTTTCACTTCCTTGGTTAGGTTTATTCCTAGGTATTTTATTCTTTTTGATGCAATGGTGAATGGAATTGTTTTCCTGATTTCTCTTTCTATTGATTCGTTGTTAGTGTATAGGAAAGCTACAGATTTCTGTGTGTTGATTTTGTATCCTGCAACTTTGCTGTATTCCGATATCAGTTCTAGTAGTTTTGGAGTGGAGTCTTTAGGGTTTTTTATGTACAGTATCATATCATCTGCAAATAGTGACAGTTTAACTTCTTCTTTACCAATCTGGATTCCTTGTATTTCTTTGTTTTGTCTGATTGCCGTGGCTAGGACCTCCAGTACTATGTTAAATAACAGTGGGGAGAGTGGGCATCCCTGTCTGGTTCCCGATCTCAGTGGAAATGCTTTCAGCTTCTCGCTGTTCAGTATAATGCTGGCTGTGGGTTTATCATATATGGCCTTTATTATGTTGAGGTACTTGCCCTCTATTCCCATTTTGCTGAGAGTTTTTATCATGAATGGATGTTGAATTTTGTCAAATGCTTTTTCAGCATCTATGGAGATGATCATGTGGTTTTTGTCTTTCTTTTTGTTGATGTGGTGGATGATGTTGATGGATTTTCGAATGTTGTACCATCCTTGCATCCCTGGGATGAACCCCACTTGGTCATGGTGTATGATCCTTTTGATATACTGTTGAATTCTGTTTGCTAATATTTTATTGAGTATTTTTGCATCTACATTCATCAGGGATATTGGTCTGTAATTTTCTTTTTTGGTGGGGTCTTTTCCTGGTTTTGGTATTAGGGTGATGTTGGCTTCATAGAATGAGTTTGGGAGTATTCCCTCTTCTTCTATTTTGTGGAACACTTTAAGGAGAATGGGTATTATGTCTTCTCTGTGTGTCTGATAAAATTCGGAGGTAAATCCGTCCGGCCCCGGGGTTTTGTTCTTGGGTAGTTTTTTGATTACTGTTTCAATTTCTTTGCTTGTAATTGGTTTGTTTAACTTTTGTGTTTCTTCCTTGGTCAGTCTTGGGAGGTTGTATTTTTCTAGGAAGTTGTCCATTTCTTCTAGGTTTTCCAGCTTGTTGGCATATAGGTTTTCATAGTAGTCTTTAATAATTCTTTGTATTTCTGTGGAGTCTGTCGTGATTTTTCCATTCTCATTTCTGATTATGTTGATTTGTGTTGACTCTCTTTTTCTCTTAATAAGTTGGGCTAGAGGCTTATCTATTTTGTTTATTTTCTCAAAGAACCAGCTCTTGGTTTCGTTGATTTTTGCTATTGTTTTATTCTTCTCAATTTTGTTTATTTCTTCTCTGATCTTTATTATGTCCCTCCTTCTGCTGACTTTAGGCCTCATTTGTTCTTCTTTTTCCAGTTTTAATAATTGTGATGTTAGACTATTCATTTGGGATTGTTCTTCCTTCTTCAAGTGTGCCTGGATTGCTATATACTTTCCTCTTAAGACTGCTTTCGCTGCATCCCACAGAAGTTGGGGCTTAGTGTTGTTGTTGTCATTTGTTTCTATATATTCCTTGATCTCTATTTTGATTTGTTCATTGATCCATTGATTATTTAGTAGCATGTTGTTAAGCCTCCATGTGTTTGTGAGCCTTTTTGTTTTCTTTGTAGAATTTATTTCTACTTTCATACCTTTGTGGTCTGAAAAATTGGTTGGTAGAATTTCAATATTGTGGAATTTACTGAGGCTCTTTTTGTGAGCTAGTATGTGGTCTATTCTGGAGAATGTTCCATGTGCACTTGAGAAGAATGTATATCCTGTTGCTTTTGGATGTAAAGTTCTATAGATGTCTATTAGGTCCATCTGTTCTAGTGTGTTGTTCAGTGCCTGTGTGTCTTTAATTATTTTCTGCCCGGTGGATCTATCCTTTGGGGTGAGTGGTGTGTTGAAGTCTCCTACAATGAATGCATTGCAGTCTATTTCCCTCTTTAGTTCTGTTAGTATTTGCTTCACATATGCTGGTGCTCCTGTATTGGGTGCATATATATTTAGAATGGTTATATCCTCTTGTTGGATTAAGCCCTTTATCATTATGTAGTGGCCTTCTTTATCTCTTGTTACTTTCTTTGTTTTGAAGTCTATTTTGTCTGATATTAGTACTGCAACCCCTGCTTTCTTCTCACTGTTGTTTGCCTGAAATATGTTTTTCCATCCCTTGACTTTTAGTCTATGCTTATCTTTGGATTTAAGGTGAGTTTCTTGTAAGCAGCATATAGATGGGTCTTGCTTTTTTATCCATTCTATTACTCTATGTCTTTTGATTGGTGCATTAAGTCCATTTACATTTAGGGTGACTATTGAAAGATATGTACTTATTGCCATTGCAGGCTTTAGATTCGTGGTTACCAAAGGTTCAAGGTTAGCTTCTTTAGTATCTTACTGCCTAACTTAGCTCGCTTATTGAGCTGTTATATACACTGTCTGGAGAGTCTTTTCTTCTCTCCCTTCTTATTCCTCCTCCTCCATTCTTCATATGTTGTGTGTTTTGTTCTGTGCTCTTTTTAGGGGTGCTCCCATCTAGAACAGTCCCTGTAGGATGCCCTGTAGAGGTGGTTTGTGGGAAGCAAATTCCCTCAGCTTTTGCTTGTCTGGGAATTGTTTGATCCCACCATCATATTTAAATGATAGTCGTGCTGGATACAGTATCCTTGGTTCAAGGCCCTTCTGTTTCATTGCATTAAGTATATCATGCCATTCTCTTCTGGCCTGTAGGGTTTCTGTTGAGAAGTCTGATGTTAGCCTGATTGGTTTTCCTTTATAGGTGACCTTTTTCTCTCTAGCTGCCTTTAAAACTCTTTCCTTGTCCTTGATCCTTGCCATTTTAATTATTATGTGTCTTGGTGTTGTCCTCCTTGGATCCTTTCTGTTGGGGGTTCTGTATAATTCCATGGTCTGTTCGATTATTTCCTCCCCCAGTTTGGGGAAGTTTTCAGCAATTATTTCTTCAAAGACACTTTCTATCCCTTTTCCTCTTTCTTCCTCTTCTGGTATCCCTATAATACGAATGTTTTTCCTTTTGTATTGGTCACATATTTCTCTTAGTGTTGTTTCATTCCTGGAGATCCTTTTATCTCTCTCTATGTCAGCTTCTATACGTTCCTGTTCTCTGGCTTCTATTCCTTCAATGGCCTCTTGCATCTTATCCATTCTGCTTATAAATCCTTCCAGGGATTGTTTCACTTCTGTGATCTCTTTCCTGACATCTGTGATCTCCTTCCGGACTTCATCCCACTGCTCTTGCATTTTTCTCTGCATCTCATCCCACTGCTCTTGCATTTTTCTCTGCATCTCATCCCATTGCTCTTGCATTTTTCTCTGCATCTCTGTCAGCATGTTCATGATTTTTATTTTGAATTCTTTTTCAGGAAGACTAGTTAGGTCTGTCTCCTTCTCAGGTGTTGTCTCTGTGATCTTTGTCTGCCTGTAGTTTTGCCTTTTCATGGTGATAGAGATAGTTTGCAGAGCTGGTACAAGTGACCGCTGGAAGAGCTTCCCTTCTTGTTGGTTTGTAGCCTTTTCCTGGGAGAATAGCGACCTCTAGTGGCTTGTGCTGGGCAGCTGCGCGCAGACAGGGCTTCTGCTTCCTGCCCAGTTGCTTTGGGGTTTATCTCCGCTGTTGCTGTGGGCTTGGCCTGGCTGGGGCTGTTCCTCCAAAATGGTGGAGCCCCGTTGGAGGGGGAGCAGCCAGGAGACTATTTATCTCCGTAAGGGGCCTCTGTGCTCCCTGCTGCCCAGGGGGTTAGAGTGCCCAGAGATCCCCAGATTCCCTGCTTCTGGTCTAAGTGACCTGTCCTGCCCCTTTAAGATTTCCAAAAAGCACTCTCCAAACCAAAACAACAGCAGCAACAATGAGAGAGGGAACAGAAAGAAAGAGAAAAAAAAAAGGAAAAAAAGGGAAAAAAAAAGCGATTTTTTTTTTTTTTTTTTTTTTTTTTGTCCTCAGGTGCCGGTCCCAGGCACCCGCTCACTGGTCCTGCTGCCCTGTCTCCCTAGCACCAGGGTCCCTGTCCTTTCAAGGCTTCCAAAAAGCACCCACCCACCGGTCCCGCAGGGAAGGAACGCTCAATATTCTTTGTCCTCAGGCACTGGTCCCACGCACCCGCTCACCAGTCCCGCCGCCCTGCCTCCCTAGCACCGGGGTCCCTGTCCCTTCAAGGCTTCCAAAAAGCACTCGGCAAAAAGAGAGAAAAAAAGGGGAAAAACGCGCGATTTCTTCCGTCCTCAGGTGCTGGTCTCAGGCACCCACCCACCGGTCCCACAGGGAAAAATGCGGGATATTCTTTGTCCTCAGGTGCCGGTCCCAGGCACCCGCTCACCAGTCCCGCCGCCCTGCCTCCCTAGCACCGGGGTCCCTGTCCCTTTTAGGCTTCCAAAAAGCACTCGCAGAAAAGAGAAAAAAAAAGGGGAAAAACGAGCGATTTCCTTTGTTCTCAAGTGCCGGTCTCAGGCACCCGCCCACCGGTCCCGCAGGGAAAAACGGGGGATATTCTTTGTCCTCAGGCGCCGGTCCCAGCCACCCGCTCACCAGTCCCGCCACCGTGCCTCCCTAGCACTGGGGTCCCCGTCTCTTCAAGGCTTCCAAAAAGCGCTCGCCAAAAAGAGAAAAAAAAAAAGGGGAAAAACGCGCGACCTCCTCCGTCCTCAGGCACCGGTCTCAGGCACCCGCCCCCAGGTCTCGCAGGGAGAAACGCGGGATATTCTTTGTCCTCCAGCGCTGTTCCCAGGCACCTCCTCACCGGTCCCGCCACCCTGCCTCCCCAGCAACGGGGGCCCGTCCCTCTAAGGCTTCCAAAAAGCGCTCGCCAAAAAAAAAAAAAAAAAAAAAAAAAAAACCGCTCCGGTTTCTCTCCACCCGCCGGGAGCCGGGGGGAGGGGCGCTTGGGTCCCGCCGGGCTGGGGCTTGTATCTTACCCCCTTCACAAGGCGCTGGGTTCTTGCAGGTGTGGATGTGGTCTGGATGTTGTCCTGTGTCCTGTGGTCTCTATTTTAGGAAGATTTTTCTTTGTTATATTTTCATAGCTCTATGTGTTTTTGGGAGGAGATTTCCACTGCTCTACTCACGCCGCCATCTTGGCTCCGCCCCCCCATTTTTTATATTTAAGAAATACTACATTACTTCACTCTTTCTAATTCATATAAGTTTATTTAGTTGGTTGAATTTTATAGTAAGTGCTAGCTTCACTCTATTTTATGCTTATATCAATATGGGAATGGACTTAAACTTCTACCAACAGTAATAAAGGGGATGACAAATATTAGAATAAAATTAATTGAACTTATATCAACAATTAGAGTTTAAAAAGACTAATACTTTTTTCCTAGCAAGACATTGATCATATCATCTTTCTGTTTAAATGCAAACTATGGTAACAATATAACAAAATATAGTTTCTCTTGTGAACCATTCAGAGCATTCTCTTGTTTGAAGAGGAAATATTTAACTTATGAGGAAAAATGGAAATCTGAGCTTAGAGGTATGAGGAAGAAAAGTGCCATTTTAGGAAACATGGATGTGGTTAAAAGCATATGGGAATAAGACTTCAATCAGTTGGTAATATGACAATCTAATAATCTATGATACATTTTCACTCGAGATTCCATCATCAACTAGATTAAATTCTTACTTGTATGATTGCTTCACCGATCTCTCAATGAGGACATAGTTGAAATATTTTGACTATTTATTATTTTAATATTCCACTGAAAGCTCAAAGTTAGATCCTTAGACTTTGAAAGTTGTAGTGTTCCTGGAGATGAGAATTTTAACAAATGTCTGTTCAGTATAGCAAATACTTCCCAAGTGACAGAATCAGCTCCATCACTTATTTTCAGATAATACATTTTGATTGTATGAACTGTCATGTACTTAATTTCAGTGATGTAATGTTTAAGATGTCTTATGCATCTGATCATACATATAATTTTTGTAACAATTTACAATTTTGAAGCACTTTCACAACTATGTTGGATAGCCATTGCAGGAGTCCTGTTAGGTACTCATTGATGCTCTCTATTTAGAGATGAGAAAACACTCAGTTATCCCTGGTGTGCGCTTTTAGTGTCAGCTTTCCACGGTGGCTTGAGGGTGTGTAAATCAGCATATAGCCCATCATCACTGCACTGTCCTTGACTGTCAGTTTTACATCCCAGGCACTACCCAGGTACTCTTGTGTTACTTTAGCCCTTCAAGAATTTGTCTCCAGAGGTATCATTGTCTTCATTTAAATGTAGGGAAACTAAAGGTTAAAGGCGGTTAACATAGGGGCTAAGTCTGTCAGGTGGTTATTAAGAGCTCCCACACTTAGTGTCAGGTGACCTGGGTTTATATCTAGTCTCTATCACTTATAGCTCTGTGACCTTGGGAAGGTTTCTTACCCTCGCTAAGCCTCCATTTTCTAATATATTGAAAGGACAATAATGCCAGGCTCATAGAACTGTTTTGAAGATTATAGAAGATATAGTACATGAAAACTAGGTGGCATGCAGTGTGTGCTAAGTATCACATACTATTACTAAGAAAATTAGTATGGTAGGAAGTAGCACCGGTGACAGTACCCTATGTCATCTTCCCTCTCTTGCTCTCTAATCAAGGCAAGAAAGTATATGTGAAAGAGAGTAGCATTAATAATAGCCTCTAGTAATTTTAAGAAGGGAGAGGTAGGTATGAGGTCAAGAAATAGAGGACAAACTTCATGGAGGAGCAAAAATTACATAGTTTGGGTCAAAAGGCCAGGACATAAGTTTTCTTAAAAGTCATAATATTTTTTTAGATGAGAATGGGAAGGGAATATACCCTTCCTGGACCAACTTTGCACAGTATTTACTTCCAAACTTTGCTGATTATTAACCTTAAACATGAGAGCTACAGAAATAGCTGTGTGTTTCTTTTAGGGAGAACCCTCCAGTGATCGTTCCCTGATATGCACTTGTCATTTTCCTACTTAAGCAGTAGTTATACATACTGCTAGGTATTATCTTTCCAATGTTTAGAATTGCAAGTGTTGTTTAGAAAGAATTTGTTCTTTTGATTTTTTTCTCTCATTCAAGTTCCTATGTTAATTACATCCCATACTGGTGCTAATATTTTTGACATTCTTCTCTGGTTCTTTATTTCCATAACCTATATTCCCAGCATAAAGGCAGAGTCTGTCTAACATCTAATTATATTGTTGAATATCCCTAATACAAGGCCAAAAACAAACTGTAAATTACTCTGAGATGAATGGTTTATTTTATACTTTACTCAGTTTCTCAATGACCCAATAACTCTAGTTGGAACTGACATCATTTCCATTAATCAAAAATTAATTTTAAAACATTCCTAGTAAGATAATGTAGACATTTTATATTTGACACTGCTAATATCTATCCATTTTTAGGATTATTTTGCTTCTTTCATAATAAGGGTCTTGGTTTTGTTTTTAATACCAAAGCTAATTAATATTTTGTATAACTTCTAAACTGTGCTTAATGCTGGAGCTTTTGGAAAAGTGGCAGAGTGTAATTAATCTTGATATTGTGGGGTTTTAATTCATTCAAGCAGATTTGGCTATTAGAAAGTGAGTGGTAACAACCCTATCTCATAGACACTGAGAAAAGGCTTTTCTCTCTCTTGTCAATGAGAAAAGTGTAAGCATTTCCTTTGGTCTGGATTAACTGTTAGATCAACTAATTTACCTCTAACTATTTTTTGGCCTGAGGAAATCTGTTCTCTGGCCTTTTGAAATTGTTATGTTCAGAGGCCAAGCTTTTGGCCTCTTCTTCCAAAGAGATATATTTCACATTGTGCAAAGGCAAGAACTTGGCATAAGATTTTAGTGTGACAGATGCACTGGTGATTTATCAGAAAATATGCTTCAAACAAAAAAAAAAATGGTTTATATGTGATGCTTTACTCACACTGAAAGTCTGTTTATTAGTAATACAGTCTCCAGTTTTTCACCAAGCCAGATTATCTTTCACACATGAAAGCCTAGTGAAATATGTCTCAAAATGAATATCGAAGGTTTCATTTAATGATTTCTCTTATTTTAAAATCACAGGTCAAAAAAGAAAGATGAAGAGCCATTGTAATTGTATCTGGAAGGTTATGCTTTATAACAAAACAGTCCATAAGCTCTGGGAAATATGGCTAATAATTAAAACTACTGTTTATTGAGATACTATTGAGCTGCTGTATGCCAGGCATTTCACATATATTCTTATTCTTCACAACAACGCTATGATGTGGTCATTAGTTTGTTTCACTTATTAGGAGACGGGCTCAAAGAGCTCACACACTAAGTACATGGCACAAATAAGATTTGAACTCAGTTCTGTCACATACCAGTATTCACACACTTTTAAATGAGATAAATTTGAGAGGGCTTGGAAAAATTCTAAAGAAGTAAATGGTAGCTGTTACTATTTCTGTTCAGCTGTGTTGCCTTCCAGACCACACACACACACACAACAAGGGACAGAGGAAAGAAGGCATTACAGCATGCTACCTCGAATATTAAGCAATGCACCTTGCCATTCCACTTTGCTTCATATATGTAACCCACAAATAGTTAGAAGATAATAATAAAGGAGAAAGACTTTTACACATGAACTATCTAGGAATAAACATAAAAATTAGTGTGCAAAGCTTTTTTGTGGACAACTCGAAAGGACTCCTGGGACAATAGTGACAGATTTGAACAAATGGAAAAATGCACATATTCCTGGATA
This sequence comes from Manis javanica, assembly GCF_040802235.1. Classification (NCBI taxonomy): domain Eukaryota; kingdom Metazoa; phylum Chordata; class Mammalia; order Pholidota; family Manidae; genus Manis; species Manis javanica. The sequence continues at coordinate 56,794,388 of NC_133161.1, read as the reverse complement.
GAATGATTCAACATCATAGAGATGTTAATTCTCCTTGTGTTGATTTATAAATTTAACATGAACCAGATAATTATATTAACAGTTTTTTTACCCTAAAACTAGATGGGAGGATTCTTTTTTTTTTTTATTAGTTTTATTTTGGTATCATTAATCTACAATTACATGAAGGACATTATGTTTACTAGGCTCCCCTCTTCATCAAGTCTCCCCCACATACCCGTTCACAGTCACTGTCCATCAACATAGTATGATGCTGTAAAATCACTACTTCTCTGTGTTGCACAGCCCTCCCTGTGCCCTGTCCCCCAACACTATACATGTTAATCGTAACGCCCCCTTTCTTGTTTCCCACCCTTATCCCTCCCTTCCCACCCGTCCTCCCCAGTCCCTTTCCCTTTGGTAACTGTTAGTCCATTCTTGGGTTCTGTGCTTCTGCTGCTGTTTTGTTCCTTCAGTTTTCTTTTGTTCTTATATTCCAATTCACATATGAGTGAAATCATTTGGTACTTGTCTTTCTCCGCCTTGCTTATTTCACTGAGCATAATACCCTCTAGCTCCATCCATGTTGTTGCAAATGGTAGGATCTGTTTTTTTCTTACAGCTGAGTAATATTCCATTGTGTATATGTACCATATGTACCACATTAGATGGGAGGATTCTTAATGAAAATACAATAAATCTTAGTCACATGACTGATTCTCCTCACTACCACTTGTCCCCTGGCATTTAGATGTATATATTAAAGTCATTTTTACCAGTTTTGCACTGAGGAACCTTATTCTCATACATAAGTGGATAGGAATGGGAGGAGTGTTTATAGAAACGCTGTGTAATTCTTTGAAACTCCTACATTATATGCCAGAGATCATAGTTCATCAAAAATTATTTTTAAGAATCTATCAGCTGACTTGGAAACCATCCACTGGCAAAAGATTATTAGTCATTATCATACTAAATGACACTGATGATTCAAATTGTCTTTGGTGTGTAGAAATTTTTCATTATAGTTCTTTGAAATTGGTTATTTTAAAAACTACCTACTGAATCATTGTTTTTCTTTTTTCTTCATAGTTGCATTAAAATGCTCTCCAGCTGACAGAAATGGAGTCCAGGATAACTGTAGAACAAAATTCAGAGAAGGTCTGAATTTACAAGAAGGAGAATCCTTATTACAGGTAAATTTTAGTAAATATAGATCCTTATGAAAAGACAATTATAAATGAAAAATTAATTATAAGTCTTTTAATTATTTCCAGTTTAATTAGAACCTGTCCAATGTTTCCTGCCACTTTCATCTGAATTGCAATGGTATAATGCTAGTACATGAAAAAATGGAATTCTATAAAGTAGCTAATTAGGAGTCTTTCCCATTGTATTTCTTTAAATAGCAAGTACCCCTAGGTTATTTTAAAGGTTCCCATTTAAGTCATTGGATTTATATTCTTTTTTGGGAATGTAGCTGTATTAAAATAATTAATTGTATTAGTAGGTCAAAATTGTTCTTAACCTGAGTTTTACTTTTTTTTAATATATTCTCATAACTATATTGTCTTTTAACGGCTGTGTGTGACTTATTAAAAAGCTATTGATTTTCTAAACAACTGCTAGCCCTATATGCTGTAGAACTTGGAGAATTTATGGTATATTCATCTGTAAAAATATTTCAAATCTTTTTTTTGTTTAACTCTAGTTCTTTCTCTTGGAACTGATATGATGCTTGATTCTCAGTTAACATTCTTAGGTATTTTGTTGAGGAAAGATAGAATGAAGATGTGTGCTATAATATGTGCTGTTACTATGTGTTAATTTTTTATTCTACCAGGTGAACTAGAGGGAAAGTAGCCATTAGTTTTAGTAATACCATTCATTCATTCAGTAAATGCTTTAGTGTAACCTAACAATTTGTAACATTATGATTATAATTTTGTAACTGTGTTCAGATCCCAACGTTGAAAATGAACTTGTGCTTCCATTATATTAAATGAAATGTGTCCCAGCGTGAGTCCTCCTCTTGCCCCTGGCTGAGGATCGTTGTACACACATTAGCTGAAACAGAAGGCTCCTTATTCAGATCATAGGAAAACATCCCAATACTTGCTGCTTACTATGGGTAAACACACATCTTGGGTTATATGGTAAAGTGGAAAGTGAAAATAGACAAATATGGAATGCCTAATTTTTGATAAACTGGTTTAAGTTATGGGTCAGTGATTTGTATTTTTCTCTTGGAATATTTAGACAGATTGTAAACATATGTCAAAGACACACAATAAGACTAATACTAATACAAAACTAGTGTCATTTTTTAATTATTTGAAAATTAGAATCATTTAAGTATTTTAAATAAATGTGTCTATTATGAATTATATTGGATACGGTTTGTAGAACACTCTATTAAAAAGCATCACATAGTGTATGATTCGTATATAGGACTGCACTCGCCTGTTATCCCTTATAAAGCAGAAGACTGAAAACATAGTAGACGTGAAAATGGTGCATGTCATTATATAAAGTTTCCATATGGCATCTAACTTTATATTTCCAACATGTGATTACCAACCAATTATCCTTAAGATACAGAGGATATTTTCAGAGATACAGTATTCCATTTGGCTTGAAACTTTTGGTGAGATATCTTTTCCTTTGATCTTAACAAAGAAGACACATAAAGAAAATGTTACAAAATTTTTTAATTAAAAAACATTGAAAATATTTACTTTCTGGCTGAACTTAAGTTTATTAATATTTTAGAAGGATTAACAATGAAACTAATAATAACTTTCTGTATCTTTTCAGTACCTGTTACTTATTTCAGATCTTTATTTTCATATACTTAAACATGTTATATCTGGTGCTATTTAATACTGTGCTTATTAAAATCTGCAGCTTTATTTTTTAATTAGCAGTTGAAATTATAAATAACAGCATCAATTTCAATGTTCTCATATTAAATACTAAATGAATCACATGAGTTTCACATAGGTAGGTCAGATCTTTGTGACTAAGACTAAGGAATGATAATCTGTTATTAATATGTAATTATCATATTAATTCTTTCTGTTAATTTACTAAGATAGTAATTCAGTACACATAATAACCTTGTTCCATATGGTATTTAAAATCATTGGGATGTACTTAAAATTGGTATGCATATATATTTTTTTAAGGCTTTAATTTTACTTCTGACAATTAACTTGTCTAACAGGGTTTGGTGATATTCTTTGTGTCCGTGGCCATAATGAGCTTATTGGGAAGTACTAAGTTCATTTCACTGTTTGGAAAATCATGATACTCTACAAAACAATATGTATATAATCAGTGGATACTATTCTCTAGAAAGAAGATATTTTCAGGATGAAAAAATGCAAAAATGGGTGTATACTGCCAACTAAAATTTAAGAATATTCCATTTTGAAGATGTTAATCATTAAATACTTAAGTTCCCTGTGGATGCCTTTAGCATTCATAAGCCTAGGGAATTGCCAGGTATTATGAGGTATAATCGATGAAATCAAGGACCTTACAGCCCAGTTGTAATGAAAAGAGTCACAGTCATGCAGCTGTGGTGAGCAGCACACATAAACGTGGCAGGTCACCATAGGTCAGGGGAGAGGCTACAGAGCCAGACTGAGGTTACCACTTAGCGCAGCGTTTTCCTAACTGTGTAAGCTTGGGCGAGTTACTATACATTCTTTAATTCAGTCTCCTTGATTGTTAAACTGGAATATGGCTCCTACCTCCATGGATTGTTGAGGGAATTAAACCATTTGAATATATCGAAATATTTAGAAAAGTGGCTGTTAAATAGTAGGTGCCATTTTTGTCTTTGTGATCAGTTTCTCAGGAGTACAATACAGATTAAAGATTTTGAAGGTGAAAAGAACTTTAGTGAAAAGGAGTCACTGTGTTTCATGTACCTTGTCTGATAAAAAGGTAGCTACCACACTGTGTGAGCATCAATCTTGTTAATTTTTGAATCCCAGTACTTAGCAGGTGTCCTGTTTGGTTCGTAAGTTTATTAAGTGTTGAGTAAACTAATAACTGTCATTTAGATACCTATTTATAATAGATACCTATTATAAAGGATGATCATATGAATCTTCATTTGCTCACTTCCACAACCTTATAGTAACAGTGTCTTACATTAATTGTCAGTTCCATGCCAGGCACTGAGTTAGATGAGATAAAGTCATCATATCCACTTGATAAAATGACTGTTTTTCAAGTGATGGCTCTAAAGTTTGAAGGAGGAAATAATCAAAGTCACATAGCTAGTAAGAGACTGAGACAGGAACCAGTCCAAATCTGTCTGACTCCAAAGTGCATGTTTTTACACTAAATCCTACCATATCCCCTTTTGCATGAGGAAGAGTCTCAGAAGCATTTAGACATGATCACATAGCAAAGAATATATCATACTGAGTGGAAATAGTAGGGGGTTATAGAATTAAAATATGTAATAACAAATGTTTAAAGTTATCTAAATACTTTTGATACCTAAGAGTATAGCGACATTAACAGTGGACTTGAATAATCTCTAAAAGAATAGACAAGAGAGTATAGCTTCCAGACTAAAACAAGGGAAGAAAAAGGAATGATAAAAATAGTTGGCCAAAAGCAGGCAAAATGGAAAGAAAAAGCAGTGTAGTACAGATGGAATAAATAGAAATAGCATATATAAAATGATAGCTTTAAACCTAAAATATATTAGTAAAAATGGACATTTTCTATTTATTATTTTACATGTGTATTTTGTATTACATATGCCTTATGTTTTATATATAATCCATTTATATGTATTTTCCAATAAAAAGTACTTTGAGACTATCCAAATTACAAATTGTGTCAGTGCTTGAACTGTCTTTACACAAAGATTTACTCCTATCAGATTTGTCTTAAGGATCTAGTCAGCGTCTTTACAAACTATCCTCCTCTAAAAAACAGAGTTATGAGTTATAGTAAATGATCTTTATACAGTTTATTTTCAAAGACATGTACAGTGTATTTAAAACACATTCTGAAGCATGAGGAGGAAGAGGATGAAAGCACTTTTCTATTAAAGTTACTGTGATTGAGCATTAAGTTTAGCACTGAGCTTTTCTTAGCCAAATCAAAAGGCGTTAAATAGATTCCTCTCCATGGGCATGTGGTATGTCTGTGAGGTGTAATAATTTTAACCATTTTAAAGAGAAGATTTTTCATCAATAAAAGGAACAGCCTTTACTGCAGTCAATATTTATGAGTGACAATACTGTTATTTAGTCACATGACTTAATTTCATTACTTTTTTCTTTGTAGGCTCTGAATGGGTTTGTGCTGGTTGTCACTACAGACGCTTTGGTCTTTTATGCTTCTTCAACAATACAAGATTATCTAGGGTTTCAGCAGGTAAATCGAATCTATTTTTCTTAGGTCACCTAAATTTTTTTTTTTTTTAGAAAATTTCTACTTTTTATATTTCTTATACTTTAGGGGCACCATTGGTAATTTCTACACATAAAATACCAAAATCTATGCTGTAGAACAAAAATCTACTTACAGCTAATATATTTTCATACTATTAGTAATTTATTGTATTATAATTTCCTTAAATGTTTATGAGATTCATGGATATTATGTTTCTTCTTTCACTTATTAAGGAATGTTTCTGTATAAGAAATGTGTAAGAAATATAAGGAACAGGTGGGGTTTGGATGGGGGCAGATGAGAATATTTGCTGTCAAATTAGTTTTGGATACCTGAGGGCATATGAGCTATGAAGTGAATGAGATACATAAAGTTACAAAGAAAATACTATGTCATGTATCTTTAATTCTGATTTTAGGTGGATTATGGAAGCTTTCCTGAAGAAAATGGTATTTAAGCTAACCTAGAGAAAGTATGGGCTATTGCCACAAAGCCTAACTTCCAGTCTTTTTGAATTTTAAATAAAATATACTAATGTTTGTGCAAAATCCTGTTTGAAACTTAATAACTTTTCTTACTTGTTATTCAGTAATGTGCTTCATAAGTTAAGAAATCAAAGAGATTAGCCAATCAATTTAGTTCCTTAGAATAGAAAATAGACTACATAAGAGTTTTTTGAAACTTTTTTTTTTGTATATGTATGTATACACACACAATAGATGGAAAATATATTTCTTACCATTAATTGCTGTGAAAAAAAGTTAGAAAAACTAGTTTAAGTTCTGAGAGGTGAGACGGAGGAAGGATTTTGACCTAGTAAAGGTATAATCCCTCAGTTTTACGAAGCCTAAGTAGAAGTAAAATTTGAATGTAAAGAAAATTATTAAGGAACAATGAAGGAGATACATGATACTTAATAGATATTAAAGATGACTGGATGTTCAGATAGGGTTTCATGAATGAAGTAGGATTTCTAAGATTAATGAATGGATAAATAAGCAGAACTTAAGTTATTGCAATTAAGGGATGGGGAGGTGACCTCCTTGACTGAAAAGTGTTGAGTAGGGGAGTAATGGTGAATAATTTTTGGCTTATCAGTTACAGTTCTGGTCTCTTTCCAGATTTTCCTTTCTTGCATGATTGGAGAGCTCTGTGATCATTGACTTTGCATTCATTATCATTAATAAGCACCCACTAATAAAGCTGGGTTTTGAATTGACTCTAGTAAGCAACATTTTTTAATCAATACTTTAAAAATATTCTCTTGTGTCTTTTTTCTTTAGTCTGATGTCATACATCAGAGTGTGTATGAACTTATCCATACTGAAGACCGAGCTGAATTTCAGCGTCAGCTACATTGGGCTTTAAACCCTTTGCAAGACTCTGGACAAAGAATTGATGGTAAGAATGCTTACCAAAAGACAACATCAGTGATTTTTTAATATAATTCTGTGAAGGGAACCAAAGAACCTTCAGGGGCATTGCACTCTATGGTAAAGGCTGGGAAGAAGTAAGAAGACCTGAGTCTGCAGCTATAGATAAGAACCAGGTTACAAGAAGCCTGAAGGCCCAAGGAACATTTTCACAGATGAGAGTCACTGATGAATTTTAAGTATGGAAGTGTTGCCATACTCAGTAATATATTTTTTAAAAACAACTGTCATACTTTTGTAAAAGATGGGAAGGAATTTACAAGGTTGATACTAGACTGTGGAGAGTTCTGTGTTTAAAATGCACCAGATTGAAAATCAAACCAGCACATGTAGGTATAAAAAAAACTTCTCAAAGAAGCAGTGTTTTCAGATGTCTGTGAAAATGTTAAAAAGAAAAAAAAAATTAGAAAATATGGAAATTGTTGGCAGTGATAGCTCAATAGAAATAAAAATGAAACCAAGGCAAGTTCTATGTAGTAGAAGTGAGTTTCAATAAGTTTGTTTCTTTTCATTAGCTCCTCTTCTGAAAAATTTTTTTTGTATTCAGAATACAGACTCCAGTTTAGAAATTCACAATGATTTCAGCTACTCAGGCAATTTTATAGCAAAATGGCAAGTAAATTTGTATTGCTATTATTTCCACAGAAGCTAATGGCCTCCCACAGCCAGCAGTCTATTATAACACAGACCAGCTTCCTTCAGAAAACTCTTCTTTTATGGAGAGGTGCTTCGTATGCCGACTAAGGTGTCTGCTAGATAATTCATCAGGTTTTCTGGTAAGGTGCAAATCTTATACTGGCATTTACTATTAAGTTTTAGAATATAAAAAGGTGAAACCAACTTTCTTTGGTTAAATTTGAGTTTGGTCTTAAAAGTCTACTTTATCAAATAATTGGATAAAGCAAAAGTAACTTTTTAATATCATTATTTTGGATTTTTTAGTATCTTCCATTACTCAAATTCTCTGCTCTTTAGGATGCGGTTACAAATGCTGAGTGAAATAACATGGAACCTTGTACTTTGCCTACTTTTAGGATTTTTTAGGTAAAAGAGAACCAGGTAGCCCCTCTCTAGCAGTAACATGTTTACCCCATTTGGATTTAATCCCTGACAGATTTAAAATAAAAAAATTATTATGGTCTTTTCCACTTGGTTAGAATAACTGCCTAAAAATGGTTGTATATTCATGATCTGGTATGAGATGTTGCTGTGAAATCTGAATATCTGATAGGATAACCAGGGAGCAGCTTAGCAAGGATATTCAGAGTAAAGATGGTCTTTCCTCTCAAATGTCTGTATCCTCACTCTGCTGGGCCCAGGAGAAGAGAATACAAAGCATGTTACATATTACCTTTGTGAATTATTAGGAGTTTGAAACAATCAAATCTTAAACATTAGCAAAGAGTGATTTTTGTTGGTTTATTCCTGAAGATAATTTTGCTGACCTAGAATTAGAATTGTGCTGAGATGGTTTTCCTACTACTGATGATCAATTATTGTGTACTTCTGAGTTGGACTTTGTTTCATTGAGTCTCTTCTTCCTTGTGCTATCATATTGATGTCAGAATCATCCTTGGCATGGTTAATACTGTTTTAAGCATCTAACCATGTTCATGTTTAAATTGTCTTTGTTTCCTCATCTTCCAAAATTATTCTGTATTTTTAGTAGAGTTCTGCATTCCTTATGTCATTTCATAGTTCATTTTAGTGTTTTGTTACAATTATGTTTTGTTTCTGTATAAAAAATTGCCATGAGTTATGAAATACACTATGAGCTATATAGCTCATAAAATATTTGCAATTAACTGAGGACTTCATCTCTACTCAATTCTAGAAACACATCTTGAGTGCCTGGTGCTACGTTAGGTGGGAATGATAGCGCACTGGCAAGCTCAGAAAATGATACCAGTGTTCTTGTTGTGACCATTAAAAAACAAAGATGAACTGTTGTTTTTTTTTTTCAGGCTATGAATTTCCAAGGGAGGCTAAAGTATCTTCATGGACAGAACAAGAAAGGGCAAGATGGGTCAATACTTCCACCTCAGTTGGCCTTGTTTGCAGTAGCTACTCCACTTCAAACACCATCCATCCTTGAAATTCGAACCAAAAATTTCATCTTTAGAACCAAACACAAACTAGACTTCACACCTACTGGTTGTGATGCCAAGTAAGTAAACATTTTTCAGTTTTATTTTATCAAATTTAAATTATGTTACAGTAAGTCTCTCTTAGCATGTAAAACATATAGCATAGAATATTGTTAGATTAGCTATTATTTCATGCTCTTAGCCTTTAAAATAATTCAGTCAAGCCCACAAGTCATCTTATTTTATCATAAAGTACTTGCCACAATTTCTGTATCATAAAGATGATGTTTTCATTAATTAGTAAGATTCAGTATCTGTCAGATGATTATGAAGTAGACTGATATTAGCATTCATATCATATCAAAACATAATTGCTTTTCTCCTAACATGGGAATTCAGACAGCTTGAAAGATTGCCCCTCAAAATGGAGCTTAAACATTGTAGATTTTCATTAAAGATTTTGTTTTACCTGCATAATCTAGTGTTAGATTCATCTTTAGCCATACTATTTTCCATAGTCTTTATTCAGAAGAAAATCATATAAAATTGCAATTTGCAGCCATAAGCAAAATAGAATAGTTAACATAAATGTGGTTGTTTCTACTTGCTAATGTGAAATTATGTCATGTAAAACATAGCACAAGTAGACTGTAACCAATAAACTTAAACAGTGGTTACTTCATTTATGCTGAATTTTAATTTTACTTTTTTTTTTAAACAGAGGAAAAATTGTTTTAGGCTACACTGAAGCAGAACTGTGCATGAGAGGATCAGGGTATCAATTTATTCATGCTGCTGATATGCTTTATTGTGCTGAGTATCATATCCGGAGTAAGTTGTTCCTCAGGACCTTATATTATACTCTAGTACAAGTTTTACTTAAGAAATTTTCAATGGAAGATTTATTAATTCAGATGTCTGTGGTAATAAATATACTTTAAGGAAAGGTTCCCATATTAAAAATGAAAATAATTATTTTTCCTGCATAGTTTCATGTGTTACTTAATGTTCCTTGTAACCTTTTCTATAATAAATTTAGTCTTAATAGAAAAAATAACTCTGAAGAACTATTTCAATGCATTTTATTATGCTGTGTTTAAAAGTTGTCAAGGCATTTGTCATCCTTGGTGATAAATGAAATATATCCAGAAATATCTTTGCTTCAATGATTTTCTGTAATATTTTGATTTTGGTAATTTTATTTCAGTGATTAAGACTGGGGAGAGTGGCATGATAGTGTTCAGGCTTCTTACCAAAGATAATCGATGGGCCTGGGTCCAGTCTAATGCACGCTTAGTTTACAAAAATGGAAGACCAGATTATATCATTGCAACTCAAAGACCTCTAACGTAAGCACAAAGACTAATATTGTTTTCTTTTTTATTTTAGTAATACTTTGGTTTATACAGCCCCTCACATAACTTAGAATTTACTCTAGACATAAAAATTGGAAAGATAATATGTATAGAAAGGAGGCAGCATAGATGAAGCACATTGAGAAGTTAGAATTGACAAACTTTATTGAATTAAATATGTAGAGCTACAGAAAGAATAACCAAAGAAAACTCCAGGGTTTTATCCTGAGTAAACCAAGGAATGATGAAAAGCTAGTGCCATTTGTAAAATAAAAATATAGCAATGTTTTGTTTTAGCATGATTGTTAAGCAAGATTTTGTTTTTTATTCTGGAAATGAGTATTTTTGTCAAATATTTGTATTGCAAATGTGTTCTCTACTTAGAGTATAGATTTTTATATGGGGCTTAAATTACTTACTAAGTTAATCTTTTTCCCCACTGCATTTCAGTCAGGGGATTGTGTCTATGGTTCCACTAGCCTACTATACTTTTGCACCGATTTCTCATTGCCTTAATTATTCTGCCTTTATAATCTTGATATCTAAGTATAAATGCAACTTTTCTTAGGATTTTTTTGTGGTGTTCTCCTTCAGGATTGTCTTGGCCCTTTACCCTTTATATTTCTGAATATATTTTAGAAATCAGTTTAAATGTTTGATACAATTCTTCCTGATACATACTTTCTTGTATACCATTTTAGAGATGAAGAAGGAACAGAGCATTTACGAAAGCGAACTGTGAAGTTGCCTTTTATGTTTACCACTGGAGAAGCTGTGTTGTATGAGATAACCAGCCCTTCTCCTCCTGTGATGGACCCAGTGAGAACCAAAAGTGGTGCTAGTGGGAGTGATTCTGCTATCAAATCAACTCTAAATAAGGACACACTCAATTCCAGTTCCCTCCTAGCTGCCATGATGCAGCAAGATGAGTCTGTCTATCTCTGTCCTGCTTCAAGTAGCAGCACACCTTTTGAAAGAAATTTTTTTAATGAATCTGTGAGTGACTGCACTGCAATGGGAAGTGATAATATCCTGAAACATGAGCAAATTGGTCAGTCTCAGGAAATGAACCCAGCGCTCACAGGAGCTCATACAGAGCTCTCTCCAGATAAAAACAGTGACCTGTACAGAATTATGAAACACCTAGGCATTGATTTTGAAGATATCAGACACATGCAACAGAATGAGGAATTTTTTAGAACTGACTTTTCTGGTGAGGATGACTTTAGAGATATTGACATAACAGATGAAATCCTGTCATTTGTCCAAGATTCTTTAAGTAAGTCTACTTTTGGGTGTTCAAGTTACCAACAGCAGGAGACCGTGGCTCTGACGTCCAGCTGCCTGGTGCAGGAACAGCAGCTCCTGCGCCATCAGGAGCACACAGCAGGGGAGCAGCAGCAACTGTGTCAGAAAATGAAGCATATGCAAGTTAACGGCATGTTTGCCAATTGGAACACTAACCAGTCTGTGCCTTTCAGTTGTCCTCAGCAAGACCCAGAACAGTATAATGTGTTTTCCAACTTACCTGGGACCAATCAGGTGTTTCCCTACAAAGCTGAGATTGATACCCTGCCTTATGCACAGAACTTTATTCCCTATAATCAATCTGTGTTACCACAACATTCCAAGGATACACAGTTAGACTTTCCCATAGGGAATTTTGAACCAGTCCCATATCCTACAACTTCGAATTTAGAAGATTTTGTCAGGTGTTTACAAGTTCCTGAAAACCACAACCACGGACTAAATGCACAGTCAGCCACAGTAACTCCTCAGACATGTTATGCCGGGGCTGTGTCGATGTACCAGTGCCAACCAGAAGTTCAGCACAGCCATGTGGCCCAGATGCAGTATAGCCCAGCAGTGCCAGGCCCACAGGCATTTTTAAGCAAGGTAAAGGTTTTATCAACTGAATAAACCCTTTCAGTGTAGACATGAGTTAGACATGTTCTATATCTGTATGTCAGTACCTTTCCTGTATGCTACTGATACATTTACCCAAATCATAAAGTAGAAAGAAATCCAGGGCTAAAGCAACTTGAATACAGCCTTAAGTTACCAGGTGAAGTTAGTTAAAAGTATACAGTTTAAAATACTTTGTCTTTCTTGACTGTGTGACCTTTTAAAAATACAGGTTTCACAGCTCAAATATATGTTGAAATTGGGTTAAAATCACTATAGGGATGCTTTCTTCAAATGCCTTTGTCCTAGATGATCCCTGGAATTCATTCTGAAGCTCCTCCTTGTTACCATTTATAGCAATCTAATTTCATTGTAAGACAGCAGGCATTTTATTCGGTAACTTAATTCTGTAATTATAATGGTACTAATTAAAAGGCATAGTACAAATAAAAAATTGGTTTAGGAAATCCTACCCATGGTAAAATATTTTTGGAGTATTATGAAACCTCTAGCAAATCTCGCCTCTTGGAGAAGTCTTAGGTCATCTGCAGTCCTGTTAGTAATCTTGAAGGTACCAGATCTTAAAACTGGTCAAAGCAAATATACTTGTGATATAGAATATATAACTGCAGTTCATGAGAACTCTGATCCAAACCAAAGGCAATTCGTTCATGAAATGCCAGATTTGGGAGTGAGACAGTTGTATCACTCGTCTGTACCATCTAATGGAGAAACCACAAGGTCATAAGTGCAACTAATACATAATATGTGGTCAGTCTATTTTCACTGAATGATTTAAAATTTACCAATAGCAGTAAAGGAAGTTGAAGTTAATATGTATGATGAACATTTTAAGCTATTATGTGATAAAATGTATTTTTAAGATATTTGAAAGATGGATTCTAATAAGTTGCATTGTTATTTTTGTTCTCAGTTTCAGAATGGAGGAGTTTTAAATGAAACCTATCGAGCTGAATTAAATAACATAAGTAACACTCAGCCTGCCACACACCTTCAGCCCCTTCATCATCCATCAGAAGCCACACCTTTTCCTGATTTGACATCCAGTGGATTCCTGTAATTCCAATTCTAGTTTTCACCTTGGTGTTTGGATTAGTTTGATTGTAGCATAACAAAACTGTCCGTGTCAGACATCAGAGTAGACACGGAGGCATTGTTGTTTGCACTTAAGAGTTATTAAAGAGTATGAAAATTACAGATACTACAGTCATTAAAATAGTGTGCAGCTGAGAGGAATAAGGTACCCTCTACATTTCACACTATTCTGAGTGCCACAGAATACACAAAACTTATTCAGGGGAACTTCAGGACACTTTTAAAAAAGAAATTTTCTCTATTGAAATGATTTCTGTCAGAATAACATGAAATGCTTTGAATTGCTTATATCAGTACACCAAATATAAAAGGATTTCCTTTTATTTTTCTCTGGTGCTTTTATAAAAAGAGTCTCAGTGCTTTCCTCCTCATTGTTAATGTAAGTGCCTCACAATTTTTTCTACCTATAACAAACACTGTAGGCTGTATATTTTATATGAAATAGGCTTTTTTAAATTAATATTATTTGTATTTCTTAAATTCAGTCCTTTTTATTCATCCAGGCATGTTTTAACTGCACTACTCACCTGCTTTCTTTAGGTAGAGGGCAAATCATGATTGATTGCACATTATTTATGACATGATCTACTTGCCTCCAGACTTTAAATGTGCTGTGTGCCTTATGTTGAAAATTTTGAAAGTAAATGCTACTTACATAATAATAATTTGGAAGTAAGGACAGTAGTACTAAAATTTTAAGTGTCTTCAGAAGAGATTCTCCACCATGGTAGTTGAATGTTGCGATGTGAAAAATCTGCCCTTTACTACAATCATGTTTATTATTTCTAGCTCTTCAGTTAAAGCACCCATTTCAGTGTGTATATAAATTCTTTAATGCTTCAACATATAGTATGTTGACTTTATAAATTTCACTCTTAATACAGTGGAGACTATTTGTTTTTCTCATATTTGAGGAGTGTTAAAATTGGTGCGAAGTCATTATGAAAGAACGGTGCATTGTGTAATGAACAAACTATTTGTAAAACATTTTCAATCTTTCATTTGAAAATAGTCCATACCTTATACATGCACATAAATAATTTGTTGAGGCTGTAAATATTTTTTATCACTGTGTCTTTTTAAGAAATCAAATAATGCATCCAACCGCTTTTAAGTTGGTGTCAAAAAGACAACCATGCAGTTCTCATAACTTTAGGTTGTTTCTATATAATGACCTTTCTTAGCAGTAAGACAAATTAATCACTCTAGTAACTTTTCTGTCTTCAGGTGATTTAAAGGAAAAGTGCCACCATTTGTCCTTTTATTTAAATATGACATCTAATGGGCATAGACATGTTTTGCAATGTATTACAGAAAAGCATGTATATAAAAACAAACATGATAGAATCCTGAGATGTAGTGTTAAAATGCATTTTTTTTCAATTAATGTATATGAAAGTGGCTTTAGATAATCTGCCAGTTCTGTGCATTTTCAGTCAAATTATTGAATCAAACTGTAGAATTTAAGTGTTGGAAAAATAAATTTGTCTAAAACATTTCATAATTTGTTTCCAGCATGAGGTATCACTGATTTAGACCAGTGTCCTGGATTAATTTCCATTTTTACATTCACACCTTTCATTAAAAGTCTTCATATAAGCCATTTTTGTTAGTCTCTTCTACATGTTATTGACTGAATTGTTCCATGAAAAAATAGGCATTTTTAATTGTGAATATAACAATTATACACTTAAAAATTTATTGTATATTTTTATCTATATAACTAAAATTTATCTATCTGAATAATAAAATCACATTAAACCAAATACACCTTTGTCTGTATTGCTAAGTGCCAAAAAAAGAATGCTTTGTGTATTGTTCTGTCGAGGATTTATAGATAATATGTACTTCAAAGGAGGTGGATATGTCTAATTTGAACTTTTCCTGTACTGGGTTGTTTTCACAGTACCTGAAGAATTACCAGTGTTCCCATGTATTGTCAATCTTTTCAGTCGTTACTCTGCACAAACTAGTGGTTTTCAGTTATCACTAACTTTTAGGTAAATGTTTTCATGGCTTTTCCCTTTCCTTCAGAATGTTACTGCTTACATATGCCATGCATACATTTTTTGTTTAAAGTATGATTTATACTCTCAAACAGAATTGTATACAATAATATATATGGTAATAAAAATCAAGTATGAATAATATGTTTTAATGTAAATTCTTTCTGGTCCATATAAAGGGTATGTATAGTAGTAGTATTAGGTAGGTGAAAGCAGTCCGCAATATTTAAGGAGACACTAAGGCAGTAACTCATAAACTTCTTACAAAGTTTTGCTCCTTGACATTTTGTCTTTACCTGAATGTTAAAAAAACACACTCCAAGTAACTTCATAGGTTAAAATGGTCCTGAAATACTGTTCTCTTAAACCTTCTATTATCAGTGTTACAGATATAGTGATATTAGTTATTTCACATTAAACAGTCTAAAATTCCATAAAACAACTCACGTTTATTTTTCTAATCCAAGCACAAATTATAACAAACATAAATTGTTGTTTTTTTTAGCCTTTGGCGTTAAAACACCAAGAATTCTGCAATTAGACTTACTTGAAGGAAATTCCTGAGAAAAATAGTTTCCATTCTAGTAACAATTCTTTTTTTACATTAGTTTTATCCTTTACAGTCAATTAGATATTTTTCTCAACAACTTAATAAAAATGTAGCAAGTTAACATCATACTTAATTTTGAGCATTTTAGAAAGATGGAGTCTGTAAGAATTACATAAGTTATTTTAACTGTTTGATCTAAAAATATCAAAACAAAAATCAAGATAATTGTATTTCTGATCTCTGCTTTCACTCAGTCAAATGGCATGAATGACTTCAACTTACTCTCTTTTCACCAAGGCTGCCAACCAAACACACCCAGAGAATGTTAACTACTCAAGATACTTGATAATCTCTCGATATTTCTTCCAATGTCTGCAGATGTCCTTGCTTCCAGTTTTACTAATAAAATTGAGACCATCAAACACCCATACACATCCTGTGTGTCTGTACCTTCACCTCA
This sequence comes from Manis javanica, assembly GCF_040802235.1. Lineage (NCBI taxonomy): Eukaryota > Metazoa > Chordata > Mammalia > Pholidota > Manidae > Manis > Manis javanica. The sequence goes on along the minus strand of NC_133161.1, from coordinate 56,778,070 downwards.
GCAATACCACCGTCTTTAGTCTCCTAGGCTCATCTCTAAGGAGGAGAGGTTCTCCTAACCCTACCATTACCACCCTTCCTTTCCAATTTCCTGCACTTAGTTCCTCCATTTCACTTCTCCAGAGTCCTTTCTCTCCTCTATAGGCTTCCCTGTGTACAGGTCTCCTTCAGTCCTGGAAGAAAATCACTTAATCCTGAGTCCCTTTTCTTATTAAACTACATCTCCTCTTCTAAAATAATTTTTGATCTCCTGAAATCTGGTTTTGTTTTCTGCCCTTCTATTACACTGCTTTGTTGAAGTTCATGTAACTTCCTTCTTACCATTGGCAGATTCTCTATGGCCTGGCAGCCAAATTGATTGCACCCCCAGTGAACTTTCTTCCCTTAGCTTCCATATTAGTTTTTCTGAAACTATTATTCCTTTGCTTTTCTTTGTTAGCTACCCTTCCCTCCTCCCACTTGGCAACAGGCTTAGTTCTGACCATTTATGATTTTTTCCTCTATAGACTCTCCTTTTGGAAGCTCATTCATTCTGCAACTACTGTCTTTTTGATGAGTCCCTTCAAAATCTGTTATCTCTAAAAAGGGGGAGATACAAAGACATTATCTCAGATTGTCATTGTGGAGCATCCTTTCCTCTTGAGAGGAACAGAGCAAAGCTAAGCACACCCAGCCTAGAGGCAGACTCCTGGCTCAGCACATAGGTGATATGAACATTGGAAAACTCTCTTTCTCTCTGACCAAGTTTTCTTCTCTATAAAATAAGGATAACAGTTGTACCTGCCACACTGGATTATGGAAGGGCTCAAATAATTTATGTAAAAAGAGTTTCCCATGGCCAAAACTGGAATAATCTGAGCAACAAATTGTATGATAGCATTGGATTACAACCCAAAGAATAAAGTAAAATATCCATTGTGATATAAAGAAATTATTGCATACATAAATAAATGATGAAGAAGTTGGAGTGGGAGGACAAATCTTTGATACAGAAGAATCCCAAATATTTGTAGATATTATGTCCTCCAATAGGTGGAGCTTAATACCCCTTCCCCTTGAGTATGGGCTAAACTTAGCAACTTGCTGCCATAGAGTACCAAAAAGGGGGGAAAAAAACCCCAGTAAGTTTTTATTTTACAAATCTGGCAAGCACTATCCTTACCAAGTGATCAAGGTTGACATCACCAATGATAAATCATGAGCATGTTCTGCCTGATACGGTGCTATGACAAGTACACTTCAGTTCTGTGGTTTTCTCAGAAACACAACCCCAGCCTAATGAGAAAATGTCAGCCAAACCCAAACAGAAACAATCCACAGGATTCCAAGAGTATTCTTTAAAGTGTTAAGGTCAACAAAACCAGAGACTGAAACACTGTCACTGGTAAGAGTGTATGTTGACGAAATACAACATGGTACATTGGACTGCATCCTCTAATAGTTAAGGAGCTTTAGTGGAAAACTTTAGAATCCAAATAAAGATTTTACTTAATACATTGTACCAACGTTAATTTTCTAGTTTAATCAATGTACCATGGTTATGTAAGACATTACCATTAAAGGACCCTGGGTGAAGAGAATGAAGAAACTGTGTCTTCACAACTTTTATGCACATCTGAAGTAATTCCAAAATACGATAGAAACATTTCTATATTTTAAAAAAGTGTGTTCATTGCCACATAGCAAGTACTCAGTAATTCTGTCATGACTGTTTCCCTTTGGTATCTAAACAACCTCGTCTCAGCTGCAGGTGAACACCAATCCTCACTCTGTTCACTGTTTACTTGATGAGTATCTTGGTTTTTGAGTGTCAGCATGGTGTTCCTTTCAACTCTTGATCTCAACAGTGATTTTTCTAGCCTGTTTCTGTAACTCCTACACATCATCAACTGCAATACCTGTTTTTCCATTCTAGCTAAGTACAGCCACATCTCAGACTGTGAACACTTGTAACTACCTTATTTCTGTCAACTTGAAATTTCCTCTTCCCTTGACACCATCTTTACGCTTTCCTAATCCTTTCTTCACTCTCACCGTGATCTCTAGTCCCTTGAGAACACATTGTTCTTTTTCAGTCCATTAGCCCTGGACCTCCAAATCAGGATTTCAGGAATATTTTGCTTGTACCTTAGAACTGCTCACTTTATTAGTAACTGCCTCCCTGATCCATATGCCCAAAGCACTTTCTTTCCCTGATTAGCAGTCCTGCTAAAAAAGTGCCAAAACTGAAATAGTTGACCTCACCACAAATTTTTACCATGTCTATGGCAGAGAATTACCTGCACCACTGTCATCTTCCCTTCCTTCTCAGTAAGAGAACTCTGACTTTTCTCTGGTCACACTGAGGGAAAGAAGGCTACATTTCCCAGCTTCCTTCATGGATAGGGTAGCTAATATAAATTCTGGCTAAATTTACATGAAAGCAAAACTTGTGTGCAATACTTCTTGGAAGGCTGCTTAAAGAGATTCAGTGCAACTCCAAGGAGCCTTTGCCCTTCTGATTTCCTTCTGCCTAACCAGCACATGCGGATGTGATAAAGGGAGATCCAGTAGCTATCTTAAACCATGAAGACAGAAGCCCAAACTGGGACAGTGAAGCAAAAACAGAATAAGCTAAGGTCCCTCATGACTCGGAGCCACAAGTATTGAGCCAGCAGACAAGCTTTTGTCTGCCTACCCCTGGACTTTTTTTATATAAGAGATAGCTTTCTGCCTTGGTTAACCCATCTTGCTAATATCTGCCCCACCCCTAATATGCTGGTATCCTCATCTTCTCAAATACAATGGTATTATCTTCCACTTGACTGAAAATAGTCTGATACAATCAATTCTATAGTAATTCAATGAATGCAATAATTTCTTCAGCACACAAGCATAATCTATTCACTTCTAAGGAAAATAAATCAAACTACTACTTCATTCTTTTTCCCTTTTTAAAAAAGTTTATTGTTTTACATCTGAAAAGAGTAGCTAAGGCTTGCTTTAATTCATTACCAACCTCTTATTATTTGAATCTTCACAGTCTGAATTTAACTATAGCAGTTTTATGTGTACAAATGTTCTGTTAAGAAACTTTCCTTCCTTGATGCTTACCTTAGCTTCTGTAATATTGTACTCTAATTATTTTCCTGATTTCTGATTAATCTGGGTCTCCCCTCTTCTATAACTCTACAGACATTTTTATAAGGTTCAGGCTGTGTCCTTCCTCCTTCTCTATCCCTCTTATCATCTCATCTAATCACTTCACTGGGTGTGACTCAATGTGTAGCTTAGATCTCTTTCTGACTTCCTGGCCCAGATTTTCAATGGTATAATTTGTACAGTATGTAGTATAATTTAATTTTTAAGTATCCTATCAGGACCTTGAATTGTCTTTGAGCATAAAAATGAGTCATTTTCCCTAAGTCTAATGATTCTCTATCATTTTGTTAACATCTCCATCACCATGCTTCCAGTATAGCCCAAATGCAAATCCTCACCTCTGTCCCTCTGCTCCACCACAGTAGCCAGCTCCCTTGCACAATGGAGTCATTTGCTTCTGTGCCTACAACCCAAGACTCTTTACATTATACTTAGGAACTCAGCTAAAGTGGCCTGCCAACTCCCAGTAAGAAAATAAAGAGTAGGAAAGAAAAAAAACTACTGTAGATAGGACAGGAGCCTGCAGGAGAGACTAGTTGTAAGAATTCAGAGAAGTTTCAGAGTTAAAAACAAACATGGGTGCAACAAGCAAGGATTTGGGCTGGTCAGAGGCAGGAGGCAGGGAGTCATTTGTTCATCATTTAGCTAACTGTGCTAGAGGGAGCAGCTCCATGTAAAGTTAAAGCATCTGACTAAATGATCTCTATTTCACTCCTTCCTGGTGGGACCAGTCTGTGTGTTCCTGGCTTTGAGTCCAGGAATTTGATGTCTCTGATCTGAAAAGAACCAGAAACAGTGTATTCTATTGAGTGTCCACGGGCCATCTGAATTTGTATCGTGGGGAGGGCTATTAAAAATTAGATTTCTGAAGACACCTCATATGCACTGAATCAAAATTTGTAGGCTTGAGAATCCTGTTTTTAACATTGACCTCTGATGATCTGTATGTACATTAAAATGTAAAACCATCCACATATCAAAAAAAAGACTATTCTTGTCACTTATGGTTTAGAAGTTTACAGAATCAATGGTAAAAGATACAAGTTAACAGATTTTGCCTTACATATAAAGAAGACTCTCTAATATCAAAAGATGCCTAGAAATGGAATAGGCTGATTTAAAATATGATGATCTAAGTGAAAATTATCACTTAGAATTTATGCTGAGAAAGTAGTTAAAAATTCTGATGTGTTATACTTTTTCACTACTAAGTTTGCTTCTCCACTTCTTAGAGTCTCTGCTTCTGTTAATTTTTCATGTTAGATGATATATTTCATGACCCCTATTTTATGCTTGAAGAAAACAAAGGTGCAGAGACCATCCTGTGCAAGTCTCTTAGTGATAAAATGATCTCATGTATCTTGAGTGCTGGGCCAGGATTTTGCCCCTAGCCCAAGAAGTTGGCTTTATTCTCCACTTAGGGAAATGAAAATATTCAGATAACTTCTTTTAACCCTTGATATATGAAATTTTTTATTCAGAATTATATTTTTATTTTTTTATTCAGAATTACAGCTTCACCCTCCTTTCACATAAAGCTGGGCTTCCTGCTGCTTGTGGAATATCCACCCTCCACTGCTTTCAACTACATATTTGTTGACATTTTAGGGTGTGGGAACCTAATTTAGGGACTTGGACATAAAGATTTAGAATCGAGACTAAAATACGTATTTCAGAATTAGGTTAACATAAATTCTCACTAAATGAGTATCTATTTCCACAAGTACTAATTTCCATTGCTTTTAAGACACTTCCCTTCCTCCTTATTAAATCAACTGACATGTAGAAAATCTAAACTAGCTCTGAATACCGAGTTACTGCACTTTGAATAGGAAAATTTACCTTCTTGCCAAGAACCGTGTATGGTTTGAAATTTTACCCTATATTCAAGCTCACAAGTTAGCTAGTCAATTTCATGGATGCCAGAAGACATATGATTCCTAGGTCAGAGGCAAAGGGCAGTTTCTTACTTACAAGAGCAACAGCATTTATGTCAGTTCCCCACAAGGCAAGACAAACATCTTCAGTTTCCTGCAGTTCCAGGAAAGAAACCCTGAAGCTGGGGACTCCAAATCTAATGGTGGCACACACACTTTGCCCTGAAGAGAGACACTGTCTCTATCTGCTAAGACTGTTCACGGTACAAACACCCTTTGAAAGATTGCTTAGAACAAAGCAGTCGGAGCCTCTGCTTGCAAAATGTGCAGAAACACAAGAGACCCACGGAGAATTGTCTCCAGCACTTACCGTGACTGGTTTGCCTGTTCTTTCAAGTAAAATTTTCATTCTTCTCTTGACAGCCTGTCTGTTCTTGACTGCAGATACAACGGGTACTTGAAAGGGATAGCGTGGCAAATCAGAACAATTTTCTATCCCCAAATTACATTATTCTGACTCTCCTTGGAAATAACTCTGAAATCCTGACATTAATACTCTGCTCCAAACCCTTTTAAAAGGCAGTGTACCATGATGTTCAAGATTCAGGGCAGAGTCCTGAGTTTGAGTTCTGACTGGTTCCTTGCTGGATGTGATAGGAACTAATTTAAATTTTCTGTGCCTTAATTCCCTCCTCTGTGAAAAGACAATATAATGACTTGACTTTACAGGATCTTTATGAGAACCAAATGACAGAATAGATGCAAAATGCTCAGCACTGGCACATGATAATAAGTGTTAAAGAATTGTTAGCTCTTATTGTTTTGGAAGTCTGCATTAGTTAGGCTGAAGGCCAGGCTGGTATAATGAAGAGATTTAAAAAAAAGCATTGTTTCAAGATGGACATTTGTCTCATGTAATGGGTTCTGCTCCACAAAGCCACTCAGGCTGGTGAGGCAACTCTTCTCTCTTTTCCATCTGAATTTTGAAGCCATCAAGAGATGAGAAAAAAGTATAATCTGAGAAGAAATGTCATTATTACTAGAAACTATAACTTCAGACAAGAGTCAAAAGGAGATTTTCCACTCTATCTCCCCAGTCTCCAATCAGGACCTTGGAACCGACTATTCTGGAATATTTTGAGTGGGCAGAGCCAGTGTCAGAGAAGGAGATGTGATGACAGAAGCAGAGATGAGAGAGAAGGAGATTGATTTTAAGACACTCTGCTTTAACCTTGAAGATAGAGGGCCAGAGACCAAGGAATGCAAACAGCTTCTAGAAGCCAGAAAAGGCAAGGAAACCAATTCTCTCCTAGTGCCTTCAGAAAGATTGCAGCCCTCCCAACACCTTGATTTTAGGACTTCTAATCTCCAACACTAAAAGATACTAAATTTATGTCATTTTAAGCTACTCAGTTGGTGGTAATTTGTTATAGCTTCAATAGGAAATGAACACAGTGATTACAGACTTTTAAGAAGGTAGGAGAGGCATTTGGGAAAGAGACATTTACTCTACCATTATAATCATTTGTAGAGAAGAATAAAGAGCTATTTTCTGCTCCTCTCCATGGCCATTCTGCCAGGAAGGACCAGGATGGTCTGGGGATATTCCTCATTCCTCTTTTCCAACCTCAGATACATCTGGTTCTACAAAAGAGCCTCCACTTTATGAGTATGATAGTGGGGTCTGATGGGATCCAGCCTTGCTTTGGCATTGTAAAGAAATGTGGAAGAACACAGCCAACTCAGTTTCATTACAGCTTTGCCTTTTCCAGATGTTAGGTCATATCAGAAGCCAGGAAATACATTGCTTACAGCCCTGCATGTGTTTCTGAAGAAGGGTCCTGATAAATGGCCTGGTCTTTGCAAATAACCCTAAAAATTGGCCTGATTCCTAGAAGAAAAATGGCTTTACTGAAGTAAGTTGAACACAACACAGGTAGTGTCAGTTATACATCTTTGTTCTGCACTTAAAATGAACAAAACTACTTCGAGGATGCTTTTCACAGTTATGCTCCTAAGGTGTTTGTGTAGGGGAGGAAAAAACAATTTTGTAATTAATCTCTTATCATGGTGCTATCATGCAGTAGGGCCTAAAAAAGACCATTAAAAGAATAGGTGACCCCAAACTGTCTTTTTCCTGAACACAGTACAGCACACATCTGTTCAGTGCTTTATTTGCACAGCAATTTTACATCTATTTCCACAATTGATTCTGACTACTACTCTATAAGTTTTCAACAAAGAGCCTTTGTTGAAAAGGAAGAATCCAAGAGCAGTCAGTACCAAACGACTATAACTGGTGGCATCAAAGATGGTGCGCAAGTCATATGCCCTCCAAATCAAAATCTAAAAATATTTTGGGGGTGGTCTTTGATAGGCTACAAGGGTTGAACATTGGTTTAGCTATGTGCATCAGGCAGTTACAATTTCCCTTCAAATTCAGATGCTAAACTGTGGGCTAATACTCAGATACTAAGGCAAGGTTCCTATTGTGGAGTCTATTGAGGAATTACTATTGAAGACTTATTATTCCTACAGTTGAGGAAATTGAGGTTGAATGAGAAATAATTAATGCTCTACCTAAAGTGCCCTCATTTTTCAAGTAAATTATATAACCAGACTTAACAATGATTTAGCTATTTGACTGGCCAATCTTTCAGGAGTTTTCCCTCCTTGATTCAAGTGAGATATTCAATTAATTATCTCCCACTGAACATTCATGTCAGCTAAGACATTCAAGATATATGCTTTCCTATTGACAGAACTTCATCTTTCCTGGAAAATTAATGTTTGCCTCTGCACAAAGGTCATTAAAAAAATTTATTCTTACATTTGTGTATGTATCAAAGAAAAGTCCTTAACTGCAAATGGGACATTTAGAAAAGTTATAAGAACACCACAATTTAAAGCAAAAGCATGACCACACTTAAATAATAGACTCCCATGTTTTCTTTCAGTTCACAACTGCAAATCAATTGCCAAATATACTCTAAATCAGTTTAGAGTACAGAAAGAAAATTTGATTTCTGATTACCTTCCATGTTCTAGACATTCAATATGTACATTTCACTAGCCCTTTGGGGTTTTGGGGTTTGCTCTTAGTTTCGAAGTAGCATCATTTGTTGAAGAGTACTAGGAAAAACAGTCTTATGAGATATATTATGGCATTTACTGTAGGGATTGTATTTAAGTCCCTTGGAAAAGATCCATTTGCTTTTTTTAGTATTAGAACTGGAAAACAGCATGCTTTCTCCTCTAACTGTAATTGACTCTCTGTTTTGAACACCAGGAAGTATAAAACCAAATCAGGGCACAAGTAGAGCAACGATTTATGTCATTAACAGACTACATATTTGTGCTATATTTTCACCTCTCCCTAATGTGCACTAAACTTCTACTCAATTTATATTTTCTCTGCTGTTACTCTGCATTTATTTTTCTGTTCATACTATGCCATTTTATTTAATGTGTTCTTTTAATCCAATACATTTTACTTTTCGGAGTGTTTTGAAATAAGAACAAAATAAAGAATGTAAAAATGGAAGAAAAATAATTCTGGTTCCAGCTCTGATTACTAGAAGCTGTGGTACCAGATATAACTGAATATGAATGTTAAAGGCTCTTTCAGCATCAGTTTGGAATACATGTCAACAAAGTTTACAGTAGCTAATTTTTTTTTCATTTTATAATGGTGCCAGTGCACACATTAGAGGATCTATGTTCTTCAATCATCCTTAATTGCTTCAGTTAAAAATTCATGAGTATCTAAAGGTTTGACATAACCATAAAGATAGTTATGTATGGGGAAATTGACCAAGATGGCAACATAGGAGACTCCTGAATTACCCTCCTGCCATGGACACATCTACTCTATAGCTACACACAGAGAAACTACCTCCAAAAGAAATCTATAAACTAGAGAACTCCTACATGTCAGGTGAATGAGATAATAGCCACATTAAAATGGGCAGGAAAGGCTGAGACACTCTTGCCGTAAGCCCCACCCTCAGCACAGCATCACACAACTCGGAAGGAACTCTCAACTTCCAACTTCTTCCTGATGAGCAAGAGGTTTGGATTCTATATTTAGTACCACACCTTTTAAGACTCCCAACTGAGGGATGGACCCCTCCTAAAGCCAATGAGGCTTGTATCTGCAAGACTACAGCAAATGAGGGAGCAGTTATTAAATGGCATGAACGCTCTCTTCTAGGGATATTCCCCCAGGGATCAGGGTAGAGAGCAGGAAGAATCATGCATCTCCTAGCCTTGCTCTGAAAGGGTTCATCTGCATACTTTGAAAGCTGCTGCCTGAGGCTCAGGTTTCTAATTTAGCACAAATATAGGGGCTGGCTGTGATCCTCCTTGGAGACCAAGAATATCACAGGCACCTCATGGACTCTCTGAACCCCACTTCAAGTCACCAGTATCTCCCTGGAAGGAGCTTGTACATGTGTCTGTGCTCCAGCTTTTGCAGCTGCTGCCCTAGTAGCAAGTCCATGGTTACTTGGTGCTCATAGCTAATGGACTTCCATTCACAAGTCCAACAAGACTAGCAATTAGGAATGCCTCCCTGTGACTATACACTTAGGCCCAGTACAGATAACAGGATAAAATAATCATCTCCCAGTTTCTCTCTGAAAGGGTATTGACCACATTCTTAGCTGCTGCCTCAGGGTTTAGCTTCCCTTCAGCCTGAATCTAGGCACTGAATGCAATCCTCCCCTGTAGGACATTGACAGGTTTCAACTCATGTCAATAACTAAGAATAAAGAAAGATGTATGGACAATAATAAAGACTTGAGAGAAAACCAGAAGATCAGGTTAACTGATGAAGCTCATCTCATATATGAGACTACTCTGTCAAGACTAGAAAAGGTGGCTCTCTTATCTAAGGCACAGAAATCAACAAGAGAGACAAGAAAAATGAAGAAATAGGAATATGTTTCAAACAAAGGAACAAGATAATTTTCCAGAAACAGATGGTCATGAAATGGCTATAAGTAATTTACCTGGCAAAGAGTTCAAAATTATAAAGATACTCACCAACATCAGACCAATGCATGAACAAAATGAGAATTTCAACAAAAAGAGAGAAAATATTTAAAAAGTACCAAACAGAAGTCATAGAAGTGAAGAAAATAACTGAACTGAAAAAATTCAATAGAGGGGTTCAGTAGAAGCCTAGATCAAGCAGAAGAAAGGACCAGCCAACTCAATGATAGGGCAGTCGAATTCATCCAGTCAGAGAAGTAAAAAAAAAAAAAAAAAATCAAAAAATGAAAAAGAGTACCGATAGCTTAAGGAATTTATGAAATACCCTCAGTAGACACATTATAGGGATTTTGGGAGAAGGAGAGAGAAAAAGGCTGGAAAGTTCATGCAAAATGAGATTAATAAACAAGAATGATCTCAAACAACCAGAACCAGGAAGCCTGTGGAGCTCCAAATAAGAAGACTCCAAAGAGACCCACACTGAGACACGTTATAATTAAGTTGTCAAAAATTAAAGACAGAGAAAGAATCTCAAAATTGGAAAGAGAAAAGTAACTTTTTACATACAAGGGAACCCTTATAAGACTATAGAAGCAGATAGTTCAGCAGAAACTTTGCAGGCCAGAAGGGAGCTGTCCTGTGCACTGTAGAATGTGTAGCTGTATCCCTGGGCTCTAGTCATGTCTTGGTTCACCGTGCTATTACAGAATACCATAGACTGGGTGGCCTAAACGCCATGCATTTGTTTCTCACAGTCCTGGAGGCTGGAAGACGATGATTTGACCAGAATGGCAGCATGGTTAGAGTTCTTCGTAAGGACCCTCTTTCCAATTTAGAGGTGACTGTCTTTTCATTGTATCCTCATTTGGCAAAGAAAGAGCCAGAGCTAGCTCTCTTCCTCTTTTTATAAGGCCCTAATCTCATCATAGGGGTGCCTGACCTAGTTTCCTCCCAAAGGTCCTATCTCCAAAGTCTACCACATCAGGCATGTGAATGAAAGAGGTGTAAGAACATATAGATTTTGGACTGACACGTTCAGTCCATAAAATTCCACTAGATCCCAGTAACACTATAATACCAATTGTGACAACCATAAATGTTTCCAGATATTGCCAAATGTCCCCTAGGAGGCAAAATAAGCCCCCAGTTGGAAATCACTGCTTTAAAAAATACTACTACTATGTTGGGAAAGACAACTAGCTTAAACATAGTTATATAATTTTAGATTTGAAGGGAATCCTAGGAGTTCTTCTGTGTTTTGGGGTCCCACACTGAATTTAGAGTAGGAAGACCAGTTTTACTACTGGGTACAATTTGTTTTGCTCAAGTGGCAAATTCAATGTATTATTAATATTCCATTTTTCAACAGCACAGACTTCAGTTAAGCAAAATCTCAGATTCCACGTCTAGATTGAGTCTTTGCTGATGGGGTGGAAGTGGGAAGGAATCAGTACTTTTCTCTATTACTGTGACTACAAACTTAGAAAAGATGAGACTAAACTATATGGAGGCTCCAATATATTCCCACATCAGGGACTGTGCCAGTCTATAAACATCACTTCAAGATAAATTCCCTTCCTTCTACTCAAAGCTTCTCTACCATCTAGCTAGCTAGCTAAATTCTGGAGGGGCTTGTGTTTAACATTCAAGAGCAGTAGGTAAGTTTACAATATGTTCCACAGATTTGGGGAGAGACTTTCTCACTGCAGTATTAGTGGAAAATGTTTTACTAATAATATTGACAATGGGGGGCAGAGCAGGCAGGAAGAGAGAGCCAGTATGTGCAATTAATCAGGTATTTGCTTTTCAGCAAATGTTAAGCAACAATGATCTACTAAAGCAACCACTTAGTAGAGTTGTTACCTCACTGTTAAGAGAACTCTGAAGCAAAACACATATATTAAGTACTTAAAAACTCATTTCGTGTTCATAGAGCCTCTAGCATTATTAGAACATGATGGCCTAGAAGCATCTCAGTGTCAACACCAGTTATTTATGGTAGCTAATATTAATAGCCTGAGGCCCTGGCACAGGGCCAGTGAAAGGGCCATCTTTTCCGCCTCTACAGACAAAAGGAAAAGCCTGTCTCTCTCACTTCTAAGGGGAATGATATCCATCGCTTTCCGCTAAACATGGTCTGCTGCCCTACAGCTGCCACCACCACCTCTCTTCACACACAGGCTAATATTTCTTCTACACCTACTATGTGCCAGACACTACCTCCACATAATTTATCTTAGTTAATTTTTACAACTCAATATGTTTAGGCACTATTGGGGAATATAAGGAAAAGCATTATGATGCCAAGTCTATTTAGAGTTCTTTGTGCTCAAAAAAAAATTTCTTTCATTTTTTAAAAAAATTCTGATTTTTACTTTATCTACTTCCTTAATTGATTTTTTAAAATGTAACAGATGTGCTCCCAAAATTTGGAAGCAAATTGCAATTTTCTAAATTGACTCACCTTTGAAATGTTTTAGTGCAGCTCAATATTTAAGACCCATGAAGTACATTCGCCTTTGATAAAGAAAATATCCTTTTTAGCCGCCCTTTGATTTTTAACTCTGAATTTTTATTTAGGAATTTCCTCACAGATGGACATATATGCTCTCAAGCCATCAGTGAAATCTAAACCAGCAACATATTGTATTTTTACAGTGATATAGTAAATTTAGATACTTGGTATAAGAATCAAATACTAACACTAATATTCAGATCAATCTAGCGGAAGGTATAGCTGTATGTCTTCAATGTTATCAGTTTCCCTTTGCTACTATAATATAAATTTCCATCAAAAGAATGGGTTGAAATAACACAAATTTATTATCTTACAGTTTTAGAGGTCAAAGATCCAAAACCAGTCTCACTGGGCTAACTAAAATCAAGGCGTTGGCATGGCCGGTTCCTTCTGGAGCAGGAAGAGAATCTACTTCCCTGCCTTTGTCAGTTTCTAGGGGCTGCCTGGAGTCTTTGGCTCAGGACTCCTTCACATCACCCCATTCTCCCACTTCTGTTTGTGACTGCTCCTCGTATCTCCTGCCTGCCTCTTGTAAGGACTCCTGGGATTACATTGGGCCCAACCTAATAATTCACGCCAATCTCCCCATCTCAAGATCCTTAACTTAATCACATCTGCAAACTCTTCTTTTATCCTGTAGGGCAATATATTCACAAGTTCTGGAGAAAAAGACTTGGGCATCTTTGATGGTCAGGGGAAGGGATTATTCATCTTGGTGCAATGCTGAAATAAACCTCAAACCAAATTTAGTAAAGAATGACAGACAGCTAACTCATTGCCTAAGCCAGTGTAAGTAAATAGATAGATCCAGAAAAAATTCACTTAGTGATTAATTTTAATCCAATATACTAATACAAACCTGGGACTTTCCATTGTTATATTAAACCCAGGACAAAGACTTCCTGAAAAGATTGAGACGCCTTGTAACTTGTTCCATGGAAATGAAATGAAAGCTAAAATGTTATCCAGAAAACCCAGAACTTTGCTGCATTTATCAGATATTGATAAGTAACAATACAGGAGGACATGGTCTTTGGGTTCTTTCTTAGATTGATTAGCTTGATTTGAACCATTACTTCTACCCGTACCCTATTTATTAACCAATGCTGTGCGTTTATGCAAAACTGATTTGGGATTAGAGTATCACACAGATATTTTAAATATTCTGCTTTCACCACCCTGAGTGAACTTGCTTGGACGTTTTTCTTGGTAAGCAAAGTGTACTTTAAAGAATACAGTTCTATTATCTTCCCATAGGTGTAAAAATAATTATAAACCATATAGAGTATTGACTGCGCTTGTTCATTCAACAAATATGTAAATAGTTCCTGTTAAGATAGGCACTACATACTGTCTTAGAGACATAAAGATAAGTTTTATGTTTTACTCTAAAAGTTAAGCGTAGGCTTTTATCTCCTCCTCATGATTCCAAGCAGGCTTGTGTCTGCTTCAATCAAGAGAGTTCAATGGAAGTGATGCACAGGGACCATCCAAGGCTGTCAGAAAAAACCAAGAGGCCAGAAAAGCTACTGAATGTTAGGTAGAATATTTATTCTTAGCATCTTGAGCTGCCGTATAAGGCAAAGGTATGAGGAAGCCCAGGTCACATGGAGAGACCAGTCCCAGTTGTAGCCAGCCTCAAAGTCATTCTAGCCTGGGCACCAGATATGAGTGCAGAAGTCTCAAGATATTCCCACCCCTGCCATTCAAGTCACCTGAAGCTGCCTGTCTGGGTATTCTCAGCTGAGGCTCCCTACACCACAGAGCAGAGAAGACAACCCTGTCAAAAGCCCTGACCCATGGGCTCTGAGTACAATGACATGCAGGTGTTTTATGACACTAAGTTTTGGGGTGGTTTGTTACACAGTAACAGATAACCAGAAAAGTCTTCAAGGTTGACTAAAGATTAATATAATGAGGTTGTAAATGAAACTTTTTGTGTTAACCAGGAATTACAACTAAAGCTGGAAAACTGATGTGTGGGAAGCATATCAGTTATAATGAGAGCTGCCTAAAACTGGGGCACTTAAGCAGCAGCAGAATAGGTCAGTATGAAGCTCAAGAGTATTTTTTAAAACTGCCCAGGTGATTCTAATGTATTGGTAGGTTTGATTATAAATGTAAAAATCAGCTCAGAAAAGCTGCCTAAGGACTAGGCTCAGTGGTATGGACTAAAAACACTTGAGAGGGTAAATGTTAGACTTAGGCTGGAAGTATGACATCCTAGCCCTGGTCTTTTGCTTGCTAACCTTACAAACTTGGCCTCTTGGTCTTAGATTCTTGTCTTTAGAATGCACTAGTGATAAAACACCTAGTCTCTGTGACTGCAGTGAGGAATGAGATAATCCACATAAACCATGAAATGTTTCTGATTAATGTTTAAGTGCTCAAAAATGAGCTGCTATTAATGTAAGGGTATCTTGGAAATTCATGCTGAAATAAGGCCATGTAATAAAGTCCTTTTAGGTTTTTCAAGCACTTTATAAATGTATTTTATTTCAGCTACATTTTAATATCCAAACTATCATGCCAGGTTGATCTGTTTATCAGATTTTTCTGAATATCAGGAAAAGCTGTGTTTTGCCTGAGCAACTAGACTGTTTTCATTTTGCCCTTATTTTAATTTGGCTGCTATGAATCTTGTGGTCAATTTCTCTCTCTGCTTTGGCTGTTAGAAAACTAATGTGTCCCAAATCTCAAAACTAAATAAAACCAGCTTTATTATTTTCTCTCCTTTTCTTTTCCCTTTCTTCCTTAAAAATCTCAGCTTTGACTTCATACTATTACATAACATCTCTATACACTTTACATAACATTGTACATACTTTTGTAAAAGTATCTATATTTTTGCAAATTGACAAGTACTTTGTGGAATGGGACTAGCATCAGTTAATTACATTAGAAGTACTTTTCTATGGTGAGATCCAGACAAATAGGTAATTGGTTACTTAAAAAATGCAGTTAAATGTGGGGAGTTGTGAAAACATGTATAATACACCTTATTTTTATTTTAAAACCTATAAATGTCCATCTTTTAATTTCTCTTTTGATATAAAGCCAAACCCTTGTCTTTAAAATAAATCTACTGAAGGAACTTGTCACTCTCTTTCTTGTATCCATCGTATGTGTAATTAACTACTAGACCCATCTTTTTAAAATAGAATGAGAACTCATAGATGCTCATAAAGCAGAGTACAGAGTCTCTCTAGGATGTTATTATTTTGTTCCCTAATCATTAAAAACTTTCTTGTCCACACATAATTCAACAGCATTTTTTAGTAACTCCCTTTCTGAAAATGTTTTAAAACTTTTAACCAAAATTTTCATAGGCACAGCAAATTTTTTTCTTGTTGCACTTACTTCATTACAGGTTTGAGATGAAGAAAAATGAATCTCAGTCACGGCACAGCTTAACTGGTAGAAACAGAAGTACATGATACCTATTAATTGTGAATGGTCTGTGTTCTAGAGCTATGTTTTAGACAGAATAGAGAGTTCTGTAAAGATTGTTGACATAGAAAAATGAAGAGACCTATAAAATGTGTAGTTCTATATAGACCTATAAAATATACATAGCAATGAGAACAGAGGTATCCACATATATACACATATGGAGGAACATGAGTGGTTTATCATGGGTTAGTATGTGTGTGGATGTCTGTGTGTGTAGACACGCATGTGTCTTCCCCTAAAGACTATTTCTCTTCTCTTCCTCTCAAGGTCCTGGTCTTGCAAGGACCTGGCAATACCCTTCAAAAGCTGGTAAAACCCAAATGGTTGTCATACCCCAGAATTAATGCAACTTTAGTTTTTATATTGGTATCAGATAGTTCAGAGGGAGTTTCCTAAGTTGACACTTGCTGTTCTTTAATATGTCTGGAAATATTTTAGATGTTTTTCCCCAAAGTGAAAAAGAAAAAAGTTCCAATAGGGCAAGCTTGGTAGGGCGCCTTCCTCTTCATGGTTCATTGTGCTCTCAAATTATAAAGTAAATAATTCTCCATGTAGGGGATTAACTTCATGAAATAATGGGTCTCCTAAGGCTGGCAGATAAATTTAACTATGGCTGAGTAATGAAAAGTACTCAATATTAAGGGAAGAGTTTGAAGTGCTGCCCTCTCTGCAGCCAAGCATGTCACACAGCAGCACGTCCTCTGAGACTTCCTGTGAGGCTCACAGAAAAGGTAAGTAGTGGGAGTGTGGGAGGAAGAGCCCTGCTGATGGCGTGAGGTTCTTCGAAGTGTACACACAATGAAAATCACACATGAAATTAAAAACATTTAAGGCAAAGATTTTATCTAATACCCCGTCAATTAATCAGGTTACACTTGTAGAAATGCATAATGTTTTAAGTTTAAAATATCGTGGAGTTTGGACCAAGAATATGCACCCACAGAATGCTGGAGAACAAACAGCCAAGGGTAAAAAGGTAATTTAAAAGAAAGTTGCCCAAGGTTTCCAAATAATAAGGCACTCTTGCCTTTTCTCTCCTAAACTTTAAGGTACATATAATCTCTAGATCCCTGTAATCCACTGCCTACCTTAATGATCAGCATGATGAACTGAAAAAGACATTTATAGAAATATGATTTATTGAACCCTATTAAGTTGAATCACAAAGTTCAACTAGATGAGCACCAGTCTCAGCTCTGACATGACAGTGTGGTCACATTGATTATTACATGATTCTGAAAACTGTAGGGCTGCATGTCTAACAGACTGTGTTTTACTAGTTTTAATCACAAAGTTCTCAGGATTTATCATAAAAGCTCTAACCTAAGATTTATCCAAAGCTCTATCTTCTATTGCAGTTCTCAGTGTGTGAAGATTCTACGGGTGATATATCCCCATTAATAATGTCTTTCTATTAATTATAAGTTAGCATAAATATCCCAAAACACTTTAAACAAGGGGAGAAATGTGAAGTGTTTAGACAAATTACATACAAAATAGTCAAACATCTTTTTTTTTCTTTCCCTGTGACCAGAGGATTAATGGCTAATGTTAAGTATTCATATAAGGCAGAGTTGAACATTATTTACAGAAGGAATGTTAACCAGATGAATAATTCATCTTATTTGGATCAGAGCATAATGAATTAGTCATGGACTGAAGACTGAGAGTAACCTGATCTTAGCTCTCAGAATTTTAAAGCATGAAAATACCTAAGAGCATCAGTCTGCAAAGCCTGTTCTTACCTCCTGGAAAACTCACCAAAGGATCCAATGGGATACAGGGGATTAATACCAGAACTCAGATTCAAATTACTTTTTATATGAATAGGGAACAAGCTATGCTTTACTGATATTAGGTCCACTCTTTGAGTCTGATGCCACGGTTCTTAGTGTATTTCAAAAGTCACAAGTCAGGGACTGCACTGGAGTGTCCAAAGGGCTGGGAGGGCCCGGCAGAACCCAGTGGCATCCTTAGAATTTAGAGATGCACTGCAGTTTCCCTATGAAATTTTCTTTTTAGAATATTCTTCTAGATGTCAGAATAATTTATCTTGATTTTACTAATAGACTTTATTGCTTTTGTTTATATTCTAATATTTTATCCACATTTTCCCTTAACTCCTTAATAAATAAATCTGAAGATGACAAATTAAGACAGTACAACAAAGGAGTCTTTAATTTCCCATCTGTTCTAATGAAGTGCTCCAAAATATCTTTACAACTTGCAGTTTAAAATGCTATACTTGAGCTTTATCACCTTTTTGAATAGATGTTATACTTTGTTTGAGCTTGAGGTTCTCTTGTGTCTTTAAAAATGTTCTTAGAAGTTCACATAACAAGAAAAAAAACTAACTATGGATGGTGAAGGATGTTAACTAAGATGTATGCTGGTGATCATTTGGCAGTATATGAAAATATCAAATCATTATGTCATACACCTGAAACTAATATTATATGTCAATCATATCTCAACTTACAAAAAAGAAAATATATATTATTGTACCATCTTCTGAGGCCTGAACAATTTTGCAACTGGCAGACCATCTCATTATATTTAGATTCTTTAAAGGAAGATCCAATTTGGCATGTGTGTTGAAAATACTTCATTTTTAAGACAAACCAGAAAACAAGATATAAATATGCAACTTTTGCCAAAAATATGTAAATAGTCCACAGCCTTAGGTTGTCCTGGAGGTGGCTCTTCTTCTTCTTATGACATTTACAGAATGAGCTGCTCATAGATATATTCTGTGTATTTATTAACGTATTTTAAAAAATGCCGTCCGTACCTTTCATTATACTGTGCTGTCAAAAGACTAACCATGAATGCTGCCAGTTGTTCAGGGACAGGCTACAATTGTCCAGATCTTCTTTGCTGAATAGTAGGAGAAGATTCTTTGCTGATAAAAAGTTAAAAATCAGAGAGTTGTCCATTTTGATAGCTGTACACAATAATCACCAGGTAATTAGTATTTGTTATATCCAGGACAGAATTTGCAATAATGGACTCATATTTGATATTTAATTAATTTATTCCATTTACTACTTCATTTTGTTCATGTTTTCCAATTATTTTGATTAATTCTTCTAAGTTTTTTGAATCTTTGCTTTTCCCTAGAAACCTTTATAAAAATAGATCCAAACTGGCAATTTGTTTAATGATTCTATGATTTTTATGACACTTCCATTATTCGAAGGACACCATTATTTTTCTCACGCCCTCTGAAGGCAGACCTTTATCATTTATAAATGTAATTGTATGGAAAAACCTGAAAAACCTGGACTGGATCACTGATGGAAGAACCAAGTGGCACTTGGAAGTCTTGGAGTGCTGAGGTTTTATTTTTATGCCGGTGGGCTCAGAGGGGAGAAATCTCTCAAGGACTGAGCCCCGAACAAAGACAAGGGGAGCAATATATATCTTTTTGCTCCCATATCTGCAACATTTCTACATGCACAGCAAGCAAGCAAGGGGGAGTAAGTTTAGGGAGTGAGCTTAGGGAGTGAGTGCCTTGAGGGCAGTAGGAGTGGTTAGAACAACAATGTGGGGGCCAGTCCACTGTGGTTTGAAGGGGTCCCTTTTTAATCTTTGACCTAGACTGAGTCCCCAGCCCAGAAGGAATATACTGGGGTCCCTAAAGAGTTTGGGGCTTTCTATGGTGTATTACTGCAATACTGCAGCTTATTTAGGGTGGTTCCCAAGGCTTGGAGCTATTCTCTTGTTCCCTTTTCTCTTATCTGGCATAGGTTCCCTGGGAGGCTTCTTAGACAAGGGGGAGGGCATCCATACACTAATTCAAAAGGGGAAAAGCCTTGAGTCCCAGGTGTGCAACGATCACGATCATGCAGGAGAGCCAGGGTCAGTAGGTCTGGCCACGGGAGGCCAGTTTCTTAGCAAAACTTAACTAAGGTTTCCTTTGAGGGTGTGATTCATTCGCTCCACTTTCCCTGAACTTTGTGTCCTGTGTGCAGTGTAGAGTTTTCAGGTAATGTTGAAAGATTTAGTTAAAATCTCTATTACATCTGCTACAAAGGCAGGTCCATTGTCACTGTGAATTGTAGATGGTAGGCTAAACTGGGGCACAATTTTTCTCAGGAGGACTTTGCTTACCTCCCAGCTTCATTCTGTCCTGGTTGGGAAGGCTTTGACCCACCCAGAGTATGTACATACTATCACTAGAAGGTATCTCTGAGTCCTCTGCTTGGCTGGACATCTGTGAAGTTGATCTCAAGGTCTTTAAAGGGGGCAACTCCCGCTCTTTGGACACTGGGCAGGGGTCATGGTGCAGATCAAGTGTTATTTCTGGCACAAGTCATACACTGATCACTTAATGCTCAGCATAATGCTGGCAACTGGATAATGTAGTATTGCTTTTTGAGGAGGCCTTCTAGTGCAGTTTTTCCTAGGTGGGTGAGCTGATGGTATTTGCTGACTAGATGCCTTCTAGTTGCAGTTGAGACAAATATGTGTTTGTCAGGCAGCATCTATTATTCTTTTTTAGTTAGGGTAGCTCCTTCAGCCATGGCCCAGTCCTTCTCTTTTTTAGTGTAAATGGGTGGAGGGGCCTCCACTGGGAGTGTTAGGGCCATAGTGAGGGAAGGAGCTTTATTTGTTTTTTATTGGCCACTGTTTTAGCTGCTTTACCTGCAAGCTGGTTCCCCTATGTTATAGGGTTGTTTTCCTTTTGGTGTTCTTTGCAATGCAGAATTGCTACCTTTTTATTTACAAAGAGATTGAAGGGCTTTTTTTAATATCTGGCAGGCCTAGGGCTGGTGCCTCTTCTAAAGCAGCCTTTATTTCCAGGAAGGTGGCTCTTACCTCTTTTGTCCAGACAGGGGTTTTTCGGTCTGGCCCCACCAGGAGACTGTAGAGGGGCCTTGCCATTGCTGAGAATCCGGGAATCCAGATTTTTGCAGAACCTGGCGGCCCCCAAGAATTCTTGCATGCTCCACCTCATCTGGGGCTGGGGCAACGAGTCAACAACTTTTTTATCTCTGGCCCTAGTGCCCTTTCTCCCTGGGTGAGGAGGAAGCCCAAGTTCTGGACTTGCTGCTGGCAGATTTGTGCCTTTTTCCATGAGGCTCAGTATCCTGAGTCTAACAGGAGTTGCAGGAAGGCCTTTGTGCCTTTTGCAGAATTTTCCTGGGTCTCACTGGCAAGGAGAAGGTCATCTACATACTGAAGGAGGGCACAGCACATGGCTTCCCTCAGAACGCTGGCAAGGTCTGCAGCCAATGCCTCTCCAAAGAGAGTGGGTGAGTTCTTAAACCCTTGTGGAAGCTGTGTCCACGTTAACTGCATCTGCCACCCCATATCCAGTTCAGTCCATTCGAAGGCAAACAAGAGCTGGCTTTGGGGGGGCCAGGCAGAGGCAGAAAAAGGCATCTTTTAAGTCTAGGCAAGTGAACCATTTGGCAGACCCCAGGATCTGGCCGAGGAGGGTGTATGGACTTGGGACTACTGGGTGTAAAGAAACAGTCACTTTGTTAATGGCTCACAGGTCTTGAACAGGCCGATACCCTCCTCCTGGCCTTTTGACTGGTAGAAGTGGGGTGTTCCAAGGTGACTGACACTCAATTAGAATGCCTGCCTCTCTGAGTCTGGTCAGGTGTTCCTGGATGCTTGCTCTCGCCTCTTGTGAGAGGGGGTACTACCACTGACTTTGTGGCTACCGGAATAGTTGCAGTCTTTTTCACTGAAGGGGGCAACAGGGAGGGTGACCACAGAGTGTTCTGCCCCTATGTCAACCAAAAAAGTCATGTTTTGTCCACCCACTTTCATTTTTTTAAATTAATTAATTAATTAATTTTGTTGTCATTAATCTACAATTACATGAAGAATATTATGTTTACTAGGGTCCTCCCTTCACCAAATCCCCCCCACAAACTCCATTACAGTACTGCCCATCAACGTAGTAAGATGCTGTAGAATCACTACTTGTCTTCTCTGTGTTGCACAGCCCTCCCCATGCCCCCCCACATTATACATGCTAATCGTAAGGCCCCCTTTCTTTTTCCTCCACCCTTATCCCTCCCTTCCCTCCCTTTCTCCCGAGTCCTTTTCCCTTTGGTAACCGACCCATCTCTATGCTGCTTAGAAGAGACTCACCTCAAACCCACCCACTTTTCATTTTAACCATGGGCTCATGGGGGCCAAGAGTGAGAGACCCCGGTCCTTGTCAGTCTGAGTCTGTTCCTGCCAGGCCAGTGAGCCTTTCCCTGTAAGGCTCCTTCTGGTAGCGACCGGGTTTCGGGGCTTTGCCTCATTTGGGGCAGTCATTCTTCCAATGCCCCTTCTCTTCACAGTAAGCACCCTAGTCCCTGGCTAGGGGAATCCTAGGCTTCCCCCCTCTTGGGAGCCGGCTTTTCTCTGCCTGTTGGTCATCTCTCTTTCTTTTAGGGCAGCTGCCAGGAAGCTGGCCCTCTTCTTCATTTTTCTTTTAGCCTCTCTGTCAGCCTGAACTTCTCTGTTTAGATACTTTGTTGGCAATTTTAATCAGCTGAGTGATATTCATTTCGGCAAAGCCTTCAAGTTTTTGGAGCTTTTGTCTGATGTCTGGGGCGGCTTGAGCTACAAATGTGTTGACCATTTGTTGGCTCCCTGGTGACTCAGGATTGAAGGGGGTGTAGATGCGATCAGCTTCACACAGTCTTTCATAATAGTCCCCAGGAGACTCTCCTGGTGTTGAGTGACTGAAGATACTTTGGTCATGTTCATAGGCTTTTTGGATCCGGCTTTGATCCCATGGAAGAGGGCATCCTGATATCGGCAGATCTGGTGCTGTCCCTCAGGGGTGGTGAAGTCCCACTCAGGGCGCTTCTTAGGGACAGTGATTTCAGCCCATGCACCCTGATCAAGGATCCCGGCTGCCTCTTCTCTTCCATTGTGAACAGGATGCAGAAAAGCTGTTGGCAGTTTCTTTTAGGTCAGCTGATGGGTTTGGAAGAGGGATTTCATGAGATCAACCAGGGCTTGTGGCTTTTCCAACAGGGGTGGGGTATTGTGGTTTTAATTGAGGAGGTCAGTCATGGAGAAGGGTTACTCATAAAGCATGGACCAGCCGAGCTGGATGATCCCATCTTTATTACATCTTTCAGGCTCCTGCATCTCTTGCACCAGCACCTGAAGGGTGCCTGCTCCTGGCCAAGGGTGCAGTATGGCTGCTGGTCCAGGGGAGAGTGGGTTCGCTGGTTCTGGAGTTGGCAGGAAGGCCAATGGCAGCAGGGTGTCCAGTACCAGAAGGCTGGGTGCTGATGGCCTTGGGGGCACATAAGGTGGGGGCAATAGTAGCTCTTCCTCTGGGTCACCAGCAAGAATCTACGGAGGCTCAGGCTTCTGTTGATTCTTTGTAGGCTTCTTTGTTGAGGCGACTAAGATCCTACCCTTTCCCTACCTATTGCAAGCAAATTGCATCCAAGGGGGAAGGGTCTGGGTGATTCCTAACTAGGAGTTAATATATGGGAACTGGTCAGGATGACCTGGATCTCCAGTGATGACCTGCCAGACCCGGAAGACTGTTGGGACATCTAGGGCCCCTTCTGGAGGCCATCCTATACTAAAGGTGGGCTATTCAGATTCACATAGTTTTTAACCTGTTGGGAGTTAATTTTACTCTGTAGTCTTTTGAAAATCCCTTCCTCAAATTTTTGATCATGGTGTCAAGAACTGTGGGTTTGCTGTGCCCTGACCCCATGACATGTCCATGTAATGGTGCCATGGCAACAAACATAGGAGAGGTGCCTCCTCTAGAGAGGGGACCAGTCAGATGCCCATCCGTTCATGCTTCTCTTGGAGACTTTGATCAGCCTTGACTAAGGTGCACCCATATAAGTCCCGGGCCAGGTCAGCTGAAGCTGAGTCACTGTTACATCATGGCAACCAACTGCGAATGCAATGAAGGGCCCATTCAGATTCCATAATGCAGGCTATGGAATCACAGATTCAGTGCAGACTAAATGGCTTCAGCTGCCCTGCACACTCACTCACACACTCAGACCAGAGTTTACATTGCCTGTGAGACTTCTAAGAAGTCTCCAGGAGGTGATCAGGCTCCCCTTCCACCCCAATGGGTGGGAACTGTTGGGGTGGAAACAGGCTGGGTCAGGGGCCTGAGGGCCTTACCGGATTCGACATCAGAACCAGGTCCTCACCTGCCAAGCCTCCTTGAGTCTGGCGGAACAGCAGAGCAGGGCCAGCCCGGGATGACGGGGTGGGAGACTGCCAAAAGATCAGGCAGGGAGCTACTTATCTGTTGCGATCTTCCCTTCCATCACTGCCCCACTGTTGCCCCAAACTGGTGGCAACAAAGGGCCAGCATGATTGGGTTTCCCAGTCAGGGAACCAAATGTTACGGAAAAACCTGGACTGGATCGCTGACGGAAGACCCAAGCGGCACTCCGAGGTCTTGGAATGTTGAGGTTTTATTTTTACACCGGAGGGCTCGGAGGGGAGTAATCTCCTAAGGTCTGAGCCCCAAACAAAGGCAAGGGGAGCAATAAATGTCTTTCTGCTTCTGTATCTGCAACATTTCTACGTGCACAGCAAGCAAGCAAGCAAGGAGGAATAAGTTTAGGGAGTGAGCTTAGGGAGTGAATGCCTGGCAGAGTGGGAAGTTGAGGGAATGTTCTGTTGTTTTTGCTGAGAAGCAGAAGGGAGCCACCTGGACTAGACTGCTGGGCTTGTAAATTTTTTCCTATCATAATAATTACAATGACCCTTTTTAGCACTTCAAAAATCATACCAAACACTCTGTCTCTTCTATTATTCAAGATGTTAGTATATGTTATGTATAATGTTATATATAAATAAATACCTTTTTATTTGATTTACATGTAATCCAAGCAAACAACAGTATTATTTATTATCTGTCCTTTGTGAGGTCCTTTGGTCTACAAAAATCACACCAATCGGTCTGCTTTATAAAGTGATTTAAATCATAGACACATAATATATTCAGAGAAGCTGCACTTTTTTTTTTACAATAGATGGATCTGAAAGAAAACTGAATATACTGAAATATTTAATGTAAAGTTTTTTACAAACCTTCAA
Organism: Manis javanica; assembly: GCF_040802235.1. Lineage (NCBI taxonomy): Eukaryota > Metazoa > Chordata > Mammalia > Pholidota > Manidae > Manis > Manis javanica. The sequence continues at coordinate 56,753,036 of NC_133161.1, read as the reverse complement.
TTTTAATTAAAGTTTCTATGAAGTAAGCCCCTTATGACTCTATGTCTGTCCTGCTTTTCATTAAAAGGTAAAGTTTGATAGAACTTCAGAGATCAGATAAATCCTAAAAATCCCTTAGAGCCAAACTAAAGCAAAAAATTCTGCAGAAAGTGATTTTTCCCCCTGGTCTTCCTCCAAAATATCCATCCCTCCTTCTCCTATATCCTCAGAAGTATACTTAATCCAAATCCCACACATACTTAATTTCAATTTTGTGGTGCAACTGCTCATAAAAATTTACCCTGTAGAGGTCAAAGCCTCTTCTTTCTTTTGCCAAAGAAAGGATGCATTGTTAACATTATTATTTGCAAAGGAATAGCTCCTTTTTCCATAGACCTTTTGCATCTTTAGTGAATTAACCAGCTCTGTGGTTCTAATCACATTTCTCTCTACTGCCACAGCAAACAACCAGTGTTTGGAGATTAAGTCAAACTGATTTAAACAAAAGGAAATTGAGAAGAGCTATACAGTGTGATTTCAAATGTATTTTCCCTTGGATCATTTATTAACCTCTTATCAGAAAATAGACCAAAGACCAAAGTACTTATTTCACTGGGAAGAAATGTGATGATTCAGTGAGTTGCTCCCTACAGAATCAATAGAAAGCAGATGCTTTATTTTTCCTCCCTGGCAATCAGTGTAAATTCTGTATGTAAGATTGTGTCGAGCATGTCTGCATCTAAGAGTGTATTTGTGTTACTGGAAATCCTTTATAAAGGACTGCTGCTGCACTCCTATGTGGTTTTAACACTAGGTAAGTAGGATGCATTTATTATAACTTTGAGCCCAAATAATTTTGTCCCAATTTGTGCAGGGCCATCATGTCAGCCTAGGCTTGGCTTCTTTAACAAATGTACAACTTTAAACTATCCTAATCCTTCCATAAAATATCCTACCTAAGTGAAATGAATTACTTTCTGATCAAAGAAAACAGCAGACGACGATAAGAACGATCTATAAAACAATCTGTTTTAATCATGCAGTTGGCAAAGCATGTCCTACTTGTTTTTTAGATTTAGGCCTTATCTTTGTTACTGTAAACAACCATTTTGGGAAACTGCCACCTAAAGCACATAGGTGAAAGTGCTATCTTATTATTATATTGCCTTTCATTTTCTTGTTAAAAATTAGTCCAGGTCAGTTATAGAAAAATAAGAACATTACATAAGCAAATACAATAAAATAGAAGCTAGCTTGTAACCCCATCAGTAGGAAATAACCATTATTAGTAAACATTCCAATACATGTATTTCCAGACATGATAAGCTGAATCCTGTTCTCAGGCCTTTGCACTGCTGTTTCGTCTGCTTAGACGGTTCTTCCCCAGACCTCTTCATACCTGCCTCATTCAGATTTCACTTCAAATGCCTTCTCAGCAGAGAGGCCCTCCCTGATCAGTCTAGACAAAGCAACCTTCCAGTTTTTCTCTATTGTATCACCTTATCTTTATCTTTTTTATAATTCTTAGCCGTACCTAAAATTCATTGGCTTGTAATTGTAGTATATTTCTCACAACTTCTGTATCAGAATATATCATCTAGTATCTTCAGAGCCTATAACCAGTGCCAAGCACACTTTTTGTGCTTGCAGGAAGTATTTGTTGGTCTGTTCCTTGAAACTGACCATACCATAAACAGTTTTACTTATCAGAAAATACTTTCTTAGAACATCATGTAGTGGCTATCCAGTAGCTATGTATATATGGGCATATACATGTCATATATTATTTTAATTAATCATCCTAAAGTTGCAGGACATTTTGGTGTTTTCCAACTTTTCTCTAGTTATTCACACAGTGATAAACATCTTGATAGCGACATTTGCGTGCACAGTCAGGATCATTTCCTTAGGAAAAATTTCTAGAAATAGAATGGCTATATTAAAGGGTATGCTCTTTTTAAAGCTTCTGTATTAAATTGTGTTGGAGAAATATGGAACCAATCAACAGCCCCACTAGAGATATAGGAAAATGCTCATTTATTACACTCTTGCTAGTCTGAGTATCATCATTAAAAAATCCTTGCTGGCTTTTATTCTTAATGTGAAAACTGAGTTGAAGTTCCAAATATTTCATGTGCATGCTTGTATCAAGATAGCACTGAGGAAAAGGCACCAGTCATGCCTCAATATTGCTTCTCAGGGCATTCACCATGACATGCCTGTAATTGGGTACCCTCCCACTGTCAGCTGGACCACTTCTTGATTTTATACATCTTTTTATATTAGTTGCAAAACTGCAGCTGAATTTAACTGTCTCCAAATGGGCTGCTTTAATCTGTAAATATCATCCATTGCATTTAAATCCAGTAATGTTCTAAATATAGCTCATTATTTTCATTTACTTCTAAAAATCGTATAAGGAGAAATAATCTTAGGCTAGAAACCAGTTTGATTTGGCTACTGTATTTTCAAAGTATTGCTAAATAGCTAAGATTCTTCATAAGAATTGTAGAAACACTAATAATGTGGGAAAGTTACATTCGTTTAATAAGAAAATTAAGTCTATTTCCTGGCAGACCTGAGCAGAAACAGAATGGAACAGATCAAGTGAACTCTTCTCGTGTGTCCAGAGTGTTGTTCATTGATTCATTTGGTTAAAAATAAGCACTGAAAAAATAAGCCAACTTGAAATAAAAGATTGTACACGGATGACACCAAGGAGCATCACAATTGAATCCTGAGCCCAAATATACTGTTAACTAAAAAAAATAAGTTTCATGGCAAGAATACTGAGCAATCTCAAGGCAATGCACAACCAAGTGAATTTATGTGTCTTGGAAGAGAGCAAGCACAGAGGGTTACAGAGGGCCGTTCTGGATGAATGGAACTAGAACTTGAACTGGATTACAAAGAGACAAATAGGAGGACAAAGGGGTTTCTTAACCAAAGTTGGAAATACGGGAAGGAGTATTTGCTCAGGAGATGGATGGCAGAGCACCACATAACGCCAAGAAGCTCAGGAAAGTTGAGTGCAGGCAGACCCCAGAGGACCTCAAGGAGCAAGTTCATGGCAAAGCTTATTGATTGAGAAGAATCACAGGGTGCCAGCAAAATTGCTTTATGGCTTAATATCTTTAGGTAGAAGTCAATCTTTCAATAAGAGTTAAACCTCATCTATCTTTTTCTAGATCAATGGTGGACAATGAAAACCTGAACAGACCCACCGCCTATAGTAGTAGACCAAATTATAAGTTCAAATTTGTAATTATCCTTTAAGACCTTCCACTGTGGCTTCCAAACAGCCTTTCCAAAGTTGTCCAAGAGTCCTATGTTCCAACCAATCCAAATGACTTACTGGCATTTTTTCCTTTCATGTTCTTGCTTTTGCCTTATTTCTCAGTCTGAAAAGTGTAGACCTTCTTATGTACTTGAATCTAATTCAGTCAGGCCTTAGCTAAATACTACCTTCCTTGTTAAGTATATCTTCTGTCTTCTACTGGAACAATTTCCTGCTTTCTTTATGATAGTAATTAACACATTCTTCCCTAAATGAGAGTTATTCCTATTCTTAACTTCAGTCTTTTGTTGAATTCTTAAATTCATGACAACAGATAGCATGCCCTCCATTCTTAAACCAGGTATTTCAGTCATTTCCCCTCTCTTAAACTAAAAAACATGAAAAATACAAAGTCAAAGATTACTTATTCTAAAAACTAAAGACATATATTTAGTGTTGGATATATACTTTCAGTCTTTCTTCCATGCACTCTTTTATGATCATCCCAAATATAAACTTTTATATATTTTAAATGCTGTGATAGCTAATATTCAAGTGCTTACTATGAGCCAAATACTGCTTTAATTCCCATATTAATTAAATGTCTCCACAAGAATCATGTATTAGTTAGCCTTTCTACCCCTTTTACAGGTGAAGAAAATGGCCCAGAGAGGCTACATCACTTGCCCAAGGACACACAGCTACTATGTGGGGATTTGAAAAATGTCAGGCTTCAGTCTTAGGCATGTAAAGGCATTGTGGGGGACTCAATAGAAAGCCTTACAAAATCCAGGCATAACATAAAATCTTATTACACTTGGCTTGGAATTTTCATTTTATGCCATTGGCTGTGATTTGAAATAAACTAAATAAACTAAAGTCACCAACACCAAGAGTTGCTGGCTCTGATGCAATGTGCTATGGAATGTCACAGCTTTGGCTTTGCTATTTCTTCAAGGAAGAAATGGAAGATTTCTTTTCTTTCAAGAGATGAAATAAAGTACTTGGAGAAATACTTTAATGTTTCTGTAAGAAAAAAATAAGAGAGTGTAATGGCAGCAGTTTTATTGTCATTCTTTGAGTTTCATTATCTTGTGCTGTAGCAAGTAAGTGTTTAAACTGCAGCACAGTTACTCATGGTGGCTTCAACATTCATTCAAAACAATGGACAAACTTTAAAAAATAAAAGCCATATGACTAATACTGAAGCAGAAAACATTTTCAGTAATGTTTAGGGTGAAGTTGAACAATCCTCCACTTGGAATACAGAAGAATTAAAAAATCACCTAGTATGTCTAGTTTAAATGTGAGCATTATGAATAATTGTGGACATATATGCAATATTTACTAGTATGTCATACTTAGGTGTGATTAGGAAGCAATCAGACCATATTGAGATATTTTGAGAAACCATAGCATCAGTTTATAATCACTCTGAAGGTACAATGCTCCTTTGCATATATGTTCTAAAATCTTTATTACTTTATATAAATATCATCTATACTTAAGAAACTTCTGATCATTCATTTTAACCCTTAAGTATTCCTACCAGTTCTGCAAATTTCCTACCCAAATTCTTTTGTTGTAAGGAGTCGTGCAAGGCAAAATATTTTTCCAGCAGTGGATAATTCTGGGTAAATAAATGAAGGAAAAAACTCACTCCTCATTTTATAAAAACAAAAAAGCAAAAATAAACCTAAAATATTGTAAGTTTCATGTTGAAATTATACCTAAATAATGGAGATTTATTATAATTCTCTTCATTAGAATTTTAAATTAGGTATCCAGACAGAACTGATTTTAATAATGGAGAATGGCATAATTATGGAACATAAAACATACCCCAAATGCACGCCAATTAACACCTATATACATACATAACGACTATGTACTTAGAAGTACAACAGATGAAAGATCAATTTAGGTGTGAAACTTGCTGAATTACCTCCAATCTGAAGCCTCTGTCAAAGAAGTTTCTCTCAATGGCAGAAAAAGTACGGCAGTTAATTCTTTGATGGAATTTTTCACTTGGAACACAAGTGCCAGATGACTTCTCATAGCACAGGTGGCAGAGTGCAGCTCATCCTCTCTTCATGCCCTTGCTTCCCTTGTTTGTAATGAAAGGTTGGTTTCCAGGGAAACTTGTGATTTACAATGACACACATTCTTTCTCCACCTTGTTTCCTCTCATGTCTTGCTCTGACTCCAGAGCTGACATTAGGACTGAAAGCCCTCCGAGCAGCACAGTTGGACCTGTTTCCTGCTCCCACACTATTTTTTTTTATTATTATTATGTATCCTGCAATGAAATCATCATCTCCCCAAAAACTGAGCCTTTTGCTGCCATCTTATGAAGCTTAAATTCCACCCTAGATTTTTTCTATTTAGTGGAATACACATTCTATGTGAGCAAGGTTTCAGTCTTATCTACCATTGTATTTCCAATGCATGGCATGTAAATATTTCATTAATGAAGAAAAACATACTTTCATTGCAATGATGTAGTATTTTCAAAGCATTCTTCATGGGTTGTCCTACCCCCATTACTTATTTTTCTCCTAAATGTTATTGGAGTTTTGCACTTGGGATCACTGAACACAATGCTTTCCTAAATCCTAGCCCCTGCTCACCCTAGACAAGCAGATCTCAAAGTATGGTCCAGGGACCCCTGAGGGTTACCTTAGATCTTTCAGGAGGTTCATGATGACAAAACTATTTTTATAATAATACCAGATGCTACTTGCCTTCACTGGTTTTCTCACAAGTGCACAATGGAGTTACCCAGAGGCTCCATGACCTGTGATGATGTGTTTGCTCTGATGTCTAATGGAACACGTGCTTATGTACTCTTGTATTTAAAAAATTCTGTTTTAATATGTTAAATATCAATAGCTGTAGCCCACATAAACAGAGATCAAAATGACAGAAAAATAAAAGAAAGGTGACCTTCCTGTAGTACCTATGAGAAGTATCATGTATTCAAGTAGAAATATTGGAGACATTCTAGTTCCTGCTATATTGATCACAACTTTCTCATCCTGGCTTTCAATATGACCCCAACCTCTCTTTCCAATGTTGTCTCGAAACACTTTTACCTTTATTTTTTCCCAGCTCCTGCCCCAACCTGCCCCATTCTTCTGCATAACTCTGTATGTATGATTTCCTCCTTCTAGAACATTCTTCCTTTTATTTCTACCATTTGAAGTCCTTTGTGACTTTCAAGGTTAACTTCAAAAGCTCTTTCATATAGCTTTTAAAGAAGAAACAGCTGGGATGCCAAATCCTAAAATCCTTTATGAGCTGCCAGTGGTATATGACACATCTCTGTTTGGTTTCTGAGGGTTATTTTCATGGGATTCACTCCAAAAAAAAAAAAATGATAAGCTCCTGATTTCCAGATAGGGATTAGTAACAAATATTAAGCTCTCTACTGATCTAGCACATAGAGCTGGGCCATTTGTACTTCATCCACTGCCCTTATCTTCTTATTACAATACCAAGAGTAAGAGGTGTCCCCATATCCAAAAGACCCTATCTTAGATGTTGCTTCAGAACACTGGACATTCCATAAAGACCACATCAGCCACATGAAATGTAAGGGAGCATCACAGAGACTTAAACTCCTATCCCACAGAATCCTCCCATGGCATGAGTGAATGTTGGTCATTATTGTAGTATCTTAAATATCATATCTGAGGATGTCATTTTCTCTCTCCTATATTCATTAACACATTATTCTTCCATCTTCAGAGAAGGTGGTTTTATTTATTAATTCATGTTTTGGTGTTGGTTGTAAGAATGTGAATAGTCAGTTCTTTCCTAGAGATTAGAGAATGACAACCAGCAAAGTTTTCTTTCTGATCTACTACCAGAAACATAGAACTGTTTTACTTTTCTTATAAAATCTAAACTGCCTATAGCATCATTATGGTTAGGTGCCTACATGGGAGATCATCACAACATAAATTCTACAAAGGCTGGGTCTGTCTCTTCCTACTAATATATGTATTCTCTGTAAATCCCAGCACATATAAGTTACTCACTAAATACTTGTCAATGTTAAAGTGATTAAAATATTACTATATTGCAATCCTTCTTGCATATAACTTACGATAAAGTGTGACTTTCTTGTTTCATTTTTTGATGTTCCATGGACCCTTTTCCATAAAATAGTCTCCCTTTAAGACTCTCTAGATATATGGACCCTAGAAAGGTTGCAGTAGGATTCAGTATAGTAAGTTGCTTATCACCTCATTATATACAGTATGTAGGAAGTCTGTTATCCATTGTGAAAGTGCATGGGCCATCTTCATTCTACAACTCTTCTGCCAAGTTCAAAACCACAGTATCTTAGTAGCTTTTATTTTTGTTCCAAACACCATAAGTTATTACACTATATGATGCATTGCATACTTGCCAAAGCATTTCAGCCAGATTTTTTTGTTACATAAGTACAAAAGCATCCAACACTAATAAACTATTTTTCTTTCCACTTTTATACAAATTCAAAGAACCAATGCATGTTTCTATGCCCTTGGGCTAAAAAAATAAAGAGCTATTACCAACATTTGAAAAGTATTGTGCCAAGTAAAAATTGTGAGATATGTTCAAGTGACAATAATTTTTTCCCAAGTATCATTTACCTGGTATTATACAATTATTATAATCTGAAATATGTGGCTGATGAATCCAACACAATGATTTTTGCTTTTTCTTTTGCTTATTTGTTTATACAGTATGTACCTTCCTTTTGTTTTTTTTTTTGCCCAGTTACAACTTTAATCCTATGTGTATGGATTTTAAAAGTTGGAATGCACACACATACATGTTTGATTTGGGAATTTTTGTCAACCATCTAAACAAAGATAAAGTTTTCTATCAACAAATGTAGCTTACCAAACAGTAGTTCAAATCTTGCCAAAAGATTCTGCTTCAGTTTAAGGTTTGTACACTGAGTCAATTTCTCTGTATGTTTTTATAAGAAAATACCAGGTTCTTTTTTTTGAATATTTACAACATTAGTCTGAAGAGGAGGCTTACCATAAGATAATAATTAAGGACTATGAAACTTGTATTAGTAGGAGTTGGCAACAGCAGCAACCATATACTGAGGAAGAGCTAGAAGATGCGGTTAAGGAAAGAGAAGCCACTCAGAGGATGGATCTGCAGAGCATCAAGAGTTACTGTGTTCCAAAAGCTCACTTAAAAATGTTTTCAATGTCGCAAGGAATGTTATTTCTGTTTGTGAATCGATGTGGCAACTGAAATATGTTTAGTGATTCAACCCACGTATTTCAATGAAATGATGAAAACAGTCTCTCAGATTCTTCAGTACTGTGTTAAGTATCAGATGTTCTCTTCTGTGTGTTAGCAAGAAGTAGCCACAGCCATCACCGCTACCATTTTGAAATATGACATTTTAAGAGTGACCACTCTGCAGAAGATCTAAAGCTAAAGGCGGAGTCAATATGACACCAAAATAACTAGAGACAAATGAATCTGGCCACCCTATTCCTTGGTTTGCACAATACAAACCACCTGCTTGACTGGTTTTGTTTTCTACTTGCCCATTACCAAGATGAGGTGGGGAAACAATCTGGATGAGAGTCGCTGTCATTAGAGTATAATTCGAGTCTGAGCTTTAAAGTCTAGGCTGACCCTGCCCACCATCCATAATTAATCTCAATGATGACTGTGACTGATCAAAATTCAGGGTAGGAATTCGTCTGGAAAAATTACTTTACCAGTGACATCTCCTTAGCTAATTGGCTGCTTTCTGTCTTGCAGGCATGCCAACAGATAAGCTGGGTGTCTCCTATTACCTCACTTCATTGTAAAATCCATGTGACTTCAAAGTTTCCTGTGAGATATCTAGAGGCAGTCAGAGGTGAAAATGGGAGAGAGTTAGCCAGAAACAATTTTTATTTGACAGGAAGTTGATCGATTAATTAAATAAGATAATTGTACACCCACATATGCTGGTACTAAATGCAAAAATGCACACTGAAATATTATAAAGGAAGAGAACAGGGTATCATAAAAGAATACTAGTGAGTGATTCACTTGAAATTGACTGGTTAGGGATGGCTTTTCTGAGGAACTAGGAAAAATGAGGAGGAGCCAGCCATAAAGAAGAAAGATTTCAGGCTGAAAAAAGGCCCAAAGGGAGAAAGAAGCTTGACCTGTGGGCAAAACAGCAAGGAAACCACAGTGGCAGAAGATCATGAACAAAGAGTTGGGTGGAACATGAGCTAAGGAGATAAACAGAGCCAAATCTTACACCAAACCTTGAAGGTGTAGAGAAGGATTTGTCCTGTATGTTTGGTAAAACTGGAAGCCTTAGAGGGCATGGGATAGGGAAACTACAACTTACATTTTTAAAGAAATTACTCTGATTGTTGAGTGGTGTATACTGGAGGCAGGGGACAGAGTACAACTGGAAGGCGTGTGTGTGTACATGTAAACTCAGATGTGACATGTATTTTCTGTACTCGGGATGTTAAAACACTTCCCAAGTCCTTAAAGGAAACATTTTTGTGTTTGGAAATTTCAAATGGCAATAATCACATCAAAAAGTACTCAGAGGACAGCTAAAGAGTTTTACACAAAACTACAATTTTCTCATAACCAGGCAAGGCTGGTTTTCACGCATTATTTGTACTTGTGTGTCATATACTTTGATGCCCAATTCTGGGGGCAATTATTCATTTCCTCTCAGTATGTATTCCATAAAGGAATGTGCATTTTACATAGGTGAATTATATCTTATATCTTAACTTGTGCCTAGGGGGGGTATTTGCCGTTCCGGTTCTTTTAAGGTTAATCAGGTTGCATTACCATTTTCCTGTTTTATGTTATCAGATAATCCCCGTCAATAACGTGATGTGGGAATATTTCTTGAGAGGCAGTTGTGCAAAGTACAGTTTAAATCCATGTTGTGGTGTCCGTTGTGGGACTTTCCAGAAATCCACATTCTTAGACTGCTAGAGATACTGGAGGAAGTTTGAAATTTGGAAGTCCTCAGTAGTGTTTCAGGCTTTAGAGTGTAAAAAAGAATAGTGACTTAAACATACAAGCAGACACTGTTTTGTTATGTATAAAAAAAGCATTCTTGCTATGTATATAAGCGTGTGATATCATGGTGGAGAATCTCAGTAGAAGCTGGAAGACGTGTATGTGTGTGTGTGTGTGTGTCTATACATGAATAGAAAGATAGTCATCAAAATATCAAGAGCTAAATAAAAGAAATAGTTTTCCTTCTACATATTCGTTCCTTTTCTTAACCATCTAAAAGAACAGGATATTCTTTTCAAAGCCCACCTGCAGGTCTACAAAAGCCAAATTCTGAAATTATGGAATGAGAAGCTAGAAACAGAACCCTGTGTCAGTTTGATCCATTTTACTGCATCTCAAGGGGAACTGATGTCACATTTCCTGCTGCGTGATTTTCAAAGATGATGAATGACAAGGAGCCAATTCTGGTGTCAGATCCTGCTTTGGTTGTCTCCAGAAACTTTGATTTGGGAAAAGAAGGAAATAAGTGAATCTCACAACATAAAAACTTCCCATTTAATTAGGAGGGTGTTTGGAATGTCTTAAGGAAAAAGGAAACATTTTTCAACTTCAAATCCCTTTCTGGACACATCTCTTTAGGAGGAAACTTTAATGATAGGATCAAAGCATCATATTTCCTACCAAAGGACAGTAATATAAATTTCCCAGTAGAAAACTAGTCCAGTCAATTAGAAGACAGGACTTTAGGATATATTCCCTATGACTGTGATTTTTAAACTCTACATGTTTTAAAACTCCAAATACAAAATTGTCTCTATGGCTTCATTTTCAGATTAATATGTGTAAATCAAGCAAATCCTTTGAAGCAGAACTTAAATTCTCCTGCTTAGGGTGGTCAGGCAGCTTCCATTCAAATCCTGGCTTAGCCAACTATTTGCTGTAGGACTGAGCAAATGTTAAATCTGTGTCTCAGTCTTTAACCATTAAATGGGGATAAAAATAGCACCAGACCTCCTACAGTTCTTAGAGGGATTAATCAAACTACCTCATGAGTGACACTTGGCACAACTCCTTATATTTATTGTTATTATTGGGAGATTATAATGTATAACAATAACTAAGGCAACAAACTGCTATGTTCAAAGAATTAAAATTATTTAACTCTGTACTGTCAGGGCCTAAAGTGTTGATGTGACTTTCAAGTATTTTTAATTGCTTTTCAAGAGAATTTAGCCCTTGCTTTGGTGGAACAGATAACAGTTATGTGAGTCACATATAGCTGGAACTTTCTTCTTCTTCTTTATAGCTCATCTCAGTTTCCCACAGCAGTCAAAGAAGCACACAGTCCAGCACCTACAAACTGCAACTGAAAAGCAGTTTAATTCTCTATGGAAGCATCTTGGAAAATGCCCAAAGGACATTCAATCTTGACGCACAGAAATTTTTTTTTTAAGTTTTCTTTTCCCATCACTCTTATAACTGGCCAGAAAGGCAGCTGCCTTCCCTCCTCTCAATTTGATTGAAACTCTTCCTTAATCTAGCCTAAAGTGGCTGCTAGGCCCTCATTCTGCCCTGAGGCCGCTGTTTTAACACTTCTGGTTGTCTATTCAGTAACCCTCTGACCTTTCCAGTTCAAATCAAGTCAAGCAATTTTGAATTCTGTCTCTGCCTCTCTCTCACCTATTACTCAACATCTACACAATAAAACTTGAGGCATAGAAATAAAACCCAGTATCCTGGATGCCAAAGTCAAAATGCATCTCAGTAGGTAAAGCAAAGGTGAGATGATCATGTCTTTCTTCTAAAGCATGTGTCCTATTTACTTCTTAGATAACTTTCTTCTAGGCAGACTTTAAATAAAATGTATATATGAAAAATGTGATCATTTTGTTATTTTGCTCTCACATGAAAGCAAAATGAAGCTACATGGAAAGGTCACTAAATTTTGCCTCTCTTCACAAAAGGGAGATAATAAGCAGGCTTGAAGAATGCACCGAACTTCCTTTCCAAAGGGTATCGATAACAGGGTTACATCCACCCTTCCTGTCGCCCCAGGTGCTAAAGTTGAAATTAACTCAACACTTGGCAATTCTGAAGATATTCTCTGAGGAAAGGCTAGTCTTAGCTTCATTTTGTCATGAGAGGAAATTTATAGAGTTGGTCTCCTCCACCCTGACACCTCAACTTCTCTTTTTATTATATGTGTAAATATTTTCTTCTTCTGTCTCTAGGAATAGGTGTTCGGTGGTTCAGTTATTTCCCACACTTTTACCTGAATGTGGGCAACCTCAGCAGCAAAGGCTCCCAGAAATACCTCCACCTACTTTTCTCAGAAGATGTGAGAACTGTAGACTAGAGTTATGAGGGGAAGTAGCTGGTGCAGAAAGTTCCCAAAGGAGTGGTGGAAAGTCATTTATTTAAAAATAACAACTCATATTTATCTTTTGACCATGAAGTCCCTCTGCTTTCTTTCATCTCAAGCAGGAAATGAGAGAGATGTTGGGTTCTGGGCTCTGAGAAGTGAATGGTTGGGAGTCATTTTTCTTCCTGCCTATTGTCTATATTATAGACTCAACATGGGTTTCCATTTTTATCATTCAATCTATTTTTCATATTAAGAAATTCCAGTGGGATTATTTCTTTTATATATACACATTAATTTTTTATTAAAATGAGTCATTTAGCAATATCAGTCATGAGTCCGGAGATGAGAGTGAAGCCGCAATGTAAAGAGGAATTCCGAAATTACAAAACATTTTTAACATCTTTACTCAGAGGTGAAGAATGAAACATCTCTTACGTTAGAAACCATTTAAGTTGTGGGAAAAATTACAACTAATGATTAAGCAGGACTGGTTATTTGTTGGCCAATTTTAGGCTTTTCTTAATTTTATGGAGCAGTCTAAAAGGAGTGAGTGATTTTTCTAAGTGCTGGTGAGATGAGAACTGACAGCTGACATGTGGTGAGAGAGTTCACTTTCACTCATGTGGTATTTTGGGTGCCTTTAAAAGGAGATAACCAGGAAGAATTTGAAATCATACCTTATACTCAGATGGCTATCGGAGCTAATAACACATCTGTGGGGATCACCAGGTAAATCTGGTGACTGATGCCAAGAATGCCTCCTAAGAACATCAGGTAGCATGAGAAGGCATGACTGAGGACACACTGGAGGAAGAGGAATATTTAGAGGGCTGAATGAGGAACCACTAAAGGAGCCTGGGAATAAGGAGCCAGAGAGGAAGGGGAAACAGGGTATATCTGCTTCTGCTCCAGACGAGGCTCCCCCTGGCACAGGCTCCATCCAAATTTTTTGCCAACCACTGAGGCACTAAGTCCAGATCCTAGCATTTGATTTGAAGTTCACTGACATTTCTTCTGAGTTTGTGGAAAGAAAAGTAACATTTGAACTTGAACAACATGATTTATAACATTTAATTAAAAGGACATTTTACTACAAAACATGGAGAAGGTATCCCTATAACATCTAGGAATGTTCAGATCAGCACCAAGCTATCCTCTTTATTAGCCATCACTATAGAGTCCCTAGAGAGCCTTGATCCTGCCACAGGGATGCAGCTAGAAATTAGACCTAGACCTGGTGTCCTGGTGTGAAGTGACAGGATTCTAGAACCTCCCATCCCATTCATTCCAACAGCAGCTTTATACTGAAGTTGACTTTTATAGCTTCTATAGAATTGGCAGGTTGCCATTAATAATGGCACCTAACCATTTATTCAGTAGTAATCTGAAGCAAGTATATCAACTTTGAAGCAGGAGTGCAATAAAAATCAGCAATTGCTAGCATTTTAGGCAACAGGCAACTTTAATCTAGGCTGGTACATTGTTAGAATAGATTAAGGACAGAGCAGTCTTGAGAGACAAGCAGTCCTTGCAATAAGAAATAGAGGCATGGATTGAAATTTTGTGCCTCTGTATCCCTTCACCTATTTCACCCATCCACCCAAACCCCTAAACTAGTCATAGGGATGAAAGTACAGCATAGAGAATATAGTCAATGATTCTATAACTTCTTTCTTTGTTGACAGACAGTAACAATACTAGTTGGGGTGAGGATTTGATAATGTATATAATTGTTGAATCACTCTGTTATACAATATTATATTGGTTTCAAGTATATATCAACTATATTTCAATAGAAATAAATAAATAAAGGCATTGAGATATATGTCCCATAATATCCCACTAGATAGAGAGAGGACTAGGTCTTTGGTCTGGATTTCTTAGTAGACTTATTTGGATAACAGGCAATGTGAAAATAGGAGCTGGTGATGGCAAATGCCAAGTTAGTGTGTGTGTGTGTATGTGTGTGTGTGTGTGTGTGTGTGTGTGTGTGTGTGTGTGTGTGTGTGTGCATGCCTATGTACATGAGGGAGGCACCAGGTAATACAAGGGAGAAGAGTCATTCATGGAGGAAGTGGACATAGTTTCAAAGGCTGCAAAGTGAGAAAAGACCTGATGAACATTTATTTAGGAATCCTGACATCACTGGTGACCTGAGCAAGGGTATGTTCTGTAAAATGCTATGAATGACCCTTGGTTACAGGAAGGTGACAGGTAGACAGAGACTTACTTTTCCAATAATATTGGCAAAGTAGATATCCTGAAAAACTATCCTGCTGCAAAGCTCCTAAGAGAAGTAGATATAAGATTAAAAACATATTTTAATGCATGCTTGAGCTGCAAAGAGTTAGAGAAACTATCAGAGGTAGAGGCCAAAAGTTCTGGGAAGAACCAATTCAAAGTTATAAACAATGAAATCATCTGTTAATTCCAGTAACCTAGAGCTTTGGTTTTGAACTTGACAAACTCTGGTTTGCCCTGGTGGGAGAGTTGGATTCCAATTCTGAGATCTATAAAAAAATTGCATCTTCAGTGAAAGTGCGAGTTAGGAAAAAAAAGCAAACAAAAATAAAATACACCTTGGAAAAAGAAACAGACAAAATGTTCCCAGAGAATCTGTAAGCCAGAGCTAATCCTCATACATACTATGGTCCCACATCTCCCTGCCTGAATAGTCTGAAAAAGTCTTAAATGATCCAAGGTTTGAAGCTTCCCTAATCACATGGCAGAAGTAAATATTTTTCTTTAAATGAATCAACTGTCAAATCAAACCTCAAAGAATTTCCATATTTAAAGTCTCTATATCTCAGAATTTAAAAGTACAAAATAAAAAAAGGAAATGGGGGTTGGATAAGTGTCAGCAGAACCAATAAACAACAGAATCAGACCTAGAAAAGCCCAGATGTTGCAATATCACCTTTGCAATATAAATTTGGTGTGGAATATGTTTAAATAAAAAAAAAATCAAATGTATGAATAAGACAGAAGTAACTATAAAGATAACCGGGCAGTTGTAATAAAATAAAAAACTAAGGTGGATACATAGAAATGAGAAATACAGTAATTAAAATAGAAATTCAATAGGTGTGCTATTCAGCCCACTAAATATGCTGAAGAGAGACTGGCTAAGCTGCAACATAGATCTCAAGCAACTAGCCCCAAGAGACAGAGATGGTATATGGAAACAGCTGAAGGACATAAAGGATTGGAATAAGATACAAGTTAAATCGTAATTCCAAAAAGAAAGTAAGAAATAGGAGAGATGATTTTAGAAAGCAAAATGGCCAAGAACTTCCAGGATTTCAGATGACATGATTCTCAGGTTTAGGAAGGAAAAAATAATCTTAATCTTAACCAAACTATAGAATACAAATGACAAGGACCTTTTAAAAACTCCAGAGAGAAAAACAGATGTCTTCCAAAGATATAATTAGAATAACTGAATTCTAAAAACAATAGAAGCCAGAAAACTGTAAGATACTCTCAAAATAATGAAAAAAAGTATAGCTACGTACCAAGAATTTCATTACTAGTATAATATCACTCTGAAATAAAACAAGAGATCTCCCACAAGCAGAGCCTCCGTGTAGGAGCTGCTAAATGTATACTTCAAGAATTAAGGAAAAATGATTTCAGAAAAACTGAGTTCAAGAAGAAAAGGTAAGCAATTCTAGTGACAAATATAAGTGAAGCTGAATAAATATTAATTCTATAAAATAATGAAGTTTAATTTGAGAATCAATTAGTTTTCTATTGCTGTGTAACAAAGTATCACAGATTTAGTGGTTTAAAACAACACATGCTATTTCCCTAAATTTCCAACGATCATGAGTCTGGGCACAGCTTAATTGTGTCCTCTGATCTAGGTCTCACATGGCTTCAATCAAGGCTTAAATTCTTCTCTGGAGGGGTAATATTCTTCTCTGGAGGGGCAACTAAGGACAGATACACGTCCAAGCTCATTCACCCTACTAGCAGAATTCATTTCCTGAGGCTCTGCAACTGAGGGCCCAGACCCTATACTGGCTGTCAGCTGGAGATCACCCCGTTTCATAGAATCTCTCATAATATGGTGGCTAACTTCTTTAAGCCAGTTAAGAGATTCTCTCTCCAGTCTGTATACATAACACAGTACCTGAAATGACATCTCCATCACCTTTGCCATGTAATGTAATCTAATCAAGGGAGTGACGGTCTATTACTTTCGCAATATTCTTTTAGTTAGAAGCAAGTACTGTTCAGCTCACACTCAAGGAAAGAAAGGCATGCAAAGGCATGACTCACGGCGGATCACCTTAGGGTGTGTTCAACACAGAGAGGCGGGGGAAAAAAGATCAACAAGATGATGTATCAGTGATTAAGTCAGAAAGAGCATGATGGAAGTTCAAGCATGCCAAAGTACTTGTATGAAGTGCAGAAAGATGCAGATTAATTCTAAACTGTATTAAGCATAAAACAAAAAGTACAAAATGGCAGAAATCAATATATACCAGGAATCTAAAATATACTCATTTTTAAATGAAAAGGTAACATGGCTATACTAAAATCAGATAAAATAGACCATAAAGTAGACAGTTAGAGAGTTGCTACATAAAGATTAAAAAAAAAAATCCCATGCACCAAATTTCACAATTCAAAATGTTTATAGTAAAAATTTGCAAGAAAGATTCACAAATAGTTGTGGGTGGTCTTGAGACCTATTTCCTGACAATTGATAGATCAAATAGACCAAAAAAAAAAGAGAGAGAGAGAAGAAAATAAAAGACCTTGAGAATACAAATAACATGTTTGAACTAATTGCATTATGTGCAATAAAGTATGACACAATTAGAGACGTCACATTTTCAAGCACTTATTGACTATATATAGACTATAAAATAAGATTTAACAAATATAAAACATTTGGTAAAGATATGGATCATGTTTTCTAAGCACAATGAAATTAAGTTTGAATTCAGTAAAAATATGAAAATGCTCATGTTTTAAAAATCCAAAAACACTTCTAAATAAGACAAAATAACAAGGACTAGAAAATATTAAAACAATTCTATGTAGCAAAACATGTAGGATGCAGACAAAATAGGTCATGGAAATTTATAGCCATATGTTAGAAAAGCTGAAAATTAGTAAATGAAACATCTCAATTTAGAGAAATATTGACAAAATAAACCCAGAAAGTAGGAAATAAAAACAGACATAAAGTAGAAAGTGTGGAGAATCAACAAAATCAAATCTGTTCTTTGAGAAACAAACAAAATCCAGATGTCTCTGACAAAAGTGATCAAGAAAAAAGGGGAAAGTCACAATATTAGCAAAGCAACAGGAAACAGCTTCAGAAGAAACCAAGACTAGAAGGATAGCAGAATGTTACACACAACTTTAGATTACAATGACAACTTAAATGAAATGGGCATATTTCTAGAATATTATCTCTTACAAAAATCGACTTATGAAAGAACTAGAAAACCTGTGCAATTCCTATAACCACTGAAGACATTAAATTGTGTTCATAAATCCATGTCCAGAGCTTGATAAAAATTCTACCAGATATTTAAGAAACAAATAATTCTAATATCACACAAATTCTTCCAGAAAAAAAATTTCACACTTCTCTTGTTTTATGAATTCATTATTATAATTTTGATTCTAAACCCCAATAATGAAAATTTCAAAAGGAAAATTATAGGTCACAGGTATGAACACAGATGCAAAAATCTTATATAACATTATTGGCAAACTAAGTCCAGCAATATATTAACAACACATACACACAAATTACTAAGTTGGTTTTATCCAAGACAAACATAACTTCTAAAAAACTATTAATGTACTTTGGCATAATTATGCTATAAAATCATCTCATTTTTTTGCAGATAAAATAGATACAATATTGATATTAGGAACTTTAAACTTGGAATTGAAGGAAACTTTCCTAGCTGGCAAAAAGTAAAAAAAAGAAAAAAAAATTCATAGGAATCATCATACTCATCAACATGGTAAAATTATTCTCTTGTGAGAGGAACAAAAGAAAGATGCTATGACAACACACATTCAATATTGAACTGAGATCCCATAAAGCACATGAAAATAAATGATATAAAATATATAAGCCTAGTAAAAGGATAGAAAAACAATCTCAGACTCTTCAATACATAATGTTCTGGAAATTAGTAACCTTGTTTTTTAGAAATGAAAATTGGTTCCTACTTCACATTTTACACCAAAAAATCAACTCTAAAGGGACAAAAAAATAAATACAGGAGACACACGTGCCCAATTGAAATATGAAAGGAAACAACCTCACTACCAATCAGGAAAATGAAAATTAAAAGCCAGAAATAATAAAAGCCTGTTCTGCATGTAAGAAGCTTGGAGGACCCCACTTCAGCCTAACAGCAAGTGAAAGGCCAAACAGACTATAAAATCAACAATTCTTGGATCCATAAAAGAGGACAGGACCGAGGGGACAACACTTCCCCCAAGACCGGAGAGAGAGAAGTGATGTCCCAGGTGTCACTGCCACTTACCTGAGCGGAGATTCGCTAGCAGAAACCACCACGGGAACCAGACTGTGTCTGAAACGTGAGCTGTAATTGAACTGCTGGAAGTTCAGTGTGCACAAGTGTGAGATTAAAAACTCCAGGGGAACTGAGTCACAGAGTACCCCACACACTGTGAGATTTACTTGCAAGACCTCAAGCAGCTTCCCACAGGAAATATGGAAGAAAATCCCCTCATGCCCTGCCAGGGGTAGAGAAAAGGAACCATTGTAAATTAAACCAGAGTACCTGTGTTCTTCTTAACATGGTCTGACCTCAGGAGAGACCAATTAACCAGAGCCTAAACTGCAGGGGTGTGTGGAATCTAACTGACCTGAAGGGAGGGAAATCTTAACTCCACTCAGCTGTACCTTCCACACGGGAGAAGGAAAATATCAAACTCCAGCCTACACTTGTTATCCTGACCCACCTATGGGGGGGAGGGAAGAGACAGAAAACAACTTGTGAGGCTCGCAATCCAAATGTAGGTTCACTGAGAGACTGAGATCTCATCACTCAGCACTAAGAAAATAAACAACCCCATTTAAAATGGGCAAAAACCCTAACAGATTCTTCATCAAAAAAGATATATAGATGGCAAATAAGCATATAAAAAGATGCTCCATGTCATATGTCATTAGAGAAATCCAAAATGAAATGAGATACCACTACACACCTGTTAGAAAGACCAGCCTCTGAAACACTGACAGCACCAAATGCTGTCAACGATGTGAGCACAGGACTCTCATTCATTGCAAAAGGTAGAATGGCAAAAAGGTACAGTCCCTTTAGAAGACATGTTGGTGGTTTCTTATGAAACTAAACATATTTCCTATTATACCATTTAGTATACTCCATGGTAATTATCCAAATGAATTGAGAATTTATTTCCACACAACACCTGCATGCAAATGTCTATAGCAGCTTTATTTGAAATTGCCAAAATTTAGAAGCAACCAAGATGTCCTCTAGTAGATGAATGGATGAATAAACTGTGGTACCTCCAGAAACTGAATGTAGTTCCACTAAAAATAAGAGCTATCAAGCCATGAAAAGACATGGAGGAACCTTCAATGCCTATTACTAAGTAAAAGAAGCCAATCTGGAAAGGCTACGGAGTACATGATTCCAAATATATGACATTTTGGAAAAGGCAAAACTATGGAAACAGTAACAAGATAGGTGGTTGCTAGGGGGCTGAAGGAGGGAAGGATACCATAATGATGGGTACATATCATTATTTATTTGTCCCAGTCTACAGAATATACAACACCAAAAGTGAACTATAATGTAAACTACAGAGTGTGGGGATTATGATATGGTCAAGGTAGGTCTGTCAATGTAACCAATGTACTACTCTGATGGGGTGTAAATAAAGTGAAGGTTCCTGTGGTCAGGATTCTAACCTGACCCTAGTTGGCTAGCTCATTACACACATGTGGGCAATACATTGTTATTGACTCTATATAAAGAGCTCTGCCCAGTGCTTTGGGCGATATGGTGGCACAGCTGCAAGGCTGCAGGAGAGCAGAGACAAGACAGGGGTGGTGGCAGCACTGAGGACACAGACTGAGACAGCTGCAAGGGTAGAGAGGCCCAGAGGTAGAGACCAGTTTGCTGCATGCAGACTCACTCTGAGTGGATGGAATAACAGGATTCTAGTGATTGACCTACTACCATGGAAAGAAAGTTGGGTGTAACCCTTTCACCCCAACAACATTCTACTGTCATTTCTTTGGTCACATTGAATCCATAGTGAACTTGCCCAGGGATGAAATCCATTGGCAAGACATGGGGGATGTGGATAATGGGGGAGGCTGTAGATGTGTGGGGGCAGGGGTATATGGGAAATCTCTACATGTCTCTCAATTTTGCTGTGAACCTAAAACTGCCCTAAAAAAGTAAAGTCTTAATAAAAACATTTTATATCTATCAGATTTGCAATTTTTTCCCTCTTATACCATGTATTGGTAAGAATATGAGATAATGGGAACATTTATGCATTGATGGTGGTGATACTAAATGGAATAATAATTTGACATAATGAGTAGATATAGGTATGCTTATATTGCTGGAACTATGGATTCCTCTTCCACTCTGGCCTAGAGAAAGTGTCACAAATAGCAAAAAGACATGGACAAGAATGTCTGCAGCAGAGTTATATATATCCTATATGTATTATAGGATAAACCATGTTAAATCTTGATAATCAAATATTTTTAACTATGAAAACAGCAATTTTATGTAAGTGGCTCCACATAAAAGCAACTGAAAATAATGTCCATTTTGTAAATTTTCATGATAATATATTATGAACCATAGCTGCTTTTTATCATTATAGATAAATTACACAGAGCTAATAGGGACCAAAAACAGCAAAGCAAGTCACAGAACAATACT
This sequence comes from Manis javanica, assembly GCF_040802235.1. Classification (NCBI taxonomy): domain Eukaryota; kingdom Metazoa; phylum Chordata; class Mammalia; order Pholidota; family Manidae; genus Manis; species Manis javanica. The sequence goes on along the minus strand of NC_133161.1, from coordinate 56,731,462 downwards.
AAAAGTATGATAGAATTTATATAAAACCAAAACATGTAAAACAAAGCCATATATTGTTAAGGTCTGTATAAATTACAGAGAAATGAAAAAACAAGCAAAAACTTGTGATTGCCATTATAGGGGAGGGGGACAGATTGGAAAGGAAAACACGTGTTTATTTTAAAGGCACTGGTAATATTCTATTTCCTAAGCTGAGCTGTGGGCATATTTTAATGATCATTTCTTTCTTATATAAGCATACTATTTTATACATGGGAAATATTTTATAATAAAAAATTGATAAAGCATAGGAGGAAGGTGAAGAAGCAGAGGTTAAGGTGTGTGTTACCTTCTTTGGGACACTTAGGTGGGAAAGGCAGAGAAGGGTAAGACACAGCTGGAGTAGAAAACAGAATCAAAACAGATTGGTGTTTCAGTGGGGAGAAACTTGAGTATATTAATATAATGAAGAGAGCCTGACTACAGAAGACAGAAGGTGACTGATGAATCAGGTGACTGGGGACAGAGGAGGAAATGAGATCCAGATGAAGGTGGAGAGAGTAGCTTTCCTCGGGGATGGGTGTCTCTCTTCCCATTAAAACTGAAGAGGAAAGTTTCTGATACATGCAGATGTTGGCTGAAGAAGTCAAGAAGTCAAAACAGTGCTGGTCCGATAGTTACTGTTTTCTTGTGCATTTGAATTTCAGTCATCTGTTGAAAATGGCAGGTAAAAACCAAGTTAGGGCATTGAGGAGCTTGGTAGAAGTTTAAAGTGGTTTCTGTAAGGCTAGGAAAGGGAATGATTGCACAGCATCACTGAGAGTCCCTCGGTTTGGACCCCACCATGTCACCACACCCATTTGTTCCCTCTCTCTGGTGGTGCTGAGCCCTTCATGTGGGCAGTAGAGGAGAGGTCTGGAATGAGCTAAGCTTTGCGGTTTTCTCAGCAGGTGCTGTGACAGGCACACCTGGACTCAAGTAGATGAATTAATGAGCCTTTGGGGTTTATGCAGAACAGGAAAATAGGAAGGTCCTGCTAAATTTCAGGTAGGAGAGAAGAGGCAGCAATGCTCCCTGGAATCTAGATCAGGGAACTATGAAGAGTTTGTTGGATGGGATCATCTGCATTGACATTGAATTTGGCTTAGGAAAATGGTGACAAGAGAGTAAAAGATCAGAGTGTGAAGGTCCTTGACTATGTGGAGGAGCACCAAGAATGTTGGAGAACAGTAGCAAGGAGGGTGGTGGGAGGTGGTAACCTGATGACAGGAGCCTCCAAGGGTGAGAGGAACAAGAATGAATGAGTTATGTTGGGAAGCTAGGAGGATTTGATCATCACCTTCTGTATGGGGTGCACCAGTGTGGGAGAAAAGACTGATTTCCTGAAGGAGACAGAGAATGCCACGTCCCAGCTCTACAACATTTTTGTGTGGTTGTGCAAGGCTCCTTCATTCAATTTTTTCAATTTTTAAATTTCTTTCCTAGCTATCCTTCCAATTTAGATTTATCTTTGTGCTTTGTACTTGCTTCATGTATAGCACCTTCTTTTGATGCATTATAATACTTGGGGATATGCCTCTGTTAGCCACTAGACTGCACTCTGCTTAAGGGCAAAAAGACGTGTAGTATTTACCTTTATGGCCACAACATGCAGCATAGTGCCCAGGATGTAACAGGTGCTCATAAATCTTAACTGAATGAATTAATGAATGGAAGGAGTAGAGCATATTAATAAATGAAAAGGATGTGAATGCAATGGAATGACCCCTTGTGTTTGTATCTGTGGGTGAGTGAGTGAGTGTGTGTGTGTGTGTGTGTGTGTGTGTGTGTTTCTTGCATGAGTTGTTAAAAACAAAGATGCCCAGAGGGCAGTTACAAAATCTAATTACCTGAGAGGGTGTGGGATGAGAAATATCATGTTACTGAAACAATAAAAGTCAATAGAAAAATAATAAATCATTATAGAGTGATAAAACCATCACAGCCACTTTGTGAGCAGCAATGAAGGAGAAAATACTAATAGAGTCCCCACTGGTATATTTTGAAATTAATAACAATCTAAATACTTTCTATGAAGTTTTTCATTAAAAACCAGCTTCCATAATTTTAAGTACTCTAGACTCTGAATTCAACAAAGGAAGCTTTGTTAATAGTGTTTGAAATTAGAGTCCTATGAAATCAAGTTTATCTTTAGAAGTAGGTCTTCTTAGCAGCCTAAAAGGATTGGTAATAAGTAAATATAGAACAGAGGTTGCCTCAAGCAGTGTCCTTGATAAAATTGTATTTCGATATGAAGCTAATGAAATAGGGTGGTGTCATTGGCATTGAATTTTTAAAAAATTTATACATTTGCTTTCCAATTTGTGGTGTTTAACTTCCTTTTAATTTAATGTGTAGCTGAACAATTTTAATATGTATCAAGTATGCTCTGAATTTAGATTTAATAGTTTATATATTTTACAAAAAAATACTAGATGAAATTTTGGAAGTGCAAATCTTTGTTCAAAGAAGGCATTCTCATTAAACAATCAGCTTTAGTCCTCACAATTAAGTCTGCCTAGAACATATGCCTAGAGAGATAATAATAATCTAACAGTGATACATAAGTTTGTAAACTCCATGATGTTGTTACAACATTGGTGTGCTAGACATCCTAGAAAGAGTTCAAGATACATAAACAATCAACAGAATATACTCTGTTCTCTAATACTTAAAGATTTATGTAATTGTAGAAATAAACAAAACCTTATAGGTATTTTTTCTCAATATCCTAACTTTTTAATTTGAAAAAACAAAAGGAGTTTAAGAGATTAATGATTTATGGCAGAACTGGGACAAAGTTCAGATCTTGTGCACATCAGGTCTACATTTTCTCCCCTTCTCTTTTGCCTTGTACAATGGTCCCCCTAATCCATTGTTTCACTTTCTGCATTTTCAGTTACCTGCAGTCAGCTGTGGTCCAGAAACAGATAAGCCTCCCACTGACTCATCAGAGGTCAGTAGTAGCCTAACATTACTTCACAATGCCTATATCATTCCCTTCACTTCATGTCACCACGCAGGCATTTTATCATCTCACATGACCACAAGGAGCAGAAAGGTGAGTACAGTACAGGAAGGTGTTTTGAGAGAGAGAGACCATATTCACATAACTTTTATTACAGAATAGTGTTATAATTATTCCATTTTATTATTAGTTGTTAATCTCTTACTGCATCTAATTTATGAACTAAACTTTATCACAGGTATGTATGTAGAGGAAAATATAGTGTGTGTGTGTGTGTGTGTGTGTGTGTGTGTGTGTATATATATATATATATATATATATATATGATTCTGTACTCTGTTATTTCAGGCATACACTTGGGGGGGGGGTCTTGGAACATATGCACCATGGATAAGGAGGAAGTTACTGCATTCAAAACTGTTTCTATTAGACTAACATTCATATCTATACTAAAATACCTTGGCTTTTACACAGAGGGAAATGATTTTTAAAAGTTAAAGTTTAAATTTTATTATAGAGGTATGGACTTTAATAGAACTAATGAGCAAAGAATGAAGGAAATAAAGTTTCAGGTGGAAAAATAATTATTTCATTAGAGTAATAAGATTCAGAACCAGAAATCATATTAGCCTAGATTTAAAACTAAGCAAAGAACTGGTATTAAGAAAGGTTCTCCAAGAAAATATTTAACTGATCTTCCCCTTTCCCCAAAACAGCCACAAGATTTTCATAATAAAGAGGTTCATATGTGCAATGATATCCCTCCAGTATAATTTGTTTAAAGGACTGAATGCTAAAACATTGGGTCCAAAATCGTATAGAACCAGAATTGACGAGGGAGCCCTGTGGGTAGGAAAGGGCTGGATCTTTAAATGGAGGCGTGGCTACAGCAGGTCTCCTGTTCTGACTTCCCTAATGGCCACATAAACCTGGAATATTTTATTTTCTTTCTCCCCAAATTACAGATTTGGAAGAGTTGAAAGCAGAATTTTGATTGTCAAACCCACAAAAATGTTATGGTTTAGGCATATTTAATCTTGGTAAACTGTTAAAAAGATCTGAGTAGCAGATGGACAGTGACTGTGAAGGGGTATGTGAGGGGGACTTGGTGAAGGGAGAACCTAGTAAACATAATGTTCTTTCTGTAACTGTAGATTAATGATACCAAAATTAAAAAAATACAAAAAAAAAAAAAGATCTGAGTAGGTATTTGATTTTATTTGGGACCAAGAGCAGACTCCAAACCAGAAAAACTAATCAAGAAGTTTAACAGCCACTTCAAATAAATTTTGATGTAAAGAAAAAAATTAAAGACCAGATTAAAAAACATATTGTATGATAAAGCATAATCTATACAATTATTTTCTACCCCTGAAATTTTGGAGAGCTCAAGAAAGTATCTCATTTTGATCCTCAAATATTAAGTAATTTTTATCTATGTATTTCTATCTTCCAAGAAAGAAGATAAAATTCAGTCAAGTCTTTCAACTAAAACTTCCAGTCTAATCTTCACTCCTCAAATTCCCCTAGTTGTTACAGGAACAATTAATTAACCTGTTCTTCACAAAGCTATATGGCTCTCTTCTCCCTCCTACTTTAAAATAATTCCTAAGAATTTCGCTTCAAGAAAATTATCTCTAGGTTGTTATCCAGTAAGAGTCACTAAGTATCATGTACCTGGTGCCCTAGCTGTAGAACAAAGTGGATTTTATAGCTTGAGAACTATATATAGGCAGATCTTAATGTCAGAAACATTTTCTACACAGTTTTACATCAATTGGCTCATCAAACTACGTATAAAGTAATGGGAAAAAATTCAGAGAAAATTACACTGGGATGGTGAATCCCCTGAGATTAAAACCATATCTTACTCATTGTTTCATCTCAACTATATAGAGCCAGACACATAGTTGTGCTCAACAGTTAATATGGAAGGAATCCTTACCAATTATGGATTTGTGGTATTATCTTAAGATGAAAGTTTCTACCAAGGACAGGCTCACAAACATCAGTGGGGCTCACAAATATCAGTGGGTCTTCCCTATTATCTTCCTTACATGCTGTGGGCTACAGAAATGAAGCTTGGCAGTTGCTAAATTTGCTATTCTATAGTCAGATTATTGGTACTAAAATGATCATTAATTTTCTAAAAGGAAAATTAAAAGCTTACTCTTTTCTTCCTTGTTTGTATGAATGTAACTAAGTTCTGCATTACTGTCTACTTATCAACAGAGTAAGTTTGTATAGTTAATATCCCCCCATTCAATGCTATTCTTAGTCACTGCACTCAGGAGGATGCATACGCCAACTTCAATTATTCCTGGGGCTAGTCAGTTTATATTGCTTTTCCTTCCACTGAAAGCCATTATTACTGGAAAAAGCAGACACTTAGACTGGCTGATCCAATGTGTATTTTAGACCCAGTTCTGCCCTGCCTGTCATGACTACAGGACAGTGAGTTAAAACTCAATTTCCTAGCCCATCTTTCAGCTGTTGAGTGGTCAGGTGACAGTTCTGGCTAATGAGATGCAAAGTTGATTGATAGGTCTTCTCTACTGAACTTCTCTACTGATTGGTACTCTATATTCCCCTGCCTCCTTCTTCCTGCCTAGAGTATGGAAGGTAAAGCTGCCATCTTGCAAACTGAAAGAAGAACATTTTATGCTAAGTATGGAAAGGCAGTAAGAGGCAACAAGCCTAGGATATTGATCGCATTGTGGAACCACTGCACCAGACTGGAGGGCCTATGTGAACTTACTATGTAAGGAAAAACTGACTCTCCTTCAATGTAATTTTGGTTTATAGTCAATGCTGCTAAACACAATCTGAACTAATGCATTGGAATAGTGTATTTTTGTTATTGAGGTCAATAATGTTAGGATAATTTTCAAAAAGTAAAGTTATAATTGATGTCTTTCTCTCCCATATTTAAGACAATGAAGGAAATCAAGTCTCATTAAGATAATTTATAAGAAAAGGCAGTTTCCTTTGTTTTACTGAACATAAGAACAAAAAATTGATCAAAATCCTCATTCTTCTGGATTGAATACCTGAGGGGATTCTAGACTCAGGGCTTTATAAACCCAGCCCTGGGATTTATTGAGAATAACTTAACTGGATCATCATATCTGCTTGTACATTCTATCCTATTGTGATGTTATTTTTGTTGAAGTATTTAAATAAAATCCTGTCTCATATTTTAATGTGGTTGGAAAAGGGAGGAGTATTTTAATAATAGCTTGTTAAATTGTTTGCAATATGGAATCTGAAACTGGCAGTAAGCCCCCACTGTTCCATGACATTAAAGACGAGTGGTCTCTCATGTACTTTGAATGGATCTTCTACCCATGAATAACTTTGAAATGTCATGCATTGGTCATTTAGAAAGTATTGGTTCAGTGAGTTATGTAGCACTTCCAAATGATGACCCATTTCATCATGTAACATCAAAAAAATACATGTGGTAATATTAAGTTGATTTTATTAGAAAAGCCTTTAAGTACTGAGAAGCAGTTAAGCTCTTAATGATGGGTACCACTTTTCCAAAATTCTAATTTTCGCCAGAAAGCTCATATTTTATCAGTGACAGCAAATACTGCCAGTTATTTTCCTTGAAGCAACAGGCTTACTTCGATCATTTTCAAGAAAATGTCTGTTGCATATCCAGATTGATGTAACCGTAGCTCTCTGTCAGTCATTTTTTTCCAACTAAATATGATGTTCCATGAAAAAAAAATGACAGTTCAGCTCAGAACTCAATCAATAAATAGTGTGAGTGCTTGTCCTTAAGACAATTATCATACTTGGTATGCTCTGAGTCTCTTTCCTATTGTGTCACAGATAATATTAAAAACACATGTACTCAAGGACTGAGAGTTAATAGTTTTTCTGCTTCCTTAAGGACATTCTGAAGTAAATATTTTAACTTTTTTTTTTTTTTTTCACAGTGAGTATGTGGTAGCAAACAATACAGTGACCATTGGTAGTTTGGCGCTACCACCTTGGCTCATGCTAAGGCACCAGCCGTTTTACCCTCTATCAGTGCAAATGTCAACACAATGAAAAAGACAAATAATGTCTTAGAATTATTATGACAATAGTTTTGAACTAGGTACTGCCAATGATACACACATTTTGAGAACCACCACCATATAGAATACCACATGACTAAATAAAATAATTAAATTAAATAACCCTTAATTTAATAAAAAGTATATCAAGAAGAGCTATTGCTCCAGAAACCCAACTCATTCACAGATCAGCAGCAAGGGTTACTGGTTCCTAGAGAATGGATCCCCTTTCTGAAATACTGGTATTCCAGAAACAAGTCATTATACTAAAATGGGTTTATTTTTTCTTCTTATGTAAGTTAATAAATGCAACATTTGGCAAAGCATGAAGAAAAAAAATAGCTATCTCCTATCACTACCACCAGACTAACGATTGTTGACATTTGAATTATTTTCTCAATATTATATTATAAACTTTTTATCATTTAAAATTCTCTCAAAGCATAACTGTTGTTAGCTGTAAAATATTGTTTTGAAGTGATAAAAAAAATTTTCCAACAATTTCTATAGGTTATTTCCAAGTTTTCACTACTGTAGGCATCACAGTCAACATTGAATACAGATGCATATTTTGGCCATTATTAGGTGTTAGCAGACATTCTAATTTAGTCAGTTGTGATGTGCACAGTAACATTGTAGCTTTACTTTGCATTTCCTTGACAAATAAAGACCAGCAATTTTTCCAGGTGCCTATTTGTCATTCATGTTTTCTTTTGTATATTCTGTTAACATTCTTGTCAGTTTTCTCTTAACTTTTTGTAATGCATGTTTTCTGCAAACTTTGATTCTGCTATAGATGCCATTTTATATCACAGTTCTTTTTCTTTATAAAACATATTTTGAATTTCTATAAAACCAATAAATATATCTCATGGGAAATAGAAAGTATGAGGAAACATAAAAGTTACTCATAATTTGATCATTAAAAGATAACCACTGCCAGCTCCTTAGTTTTTTTCTGCTAGTTTTGCTTTATGCAATTTTCCATAATTGAATCAATATTGTATATTCAATTTATATCACTTTTTTTGTTTGTTTCAATAACACATCATGAGCATTTATGGGCCTTCTTAACTATTCTTTCCACATCACTCTCTCCCTACACCACCCACAGGAAATTAAAGTTTACTTAGGGCAAATACAAAGTAATAAATAATGTAGTAGGTATTGGGGAATGTAACTAAGTTTGCATGGGTCACTAAGAGCTGGAGTCGTCAGAAAAGAGTAGTGAAGATGAAAGATGAGTTAGATAGTAGGCATATGAACACCTGAGCAAGGTGCAAATAAATGTATGCAGGCAGAAGTGAGCAGGGCTGTGTTAGGGCCCGGCAGGTTTGGATAAGGATTCATAAGGACAGCAGCATGATTGGTTTATGGCGAAAGTGGGAGTGGCCACTTTCAGGCTAGCCAACAAGGTGCTGCCCTCTGCAGAACTCAAATATGTTTGGACTTACATAGAATTTAGAGGTTTGTGGGAGAAAGGCTGACTTAACTGCAGAAATGTGAAAAACAAAACACGTGCACACTCTCAGAAAAAAACTGAAAATGCTGTGCTGTGACTAGAAATTGTATAAGCTTCCTTTGGTGAATGTCACATATATTTTCTAATTTTATGCTAATATTAAATATATGGCATATGTACTATTACTGTAATTATTACTGTGATTTTCAGTTTTTAAAAATAGGCAGTCTACATAGATCAAGCGAGCCATCTGCCTGCAATCACTGCTTGTCCCACATGTAAGCAAGGAGTTCAAACCTTGACCTCCTGAACTCATGCTTGTTTTGCATCTGAAGGATGGGTCACAAGTCTGGCTACATGTTAAAATCATATAGTGAGCTTTTAAAACTTCAATGCCTACTTCTACAACTCTGCTCTGAATTTCTGACCTAACTGATCTGAGCTAGGATTTAATCACTGGTGGTTTCAAAAATTCTCCTCAGTAATTCTCACCCATGTGCACGTTTGAGAACCGTTGCTGTAAACCATGCAACCATCACCAGCACAGACTTTGGGGTCCCTGATGATTATGGAAAGCATCAAGACATTTCTCTAGGACTTACCTCACTTTAAATTCTTAATTTGATTAATTTCCTGAACATATGTTGAATTTCTCAATGAAATTCTTATTCAAGAAACATACACATGTTACATGTTTTCTGAATCTTTCACATGGGATAATGTCTTCTTTCTGGACACAAGGATAATTTAGGTAAATGTGGACTTAGGGACCAATTTTTGCTCAAATCTTGTAGATATTTCTCTACTCTCCTCTTGGCATTTATAGTTGCAGAAGGCAAAAGTGATGTGAACATTTTTTTCCTTTGAAACTTGCAGGACTCTGTCTTTTCTGCCTATAATCTCTTCATTATTTTCATCTTTGACTTTTCATACGAGTGCTGAGAAAGCACCTCATATTTAAATTCTGATTCAGTATAATACATTGTGAATGCTTTTACTCATTTCAGTACAAATTCTAATACTCCTATTATGTTTAATTCTAAATTTGTAAACATTTCTTTATCTGACATCCTTGCTTCTCAATTCATCCTTTTGATTTCCAGCTCTTACTTCATGGAGCTCATACTTTTGCTACTATAGATTATAGCAAACAGTATAAGAAGTACCTTATTATGCTCTTGGGATATTAGCTTCTTTTCCCATATTCTGAAATATATTTTCCATTGTTCGGTATTTTTCTCCTTTATTTTTAATGAAGCAAGTTTTGTCTAGACTCAATGTTTTGTCAACTGACAAGTGTGTAGATTTCCCTTAATGACATTCATTGTCTGTTGGAACTGGCAACTGATCAGCTAGAAGGCCAATCAATGAATGTACCTTCTAACCTAACTCTTAGTTTCTGAGAGGCAATCATGTTCATGGTGATTCTGTCTGTATTGGGCTGATTTGGGATATTATCCTTCCCAGGCTATGATGTTCTAAACAGATTTAAACATGTTCATTTATAACATCCAGTTAGTAATGTTGCAAGGGCTTCTTGTCTTTGCCTCAACCTATAACATCGTTATTTGTAGGATCTATAACTTCATGAGGTGACGTGATAATGTTATTCTCTCTTTTCTCTCTTCGTCAAGTTGCCGGACTCAGTACAGAATGCCCAGTTAAGTTTGAATTTCAGATAAACAATAAATGATTTTTTAGTTTAAATGTTCCCCATAAGTTTTGGGGTATAATTACATTGAAAATTATTCGTTGTCCCATTTACTATTTGGGACATAGTTATATTACAACCTTATCTGTAGTTTGCGTGAAATTCAATTTTAACTGTTTAATAATCCTTTGTATTTGCTAAATCTGACAACCCTCCATGCTCCTCTCAAGTTGATTTCTGGGAGCATCAACCTCTAACTTACATAGGAAGAGCTGTATTAATGGTGGTGAGTGTATGTGAGGAGGGTTTAGTGGGCACAGAAAGCTCTCTGACAACTTCATAAAGTAGTACATCTCTCCAGGAGAGGGACAGCCACTCAATTTTCTCACTGCTGTAAATCTGGTGCTTTTTATCCCAAAGGAAAAAATAGGTTGGGGATTTCTCTATTTCTTCCAGCTGGACAGCTTGCTCTGGTTGCAAAGATTTGGCATCTGTGGGTCCCAATTGCATTTTTGAATCCAATTCTATCCATCTTGCAGTTGGATGTAAGAGCTCCCAAATTCTGAAAATTCAAGTGTTTAGTGGCTTTTATTAGTTTTTATATTTTATGTGAGAAATCAGGACAGTCTGACTTTGGGGATCTTACCAGAAGTTATTGGAAATCAGACTCCTGGCACTGTTGCGTGTATGTGTGCATGCTTGGACTACAACTTCTGAAGCATTCTCAGAGGCCCCAATGGAGGAGGCAATTATATTTGGCCCAATAAACCTTGCCAAAATGGAATCAACTGTATCTGAATGTACCTCCACAACATCAAGATGGCCTTCTCTGGAAAAGCTATAAAATTTATTGCTGGATACAAGATTATGTTGCCTAAGATATGCATTCTAGGTGGTGTCGTGGATCAGTTTTTGAGCTTTTGCTCCCTTTGAGTGTCCGCAGATGTGTGCTGTAGTCATTCAGGGCTGTACGGCGCAGTGTTGTTTTCTAATAAGGAAACAGTCTGTTGAAGGTCTGCGCAGCCTTTGCCTCTTTTACAGCTACCCAACACAACAGGAGCATTTTTTACAAGAATTTCTTTCTGTGACTCAGGGGAAATAGTCAATCACACCATCCCTCACATCTCCTGAAATCACACTTAGATGAAGAACGATTTGCCACTGGCTGGCAATCCTCTGAGCACATCAAAACAAGAATAGTATAAGAAAACATTTTCAGAATTGGTATTGACACTCTTATTTCAAAGAGTTCCCAGCTACCAGCTCTTAAATAAGTTATGCATTTAGCTCAGCTCAAAGCCTGACACTGGTTATAGATCCTGCTTTTGTGTGAATGTGCAATGCCTCGTGCTGTGCTTCATCTCCCCAAACACAAGCCCAACACACCTGCTCTGCTTGTTTGGTTTCCTCCAGCTGGCTTCCCATTTGTCTTGATTTATTCTCAAGGTTTTAGCCTTATTGACTAATCAGGGAAGCCTATTCATTCCTTTTTGAAGATTATCTTTTTACAGCTGTGCTATTTGGTCAGTAGACACTAATTCGGTGCTAATTAGATTTATTTGGCCTTTGTAGAACAGGATGATGGATTTTTTGGGGTAAGGAATGATATCCTCCTTAAGAGACATGGACTGATGAGGACCTCACGTGGAAAGAGTCCTTTCTTTCCACTGCTGTTATAGGTGTTGAGATAAGCTGTGGTGGTACCACATAATCTGCAAGCCTGAAAGCTCTTTTTGGAACTTCTTACAGTGAGGACAGGCTGCTCTGGGGAAGCAAGCTCTGAGGAGAGCTGCTAAACAAAAAGGTGCTCATTTGGGATCCAGAAATGGAGAGCTTAAAGAGAGTTCTGTCTTGGATCCTGCAGGGGCTGAGTGATCTCCGGCCTGGGCTCACTCGGGTTTGTTCTGTCTCCATCCAGGGGTTCACTGTGTTTCAGTGGAAATACACTGCTGAGCAAGGAGGGGAAGCTGGAAAAATCCTAATAGGTAAGGGACTTAGCCCCATGAACCTCACTTTTCTTGATCTGTAAAATAAAGTCAGCAATTCTTTATTAGTTGAGGTAAGGACTAAGCTGCTGAAAGAAACAGACCTCAAAATACAATGCTCTAAAAAAAACCCCAATGGTTTAAAGTAGAGGTTTGGTTCTCTCTTTCTCATGTAAATGTTTAAGGTGAGCATTCTAAGCTGGTGGGCAGGGCTGCTCTTCTAAGCTATTCAGGAGCACAGATTCCCTCCATCTTGTTGCTGGGCCATTTTGTAGGCCATTGTCCATGTCTACAAGGACAAAGCTAGATCTCAGCAGATCCAGCCAGCCTGCACAAAGGGCAAAGTGAGGAAGGCCAGGATGAGCGATTTTCTGTAAGTAAGTTTCACAGGTGGAGCTTGGCTCTTCCTGGTGAGTCCCATTTGTCATTTGACTAAGTTCTTGCCAATAGGATGTGAGGGGAACAGCACAGAAAGCTGAGAAATGTAATCTTCAACCGAAGGCCCTGTACCCAGGAAATTTTGAAGGCAAATAGATCTTAATCAGAAATACCAAACCAAGAGCTAGATGTAAAGATTAAATAAAATAATAGTTTTAATGTGCTGAGCACATGCTAATAGAGAGTATTACTGAGGGTCTAATACTTAATTTAAAAAAGCTTTCTCTTTACCCCATTTATGTCCTCCTTAAGGTATTGATAATTATTAGTAAAAGAGGACAGGAAATTAGAAACATGATGTACCACTTGAAGTACAGACACAAGAGGAATGGGAAGACCCAAGCCAGGTCTGGGAACACCTGACATTTAAATAGCTCCCACTCATGAATGGTTTAGTTAATTGAGTGTCACAGTGGAGGTCGGGTATGGAATAATTCTCCTAAGGGATCTCTCTCAAAGGAATGAACCATATGAACCACGGCTTATACTTTCTGTTTCTAACAAAGTTCTTTGGAAACTGTAAGTGGTAGATAATTACTAATTTATTATTTGCTGTTCAACCATTAGTCAGCATTGAAAGTCCTAAAGTAATAAGCTTAAGAGCAGATTAGATTCTCACTGGAGCCTTCTCAGTTGAACAGTTCATTTATGAATTGTTGAGTAAGGCATTCTCCAGATTTCTGTGACTTCTCTTTCTGTAAATTTGAAAGAATCCAAAGGTTTGAATGATATACTCTTGCTAATACATGTGAAATGTCTGAGTCATACAAAATCCATTTAAAAACTTATAAAGTATTACTGTGCCTTTAGGTCAGAAAAAAATAAATATTCGGATAGTTGTTTAGCAAGAACAAGAAGTTTTTCAGGAAATAAAATCCATAACAGATTTCTATTTGCATAACTATGCCTAATAAAAAAATTAATTCCATTTGCTATAACTTATAAAACTTTTCATTCTTACTTTAAAAATAAAACCATACCCACATATTTATATGGCTGGAAGGGTATATATTGAAATTTATACAGAGGTTATTTCTGGTGGATATAAATATAGAGGGTTGTTATTTTCTTCTTTATATTTTCCTAGTATTCTCTCTTCTTAAGAAGGATCAAAATAATATTGGGGAATCAGAGAGCAGAAAGAACAAGACTTGATATAATCATGCCTGTTAATAGATATTCTAACAACAAATATTCCAAAAGGCTTTTCATATTGTCCATCATCAAAACAATCTAGTATCCCCGTTAGGTAAGTAGAGGAAGTAGGTACAATGCTGGTTGTTCTTTCAAGTATAAATCTAAAATGTGGAGATAATATGTGAGGCCCCTAAGACAGTGGTGGGAACAGGATTAAAACTTGTTAACATGTCCATTCAAGGCCCTAGTACTCATGAAATTCATTGTTCACAGAAACATAATGAGTGAAAAGACTGACATTTCCTTTGCCATTGTTTCTCTCTTTAATGCTCCCTAGTGCCTCATACTCTTCCAGGAAACAGCTCCCCATTCCTTCCTCTTAATGAACATCAAAAGGCATAGGAGCCATTCTATATCCACCATGTGTTCTTTGTGGCAGCCGAGATCAAATCTTGTTTCAAGTTCTCAAGTAGGAATTCCGGTAAGTATGACAAGGTTACCTCAGGATATAAAGGGGAAGGCTATCTTATTCATTTTCCATATTCAGCAAAATCTAATGTAATTAATCTCCAATAAAGGAGAGGAGTCTTTTAAGTTTGACTCTATTTCCAGAATAGAGTTCATTGTCTGTTTTCTTCAAACACCTTCACACTGCAAGTTGGGATCCCTGCCAATGAATTTTGAATACAAATAACTTGAGGGGAAGGGAGTGGAAATTTCCACAATTATAAATGAAATCACTTATTTAGGAAGTTTTATTTCAAAATAGTGTTGCTATTCTGGCCTTTGGTTCTGACCTCATTCCCTACATTAACATTTGCTCTTACCCAGATATTGTTTTCTCATTTTCCATAAATTGGTAGCAAAAGCAATATTGCCCATTCAAAATTGCAAAAGTGATAATATTGGTTCACAGAAAGAGGACGCATTCTCTTCTTGTCCTATATCATAACAATGATACAATTTACCTATTATGGAGGATGGGGAATGTAGTAAAGGAGATACTCATAAACCCCCAGCTTCACTTATCCTATCTTCTTGAGAAGTTTTTCTTTATTTTTCTTTAAGACCTTAGGTGAAAGAAGTTTAATTTCCCATTTCTGTTTACTTATCTGTAACTCAGCAATGCAGTAAGACAGAAATATCATATGACTGAAATATAATAAATTAAGGCAAATATGTATTCCTGGTAATTCTTTGTGAGGGGCTTATTTGAACCAACATTTTTGGGATTTCTCTGGCCACAAGAAAGTTTAATCTTAATAAAGAAATCAAGAAATCTCAATATTTTTAGTCAACATAAATTTAGTAAACATATACATTGTTTTCCAAAGTGTACTTCACCTTTTCTCAGGGTCTGCTAACAGCTATTCACAAAAAATAGCCAATCCCAAATATTCAGATGTGCAAAAAACCACTTGTGATCAGACTCCAGTTAATGCAACAGGAATCCAAGAGATAGGAAAATAAGAAATAATGTTGAGCAAAGAGCCATACCACTAATACCTGCCTAAATAATTGTTGAAAATGAAGCTGTGCAGCTTAAGGCCTGAATTAAAGGATTTTTTAGAAAGAAGAGTACGTGGGAACTAATTTTAGAAAAGGCTGTAATTCACAGCCTCTGTCCAAAAAAGAAAATACATAGATGAAATTCATAGGTATCCTTAGATTTAAGTATGGTACTTAATCTTATGGTACATTTGCCATAGAAGAAAAATGAGATTAGGAACCTGGGAACCAGGCCCAAAGTAGGAGAAGAGAGATTGCTGCTCGGTCACCAAGGAGTCAGCTATGAATTATGGATGCAAAATCATTCCCAAAAAAACACAAACAGCCTTGTAGGGAATTGTTGTCTCTGGATGGTGATTTTGTTTGCCCTTTCTTTACACTGTTCTTTAGGTTTGTGGCCATTGTTTTTTTTGGGGGGCAATAATGCCTTACTTTTTATGTTAATAAGGAATCATGAACTACATGTATATTTAGAAAAATATAATTTTCTACTAATACATAAGGAAAGGGACCTAAGAATGTTTCACCCTATAAATGTTTGAATTGAAGCATTTGAAATGTTGGTTAAAGAAATTTAACTAATTTTCTGGTTGTAACTTTGATAAAACAGGCATGGGCGTGGTTCAGACATGTTAAGATACCCAAGCAATGTGATATTCTAAAAGAACACAGCTTTTATTTGGTCTTCTATTTAATGTTACCTAGGGTTTCACACTTGACTGCTTCTTCCTACAGCTATGCTATTTAGTAAAAGTTCTCCACTTGACAGTCTGTGTGATTAAAATCTACTACCTCTGTATTTTTGTTTTCTGTAATTTCAAATACCTATCTTTTTTCTCTTTAAAAATGTTGTACTGTGAGTACCCTGAAATCATTTTGGTATGTCAGGAGGAAAAGAAGAAACATTATCAAAATGATGCTGAAAAATCAGATTATAATGTTGATGAATAGCCTCCTATGATCAACAGTATGTATGAGGCAAGATGAGAAACTAGACAATCACTTTCTCCCTAATAAGAACCTTAACATAGAGCCACCTTTGCAAAACAAGCAATTTATAGATATATAAATAGATATATATTGCTATGTATTGATATAGAATATCATTTCACACATTACAAGAATAAGGATGCACTCTATTTGGAGAGTTTTGGAGACCATGCCTCCAACTGTCAGATCTTGGTGGGATGTTCCTTTTCCATTCTGGCAGGAGCTGTGTCTCTGGCATAACCCCACCTGTGTATGCTTCCCTCCATTTCTCTGAAATTTTGACTCCACGAAGATCCCTCTCACCTTCATTCAAAGGAAAAGAAAAACCCTTCTACTTGGCCAGTTGTTTATTTGTCCATCCCAAGCCTGCCTTCTTTCTCCTCCTTGTCTTACATCAATATCACTGTGCACTGAAAAACTATATGACAAGTGCTCAGTGTTCACTTCATGCCCTCTCTGTTTCCCACGCTGACATCTTAAATTCTTTTATTTAGCCCTCCTCACCCAAGAATACTGCCCTTGATTTCCATGTCCTTGAAAAAAAATTTTCTCTTCCTCATCAAACTATAGACACCTATAGGGTATGAAAAAGGTGAAGGAGCTCATGGCTTAGTATAAAGAGAGGAGCTCTGAATCAGGGAGATTTATACTCATGTTCAAACCTCAGCTCTTCTATTTGCTATATGACCTTACATGAGTTAATTAGCCTCTCTCAACTTTAATTTTCTCCCCAACTACATCTGCTAGTACACCTACTGCACAGAACTGTTAGAGGAATTCCATGAGATATAACATAAATAGCCTTGCACATTGCTTAGAACATAGGGAGCAATACACAATAGTGATTCTAATGTCTAAGAGAGAGCTTCCCCTTCATTTGCCATGTTCGAAACAGTCAAGTGACTTTCATGCTCTCTTATAGGCACATGCATTATGTAGAAAGCCTACTCAGTAAATGCTGTGTTAACAAATAAATGAAGTACAGTCTAGACAGTGTTTCTCTTCATTTTTATAAGCATTATTTAAGAAAGCCTTCTTTTTCTCTTCTTTTGGTATATAAATAACTCAGTTTCTTATCATCCCCATCCTTTCGTTTGATCTTCTCTGTATTTCCTTAAATTGAGGAATACTAATAAATTCAGATTAGCCATAACTAAACCATAGCTTTCCTTCCTTTTGCCATTTCCTTCCTTTTCATCTTCTTGTAATTTAAAGTTTCCACATCCTAGAGTGAGAAATGCAAGTTCCCAATTTTCCACAGCTTCAATAAGTGGGCTGGAAAATGTTTTAATGGATTGCTTGAACCAATAAATTTTAATGGTTTCCCCACATACCCTCCTGAACATTTTTAATATTTGCTCTTCTCTTCCTCTGGGGTCTTCAGCATCCTGAGCCCCAGGCCAGTAAGGAATTGGGCCTGTGGAAGCAGTACCGGAAGAGCTGTTTGCTAGTTTAAATGGTAGCAGTGATCATTTGCTGCTAAAATTAATTTCACATTATTTTTTTCACATAGTTCTTTTTCTTTTGTCTGTTTGTTTTGAAATGAGAGATCCTAAAATAATTCTCTCATAACACCTAGCAGTACCCAGAGGTGACAAGAAAAATCTAGAGTTAACATTAACTTGCCTGGAAATGCTTTCTTTATCCCGATAGATACCCAGTTTTAAAAATGTTTTTCCCATGTTTAAATCTCACTAAAATGCTTTTCTAGAAAAACTATACTCTGGTCACGATGTCTAGGCTTTGTTTTTCGCGTCAGGGATGTGACTTGGGAGTTTTCCTTTATCTGTGAGAGAAAGTTGACGTTCTGTGCTAATGCGCTTCCCGGTGAGTCGGCCTCTCTCCGGTGGGCTCGTCTCCCTGCTCAGTGCCAGTAACTGCTCGCAGTCCACTGTTTCGGCACCTACCTCTGCTTATCCAGATTCTTCTTCAAGGCCATTATGCCAGCCCCATCCTTGATGCAGTGACTTCTTTGTGTGGCCATTTACTGAATTTTCAAAGCCTGTTTATCCACACATTTAGGGAAATGAAAATAATAATGACAGATAATTTATCATTCGACTAGAGCAAGTTAAATGAAAACAAGTGCAAAATGAGGGTTCCTTGCAATAATAGTTTTCTCCAGAAAAGAGGTAATGAGAACGTATTTTGCCACAAAAATTCAACATCCAAGCAGCTACCAATTTGGTAACAATTTCTCTTTTTCTTTTTTCTCCAGGAATTTGGTCAGAAATTATCCAGGACACTTTTTCTCTACGTATTTCCAGTTCAAAATAGTAGAATGGAAGGAAGTAGAAATAAATCTTCTCAAGACTTATGGGCTTAGAGTGGATAGAGAAAAGCAGTAATAGAGATTGACTGATTGACAGATTCAGCAAATATTAGTATCGATGCCCCATCAGTGCTTGTGTATGGGGAGTAACGTCACCTCACTCACAGAGGTTGGCAGTGAAAGGAGCAGAGCACATGTTTACACAAGCTACATAAAAAGCATATGCTGAGGATCCTGCATCTCTGTTCACTGATTCCAAGAGCTGAGCTAAGCCTTTTTATAAATAGTAAAAGGAAATAAGACTGTGAATCCAGTAGGAGAATGCACTGATTTCACATTCTGTTCTGCAAAGGTAAATTTTTAGTAGTCTGCCTTTAATTTGGTTTCAGCATCAATACTGTTAATTTTTCATGCTTTTTACTTCCTAATAGTCTAGAATTATGTAGGTTTTTTTTTCTTTTCTTTATTGCAAAGCCCTTGACTAAAACACAGTGTATCAGGCTTTTACTGGAATACATGTATCTCCACTCTGACATTTTTTTTTAAAGGAAGATATTTAGAATTAAAGAGTTTTAATGAAGTCTTATTAGGTCTCTTTACAATCCCTGCAGAAGAATGATAGCATATAAATCATTAGATGAGAGCATTATTTTCATGTAGAATCCTCCATCCCTCAAAAACAAGCCTCCCCCAAATGAGCACCATTTCATTTTTAAACTAAGTGTATTTTCTAACACTTAATATTTAACATGATGTAACTCATTTGATCTGTGAAACATGGTATTTATCCCTTACATGTATTTATATCTCTTTTAAAAATTAGTGGAATATACTTGCAAAATTTTATAGTTGTGAATTGCAGTGTTATTTTGAAAGTATAAATAATTAATACTTAGGGAAGGTGAGAAGTACTGGCTAGAGTTAGGAGACCTGGATTCTAGTTCTAGCATTGCCGCTCATGAACTGTGGAACTAAGGCTCTTCATTTAATTTCACTTAAATTCCGATCTTTACGGTGAAGCAGTAAGGCTGGATCCTCTCAGTGCTAAAATTCTGAAGTGATAAAAATAGGCACTTTTCCTTTTTCAAGTCAAACAAACTAACCATCTAAATAAATTGGCTGATTAAACTTTTATGAGAGAGTTAGAGAAACACTAGGCAATTGATTTTTAGATAGTATTTGTTCAAGATAGAAAAATGTATGAAAACAAAGCAACCCACAGTCCTGCTTGTAAAGAAATACATGCACAGAATTTCAATAGAAATCCAGACATTAGAGGAAATGAATAAAGTGAAAAATGAACATCTTTATCTCCATCCCTATCAGTCCCCATTCCATTTCCTGAGAGATAAACATTAATATTTTGCTGTGACTCCTTTAAAAATCATGGCACAGTAGGAAATCTATGTGTTGCTTAAGTATTTCCTAATATATGCAGATCTTACCATAAACTACATGCATACAATATTTTTAAAAGAGAAATCATTGAGTTAGAGAACATTTTGTAACATTAGGGACTGGGTAAAGAGCATTTGCTAAAATTTCTTTAAAATGCCTAAACAAATGCATTGTTTTGTTTTCCTGCCCTATGTACCAAGAGTAAGGACAAAGGCATGCTTGCGAAGAGCCCCATAGCTTTTCTCTGACATGCAAGATTGGGATTTTTTTTTAAAGCAGTTTTGAATGTTACGTTCAATTTATCAATCTAAATAAAATAAGTAGAGATGTGATTATTTTTCTTCAGCAAAGTAATTATTTTCCCCAACATATAAATGAAATTTACAAAGAAAGGACAACCCAAGTAGCAAGAGCTGGAAACAAGTTCACTGGGGTCTCAGTACACTACCACCAAGTTAATAGTTCAGACAGTGCTCTTGAAAGATCTCAGGTGTTCCCCGAAAAGGCAGCAGAGTTTCCAAAAGCATCATGGGAAGACCTGAGCACCAACAGTAGAGCCATCCATTCTGGAAAATGGGCTCTGAAATTAATTACACTCAGGGCTAGAAGATCAAGCGTTTTTTGTAATTGTGGGTTACCCAAGATCGATGTCACAGCTGTTTGACGCAAATTTATAGGGTTCCTGGAGGTTACATTTGTAATTCATGATGGCAAGATGAGCTCAATATATGACCTAAAGGAAGTTAGATTTACCAATATTGCACAACTGCAGGATTCACATTCTCAAAGCAAAAAGTATATGAAACTTCCCTTCAATGTAAGGGAGTGACGAGAGTATACCAGTAAAGAAACTTCCATGAGTCATTTCTTCAGTCAAATCAGCATCAGTGCTCAAGTGTAATTGTATTAGGAAAAATATCTTTCAACACAAAACTTCTACTTATGTTTATTAAAGGCCACTAATAGAAAGGAACCTTCTACAAAAGCACCTGTCCACCCTATATTCATAAACATATGGCAGCAAGTTCTAAGAGCATAGACTCTAGGGCTAGGCTCCCTGTGTTTGATCCTAGCCCTGAACCTCATATTGCTGTGTGATCTTGGGCAGGTGCTTAGCCACTCTGTCCCTCAACTTCTTCATCTGAAAAATGGGGATGACACTAGTACCTGGCTCCCTGGGTTGTTAAGAAGATTAAATACATTAATACATTTAAAACACTTACCTGGCACACAGTAAAGGCTATGTAATACTAGTTATAATTTTCATTCTTATTCATTGGCTCCATACCAAAAGCATGGGAAAGATTCAAATGAAGACAATAAAAATACTTTTAAATTGAAAAATAATTCATTCAAAATCAGCATCACTGACAATACCCCAAAGTGAAAAATTTTAAAAAGGAGTTAAAAAGACTAGTATTCTGTAGTTAGATCCTTAAAGTATAAGCAAGTTATTTTAAAAGATTGTGTAAAGGCTTATGTTTATGAATGTAAAAACCCTCCATTTAAAAACCCATTTTTGCATAGCAATTGTGTACATACAAACAGGAAGATTTAAGCCAGAAGGGAAATTGCTGAATTAATTTAAAGAATAAATTTTATAGATTTTTCTGAGAATCTTTAATGAAAAGGCAGCAAGGAGATAATGAGAAAGGACCAAACAGATGTTGGTTTCCCCTGAAATTTGCCAAACTTTTACAGCATCTTCCATTTGGGTCTCCACAGTTTAAAAGTAAGTGGGACATTTGGATGCAGAAGAGAGCAGAGATGATTAAAGGGTTGGAAACCCAAGCTTAAGAGGAAGAGATCATGGAAATGATGTTGGTTGGCCAGAAAGAGAAGGCTGTGGGTAACTTAATTACAGTCTTGGTGTATATAATATGCCATATAAAGGGGTTGGGGAACAGATGTTGTTCCCCAATGAAAATAGTATGAGATGGAATGGCAGCACTTTGGCTCTGACTTGAGAAAAGTATTTTTAAGGAGTTAAAAGAAAATTTTTGTTGAGTTGTTGAGAACCTAACCTTTGTTCACTCAAACAATATTTATTCAATTCCTCCTCTGTCTTGAATACTGTATTAAGTGCTAAGGATTAATTGACAGATAATAATTCACATGTAGACAGTGAAATAGTTATATTGAGTGGGATTTTCCCTTTGTCCCAGAATTGTCCTTGCAGTAGACTCGGTGACCTGTGCCCATAGGAGTATGAGACAGACATCCAGGTGGGCATGGCCATAGTGGAATGCTCTATATTCCTTCCTGCACTGCACAAGCAAGTGTGAGTTCTCTGAGCATGCCAAAGAGGGAGCCAAACTGGGAGTTCTACTGTGGCTACTCCACCCAAAAGAGAACTGGGGTGAAGATAAGGGGAACCAGCACTTCCTGTGGGGTGTACCACAGGAGGTGAGAGAGACTTTGACCAGAGGGAAGAAGAATCTGTCTTCTAGCTCATGAAATTATTCAGTGCACCAGTCCCTTGTAGGCCCAGCTCCCAACCCAAGAACTCAGCTGGGAGGGCTCTCATTTGGGAGTGCCAGGAGAGAACCACCATCTAAATGCCTGCCTCCCAGAGGCACCAATAGCCTATTCTTGGATTAGACAGAGAAACAATAGCAACCAAGAGACAAAAATGACACAAAGCCCAGTGCAGGGTTATTATGAATGAAATGTTTAAGATAAAGCAGTTATCTAGTATCTGTCAGTCAGGAAGCGATTCATGTATACCTCTATGCTTCTCCTTGTTAATAAATGCTGTTGCTAAGGCTCTAGAATTTTTTATTATTTCTTTCTCTGAGTCAGCCAGAAAAAATTAAATTGTAATTCACATAGCTTTGGCTTTAAGTGTATTTGCTGTATTCTTATATTTGAAACTTGATAATCAAACCACTTTATTAATACTCAGAATATCTGAATAACAAAATATTGGGTTTTCTTTCACAGCAGTTCTCACACTCTGACCAACATGAAGTTTCGCTGGTCAGGTTATCCCCCTGCCCCACAGGATGCACCAGCATCCAGCAGGTGCAGATACAGGGTGGAACACCTGGCCTGCTTGCCCTCAATTCATGATATCTCTGAAGGGACATCTCTGAAGCTCCAGGGCTCCCCAGGAGACTGGCTGAGGCCTCTTTTGCAGCTGCATTGCAGTACAGCTTCTCAGGTTCCCTGCACTACCACGGCCCATCCCAGTAAAGCCCTGCCATGCAGCCCTGTCTCTGAGTCTTGTGTCCTGGGAAGTTGATCTAAGATAAATTAATATATGTATGAAGTAAGCAACAAATCAATGATGAGTAAAAGATTAGTATTTCTGGTTATCAAAAATTAATATCATACAAGTTTCTAAAATGCAAGCTCATCTCCATCCTTACCTCAATTCCATTAATGTTAGAATGAATTTGATCTCAATTAGGAGGGCAGTGAAGAAACCCATTTATTTGCCAATAAGCAAATCTGCTGCTACTCTCCACCACTAGCTCCCAAGTAGAGGAAAATCCAGCTGAGTTACCATTAGACTAAATTGTATTCACAAACTAACAAATGCATGAACTGCCACCATCCCAACTCCTTCTTCTGTGTCTGTGAAGCAACTGATGATTCATCAAAATAGGAGAAGTGGAGAGGTGTTACATACCAGATTATGACAGATACCTAAAAAAAGTTATTTATTTTATTATGCAACAAGATGTAGAAATTCTTACAATAAGCATATTTTATTTAATTTGAAAACCTCTCCTTAGAATAGGTTGCATATTTTATTATACAGCCAACTGATAACTGTGAAAAATGTGATTCTGATACATTATTCTGGCTTGGATAACTGTGGAAAAGTTTTTTGAAAAGGTATCCAAGCACATTTTCCCATATATCACTGGTGAAGGAACATTCTAATGTGTAATTTGGAGCTAGCTGGGAATATTTTTAGAAAACTTAATTGAGGGAGTTTTTAGGTTATATTCCCCAAAAAGGCAGACCCTGAGACAATGATCTTAGGAAGTGCTGGTAAGAGATTGGGGAAAGAAGGAACCCAGTATAGCATATATTAACGAAGAGGTTACCACTCTAGGCAACTAAACCTTAATCCCCCTGGATAGTTGCTCCCCCCTGAGACATAAGGAAGCTGGAGTTTTTATCTATCAACTCCTATCGCTGGGTGCTGCTTCCAAGGGTTTTCATTACCCAGATCTTCCTGACTTTCCCATGCATATATGGACCATGCTTGCTTCTCTGGCCAGAGAAAGCTCTCAGGCAGAGTTGCAGGGATTTGCCTTAAGAAATTGTGTAATATATGGATACTAAGGGAATAAGAATGGGGCACTAAACACATCTGCTAAAGAAGTTATGCAATATTGTCTAAAAGCCTTTAAAGATAAGTAGGCCTCTGGCAAGACTACTTAAAATCCATCCTTTTGGGAAATGTCAGAGGTGATTGTCAGCTTTATTGTAATTCTAAGTCCCCAGGCCTCTAGAAAAACTCAAATTCCATTGATAAAAGCAAGCCATTATTTGGTCACAAAGAAAGAATTTTATCAAGAAGTTACATTCAGCATTTACTATTTATAAATAGCATATTTTGAAGAATGTTGTTAAAATGTTCCTACTACTCAAAGCCACTTTTGGAGTCAGTGAAATCCCTATAAATATTCAAATGCCATTTTTTACAGAAATAGAAAAAAACAACCCTAAAATTCATTTGGAACCACAAAAGACCCCAAGTACTCAAAGCAATCCTGAGAAAGAAGAACAAAGCAGGAGGCATAATATTTCTAATTTTAAACTATAATACAAAGCTATATTAATCAAAACAACATGGTACTGAACTAAAAACAGACACCTTGACACTTGAACAAAATCAAGAGCCCTGAAATAAAGCTGGGCATATACAGTTAATCCATATTTGACAAGGGAGCCAAGAAATACTTGCTGGAGAAAAGATGTCTTCTCAAATAATGGTGTTGGGAAAATTGGATTTTCACATGCAAAATAAACTAGGTCCCTATGCTATACAACTCACAAAAATTAACTCAAAATGGATTAAAGAATTAAATATAGGACCTGCAACCACAAAACTCCTAGAAGAAAACACAGAGAAAGCATTGGTCTTGGCAATGGTTTTTTAGATATGATACCAAAAGCACAAGCAACAAAATAAAAAACAAGTGGGACAACATCAAATTAAAACACTTATGCACAGCAAAAGAAATGGTCAATAAAAGAAAGAGGTAATCTACAGAATGGAAGAAAATATTTGCAAATCACATATATGATAAGGGGAAAATATTTAAGTTACACAAAGAACTCACATGATTCAATAGTAAAACACAAATCTAATTTAAAATTGGGCAAAGGACCCAAATAGACATTTTTCCAAAGAAAATACTCAATGGACAGCAGGTACATGAAAATGTGCTCAACATCACCAATCATTAGGAAAATGCAAATCAATACCATAATGAGATTACTACATCACATGTATTAGAATGACTGTTAACAAAAAGACAAGAGATAACAAATACTAGCAAGGATATAGAAAAAAAGGGATACCTTGTGCATTGTTGATAAGAATGTAATTGGCACAGCCACTACAGAAAACAGTTTGGAGGTTCCTCAAAAATTTTAAAATATAACTACCATATGATCTAGAAATTCCACTTTGGGGTATATACCTAGAGGAAATGAAATCACTATCTCAAGTACTCCTCATGTTTATTGCAGCATTATTTACAATATCCAAGACAGGAAAACAACCTAAGTATTCATCAACAGATGAATGGATAAGGAAAATGTTACACACATACACACAGAGGAATATTATTCAGCCATAAAAAGGAGTAAATCCTGCCATTTGTAACACAGGTGAAACTGTGTTACCTGTGTAACAGGGGCATTATGCTACATGCAGTAAGTCAGACAGAGAAATGCAAATACTATACAATCCCATTTATATGTGGAATCTAAAAATCCAAACTCACAGAAACAGAACAGATTGAGGATTATCAGAGATAGAGGGTAGGGAGTGGGGAAAATGGATAAAGGAGGTCAAAAGATTTAAGCTTCCTGTTATAAGATGAATAAATTGGGGGGATGTAATGCACATCATGGTGATTATAGCTAATAAAACTGTACTGTGTATTTGAGAGTTGCTAAGAGAGTGGATCTAAAATTTCTCATCACAAGAAAAAAAAATTGTAACTGTGAGGTGATGGATGTTAACTAACCTTACTGCAATCATCATTTTGAAATATATACATATATCAAATCATTACACTTTATATATAACAATAAAGTGTTATATGACAATTACATCTCAGTAAAGCTGGAAAAATGTATTATAAATTATGACTATTCATAAAAAATGAGTACTTAAAATTTAAGGGAGAAATGTTCATTTTTAAACATGTTGTGATAAAACAGGCTGGGTCTATTCCATGGATGATTTGTGTATTTATTTAGAAACTTAATATAAATGTGAAATTATTTTTCCATTGTTTTTAAAACTCACTCTCAGAATCAGTCTTGGTAATGCAGCTGGGATTCTCTGTGTCATATGGATACATTTTTCTTTTCTTGCCTCAAGTGTAAAGCCCCAAATTTCCCTACTTTTGTTAAGTGATAGAATCAAGTTTCCTCCAGATAGGGATATATATGCTGTCCTTAACTCTGTGGTACCATTCTCTCAAACTCAAGTTTGATATAGAGGGCCAGTGACTGAGAAGCCCAGAATGAGTCAGGGTGAGCCAGGACATCTGTGACTGGCACATACTTACCTGGCACCCAACTCACCAGCAGACCAATTGCCTACTCAGGAGAGGCTCTGAATTGTCAAAGGGCCATCCTCCAGTTGACTTACTAAATGGGACCTGCTGAGCCAATGACATGTCAGCATCACAGTTTGTAAAGCACTTCTATTTAGGTTTGCAGTTTACAAAGTTCTTTTGCACACACTGACTCATTTAATCCTCCAAATATGCAGAGTATGAATTATTATATCCCTTTTATTGATGTGGAAACCACGATTCAAAAAAGATTACATAAATTCCCTCTTTGGTAACCAAATAATAAGTGACAGAGCTAATGCATAAACTCAGTTCTTAGAAGGAGAAGCTTAGCACTCTTACCATTAGCCCATTCTTCTTCTGGTTTCATTTAGGGAACTGGATAGATGATTGTACATTTAGACAATAAATCATTGAACATTACATCTGAACTGTGACACAGATACATCTTAAAATTAAGTCAGGCAAAATTGCAATGTACACATTTTTTATTTGAAATCTGTAATTCCTTTGTTTTCTAAATCTGAGTACTCGTCTCTTTTCTCATAAGACCTCCTCCACTCAAATAAAATTGGAATGACATTCGCTAAATGTAGTTATTTACTGCTGCATAACAAAGTAACACTACACTTTTAAGCTTTAAATAGTAATCATTCTCTCACATTCACAATGGTTTAAGGATTTAAGAGCAGTTTAGCTGGGTGGTTCTGACTCAAAGCCTCTCTTGAGGTCAGTCAAGCTGTGGGCCAGGGCTGGTGAATCTGCTTCCAGGGTCACTCATATCCCTGTTTGTTATCTGACTCTCTTTGTTCTTTGCCACATGTACCTCTCTGTGTGTACCACACAAGTGTTCTCATGACATGGCAGCTGGCTTTTCCCAGAGCTAGTATTCCACAGATGAGAGATAGCCCAATGTAGTAGTCACATTCTTTTACATCGTAGTGACATACCATCACTTTTGCAGCATTCTGTTGGTCGCATAGACCAATTCTTGTACACTGTGGGAAGAGACCACACGAGTTGTCAATGCCAGGAGGAGGGGACCATTGGAGGCTACTTGGAGGCTGGCTATCACAGTGAGATGCACATGAGCATAGGGGCATGTCATTCCCTCTGTTGTTCCTCAGAGGCAGATCAGGGTAAATGTCAAACAGAATTTTGTCTTATCATTTTTTATGTCATCTTCATTAGACTGAGCTCAGAACAGAGATTACTACAGAATTAATTGGACATTACAACCCCATCCCTATACTCAAAGGACTCAGTTTCATAGAGAAAATATGCCACATAAATCAAGAGAGGGTCAATAAAGAGAGAGCTCAAAAGAGTAGAACACTTTAAATAATGATGGCGAGCTGCTGTATACTTGGGGAAAAAGGGAACAGTCCCTAGAAGTGGCAATTGAGATGGGCCTTCTGGGCAAAGGGAAGTAGGAGGAAGGAGAGAGAAGATTCAGAGGAGACAAAGCACGTAACCTACTAGAATCTCACAGGAAATCTTTGAATCTGAAATTCTGATAATCACACCTTCCTGCCTATAGAAGTGAGCAGGGAAAACAAATCACATCAAGTTTGAAGTCAGAATGGTTTGATGTAAAGTCAGTTTTCTGTGAAGCCCCTCATTGGAAGGGCTGGAAGAAAACACCTGGAAGAAGGAGAAATGTCAAAATGGACTGGACTTCTTGCTTGAATTTCTTCAGTGGCTTTCTGTGGCCTGCAATAGGCTGAAGCAGCCCCCTTAGCATGGTTTTCAAGACCTCTGAGTCTGGCCTGCACCTCAGGAGTGACATCACTAGCCACCACACAGCCTCACTGCCGCCTTTGCCAGTTTTCCAGCAACCCTCCAGTCTCGCTCTCTACTCATCCTCCTAGGACACAGCAGGCTGGGACCCAGCTACACAGGCACACCTTTTCACTCATTCTTTAATGGGGTAGACTTCACATCTTTCCTCCACACCACCACCTAGTGACCTTTTCAAATGCAGCTCAAGGTCACTTTGGAAAGACTTCTGAGGCTCCTCTTTGGGCATCCTCATCCCAGCCCTAAGGCCACCACTGTGAATGCATTTACGCACAGCAGGGCACATACTCTACATGAGGGATTCTAATACAGTCTCTAACTTAACAATGGTTTTTGCCTTACGACTTTTTGACTTTATGATGGTGTGAAATCAGTATGCATTCGGTAGAAATTGTACTTCAAATCTTGAATTTTGATCTTTGCCTGGGCTAACAATATGCCATACAATACTCTCTCAGGGTCCTGAGCAGTGGCCGTCAGCCATGCAATCACAAGGTGAGCAATCAATACAGACATTCTGTACCCATGCAGCCATTCAGCTTTTCACTTTAAGTATGGTATTCAATAACTTACATGAGATATTCAAGACTGTATTATAAAATAGGCTTTGCATTAAATGATTTTGCTGAACTATAGGCTAATGTATATGTATTCTAAGAATGTTTAAGAGGTGAGGCTATGATATTCAGCAGGTTGGGTGTGTACTTACTGCATTTTTGACTTCCATATTTTCAACTTAGGATGGATTTATTGGGACATGACCCCATGCTTGAATATATTTCCCTTTCTCTCCCATTCTAAGAAAGGTCTTTGGGGAAGCAGGGAGTCCCTGTGCCAACTGACAAAGACAAGGTTAGGCATGGAGAGTGATAAATTGAAGCCCTTTTACAGAGCATTCAAAACTATGGGAACAGGACAGATAGATAGGACAGATGAAGAAGCAGGAAGGAAGAGAAAGTTAGAAAAGATCTGAGGAGTGGTTAAGGGAGGTTGGAAAACAGGGAAAAAAAGGGTAAAATGAAGTATTTGTGATGATTCGTTACCACGCAAAGACAAAGAGATTAGGATCAGAAGAGGGGAGTTTTGGCTGGTATCTATTTCAAGGGGATGAAATGGGCAGTAGAGAGCCAGTTTACACAAAAATGTTTAACTAAAAGCCAGACACAAAGTGCTGAATCTTTATCAGATAAATCCTGTCACATTAGATGGGAAGTAAGTTCTAGAATCAATAAAGGAGAGATGAAAATCCCTTTGATCCTTTTGTATTAAGAAACAGAATCCCAGAACAATATACAGACAACTGATAATATTTGATGTTTTGGCTTTTGGTTCTTTTTGCCAAAATTCATCTGCTCTGGAAAATTCAATATTCCCAATAGTCCACATGGAATGGATGGTCCAAATGCTCTGATCAAGTAAAGGTCTTCTGTACCCTTCTTAGATGCACAATTTTCAAAGATACTTTCTCCAAAATCCATGCACTTTGATTAACAGGTTTAAGTGCTATAACCACCAGGCATTTGAATGCAGATTAACTCAGACCCAGATAATGAATCTTGTTTTGTCATGTTGTTTTTAGCCAAAAGTTTTAAGAGAAAGCTTTGAAGAATGTGGAGAAACTCAACTATGAAATTTTGATAGCCTTGGGGAAGAGAGACTTAACACAAAGAAATAATCATCATTCATTCAAAGAGAATTCATGGCCTTGGTGGAAAGATAAATGCCAAAATTCTGTGATTAATTACAGTTGTTGAAGAAGCTTAAAAAAAAAAGGCACCGTGAGTTCCTGGGCTAATCAAAGACAGAGCAATTCGAATAAACTGTCCCAGAGTCAACAGTGAGTTCTTGGTCAAATTCTCATGAGCTTCATTGTTATTTTGAATTATAAAACTTCACCTTCATCCTTTAAAAGATTTCGCCTTCATCCTTAAAAAATGCTTGACTGAACATTATTGATTTGGTAGAGAAGATATCAGTTATTTTGCTACATAAAAGTGACTGATGAAATCTGCATGATACTATTTAGGTTTTCATCCCTGAAAAACATTATTTCACAGTAACCTCCTAAAAAGGTAAGAAATATATATTGTGGTAGGTAATTTTTCTGGAGATGAAAAAGATAAACATCAAGAAGAGGGATAAAACAATTGATAAGATGGCCCACCTAACGAATTATACCAAGAGCATCTCTTTCTTCTGTAATCCAGACAAAGCCCATCTATGATGGGTCTGCCTGCCAGAGACCTACATGAAGCCCTGAAAGAGGGAGCAGATATACGGCTGACATTTTATCAGAAACAAGGCTGATGACTAGGGTCAGAAAGAACTGCACCTTCTCTTCCTTGCATTTCTGAGGAGTCATTTGGAGTAGACAGGACTCTTCATGAAGAGAAAATTTAATTCTTCACTAAAAGGCTTTAAGAGGTAACTTGCATTAAATAGTTGTTGTGGCCATGGCTTCCTCTATTGGGCATGAGGAAAGGATAAATATTATGTCAGAAATTTGTTTTAATTATATTGAAAGGCAACTCTATAGATCATGACTACTGAGCTTGAACTTGCCACCATTCTTGAAATAATGTTTCTAACATATTACCTATAATATAACAAATTAAAATAGAGTACTTAACGCACTTGAAAACAATAGGGTTTCCAGACCTCCTACTACATAAAGAATAGAAAAAGCTTTGCTTTATCTCAATTGCTTTTTTAGCAATATAGCTAAATATGATTTGGATATTATCCTAATACTGTTCACTTTTTTGAATAATCAAAATGAAATCTATGTATGTACATAGATCTAACTTGTGAAGACCTAAAAGCCTGACACAGTGGGAGAGACATGCAGTTTCAATTCTAGTAAAACAAACCAGATGGCTAATTAAATATATATGTTTTCTATGGATCTCTTCACTAATTGCTGGAAATATATACACATGTTTTTGGCTAATCAGCAATTAGTGTGGGGTCACTCTCATCTGACATTCGGCATGCTACATCTCTTTCTCACCTGTTGCTGAGATTGGCCCTTAGATTTTAAGCTTTTATTTGTAGACTTGAGTTTCTTGAAATTTTATAGATTTATAAGTCCATTAAACAAACAGAAAATGTACCTCTATGAGAACATTGCATTTTTAAAAGTGATCCTGTGAATACACTTTTCTTGTTTGCTATATCAGAACAAGATAAAAACAAATTCAAGGCTCTGTGTCTTTTTCTGGAAGAACTATATATAAAATTGAAAGGGACCCTCTCTTTCGCTGTGTACTGAATCCACACTGCCAAACCAAACCCCTGCTCTCCTTTCCAATTATTTCTCCATTCTTTCCTTCTCCACAAAGTTTTCCCCAAGAAAATGCCCTTCATTTTGGAAACTATAACTCTCCTCCTAGGAAAAGAAAGGAAATATGAAAATGAACAAAATGCTGATTTAGGTTTGCTTAATCTAAGACTCATATAATGGGAACTCCTATGAAAACCAAAATTATTTCTACATTATGTATAGCTTTAAATACTATGTGACACAGAATGAGCATTCAATAAATAAATAAGTTCACTCATCATCAAAAAAATATTCAATCTGAACCTTGGTGTATTGACTTGGGACAAATAAAGAAATTATAGAATATTTAGGCCAAATTTCATTCAATCCCACTTTTTTAGTACAGAAATACTATGATTTAATGAAACAAATAAAGAAAAAACCTGTCTTGAAAAATAGGATTTTTACATGAAGACTTATCATGAGCTTAAGGTATACACATGCAGACCTAGATTTATTATTGTTGAGGTTATTAAGGTTCAATAAAGTGTATTTGCTGTCCTACCTCCTTTTAAAACTAATAATGATTTTATTATAAAAATAATAAAGGCCTGGTTTGGCTGTAGCGAAAGGGTTGAACACTTGGAGCAAAGAACAGTGATGTGTTGGCTCTCATCATTTTCCCATAACTTATGAATATTAACTTGTTCCAAAAGATTACTGCCCTTGGGAATTTTAGTTCTTCTTTTCCAAATCTATTGGTACATGTATTATTTTTTCCCTCTCTAACAGAAGGCAATTGAAACTATTCAAATAAACTCAGAGTTTTAAAAAAAGATAAGAAAAAAATCTCTTCCAACTATTTTCAACCTCGCTGCACATATGCAAGCTTATACTAAAACAAAACTACTTTTAAAGCCAGTATTAATGATATGGCATTCCTTCAATAGATTTCAGTAATGGCTTCTTTGTGTCTTCAGTTCTCTCCTTAAATGGCCTTCTCATTTAATGATTTATATTTGTCTCTGTTATCTTCACAGTCTCTACACACTGAAAACCAGTTGCTTTGCTCCTGGTGCGAAGAATGGTGGTTTCTCCACAGTTGAAGTTGGACGTTATCTGAAACATCAGGTCATGTTCAAAGAGGAGCTGGAGGCTCCTTTGTAACTTATGCGTTAATGTTGCTCTCTTGGCAAGCAGACAACTTCATCAGTGGAGTCAGCCAAGGAGAGTCTTTAAATGGAACTTAAGCACACAAGGAGCAAAAGCATTAAAAAGTTGCTGACGGGCATGAAATGCTTTGATCTGAAGATGGAAAACTCCAAGGCAGGAAGGATTTGGGGCATTTCAAGTCTGATTGACTGTGGTTTCTCTGAGTAGTTATTCCATGGGCTAAAATAAATGCAGAAATGGTATTTTGAGACCACAGCTGTGCAGGGAACATGGTGAATTTCAATGAAAATCCAGTTGAAACTTGAAGTTCAGATCTTAAAAAAAAGGCAAGGGACATGAGAGAAGTCATATTGTTTACTGAAATTTCACTGTTTTTACTTAAGAGGTTAAAAAAAGAGAAAATCCCATTTATTTTTATTCATAGGAAAAATGTTGAGTCCCTGTTCTCTAGAAGCATGTGGTAGATGCTCTGAAGTTCCCAAAAAAGAATATCTTTTTCCTTTTACAACTTAAATGTTGCAAAGAGATAATTTAGTTAGCAATCTGAATGGAGGTGAAGTTCAGAGACAGACAAGCAGACACATGAGTAATGATTTCTTAAATTATTATCTTCACAAACAAGTTTCTTGTGGTTAGTCAATGACGAACCAATTTCATAGAGAGCTTATTTCAATGAGTGATGATTTCATGCCAAAATGGTAGTTATTTACAGATCTTGCTTGACTTACAATGGAATTATGTCTTGATAAACCCATCATAAGTTGAAAATATTGCAACTTGAAAATGGATTTATACACCTAACTTATCAAACATCTTCGCTTAGCCTCATCTACCTAAAATGTGCTCAGAACACTTACATTAGCCTACATTTGGGTATAAGCATCTAACACAAAACATATTTTGTCATAAAGTGTTGAATGCCTCATATAAGTTATTGAATACAGTACTGAAAATGAAAATCAGAATGGCTGTATGGGTATAGGAGGTCTGTATTGCTTGCTCACCCTTGTAATGTGTGGCTCACTGCCACTGCTCAGTGCCATGAGACAGCATTGTATGGCATATTGCTAGCCCAGGAAAAGATCAAAATTCAAAATTTGAATAATGGTTTCTATTAAATGATATTGTTTTCATACCATTGTAAAGCCAAAAATTTTTTAAGTCAAACCATCATAAGTTGAGGACCATCCGTACTTCTACCACCATATGCATGAATAAGAATAAAAATTAAGAATACTCAAGTTGAACTTCAAGCATAAATAACATTTCCTATAAAGAGTAATGGTGGGATGTACTGAGGTTAAATGGAGTTAGATATGAAATGAGAACTCAGAAATTTAACAGGAAATTTTGCAGAAACTCATTTGTCCTAAGGATTGGAACTAAATGTAATAACATAGAAAAGCATAGTGGTTAGGAATGTGGCCTTCTGAATCTGAGTACCTGGGTTTTGAATTCAGGCTCTGCAGAACTTAGAAGTACGACTATGGACAAGATACTTCATTATCCTGTGCCTTTTTTTTTCAGCTGTACAGATTTTAATAGAACTTTCTTCAAGAGTTTATTATTAGTATTAAATTAGTGAATATACATAAAGCTCTTGCAATAGTACCTGGCACCTAGTAAGTACTCAGTAAATGCTAGTTACTATTAGTAGGAGTACAGGATAGTGAAAGGAATGGCAAACTGTAATTAGGCATCTGACTGATTCTGCAACTTGTAAAACTCTCAAGACTTCATTTCCAGTATCTGTAAAATGAAAGGGTTGGGCTAGAGCATCTCGAAAGTTTCTTCCGACTTTAAAAATCTATTACTTTACAACACACTGTTTTTGGGGGGTGCTGTATTGTACAAAGATTTTTAGAAGACAGTAATATTATTTTAACAACACTTTTAAAGGCCCTTAATTACTTCACAAAGATATCTTTTGGATTCTACTTCCTCATGTTATATTTTCTCCTCAACCAACTCCTGTTGGAAATTCGCTTGCTGCTGAAGTGGCTATTGTCAAGTTCACAATGATTTCCACAGTGCTTAGACCAATGGTCACTTCTTTGACCTCCTTATGTGCAATAGCAATGAGCAGAGTTGATTTTTCCCCTTTCTCCACTCACCAGCCAAGTTGTCTCTTAAATAGATAAACATATAATTTCAGTTTCCTGCATAAAACCCTGAAAAGGCTTTCCTTGTCATTTGTAACAAATTACAAACATTTCTCCCTTGACTTCCATTGTCATTCATGATCTAGACACAGTCAATTGATTTTCTCCTCTTCTATCCTTGTTTAGTGCAATCCGTCCAGCCACACTACCTTCTTCCTGAACTTTGAATACCCTAAACCCATTCCTATCTTAAACTGGCTAGTAGTACCTGTGCTTGGAATTTTCTCCACAGAAAATGCCTGGCTCCTTCAAGGCATTCAGTCTCAGCTTAACTATCCCCTCCTCAGAGAGACCTCCCTGATAAAACAGTACCCAGATCCTTCAGTTAGACTATGGTGCCCTGCTTCATATTCTTTAATGAAACCTATTGCTATTATCTGAAATTATCTTATTTATTTTTACTATGTTTATCTCCATCAGAGAAAGTAAGCACCATGAAAACAGGAACATTGTCTAGTTGAATGCCAAGATAAGTTTCTCAATAAACATTCATTGAATGGAAGATAAAGAACCTAGTTTCGCTTGCACTATGTCCAAAGGGCTCTCTGCCTTCCAAAAACTTTAATTACCCTTAATGTCAGTTCTACATATTTGATACTTGTCATGTATTATCCTGTATTATTGTGGATTTTTTCTGCATATATGCCTTATTTCTCCAATTGTACGTAAGAGACTTGTGAAATGAGACCATGTCAGACATTATATGTATCTCAGAATTTAATGGGTCCTTGTTCACAATATTTCACCAGATATCTGTTAATATATTAATTTTAAAGGGAGTCAAGCTGGCTCAATTTAAGAAAACCTAAATTACCCATGGCCAAATAGTCAAAAGGAGGAAAAAAGTGTTTAAATGTTTTAATAAAAATATGTCCACTCAATAGTTTATGTGTTCAAAACGAATACATTTTTCTAGGCCTTGGGAAAGGAATAAAAGATGGATATATTCTCATTCAAAAGAATGAGATTTTTAAAAGGGCAATTCAAATTATGTTGATTCTTTAAAAAATTGATATGTTACTAATGTTAAGAACAACTGATCTATAGTCAATACTTGACAATGTAACCTCAGGAAAATCCAGTCTTGGTTGAATATATTTTACTTTACATTTTATGTATCTTGTGGTAGCTAGTACTCATGGGCAAAATTTCCATTGTCTACACTAAAATCAGAGTCATATGTCTAAACAGCAAGTATCATTTGAACTCTTCTGAGCTTGACACTCTCTGGTGATTCCCCACCACTGTTCTTAGCAATTCAAATTCCTTAGCATGTCCTCATAATACATTTTAGGGTTAAACAATGAGAGAAAAATATTATGGTAAGGACTAATTCAGTCAACCATTCTTTTTATGTCTCTTTTGAGGTCATGACTATTTGGATAAGTATTACTTAAGAACATCTTCAAAATAATTACTACTTTTTTTCCTTAAATATAAAATAGATGTTATATCATTCTTCAAAGGCAAAATATTTTAGAGTGATTCACAGAAACTATATCTAATGTATTCACTTTACTGTGAACAAAATACAATTGTATTTTGAATATTTTTAAGAGTAAATGTCTTTCAAGGCAGAAATAATTGCCTTATTTTTTTCCAGTTTTATGGAGATCCATTGACATATAACATTTGTGCTAGTTTAAGGTATACAACATAATAACTTGATACATGTAAATAATAAGAAATGACTACTACAATAAGTTTAGTTAACATCCATCACTAAAACATTAATAAAGTAAACAATTATTAACCCATCAACTTAATAACCATTAATAATTTAATCAATTATTGAAATAATTGCCTTATTCTAAATGCAATTACCTCAGGGGATACTTTACACAGATGTGCCAGTTCTTGAGTTATGCCAGTTAAGCTCTCTCTGTGGTTGTGAGGGTTATTATTAATGTCTAATATCAGCTGACAGAGCACAGTAGAAGAAAGACACAAGGAGTAATCTCAGGAAAGGAACTAATGAAAACCAAAATGGAACAAGACACATAAAGATGGAAAGGTGAAGTCTTTCATAAATAGAGAAAACAGTAGTTCTAGGCAAATGGGAACCATTCATCCAACCACCACCCAACATAATAATCCTTCCTTTCTTCTTGCTCAGACTTCTTGTTTGC
This sequence comes from Manis javanica, assembly GCF_040802235.1. Classification (NCBI taxonomy): domain Eukaryota; kingdom Metazoa; phylum Chordata; class Mammalia; order Pholidota; family Manidae; genus Manis; species Manis javanica. The sequence continues at coordinate 56,694,262 of NC_133161.1, read as the reverse complement.
CCTATCTAGGAGAGGACCATGTGGTGGTGGATTTCCAATCCCACTGTGGGATTTCCACCTGGAGAAAGCTGTTCATGAGAAGCGAAGGGTTTCCCCCACTTCTCCACCAAGGGAGAATAGCCCTGGAGGTCTGTAGACCTAAGGCAGCAGACCTGGCATGGTGTAGGGAAAGGTAAGGCTGACCTGGATGGAGGGGACCAGCTCTAGGGCTGAGAGCAGTGAGGACCATAGGTAGAAGGTTGGGATGGCAGTGCAGACCAGAGCTTAGGAACTATAGTTGTCCTTTCCCCCTCCATCCCTTCCATGTACATACACCAGACCTCTGGAGAGAGAGGTCCAGGAGAAAGCTTGGACTTCCTCTTAATCAAGGGCACCTGGATCAAACATTGGGTGTTGCTCTAAAGTTGCCTCACTAGTTGGGAGCACTTGAGACATCCTGCAGGAGGTGGGCTCTCTCACTTCCTGTGACTCTGCTGTGGCCCACATCCTCTCATCTGTGTGCTCACTCCCTCTGATGTTTGTAGTGCTTCTAAAATAAATATAGTTTTTATAGTATATAAATGACAGAAAACAAATGCCACAAATAGAAGCATGAAATCCATTTGGAATGGCTAAATCAGCCAGAATGTGTGTGTGTGTGTGTGTGTGTGTGTGTGTGTGTGTGTGTGTGTGTGTGTGTGTGTATTACTAACTTGAAATAAACTCAGTTGTTTTGTCAAGCACATATTTTCCTTATATTTTGGAGCTGGAATATTTGAAGGAAGATGTAATCCATATGTTCTGCATTAATTTACACTTGAACTATTAAAATTTAAGTACCATGAGCCACTTATTTCTCTTGAAAATGTCTTTTCTTGGTCAAAAAAAAGAAATGACACTAAATTGCAATCCAAAGTTGTCAATTCATATAATTCACTGTTACTCTTATTCTCTTATGTTACACATATTTTCTTGATGTATGAAAAGATGTTCTAAGTTTTACAAACAACAATCTGGCACAATTGAAGTTCTAGTTCTTGCCTTTTCTGTCACAATTGATGACCATTCTATCCCATGACAAAAGAATCATACAATAATGATAATTTCTATTTAGCTTTCTATTTCAAGATTCAGTATATTTCATTATATCTATCTTATTTAGATTCCAGATTTAGAAGTTTTCCCTTATATCTCTTATTCAGTTTTCATAAAGTACTTTTCATTTTCATCAAATGTGGGGAGCACTATCATATGCCCTACAAAATCAAACAAAATACAAAACAAAATCACATAAAACACAAAGTTTTATTTTTCATGAGTGCAAGATTTCATATTATGAGCAATTATTACCAATCAGATTCCAGAACAGCTTCTCTTGTCTGTTAACTGACTTATTTCCATTTGCAATGATTTATGTCATTTCCCCCCTCAATAGATGTCCTCACTGCCACTTTTTGTGGAGAAAAAGAAAAAAAGAAAAGAGAAAAAGAAAAATCACATCACAGCCCTGGAAGCCAGATGTCACAGCCTTTGCTCTCACCAGGCAGAGCGCCCAGAGGCACAGTGGCACATTGTCTGAGATGAGAGAGGAGTTGCAAGGCTCCTGTAACCCTAAGGGGAAGTTTTGCTGTGGCTGGTCCTATGATAGCTTTGAATTCACCCTCCAGGATACCAAATGCCACTTTTGGCTGTAGCCTACTGGTATTGACACTTGTTTCTGTGTGCCGCAGTTCAAAGGATCACAGTGTGAAATAGTTCCAGAATGTTCCTTGTAACATTCAGTCACAATAAGGACATTTACATCCCTCCCAAATACTTTTTTTTTTTTTTGCTGAGAACATTTAAGTTTTACTCTCTTAGCAAATATCAATTATACCATACAGTAACAACTATAGGCATAGAGTTATAAGTTAGATCCACAGACCTTATTCATCTCAGAACTGAAAGTACACCATTTACCAATCTCTTTCTCTTTCACCCCTAGTCCCTGAGAAATCACTTTTCTACTCTTTGTTTTTATGAGTTTCACTTTTTTTTTAATTTTTAAAAAGTTTGTTATTAAGGAATTATTGATATATACTCTTATGAAGGTTTCATATGAAAAAACAATGTGGTTACTACATTTACCCATATTATCATGTCCGCATCCATACCCCAATGCAGTCACTGTCCATCAGTGCAGCAAGATGCCACACATCCACTATGGGCCTTCTCTGGGCTACACTGTTCTCCCCATGATCCCCCACACCATGTGTACTAAACATAAAACCCCTCAATCCCCATCTCCTCCCTCCCCACCAGCCCTCCCACACCCCTCCCCTTTGGTAACCACTAGTCCCTTATTGGAGTCTGTGAGTCTGCTGCTATTTTGTTCCTTCAGTTTTGCTTCATTGTTTGACTCCACAAATGAGGGAAATCATTTGGCACTTGTTTATCTCTGCCTGGCTTATTTCATTGAGCATAATATCCTCCCGCTCCATCCATGTTGTTGCAAATGGTAGGATTTCTTTCTTTCTTATGGCTGAATAGTATTCCATTGAATATATGTACCACTTCTTCTTTATCCATTCATCTACTGATGGACACTTAGGTTGCTTCCATATCTTAGCTACTGTAAAAAGTGCTGTGATAAACATAGAGGTGCATAAGTCTTTCTGAATCTGAGAAGTTGTACTCTTTGGGTAAATTCCAAGGAGTGGGGTTCCCGGATCAAATGGTATTTCTGAGTTTTTTGAGAATCTCCATATTGCTTTCCACAATGGTTGAACTTGCTTACATTCCCACCAGCAGTGTAGGAGGGTTCCCCTTTCTCCACATCCTAGCCACCATTTGTTGTTCTTAGTCTTTTCCATGCTGGCCATCCTAACTGGTGTGAGGTGATATCTCATTGTGGTTTTAATTTGCATTTCCCTGATGATTAGTGATGTGGAGCACCTTCTCATGTGTCTGCTGGCCATCTGAATTTCTTCTGTGAAGAACTGTCTCTTCATATCCTCTGCCCATTTTTTAATCAGGTTATTTGCTTTTTGGGTGTTGAGGGGTGTAAGTTCTTTATATGTTTTGGATGCTAACCAATTGTCAGATATGTCATTTACAAATATATTCTTCCATACTGTAGGATGCCTTTTTGTTCTGTTGATGGTGTCCTTTGCCGTACAGAAACTTTTAGTTTGATGTAGCCCCATGAGTTCATTTTTGCTTTTGTTTCCCTTTCTTGAGGAGATGCGTTCAGGAAGTTGCTCACGATTCTATTCAGGAGAGTTTTGCCTATGTTTTCTTCTAAGAGTTTTATGGTTTCATGACTTACATTCAAGTCTTTGATCCATTTTGAGTTTACTTTTGTGTATGGAGTTTAAACAATAATACAGTTTCATTCTCTTGCATGTAGCTGTCCAGTTTCGTCAACACCAGCTGTTGAAGAGGCTGTCATTTTCCCATGTATGTCCATGGCTCCTTTATCATATATTAATTGACCATATATGGTTGGGTTTATATCAGGACTCTCTAGTCTGTTCCATTGGTCTATGGGTCTGTTCTTGTGCCTTGTCTTGATTACTGTGCTTTGTAGTAGAGCTTGAAGTTGGGGAGCATAATCCCCCCACACTGCTTTATTCTTCCTTCTCAGGATTGCTTTGGCTACTCAGGGTCTTTTGTGGTTCCATATGAATTTTAGAATGATTTTCTCTAGTTCATTGAAGAATGCTGTTGGTGTTTTGATAGGAATTGCACTGAATCTGTAGGTTGCTTCAGGCAGGATGGACATTTTGACAATATTAATTCTTCCTATCCATGGGCACAGGATGTGTTTCCACTTATTGGTATCTTCTTTAATTTCTCTCATGAGTGTCTTGTAGTTTTTGGAGTATAGGACTTTCACTTCCTTGGTTAGGTTTACTCCTAGGTATTTTACTCTTTTTGATGCAACTGTGAATGGAATTGTTTTCCTGATTTCTCTTTCTGCTAGTTCATCATTAGTGTATAGGAATGCCACAGATTTCTGCATATTAATTTTGTATCCTGCAACTTTGCTGAATTCATATATTAGATCTAGTAGTTTTGGAGTGGATTCTTTAGGATTTTTTTATATACACTATCATGTCACCTGCAAACAGGGACAGTTTAACTTTTTCCTTGCCAATCTGGATGCCTTTTATTTCTTTGTGTTGTTTGATTTCTGTGGCTAGGACCTACAGTACTGTGTTGGATAGAAGTGGGGAGAATGGGCATCCTTGTCTTGTTCCCAATCTTAAAGGAAAAGCTTTCAGCTTCTTGCTGTTAAGTATAATGTTGGCTGTGGGTTTGTCATATATGGCCTTTATTATGTTGAGGTACTTACCCTCTATACCCATTTTGTTGAGAGTTTTCATCATGAATGGATGTTGAATTTTGTTAAATGCTTTTTCAGCATCTATGGAGATGATCATGTAGTTTTTGTACTTCTTTTTGTTGATGTAGTGGATGATGTTGATGGATTTTTGAATGCTGTACCATCCTTGCATCCCTGGAATAAATCCTACTTGATCATGATAGATGATTTTTTTTATGTATTCTTGAATTCAGTTTGATAATATTTTGTTGAATATTTTTGCATCTTTTGTCATCAGGGATATTGGCCTGTAATTTTCTTTTTTTGTGGTGTCTTTCCCTGGTTTTGGTATTAGAGTGATGCTGGCATCATAGAATTAGTTTGGAAGTATTCCCTCTTCTTCTACTCTTTGGGAAACTTTAAGGAGGATGGGTATTAGGTCTTCACTAAATGTTTGATAAAATACAGTGGTGAAGCCATCTGGTCCAGGCATTTTGTTCTTAGTTAGTTTTTTGATTACCAGTTCAATTTCATTGCTGGTAATTGGTCTGTTCAGATTTTCTGTTTCTTCCTTGGTCAGCCTTGGAAGGTTCTATTCTTCTAGAAAGCTGTCCATTTCTTCTAGGTTATCCAGTTTGTTAACATATAGATTTTCATAGTATTCTCTAATAATTCTTTGTATTTCTCTAGTGTCCATAGTGATTTTTCCTTTCTCATTTCTGATTCTGTTTATGTGTGTAGACTCTCTTTTTTTCTTGACAAGTCAGGCTAGGGGTGTATCTGTTTTGTTTATTTTCTTGAAGAACCAGCTCTTGCTTTCATTGATTCTTTCTATTGTTTTATTCTTCTCGGTTTTATTTATTTCTGCCCTAATCTTTATTATGTCCCTCCTTCTACTGACTTTTGGCCTCATTTGTTCTTCTTTTTCTAGTTTCATTAACTGTCAGTTTAGACAGCTCATATGGGATTGTTCTTCTTTCCTGAGGTAGGCCTATATTGCAATATACTTTCCTCTTAGCATGGCCTTCATTGCATCACACAGATTTTGCAGTGTTGAATTATTGTTCTCATTTCTCTCCATATATTGCTTGATCTCTGTTTTTATTTGGTCATTGATCCATTGGTCATTTAGGAACATGTTGTGAAGCTTCCATATGTTTGTGGGGTTTTTCATTTTCTTTGCATAATTTATTTCTAGTTTCATACCTTTGTGGTCTGAGAAACTGGTTGTTACAATTTCAATCTTTTTTAATTTACTGAGGCTCTTTTTGTGGCATAGTATATGACCTATTCTTGAAAATGTTCCATGTGCACTTGAGAATAATGTGTATTCTGCTGCTTTTGGGTGTAGAGTTCTGTACATGTCTGTTAGGGTCCATCTGTTCTAATGTGTTGTTCAGTACCTCTGTGTCCTTACTTATTTTCTGTCTAGTTGATCTGTCCTTCAGAGTGAGTGGAGTGTTCAAGTCTCCTAGAATGAATGCATTGCATTCTATTTCCCCTTTTAATTCTCTTAGTATTTGTTTCACATACGTAGGTGCTCCTGTGTTGGGCACATAGATATTTATAGTGGTTGTATCTTCCTGTTGGATTGACCCCTTTATCATTATGTAATGTCCTTCTTTGTCTCATGACTTTCTTTGTTTTGAAGTCTATTTTGTCTGATACAAGTACTGCAACTCCTGCTTTTTCCTTTCTATTAGTTGCATGAAATACCTTTTTCCATCCCTTCACTTTTAGTCTGTGTATGTCTTTGGGTTTAAAGTGAGTCTCTTGTAGGCAGCATATAGATGGTTCTTTTTCTTTTTATCCATTCAGTGACTCTATGTCTTTTGAGTGGTGCATTCAGTCCATTTACATTTAGGGTGATTATCAATAGGTATGTATTTATTGCCATTGCAGGCTTTAGATTTGTGGTTACCAAACATTCAAGGTTAACTTCCTTACTATCTAAGAGTCTAACTTAACTCACTTAGTATGCTATTACAAACACAATCTAAATGTTTTTCTTTTTCTCCTCCTTTTTTGTTCTCCTCCATTCTTTATATCTTAGGTATCATATTCTGTACTCTTTGTCTATTCCTTGACTGACTTTGGGGATAGTTAATTTAATTTTGCATTTGCTTCATAATTATCTGTTCTACTTTCTTTCATGCTGTTTTATTACCTCTGGTGACAGCTATTAAACCTTAGGAACACTTCCATCTATAGCAGTACCACCAAAATACACTGTAGAGATGGTTTATGGGAGGTAAATTCTCTCAGCTTTTGCTTATCTAGAAATTGTTTAAACCCTCCTTCAAATTTAAATGATAATCTTGCTGGATAAAGTAATCTTGGTTCAAGGCCCTTCTGCTTCATTGCATTAAATACAGCATGTCACCCCCTTCTGGCTTGTAAGGTTTCTGCTGAGAAGTCTGATGATAGCCTTATGGGCTTTCCTTTGTATGTGATCTTATTTCTCTCTCTGTCTGCTTTTAGTAGTCTGTCCTTATCCTTGATCTTTGCCATTTTAATTACTATATGTCTTGGTGTTGTCTTCCTTTGGTCCCTTGTGTTGGGAGATCTGTGCACCTCCATGGCCTGAGAGACTATCTCCTTCCCCCTGATTGGTGAAGTTTTCAGCAATTACCTCCTCAAAGACACTTTCTATCCCTTTTTCTCTCTCTTCTACTTCTGGTACCCCTATAATCCGAATATTGTTCTGTTTGGATTGGTCACACAGTTCTCTCAATATTCTTTCATTCTTAGAGATCCTTTTTTCTCTCTGTGCCTTAGCTTCTTTGTATTCCTCTTCTCTAGTTTCTATTTCATTTATCGTCTCCTCCACCATATCTAATCTGCTTTTAATACCCCCATTGTGCTCTTCAAATGATTGGATCTCTGACCAGAATTAATTCTTGATTTCTTGAATGTCTTTCCATAACTCCATGAGCATGTTAATGATTTTTATTTTGAACTCTCTTTCAGGAAGATTCATGAGGTCGATGTCATCTTTCTCAGGAGTTGTATTAATTTTACTTTGAATCAGGTTCCTTTGACGTTTCATATTTGTATTTGGTGCCCTCTAGTGCCCAGAATCTCTATACTCTCTGGAGCTGCTTAACCCCTGAAGCAATGTCGGGGGTCGCAGGGGAGTGGTATTGGTGACTGGGGGGAGGAAAGAGCTGTTTCCTGCTTCCCAGCTGCTATGACTGTCTCCACTGCCTGAACCAGTGGGCCAAGAACACAGATATAAGCCTCTATGCTTTGCATTTGTAGTTGCTGTAGACAGATCTTCCCTCTGGCTGACCTGACGCCAAGGTAGGGTTTGCCATTTTGTGAGCCAGGTGGAGCTGGCCAGGAGAAAGTTGCAGGAGGCTGTGTATCACATCAGGGGTCCTTGGAGTTGTGTAGCCAGTCAGGGAGCTGGAGCGCCTGAATATTGTGAAAGCTACCAACCTGCTGGGCAGAGTGCACCTGGACAATTTTGTCTACCTGTCCTTCCTCCTGAGCAGTAAGCTCTGTGCAGTCCTTGTTCCTTTAGCAGCCCTTTTGCTGTTAGGAAGTCTCTCAGACTGCCTGCCTTTCTTTTGTCCCAGAGCAGCCGGATATGGACCCTGCTTTCCAAAAGCAGCTGGAATCTCAGTCTCTCCAGGAATTCTGCCTGTCTTAGCTTTCCAATCCCCTAATCATGTGTATCATGAGAGCACCATGAAATGTAGGTTTGTGCTCCCAGAGCAGATATCCAGAGTTAGGTATTCAGCAGTCCCAGGTCTCCACTCCCTCCCTGCTCCATTTCCCTTTATCCCACAAGTGAGCTGGGGTTGGGGAAGGGCTTGGGTCCCACGAGGCCACAGTTTTGGTATGTTACCCTATTCTGTGAGGTCTGCTCTTTTCTCCAGGTGTATGTAGTCTGGTGAAGTCCTCTTTCCTGTTGCTTTTTCAGGATTAGTTGTATTAATTATATTTTCATATTATATGCAGTTTTAGGAGGAACCCTCTGTCTCACCTCTCACACCACCATCTTTAATCCTCCTGAGTTTCAATTAAAAATAAAATTCCATATGTAAGTGACACCAGGCAGTGTTTGTCTTTCTCTGCATGGCTTATTTCATTTAGCACAATGGCCTTCAGGTTCATCCATGTTGTTGCAAATGGCAGATTTTCCTCTTTTTTAAGGAATATTAAGGCTGAATAATATTTCATTGCATATATATGCCACATTTCCTTGATCCTTTCATCCATTAACAGACACTTTGGTTATTTCCATATCTTGGCTATTGTGAATAATGCAGTTATGAACATGGGAAAATATATATATTTGGAAGCTTTTGTTGATTCCAAATATTCTTAGGAAATCAGTGGATTCATACTTTTGAGTGAGATGAAATATTGTGAAAGACTCAAGATATGTTCTTGGTCCTTAGAACAGAAAACATATATATATTTTCATGACAATGATTTCATTTTCTTTGGATATATGCCCAGAAGTAGGATTGCTAGATCATATGGTAATTCAATTTTTAATTTATTGAGGAACCATTATACTGTTTTCCACAGTGGCTGTAACCTTCCCACCAACAGAGCATAAAGGCTCACTTTCCTCTACTTCCTCACCAGTACTTGTTATCTATTGTTTTCTGATAATAGCAATCTTAACAGGTCTGAGATGGCATCCCACTGTGGTTTTGATTTGCATTTCCTGGATGATTCTTGATGTTGAACAATTTTTATTGTACCTGTTAGCCATTTGAATATATTCTTTGAAAAAAAAATGTCTATTTAGGTCCACTGCCCTTTTTTTTAATTTTGGTTTCATTAATGTACAATTACATAGGCAACATCATGGTTACTAGACTTGAACCATTATCAGGTCCCCACCACATATCCCATTACAGTTACTGTCCATCAGCGTAGTAAGATGCTATAGAATCACTACTTGCCTTCTTGTGTTATACTGCCTTCCCAGTGCACCCCAACTAGATTTTGTGTGCTAATCTTAATGCCCCTTTTTCCCCCTTATCCCTCCCTTCCCACCCATCCTCCCCAGCCCATTTCCCTTTGGTAACTGTGAGTTCATTCTTGGGTTCTGTGAGTCTGCTGCTGTTTTGTTCCTTCAGTTTTTGCTTTGTTCTTATTCTCCACAAATGAGTGAAATCATTTGATACTTGTCTTTCTCCACCTGACTTATTTCACTGAGAATAATATTCTCTAGCTCCATCCATGTTGCTGCAAATGGTAGAATTTGTTTTCTTCTTATGATTGAATAATATTCCATTGTGTATATGAACCACATCTTCTTTACATTCATCTACTGATGGACACTTAGGTTGCTTACATTTCTTGGCTATTGCAAATAGTGCTGTAATAAACACAGGGGTGCATATGTCTTTTTCAAACTGGGCTGCTGCATTCTTAGGGTAAATTCCTAGGAGTGGAATTCCTGGGTCAAATGCTATTTCAATTTTGAGTTTTTCTTAGAAACCTCTATATTGCTTTCCAAAATGGTTGAACCAATTTACATTCCCACCAGCAGTGTAGGAGGGTTCCCCTTTCTCCACATGCTCACCAACATTTGTTGTTGTTTGTCTTTTGGATGGTGGTCAACCTACCTGGTATGATGTGATATCTCACTATGGTTTTAATTTGCATTTCACTGATGATTAGTGATGTGGAGCATCTTTTCATGTGCCTGTTGGGCATCTGAATTTCTTCTTTGGAGAAGTGTCTGTTCAGATCCTTTGCCCATTTTTTAATTGGATTATTTGCTTGTTGTTTGTTGAGGTGCATGAACTCTTTATATATTTTGGATGTCAACCCCTTATTGGATATGTCATTTATAAATATATTCTCCCATACTGTAGGAAGTCTTTTTGTTCTACTGATGGTGTCTTTGCTGTACAGAAGCTTTTTAGTTTGATATAGTACAACCTGTTCATTTTTGCTCTTGTTTCCCTTGCCTGGGGAGACACATTCATGAAGAAGTTGCTCATGTTATTGTCAAAGAGATTTTTGCCTATTTTTCTTCTAAGAGTTTTATGGTTTCATGACTTACATTCAGGTCTTCGATCCATTCTGAATTTACTTTTGTGTATGAGGTTAAACAGTAATCTAGTTTCATTCTCCTACATGTAGCTGTCCAGTTTTACCAGCTGTTGAAGAGGCTGTCATTTCCCCATTGTACATCCATGGCTCCTTTATCATATATTAATTGACCATATATGATTGGGTTAAGATCTGGACTCTCTATTCTGTTCCACTGGTCTGTGGGTCTGTTCTTGTGCCAGTATCAAATTGTCTTGATTACTGTGGCTTTGTGGTAGAGCTTGAAGTTGGGAATCGAGATCCCCCCCTGCTTTATACTTCCATCTCAGGACTGCTTTGGCTATTCGGGGTCTTTTGTGGTTTCATATGAATTTTAGAACTATTTGTTCCAGTTTGTTGAAGATTGCTGTTGGCATTTTGATAGTGATTGCATTGAATCTGTAGATTGCTTTAGGCTGAATGGCCATTTTGACAATATTAATTCTTCCTTCCCTAGAGCATGGGATGAATTTCCGTTTATTGGTGTCCTCTTTAATTTCTCTAAAGAGTGTCTTGTAGTTTTTGGGGTATAGGTCTTTCACTTCCTTGGTTAGGTTTACTCCTAGGTATTTTACTCTTTTTGATGCAACTGTGAATGAAACTTTTCCTGATTTCTCTTTCTGCTAGTTCATCATTACTGTATAGGAATGTAACAGATTTCTATGTATTAATTTTGTATCCTGCAACTTTGCTGAATTCAGATATTAGTTCTGGTATTTTTGGAATGGATTCTTTAGGGTTTTTTATGTACAACATCATGTCATCTGCAAACAGTGACAGTTTGACTTCTTCCTTACCAATCTGGATGCCTTTTATTTCTTTGTGTTGTCCCATTGCCATGGGTAGGACCTCCAGTACTATGCTGAATAAAAGTAGGGAGAGTGGGCATCCTTGTCTTGTTCCCGATCTTAGGGAAAAAGCTTTCAGTTTCTCACTCTTAAGTATAATGGTGGCTGTGGGTTTGTTATATATGGTCTTCATTATATTGAGGTACTTTCCCTCTATACCCATTTTGTTAAGAGTTTTTACCATGGATGGATGTTGATTTTGTCAAGTGCTTTTTCAGCATCTGTGGAGATGGTCATGTAGTTTTTGTCCTTTTTGTTGATTTGGTGGATGATGTTGATGAATTTTAAATGTTGTACCATCCTTGCATCCCTGAGCTGAATCCCACTACATCATGGTGTATGATCCTCTTGATGTATTTTTGAATTCAGTTTGCTAATATTTTGTTGAGTATTTTTGCATCTATTTTCATCAGGGATATTGGTCTGTAGTTTTCATTTTTTGTGGTGTCTTTGCCTGGTTTTAGTACTAGAGTGATGCTGGCTTCATAGAATGAGTTTGGGAATATTCCCTCCTCTTCTATTTTTTTGTAAAACGTTGAGGAGAATGGGTATTATGTCTTCTCTAAATGTCTGATAAAATTGAGTGGTGAATCCATCTGGTTCGGGGTTTTGTTCCTGGGTAGTTTTATGATTACTGATTCAATTTCGATGCTGGTTATTGGTCTGTTTAGATTTTCTGTTTCTTTCTTGGTCAGTCATGGAAGGTTGTATTTTACTAGAAAGTTGTCCATTTCTTCTAGGTTATCCAGTTTGTTAGCATATAGATTTTCATAGTATTCTCTAATAATTCCTTGTATTTCTGTGGTGTCCGTAGTGATATTTCCTTTCTCATTTCTGATTCTGTTTATGTGTGTAGATTCTCTTTTTCTTTTAATAAGTCTGTCTAGGGGTTTATCTATTTTGTTTATTTTCTCAAAGAACCAGCTCTTGGTTTAATTTTTTCTATTGTTTTATTCTTCTCAATTTTATTATATCCCTCCTTCGGCTGACTGTGGGCCTCATTTGTTCTTTTCTTTCCAGTTTCAGTAATTGTGAATTTAGAATATTCATTTGGGATTGTTCTTCCTTCTTTAAATAGGCCTGGATTGCTATATACTTTCCTCTTAGAACTGCCTTTGCTGTGCTGTTGTTTTCATTTGTCTCCATATGTTGCTTGATCTCTGTTTTAATTTGGTCATTGATCCATTGATTATTTAGGAGCATGTTGTCATGTTTCCATGTGTTGGTGATCCTTTTTGTTTTCTTTGTATAATTTATTTCTAGTTTTATACCTTTGTGATCTGAAAAGTTGGTTGGTAGAATTTCAATCTTTTTGAATTTACTGAGGCTCTTTTTGTGGCCTAGTCTGTGGTCTATTCTGGAAAATGTTCCACGTGCACTTGAGAAGAATGTTTATCCTGCTGCTTTTGGGTGTAAAGTTCTGTAGATGTCTGTTAAATCTGTCTGTTCTAGTGTGTTGTTCAGTACCTCTATGTCCTTACTTATTTTCTGTCTGGTTGATCTGTCCTTTGGAGTGAGTGGTGTGTTGAATTCTCCTAAAATGAATGCATTGCATTCTATTTCCTCCTTTAATTCTGTTAGTATTTGTTTCACATATGTAGGTGCTCCTGTGTTGGGTACATAGATATTTATAATGGTTATATCTTCTTGTTGGACTGACCCCTTTATCATTATGTAATGTCCTTCTTTGTCTCTTATGACTTTCTTTGTTTTGAAGTCTATTTTGTCTGATAGAACTACTGCAACACTTGTTTTTTCTCCCTATTGTTTATATGAAATATCTTTTTACATCCCTTCACTTTTAGTCTTTGTATGTCTTTGGGTTTGAGGTCTTTTGTAGGCAGCATATACATGAGTCTTGCTTTCTTATCCATTCTATTACTCTGTGTCTTTTGATTAATGTATTCAATCCATTTACATTTAGGGTGATTATTGATAGACCTGTACTTATTGGCATTGCAAGCTTTGGATTTGTGGTTATCAAAGGTTCAAGGGTTGCTTCTTTCATATCTAAACATCTAACTTAACTCACTTATTATGCTATTATAAACACAGTCTGGTGGTTCTTTATTTCTCTCCTTTCTTTTTCTTCCTCCTCCACTCTTTATATGTTAGGTGTTTTATTCTGTACTCTTGTGTTTCCCTTGACTTATTTGGTGGATAGCTGATTTTATTTTGCATTTAGTTAGTATTTGGTTGTTCTACACTCTTTGCTGTGGTTTTATTTTCTCTGGTGACATCTGTTTAGCCTTAGGAACACTTCCATCTAGAGCAGTCCCTTTAAAATATACTGTAGAGATGGTTTGTGGGAGGTAAATTCCCTCGACTTTTGCTTATCTGGGAATTATTTAATCCCTCCTTCAATTTTAAATGATAATTTTGTTGGATACAGTATTCTTGGTTCAAGCCCTTCTATTTCATTGCATTGAATATATCATGCCATTCTCTTATGGCCTGTAAGGTTTCTGCTGAGAAGTCTGATGATAGCCTGATGGGTTTTCCTTTGAAGGTGATTTTTTTCTCTGTCTGGCTGCTTTTAATACTCTGTCCTTGTCTTTGATCTTTGCCATTTAATTATTATATGTCTTGGTGTTGTCCTCCTTGGGTCTCTTGTGTTGGGAGATCTGTGGGCTTCCATGGTCTGAGAGACTATTTCCTTCCCCAGCTTGGGGAAGTTTTCAGAAATTATTTCTTCAAAGACACTTTTTATCCCTTTTTCTCTCTTTTCTTCTTCTGGTATCCCTATAATGCAAATATTTTTCTGTTTGGCTTGGTCACACAGTTCTCTTAATATTCTTTTATTCCTAGAGATTCTTTTATCTCTTTCTGCCTCAGCTTCTCTCTATTCCTGTTCTCTGATTTCTATTCCATTAACAGTCTCTTGTACCTCATCCAGTCTGCTCTTAAATCCTCCCATTGTTTGTTTCATTTCTGTTATCTCCCTCTGGAATTCATCCCTTGGCTCTTACATATTTCTCTGCAGCTCCATCAGCATGGTTATGACTTTTATTTTGAATTCTTTTTCAGGAAGATTGGTGATTTCCATCACACAAGCCCCTCTCTCTAGGGTTTGAAGGATTTTGGACTGAACAAGGTTCTTCTGCCTTTTCATGGAAGTGATCACTGGCAAGTAGTGCATGTGTCAGCTGGGAGAACAAAGTCCCTTCCTGCTTACTGGTTGCCTTGCCCATCTCTGCTGCCTGTGCTGGTCAACCACACACAGGGAGCAGCCTATGGGTTAATTCCCTGAGCTGTCTTGTGTGGGGTGGCCCTTGGGATGGCCTATGGTGCTGGCAGGGGTTACAGGTGAGTAGCATGTGTTCACTGTGAGAATAAAGCCCCTTTGTGCTTTCCAGGTTCTGCACTGGTCTCCACTGTCTGTGTTGGTCAACTGCAGGCAGGGGGCAGCCCCTGGGTCTGGCCTGGTTAGCCACATGGTGGGAGAAGCCTCTGTGTGGTTGCCGTGGGCAGGGTTGCTCCCCTGTTGCTCCACAGCAATGGCAGGTCAGATGGTTCACTTGAAGTGCCAGCGGAGGGGAATGAACAGTAGGCTGCTTATCAGCATGAGGGGCTTCAGAGTTGTCTTGCCACCCAGGGGGTTAGGGCACCTGAAGTTCTGGTTATTTAGCAGTCCTGTGCTTCCACTCCCTCCCCACTCTGATACTTTTCCTCCTGCTGGTGAGCTGTTGTGGTGGGAGTGTTCAGTCCTTCCAGGTCACATCTTTGTATCTTACCCTGTTGTGAGATGCTGAGTTCTTTCAGATGTAGAAGTAGCCTGACTGGTGTACTGTATCTTCTGGTCACTCTTTTAGGAATAGTTGTATTTGCTGTATTTTCAAAGTATATATGGTTTTGGGAGGAGATTTCCACCACCCTACTCATGCAGCCATCTTGAGAATCTCAGTATTTTGTCCATTTTTAAATTCTTTTTTGCTATTGAGTTGCATCACTTCTTTGTGTGCTTTGGACATGTGTATCTATTCCTATTGGATATTGTGGTTTTCTCCCCTTCAGTAAGTTGCCTTTTCATTGTGTTGCTGGTTTCCTTTGTTTTGCAGAAGCTTTTTAGTATATAATTCTACTTGTTTATTTTTCCTTTTGTTCTTCCAAATATTCTTAGGACATCAGTGGATTCATACCCTTGCATGAGACTCAGTATTGTGAAGGACTCAAGATATGTTCTTGGTCCTTAGAACAGAAAACATTCTGGTTGTACCCTACAACTGAGTGAGTTTAATTAAGTTATTACTTTCTGAGCTGTTTTATAAGTCAAGAGTAAACCCACTCATTGCCTTCTCCCTTGACAGTATATTTAATAAAGATAATATGATTACACAAAACTGAATTTTCCTGAATCCAGTGGTCACTGAAAGTATAATAGCAATGCCTTGTTAATAAGAATAACATAAGTAAATAATCAGGATGCTGTGGATATGTCCCCCCAAAATAATATTCAGTCCTAATCTTTGGTACCTATGAAAGTGATCTCATCTTGAAATACAGTCTTTGTAAATGTAATCAACTTAAGATGAGAATATACTGAATTTTGCTTGGCCCTAATACAACATGACTGTTGTCTTAATAAGAGGAGGAAAATTGGGATATCGACATAGAACAGAAACTACCACGTGAAGATGTGCAGAAAAATACCACAAGTCAAAGAAAGACTGGGGCTACCAGCACCTGGAAGAGGCAAAGAAGGATGCTCATAAAGGCTTTGGAGGGACCACAGGACCCCCAACACCTTGATTTTAGACTTCTAGTCTCCAGAACTGTGAGAGAACAAATTTTTGTTTGTCTAAGCCATCCAGTTGTGGCACTGTGTGGCACTCCAAGCAGCTGAAGATAGAAGTCATTCAGTCCTGTAAAGCAGTTCTGGTAGTGTATCATGTATCACATTGTCCACTTCAATGCATTGTATTTGTAGTCATACAAATATGTAAATCTATATTTTAAAAAGAGATAACTTTTTAAAATTGATGATCTAAAGTCCAAATGTTTTAGAGGATATATAGTCAGAAATGAAGATATGGCTACCAAACTGAGTGTTGCAAAGAACCCTCCTCTAGAAATACGCTTCCAAGGAAAGGCCATGCCCCAAACTAGCTATTTGTTAAATGTGTCACTATTAGGACCACATAATCTAGAGCACATTGAATAGGAAGATCATGTGAAAATACCTGGTGTTTATAGATTTTAGGTTAGTACTTCTTTAGACCATGGCTTTATATTATGAACACTGGTGATAGCTACTCAAATTAAATTACAAATCAAGTAGTTTTGGGTTTGGCTACTTGAGGGCAAGGATCATTTTACATGATCCAGTGGTCCTGCACAGCATCTGCCAGATGGTGGAGACCAAAAAGTGGTTGATGAAGTACTAAGTACACATTAGAATATGTAAAAATGGTTGGTTATACATGGAGAAGATATATTGTAACTAAAAACTGAGTAAAATCATTAATACTTTACTTTTGAAAACATCATAGTTTAAAGATTATCCATAAACACTAATTAACAGATATCTATACAACTCCATTAAATAAATATTATTCTCCCTGTTTTATGAACAGGAAATTAAGGCTTGGAAACTTTTAAGCGATATGCCCAAGATCAGATACCTAGTGAGGGGTGTAAAAGTGGTAGATGTGAATCATAGTCCAAATCTTGGTGCCCAGTTCTATGCTCTATTTCCCATAACATAATTGCCTTTCAGGGAGATGCCTACACAGGTTTTGAGAAGACTCCAGAGCTCACTGTAAATTGTCCTATGACTGCAAATTATTCGGTTAACTGTTTGATCACAATCTGTCCACTTTAAGTGAGGTTAAAAAATATCTTACACCCTCTTCTCATTTGAATGATATCACAGTACATGTGTTAGTGCTTAAATCACACTAGAAACTGTCAAAAAGAACAGTCCTTGTTTAAATCCAAGGAATTAGTTTTATAATTATACAATTAAAATTTTAACCAGATGTAGTCCCAAATGAATTGTTAATAAATTTCCTTTCTCTCTTAAGATTACAGAAATTTTGTTAGTTTTATCCATACTGTACTTTAATATTCTAAGCATTCTTAACTAAAACACCAATTCTCTATTTAAGATTTTCTTCAGAGTTACTGTTTATCATAATCTGATATATAAAGCACTTGGTACTAGACTGGATGCTGCAAGCACTCAGAATCTCTCTGCAGGAAAGAAGAGCTCCTGAAGGCTGCCTCTACCAGCACCTCATTCAGAGTGATTGCCCAGAGTCAGCACTGGAACAATGCAACTGTGTCTTCTGCACTCCAGCTTGGTGAATCCCAGTCCTGTCCTAGGAATCTGGGATTTGGAATCGAGAGTCAGAGAGACTGCAGTGGTCCTTAAAGCTGAATCACGTAACTGTAATATTCCAGGAAGGCTGTCTAGGATCATGGGCCACCAAGGTCCCTAAGAGGTAGCCTGATGTGAAACTGGTTGCAGGGGATTCGGAAAGACCAGCCAGAAGTAAATCAGAGATTAGCTGTGAGAGCATGAGCCTGATTAGAATAGAATTTAACCATGTCCTTACAGATGAAATAACAAATGCATTTAGACATTCTAAAATGATGCCCTTTCCTGCCACCCAAACTGTGCTATAGAAGACAAAAACAGCAAGTCACATTTAACACTACTGCACTGTATGCTTAAAAATGGTTAAGAATGTCAATTTCATGCTATGTTTTTTACCACTCCCCACCCCACCAAAGCCACACAGAAATAACTTGATAATTAGGAATCCACTTGAAATTCTGTTTCCAGTTTATGATAACTTTATTAAATTTGTTGGTCATGACAAAAAGATGAGGCACCTAATATGGCCCTGAATAATGACAAAATTCAGTCTTGAAATTGATAGACAGTAGTCATGGTGTGCTAGTAAGTGTTTAACAGCTCTCAAACAACAGAACAGCCCTGATTTGTAGAATTGGTTGGTTTCCATGGTATAAATATTCCCAGCGTGGCCTATTCCAAGCCAACAAGGTGACATCAGCAAATACAGAACTGGGAAACTCTTGTGAGCAAGTGCCAGCACCCCTTGGAGAGATGAGGCTGAACAGAACCACCCCACACATCTCCTATGCTTCATTTCATTTGCTTCAAATTCAAAGTGCATTGGTATAGGAAAAGGAGACAGGAATATTTCTTTTTCTCTATTGCAAGCCAGACCATTTTAAATGATCTCCTTTTAAAATGTTATGTACACCATTGAACAGTACTCCTGAAAGGGTAAATTTATGACATGTATGTAAATTATATCTCAGTTCTTAAAGATGTTATACACAACTCCTCATCACAGAGCTGACAAAATTTCTGAATGCATTTTTCCTCATGAAAAAATCCTTTTACATTCTCTAAGATGGAAGATTACAGGCAATGAAAAGTCATTCTCTTTATCATCATCAAGCTGTTGTTATCAGAATGCTTATCCAAGTTGCAGCTTACAGCGTTTACCTTCAGAGCACAGGTGAGTGACAAAAGGCTAAGCTGGAAGTTTCTGCCGGCAGCCTCATAGGGAAGTGGGGTCTACATACTTGCCAGCAGTTTTGTCTCTCACAGACTCTGATGTTATTAACAGAAGACTGGTCCCAGTAAGAATGACAGTAAGCAACTGTGCCTGTTGTATTTCCAAAGTACTGATGATGTTATGGAAAATAAGAACTTCAAATTCCTATTTGCAGACCAAATTTTAATGTATTCGATATTTCTTTTAGAAAACTATATCCTCACCCTTAAAATAATTACCCATTTTAGAATACCAACATCATAGAATTCTCAAATGGAGACTGCTTACAGATTTCTTATGATATACTCTTTTTATAGATTGAGAGAGAATAATTTAATCATAGAACAGTTCAAAAGAGGAGTTACTGGTTCCTAGAGGAGTACCGTACATCTTACAGCAGTGCTGGTGAAACTGAAAACTGTTATATGGAATCTAGTATCAACAGTTCAACTATCTCTGATTTCATACGATATATATGCATTTCTCTATATGATTTCATATATATAATACATGCGTTTCTCTAAACAGTTCTTTTGGGGCTGATTCTGCCTTTAGCAGAAATGAATTGCAATAAGGTATAAAACATTGACACATGTTCATACTAGGAAAAGGAAAATTTAGAGATTCCATCCACAGTATCACCCAGTAGAGCTGGTAAAAATAATAGCTAGAATTAATGGAGCACTACATTTTGTGCATTAAATGAATTATAATTTAATTACCATAATTTCAAAAGTAGGAGCTATTATTAATCCCATTTCTCACTTGAGAAAGGGGGGGTGGAAGGAGTTCAGGAACTTGCTTAAGGCTACTTAAGTGTTGCAGCCAGACTTTGACCCCAGTAACCATCTCTACAGCCTTAGACTTTTAACAGGGAGACTCCCCCACCTCTCTCTGTGGCCTCTAATGGGTCTCTCTCAAACCCTTTACAGTTTTGATAATTGCTTTCCATCCTGCAAAGCAGAGGACTTATTTTAGACTAAGAAGTGACAGTCCACCTGCCCCGCTGTTCACAAACTCCTTATAGACATGACTGCAGGACTGAATGGTGTTCAGCACCGTATCTTCAGACACATAATGGGCACTTAGTATTTGTTGAACAAATGAATGAATAAATGAATCCTTTCAGGTTGTGTTAAATGAGACAATGCACAAGACACAAAGAGCTTACCACAATACCTGACACAAACTAGATGTTTAATACTTATGAGTTGTTATTATTCTACTATTACTTTCTACTGTTACTATTATTTATCTACAAGATAATTTTAAGCAGAATACAAATGTTTTATTTCATTGCTTGACTATTTAAATCAATTCCTTGCTACATGACCTTTAGATTTTATTGCATCCAATTTTATTGATTTTGTTATTAAGCCTAGTTGATTTTGCTAAGCCTACTTAATTATTATTAAGCCTAGTTAATTTTGTTAGTAAGCCTAGTTGTGACCTTTTTATTTACATTTTAAATAGAAGTGTGAGGTTGATTATTCTTATTTAATTTCAATGTATATGCATTATTACTTTTTGATGAATTCTTGGAAGTGGAATTACTGGGCCAAAATGTATAGAAAATTCTAAGTTTTTTTATGGTTATTTAAAAAGGTCACATTTCTAAATCTCTGACAAGAGCTCATAATTATGATTCAGAATAGATTTGCCAATTTCTTGTCCTAGAATCAAATGATTCAATAAAACAAAAATGCTATACTAAACACAAGGAATTTTACATATTTAAAATGTCAACAAATTCAAAACAACTAGAATATCCTGTCATAAAGAATGTTTAATTATTATAAATCAACATAACAGAATACTATGCTGCCATTTTAAGAAAACAATTTGATGACTATGTAGAAATGTGGAAAATATAGAAACATGGGGAAGTGATAAGTTTATTCAGTGATTAAGGGGAACAAATATTAAATATTAAATGATATATTAATTGTAATATTAAGTGATTAAGGAGAACAAATAAAGAATGGGAGAAAATTTTCAAAAATGGTAACAGTCATCTTTTTCTTTTCTTAAAATAACTAAATTTGTGGAGGGACCACATTCTAATAAACTTCTTTTTATGGAATACAGAAATAGGCAAAAGAAATGGGTTCATTCAGTGAAGTTAGAATTTTAAAGTTCATTATTTAAAAAACTGCCATTAACTCTACTAGATAGTTGATATTAAATATTTATTTCTAAGAGTTTGCTTAATGAATTTTAACATGTTAAAAACTGAGTTTTTCTATAAATTAGTAAAACTGAGTTATTAATTCCTTCTTCTAAATCTATTGAAATCAGCCTTTTGTGTTAGCACAGCACTTTTTGTTAGCATAGATGATACAGTGCAGACAATTAAAATATTGCATTAATGTAATACAAAGTGTCTTTGTTCTAATCATTTTTCTTTCAAGAAAACTGACCACAGACCACTTGAGTCTTGCTCGTCATGTCCTTTGGGATGTCACAGGGATAAGAGCTCTTCCTCCATTTTCTCCCTCTTTTCTACTTCAACTTGATTATCAATTGCCCAATGTTATTCAAGTTCTGGAAAGAGACTTTTGAGTCATTCTTGAAAACAGCCAGTTAAATTCTGACCCCTGAGCTGTTTTGAAGGCTGGATCACCTTGGCGATTACCTAGACTCTTCAATTCTTCATCAACTATCTACAGAAGTAATATTTATATCATCTAGAAGCCATGTGGGTTAAATCAGGCAACAGGGCAAAGAGCCTGCCAAATAGCTTCACTCCTGTATGCGTGCCCTCTTCCTTCTATGCTTAATATGCGGGGTAAATGCTCCTCAGTGGTCTTTACGAGTCTCAGGCTCAAGAGCCTTTGGGAATCTGTGGAGGCTTACGGACCCACTGTGCAGAGAAAAGCTGGTCCATCCTCACAAAATGTGCCACATGATTTCAAGTGTGTCAGGGACCCTGGGGAAGACTGTCCTTGGACTGCCTAGGGTACCAAAGGCCATGAACCCATAGAACAGCACAGAATCCCTAATGAGAAACAGTGAAGGAAAAGTGGAAAAAAGAAAAAATTAAGAGAGCAGGAAGTGGAGGACTGAAGGAGTTAAAAATAACTAAAAGAAAATAAATAAAGAAAAAAGACTGAGAAAAAAAAACAAATGAGAAAAAGGAAAGGCAGGAAATTTGGTTTGGGCAGAGAGAGTATGTAAGAAATATGGTGGATGCATTAGTAGTCATTGTCCTCACCCTAAATTGATATTCTTGTTGCCCATGGATTTAAGTAATTTGCAGAGTGCTTACATAGTTGAGGCCTTATGAACATTTGACAACAAAGTGTATTTTAATCCGAAATATGATCAAATTGTAATGCCAGATTGACCTTGCAAATGTCAAGGATGAATAATTCAAGTCAGACTTTCCCCAGCCCCACACCCAGTGCACTACACTGATGAGGCTTTGCCCCTGTGCATGGCTTCAACCACTTTAGAATTATGGGATGACAGTTTCTGGAGGCTTCTTTGAACCACATTCATAAGTAAATAAGCTTAATTATTTACTGCTTTCCTAACTCAGATGAAATGATTATGTTAAACAAAAAGTGACTCCCAGAAGAGACAATCTCAAAGTCAAGTGAGAGCTCTCTTCCTCTCCTGGAACTCTCTCAGCTGCTCTGTGTCAGCCCCATGCAAGGGCAGATTTCTGACATATCTGCTATTTGCTTGCTCTTCTCTCTTCCCTGAAGTTAGCCCCCCAACTAAAGGGTGGTGTGTACCCTAACATGTATGCTCAGGGATGGAGTCAGACAGCTCTGAACACACTGGAAGGTCTCTTCTGGCTCTCACATTGCCTCATTTTCTGTTCCCAGGAACAAGTAAAATTCTCTACCAGCAAAGTCACCAGAAAGGGCTTGTACGAAAGTTTATATTTCACCACAGTGGTCCTCCACCAGGGGCAATTTTGCCATCAGGGGTTGTTTGGCAATGTCTGGAGACATTTTTGGTGTTGCAAGTAGTGGAGAAGGGGGATATTGCTATTGACATCTAGTGGGTAATGCCCAGGGATGCTGCTAAACATTCTACATTGCTCAGGACAGCCCCCCACAATAGATGACAAGGTCCCAAATTTCAATAGTGCTAAGGTTGAAACACCCTAGCCTAAGTCCAAAGTTAAAATATGGAAATTTATGAGGTCTGTTTTCTATCTGGATTCTCTTTACTTCCTTCACACTAGCAAAGTCTATGTGTCTTTTTCTTCAACTGTACATTGACCTTTCTTATGAATTCAGGGATCTACTTATGTGAACTATTTGTAAGATGGAAGAAACACATTAGAATGCTCCCATTTTGCTTACTCAGTCTCATGCCCAGGAAAAAAGATGGCAGGAAGGAATACCAGAAAGGGGTCCCAAGTGTATCAGTTGAGGGCAGCCTGAATTTGAAAAGATACTCTAACCTTCCTGAATTTTCACTCTTTGGTAGTAAAATAAGAGGATAGATCTTGTAAGGGTGTTCAGGTTGAACAATATACATCTGTGTCTGATTCAGTGCTTGCCAAAGTAGGTGCTTAAAAAATACTATTGTTAGTATTTAATATTAATGGATCTCAAGCTGTATTGAGCATCACATTTTTAATATTCACATTCCTAGGCCCCATCACCAGGTATTCTGATCTCCTATGGCAGGTTTATTTATCTAGAGTCTGCATTTTTAAAAGAGACCAGTTGATTCTGATCTCCATGGTCCACAGCCCACATGTTAAGAAATGCTGCTACGCTGGACTTCTCCAAATAATCTGAACCAGACACTTTGATTCCTCGAACCTCCAGGGAGAAAGCAAAGCTATGATACTCCTCTTGCCTCCCTTTTCTCTCGAATCTAAGTTTCTGGGATAATTAACCTGAAGAGTCTTATTTTCCCGAACTTTATGCCCTCCTCTCTGAGAGCCAGCTGCTCATTGATATTTTCACCTCTCACTCCATAAAAGAAAAAGAACATTTGGCCAGATGCGCCTGTAGATAAAAACTTGGGGTGATGAAAAGTGACATAGGCTAACTTATCCTTAAAGAGCATTGTGTAGTCATGGGGAAAACATCTACTTTAGACAGACTGGAATACTGATCTTAGTCCTGCCCTTTGCTTACGCTCGCAGACTCAACAGCCTCAGCTGTAAAATGGGCATGAAAACATGTGCTTCTCCACTAGCAGGTGCTCTCGATTACCTATTCTGCATGAGTTCTGAATAAACACAGAATCGGTAATTGTAGATTAGCCCCTCTTGTATTCCCTTCTTGCTAATGGAATCCCATCCTTTGGCAAGGGGCAGTAATGCACCCAGATGAAAAGCAGCATAGCCCACTCTCCCTTGCAGCCAGGGGAGGCTGTGCGGCATGGTTCTGGCCAATAAGACTAGAGATTAATTCAGTTCAGGGTTTCTAAGAAAGTATTGCTTTCCTTTCTTCCTCTTCCCTTTCTCCACATCCCTCCTCCTTTTTCTTCCCCTTCCCGTGAATACTCTTTCCACTAACTGGAATGCATTTGTGATGCTAGGGATGGAGGTTTGTGAGTGGAGGTCAATCACTTGTATTCATGAAGATGAAAGTCTGTGCTAAGGGTGATGGAACAGGAAGCCTGGGCCTTTGGTAGGGTCCTTAGAGCAGCTTCCCCAGCCTTATACTGTCCACCTGTAAATTTGATGTTATATGACAAAAACAAGCTCTGTTTGGTTAACCCACTGCTATTAAGAGTTTTGCACCACAAGCATAATCCCCAAAGCATTGCTCTGGAACAGAAGTGTTCCGTCCCAGCCAAAGACACTGGCAAGATCCAGCCTCTTGAGGTTAACCCACCAGCTTCTGTGGTTTTCCTCTTTGCTTGGACCTTTCTAACTTGGATGGGCCCTCTGGAATATTCCACTCCAAGCTGTAGACCATTGACTGATCTTCCGATCAACTGTTTGCCTTAGAATCTTTGCTCCATTTTCCTTTCTTTGATTTTTTTCCTGGCCTTGCTTACCATTCTGGTTCTGATACCATTCTTCAAGCAGAATGAAATGGTTGCGTCCCCAGCAAGGAAGCTCTTCTGGTCCTCAGAGCTGGGACTAGGTGCAAGACTTCAAAATTCAAGGAAGCCCTTACTCACAAGTTGTGCAAAGGTCAGTGTGCTAGAGTAAGCACCTCCCTAAAATTGCCTCACTAACTCATCCTAGTGGTCTTTCCCTTCCCACTCTCTGGCTTTGCCCCCACTACCAGCTTCTGGAATGGATCTGACCTTCAATTTCAGAGTTTGTCAAACTGGAAATTTGTGACCACTATCTTTTAGTGAAATCTCTACAATAGAGATGATATACAACAGAATAGAAAATACTGGAAAGCATCCATTACATAGAAAGTATCCTTCCCATGTAAGGGTAACTACTGTTAATTTTGTTTCAGCTATACTTATCAAGATTTTGTGTGCATGTGTAGCCCTGGGTCATGAAATAAAATGTAACACTGAATGTGTATTATAGTCCAAAGATTTTGAAAAAAAAAAACAGTTCTGTTCTTGCCCTGGCTTATTATTTCTCTTGATCCAAGTTTCTAGCCTTCTACTTATCACACTATTTACTAAATTTCACCTGCAAGTTTAGCTTATATAAACATATAGAATATTTAGCACATACTTGATAAAAGGAGCTTATGTATGTGCTGTATAATGATTCCCAAAGTCTAAAGTTGTTCAAAATGATGGAATCCTTCACAAAGTTATGGACAAAATTCTCAGTTCTTAACAGCTTACCTTGATTCTTTACATTCTAAAAGATTGTTTACCTTATTAAGACAATTGATATTCCTTTATGTGTTCCTCTGATGGAGTCAAACTGATCATTTCTAGGGTTTTGTGATCATAGAGAAAGGCCAGGCTGCATTCTTTCTTATATTAGGAGCTTTTGAGAACATCAATCTAATTTTCCAAAATCCAATTTCTGAAAAGCCATGCCTCAACTCTTCTAAATATTTGAGGTTTTTCAGCACACTTAGCAAACATAAAAAGCATCTGTGTTTCATAGAATGACTCATAGTAACAGCGACCTCTATTTCTGCTAATGTTTATACTGATGCTAAAGCCTTTGCAATGGTTTATTAGCATTTATATGATCTATTTCTCCAAGAAGCTAAGTGTCACAGAAAGCTAATACAGATATAGGAGACTTCTACCGTAATTCCATATAATGCACAAAACAAAGTATGATAATATTTAACATAAAGGCTGTAAGATTACAACTAAGACAAGGAAGAAAAAAGTATATGTAATTGCAAATGCAGCAAATATATCAGTTATGCAAATAGCTCATGGAAAGTAGAAGATACCCAGAATTAATTAAGAGAATATTTTCTTGATTTGGATTCCAAACCTTTAAAGCCCTTTGGGGAACTTTCATCCAGTCCCATCATAACAATTGCTTGCTGCCTTGACACACCACTAGCTCTCATGAAAGTGTGTAGCAATAGTGAATAAATGCTTGACCAGGATATGCAAATTTAGACACTCAATCTGTCACATGGCAGGCTACTTACAAAACTGTTTGAGTCCATAAGAATACTATAAAATATTTATGAAAGCATCTTTTCCAGGCATTTTGAATCACATGGGAATTCAGAAGATTCAGGTTCACATATTTTGTATTCAGTTATATCAATCCATTAAAATGTAAATCCATTAAAATCCTAATTGCTCTGCAGAGACTCATTGCATTTGAAGCCATTTGAAAAATAAGCCTTTTATCTTTTAAGCAAGTTTTGTTTTGCCAGAAGTAAAACTCTTGAACACAAACACATTACAAATGGACTTTTCTTTAATGACGCTCCAAATGTGATTCCTTTGCTTGCATTATTTCTATTTTCTGCATTTGCATGTAAACTGCACTTTGAGGAATAAGGCAGAGGCAGGAGAATTTTTTTCTTACCCTGTTTATGGAATACCTTCCTTGCTTCCATGTTAGAGAATTTATGAGCATGGATGGTGCAAAAATCATCACCATTGTGCTAAGTGGCCTGGCATCACTATAACCTCCAAATTCAATTTAACAAACATCCATTCAGTATACACTTAATGCTTCATATGTTAATTGGGAACCCATAGTTCTCTAGGGACTTCACAAAACAAACTTATGAGGTGCCTCCTGCTGGCCAGAGTTCAAAACTGAATTAGACAATGTTACTGCCCTTACAAAACTCACATGAATCTACCACAACATATGACCTTTGAAACAAAATAGTTTAATCTTTTACTGCATCTGCTATGTTTTCTTGTTTCTGATGGAATATAAAGTGGGTTGCAAGGTATTTCAGCTTCAGAAACTTGTTCCATTTGCCCCCAGATTGGATGGTTCACACTACCTTCAAAATATTCTTGGGTTATGATCATGCAAGCCCTAGCAAGAAATGAGTTCTTTAGAATTGTCAACATAAAAGGCAAACAGTTCAGTGCTCAACTTCAATGTGTGAAACCTCAAATGTCATTTTTCTAGTTCTCTGAGATTCAGTTTCCTCCTGTGTAAATGAGGTTGGATCAAGTGATACTGATCACCCCTCCCACTCATTCTCTAGGTCTATTTACACAGCTTGTTTGGTCATGGGACACTCAAGAATCTGTGAAACAAGTTTTCTGTTCTACAACATGTTGTCATGCCTATAGGCAATAGGAATTTTTTTCTGATCATAAAAGAATTAATGCATTCTCTTTCTTATTCTCAGCAGTTCACATTAACTTTGATGACATTTAGGCTATAAAAGCTATCAAAAGATTCCTAGGGAAATATGCCAACTTGTGCAGGAGCAGTGCAAAAGGCTTAAATTTCATATGTGTGTGGGGTTAAGTTTACGGCTACTTATCCATATACATGTATAGCTATTTGTATACCTCTATACACAAATGTGTATGTGCCCATGTACACATAATTTATTATATGCTAAGTGCCAGGCTGTGTTAAATGCTCTAAGTACATTTTCACATATAATGCTCACAACCAATCTACAAGGCAAATATTGTTTGGCCCATTTTCCAGATTTAAAAACAGCATTTACCCTGAAAACTATAAGACACTCTTAAGAGAAATTAAAGAGGTCACTAACAAATGGAAACTCATCCCATGCACTTGGCTAGGAAGAATTAATATCAAAATGGCCATCCTGCCCAAAGCAATATACAGATTCGACGCAATCCCTATCAAACTACCAATGGCATTCTTCAATGAACTGGAACAAATAGTTCAAAAATTCATATGGAAACACCAAAGACCCCGAATAGCTAAAGCAATCCTGAGAAGGAAGAATAAAGTGGGGCGGATCACTCCCCAACTTCAAGCTCTACTACAAAGCCATAGTAATCAAGACAATTTGGTACTGGCACAAGAAAGAACCACAGACCAATGGAACAGAATAGAGACTCCAAACATTAATACAAACATATATGGTCAACTAATATTCGATAAAGGGGCCATGGACATACAATGGGGAAATGACAGTCTCTTCAACAGATGGTGCTGGCAAAACTGGACAGCTACATGTAAGAGAATGAAACTGGATCACTATCTAAACCCATACACAAAAGTAAATTCGAAATGAATCAAAGACTTGAATGTAAGTCACAAAACCATGAAACTCTTAGAAGAAAACATAGGCAAAAATCTCTTAGACATGAACATGAGTGACCTCTTCTTGAACATATCTCCCCGGGCAAGGGAAACAAATGCAAAAATGAACAAATGGGACTATATCAAGCTGAAAAGCTTCTGTACAGCAAAGGATACCATCAATAGAACAAAAAGGTATCCTACAGTATGGGAGAATATATTCGCAAATGACAGATCTGATAAAGGGTTGACATCCAAAATACATAAAGAGCTCACACACCTCAACAAACAAAAAGCAAATAACCCAATTAAAAAATGGGCAGAGGAGCTGAATAGACAGTGCTCTAAAGAAGAAATTCAGATGGCCAACAGACACATGAAAAGATGCTCCACATTGCTTGTCATCAGAGAAATGCAAATTAAAACCACAATGAGCTATCACCTCATACCAGTAAGGATGGCTACCATCCAAAAGACAAACAACAACAAATGCTGGTGAGGTTGTGGAGAAAGGGGAACCCTCATACACTGCTGGTGAGAATGTAAATTAGTTCAACCATTGTGGAAAGCAGTATGGAGGTTCCTCAAAATACTCAAAATAGAAATACAATTTGACCCAGGAATTCCACTTCTAGGAATTTACCCCAAGAACGCAGCACTCCAGTTTGAAAAAGACAGATGCACCCCTATGTTTATAGCTGCACTATTCACAATAGCCAAGATATGGAAGCAACCTAAATGTCCGTCAGTAGATGAATGGATAAAGAAGATGTGGTACATATACACAATGGAATATTATGCAGCCATAAGAAAAAAAAACAGATCCTACCATTTGCAACAACATGGATGGAGCTAGAGGGTATTATGCTCAGTGAAATAAGCCAGGTGGAGAAAGACAAGTACCAAATGATTTCACTCATATGTGGAGTATAAGAACAAAAGAAAACTGAAGGAACAAAACAGCAGCAGAAGCACAAAACCCAAGAATGGACTAATAGTTACCAAAGGGAAAGGGACTGGGGAGGACAGGTGGGAAGGGAGGGATAAGGGCAGGAAAAAAAGAAAGGGGGCATTACGATTAGCATGTATAGTGTAAGGGGGGCACGGAGAGGGCTGTGCAACACAGAGAAGACAAGTAGTGATTTTACAGCATCTTACTATGTTGATGGACAGTGACTGTGAACGGGGATGTGGGGGGGACTTGGTGAAGGGGGGAGCCTAGTAAACATAATGTCCTTCACGTAATTGTAGATTAATGATACCAAAATAAAAATTTAAAAAAAAACAGGATTTAGAAATTGAACATAATTTACCCAGAGTCACCAATCAGAAAATGACAGAGCTGAATTAAAAGTCCAGTTTATCCAACTCTAAAGGAAGGACACCAACAATTTATACAAATAGACAGAGAGAGATGTTGTATGACTTACAAACTGTAAACTGGTTAAGAGATGACTTCAGGAATGTTCATTTCAGTAAGAAAACATACCAATCCTAGAGGCCTACCCTTCCCCCAAAATATGGCATTGAAACTCTACCACCCTTAGGCTGACAGAGAAGACATCTCTGTTAAGGTGCGACTAATCAGAATTGGAATGCATTCATTAGAAAAGCACATACAATACCTTGCTTACAATGAGCTGTTTTCCTCCTTAGTAGCAAGAATGTCGTAACTAACAAAACAACAGTGGTGTAACTAACATCTAGAAAAGCATTAACCATAACCTTCAATTATGAGGGTTCCTTTGTCTTGTACTTTCTTTAGGAAAAATAACAACAAACATTTCACATGTCCAAATGCCAGCACATAAAATACTGGCACAATCTAGGTCTAACTTGAAGTAGCAAACACGCCTTGCTTCTTTGTCAGTCTGAAAGTGCTCTGGTAGGCCGTCACATCCTGCTTAGTTTTGATAGCTATGGACATACACAAATTTAACAAGAAAAAATAAACTTTTCGAAAAACATGGCTGTAGATGACTTCTAAATTAGCCCTAAATATTCTTAAAACTGTGACTTACAGTTTAGGCTCTACACCTTGACTCCTGAATATTCTACCAGATGCTAAGTGGGCTGCTTTGCTTTTCACCCTCAGAATCTTGGAGAAATTCTGGGAATGCTGGCCAGATGAGAAAATATGCTTTACTGGAGATTCCTGAGATGATTCTGAAACCCTCCTACAATAAAACACAGCAGTACAGGAATAGATTATAAAGATAACATCTGCCAGGGAAAATACATCTTGGAGACACCCTCTAACTAAAAGGTCTATGTTATTTGAAAGTGAAAAGAGAATGAGATTTGGAAATCCAAGAAAATCACAAATATTTTGGTACCTAGTATGCAGTGGTGTTCTGGGCTAGGCTGGCTCATACTGATTTGCAAGAGTCTGCTGTGAACATCTTTCCCCAATAGTTGAAATCAGTCTTGATAGAAGTTTTTATACCATGGAAATTAGCAAATGCTGCAAAAGAAGCCCCTCACCCCCAACTCCAAATATCATTGTTATATATTTACTAACATTTATGGAGGACATGAGGAGGATTGCTTAAGGACCTTTCCATGTAATAAGAATGCCATGGTGTACTGTTTGTTTTATTCAGTAAGTTTCTCCATAATGTTTATGGTGAGGACTAAACTTGAATGAAATGGTGTCCCTGCAATGTTCTGCAATGGTATAAGGACTGGACTTCTGTTTTTACACCTGGCAGAAAAGGGTCTTAGATGATATGAGGTAAGAGTGTTTAACCAAGCAATTACGAGCTGGTTCCATGCTCTCAGCCTTCAATACTAGCAGGGTTTCCCTAGCAGGGGTCCCGTACTCACTGAAACATGACAGCACCACTCAGGTGCTCAGTCTCTCTCAACCTTTTGATCTTTCTTCTTTGAGATTTGTTGTATCCCTTTCCTCACCCTCAGCCACAAAGCCATGCATCAGAGTCATTTATTCATCTCTCCCTTTTGTAACAGCCTTATTGAGATATAATTGATACACAAATAACTGCACATTTGATGTATACAATTTGATGGGTGTAGGCATAGGCAAACATCCATGCTACCATCACCACAGTCAGTCCAGTAGGTCTACCTGGCACCTCTCAAAGTTTCCTTGTGCCACTTTGTTTTTTTGTTTGTCTGGTTTTTTGGGTTTTTTTGTAGTAAGAGACTTAACATGAGATCCACCCTATGGAAAACAGTATGGTTTCCTCCAAAAATTAAAAGTAGAACTACCATCTGATCCAGCCATCCCATTTCAGCATAAACAACCAAAAGAACTGAAATCAGACTCTCAAAATGATGTCTGCACTCCCATGTTTATGCATAAGGTAAGATAACAATAACCATGACATGACAGCACCCAAGCACCCATGGAGAGATGAATGGATAAAAAAAGATGACATATACATATAAAACATACAGAGGTTCAGCCTAGGCATCAGGAATTTTTAAAGTTCTAATAGTGGACTATTATTCCACCTTAAAAAAAGAAGGAAAGATTTGAAAATATTAGGCCAGGCTTCTAATAGAAAGTGTTCCAGCTCACATGCCCACAGGAGACCTATCTATGCCTTTAGGGAAAATGACCCATGTGTGGTAAAGGACAGCATTTATTCTGCTTAATCTATTACATAAATCATCTCTTGTGTCTGTTAAATCAGGTCCTGTTTATCTCGCTGAAGTAGTAAATCTGCATCCTATTGCATCCTACACATGCAGGAATCTTTATGTTTCAATTAAAATCTGATAAAGACAGAATATACTAATTTTGAATGAAAGGAGGGGGGAAATAACCTAAATGCTTATGGCCTGTATTTCTAAGGTCTTAGCCCAGAGATGGCAGAAAACAGGAATAGTTAGGTCCTGTTTATCAATAAAGCTAGAGCAAAGTGAAGCCAGGCACAGAAGAGTGTATGTACGTTCCTAGAATCTAGTATTGTGGAGCAGTTTAAGGCTCTGGCCCAAAGTGTTTTCTGTTGGTCTAATGGCTGAAGACACATTGTCTAATAGGGTGGCAAAGGGAAACATGAGTGTCTCCAAGCTTCCATTTTTTGGAGCTTTCCACTCTCCAGTTCTATCTACTATGTAGTTCTCAAATTCGAATGCACACTGGAATCCCCTGGGGAGTTATGGAAACGAATGAGGCCTTGGCCCCAGCCCTAGAGATTCTGACAGAATTATATGGAGGTTCAGCCTAGGCATCAGGATTTTTTAAAGTTCTGCAATTGATTATAACAGGTAGCTGGAGTTGAGAGTCACTGATTTAGAGGAACTAGAAGACTGTCTAGGTAGTATTTCTCAAATTTTAATGCATGAATCATTAGAAGATCTTGTTAAACTGATGTAGTAAGTCAGAAGTGAGACCTAAGATTCTGCATTTTCAATAGGCTTCCAAGTGATCCCGAGGCTGATGTGGTCTGGGAACCAGACTTGGATTAACAGGGCTTTAGAGTGGAGATCATAACGTTCCAGAAGCAGCATGGCATTGCCTGGGAACTTGCTCAGAACTGTAAATTCTCAGGCCCAACCTCAGACCTGCTAAATCAGAGACTGGAGGTGGGAGGGACTGGGGTGGATGAGCAGCAATCTGCACTTTTATAACCTTCTTGGGTGATTCTGATGTGAGCTAAAGCTTGAAAACCCTTGCTATTCAAAGTGTGGTTATCAGACCAGCAGCATCAGCATCAGCAAGAACTTTCTAAAGTTCATGCAGGATTTCAGACTTACTGAATCAGAATCTCCATTTTAATAACAGCCCAGGTAATTTCTATGCATATTAAAATATAAGAAGTACTAGAGTCTTGGCAAATTTCCTCAAGACCCTTGCCTAGAACAACTGACAATAAAACATTCATTTGAAAAAAAAAATAACAATACTGAGTATAATTATGATAATATATGGTAGGTTTCTTTTTAATTATGAAAAAAATCTTTTTTATAGTGACAAGTTTCAGAATATGGCAAAGCCTAATCAAGCAAATGGAAATCACATGTGATCCCACTATGTGGTGAGAACTATTGATAACTGTTTATTCTTCCATCCAAATAACAGTTTCTAAAGAAGGAATAAAAACTATTGAATGAGATCATTTTATCTTGCTTAAACAGAAAATTAGCAATGTTTTAACCAAAACTTATATCCATCAGATTTAGCCCGGTGAGGCAACAGTAGGGTCAGGTCACTAGGGGGCCAGGTTTGGGCATAACAGTAGGAATAACATATCCCAGTCTCTTGTTTAGGATAACGTTGGTTACTAAAGCAGGGAACATTACATCCGATTCCTAAGGCCCTCTTGGGAATATAAAACCACTTTGCCATGATTCAGAACATTGAAACCAAGCTCTTCTGCTCTGCTTCTAAGTTTTAAGATCAGAACTCAGGGACTTAAAAATACCAGCCAGTAATGAAAAACAGGGCAGCCTCAGATAAGTCACCAGCAGTGAATAAATTCCCAGAAAATTGAACCAGTGATGTGTACTGGTAACTTTTAAATATATAAAGGGTAAATAGGGGAGAAAAGGAATTCACATGGATCTCAAATATATTTTCTTTCAATCCGTAAGAGATAAGTTTGTTTTGGGTCAAAGAGTTCAGACTGTTAAAATTTTAACAGACTTGGCTGCCTAGAATTGCTATGGCCAGAACTGTCAAATTAGAAGCTATCAAAGGAAAGAAAGTGCATTCGCATAGGAATCAAGAGTCCCAGTTCCTTCCTACGAAACTAGACAAATGATAGCTAAGAACTTAAACTTTCTAAATGGCCCTTTCTTTTGAAGACTGTTCAAGTGTTCAACAGGTAAACAGGCTGTGCCCACTTTCTTACATGACTGCAAACTCTATCAAGACTCTTTGCTTCCCTGAGTGAATGTATTTGCATCAGACTCCAATGTAAAAAATGAAACCATACCAGTTGTCAGTCAGCACTGGAAGAAGGAAATGAAGCGAGTCATGTTATCTCTGCATTAGAAAAACTGGCCACAGTGGTGGGAATTAGAATGCCTTGAGAACTAAAACATGGAGAACTCTGGGGGCTCAGGTTTGGACATCACAGTAGGAATAACATATCCCAGTCAATCCCTCTCAAAGAGGCAGGATTGATGGGTCTGATACCTTTGGGAAATGTGTGACACTGAAATGGTGGCTGTGCATTTACATATTGATATACTTGTGATTCTATTTAAAAGCACTTTTCTTCTACTTCATGTTCCTTTATATTATGGTAGTATTATTTTAAACTGTATGTATAAGCAAATTTTTATACTCCATGAATTTCATTTCAGACAAGTAAAATGGGACTACAAAATTGTGTTTGAAAAAGAGGTCACTGAAAAGGATCTGTCAGAACCTGTGATATTAATCACTTTAGTGTCAATACAAATATAATTACTTATATTTATATGTGTGGCTTCTTGATTGTTATTTCCTCAATATACACATTTAAAAAAAGTTAGTTTTTCCCCCACTTTGGAAGATATGTTTCAAATATTCTAACTGAAAACCAGCCTATGTGACATGTATGATACTCACTGTTGGAAACCCAAAATGAGATAGCACCACAGGCCTGGGGACAGCCAGACAGGAGAGAAGTAACATTAATATAAAATGCTATGAGCCAAAGAAAACATGATTTCAGTACAAACCCCAATTTTAAAGTCTGAGGGTCAGGTTTTGACTTAGCTAACTGAGCTCCATCACACATAGGTGACTTTACCCAGAGTGCTCTAAAGTTAGTACCAGGGATATATTTATTTACCAGGGTTAATAACAGAGGTTATCTAGTACAAAATTAGAGTAGATGGGAATGATATATTTTGCAAATGAAACCAAAATATTACTCTAGTTTCAGAATAGAGAAAAATTCAACAAGCTCCTTATATGATTTTGGCAACTGGGAAGTACTTTCACATTATCCCCTTAGCCATTTTTTTTTCTTTTTGTCACTCATGTGGTAAAAGTACCTTAGTCACACAAAAAATAGCCAATTGTGTTTGAGGGCTAAAAGAAATAAAAAAGGGACGAGTCACAGCACTGCTCTGTTGACTTTGAGTATCCCGCAGAATGTCAGCGTGTGTGCCTCCTAACGGCCAGACCAGCATAAAGTGGGGAACTCTCACCCACGGTGGCACAGCACTAGGTCTGCACTTACATTTCCACACCTTGGCTGTGTCAGGACAGGAAAATCCAAATAGGAATCCTCGAGAACAGAGTCTCTTATTAAGGCTCAAAAGGAGAAATGGAGCCACACCCTACTTTTGAGGCCCCCAGCACATTAACCCACCACATTATCTTTGAGATTCAAGGACATAAATAGAGATTCTTAAGAGAACTGGAGCAGTAGCTGAGATTTCTAGGGCTTCCAGGCAGTTACAGTGATAACAACCTATCCCCTTTTCCAGTGGTTTTCAACTAAGCTCTACATTAGAACCACCCAGAAAGCTTTCCAAATCAAATCTGATGTCCATGTGGTACCCAAAAAATCAAATTAAAATCTCTGTGGTTAGGACCCAGATATTCATATTTTCAAAGCCTCCTAGGAGATTCCAATGTTCACCCAAGGTTGAAACCTACTGCCTTAGTCATATCCCAGAAGTGAAGCTAAACCCAAGAATTGTCGTATGCTTCACAAATCATGTGTAGTAATTATTATCATTATCAGCTAGGGCTATCCAATATTGCCCTTAAATTAAGTTCAAAGTTGGCCAGGTTGGCCAATGGATCAGATGGGAAAAATCAGCTAAACAAAACAATTCTTTGATGAAAATTTAGCTTTCTGCCAACTGCATGTTTGAGTATTTGTGGCCCAACTTCAAATGAAAACAGAAGTGTTTTTTTTTTCCCCCCTAACTGAATCCTGATATTCACAATATACAGCTTGACTGACAGGCTTGTGGGCAAGAGAACAACTTTAAAGATTTCTTTTTACTTAAAATTATACTGCAGACATTTATTTTACTCACTTCCAGAACAGGACACTGGAACTAGGCTTGATTTTTGCCTTAAACAATCTGTGGGATTTGGAGCACAACCAAAAACTATCTAGATTTTAATTTTGTTGACTCTAAAATAAGTTTGGACTGAATGATCTCAAAGATGTTTTCCATCTCTTAATGTTCTGATTCAATAAATATATACTTTGCTCCCCTTTCCCAAGGCATTTGCCCTCAAATCACTAAGATTCATATGGTGATACCATTTATTTTCACATAGACCGCATCTTAGTGGCAAGAGATGCCACAATAACATGGTTGTTTTGCGTGGTGTACAAGTACCAGAAGTTCTAAGCTTACCACAAAGGACAGCACAAACTTCAAGGATCACCCATTAAGTGTGAAGACACATCTCCACTAAAGACCAAAAGAATCTTCTTTCTAATACAAACATCACTTTTCTATAAAAAAAATTATTGTCTTAGGAGGCATTCACTGAAGGGAAATTGCTGGCCCTGGAGCAAAGATGTGATAAGATGATGATTTCAATTCTTTCCTTTTAGCTGAATGGTAAATAAGTCACAAATGAAATAACTCTGGCACTATTAATTCTCAAAAGCAGATTTAGGCAGAGACTTCAATAAGCCTGAAATCAGCACTTAATTTTTCATTTTCTCTTTTCTGGGGGCCTTCGATGAAACAGTTTCAGTTCTACATTTAAGATACGTAGCCAAAACCTGATTGAAAAAACATGGTGCATGAAAAGATGTTTAGGTAGGTTAAAAAAACCAAAACATGGATATGAATTCTGCTTCAAAGGAAAGTAACTTCTATACCATACCTTTTAAAACTTTTAATAGAAAAAGATTCCTTTTTTTAGATTTTGGAACAACTTGGTTGCTAAAAATATATGCTTTTTGGGATTGGTTAGATATTTTGGGAAGTGTAGATCAAAGCTTGGAAGTTTAAGAACTAAGTTTCAAATGGACATACTTTGCATAGTTTCATAATTCTCTTTTCTTTCCCCATTTCCCTTAATAATATTGTTTTTCTAAGTTTTCTGTCTCTGTATTCTCAGACATGGATGGATTTATAATCCAAAGAAATGATATTAGAAGTGGTATATGTTTTCTAAACTACGCTTTTTTTCTAAGATACCAGGTAACCTCTTCCTATTTGAGTAATCAAATTATTTCATCTGCTCTTTCTCAAAATGAAATTACTATCTTAGGCTCCAAATAAATTGGTGCTATAAATATGATACATTTTTGGTTAAATAATTCTTTCACAGCCACAAGATCTAAAGGTGCCAAAAGAAGAAAACATTCCTCTTCCAATTAATATGTACTGCATATTAAACAGGCTACTGACAACTGAAATTAGACGAAAAGGAACTGGATCTCCAATTTAAAATGTGATAGCTATTGAAAGGCTTAACTACTCTAACCTAGTCTGAATCCTTTCAGAACTGTTTTGCTAAAATTAGAACTGGGTTGAATTAATTTACACTGGGAACTATTTTCATCAGCTTTCTCTTTGTCTTAGCCTTGTCCCAAAGCCTGCCTGTCAAATAAGACATACCTGGAATTCATTGCAGGAATGGTGTACAGGCACATGGAAGCATACAGATAATACAAAAAAGGGGGAGAGGTCAATATCAACTGTCTTTTGTAGGGAAACTATGTGAAATTCAAGAGATGATCACAATCCTAGGACTAAAAGTCAAGTCAGGAAAACATACAGTTTGTGCTCACAGAAGCAGGACCTCAGAGTGGGGAACCCAAGAGGTGGGGAAAAGCACAAACAGGGAAGTTTTGTTGGCAAACACTGAGCATCCGCTGGGGTGTTGTTCTGTGAGCAGCCTAGTTTGGGCGGCCATGGCCAGGATTCTAAAGAAGTGAATTTAATTAAACATTATCCTTTAAGGTAGGCTGGGCAAAGATGTTCAGAGGCTTGCTGGGCAGGAAGTTGCCACACGATCAAGTGTGGGTGATGGTAGGCTTTTCAGACGAGCTCCTCTGCTGAGTGCTGCTCTCGCTCCCCCAGGTTCTGTATCTCTACAGCCCTGGGAACCCAGGGAGCCCGGTCTACACCTTCCAGCTTCCTCTTAGTTGCTGTGGCAGGCTTCAAGGCTACAGCTAAAAAGAAGGGTCCTGTTAGGACCAAAGTCAGCAGGACAATTTGTATCAGTCAACATAAAGTAGCCCTAGCTACATACCTGTTCTTGAAATTGTGGCATGGTTGAACTGCACAAATGAGATAAAAGGAGTGTCAATACCTGGTCTCCTGAGCCCACGGCTTCTCCCCACTGTGGGAGCCCAGCAACAGTAGTATGGGCTAAACCAGAGATTGTATGGATTTTTTCTAGGTACTGGACACAATCCAGGTTCACTGAGCAAGCAGGTATCACCTGCAATCCTTCTAATAGCTGAACTCCAGAGGAAGGGTCTGTTCTGCTTCAGGCTTTAGAAAAATTTGTAATTAATTATACAAACTCTTTCAAGTACTTTCTCTGAAATAAAGACATAATCAGGAGCCCGGGTTCAAAACAATAGTTTGAGTATGCTGCACAGCTAAATCCTTCCTGTAGGAAGTACGCAGTTTTGTCTGAGATCAATAATTTCCTATAAAAGGGGTAAACTGGACCTTCTTGGTCAGTCTGCCACCATGACTATAGAGGTGTGAAGAACTCGTGTTGGAAGGGAATTAAAAATAAACTCTAACGGCACCATCCCCAAAGTGTTTGGGAATCAGGAACATAAGGTGCTTTTTCAAGCATGCATATCTCAGGGCATCTGAGATCCATGTTATCCTGGTTGAGCAAAGTGAGCCACGACTTAGGAGGAACGCCAATGACCCTGGCAGGGCAGGCCACTCCTCACTATGTGCTGAGTTCTGTGGCTCTTTTAGAGCAGCCTCAGAGCTCTGCCAGGCAGGGCGGCCATACGGTCTGTCTGGGGGCACCGCCGTGCCTATTTTCTCAGCTTCAAAAGATCCACCCACACTGAGGCTCGCCTTAGAACTGAAACCTCAAAACCAGTTTAAACCAGTCAGCCTCTTTTAAGATACACTCATCCTAGGTTTGAAATGTTTAATTAAAGTACTGAGTTTAGCTAGTCCTTAAGAGACAATCCTAGTTTGTTCTTTTTGAATTAATAACTACTGAAGAGGTATAAACCTTTCCTCTGGGTAGGCAGTCACTTATTCAGAAATGAATGAATCAGAGATAATAGTTGATGCATAATTCTCCAAATGGGCCTCATTGCTGGCCTTCTCCTACTGAGCAACACAATTTATCAAATTTGTCCAGATTTCAAGATCGTCCTACACCACAATTGTTTTTGTGTGTCACTTTCAGTATGATGTTTACCATCTGTTGACTATTTATAGGGAATACATGCATGTGGTACTGTTTATACGCAACATGCAGTTTTACTACCACAGATTTATTCAAATGGGAATCATCAACTCAAGGTAAGATTTTATTCAAGGACCTTTGTTCAATTCAGATAATTTTGCTTATGACATAATCATTGCAGGATGATCAAATAAAATGATCTCAAGCTATTCCAAGTAAGAAAAACTTTTTCCATTATTCATATCTAGGTGGTATCAATTCCACATAAGAAAAGTTTGTTATTTGTGTAGAAAACTAAAATGAGACTGCTGACATCACGCCTGGGTAAAATTATTCTTAGATTTTTTGAGACCCACACCAGGCTGGGCCACTTGCATTATCCAGTAGATAATGGGGGAGAAACCAGATTTTTAAGGACTTTGTATATGTGAAATAAACACTACAACTTTGAATATGAATTGGTACTGGCACAGAAGTAATTTAAACCATCTTTAGAAATTGGAAGGATCTAATACGTAGAGTGATTTATTTTTGAAAATAAGAGTGAGGGCTAAGTGTAAAACCTAGGGGCTTTTGCTAAGTTGAAGTTTCATTTTATTCTTTCCCTTTGCCTAAAAATCTAGCACAAAGAAATGTAAATATCTGAGTATTTGTTAAAATAAAGATTGCACCACTACACTGTTTGGGGAGCTATCAGGGTCAGCTTCACGTGACTGGAATTAAGGGGTGGGGTCAAAACCTCAGGGCTCTGCTCTCCTGAAATCACCCATCTGTGAACCTCAAAGCCCAGGAATCCCACACACTCCTGCACACTCCTGACCTAGAAAGAAGAATTGACCATGAACTTCAGGGACTATTTGAAGCAGCCTCAGTCTAAAGGATCCCAATTAATCCCTGAATTCTGCCCTCATTTACTATTTTATCCATTTTTATTATATCTTTGAGCTTATTTACATAATCTATTTGTTCCTTTTGTAATATTATTTATTTTTTAAACTCTAAATTTTATTTTATTTAATCTTAGTTTTTAGTTTTTATTGTCTCATCTCCAACTTTTATGACTTATTAATTCTTGACTTTTATCTTTGCCACCTTATAGTGTTTATTTTATGACATTTTATCTTACTGTCTTATTTTATTATGACATCCTATTTTTATCATCTACTTTGAGATATAATTCTTCTTTTTCTTTTGAAAGTTACCCAACTTTTAGAAATAGCAAACAATACTGCTGGCTACAAGGAGGTAACTGGGAGGTCGATCTAGGCCCTAAGCAAGGATGGTGACAGATATTTTTTCCTCTTTTGGGTTTTACAATCGCTCTTCCAGATCTCCACAACTGATTCCTAACTTCCCTCCCTAGATTAATCTTTTGATTGTGAAATCCATCTGAGGGAGAGTCTGACTACCATCATGAGCCCCTTATGTTAGGTGACCTAATCAGCCTACAAGCCAAAAACACACGCTCATCATAAGGATATGCCCTACGGACAGCACACATAGTGCTCAAATTACTGTGGTCTTCTTCCCCCACAAATTAGCCAATCCTTTTAAGGATACTGTGAGAAAACTTCGTGATTTCTACTCTGTGAAACTGTTGGATTCTGTGTAAATTCTGGGAACAAACAGCTCACCAGAAGAAAGAGGGTCACAGTCATTGGGCCCAGAAGGAAGTTAGGCAGTTCAATTCGAGGACAGAAACCAGCTCATGTTCTCCGGGCTTCATCTTTTTTTCTTCTAAAAAGAAAATGGCTTCAGTGTTTTTTGCTTCCTACTTCAATAATGTGATTCTTCAGAAAATTCGAACAACATAAAGTTCTAAGTAGGAGAGTGAAAATTCACTTGGTATCCCAGCACCCTGAAATAATCGCCAGTAACATTTAGTGCTCATCTTTTCATGCATCTCCTTATGAACAAATACCCAGAGACATAATGTCATTTTAGATAAAAGGCATTATGTCTTACATGTTTTTTTAAAATGTGATATGCTGTCTTACTATTTCCCTATTAATTTTTTGCTTATCATACCTTTTCCATTTCACTCTATTCTCCCAACCTCCATACACATTCCTGACCAGCAGCCCATGTTATCAAACTAGTTGATAAACTTCCATGTTATGTGTTTCTATGGTTACATGTGTTTATATATATATATCATATATATCACACGTACACACAGATGCACACACATAGGCATACATATACATGTTGATCAGTAAGGAAAGGCAAGGTTTTCTGCTGTAACAAATGCTCTAAATGTAAACCTCAATGACTTATTTCTTGGTCATGATGTATTTCCACTTTAGGTCCATAACATTTCTGCTTCAAGCTGTATTTATCCCTAGATCTTGGCTGACAAGAGAGGGTGTTGGAATTATGATAGCAAAAGGAAAATTACATATGGCGATGCCGCTGAGCTGAGATACAGTCAAGATCTACCCTGCCTGAGTGCAACGCTCTCCAGAAGCACTGATCCGGCAGTCCTCTAGCCTGTACGTCCTAACAGGGCAAGTGGGCCTTCTAAGTCCATGCGCCTCCCCGCACCCCAATCTGGACTGTGCTGCAGGTACAGAGATCTCAGAATCCCCACCCAAATGGGTTCTTTGAGGGCCTCCTCCCTGAGTGCATCACTCTGAGGAAGGACAAGTTTCAGCAGCATGTAACCCCTAAGCCCACAAGTAGCCACGTGTTAGATGTTTATGAGGAATATGGTTGGAGCTTGAAAATGTGCACTGTGGTGTTCACAGAAATAAGCTCAACCCTCTACGGTATGGGGTAGATGGAAATCAAAAGTCTAACTTTATTTCAGTTGGATAATCAGTGTGTAGTACAACTTAAAATGTTTTTCTCTCTTTTTACATATAATGAGGATAGTTCTTGATTCTCTGTTCTGTTCCATTGACATATCTTTATATGTTTATGCCAAAAGGGCACTGATTTCATAGGTAGCTCTATTCTGTTTTCTGATATCTGCTAAGGCAACTGCCATTCATTATTAATTTTTGTTTTTATTTTTTCAAAATATTACTGGCATTCTTGGGTATTAATTTTTCCACAAAAAATCATTTTATGCAATTCATTACAGAAAACTTTGTTGGGATTCCAATAGGAATTGCATTTATATACTCATATAAATATAACACTGATATTTTTTATGTTATCAGTGAATATTCCCATCCATGAATATACAGTATGCCTTCTGCCAATTAATTTTTCTAACCCTTAATAAAATTCTATACAACTGGCTCTGCACTTTTCCAGTTAAATTTACTGCTGGATATTTTTATAGTTTTCATCACTACTATGAATGAAATGTTTTACCATTTCATTTCCTCATTTTTATTGCTAACACAAAGAAAATCTGTTGGTTTTACTTATATTTATCCTGTATCCATCCTTACCAAATACACTTATTGTTCCAGGGGTATTTCTTTATAAATATATAATATCATCAAAAAAAGAGAGAAGTTTTGTATCTTATTTCTCAGGTCTTTTTTTCATGTTTTTTTTTTTAATCACACTTGCAATGGCAATAGCTGTCAAACTAGATTCTGATTTTAATTGAAAAATATTTTAGCATTTCACCATATAGAAAGCTATTGGTTTCTGGTGAATGATCTTTATTTTATTCAAGTATGCTATTTTCTTT
Source organism: Manis javanica (assembly GCF_040802235.1). Taxonomy (NCBI): domain Eukaryota; kingdom Metazoa; phylum Chordata; class Mammalia; order Pholidota; family Manidae; genus Manis; species Manis javanica. Next base: position 56,651,018 of record NC_133161.1, on the reverse strand, counting down.
CTTTGAGAATCTTCTTTAACAGCTCTGAATGATACTTCTATATGCTTTTTCTGCATTGTATTATGTAGGGTTAAGTCCAGCTGTGAAGAACAGTTAACTGAAAGTAGCAGTAGCTTAAAACATATAGAAGTTTATTTTTCTCTGCTGTATAAATGTGGTAAGTCCAGAGCTGGTATGACAGATCCAGAGTCATTAGGACCCAAGCTCCTTCTGTCCTGTTGTTCTGCCACCTCAGCATGTGGTGCCTGGGCTACCTTGGGGTCAGACAGCAGGAAGAAGAAAATGGAAAAATAAAGGGCAAGCTCCCTTCCTTTAACAAACCTTGCTGAAAGATGCACACACCTTTGCTTGCATTACATAGACTGGAGTTTAATATGGCCATTCCTGAATACATGAGAGACTGGAAAATTCTTTTTTTCCCCTACCTTTTGTGGTTTTAAAGCCTTTTATAGGATTCCATTTTCTCTCTTTCTTAACATATCAATTCTATTTCTATTTTTTTCTTTAGTGGTGGCCCTAGAGTTTGCAATATACATTTATGGCTAACCCAAATTTACATTCAAATAGGACTATGCTACTTCATAGGTAGTGTGAATCCTTATAATTACATAATCCTAATTCCTCCCTGTCTTGCCAATAGGTTTCAGCCCCTGGCAAGTTAGCTGTGGATTCAATGTGACCAAAGAAATTGACAGCAAAACGTTCTCTGGGGTGAAAGGGTGTATTACCCGGCTTGTTCTCCCGGCAGTAGGTCAAGCACTAGCGTCTCTGCCTCTGCCCAGAGCACTGGGCTGAGCTCTCTATATAGCACAATAATAGTTTAGTGCCTAAAGGTGTGGAAGCGGTAGCCTAGCAACAGGCCAGTTACATCATCAGGTGATTTAAGTTCAGTGAGGATCTTGGCTATAGGAACCCCAAATTCCCCACACTACACCCCTCCAGGATTCTTGCCTTACAATCTACAAACTTTCAATCTTCCACAATGGTCCCTATGTGAGAAAGCTGGAGCACTGTAACCAGATTCCACAACAGCATAAGAAAATAACAACAACTTAGAGATATAACAAAAAATAAGATACAACAAAATTTTGATACAAGTAACAAAAATTATAATAATCCTCAAGCCAGAGGATGTTCCTAATAACAAAAATTATAATAATCCTCAAGCCAGAGGAAGTTCCCAATCCATGAAGACCTTAGGGGCGATAAGACACATGTTTTAATGACACCAACATAGGCAAATCTTGTCTATCAGGTAGGATATATGCAAGAGAGCGGTCCTGTGATAGGACTGTAGCAGAAAGGGGGTCCCACAGGTCTCATATACCATACTTTCACTCCTTTCTCCTTGGTGGTTACTGAAGGGTCTATATATAGTGCTACTGGAGGTGCATGCACTGGCCATAATGATAAAACAAAACTTCCCAGTAAGATGCTCCTACCTTCTGGTTGTTCAGCACATACTACTGTGACCATTGAGGGTCACTCTGCTGTTATCCCAGGAATACACAGGAGGCCAGCTTCCAGGCCTTGTCCCCAAGGTGCCAGCAGAGCCAGCCATCGTTGGTCTGTGTTCTGAAAGGTACAAGGTAAATTCCACTCAATGGAGTCTCCGGGGTTCAGTGCAGTTGGTGCTGGCAGCAAGATGTTATTCTGGTGGCCAAACCTTGGCTTCAGTGATTCTTCCTTGGTTTCTATTTGCAGTTGTATGGGGGAGGCAGCCGTATGTGTTAACATGTCTACGGGGCTCAGAGCTCCCTTTCGGGGTCTCTCGTTCAAACGCCATAGCATGGCCCATAAGCAGACTGACCATACCCACAGACGATTGGTATCTGACTTTAGTCCAGATTTTAACATGCCATTGTGCCTTTCTATCATCCTTGCTGTGGTAGGATTGTATGGCACATGAAACTTCCATTTGATTTCCAGCTGTCGCACCCATTCTTGCGGTGTATGTTCAGTAAAATGGGTGCCCAATCACTCTCAATTACCTATGGTTGGCCATAGGCAGCAAAGAGATGCTCCAGGCCTCTTTTGGTCATCTGCTGGTCTGCACAACGGGTAAGGAAAAGCAACCAGAAGTCCAGTAGCTGTGTCCACACAAGTTACGGCATACCAATATCCTTCTGACACAGGTAGATGCCCAATATAGTCTATCTGCCACCTGACGAGGGGTATAGGCCCCTTAGCTATTGTCCCATGTTGCTGTGGAACTCAGTGTAAGTCCCTTTTGGAGCACATGACACACTCCTGCCTGGCTCTACTAACTTTTTCAAAGGTCAAAGGCAAGCCCCACCAATGGGCTACAGCCCACATTGTCTTTTGCCCCACATGAAACAAACACTGATGTAACCATTGGGCTACATCAGATTCAGGCTTTCCTTCTAACCAACGTATCTGGGCCAATTTATCTGCTTTATCATTTCCTGGGGATGCCAGTGGCAAATGGCCTGTAACATGGTATACTATAATTATTTTAGTCTGACCACAGGCCCATAAGTCTTGCCCCCAAAGGGGTTGGTGACCAACCAGTTAGTTGGCATGGTACCAGGTTGGTAGCCACAGGGTCAAGCCCTGATAGACAGCCCAGCTGTCAGTGCAGACAACTACAGGGGAGGGCTACTGGCTGATCACAAGCCACATGGCCTGAAACTCTGCCCATTGGCTGCTCTTCCCCTCACCATCTTCCATTCATATTGTCTCAGTCTTAGGATGGAAAGCTATGGCCCTCCATTTTGGGGGCTGCCCATGGCTGGAGCCATCTGTGTACCATGCATCTTTGGGTATAGGGGCTCTTCCCTCCCAATAGGGACTCTCTGCTACTAATGGTTCAAAAGCAAGTTCTTCCTGCTTTTCACTAGTATATGTCACCAGCCCCAATAAATGCTGAAGTTCTTCACTCAAGGGGCTACTAGAGAGGGCACTATGCTGCTGTAAGTAAGCACCCCACTTGGCCAGTGCGAGCATTTGCACCACACCACTCCTCATCTTCTGGGTCCAGTCTCGTACCCACGCCAAGATGGGATAGGTGGTTGTTACCTTTATCAGGGCCATTCCAGTGATAGGTTCTGTAGCTAGCAAGGCATGATACACGGCAGCCAGTTGCTTTTCTATCAAAGTGTATAGTACCTGTGCCCCTTTCCAGAGTTGTGACCAGAATCCAATAGGTTGGCGAGTTCATTCAAGCTGCTGCCAGATACCCCAGCCATAACCGTCTTCAGTCACATGAACATCCAGCTCTCAGGGCCTTAATGGGTCTATCACACTAAAGGTATGCATGGCCTTGACTGCCCATTTTACTGTAGTAAAGGCAGATGCACATGTCTTATCCCAGTCCTACCTGATGCCCTTTTGTATCAACTGGTATAAGGGTTTCAGAATTTGTGCCAAGTGTGGGATAAACACTCTGAAGTAGCCTAGAAGACCCAAAAACTCCTGCAATGTTATAATTGTAGGGATAGAAAAGGCCTGGACTTTATCTATAACTGCTTCTGGTATCACTTTGGTCTTACCAGACCAGGAGACCCCCAGTAATCTGACAGACAAACTAGGTCCCTGAACCTTGGTCCTATTCACAGTCCATTCTTTCTCCTGTAGATGTTGCAGCAGTCTAGGTGTTGCATCTTCTAGATCTGAAAGAGAATTGGATGTGAGCATGACATCATCAATATAATGGTACAGCCGCACCGTTGGTAGTTTCTCCCATGTATCCAAGTCCTGGGTTACAATCCATGATGTATGGTGGGGCTGTGGAGGTATCCCTGTGGAAGGACAGTGAAAGTCCATTGCTATCTTTCTAACATGAAGGCAAAGTGTTCCTGACTTCCCTGCTAAATGTCAATGGAAAAGAAGGCATTAGCAAGATCTACCACATAGTGGTATGTTCCTAGTTCACGGCTAAGGGTATCCATCAGGCCTGCAATAGAGGGGACAGCAGCATGCATAGGGGGTATGACTTTATTCAGTTCTCTGTAATCCACAGCCTTACACTAGGAGCCATCTGGCTTTCTCACTGGCTACACTGGGGAATTGAAAGGACTATGGGTGGGCTTTATAATACCCACCTTTTCCAGCTCCTGGAGAGTTTCTCCAATCTTTTTATGCCCTTTATTCAGTTTGTATTGTTTGGTATTAGTCACCCACCGAGGCACAGGCAAAGCTATGGGCAGGTGCCTAGCATGGGGTGAACTGCCTTCACCACATGTACTCTCAGTCTTAACTCACTTGCAGTGGTCTGTTACCATATACCCTGCAGTATATCAATCCCCAAAATATACTCATGGATAGGATATATATATATATATATACACAGTATACTCCTTTGTGGGTAGACGCCCTATTCCCAAAGGGATTTGGGCTTTTTTCACTCTGATAGCCTTACCCCCATATCCATCTATGATAGTGGGGTCCCGGGGAACTGCTCAGGGTTACCATAAATAAGTGAACATTCAGCCCCTGTGTCCATCACAGCCAAGATATGTTGTATGTTCACTGGGGACCAATGGATATTTCAACATGTGGCCTCCAGTAACCCCCTGGTCTCTCAGGGAAGATACCTCAACCATCCCTTCAGTCAAACTGTGTTCTCCAATCACCTTCCTGTGTGGGCTCAAGTGAGGTTGGCTCACTCTCCAGCAAGAAGTCTTGCAAACACACAGGCCAAACTTGTGGCTCTGTCTCTGACCTCTGCCTCTTTGGTCTTAATTGGTTTCAGTTTTTGCCATAGCTTTAGTAGGATCCTATTTGACTTCCCACCTAATTTCCTTCCATCTTCTCCTGCCTGTATTAAATCAACCCACATCTGGATCCTCATAACCTTCATGGGGCCCTTTAAATTATTATTGTGAGTAGCAGACCTTATTTCTTTCCATGTTCTCATTGCTTCAGCCTCTCCTAAGTCTGCTACTATACATGTCATCTTGCTTATGGGATGCTCTAACTGAGGGGAAAGAATGGCCACTAGAGACCCAAAGAAGGATGTGAGAGCCATTTGAAGCACAATATTTCTCATCCCAGTAGTGAAAATCTCTTCATCTCGGCCATAATTCTCTGGATTATAGATGGCACTTCTTATGCTTAGCTCTCATAACACCTGTTGGAGGTCAGCATACATCTGCCATCTAACAGGGTAGGATGGTAGATCACCCTGATTGGGCCACACAGCACAAAGTGCAGCCATAAGCCAATCGAGGAGATAGTGACTCCCTGGGGTCTGATGTGCATTTTGTAATCATTGCTTCAAAGCAGGCTGCACTGTCAGGGAAGCCAGCTTTCCCATCTCTGACCCAGACAGAACAATTCCATCCACCTCTAAGTCCCACAGATGCAGGAGCCAAGCTGATATTGACTCCAAGGGCTTCTGCCTAAACCAGGAGCCCAAATCCTGTACCAGCTCAGCCTGAGTATAGGGGTGGAGCATAGAGTGCTCCACAACCTGGGGAGGGGGCTGATCCTCTCCTTGGGAAACTTTCAGCTGCTGGGTCCTTATTTTCTTTACAACCACTGGGCATGCTTTCAATACAGGAGGGGCCAGTGCCTCCGTCACTACCCCTTCACCTTTCCCCAGCTCTTCCATTTCAGGGCTAATAGCACCTTTGTCTCCTCTCTCTCAAGTGCCTCCTCTGCTACAACCTTTATCTTTTCTAACTGTGTCTCACGGCAATGCTAGGTCAGTCTTCAGCAACTCTCTTAACTTCACCTCAGTGCTTCACAGCTGGTATTCTTGTGCCACCACCACCTGTGCTTCCATCAGGAGTTTTGTTTTTTTTTTCTTGATGGGCTTTTCCTCCTTCAGAGCACTTGGCGGTGCTGCCATCTCATTCTGTAAGGAATCTTTTACCTCTTCAATGGCACCTTGCTGCTGGCATTCTTATGCTGCCTCTTCTCGCATCAATGCCATTTCCTTCTTCAGGGAATCCACAGAAGTTTGCAGCTGGTGTTCTCATGCTGCCAATTCTTGGGCCTTTTTCAGGGGCATGTCCTTCTCTTCTGTAGACTTTTTTAATACTGTGAGAAGCAGCTAACCCACAGTCCCCACTGCCTTATGGGCACTCTGTCTCTCAAAAGACCTACTTACTATACCAAGGGCTATTTGTATTGCCTCAGGTGTCACCTCCACTTGCCTCCAGTCCTTGGGTGGGGCCCAGTCCTCTAGGAGGAAAGCCACCTCAGACCACATACCCACTGGGGGACAATCCACTGTCTCCCTATTCACAGGGGCAGCCCACTGAAGCAACCCTCCCATAAGGGCAGCCTGTCTTTTTCCTTGGTCAACAATGAACCCTGCCAACTTTCACCAATTGTCTTGCCAATGGGTTTCAGCTCCGGGCAAGTTAGCTATGGATTCAATGTGACCAAAGAAATTGACAGCATAATGTTCTTTGGGGTGAAAGGGTTTATTACCCAGCTTGTTCTCCCAGCAGTAGGTCGAGCACTAGCATCTTTGCCTCTGCCAGAGCACTGGGCCGAGCTCTCTAAATAGTGCAACAATAGCCTGTTGCCTAAAGGTGTGAAAGTGGTAGCCTAGCAACAGGCCAGTTACATCATCAGGTGATGTAAGTTCAGTGAGGATCCTGGCCATAGGAACCCCAACTTCCCCATACTCCCACCTGTTCCTTGTATCATTTCTATCACCCATTTCACTTCTGTATAGGCATACACACATAAGATACATACACAAGCACACATAATCGAACACATTGTTAGTATTATTTTGAACAAATTATCTGTTAAATCAATTAAGAATAAGAAAAATAAATGTCATTGTTTTACCTTCATGTATTCCTTCTTCAATGTTCTTCATTATGAAGAGCTGAGTTTCTGACCCATTCTTTCTCTAAAAAATTTATTTTATTAATTCTTGCAAGGCAGATCTACTGGTGACAAATTTCCACAATTTTTGTTATTTATTCTTCACTTTTGAAGAATAATTTCACAGAATTCTAGGTTGGTGGGGTTTTTTCCTCTCAACACTAAATTATTCACTCCACTCCTTGTTTGCATGGTTTCTGAGAAGTTGGGTGCTGTTCTTATCTTTGTTCCTTCCTAAGGTGTGTTTTTCCTCTTGCCACCTTCAAGACTTTTTCCTCTTCAGTTTCCTGGAAGTTGAAATAATATGCCGAGGTGTATTTTGGGGGAATTTATGCTGCTTGGTGTTTTCTGAGCTTCCTGGACCCATGTTTAGTGCCTGGCATTAATTTGGAGAAATGCCCAGTCTTTATAGTTTCTAATATTTCTTCTGTTCCTTTCTTTATTCTCCTCTTGTTTTTCTGCTACATATATGTTACACCTTTTGTAGTCATCTCACAGTCCCCGGACTCTGTTCTGTTTTTCAGTCTGTATTCTCTCTGTCTCTCTATGGACCTACCCCGCCAGCTCAAAGATTCTTTTCTCGGCTGTGTCCTGTCCACTAATTAGCCCATCAAAGGCATTCTTCCTGTCTGCAGAAATGTTTTTTATCTCAAGCATTTCCTCTTAGAATTTTCATCTCTCTGCTTACATTGTCCATCTGTTCTTGCATGCTGTTTACTTTATCCATGAGTGCCCTTATCATATTAATCATAATTATTTTAAATTTCAGCATCCCTGCCTTGTCTAGCTCTGCTGCTTGCTCTGTGTCTTCCAATTGTGTTTTTTCCTTTTGGTATGCCTTGCACTCTTTTCTCCATAGCCAGACGTGATGTACCGGGTGAAAGGAACTGCTCCAAACAGGCCTTTATGACAGGGTGCTGAGGTGTGGAGGGAGGGGAAGAGTTCTGTAATCCTGTGATGAGGTCTCAGTCTCCTAGTGAGCCTGTGCCTCTAGCTGTGAACTTCACAAGGGTTTCTCAGTTTTCCTCCTCAAGCCGGGCAGGCTGCCTAGCACGGTCTGGAGTTGGCATCCTGCTTCCTCCAGGTCAGTTAGGCTCTGGTTAAGTGGCTTCCCCTGAGGGCAGGCCTTGATAAGAAAAACAGAGTGCTCTGGCCTACATCAAAATGGTGCTTTCTCTTTTCCCTCTGCTAGAAGCACAGGGGGGGATTTTTCTCCAATGTTTGCTATGGGAACCTGGTTGAGGTGCTGAAAGTAAATCTCACAATATTGTGGATGTCCCCCTATTACTCAGTTCCTCTGAAGTTTGAACTCAAAACTTGTCCACACTGAGCTTCTAGCAATTTGTCAATTACAGATCAGCCCTGCTTCCTGCTGCCTTTCTGCCATGAGTGTCCACTCAGGTAAGTGGTGACATCCTGTATTCTCTTGTCTGAGTCTCCAACCTCAGCTCTAAAGGAAGCCCTTTGTCCGCCCATCTCTTATGGATCCAAGTAGAGCTATTAATTATTCAGCCTGTCACTAGTCAACATGGATCACTAGTCAACATGGAAGGACAACTTCCAAGTTCCTTACAGGTGGAACCAGAAGTCAAGAAATACAGTCTTCATTCTGGGAAATCACATACCCTGCTGAAATTGGGATTTTTATTACCATTGCCAATATGGAGGACAGGTATTAAGGAACAATCAACAGTTAATTCTGCAAGTATTTACTCTATGAAGTTTGAATTTTTATCCTTCAAATTATTTATTGTAATGAATTATATTGATAGGTTTCCTGATATGGAAAATTCTTAGAACTTAGTCATATTATATTGTTTTCAATATTATCTCCCCAAAATATAAATGACTAACTCTGACTCAAGAGGAAGCAGAAAGCATAAGTATGCCCTTACCAAAGTAGATACTATAATACTTTTTAAAGTTCCTCTATTAGAAAGATACAGAACCCCTTGGTTTTATGATTTAGTTCCATCTATACTTCAAAAAATAAAGACAGACAATTCAAATGTCTTTAGATCATACAAAGGAAATATTCCCAAGTTGTTTTACAATGACAGAATCAAATACTAAAAAGTTATTAGGGATTGTTTATAAAAACTGTAGGTCTGCAATTAATATAAGATAAAGGAGCCATGGACATACAATGGGGAAATGACAGCCTCTTCAACAGCTGGTGCTGGCAAAACTGGACAGCTACATGCAAGAGAATGAAACTGGATTATTGTCTAACCCCATACACAAAAGTAAACTCAAAATGGATCAAAGACCTGAATGTAAGTCATGAAACTGTTAAACTCTTAGAAGAAAACATAGGCAAAAATCTCTTGAATATAAACATGAGCAACTTTTTCCTGGACTCATCTCCTCGGGCAAGGGAAACAACAAAAACAAAAATGAACAAATGGGACTACATCATGCTAAAAAGTTTCTGTACAGCAAAGGACACCATCAGCAGAACAAAAAGGCATCCTACAGTATCGGAGAATATATTTGTAAATGACATATCCAATAAGGCGTTAACATACAAAATAAATAAAGAACTCACATGCCTCAACACCTGAAAAGCAAATAACCCTAATAAAACATGGGCAGAGGACATGAATAGTCACTTCTCCAAAGAAGAAATTCAGATGGCCAACAGGCAAATGAAAAGATGCTCCACATTGCTAATTTTAAGGGAAATGCAAATTAAAACCACAATGAGATATCACCTCACACCAGTTAGGATGGCTAACATAGAAAAGACTAGGAACAACAAATGCTGGGCGAGGATGTGGAGAAAGGGGAACCCTCCTACACTGCTGGTGGGAATGTAATCTAATTCAACCATTGTGGAAAGCAGTATGGAGGTTCCTCAAAAAACTCAAAATAGAAATACCACTTGACCCAAGAATTCCACTCCTAGGAATTTACCCTAAGAATGCAGGAGCCCAATTTCAAAAAGACATATGCACACCTATGTTTACTGAAGCACTATTTACAATAGCCAAGAAATGGAAGCAACCTAAGTGTCCATCAGCAGATGAATGAATGGATAAAGAAGATGTGGTACATATACACAATGGAATATTATTCAGCCATAGGAAGAAAACAATTCCTACCATTTGCAACAACATGGATGGAGCTAGAGGGTACTACGCTCAGTGAAGAAAGCCAGGCAGAGAAGGACAAGTACCAAATGATTTCACTCATATGTGGAGTATAAGAACAAGGCAAAAACTGAAGGAACAAAACAGCAGCGGAATCACAGAACCCAAGAATGGACTAGCAGTTACCAAAGAGAAAGGGACTGGAGGGAGTGGGTGGGAAGGGAAGGATAAGGGGAATAACGGCCATTACGATCAGCACACATAATGTAGGGGGGGCACAGGGAAGGCAGTAGAGCACAGGGAAGACAAGTAGTGACTCTATAGCATCTTACTTGACTGATGGACAGTGACTGTAATGGGGTATGTGGTGGGAACTTGATAATGGGGGGAATCTAGTAACCACAATGTTCCTCATGTAACTGTATATTAATGATACCAAAATATAAAAAAACTGTAGGTCTATCTCACATATTTTTCCATGTAAAAATTTTAAGTAAATTAATTATAATGCCTATACTAAAGCTGTTGGTTTGGGGACTGAAGGATGCTCCTATTAAGAATTTGTCAGGTGTATTTATCATGGTTTTAAGAAACAAACTAGGTCTTCTGAATGCTGTTGGAGTAATTTAAGCCATACTTACTGATACAGAGTTATAGTCTCTCTAAAACACTTTGGAAAAGTGAAACTTCTTCCTCATCTTTTTAACTGCTGTAAGTCTCCATTTATGAAATTGGAATAATAGTGTTCTTGGGCAAATAAAGTAATGTATGTAAAGTATCTATTATGTGTTTTCTGTATGATGAATACTAATATTCTGATAAATGTTATTTTCCATTTCCTATGATCTAGTAGGGTAGAGTTTGCAATACAAAGACCCTGTCCTATTAATTTATCTAAAACAATTTGCCAATAGAAAATTATTTTATATCTTGGTTTTGAGTTTCTTTACTTTTCTGGCTTTATGAATCAAAAGCCTGGGAAATTGAGATAGCTATTTTTAAAATGAGTTTTAATTCAACTAAGAATTTATTTCTCACCTTTTTCCTAAAATTATAAGTAGTTTTCAAGAGTACATGAAGTACAACAGCTTAAAGTAGACATAAAAGATTTTTAAAGAATAAACAAGAAAGGGATATTGAAAAGAAAATTAAATCATGAATTATGTAAATAAAAAAACTGCATACAATAGAGTCCTATGAACTTGCTGGCATTGGGGCATATACTTTGCTGAGAAAGTCTTGGCAGGAAGTGCTGCAGGATATTAACTGAGCTCCCATTCATTTCAAAACTGAATTTTCTCTTTTGTGTGTCTTAATAGTCATATCTCTCTTATAAAAGTGTAAAATTATTTTGATTTCCAATATCAATTTAAAAATCTTATAAATTGGATATATGCTAGGCACCAACCTTTATACTGACTTCTTTAAAAAAGTCTGAAGAGTAAAATTATTAGTGGCATTTTCCAAAATAACACATATATAGATAGTTTAGATGACTTGGATTTAGAACGTTGTTTTATTATAGGTCATTTTCCTAGGAGAAACTACATGAATTAACTAGAAAACCATTTAGCCAATGAGATACAGAAATATTATATTTTGAATCGTAACTAATAGAAACTTCCCTTTTTTTTTAATCAAGAAAAATGGTTTATAGAAGGCTTAATAGTGAACCTCTCTTTGCTTACTAACCACCGTCGATATGTTTCTTAGGCCACAGTTAAAGTGACTATTGCTCACTCAATCTGCACTTTGCTAGAGCCACCTCCAAGTCTGGCAACGAAGCCAGAATTCATTGGTCCTAAGGGATGGCTGTCACTGATCAAGGGACTCTCAACAAAGGCCATTTGGATGTTAAGCAAACTTTGTTTGGACTTCTTGAGAGAGATTTCTGTTCTCTCACTGATGTTTTACATTAGGATCAAGTAGATTTCAGGTACAATCAACCTGCCACTTTACTGTCTCACTACAAGTACTTTGCCAAGAGCCTCTAAGACTGCTTTCAGCTTTCCTTTAGCCATTAGCTTTGGCTACAGGAACAGAATTTAAATATGGAGCAAGTTATGAGAACTTAACATAAAATTTAACTATTAACGCACTGGCAAAATTTGCATTTTAAAACCATCACAAGAATAGGCTGGGCAGAAGTGGAATCCAGACATCAAATGTTAAAGATTGTTTTACATCCATGGTGTGCTTTAGCTTATGACTTAACTGAAGAACTAATATTCTAATGTCATTTCAGAGTAGAAGTTGGCAATTTTTTTCCTGTAAAAGGACACAGATCAATACTTCAAGCTTTGCAAGCAATACCGTATCGGTTGCACTTCTCAGCTCTGCCACTGCAGCTTGAAATCAAGCATAGGTGATGCCTAAATGAACGGCGATATCTGAGTTCCAATAAATGTTATTATCAAGCCAGCAGACTGGGTTTTACCTGCCAGCAGTAGTTAGTGCACCCTCCCTTTAGAAAACCTGAGTCTGTACCTTCCAGTTATAAGACTGATCTGTGTGCTTTTAATGATAAGACAGAATTGTCACTCAAAACTATCAGGTAATTTGAACAGTTATTTGTCACCAAATATTAAATTGTCTAAAATGCAGGTTAACAAAGCTAAATTCTCTAAACCCTATGTAATAGCAAAATTGCCATTTAATGGTCTCTCAAACACTGTGTGATTTCATTAAGAAATTATACAAGATAATGTTGAAAAATTAAGAGGACTATCCCTTCATATTCAATGATTTCAGGACATTTACATTTTTCCACAGCAATCTACTAGCATATCAAATTTCTTTTAACTCCAATTTCCTGGAAAAATGAAAGTAGCCAAATGCAGTTACAGAATCCCTTTATGGCTGAACTGACACTGAACAATGGGGTTTTCTCTTTAATCTGACTGCTCAGGGCAGAATATTTTATGGGGCTTGTAACTAACATCGGCTGTTGCTGTGATTTCTAGTATGACATAATCGTGGTAAGGAGAAACAGCTTGTAGGCAGACACATGTAAAGTCTTGCAGTATTTATATTCTGGTGGCTCATTTGCTTGCTCCATGAGTTTTTGAGATAGAGTGATAAGCAATCTCAGGGAAGTAATGGTTCATCATAAGGAGCTAAAAGATATTGAAAAAAAAAGCACATAAATTATTAAAAAATAAAAAAATTGACACAAAAAGCCTTTTAATAAAGGCACATGCTGGCATTCCTGATGTATAAATAATAAAGGTATTTCTGATATGTGTAAAAAAAACTTATTTAGTTGCTTATGTTATACATACAGCAAAAGCTCCATCTAGTTATGAAACATTTTAAATGCTTCCTACTCACCCCTGCTGTAAATATTCCAGTGTCTTATTGGCAAGAGCACCAGGACTGTATCCCCAGAAAGCTTTTCTATTCATGTGGAATATTTTATGGTTAGATGCCCAATTAATCTGCTATTACTTAGCTTCATGTGGCTCAAATGTCTGTCTCACTTAGCTGCTACACCTCTAAATGGACCTGAGCTCTTTAAAATTTAAAGAGTAAGACAGAGACTTTGGATGTACACAAGGAAAACAGTATGTTCTCTAATACATTGTTGCATTTAAATAAAAATAACAGAAATTACTATTCATGAAAGATATTTTTCTAAATATTTGAACCATATTTTTATTTGCCCTAGGTTCATGGGTCTGCTTCAAGTTCCACCATTTTTTTTTCATGTTTAATGTTAAAGCCTAATTTTTCATGATGTGTATACCTTTTGAATATTTATTATAAACTAATTACCATACTCTCAGTTCTTTGCCTTTAAATTTGATTTTTATTTTCATGGGTATGGGGATATTGTACAAAATAAATGAGAAAGCACCAACCTCTTTTTTTTTTTTTGTTAATAGGCCTTAGGTTCTAAAATCCTTCATCTCATTCCAACAAAAAAGCTTTTAACTCTCTACCAATTTCTAACCATTAACAATTAACTCTCTTCTTTAGTTCTTTATCCCTTCAACTACTGACAATTCAAGTACTCTAAGGCAGCTTGGCAGATTTACAATATATAAATACTGGGAGAATCAGACCCTATGCCAATAGTTGTAAACTATAGATGCACAGTATTTCAGAAACGGATGTAGGGAATATTCACAGATGTTTGGAATTTAGTCTCTTTGAAAATGTTGTATTTGAGTTATCATGGAAATAAACAAATATCAATGCAACTAAGCAATTAAGACATTTTTCTGTTGGTTATGATAATACCATGCGGTGTTCCCCAAGTTATATGAATTATTAATTTCAAAATCCAACATTGGCCGAAATAAAGTACAAATGCCATTTAGTGAAAAATACCAATATGCTGATTCTTATTCTAAAAATAATGCTTGTTCTACGTTTCTAAAAACAGGGAAATGATAGCTTTCACTATAAAAATAATTCTACCTACAATGAATAATGTCTCCATTGCATGCTTCCTCAAAATATAAATATGAATTAAACAGTTCAGGGATTAGAAGTTATTACCTAGATTAAATTTCATAAGCCTAAAATGTATTTACCACCTCATCTACCAAACTTTTTAATCAGCTAATCATCTATACAAGGATTGAAGCCAGGTTGTTGAGCCCTTTTATATAAACAAAATTAATTCAGTTGTGTTGTGTGCATGGAATATGGTATAGTCAAAAATACTCAAATGAAGTCAAATGTGGTGTCTAGATAACCAGACTCCACATAAACTTGATTCTGTTATTTCTGTTTTGAACTCATATTCTGTTAAGTTGCCATTGTGGCTTAGGTAGCTAAGTCATTTATTAGTTTTAGTAATACATTTTTGTATACCCCATGGATTTTCTACATAGTTGGTCATATTATTTACAACTTCAAAGTTTTACTTCTTCCTTTTCAGTCTGTGGTTTTTATTTTTGTCTGTTTTTGTCTTATTACAATAGGTAAGACCTTCAGTAAAATGCTGACTAGAAGTGTTCAGAATTGGTATCTTTACCTTATTTGTGATCTTAGAGGTGTGGAAGCATTTTATTTAGCCTTTCACGTTTAAAGTGGTTTAGCTATAGGTTTTTAGAGATGCCTTTGTTAAGTAGATAAAGTTCCCTTTAATTCCTACTTTTCTGGGTTTTAAAATAATCAATAGGTGTTATTTTTTTTGACATTATATAGTGAGCATTTATTATGTCCCAAGCACTTTGCTAAGTTTTTAACATTATATCATTAAATTATCAAAGCAACCCTATAAAATAGGTTTTAGTATTACTCTGATTTCATTCAATAGGTGTTATTTTTATCAAATAACTTTTCTGCAAAATGAGATGATTTTATGGGTATTCTTTCACCAGTATTCTGGTAATTATATGAACTACATTGATTTTTCAAATGTGAAATCAATCTTGCATTTCTGAGATAAATCTTACTTGGTCATGATATATTATCCCATCTATATGTTGCTGGACTTTTTAAAGAGTGTTTACATCTATGTTTATAAGGAATATTGACATTTCTTTTCTTGGATGTCATTGTCTGGTTATGGTATAAGGGAGTAATGGCTTCCTCTCATTATCTTTTACATCTGTAGTCTCTGCAGTGATTCTTCATTTTACAATTTCTGATATTTGTAGTTTATGTTTTCTCTCATTTTTTTATCAGTCTCCCTAGAGGTTTTTAATTTATCTCCTTGAAGAATATACTTCATTATTTTCCTGATTTCAAATTAATTGATTTTGCTCTTTATTATTTCCTCCTTTTACTTATTTCGGGTTAAGTAACTGTTCTTTTTAGATTATTAAAATGAGGGGTTAGAGAATTTAAGTTACAATTCCTTCTATTCTAATAAGCATGTTAAACTATACATTTTCTCCTAAGCACTGCTTTAGCTGCATCCCACACACTTTTATATGTTGTGTTTTAAGTTTCATTTCATTTCAAGTCTTTTCTAAAGTAAAATCTGGTGATTTTCTTCATTGTTCTTGTGTTTTTTATGAAAAGTAGAGTTTAATTTCCAAATATTTTAAGACATTCCAGGTGTCTTTGGCTATTTATTTCAATTTAACTGTGAAACATGTATCTGTGAATATATCTGTGAAACTACAGATATAGGTACAATAAAAAGAAAGTTTGAGGAGGATAGAAAAGAAGCAGACTTAATCCAGGAAGTTCATTTTTAGTCTTAAAATAGTGAGTAGCTTATAAGAAAAATCTTGCTTTTCCTTCATACCCCATAATTTATTTCAATACATTAGAACAATTTAATTTTGTTGGACTTGCACAGTAACACTGGGTTGTTATGGCTCATTGATTCCTATTTGTGTGTGTGTAAGATATTGATGTTGCATGGTACAGATCCAGCCGTCAGATGCTGTGCCATACTGCTAACATGGGCAGCTTATTTATAGTTATTCATGCCATTAATTTGCTGCTCAAAGATTTTCCCATTCAGATTGATGAATCCAGATATTATCTAGGCTAAGATAACCCAAGGAAACTGTTTTCTAATACCTAATGTTTGACCTCAAGAATGTTTAAGAAAAAGGCTGCTCTCATGTTTGCATAGATTTATAATAAGTCTGTCAGATGTATTCTTCAAAAGGAAGAACTGTCAAAACACAAACCAAAATATAAACGTTGGCAATAATAAGAGATTTTTCTGGAACTCAAATGTCTGCTGCACAGTACCCATTAATGTGACTTACCACTCTCTCCAAACAAGTCCATGTACTTTTGGAAATAAAAAATCTCATATGCTCAAAAAATTCAATAAGGCATGGGGAGAAGAGGATAAATATCTTCATTTCTTGATCTAGAATTCTGCTTTCACACTCGCTCTCTCTCTCTCTTTTGTCTCAACCCAAACCTGAAATATATCTTCACTGGTTTCCGCAAAACAAATAAATACTGTGACAGTAAGAATTTAAAGGCATAGTAGATGGCTAAATGATTTCTGGAATAGAGAGCATAACCCATCCAGCCACAAACACCAACTTCAAATTAAATAACAAGTATATCTATCTTAAATTCTCATCGATTATGTCACCTCTCAGGATGGCCACTGACCTTCCATTTTATGTAATCTCAGTTCTCTTCATCTTGTTGATTCTTCTCTTCGTCCTTTATTCTACGTGTTCTTTCATCTCCTCTTTACTTCTCTGAAAAAGTAACAAATTATTTCCTGGTCTCTCTTAGGTACAATCATTGTCCGCCTTTTTCCCTGAACCTTGGTGCCAGCCAAAACCAAAATTCTTAGTATCTAACCTCTTACTCAAAGAGTGCTTGAAATAACATTTCAAGCACTCTTTGTAAAAATTCTAGGGACAGTTGCTATGTTAGGAGATAAAGCCACAAAGTTATGTATATATTATATATATGCATATATAATGTGTGGTATTATATATTATATAAATTATTTGTTTTTTTCATTTTATTTTATGTATGGAAGATGTAAAAGAATATTATTCAACATTACACAGCACATTGTACATAGAAACGGTGAGGCACCGAGCACCTGTCCTTGGAACTATGATGAAGGCAACTCTCATACCTTGAAGAAATTCTATCATCATATAATAAAGCTTAAAATACTAAAATTTAATAAAAGAATATTGAATTTCTAATATCAAATATTGTTAAAGATGTTTAAGACATAGCATTTCTATACAATGTCTTTTTACCATAGACCCTACTTTCCACCATTATGAACCTGAAATTTCTTTGCTCACTTGGAGGCTATGATAAAATTAGGTGCCATTCAAATGAAATGTCATAATTTATAAACCTAAAAAGTATCATTTTCTAAATAATATTTTCAGCAGTCATTTCTAGTGCAAACATGCCATTTTCAAGAATACAACACAGGGAGTTTAAAATGATGTTGTTTTCCCTCTAATATGCCCCAGGATAAAGGTTACATTTGACACAAAGGCTTAATTAAGTAAAAATAAATTTACATTTCTCTTTCTTTCATGTGTATTTTTGAACATGTGTGCTTTAACAACATAAAAATCACCAAAAATGAAATTTAATTCCATTCTTTTTACAAGTAGTTGTCAACCACATTCTTTACAAAGAAATGAGGGTTAGAAGGTTTTAGTATAGAAGGGAAAATTACAAAGTAGAAGAAATAATTTCTAATCTTAGGAGGATAAGAATCATATAGGAATCTGAAAAAAATCAGGAGCTCACAACATACTCAATATTATTAAATATTTAGTACACAGCATGCTACAAAACACATTTTGATTTGTACAAAACACATTTTAGGCAATGTCAGGGAGTATTCAGTATGGAATGAAGTTTGACCTATAGGTTAAATCTTAAGCTAGAAGCTGGAACTTGAGGGTATATGTAACTGCTATATTAAACTAGCCATAATTCATGACTTGGTTGAAATATAAATTTTTTTTAATCCTGCAATCCTCTTCTAAACTTTATTCAAGGGGGTGATTTCCTCTAGCACCAGATGAAAACTCACAGGTTCACTTTTAAATACTAAACAGTCTTACAGTCACTTTAAGACAAACACAAACTCAATGTAGTAATTAGAGTATCTAGTCCAAGGTAGTAACCAAAATTTTGAACTGGATTTAACATTAAGCCTTCCTTCTTGCACCAGCTTGGGCCTGCTTCCCCTGCTCTGCGGGACTGTTTTAGGCTCCTTCTGGGAGCTGGTGGTAAGGGAAGTGAACAGGTTTGACTATACTGGAGCCCCTTGTCAGTATCAGCCTTCAAACCCTCTGGACTTGCAGACTTTTAAAGCTGAAGCTAAGAGCATTTTGGTGTAATCTCCAAAGAGTTTCTAATTAGCTGCTCCAACCACAGTTTCTTCTCTCTGAGAGGTACACTTTATTCCAAATGGCTGTGAATCTTCATCTTACTGATGCTGAGATCCCCAACCAATATAGCCCCTTGACAGTTGGTTTCTGCTCGGTGGCTCTCTCTCCCCATCTGGGCAGTGGTCTGCAACATTGACAAGCTCAACCCTGTGCGAGGTTCTGTGCAACGTGGGGCAGGGCTGCTTCCACTTAACCTCCACAGGGATCTTCCAGGAGGGCTTGTTAACATACAGAGTAAGTCTAGGGGTAGCCATTCTCTATTTCTAACAAGGTTCCAGGCAATGCCTATCTTGCTGGTCTGGAACGTCTCTAAGTAGCAAAGGACTAGGAAAACAAAAGTATGCACACATGTACACATACACATTCAAGAGGTAATTAAAACAGTTCTATAAGATGTTTATTATTATCTCTGTTTCACCAATAAAAAAACTGAAGCTAACTGAGGTGAACTTGTCGAATGACACAGCAAAAGTGGCAGAGGGGATTCACAACTACATTTGTCTTCCTCCCTTACTCTTTCCATTAGATGACACAACATCCTTGAAGTGGTTAGGTTATTCTCAAACTATAAACTTTATCTGAAAAAAAAATGTTGAATTTCTTTTCCTCAAAATATGACTGACTTCCTATTTTTCAGTAATTGTTCAGATTCTCCTATTTCAAAGCCCCAGAGTTATAATGGATTTAAACAATATCATGTTCAAGGTCAGTTACTAGTATGCATAGTTAACCAAGGGAATGTTACCAAAATACTTGATCCATGTCTAAATGGTACAAATGCCTATTTTAAGGAATTGTATTTGCCCTGTACAGAGATACACCTGTGAGTCTTCAGGATATCCCAAGTATACAGTCCAGGGAAAAGACTTTCTAAAACATGTGTTGACTCTCTTCACCTCATTCACTTATACTGAATTTATACGGAACGCTAACAAAGGAACACAGGAGGTGAGCCCCAAGAAAAATGGGATTAATGTGGGCTTCCCCTACGAAGGTGGTATTAACAACCTCTACCTCCAAATTTCAAGTTTAAAAGATAGCAGTCTTTAAGTCCCTAATCCCTCAAAAAAATACCTTGGTTATGTACAGTATGCTAATGTTTATAGAATTATTTTTTTAATTGTTGTCATTGCTACATAGACCCATCCCTTGATGTTTTCCTTTAAGCTTGTTAAACTATGTGAAGGAAGGAAGACAGAAGGACGTGAGTCACATGCTAACAAAAATAACAAATCAGCCTTGGCCACAGATAATTTCCTGAAACCAGTATGAGAACGAATAAGCTTTGTGAAAGAAAAACACTGGCAAATCATTTAGTGAAACAATAAAATTTCCAAATATAATTGAAAAGAGAAAAATGTTTCCAAACTAAATATAATTTCTGAGCCTGAGGCAATAAATAAATTTAAAAGGGTGGGGAAAGCTCAGCCTTAATATTAAAAAGAATTCTTTTTTCTTTTCACATCTACAATATGGTTGAAGAGCTGTTTAATAAAAGCAAAAGAAAAAAGAAAAAGAGAGAAAGAAAGCAAGAATGCTTAGGAGGTAAAATTGACTATTTAAAATATGTAATATGATCTCTGTGTAAGAGATAAAACTGTTACATGTTCTGGGGTTCATTGAATTTTAACTTTGAAAATTAAGTTGAATTTAGTAATGGGGAATCTCTCATGTAACGTATCAGATGAAAATATGCAAAACAAACACATAAAATGTGTATCTAAACAAAGCTGTTAAAAATAATTTTGGCAAAAGTCAGCCCCATTCCCAGTTTTCAATCTTTCCTAAAACCTAGGATGAAAAAGCATTTATGTGCAAAAAATATCAATCTATCTAAACTCAATAGCCATTTTCTTAATAGAAAAATTATTAGTTAGCCCCACACATTAAAATCTACAGTAGACACAGTATATTTACAATCCCCACTAACATTTAGAATTTTCCTAGGCATTTCAGCTAATAACACAGAATATAAAGAATTTGAAGGTTTCCGTTTTGGGAAAGAGGGATATATATTCTACCCAGAAAATTCAAGACAATAAATTGAAAAGTTACTAGACTTCATAAGAAAGTTCAGTAAATCAGGAAGATGTAAGATAAAATAGGAAAAGCAATCGTTTCTTGGCAAATCAGCAGAAACCACTTAAAAAATAAGACAGAAGAAAAACAGTTAAAGGAAAAGAATATAAAATACGTAAAAGCAGCCTTTTTTACATGTACAAGACTCATGGACATCTATGGGTTATTTGTGTAAACAGCAACTTAAATATATGTTGAAATATCCCATGTTCATGAATGAGAAACTAGAATAGTATTAAAATGTTCTTTTAAATTAATTTATAATATGAAGTGATTACATCAGAGCTTCAAGAGTTTCTTTTTAACCTGGACAAAATATTTTTAGATTTAATGTGAAATAATGAATGATAAGAGTTAAGAAAAATTTGAAAAAGAAGAGTAATGAGTAAAGAGAGTTTAGTCCTACCAAACAGTAAAACATGTTATAAAGGTCTAATAATGTAAAGAACATGGTACTATCAAATATATTAGACTTGCATATGTAATAAATAAGGCACTCTAAATAAACAAGGAGGAAGGGAAGATTTGTTTGATAAATTGTTCTGAAACACTTCCATAATGATGAAAGTTAAATGCAAAATAAAACTAATAAATTATATCATAAAGAAATAATAAAATTTAAGTAAGCAAATTCTTCAATTGTGGAGAAAAAAAAGCCTAAAATAAAGGAACAGATTGCTTGGTTTAAAGATCTAAACTTTTCAAAATTTTGCCAATCAAAAAAAAATCACAAGCTTTATATGTAAAAAACATCTGGATAAAATATTTGCAAGATACATCAATAAAGAACATGAATGGAGCATTGAAAAAACTGGAAATACACATGGTTAATACTTAAAAATAATTTCTCCCCTACTAATAAATCAAGGAAGTTAAAAAATTTTTAAAGAAAGTAATGTTTTTCATTCTTCAAAATAGTAGAAATTTTGAACAATGAGAAATGTCAATATTGCATACTTTGTTCTTATGTTTTCTGAAGTCAATTTGGAAGTTAACCATTCAGTAAAATGATCTACTAACTTAGGATGAAAGCAAATATCTTAGAACATTCTCCCACACTTACATACAATTACTAAACAAACATTCATTTATAAACAGGCAAAAAACCAACCTGTACTGTTTCCACTAAAATGCCAGCTCTATCCTGTTAATTGGTCAAACCCCTCCAAGCATGAAAAATTAACTGAAAACAGATATAACAAACTTTCAGAAGTAGGACCTAGTACGTGGGCAGTCAACTCCAGACAACCTGAATCTTCTTAAACCAATGGCTAGTCACAGGACGATTTACACATTAAGCATTGGGCGCTCTTTTAAGGTTAAAGAGTGTAGGTCTTGCTTGTTTCTTATTGTACATTCCTATAAGTGTACAGAGTGTCTCTAAGATGTTTTTAGCCAGATCATTTTCCCAAAAACTTTTAATTTCATTAAGCAGTGAAATTATACTAATTGATAAAATTACCAGTAAAAGCTAACTTCTGATCTTTGTTATGCTAATCCTTATACTGGTTTTCAACTGAGACAAAGCAAACACAAACACCTGTATTAGTCCCTGATGGAGTATGCACTTTCTGATCAGAACTCCAGCTGGCTTTCTTTGGACTTTTGCACTGTTGGTTAGCTCCTGGGTTATTGCTTAACCTAACAAAACTTGCATACTTCATACAAAGTGAATGACAGGCATTTAACATCAGGTCTATCTATTTCCTTTTCCTTATGATCCCTCCTCTTATTATTGTGTCTTCTACGCATTCGGTATTCCTATCTATGCAGATGATTGAAACTATTACACACTTTAGGTTATATTCAGCTTGGGTCCATCAACAGGGATTCTGGTAAATCACTGCAAATGTAAAATTCTTCAAGGCAAAAGGAAATCCACAGCTGGTACAGAGGGACAAGCATTTCTCCTTTTAAAAATGTCTTGCATACTCTGCTAAAAAAGATTATCTTAACTTTTCTGTATTTGATGGTGGTTTAATCTTCTGCAATCTCAAACTTACTTTAAAAGCTTTACCTCATCACTTGGGGAGATAAACAAGGTCAATGTGTAGTCTTTGGCAAGGTACTCTGCAGTGTTCATGATGCCACAGCTATTTGGCAGTGATGCCTGCCCATCCCCCGCCACCCCCAACCTCAGGCAGCCTGTATCTTTGCCAGCAGCCAGCAGTGCAAAGAGGAACTAATACTTCAAAGTCTCATTGCGGCTCATAAAAGTTCAGGAGGACTGACCCAAGCCAGGGTGAAGATTGCACATTTGGCAGTTATGTTTGGATATGATGATGAGATAATCCATAGAAACACAAGATTAACTGAAAGGAAGTCTGGATTTAATAGCCCACAGCAGGCTAAAAATAAATGTGAAGAGAACTGAAAATCCCCAGGGGAATACACTTGGTATCTCATATCCATCATAGAAAGAGAAGAAAGGGGACACAAAGCAAATAGTACCACTCAGGATTCAATGGTTCACCATAGAGGACAGTGATGTTAAATATTCAGAGAACAAAAATGAATAATTAGATGAGGAAGGAAATGGAATACTCAGAAGACGTGATCAGGAAGGTGGTGAAGAACTGAAGGCATTGCTGAAGTCTGGACACAGCAGATAGAGACACTGAAGGGTTTATTTTAAAAGGAAACCATAATTTCAGGAAACTACAAACCAGAGATCAGCTGGAAACTTGCATCAAGTTTCAAGCCATTTCAAAGAAGAGGGCAGAATTGAGTATGAGTTCAAAGGACAATTAAACATCCAAAGTCCACTGAGGCAACTCTTTTACACCCAGATGAGCAGCTCTGTGCAATTCCTAGATGTGCAAGTATTTGACTCCAGTAGTCAGTACCTGGCTGCAGAGAAGTGGGGAGACTATTTATCAGATTTTGGGTTTATACTTACCCTGTTCTGAAAACAATATAAGGTGTCTTACAAAAACAAACAAACAAAAATATCACAGTGACAGCAAAATTTGGAAGAAAGTGACAGAATTCAGGCCAAAAGGAAATGAGGTAGCGTTTATAAAACAAAGACAAAAATGAATAAAATAGAAATAAATCTTTACAGTGAAATCTGATAAGGATGGTTTCTAACCTTTTTTAGTATGAGGTGACTTTTTCTAAAATTAGAAATTTTCACATCCTCAAACAACTCACCCCCTCACAGAAGTATCTATTGATGAATTATGCAACAAGAAACTATAATGGATTCCATTAAATGAAGTATTTTATGAATCAGAAGTGTAACCACGTAAAAAGCAGTCATACTTAAATGTGTACGGTATTATCTAATATAATGGAAATATTGGATATTTAGGTCAATTCACGGACCCTTCTAAAAAGTCTAATGTCTGACTTAGCAAATCTATTCATTTTTTAAAGACCTTTGCATTTCATGTGTACCCAAATACAATGGAAATACAATGGGTAATAAAATACGGCCACTAAAGTCCTATAAGAATTACCAACAAATGGACTCTAACTTGGAGCCTGTAGAAAAGACTCTCTAGCCCCTAGTTATCTATTCTCCATTCATTCTTCACATATAACTTTCCTCAGCCTCCCCCAAAACAGTCCCAGCCAATTGCGCTCAGGGCGTGGTCATATGAGTAAGTTTTGGTCAGTGAGATGTACCTAGAAACGGTATGAGAAATTTCCAGCAAGGAAGAGCTGTGCACTTTGCCATTATTCTCCCTCCTGCTGGGTGGAAAGGAGACAATACTGATAAGGACCATACCCTCAGGATTGCAGAGAAACAAGCTAGATGGAGCCTGGGTATTTGATGAACTCATGGAAATTCTCTAGAAGGACTCTGACTACTGGACTTGGTTTGTAGAAGAGAACAAAACTTTCTTTCAAGTCACAATTAATTTGGGTGGTTTTTGTTTTTGTTTTTGTTTTTGTTTTTGTTTTTGTTTTTGCTGTTACATGCTTTCAAATCTAATTTTAATCCATACATTGTCTCTACCTGTCAATAATTTTCAATTCTGATATTTAGCCTACAGTTACTCTTAGAAAAACCACACATCTGAATGAACTTTAACTTATCTCCTACAACTTGGCAGCCTTATTTCTTGACCTTGTCCTTAATTCTTTCTGTTCTTTTCCTCTACCCCCAGTCATTTACTCTGATACGGGCTTGCTCATCTCTGTTATGACTATGCCTGACTGTAACTAGGGCCAATTGCTTCCTAGATCTCCCATATAACTAATGTACTAGGATTTGTTTTCATACTATTTCTAGGTTAATTCTTCAGTATTTTTCTCCCATGACTTTCAATTTCTTGAGTTGTATCTTTATTTGGTTGGAGCAAATCTTCAAGTACCCTCCAGAGAATAATTTATTAAAGTTCATAAACTTAGAAAGGTTCAAAAGCAATCAACCTCCCTAGAAAAATTTCTGTAAGTCTGAAAATAGCTGTATTTCACCATCACACTAATTGCCATTGTGACTAAGGCTAGATTTTCTTTTCCCTCAGAGCTTTGAAGGCATTGTTTCATTGCCGCTAGGACCCAGTGTTGTAGGTGAGATGTCCAATCTCAATCTGATTCATTTTCATGAATCATAAATATGACACATCCCCTGCATCCCAACTGTGAACTTTTAAGTTCTTTTTGTAATTCCTTGTGTTCTAAAATTTCAGATATGGAAATTTTTCATCATCATCCTGGGAATTCAATGGACTTACACAATCTAAAGAATTCTTGTGTTCTACCTAGTATTGGTAAGTTTTCTTTGATTTTTTTTCATTGCTAACTTCTTCCCTTCCATTTTCTTCTGTGTATTTTGTTTTGTTTTACCCCTAGAAATCCTTTAGGTCAACGTCAAGTCCTATTAGGCTTCCTGCATTGATCCTCCAAGTTTCTTATCTTTGCTCTCAATTTTTATGTTCTTGTTTTGGCCTTTTTCCCTTCTTTTTTCTGATTTTCTTAATTTCATCTTCAAAATCATCTATTGAATTTTTGAAATCATATATTCAATATAAAAGAACTTGTTTTGCTCCCCATTGTTCCTTTTTCATAGTTTCCTTTTCTTATTTTTTGGATGCAATATCCTCTCAAATTTTCATTAGGATGAGAATTAGCTTCTTTTAAAGTTCTCTTCTTTTTCTTGAATTATCTATATTACTTCTAAAGCAAAAGCTCTTGTTTCAGTTGTTCTTTCATGCTACTGGTTTTATTCCATTTTTTATGATTTTTGGCTGACCTTTTATAAAGAACTGTCGATTGGGTTGATTTTTGAAGATTTAAAAACTATGCATCTCTTAGGGTACCATTTATATTGTTTAATTTTATGGCTAGGTCTCTCACCCAAAGATGATGCCTGACTCAAAGTTCAGTGTATATGGGCAGAACTGGTCTCCTGGCAGGATTTACATTGATGGATAATGAGGAGGAGGTATTTAAGGCTGTGGTGGGGACAGAGTGTCCACATGCTAGAATAAGGAAGGCTTTATACTAGAAGACCTAATTTTCTATTTGAAGTTCATTTGATTTCCTTAGAGAAGTGGCTTTAGGGTTGTTTTGTTGTTATTCTTTTGTCTTTTTTGTTTCTGCCAGCAAGTTGTATATTAGGCTGTTCAGAAATGCTTGAGCTCTACTTGTCTTAGGATGAGGAAGGACAGCGAGAAAGTAGTGCTATCTCCTACTCTTTTTGTTCAATGGTTAGCCTGTCTCCCAACTTGGCCTCCTTTTTCATTCATGTTTTTACTACTCCTGGGCTGGGATCATCTCTGGGCAGTTCTGCTATAAAGCTCAGCCCTCTCATTATTATTGCATTCCCTCCTATGTATTCTGGCCTGCTATGATTCACTTTTTAAAAATCTGTCAAAAGAATTTCATCTTCCTCACATCTTCTAGAAACTTATTGGGATCTTTTTCAAAGATATTTCTCCTCCCATTCTCATTTTCTTCATTAAGGAGTTGATTCCTTTGCTATCATATATTGGGATTTCAAGAGAGAAAGGATAGGAATACTTATACTAAGTCTACCCTCTTAAACCAGAGGTACTGCTTAATGTAAAGTAAGAACAAAATTTACATGGTCTGATTAAAATCTGTAATACAATCTGGTTAATAATCTATATATATATGAATTTATGTATTTACTTTTTATGCCTTTATTTATTGTATGACTTCTACTTTTTCTTTTGTTATTAGCACAGTGAAATAACTTTGCAACTGCCTGAAGTAAGTGAAATAACTTTGCAGCTGCCTTGGAAATAAGGATGATAACTTGGTAAATTTTTTAAATGAGTTTTGATGCAACTAATTAGATAAAAGTCTTATTCTTGAATTTAATCTTTTGTTCCTGGAGGGGAAAAAAATGCTTAAACATCTCTTAAGTGTACTTTTAAAACACACTAGGGATAAAGTGAAATAAACAAGCCAGTAAGATAAAAACATGTCCTTCCAGGTATAGCCACTAATTCAATGATCACGATGCCCGACAGCCAAATCCAGTGAATCCATCCTGAACCAGAGGAGTGACAGCACATGATGAGACCCAAAGGAACTGCCCCAGGCCTGTGAAGAAATACTTCAAAACATAGTCTGAAGATTGAACATCATGTATCATTGCTAAGAGTATATTTTGCACTTTGCTAGTTGTAAAATTCTATTGGGTTTTCATAAATACACTTTTACTCAAAGCCGCTAGAGTAAACCATGTAATGGCAGGACTGTCTTGAACTGCAAATCATTTCTTCATATTGTTTAGAAAGTAAAGTTTACTGCAGAAGGCATTTTAATTGTCCTTAAGTAAAGATACTTTAGTTGAACAGTGATTTGTCAAAACTTTTTTGGGTCTAATTGTATTCTATAATAAATATTTAAATTGGTTTTCCATATAATTTCTATGCATATACACACAAAACCCTGCAGAGGTGTGACTACCTAATATATGTCCAATATCTACTCTAGGATCCCTCCAGCCCCCAAATTTAATGGGACTCATTTACTTTGGCCAGTGTCATGTTCATTTTCAATGACCAGGACGCACTGAGGAAAACAGTCTTTATTGTGACTAACAACAGACTACATCCCCCTTTCCACCCTGGTATATTACATGCCTCCCAGACATTTTTCTCTATCCCTGCAAGAAAAAGGAGGTAGAATCTTATGAATTATCCTTTTATTCTTGACTTGAGAGAAAATAAGAAATTTTCCATTCCTGGGAACACTAATGATGGAAGTTCAAACTGATTTCATCATGCCCAACAAACAATCCTTTTGTCCCTCTCCCTCCTCCCTTCCCTCTCTTTCTCTCTCTCTGAGATATAATTAACATGGCATAAAATATACCCTACTGAAGTGTACAGTTCAGTGATTTTTTCAGGATATTCACAAGATCGTGAGATAACCACCACCAACTTATTCCAGAGCATTTTCATTACCCCCCAAAGGGACCCCCCATACCCATTAACAGTCACCTTCTATTCTCTCTTCCCTTATGCTCCTCCCCACCCTTGCCCCTAACAGCCACTAATCTACTTTGCTCTACAGATCTTCCTGCTCTAAACATTTCATCTCAATGGAACCATACAATATTTGGTCCTTTTTGAAAGGCTTATTTCACTTACTGTAATGTTTTCAAGGTTCATCTATGGTATAGCAGGTATCAATACTACATTTCTTTTTATTGTCAAATAATATTTCACTATGTGGATATACCACATTTTATTCATCTATTTATCAGTTGATGGACATGTAGTTTGTTTTTACATTTTCATTATTATGAATAATGCTGCTATAAACATTCAGGTATAAGTTTTTGTGTAGACATATGATTTCTTGGCCATATGGTTATCTAGGGGTGGACTTATTGGACCGTATGAAAATTCCATGTTCAACTTCTTGAGAAACCTCTTTAACACTTTTTTCGTTGATTATATCAACTGAGTGGAATGATTTTCTTTCTGTAGTAATAATTACCAAAAAGAAAAAAGTTCTAAGCATAAATAAGTCTTATTAAGGCAGAAATCTGCAAAATATGTTCTTTACTTGGTTTCTTCAATCTGGACACCAGAATAATGACCAGGCTTTGCAATTATAGCATATTCTCTTCAAATATCTATAAGAAATAATATTAGAAAGAGCTCTTTAGCATAGGCCTCTATAAGGACAAAAATAGGAAGAATTTTTAGATCAGTAGAAAATGCTTACTCAGAATTAGAATATGAATATATTACTTGGAAATCTGTGATAGTACATTTTACCATTTATCTATGCTTATTCATCAAAAGTAGAATATACAATAGAGTCTTATTTTACACTTTCAATTCTTCTAAACACAGAAAAGGCATAACTTATTCTATAATAACTACAAGAGTAGTTTATGTTCTGCTGTACTTTTTTTTCTAGGTTCTACTGATAATTCTCAATATTTTACATCTTTAGTACTCTGAGCCATCTATCATTGACAATTAACTCTTTTTTTCAGAGGCCTTAGTCTTCACATATACTTTTTCAACTTGCCTGGATTTCACTTAAGTACCACAAGTTTTCTAAAAAAGACCCTTTTTCCAATGAGGCCTACAGAATTCTTGCTAAGATATGAAAGGCTGTTCAGACTCTGCTAACATAGCACTGAAGCTCTCTAAATTTCTTTTTGTTGAGAATCTCTTTTCAGTGTCTCTACCTTGAACATCCTGTGATGAAATGCTGTAGCCTCTTGATGAGAATGACAATCAGAATATGGTCCTAGCGGAAACATACCCTCCACTGTGTCAAAATATAGGTGCTAAGTGCTTCCTGGTAACATCATTAAATACCTTTCTGATTCTATAAGCTCAAAGACCTCCTAGCTGATCATTTTGCACTGGGTTCTAGACCATCAAAATTGACAGTTGTATTTAAAACTAATGCAGAGAAAAAAAATACATTTAAATGCTCTTAGAGTTGAATTCTGCCCAAAGCGTATTTTTAAATGTTTTCTCTACCTTTGTTCTCCTTTTACAGTCAAGGAGCATGTAATTCTTTTCTTTCATGAGGCATCATTTTTCCTAGTTTGAGGGCAGGATCTCTAATGGTAAAGGAGGAGAGAAGCACTGAGGGGGAAGAGAGTGGAGGAGAAGGTTTTCCCTCCCTGCTGTACACACAAGAATATTGCTGAATATATTTTTCATTAAATCCTAACCGTAAAATGGAAGGAAATTAGCAAAATTACTATGAATTATGGTGGTGGTGTTATTAGGTTGTATGACATTAATATAACAATGTAGATGGCTTTTTTTTTTTGAGAGGGCATCTCTCATATTTATTGATCAAATGGTTGTTAACAACAATAAAATTCTGTACAGGGGGGTCAATGCTCAATGTACAATCATTAATCCATCTCAAGCCTAATTCTCGTCAGTCTCCAATCTTCTGAAGCATAACGAACAAGTTCTTACATGGTGAACGAATTCTTACATAGTGAATAAATTCTTACATGGTGAACAGTACAAGGGCAGTCATCACAGAAACTTTCGGTTTTGATGACGCATTATGAACTATAAACAATCAGGTCAAATATGAATATTCATTTGATTTTTATACTTGATTTATATGTTGATCCCACATTTCTCCCTTTATTATTATTATTATTTTTATTTTTAATAAAATGCTGAAGTGGTAGGTAGATGCAAGATAAAGGTAGAAAACATAGTTTAGTGCTGTAAGAGGGCAAATGTAGATGATCAGGTGTGTGCCTATGGACTAAGTGTTAATCCAAGCTAGACAAGGGCAGCAAAACATCCACGGATGCAGATTTTTCTCAAAGCAGGGGGGGTGAGGTTCTGAGCCTCACCTATGTTGATCCCCAATTTCTCACCTGATGGCCCCCCTGCGACTGTGCCTGTCTTAGGTTGTTCCTCCCTTGAGGAATCTTACCCGTCTCTGGCTAACCAGTCATCTTCCGGGGCCATACAGGGAAATGTAAAGTTGGTAAGTGAGAGAGAAGCCATATTGTTTGAAAAGGTTAGCTTTTTACTTCTTTGCAGATTTATGCCCTGTGGCTTCTATGCCCAGCACAATGTAGATGGCTTTTACAAAATAACCTTTTTTATTCTTTTGTGGGCTTTTTTGCCCAACTATCAAATCAAGGGTAAAACAGTCATTTACTTTAGTGACATCTACAGGCACTTTCAGAGAAAAACATTCTCAACTCTCCTTTGCAACTGAAATATTCTCATTGACTCCAACAGAACCACCCCATGAGGGTTCAGACTGATGGTTGGTGGTCTTGGTGTAGTATGTATAGATGGCAGACCTTATCCCAGAGTCAGTTGAGTCTTAAAACACATCCATTTGTCTCCAAAACTAACCTTCATCAAATGCTTAGCCATCTTGATTTCTTGCATTCCCATTCCATCCATATTCGTCTAGTGAAAACTTAGTATTACCATTTGGGCTTGGTTTGGCACTTAAAACAATCTAAATGTCTCCAACTGGTTTGTCTGTATCTCACTCCACTCACATAAATTGTGCCTTTTATGGGATGCAACAGGATAAGAAGAGGCTACTGAGGTCTCATAATCATCTCCCTGCTATCCACAGGTTTCCTGAGCTATAGAAATAGGTGGTCCTGTCGGAAGATACCACTTCTTAGAAGTGGCCTGGATTACCAGAGTTAGATGACTATAGGAGGCCACTGGGTCGAGTGACCTTGAAAGAGCTTTACCCAAGACAACCTGTCTCTTGCCACATCTGAGTGATCCCAGTGCAGATAAAGCTGTGGAACTGTGGATACCACTAGATCAAGCAGAGAAAGCAAGATGAAGTGACTTAGCCAGAGGGACTATGTTCTGTAGCAAGAGATTGTGCAGGGTCAGAGACAGGAGGCACGGGGTGCTGATGATAAAGATAACAATGCTGTCCTCTTAAACAAAGAGGCTTCCATACCAAAGAGCACTTGACACATGAGTAACAGGCTCCAAACAGTACTACCAACTAAGAAAATAAGACTTTTTTCTTTATGTCTTCCTCATCTGTCCCATCCAACCCTAGAAGTATCCAGAGACACAAGATGGCAAGTCAGGAAGATATGAAGCAAGAAAGAGAAGAGAATCATCATATCCCTTCCCAACCTTCTGGGTTAGCCAAGTGTGCACTTCTAAAACCTAAAAAGTGAAACTGAAAATGACCAGAAGACATCACCAAAGTGTGAGGAAAGACTGTCAGACAGAGAAAGAGGAAGTAAAGCTCTTTTCTAATTCTACATTATTGAGTCTAGCCTACTTAGTTGATACAGTGGGGATTTTACTTTCTAATACCTTTACTTTGTAGCTAATAAATCAGCTAATTTCAGAGAAGGCTTCCATAAAAAAGGGGAATATTTTTGTCCACGTTCAAAATTGAAGAAAATATCCCAAATGATATAGTTATTTTAAAGTCTGTTTACTTTTCATATTTACAGTTTTAAAGTTATATGACCTTCATGTACATTTTTCATCCTCAAAATAATGCTTTATATAGAATTTTACTCTGTTTGGTGAAAGTAACAGAGCAAACTTCAGGGATTTCTAGATTCTTATTTAGCCAGATTTAGACCAGAGCTTTGATCCCCTAACATTCCCACTCACCAAAGTGAGGATTTTATTGTCTAATTTCAATAAAGTTTAGTATCAGTGTCTGCCTTCTGTAAAGGCTAATTTATCTTTGCTGAAGACTCTTCTGTATTCCAGCCCCCGCCCCCATCCCTGAGGAAGTTCTCATGGCCAGAATGTGCTACTGTGTCTCCAAATGGCTTTCCTAGGAGACTGTCTTGCAGACTGACTTACATTGATCAGACATGAGGATTTTGAAACTTCACAAATATTTATCAAAAGGATTTACAGATGCTTGGTATTTATCACTGCCTGTTGATATGACTGCCACATCAACTGCCTAAAAAATAAAATGGATTACTCATCAGACAGGAACATAAATGATGACACACAAAGGACTCACTGGAAATTATATAATCCCCAAGGATCATGAGACTGTAAAGGTAAGGGACCAGGGAGACTGAGGGATTAAAGATGGCAGCATGAGAAGTGAGACAGAGGCCTCCTCCTGAAACTACATATAAAATGAAAATATAATTAATACATCTAATCTGGAAAGAGCAACAGGAAAGAAGGCTGCACCAGACTGCATACACCTGGAGAAAAGAATAGACCTCACTGAACAGGGTAACGTACCAAAACCACACCCCAGCGGGACCCAAGCCCTTCCCTCACCCCAGCTCACCAGTGGGAGGAAGAGAAACAGAGCAGGGAAGGAGTGGAGGCCTGGGAATGCTGAACACCTAGCTCTGGAGATCTGCTCTGGGAGCACAAACCTACATTGCATGGTGCTATGGTGATTAGTGGGGTTGGAAAGCTAAGACAGATGGAATACCTGGAGAGATGGAGATTCCAGCTGCTTGTGGAAAGCAGGGATCCATATCCGGCTGCTCTGGGACAAAAGAAAGGCAGGCAATTGGAGACACTTCCTAACAAGAGGGCTGCAAAGGGGCAAGGATTGCACAGAGTTTACTGCTCAGGAGAAAGGACAGGTAGACAAAATTGTTCAGGTGGATTCTGCCCAGCAGGTTGGGAACTTTCATGATCTTCAGGCACTCCAGCCCCCTGGCTGGCTATGCAGCTCCAAGGAGCCCTCCATGA
Organism: Manis javanica; assembly: GCF_040802235.1. Lineage (NCBI taxonomy): Eukaryota > Metazoa > Chordata > Mammalia > Pholidota > Manidae > Manis > Manis javanica. The sequence continues at coordinate 56,617,595 of NC_133161.1, read as the reverse complement.
TATGGAGCCTGCTGTGCCTTCCTCTCAGCCAGCCCTCACCTGGCTCACAAACCAGTAAACCCTGCCCTGGCATCAGGCTAGCCAGAGGGAAGCCCCGTCTACAGCATCTACAAATGCAAAGCATAGAGGCTTATACCTGTGTGCTCGGCCCAGTGGTTCTGGCAGTAGAGAAAGGCATAGCAGCCAGGAAGCAGAAAACAGCTCTTTCCTCCCCCCAGGCACCAACATCCCTCCCCTGCAACCCCCAACATTGATCCAGGGGCTGAGCCGCTCCAGAGAGTAGGGCGTCTGGGCACTAGCGGGCACCACATACAATTATGAAATGTTAAAGGAACCTGGTTCAAAGCAAAATCCTACATAGACCAGAAAAAGAGTCAAATGAAACTTATAAATGTTCCTGAAAGAGATTTCAAACTAAAAATCATAAACATGCTCCTGGAGGTATGGAAAGAAAGTCAAGAACTCAGGAATGAATTCTGGTTGGCGATCCAATCATTGAGGAACACAATGGAAGGTATCAAAAGCAAATTAGATATGGTGGAGGAGACGATAAATGAAATAGAAATTAGAGAAGAGCAATACAAAGAAGCTGAGGCACAGAGAGAAAAAAAAAGATCTCTAAGAATGAAAGAATATTGAGAGAACTGTGTGACCAATCCAAACGGAACAACATTCACATTATAGGGGTACCAGAAGAAGAAGAGAGAGAAAAAGGTATAGAAAATGTCTTTGAGGAGGCAATTGCTGAAAACTTCACCAACCTGGGGGAGGAGACAGTCTCTCAGGACATGAAGGTACACAGATCTCCCAACACAAGGGACCCAAAGAAGACAACACCAAGACATTTAATAATTCAAATGGCAAAGATCAAGGATAAGAACAGACTATTAAAAGCAGACAGAGAGAGAAATAAGATCACATACAAAAGAAAGTCCATCAGGCTAACATAAGACTTCTCAGCAGAAACCTTACAGGCCAGAAGGGAGTGACATGCTGTATTTAATTCAATGAAGCTGAAGGGCCTCAAACCAAGAATACTTTACCTGGCTAGATTATCATTTAAATTTGAAGGAGGGTTTCAACAATTCTCAGATAAGCGAAAGCTGAGAGAATTTACCTCCTACAAACCATCTCTACAGTGTATTTTGGAGGGACTGCTATAGTTGGAAACATTCCTAAGATTTAATAGCTGTCACCAGAGATAATAAAACCAGAGTAAACAAAGTAGAACAGTTAATTACTAAGCAAATGCAAAATTAAACAACTATCCCCAAAGTTAGTCAAGGGATAGACAAAGAGTACAGAATATGATACTTAATATATAAAGAATGGAGGAGGAAGATAAAGGAGAAGAAAAAAAGAACCTTTAGATTGTGTTTGTAATAGCGTACTGAGTAAACTTAGACTCTTAGATAGTAAGGAAGTTAACCTTGAATGTTTGGTAACCACAAATCTAAAGCCTGCAATGGCAATAAATACATACCTATTGATAATCACCCTAAATGTAAATGTTCTGAATGCACCAATCAAAAGACATAGAGTTACTGAATGGATAAAAAAACAAGACCCAACTATACGCTGCCTAAAAGTGACTCACTTTAAACCCAAAAGACATACACAGACTAAAAGTAAAGGGTTGGAAAAGATATTTCATGCAACTAATAGAGAGAAAAAAGCAGGAGTTGCAGTACTTGTATCAGACAAAGTAGACTTTAAAAGAAAGAAAGTCACAAGAGACAAAGATGGGCATTACATAATAATAAAGGGGTCAATCCAACAAGAAGATATAACCATTATAAATATCTATGCATCCAACACAGGAGCACCTACATAAGTGAAACAAATACTAAGAGAATTAAAAGGGGAAATAGAACTCAATGCATTCATTCTAGAAGACTTCAACACTCCACTCACTCCTAATGGCAGTTCAATCAAACAGAAAATAAGTCAGGAGACAGAGGCACTGAACAACACATTAGAACAGATGGACCTAACAGACATCTACAGAACTCCACACCCAAAAGCAGCAGAATATATATTCTTCTCAAGCACACATGGAACTTTTTCAAGAATAGATGATATACTAGGCCACAAAAAGAGCCTTGGTAAATTAAAAAAGATTGAAATTGTACCAACCAGCTTCTCAGACCACAAAGATGTGAAACAAGAAATAAACTACACAAAGAAAATGAAAAATCCCACAAACACATGGAGGCTTCACACATACTCCTATATAACCAATGGTTCAATGGCCAAATAAAAATAGAGATAGAGCAACACATGGAGACAAATGACAACAATAATTCAACACCACAAAATCTATGGGACACAGCCAAGGCCATGGTAAGAGGGCAGTACTGCAATACAGGCCTACCTCAGGAAAGAAGAACAATCCCATATGAATAGTGTAAACTCCGAAGAAGAAATTCACATGGCCAACAGGCACATGAAAAGATGCTCCACATCACTAATCATCAGGGAAATGCCAATTAAAACCACAATGAGATATCACCTCACACCAGTAAGGATGGCCAGCATCGAAAAGACTAAGAACAACAAATGCTGGCAATGATATGGAGAAAGGGGAACCCTTTTACACTACTGGTGGGAATGTAAGCCAGTTCAACCATTGTGGAAAGCAATAAGGAGGTTCCTCAAATAACTCAAAATAGAAATACCATTTGACCCAGGAATTCCACACCTTGGAATTTACCCAAAGAATACAAGTTCTCAGATTCAAAAAGACATATGCACCCCTATGTTTATCACAGCACTACTTAAAATAGCCAAGATATGGAAACAACCTAAGTGTCCATCAGTAGATGAATGGATAAAGAAGATGTGGTACATATACACAATGGAATATTATTCTACCATAAGAAAAAAACAAATCCTACCATTTGCAACAACATGAATGGAGCTAGGGGATATTATGCTCGGTGAACTAAGCCAGGCAGAGAAAGACAAGTGTCAAATGATTTCCCTCATTTGTGGAGTATAACAATGAAGCAAAACTGAAGGAACAAAACAGCAGCAGACTCACAGACTCCAAGAAGGGACTAGTGGTTACCAAAGGGGAGGGGTGTGGGAGGGCAAGTGGGAAGAGAGGGAGAATGGGATTGAGGGGTATTTTGTTTAGTACACATGGTGTGTGGGATCATGGGGAAGACAGTGCAGCACAGAGAAGGCAAATAGTGATCTGTGGCATCTTACTACACTGATGGACAGTGACTGCAATGGGGTATTGATGGGGATTTGATGATACGATTAAATGTAGTAACCACATTGTTTTTTTCATGTGAAACATTCATGACAATGTATATCAATGATACCTTAATAAAATAAAATAAAAAAGGTAAGGGGCCAGGGAAAGATTTCTGGATGGAAGATTTGTTCTTTCCTCCTATGAGGAATGAATTATGCTGTTCAGGAAAGGGTAATGAAATAGAGGAAGAGGGGAGAGAGTGCTTTCAAGAGCCAATTCAATGACAGCAAAGACCAGGAAGTAGTGATGTGTGTTGCACAAATATCCACTCCTTGTTTCTTGCCACACAGGAGGTTCAGTCACACCACTGAGTCCCCTAGCAGCTGCCATTCTTTTGTCTCCAGCCATCTCCCATCTTCCCACCTTCTTCCACTAGAACCCAAGCAACCCTTGTGATTCAATAACACAGTGGCTGGAGCCCTCTCCATTCACGATAAGACAGGAAAGCAAGAGCCTGTCCAGTGCCTCCTGGAGGTGATGGAATATGAGGAGGGCAGAGCTCTAGCCAGCCTGAGAGGTGAAGGTTTAACAAGATGAATAAAAAAATCTGTCCACCTCTCAGTGTTTCCTTATCCCATACCCTGACCTTGTCCTCCCCATCCAGCACCTTAGGAGCATAATAATTAAAAGAAAAGTTATGTATAGTCGTCACTGCTGCAGAATGAATAGACTGAAAGCAAGATGTGAAAGTTAGCATATAAAATATCTCAATTTTTTTTTTGAGACTGGATACTGGAAATAAGAAAGAGGGAGATTAGGATGGGGACAGTGAAAAAGTCCTAAAAATGTGGACATGCCTCTATGAAAAACAAATGACTTTTAAAAATTAATAGAGTGATTGAATATCATGATAGACAGAGATGCAGAAGTAGAAGATTAAGTGGAGGATCCTGCCCAAGCAAAGGGTACACTATATTCCCAAAGTTTTGTTTAATCCATCTTAAGTACCCTCTGTCCATTTTAGTTTAACACAATCTCCTCTTTTCAGAAAATCATTTCTTCTTCCTATTCAAGTCATAGTCAAACTACCATCACCTCCATTTATACTACAGAACACATGTCCAGTATGTGGGTCCAGACAGATTATGTTACAGTTTTATTTAAGATCTTGGGCTGGTGGTGGATGCCTGGCTACATTTGTGTAAATAAAGTGTCAATCCTTGCAGTTGTCTCCAACCCAAGATGTTTGGCTTCTGACATTTTCACTTCTAGGAATTGAAACTGCCAGGGACCAACACCCTCTATTCTTGCTCATCACCTGAAAGATGGCAATTACATTGCCAAATGGATTTTTAAAGCCCTTTTCACTATGTACCCTGTTACATAGAGTGAGATTTGACATGCTCAGGGAAACATTTATGCTGGTGTTCAAGGATCAGTCACTCAAAAATTATACAAAATGAACAGCTTTAAGAATTTGAACTAAGTTTCTTTACACTATCAGGCACCTGAATAACTTTGAAAACATATTAAAAAATACCTATTTGTTTGGTCTGGATGAAAACAGTTTGGACTGGGACTACTTCCAAGACCTACATATAACTTCAATACTAGTTTGGGATGCCATAGCAGACAGGGTTCCCCAACCCCAACCTCACCACCTACTACTACAGGTGTTATGAAAAGTAACAATTTGTATTATAAAATATTTTTCCTGAGACCACAGAATTTGAAGTTATGCCTTCAAAAATAATGTATCATATCAGATACATAACAGGGATTCCCAGATCAAAAATGGAACTTTCATTACATGCACACTGCAAAAGTTTACTGAATACCTACAATAAGCCAGGCATTTCTTTTTACACAGGAAGAAAAATCCCCATTCTCATGAAAATAATTAAGGTTATTTGGAAGAAAGATTTTAGACAAAGAAAATCACTTATATTAGTTGTTTTAAAATCACAACTATAATATATGACAGCATTGGCTTTCAATGTATCAATTTTAGTAGTTCCTAATCCACAGATAATGATAGCATCTTAAATATAGAAATATTTTCCTCCAAAAGAAACCCTGAAATATATGGAAAAGTACTGAAATACATGTCTTGTGTAGGCAGTTAAAGGGAAATGTTAAGGATCTGACTCACATTTAGTACTGTCTGCTTTTTACTGTAAAATATAATTTACAATCCATGTATAAAATATTGCTTATCCTATGTGTAGGAGAAGAAACCACTTGGGCATATGATGTCCCTAACAATTAGACCTACAAAATATATGTACACTGTACTTAAATGATTTATATAATTTTGAAAGAGAAGAGAAGAGACAGAAGATAAGGATTTAATTAGCTTGTGGGTTGAGTAACATCCAAGAGCTAATACCTCTCCTTGGAGAAAGAGATGATTTTCTGATGACATCATCCATTACAACACGCAGGATATAAAGAGAGGACACTGCAAAGTCATTAGCCATGCCCTAAGAAAAAGAGACACAAGTATCTGCTTCATTAGCTCATCATCAAGTTTTGGCCTTTAGTTAAAGATGTTCAACACTGGCTATTGAAGGCATTTACCATTTACACACTTGGCTTCAGACCCCCTCAGTTGGCTTAAAATCTTAAATCCCTTCTTCCTGGTAACTAAAAACATTAAATAAGAAATGAGAAATAGAAAAAATTTATAAAAGGGAGAATTTATAAAAAGCTGAATATAATGTTAGCTTTCCTAGACTGTGCTTATGTAACATGAAAATGATAGAAGAACGAAGAAACAAAAAAAATTCATGACTCACAGTTGTAATGTCATTTCTCTCTATAGTTACCTGGCTGTATTGTACTATTTGAGTGAATTATAAACCAAACCTGGCAACAAGAATCAAAAGCAAACATGCTCTGAAACAATACACTTATAATCAGAACTCAAAGAATTAATCAAATCAAGGGTCATGACTTCAAAGTAAAAATCACAATGCATACAAGGAAATGGGGCAGCATTAGTAAGAGTTATCAGAAACAATAGATGGCAGGTTAGATGTACAAAAGTTTCAGATATTAGAATTATGTGACAGCAAATATAAAGTGTGTTTTATGTTTATAGAAATAATGTATAAATAAGAAAATAACCAGGAAGTTCTGGCAAAAACATATATAAAATTTCCAGAAATGAAATCTATGTATTTGGATATAGTCTCAATGGACAGGTTTAGTAATAAATTAGAAATGGAAGATGAGAACACAATTGAACTGATGATAAAATCTGAAAAAATTGTCCATAATATAGAATGAGATAGAAAATACGGTGAGAAGTTAAACAACATGAGGGATAAAAAGGTAAGGACTAATATCTATATCTCAGAGTTCCAGTAATACAAAAGAGAGAGAATAGGGTGGAAGTTAGTATTCAAAAAGATGATGACTGAGAATTTTGCAGAACTGTTGGAGAATTTTAAATTTAGGAATCCCACTGAATCCCAGGTAGGATAAATAATATAGAACAGCGAGGCAAAAAAAGATTATAAACACAGCCAGAAATGAAATGATATTCAGCAATGAAAAGAAGAAAACATGCTACAAAATGGATGAATGTCAAAAATATTATGCCGAGCAAAGAAACCAGATACAAAAGATACATATTATATTATTCCATTTATATGAAATGAGCAAAAGGCAAATTTAAAGAGAGAAAAAGTAGGTAAGTTGTGATTTGAAGTTAGAAGCAGAAATTAACTGCAAATAATCATGACTGAACTTTTTGAGTTGATGGAAATGTTTTAAAACCAGACTGTGGTGATGGATGTACAACCCTATAAATTTACTAAAATTTGTTGTGCCCTTAGAAAAAAAATGTCAGGTAAGCTCTAAAAGTAAGAGAAAAAAAAAAAAGAAAGGTGACTTAGCTAAATTAATGCAAGATAAAATAGATTTTAAGATAAAACTTTATTAGAAATAGATCTGGTCATAATATAATAATAAAAGTTATAAATCACCAGATACATGCAAAAGTTCTAAACTTGTATGTAACGAATAATATAGATCAAAATATATAAAGCAAGAATTTATAAGAAATACAAAATGATAATTATTAAATCCATCATCATAGTGGGAAATGTTACATATCCTCAGTAATTAAAAGATTAAGCAGAAAAAATATCACTAAGGCAATGGAAGATTTATAAATAAATATAGAACAGTGTATTTACTTATTTTAATCCAATGGACCTATAAAATCCATTATACCTAATAAATTATTCTGCATAAAGTAAAAAAATATAAAAGTTGCTAGAGAGCAAGCTGCAAAACATTTCAAAGGGTTTATATCATGCAGATCACATTGCCTGAACTTAATACAATAATTCAGAATGTAAATCTGGGGAGGAGAAAATCCTGGGGCAAAATGCCTTTGAAACCGAAATCAGTCAAAGGGAGAAATAAAGTTTAAAACCCGTTTATTGCTTACAAGGAGTCGTCCTGCGTCTCTCTCTCTCCTGCTGTGGCAGAAGCCACTGAAGATTCCTTCCAACCTCTCCAGTCCAGATAAGCCCTCACTCACCCATACAATTACGCATTGATATGGAAATGGTACTTCTCTCTTCCCCTTGAAAACACCTGTTGATATAGCGATGCACTAAAGCCAGGTGAGAGATTCTGGAAAAATAGCAACTTTACCCACACAGAGATAATTAGAAAACCATTGTGTATTTGGAAATTAAAAACATACTACCAATAAACAAACAAAAATCGTAATAGAAATTGAAAATATTTAAAACTGAAAGATAATGAAATACAGTAGAACAGATAAAATTTTGTAGAATAGCTAAAGCAGTAGAGAAACATTGACTGCCTTAAGAAATTTTGTAATATAAAATCTGAAATGAATAAACTAAGCTTCAGCTTAATATAAACAGACAATCCAAAGAAAATGTTAAAACAAACTGATGATGTGGACAGAAATGAATAAAAATTAAATAGAAAAAAAGGAGTAATCAAATGTCTAAAATTTGTTTTTTTAAATAACTTATAAACAGAAAAACATTGGTAAAATTGGTGAAGAAAACAAACGAAAATTCACGAGCATTAAAAATGAAAAGGAGGCCTAATGACAGAAATTAAAAGGTTTTTAAAAAGACATTCTGGAGAACCATAATCACTAAATTTGAAAACTTAGCTAAAATGAATAAATTTTTTGAAATAATAAAATAAATTCTAGGATAAATACTAAAACATTAAAATTAATAAAATTGATCAATAGCTTGCAATCATCCCACAAGGAAAAAGCCAAGATTAAGTGATGTGACAGGCAAGGTCTATCAATCAATCATTTTAAGGTCTGTATATATGAATCCCACAAATACTGACTTGGAAAACAGAAAAACAAAGAATGTTACCTAATTTTCTGAAACTAGTAAAAATTTGAGACCATAGCAGAGAAGTTCTCTAGGTGAAAGAAAAATCAGAGGCCAAATTCACGTAAGTGCATCTAAATAAAATCCTGGCAAACCAAATACAGCAATGAATGTAAAAGGCTAAACATCATAACCAATTTAGGTTGAAACAGAAGGTTACCATAATATAAGAAAATCAATGATTCAACACTTTAACAGATTAAAGGAAAGAAATAATAAAATAATTCTAATAGGTGTAGAAAAAGCACTAGATGAAATGTAATAGTATCCATGATTTTTAAGCACATTAGGAATAGAAAATAACCCAATGAAAAAATGTCTGCAAAAGCCATGGTCAGTTTGGTGCTTGATACTTTCTCAGAGATGCAAAGAGCAACTGACAAATTTTCTGGAGACACCCAAGTACTATTAATTGGTCTAGAAAAGCTGCTTCAAGGGAACAGCACCATCCTCCTAAGAATCTCTGCAGCACAAAGTGAATCTGGTTTATTATGTAAGATTAAGCCTTGAAATATTTCTGAGATAACAGTTTGAACTCTTTGGAATTAGACTGGCTTCATTTTCTGAAAACAATGATAGCAATCTATTTTACAGCAGAACAATGAGAAAAGACTGTGTGTGGTCAGTGCTTCCTCATCCTTTCAGGAAAACTGGAATAAACACGCTGAAATATCATACCTCCTATTTAACAGTATCTTTAAAAGGATATTGGAGGTCAAATGTAAACACAACCCGCCAGATGCAAGACAGCCAAAGGATCAGGTATCCTGAATTTTTACTACATTCTGCTGGCTGCCTTGTGCCAGAAATATAGCAATTATTTTCATTTAAGAAAGAAAGAGAAAAAAGAAAAGGGAAAGATTGATTCAATGAGCTAAGGAAAAGTAAACAACTATTTCCCTTCATTTTATTTAACCCTTTATAAGGTGGGATATTATAGGTGCTGGGGAATGTGTCATGTTTGTTTCAATAAGCATGTGTTGAGCACCTATGATACATCAGTCACAGTACTGGGCAGTGGGTATGGAGTTGAAAAGGCATGAGCCCTTCTCTCAAGGGGCTTTGAATTTTGTAGAAATTGGAAGTGTACACATACCCCTCCAGGCAACTGCAAAGGCATTTTACAGACATGGGAGCACACACAGGTCAAGACACTTTGAAAAACACTATGAATACTGTATGTAAAACTTTTAACACCCAAACGAACTTTCAGATAATATTGATATGATTTTATATGCTTGTCCTAATGAAGAAACTTAAAGAAAAATAATCAGACTATAATATGAATTAATAACTTGAAGAAATAATTTTTAAGATGACAATTTGAATTAGAAAAGCATATATATATATTCACTTGGTCTTTTCGTAAATATATGATGTGCTGTTCATAGGAGAATGCCTTTTTAAAAAGCTGCATGTTTTGTTTTATGATCAACATTTTTCAAGCTCGGATTACACATACAGGTGATTTGAACCTGAGTTTAGCAATGCAGGCTCTGATGAAACAGAGCTGTCATTCCTAAAAGGATAATCAGTGACCAGGGAACTAATAAAGGATTGTCCACACTGGACTTGCTGTAGGACCTAAGAAAATTTTGGTAAGTTGGAGAATTTGATTGCTACATCTAAAATAGTAATCATAGCCAAAATGTATTATGTATTTATTGTTTCAGACTCGATGCCAAGTACTTGATACATGTAATTCCATCTTAATCTCTGGTTTAGATTTTGGTCTGACAAATGCCTATATGCAAATTCTGGTCAAACCATTTTGTTTTCTGTCCATTAGCCTTAGCAAGGCCTAGATAATCAATCTCTTTAGTCAAAAGGTAGACTAGAGATTAAAAAAGTATCACAAATCTCTGTTTATGCCTCCTCATTCCCCGGAACTCCCTGTGAGTGATCAGAGTGCAGCCAGGTCCCCAAAGATGCTACTTAACTTTTCCTGTCTCTCTCTGATAGATCTTATATGAAAAGAGCAATAAAAAGTCCCTTCAGATAAATCATGAGACATTCTAAAGTGAACCTTACTAACAAAAAAGGCATAAAAATAGATTATTTCGATTAATATTCCCATTGGTGTGATATCTCTACCTACAGAAAAATTTGAGAACAGTAGTTAAAGGCTCAAAAAGCACATTTCCCTTGATCCACCAACTTTCATGTTTAAGACTGTTTTCTAGTTCAATTGAAGCAGAAATATACACAAACATGTATGACCTAGAATATTCAACAGTTTGTTTACATTAACAAAACATGTGGAAACAACCGAAATTTCCAACAATGGAGAAATGGATAACTCTTCCTTAGTATAGAATAATAGGTAGCTACTTAAAATAATGCTATAAAGGAGGGGTTTCTAAACCTCAGCCTTCTTGACATCTTTTTTGTGGGGTTAGTCCCTTATACTTTAGGATGTTGAGCAGCCTCCCAGGCTTTTACCCAGTAGGTGCTGGAGGAAAAAACTGTTTTCAGATGTTACCAAATGTCCTCAAGGGTGAACACTGCCCCTGCTTGGAAAGCACATTACAGAGGAATAGGTGTGGTCATGGGAAAATGACCACAATGAATTAAAAGATGAAAGAGGACCTCCCTGACAGATATACCTCTCTATCTTTACCCCTCTCTCCTTCTGTCAACACACACACACACACACACACACACACACACACACACACACACACACACACACACACCTTTTTTAAAAAGGACTGGAAGTATAGTCACTGATTTCTGGGTGGTGGGATGACAGTTCTTTCATTGTTTTTCTTTTATTCTTTGGTGTTTGCCAGATTTTCTAATTTGAACTTTTATTTCTTTTATCATAAGGAGCAAAATGATTAGCCTTTAGGAGTGTCACTAAAAGGGCCTCTTACATCAACCTAACAGTGTAACTGCTTGCAAAACAAAGGACAGTCAATGACTAAGGAATGCAATGTAATATTAAAACATTTTCCAACAGGGCACTTCCCATCCCCACAAAACACCAAGCGGTCAGCTGCAGGGATTAGGGAAGGTCTGCAGAGAGGGAAAATGGGTCTGTCCTGTTAGGCATGTCCTCCTCTTCAAGTCAAGCCATTGGCCTAGCTGCTCAGTGTTGTTGAACATCTAGGATTCCAGGTGGAATTAGCCCCTAGTCAATCTGGAACAAGTAAACAGAAAACCAACATTCCTGTGATACTGAGCTTAACAAAATTACTCTCCAGGGGTGTTTGTGTGTGAAGAATGTGGAAAGAAAATAAGCAGCAGTCACTTAAAAAACATGTGGGTCTGAAGATTGTAGGCACCATTCCATTTCCCCACATTTCCCATGCCTCAATTTTCTCTTTTCTGTGCACACATGTATGCATGCACACATACACACACACACACACACACACACACACACACACACACACTTCCATGGAAATTTTTAGTTGTTAATAAGACCATTTGAAGAGGTAGGCCTGAATGAAAAATGTCCAAATCCTGACTTGGAGAAGATCAGGGCCTCCTACCCCCCAGATACTAACAGGATCATACTGCCCTTTACCATTTCCACTGCACTTCAGTGTGAAGTTCTTAGATTAGTGAGGAGAAGGAGGATGTGCAACCAAGAAAGGGAAGCAAGATGTGCATAAAGAAGCAGTCAGTGACATGGCCAAACTTCACCTACATTCTAGTGCTACCCTGCCTGACCCAAATACTGACATACAGCTGGTCCTGCTGTAAAAAGGTCTTTCTCAAACTGGTTTACTAGAAATCAACCTCCATACGCAGAGATTCTATCTAAATGTAAATCTTTAAAAACATTTTCTACATATCAAGTATTTACCCCCAAATCCAAGTTTCAACTGAAATTGCCTATACTGTGATGCTTTTCTCTAATTAACCTTGAAAGCATTAAGCTGTGATGCTTTCTTCTAATTAACCTTGAAAACCCAGGGTGTGGAGAAATGGAACCTTGGTACGCTGTTGGTGGAAATGTAAATTGGTGCAGCCACTGTGGAAAACAACACGGAAGTTCCTCAAAAAGTTAAAAATAGGACTATAATGAAATCCAGCATTTCTTCTTCAGGGTATATATCCAAAAGAATTGAAATCAGCATCTCAAAGAGAGATCTACATCTTCATGTTCAAGGCAGCATTCTTCACAATAGCCAAGACATGGAAGCAACTTATGAATGGGAAAAATAAATGTGGTATATACATCCAATGTGTATGTCTATTCAGCCTTTAAAAAGAAGCCTTTAAAAATGACTCTGCCATTTGTGACAACATGGATGAAGCTGGGGGACATTGTGCTAAGTGAAATAAACGAGACACCAAAGGACAAATTAATACATGATATTCCTCCAGATCTCTCCTATGGAAAACTATTTTTTTTACTTATGGTCCATATGAAAGTCAAAGTACTTTTCACCCATAGGGTAATATGTGTGATTTAGATTTTGGGTAGTTTTCAATCATAACTGCTACATTTCTCTTGGACTTGATAATCTTGACGATTCATAAATAATCATCTTAGGGTAGATTTGAGAATTAGAGACTCCTTGAGGCCAGTTCCTAACAAGGCATCTAGGAAACTTGCCAGGAGTCATTGGAGATAACTGAGTGATATGGGAAGGGGAGTATTGTTTCCCTGAGCCCACTGACCCAGGGCAGAATGTTTTATCTACAAGGGATTTGTCTTTGGGTGTGAATACAAGAGAGACTCTGGGAGAGAAAGAGCAAAGAGGGATAAATGAAGAAAGACTAAAGGTAAAGAGATTCAGCAGAAAGAACACTTTTTCATAAATACTGTTAGAAGTTAGGCCAAGTGATTCTCAGGGGAGCAATTCATTAGCTTCTTCATTCTTGATGAATTCAGTATGGAGATGAACAGAGAGGAATATTCTCCCATTCTGACAAAAGAGCTGAAAATTTTTTCCTGCCAATGACTTTTCTTTCTGGTCTTGATACCATGACTTTCTTGACAGCTCCATATAGACTGGATAGAGCTCAAAGGGAAGCCTAGTTTTGCTCACTGTAAAGAAAACACATTAACCTTTCAGGAGTTAGGTGGAGTAGAGAAGAGATAGAAGACAGAGAGAGAGTAGAACCAAGTCTGCTGGGAAGGCTATACCTTCGTAGGGCTTTCTGTCTCTTCTTAATTTGTTCTGAGCCTTGTAATCCTTTGAGACAAGCAAGGTAAAACTCTGTATGATGCAGAGTGACCTAGGTCATGGCACACAGGGAAAAAGCACCCCCCACACAACCCCCTCCACACATACACACACACACCCAATACATACCCACACACCAAAAATGTAGCTAGCCAAGAAAGCCATGTAAATAAACCATGAAATCACAAGATGCTCAATCACGTGTTTAAAACTAATCATAGTCAAAGGTCCAGAAAGCCCTAAACAGGTCATTCTTTCTTCTCTGGCATATTTGCATATTTTTCTAGTCTTCTCTCAAGTGTTGCCATATAGGAAAGACCCTACAGCCTGCCAAATAATTCTTGAAACAAAACAGCAAAAGACTCATTAACAAGTAAAATGACAAATTTTGGATGTGCAAACTACCTGGCAGAGCAAAACTTTACAAAAATCCCCATTTTTCACTGAATGTGTACTTCCCCCATGGCCTCACAAATATTGGAAAAGAAAACATGTTCTATAAACCATTTGTTCCACAGACCAGGTCATCTCTGCCACCAAGTATTGACCATTCCTGGGCTTCCATCTACTACTGAAGCATGCTTTCATATTAATCCATAATATGTTCCCCTACTCCCCTCCCTGGTAGAACACTACATCTTAAAAATCCTTATATTTATTTTTAGCTGCCGTCTTCTTTCCTCTGCTATAGCTTGATATTGCTATCTCTCCACAGTTTTTTCAATACAAAGAAAATAAATTTAATTCTGTTATTGCCAAGATTTAAGGTTTATTTTCGGCAAGACTGCCCAACTCCAGCCCAAAAGATCACTTCCTAGGCCTCACTCTTAGAATCACCCTCCCCACTAAGTAGCAGTAGCTATGGTCAGCTTTGCCCATTAGCTCTGCTCTGTGGGAGTCAGCCTAAATATTGCCCACCACTTATAAATCTATTTCAATAAAAAGAACTTAGTCAGTTAGGAAGTTTGCAAGATTGGAATTCCAGTTAACTTTCTGAGTAACTCTACTTCAAACCTGTAAAAATATACAGTTTCAAAGTACATCACTTCCCAGCTACAGTTTGAAGATAATTACTTTTCCTAGAGTCCTAAAAGTGGTAAGAATCTAGAAAGAATGTAAATAGATAGATGTTGGGCTTTAAGAATTAACTGGTCTTTAACTACTTTTCTCTGCTTCTCTGTAGATGGAGATAATAGGTTTCACGAGAATTAAATGAGATATATGTAATGCTCCCAGCACAGGATATGACATCTAGTAGGCACTCAATATGTTGAGCTTACATTAACTTAGTTGTCCTTTTATATCTAAGTCTAATTTCTTTTCTAGCTTCTATATTTAGGATTAAGGCAGTTCCATTTACAGACTTTTTCTCTTATCTATACAAGGCTTAGGCTGCCTTCTCTCATATCCTCCATGTGGTTTAGTTTTTGTTATGGAATCTTTTTAATGTCAGATGTTGCTAGGCAATTTTTTCTGGTTTGATTAATTTAGTTTGAGTACAAACAAAACTATATCCAAATGGTTGGTATTCACTAATGTTGCTTTCCTTCCAAAATAAATATGTTCTACTCTTGTATCAAAAAACTTGTGATGTGGTTCCAGACCTTCACAGAGCTGTGGGTGATCATAAACTTAGTAGTTGAAGAACTTGAGCACTCATCTAGCATAAATACATAGAGCATGAATAACAATAAGTGATGAAGTACTGTAAACAAAAAAAAAAACCTTCAAATTAATTGGAAGGGAAAATATATGAGTTGCAAACTATAAGCAGAAAAGAAAGAAGTGTGACTTCTTTAGAATTCTTCCTCTACTAAACAGTACATGGAAAATAATAAGGGGAAATGGCTATGCCATAAGGGCAGAACATGAAAACAAATTATTGAAATTAACCACTTTGATGAATAATCTCCCGAGGTTTGACAAATCCATATGATTTTGGACTAAAAGTTAGCAGAGGAAAGCATGAACTGTTTTAAGATAGTTTACCAAGAGAACAATAAAAAAAAATGCTAGGCTAAGAGTATTAGCTTTAGAAGAACTTTCAGTATTTAATTTTGAAATGTTTCTGATTTTCTGATCCCTATCATCTGAATTGATTCATATAGGCTGTGGAAAATTGTCATAATCACTGTTTTTGGTAGGAAGTGAACACTATTCAAAGTAGTGGGATTTAGAACAATTTTCTTTGATCCAAGGCTAATTTTTTGGATTGCTTTCTGTAAGATTCCATCCTACTTCATAGCCACATTAAAATGTCAGAGAACTTTATGGATTGTCCGATGCTACCAGAGTCACGGTTTCAGAAATACACACCACTCTGGAAAGAAGGGACACAGCAGTGTTATTAACAATACTTTTGTTATTAGCAGGAGTATATAAGAGGGAAATGCAGTGAAAAATGGCTGTTATCCAAGTCTACAGTTAATCTTTTCTTCATTTGAAGTTGTGGATTCTAACAAATGAATTAGAGGGAATGAGATTTATGAATCTCACAGAAAAGTTTTTGAGATACTTTTATCACACAAAAAAGCTTTTGAATGAGGAAATAGGCCTTTAAATGGGATGGCCTTCTTCAGCTACTTTACTCATTTCCAGTAAGTTGCCCTCAAAAATGAATACTGCTTCTAACTGAACAATCACAGTATTTCAACACACCCAAGGCAAACTGGGGAGGGAGAGCTGAATTATGATGAAAGCCTGTACTATTATGACCTTTCTCATGACCGTAATTGATGGATGTGCCCTGAAACACTTTGCAGGGCTGTTGATAAATTTAGAAATGTGCCTGTGACTCATTATGCCCACAATTTGGCAGTTAATAGGGGACAGATTACCCCAGTGGCTATGAGGACAACTCACTGCCCAAGATGTGGTTCTTTCATGTGAAATCACCTTCTGTAGAATGTACAGTAGTCTCTTTTTTGAAATTGTACAGGCTAGGCTCAGAGCTTCACAAACTAAGCTCTAATTTTGATCAGAATAGATACCAGAATGATCAAGATCAAAATGTTTCAACATCTATTCTGGAATGAATACAAGTGAAAAATGCTAAAAATCTTTTACTAAAAAGCCCACAATGACCTCTAGTTTCTATCCAGGATGTAGAAATGTAGAAAGAGTGTCACTCCTACCCTATCAACTAGAAAAAGCTGGGTAAAATTACAACTCTTGATTTTTCTTGAACCAGAGAACTGGGGTCAAATGGTACCAACTAGTCTAAAGCCTAAGAAAAAACAAGTGTCTGTAAAGAGAGAGGAATATGAGCATGGGCTTACTAGTGAGAAGAGCAGGAAGTCAGGGCTGCCAGATAAGTGGGTACAACAAAAACCCACTTAAAACTTTTAATAAATGTCCAAAGGCTAAGGGTATGACAGTATGAAAATATAAAGCCCCTGGAAATTGCAGGCATGAGGAGAATTTATGCTATTTCAGTCATTCTTCTCCACGACTGTGATTCTCCACCAGTAAAACAAAGAACATCTCTCCCGCCTAGGGAGGCAAGAACCAAATCACAAACAATAACAGTCTACCACTGGGGGAGTGGCAAGAGTGGAGAGAAAACTTTTCTGAAGTACGGGTATGCAAAGGTCATTTGCTTAGGGTAAAATGGGAACATTGAGAAAAACCCACTGGCAAATGTAACCCCAGCCTAAACACAAGGTAATGCTACAAGGAGTTTGAAGCTAGGGTCTAGGGACAACAAAGCCAAACCCAGCTCGCTTCTGAGCAGACTGACCTAACACTCCACAATAGCAGAAGGGAGATGGACCCATGTCCAAGCATAAATACTAGTTAACTCACTCCATAATATTCTATACATGATACCCACTGTTCAATGAAAAATTATGACACACAAAACAACCCACTGATAAGAGAAAAAGCAATTGACAGAACCAGAGATGAAACATATGATTGGCTATAATATAGTGAATCTAAAATCACTATAATAAAATATTAAAGACTTTAGCAGGAAAGGTGGTCAACATGCATAAACAGATATTGAATTTCAGTGTAGATATGAAAGCTATAAGAATTAAGTGGAAATGCTAGAAACAAATACTTAAAACATATGAAGAATGTCTTCAACTCTTTTCAATAGACATGGTGCAATTGAAGAAAAAAATCATCAAACATGAAAAAATTACCTAAACTGAAACACAAAGAGAAAGAAAACAGATGAGTGTCCAAAGGCTTTAAGATGATATCAAATGGCCTAACATACAGCACTTTAAATCCCAGAAGAAGACAAGAGAGAGAATGGGGCAGAGTAAATATTTTAAGGGATAATAGCCAAGAATTTTTCCAAAAATAATGAAGGATATCAAGTGCATATATCCCAAAGCTCAGAGATTACCAAGCAGGATAAATAAAAATTTTAAAATAGACATATATATAAGACAAACCAAAAAGGAAAGAAAATCTTAATAACAATCAGAGAAAAGGCCATACTACATATACAGGAACGAAGATAAAACTGGTAACAGATTTCTCATTATAAGAAAGACATAGGAAGAATGTTGAAAGAAACAACAAGAACAACAAGAATCCTTGCAACTGAGAATTCTATACACATGAAAATATCCTCAAAAATGAAGCTATGTTAAAGATTTTTTCAGATGAAGAAAAGATGAATGAAGTTATTACCAGCACACACAGCATTACAAAATATGAAAGGAATTTCTTCAGGCAGAAAGAATATAAGACAGAAACTTAGGTTTATACAAAGAATTAAAGATCTCTGGAAATGGTTTAAATGAAAGTAAACACAAGAGATTTTTCTTATTTTTAATGGCACTAAAAGAAAATTGACTGTCTAAAGCAAAAATAGCACAAATTTGTTCTATGTTTATAGAATATATAAAAGTAAAAGTCAAATAGAATTTATTTCTGGCAATAACAGAAAGACTGGGAGGGTGGAATTGAAAATATGCTATTGTAAGTTTCTTAAACATACACATCTAGAGGTATAATATATTAAGATAGATTGCAATTGGAGTTGTGTATTACCAATGTGAGAGCATGAGATAAAAACATTTTTAAAAGTAGTAAAAGTAATTATTCAGTAATGCAAATAAGTAAAATAGAAATTTAAAATAATCCAAATACATGCACAAAAAGACAAAGGGAACAAATAAAAAAATAGACTAGAAAACAACAAGCAACATGGTAGATACTAATTCAATCATATTAATAATTACAAAGGCAAATGGTCAAAACTAAAAAAAAACATTATCAAATAAAGAGAGGAGAAAAAGCAAGACACAAATATGCACTGATTAACAAAAAAATATTTTACACTTATAGACATATATATGTTAAAAGCAAAAGTATGGGAAAGATATTCCACACAAACACTAACTGAAAGAAAGATATAGTGACTGTACTTCTGGGGCAAAATCCCAGGAAAAAACACTTTGAAAATGAAATCAGTCAAAGGGAGAAACAAAGAGAGAAAAACCCGTTTATTTCATACAAGCAGTCCACTTGTGCTCTCCCATGTCTCTCGCAACCTGGCTGCAGAAGAAGCATCCCCAACCCAACCTTTCTGATTCAGATAAGCCCTCACTCGCCCTTGTAATTACTTATTAATATGGAGATGGACTACTCCTCTCCACCAGCTGGAAACACCCATTGTATGGAGATGCACTAAAGCCAGGCAAGAGATTCTGGAAATAATGCAATTTTACCACAGCCCACCCCTCCAGAAATCTCGCCTCACAATCTACTGTTCTCCATCTCCCACAATGGCCCCTGTGTGAGAAAACTGGAGCATTGTAACCAGACTAATAACACAAAATAGCAACAGCAATAAAATCATGATAAACCCAAAGGTGGAAGATTCAGCTAGGTTCAAAGTCCTAGGCAGATTAAGACCATAGCTTGCCCATTCCACAGGCAGTTAGCAGCTGAACAGGTAGGGAGTTCAGAGAAATTATCATGCAGCAGCTGCAGCCAGGGGGCACATCCAGGCCACAAGGACATGTAGAAGTAGCAATTCATTGGTCTCCAGTAAATGTACAATATATCCTGGCCCTGGTGGACACAGGCACTGAATGTTCCATGATTTATTGTGACCCAGAGTGTTTTCCAGGATCCCCACCCCTCACTACTGTTTGCAGGAACAAGCCTGAATCCCCTCGGGAATAGGGTGTCTAATACTCTGTGTGATGTTATTCTCATATCTGATTACTTTACAGATAAATGTGGCATTTTTCCAAGAGGTTTAGGGTCTTGCAGGCTACTGGAGAGTGTTTATTCTATACTTGGCACAAATTCTGATGTCTTTATGCCATTTGGTATGGAAGGGCATCAGGTGGGGCTGGCATGAAATGTGTGTATTTACATCTGCTGTTGCAAAATGGACAGTCACGACCATGAAAATCTTGAATGAGACAGACCAATCAGGGCCCTGTGAACTGGATGTCCATGTGACTGAAGATGGCTGGGGCTGGGCCTCAGCAGCACCTTGCCTTTCTCATTGGCCCATGTGCGTTAGCTAGTAGCACAGCCTACCTCAGGAGAAAACATTGTAGGCTATAGCCTATCAGTGGGGCCTGCCTTTGACCTTTGATGAGGTCAGCAGAGCCCTATCAGAAGTGCACTGTGTGACTGAGAGTCCCACAGCAACCTGGAGACTACATGGTCTTGGACATTTTGACACATGGACCAATGATGGCTGGCCTTTCTGGCATCTTGGGGACAAGGGGTGGAAGCTGGCCTCCTGAGTGTTCCTGAAGTAACAGCAGAGTGGCCCCCAAAGATGATGGTAGTGTAAACAAAAAGTCCAGAAGGTAAGAGCATTCTCCCAAGGAGGTTTGTCTTACCACTGTAGCCAGTGCATCTGCCTCCCATAGCCCTACATACAGACTCATCAGTAACCCCCAGAGAGAGGGGTATGAAGGTCTGGTATACCTGACTAGAAGGAGATCCCATTCTTACCACTGTTCTATCACAGGACCACTTTCTTGCATGCATCCTGCCTGATGGACAAGATTTGCCTATGCCAGTGTCATTAAAACATGTATAAGGTTATTTTCTTCTACAGTCCTTGTAGCCTGGATGCTTCCCCTGGCTGAAGCTGCCATGTTGATTGCTCTGAACTCCCTACCTGTTCATCTACTGACTGCCTGTGGAATGGGTGAGCTATGGTCTTAATCTGCCTAGGACTTTGAACCTAGCTGAGTCCTCCAGCTTGAGGATTATCATTATTTTATTGCTTTTGCTATTTTATGTTATTAGCCACAGGAGCCATTGTGGAAGATAGATAATAACATGTAGATTTGTGAGGTGAGATTTCTGGAGGGATGGGCTGTGGGTAAAATTGCATTATTTCCAGAATCTCTTGCCTGGCTTTAATGCATCTGCATATTAATAGGTGTTTCCAAGGGGTGGAGAGTAATCCATCTCCATATCAATAGGTAATTACAAGGGTGTGCAAGGGCTTATCTGGAGGGGAGAAGTTGGGTGGAGGCTCTTCTGCTACAGTCTGGTCAAGAGAGAGACAGGATAACTACTTGTAAGAAATAAATTGGTTTCTTAAACTTTATTTTTCCCTTTGACTGATTTTGGTTTCAAAGGTATTTTGCCCTGGGATTTTATCCCCAGAGTTACACAAGTAGAAAGAAAATCATGAGGATATGGAAACTGAAGAAAACTAACAACTACCTTGAGCTAATTGGTATTTCTAAAACACACCATCAGCCACACAATACTCCCTCTTTTCAGTTTATAAGGAGCATTCAACAAAATAGACCACATTCTGGCCCATGAAACAAATCTCACCCAATTTATAATAACTGAAATTATACAAAGTATGTTCTGTGATACCAAAATAATTAATGTAAAATCAATACCAAAAAGATATAAGAAATTCCTACACATTTCAAAATTAAACAGACTTATAAATAACTCATGGGTCAAAAGAATGTCATAAGAGAAATTTATAGCATGAAATATTTATATTAGAAAAGAAAGGCCTAAAATCAATTATCTAAGCTTCAAACTTAAGAAGCTAGAAGAAAAGTAGATATTAAACCTAAAACAAGTAGAAGGAAATTATAAAAATGAGAAGAGAAAAATCAATTAAATTTTAAAGAGAAAAATAATGGACAGAACCAATGAAACCAAAAGCTAGGTTTTTTTAAAAGCTAGAAAAATTAATAAATGTCAAAGCGTATTAACAGAAAAAGAGAGGGAGAAGGAAGTGACCAAAGGGCAGGGGGGAGACACAAATATCAGTAATTTAACAACACAAAAATAAATTTCTTGAAAGGCACTGCCAAAGCTTACTAAAGAAGAAAGATAATCTGAATGATTTTTTACACATACTGAATTTGTGGTTAAAACTTTCCAACAAGACAAATCCCAGAACCAGATGGACTAACTAGTAAATTCTACCAAAAACTTAAGAATGTGGGTAAAATTGCAACATTTCCAGAATCTCTCACCTGGCCTTAGTGCATCTTCATAACAATAGGTGTTTCTAAGAGGTGGAGAGAAGTAGTCTGCCTCCATATCAATAGATCATTACAAGGGGCAGCAAGGAAATACCTGGACCAGAGATGTTGGGTAGGGTCCCTTTTTGTAGGTGGGTCATGAGACATGTGGGTGAACAGAAGTGGACACTGCTTGTAAGTCATAAATGGGTTTCTCCCACTTTATTTGTCCCTTTGACTGATTTCAGTTTTAAAAGTATTTTGCCCAGGCTGGGAAGGTGTATCCCAACCCCCAACCCCCAGCTCCTCAGAGTTACAAAGAAATAATATGAATTGTATACAAAATCTTACGGAAACTAGAAAAGAAGAAAACACTTTCCAACTTATATTATGAAGCCAGCATTAACCTGATACCAAAACCAGATGAAAACACTGCAATGAAAACTAGCAACCAATGTTCTTCAATATAGATGCAAAAATTGTCAACAAAATCTTAGTAAATAAAACCCAGCAATATATACAAGATATAATAATAATGTATCATGACCAAGGTAGCCTATCCTAGGAATACAGAACGGGCTCAACATTAGAAGGTAAATCAATATAGCTAACTATATGAACAGACTTAGGAAGAACACTGTATGATTATCTCAATAGATAAAGTAAAATAATTTAATAAAATTCACCATCCATTAATAAAAAAATTTCTCAGCTAGGAATAAAAGAGAACTTCCTCAGTCTAACAAAGTGCATCTATGAAAAGAGTACAGCTAAATTGTACTTAATACAGAAAGACTGAATGTTTCCCCCCTAAGATCATGAGAAGACAAGGGCACCTACTCTTACCACTTCTGTTTAAAATCATACTAAAAGTTGTAGTCGGATCAATAAGGAAAAATAAAGTACTAAACTGTATAAGAATTGGAAATGAAAAAAAACCCAGAACTACTATTCACAGACAACTAAGAAAATCACAGTTCCTACAAAAATTCTAGTAGCATGGATTTAGGCATATATATATATTTAATTTAGATAAATTTAGAATAACCATTTAGGAATTATATTTCTGTAGGGAATTTTTTATAAACTGTATTTATAAAGCACCAAAAAGTATGAAATTACTACATATAAATCTAACAAAAGATGATCAACATCTATATGTTGAAAACTACAAGATCTGATGAAAAAAATGAAAAAAAGGTCTAAAATGGCAATACATACCATGTTCATGTATTAGAACACTCAGTATTGTTGGAGCACCCGCACTGCCTGATTTCAAAACTTTCTATAAAGCAACAGTAATCAAGGAAGTGTGGTATTCACTATCAATGAACTAAAATAGTCCAGAATTTTACACACACAAATGTAGTCAACTAATTTTTTGCCAAAGGTACAAAGGGAATTCAATTGAGAAGGATAGTGTTTTTAACAAATAGTGCTAGAAAAAGTGGACAGCAATAAACAAATAATTATTGACCCTTATCTTGCTCTATACACAAAAATTAAAATGGACTATAGAATTCAATGTAAAACCATAAAGTATAAAATGCCTAGAAGAAAACATAGGAAAAAGTATTTGTGACCTTGGGTTAGGTAGTGATTTGTCTGATACAAACAAAACCACAACTATTAAAAAAGAAATTGATAAACTGAAATTTATCAAAATATAAATTTCTCTTTCAAATATATAGTTTAAAAAAATGAAGATACAACAAATGGACTTGGATAAAATATTTTTTGAAAGACATATTAGGTAAAGAACCTGTATCCAGAATATGTAAAGAACTCTCAAAACTCAATAAGATAAAAGTTTTTTAAAGTAGGCAAAAGACTTAAAAAAAAGAGATATACAAATAAGCACTTGAAAAGATGCTCACATCAGTCATCAGGAAAGTGTAAATTAAAACCACAGTTTGATAACACCACAAACCCACTTGACTGAAAAAAACAAAAACAAAACTCCCCACAAAACTGACAATATATATAAACACTGGCAAGGATGAGAAGCAACTAAAGTTCTCATGCATTGCTAGCAGGAATGTAAAATGATACAGTCCACTTAGGAAAATGGTTTCGCTATTTCTTACGAGTTAAACATACACTTACCATAATCCAACAATCTCCTAGATTTTTACCAAAGAAAATGAAAACTCATGTTCCCATATAACATATACATAAATGTTCATAATGGCTTTATTTATAATCACCAAAAATGAGAAACAATACAAATATTATTCTCCTGATAAACTCACAAATAACCTGTTTATATTCATATAATGGACTAATATTCAGGAAGAAAAGGAACTACTGATACACAAAGCAAGAATGAATTTCAACTGCATTTTAAGTGACAGAAGCTAGACTGAAAAAGCCACATACTATATGATTCCATTTAGTTTAAATTCTGGAAGAGGCAAAATTATAGGAGCCAAACCAGATCAGTGGTTGCCAGGTGCTGAGGGTAGGAATAAAGTACTGACTACAAGTACGAGTGAATTTTGGATGCTATTACAACTGTTTAGATCTTGATTTTGGTGGTATATGCATTTGTCAAAAACTCGTAAAATGAATCTAATTTCTTACTGCATATAAATTATATCTCCATAAGCTAACCAAACACACACATGAATGAACCAGAAGTCCTCTTATTATTTCAAGCCGAATGAATCAATATTAATAAGCATGTTCCAGGAGACAGAACCCACACTAATGGAACAAATCTGATACAGTCTGTATCCAAAGTGACAGGCACTGAACAAATCTGATGACGATGATGATGATAAAGCTAATGATACAGCCTCTATATTTCTACAAAATAAAATATGTTCATTATATTTTTATTCTTTAAAATCCCCACGTCATCCCTTATCACCTACATTGCATTTCCATAGGGCTTTGTCCCCTAACTTGACCTGCTTTCCCAGTCTGTGTTCAACTTCCTTGCACTTCTCTGTTATCAGCAAAATCCCGATGTATTCTCAATCTCCATCTGAATGTTCCTTCACCTTTTTGATGTGTCTGAAATCTGGATTCCTTTGAGGATGTTGATTCCTCTAGAGCTTTCCCATTGTGTTGCTGTTTTATTATCAAATCCTTGTGCTACCAGACCGGGAAGTGCAGTAGTTGTCCTTCTTTCTATTTAATGCTGCTTCCAGATCATTGTTCTTCCCATCTCAAAAACAAAACAAAAATCTCTAAGCAATTTAAAAGTCATGCCTGCAATTATAGCACCTAATCTCTCTCCTGTTGCGGTCATTCAGAGATACATCTGGCTGCCTCTCATTTCTTGGAGTCCAGCTCCCTGTCTCTCTCTCCCTCAGAGGTCTTTTCACAGTTCTTCTGATCTTCACATTTCTGTAGAAAATCTGTTATCTCAGCCTTTCAGGTCCTTGACCACCTCACCTCCAGGGATCTTGTTCTCCCACCACTTGCTTTCCAGTCATAACCTCCATGACCCTTCCACTTCTCACTGTCAGCTGATAGCCTGGTTTCCTTTTTCACTAAAGTTAGGAACAATCAGAAAAGAACTTCTTCACTCTCCATCCACTGATCTACTGGTCTACCCAACCAACTGTATCTTTACCTGAGTATTCTGCCTTCCCTACTGTTCTTCCAGATAAGCTACACATACTTTCTATCAAAGCCCAACCCCTCCATTTGTGAACTAGTCCTTAGCATGGCACATGCCCTTGAATGACATCACTCTTGCAACTGGCTACTATCACTGTTGGAATTAATCAACATGCCATGAATCATCTGAAAAGAACCAGCTTTAAATTTCCTCTGCATGGATAACACACTTCATGCATTCCTTCTCTTCATTCAGACCATTGGCTACCCCACAGTCTCCATTTCCCTCGGGCCCATAAAATTGAAGCAATTTTAGTGTTTTTTTGATGAGGGGTAAACTGCATCTATAGCTACCTACCTTTCTGGCTACAGGCTATAGTTAGATACTACCCACCCCAAAAGGCTAAATAAAGTAGATCATAAAAGGATTCTGTGTTGGGATAGTAATTTAACTCCATTCATGAAGCAGATACTTAATGATTCTCTGCCTCAGAAACTCTGTGCCCCACCCTCCTCCATGGTTCCCAGCAATTTCCACACTCACTTTGTTCTAGCAGACAGCTCTGACTTGGCACACTGCTGTTGTTCACCCATGGCTGGACTCCTGGCCAAGGCAGTGCTAACTCTCTGACAGATAAGTAGACTGTATTCATTTTTCAAAATAAATCAAGAAGTATTATGGCACACAGAGAGATGAAAACTGGAAAAGAAAACATTTAACAAGAGAGGAGGAGACATTTGGTGATCTCTTCCCATTCCCCAAACCTGCCTCTTAGCCCTATTTCTCTCAGGTTCTCATGCAGCCTTGGCAGAAAGAAAAATCTATACCCAAGAGTAACTTGCAGCATACTCCCTAACTTTGATTCAGGTACCACAAGCTGTAGATATAAAACTCCCACTCAGCACAGAACAGGGATTCTACACCAACTACCTGTCCTCTCAAGAGTACCGGCCTATTCTTCCTGAAATACAAAGGATGGGCTCTATCCTATGACAGACAGTTCTGGCAAATAGAATCAGATGTCCCAATTACTGTCAACCCACCCACACAAGCCGGCAGGGTAGTCCGGACCCCAGTTCTGGGATACAGGTGGCTCATTTAGCAGCATGCCTTTAAAGTTCTTTCCCAGGTAACCCATCCCACCTGTGCTCATAAGCTGCCTGTGTCACAATTTGTCTTTCATGTTTCCTCATTAACAGTATTTTCCAAACTTACCTTTATTTCTTCATTTTCTTTTTACTGCTGCCATTTCCCTTAAATACTTGTCTCTGTATAAAATGAGAACTCCAGAAAAAATTTACTGAGCTTGCCAACTATTTTAAATAGGAGATACTTTTATTCTTATGTGATAGATCAGGAATCTGAGATTCAGGTAATATGAGTAGCAGAAGGTCACACAAGTGAGAGACAGTGCTCAGATAAGAACCTGCAGCTCTTATATATATATACACACACACACACACACACACACATTACTTAGTGGGTGCTACGTTAATAGTATAGAATTGTTTTTGACACATAGATATTCATGCTAAAAAAACACAAATAATTGAATGACTCAACAGATATATTATTGACTTCCAGATCCAATGACTTTCAACAAACATATGGCCACATTCATAAATTCTTGCTTCTCATCTGCAGCAAGCATGACCTGGTGCCACAAGCTAACTTAGCCCACATAGTCTATCTGCTCCTAACCAGGGTCTGGTTTCCCTGGGCTTCTGCACTCCAAAGGCAGCCTGACCTGGTAGGAAAAATGAGGTGGTGAACAAGGGGCAAAACTCTAAGGATGCAGAAGATAGCTGAGTATGGCTTTGATAATTTACAAGAGCTGGAAATATCAAAAATTGTCTATAAAAATAACTAAAATCTAAAATCTCCACAAACAAGGAGATTAATATAATATTCTCATAACTTGAAGGATTCTCTTGATTTCAGAGAAGAAAACTCTACTTTTAGATTTATTTTATTATCAGTTGACAAGTACCAGATGCTTTGTTTTTCTTATAGAAAATCAGGCAATACATAGTCTTGATTAGGTAACATTTTGAAGCCTTTCTTTAGTGAAATGAGTCAGCTGTTCATCTGCTCTTTCTTCAGATTGCAAATGTTTTCACTTAAAAAATTTTTCTAGCATTGATGATACATCCAAACTCTTACACTTTGGTGCCAATGGTTAGACTGAAGCAGTCTCTCTCTGGTGTTCAAGTCCAATTCCATGCAGCAAGGATTCTCTTTCTATGGCTCCAAGAGATACCTCTGCAAGGCAGATGCTACATCTCTCTCTTGCTTCCTTGAAACAACCACAGCCATCAGAACTTACCCTAAGCTCAAATTCAAACCCACTGGGTTAGGTGCCCTGAGGAAGGGCATTGACTTCAGAAAGGAGCCCAAAATGCACAGGCTTCTTGCCCTGAATTCAGTGATATCTATGAGGGGTGAAGGGATCACTTAGTGCCTGCATAGTTCATTTTACTTTCCAAATGCAGCATTTAAACAAAAGATGTTGTTTATCTGGTTCAAATCTAGAGCCAAGTTATGTGTCAAGAGGGAGACTTAATTTCTCATAACAAAATATGCTTGGCCCTAATGTGTGATTTATGAGTCAGTATATCAAATTTGACTAATGTGTTTGTTTTAAGTAGGGAGCAAGCCATTAGGCATTACAAATTCTTAACTGTGGAGAGAGGAGGGAAATAACTTTGATTTCATTGTTCTTTCATTAATTAAGATGAATCAAAGTTGATAAATAAACATTCTAGATTGCTTAATACCTCACAGATATCATATCAAGGCCTCAGCAAGAAAGGAGAAAAGATTTCTATGAGCAAGAAGCAATTAAGAAGGGCTCCCTCTGTGCCATCAATTCTTAGTAATTCCTATGGCAAACTTTCTTTTATCCTAACATCTTTCTTCTTCCTTTGCCTTACTCTATTCTCAGTGTTTTTAAATACAGAAAATATAGCTTTCTACAAATAGCTGGCACCAGGAGTTGGGGAAAAAGCCACAGGTTAGCCCCAGTCTTGTAGCCATGTAAATAAATTTTTTAAAAAAGACATCTTGCATAGCCACAGAGAGACATCACATCATCCTTCCTCCTAGCACAACTTGTACAGTCACTAAATATGATTAAAGTCTTGGGGACCCAGACACCGTCATATCTATTTTGGTATCACTAGCTCAATCCATCCCTGCAGTTAGAAGGGAATCACCCTCTTTGTGTAAATGTTTGTTTTGTTGAAGATTCTTAAGCAGAAATTAATGGTATACATGCTTGAGGAGGAGTATTATATCAGCCATGATAAACAGTTCCCAGGCAATGTTTAGACTGGCCAAAAGTCAACCTAAGAATTGTGGACAAGGATAGAACAACACATTTGGCATCTATATACTAGGACTGCCTAAAACACAAAAAGCAGAGACCTCTGTCAATTTACCAATTTATCTAATTAATGTATTCTCTCAGTGTAGGCAGATAACAAATTAAAGACTAGTACCAAGTCTTCACTTTGTTCCATGTGATGTGTAGTTAATGAATTATGACTGTTTGATACTCTTTACCAGAAGTTACAGAATACACTTGGGCCTTCTCTGAAATTCCCTTTGATCTCTTGTTTCAAGCCATGTGCCAATATTCTGGACCCCTGTAACATCAATGATCACAACCTCCAGGTTCTTAAAGAGCTGAAAGTAATCAGGCAGAATCAGCAGCAAAAAAGTTTCAGCTGATAGTCGTGTGTTCAGGGAAACTTTGTCTAGAGATTCAGGAACTCAATAATATTGTAAATATTTTTAAAGTACCTACATACAGACACACACATACATAAAACTAGAGAGAGAAAAAGAGGAAAAAGGAAAAAGACCTCTCTTTTCCAATCTTTCTTTTCCTTAGTCCAAATCAGGGTTAAGGCATTATTTAGGGTATTCCCAGTGAAAACTGGGCATCATATATATTTATATGATTCAGCAAAATGGAGCAAACTTACCTAAGGGTTCTGTAAGGCTGTGTAACTTTCCTCATAGTGCTGACCCAGAAACTTGAAAGATATACAGTAACAAACAGACCAATCCCATGGGACCAAAATCTTATTTTGAATAACATCTTAATCCGGACTTCAAGCCAAAAGAAAAATATAGCTTTCCTGTTGGGGGAGAATAGACTGAGAAGATTTTATTCCATTT
This sequence comes from Manis javanica, assembly GCF_040802235.1. Lineage (NCBI taxonomy): Eukaryota > Metazoa > Chordata > Mammalia > Pholidota > Manidae > Manis > Manis javanica. The sequence goes on along the minus strand of NC_133161.1, from coordinate 56,587,644 downwards.
CCATTGTCTGATTCACAAGTGTTATTAAATATTTACCAAAAATCTGAGAGCAGATTCTTAATAATTGTTAACTGTAGATAATGTCATTCCATTAAGGACTCAAACTTCTATAAAGTTGTACAAGGTAAGTCCTAACTACCTTAATACTGCTAACCCATCCTTGGTAGAATAAATATTTGCTTTAAATTCCTCTATGCCAAGTTTCTTGAAATCCTGTAATCTAAATCTCCTTTTGTAAATAAGGTATGCCCTCACGAGGATGAGTGAGCAGAATCTAAAGCCTCATCTGCCTTCTCTCTACCTTGAATAAAGGCAGAATCTAAAGCCTCATCTGCCTTCTCTCTACCTATATAAAGATATATAGACGTAGGGTGCTTCTGACAGTATCTCAGTATGAGTGCCTGATAGAAGCTATAATGGTTACCAAGTTCCATTTCAGCCAGTTCAAGCTTCCCTTGCCCGGGTTTTCTCACATCTTCTAGCCTCAAGTGGTCTATGTTGTTGTACATCTACCAGGGCACCAAATGGCTGAAGATCATATTTTCCATTCTCCTAATTTTCATTATTTCTTTATAACAATTCTCATAGAAGTCCAGCCTAATTTGTTTCCCAGAATCTGTGTCTGATGTCTTGAACCAGGATCTTTCTCAGATCCTGATGTTCATGACTAATCTTACCCCTGAACCTGCTGCGGTAGAGCTCTGGGGCAGAGAGGTCATCCTGTGAAGGTCATTAACTTCTTTCTGCACAAACATCTCACTAAATGCAGCTTGGGGTGGGTCTTCCTTGTATGCAAACTAGAAAGCTGCATGCCTGGAGTGAATTCTCTGTTCTCCAACACACCACAGAGAAAATAACTGTGTTTCACTCACTGACATGAAATTCACATAAAGAAGATAACCCATCTAACCAATCACTCTCACAGCAAAGTATTTAGTAACCATTATAGCTTCTATTATTCGAAGTCTACTTTTGTATGATACCCTAGGAAACAAACAAACAAAAAGATATACATCCTCACTTAATATATAAACAATCAGCATCAGTTTCTTCCTGAGAACATATTTTGCTAGAGGGAAGAGGAAGGAAAAGAGAAAACAAATTATACTTATTGAGGATCTACTCTGTCCCAGACTTTGTACTTGGTTGATTTATATAAATCATCTCATTTTAATTACTGCAGCCATGATAAGCCATAAATAACATTACTTTCATTTTAGAAATTCGAATAAGTCATTGCTTTAGGGTGGGGGAGTGGAGAGTAATGTACAGTTTTCTAAAACACATATATACACGCAGAATCTTACAGATTTGTGAGGACCAGGGGCAACGAATCAGAAACCATGGGAAACGATCTGCCTACCTAAGAACTGAGTAAATGATGACGCTGGGATGAGCATAGTATTTGGACTCTGTCCTAAATCATAATATATTAACAGAGTTCATCTCTGTCCCCTTCCCCGTGTTAACTAAAAAGAAGTATGTTTGTGTGTGTGTGTGTGTGTATTTGAGGAGAGTGAGTGAGAGAGACAAACTGGGCTGTCAGTTCTTGTAAAAAGAATGAGCTGAACTCTGTTACAAATCTTTACTCAGGTAGTGATAAAATAAATATTCTAGTAAAGATAGATTTAAAATTAGAAAATCCATAAGTAACTCAATTGTCATTTCCAGCATTTAAATCAGGACTAATCACACAGATCTGGGTTAGCCCCAGTCCTTTCCACCTAGTTCTCCTCTCTGTTTGCCAATAACCAGTTTTTAATCTGTTTCAGGGAGAAATCCAAGGCACTGTGGACGTAAAAATTAACCTTAAAATACTTCCTGAAGCATTACCAGAAATCGTGTTTTGAATTTCTAAATGACTCGCAGTGTTTACATTTCCAGGCTGTGCCCATGACCACAGAGATAAATGGGGCATTGGACAACTATTTGAAGTACCAAGTTACAACATGAAGTAAGTGTACCGTTCAGCATGAGTCATTTGAAAATAGAAAAAAGAATGGCTAGCAAAGATGATGCTACATGACCTCAATATTTCAAACAAGGCCCAAGAAACTTCTCTGTATTTGCTTTTAGGTCATGACCCACCATATAAACTGAATACTTGAGAACCCAATGGCTATGGAGTACCCTGATTCAACCACTCAGTTCATCATATCCTCAGATCAACAGCACAGTCAGGGATTCTCAATCTTGGCAACGTAACAGAATCACCTGAGGAGGTTTTGGCTTTTATGCAATATCAATGCCTGGGCCCCAGCACCAGAGATTGGATTAATTAGTATGGATGGGGGCCAAGCACTAGTATTTTTTAAAGCCCCCTCAGTGAGTCAAGGTGATCCAGGGTTGAGCACCAATATATCAGTTGTACGAAATGAATTTAGAAATCTTATCCCCCAACCCCTTAGTGTTGCCAGAACTACCAGCATGGCTTTATAGCCTGTGAGAACTCAGGCAGGATACTGATCACTGAGACTCACTGTCCACATCTCTAAAAAAAGGTGAATCAGAACACCTTTCAGGCATGTGTTTTCCATGGGGCCTAGATCATCATATTTTCAATATAAATATCAATGAACCTAGACACTTCCTCTCTAATCACATATCTCTAGAACTAACATCGAGTGTAACTTAAATGAGAAAATATCTCTTAAATGTAACAACGTTGTTTATTTTGCCTATGTAACTTAAACTATGACTTCTGAATGTCAAAATTCCCTTGAAAAGAGTGAAATACTGTCACCTAGTATTTGTTCTATCTCTACAACCCCAAATTGGAAAAAGTGTTTTAGGTATGATATTTGTTAAATGTATTTATTATGTTTAAAACTGACCAGCTGGCCCTATATTTATAACCCTCATTCATTGATATTGGTTCTCCTGAGGTGGTTATCTTGGTAACAAAAAACCCCCAACTTATTGTTTAATCTTTGAATACTCCCTACCCTAGGTTTCTGAGAAACTCATGTCGTTTTGTTGTGAGATTGAAGGAAGAATTTAATGTTCATCTCTTTTTATTTCCATTGTGCTAGTACAGTTTCTGAAACAAAGTGGATGTTTACATATTTGTAAAATTTATTTTCAAAGATTTACTTCAATATCCTGTGATAAGTGATGCAAAACAGATATATAACCTAAACCTTGGTATCTGCTGATTGTCAATGACTCTAGAGTCAAGCAAGTGAGAATGCCAATATTTCCTATGCAACCATCGTATAATTTAAATTTAAGGCTATTTTTTATTTCATTAAAACTTTATGATAAGTTATATTTACATATTTTTGAAGGGTAGGTTACATTTTCTTTCTATTCTGGATCTGTAATCAAATCTTTGACAAACTAATTGAATTATCCTTCATGAACGTAAAAGAGACAAAGAGTCAATAAATAAAAATATTTCACAGAGGAATTTGGCAGATGCTGTTATTTGCTACCCAATACTTATTCCCGCCACACTTTATTCCTCAGGGAGTAAGTGAGACTCAGTTGATAGATTATGATTAGACTGGCTCAATTATAGCAATTTTGTTCCGTGAGTTGCCAGCCTCCCTTGCAGGTACATATTGTCATGTGGTCCAGTCCCAGCTATGATATGTATGGGGAAGTCTGCCGGTAGGCCACTAGCATTTTTGCATACCTATTAAAAAGGAACAGACACCGGAGGTATGGCCCCTTCCTTAATCTTCCCAGTTTGTATAAGGCATCCTGTAGTTGAACGTACTGACTGAAAGAAGGCATAAGGCAGCTATCCTAAGGACAAAAGACAACAAATAAGGACAGCAGAACAAAAAAGAAAAGATCCCGGGTCTTTGATGGAATCATCAAGGAACTGAATCAATGCCAACACTTACTGCAGACTTCTTATTACATGAGAAAAATTAAGTATTTAGAAGAAAACTGTATTTTCATATATAAAGGAGATTATATAGCATAATTTTCCCCTATAAAATTCATAAGATAATAACATTTCATCTGTGAATACAAAATGGTCTTTCAGAACAAATCAATCCTGAGGAAACCAAATTTCACTATTTCTCTCATTATCCTCCAAATTCCTGACATTACTAGAAACAACTGTTAATAGAAATAAATTGTTCCTACTCCTTCACTTTAGAAATACCCAGTTACCAATTTAGATATAATAGGTAAATCCTCTTATTATATCACCTGACAATATCAGTCACAGAACTAATTTATCTGGGGGCACATAACAGATCTCTGACTGTTACACTTTTGCTTGACCTAAGCAAAGGCTAATTAGCCTAAATGACTTTTTTAAAGTATATCAACAGTCATCTGACAATCTGATGGATACAGATATCGCCAAACAGTAAGATTATACATTTCCTTAAGATAAAGTTCTAGAAAAGTATGCTACGGTTTCAATATGTCTACAATATTAAAAAGCTATGCAAAAAAAAAAAATACCTACAGTCTCAATTTAATGTCCATTCTGCTCATAAAATTTACATACCACAATAAGACTATAGTATATAGCAGTAATTGATTTATAAAAATATATATATTATATTCACACATTTTATAGAACATACCAGTTTTCTAAAAAATATGCAAATGCATTTTTAAACATCAGCTTATAAAAATTATTGCAATCACATGAAAGATAAAAGATTCATTTAAAAACAAAATTTTTCCTATGAACCAGTTAATAGGAAAAATAGAAAAGCCAAAGAAATCATTTATAAACTCTGTCTAGTATGTCTTGTGTTGAGAAGAGTACACATATATTTCCTATCTTCTAGGAGTTAAGAAAGAATCAACATTACTCAAATTAGTTTACTGTTAAATGGCATAAAAGGGTAAAAATGAGGGTAGTTTTAAATTGAAATTTTCTTTTTCTTTCTTTTTCATAATATTAATTTTATGTTCTTATAAAAGGCCAGAAGTATTAGAATCATATAGTCTCATTTAACTTCCCTGTGCAGAAAAGTAGGAAAGTGAGAAAAGAAAGAAAAGTGAAATGAATTAAGAGATTTGAAGAAAATTTGAAAATTTTGATGGAAACTAAAAAGCCACAAATCCAGTAATCCCAATGGTTGAAGGCTGAAGAAAAAATGAAGAGAACTATACTAAATCACATAATAATCAAATTGCTGAAAATCAATAATGTTTAAAAATATTTTCAAAAAACCGCAGGAAAAAAACGACACATTATGTATTAAGAAGCAAAGATAAGAATGACATGAAATTTTGGTCAGAAACATTGTAAGCCAGAAGACAATGGAAAAAATAAAAATAAACATAACCTTGAATTCTAAAACCAGCAAAAATATCTTCAAAGAAATGAAGGTGAAATAATTTGCAGATAAATAAAGACAGATAATCCAGTGCCAGCAGACATGAACTGCAAAAAACAACAACAAAAATGTTAAATAGTTTTTGGAGAAAAAAGGAAAATGACTCCAGAGGGAATTTTTTTATATATACATAAGAATGAAGAACACTGGAAATAATAGAGAGATAGATAGGAAGAGAGGGAGAAGCAAAGAGGTAGGAAGAAAGAGAAACAAAATATAACATCAGAAATGAATGGGGACATCACTGTATAACCCATAAACATTGAAAGGATAATAAGGGAAAATGATTAACAACTAATTTTTACAGTTTTGATGAAATAGTTAAATTCCTTGAAAGGAATCTAAGGATCTACCAAAGCTTACTAGAAAGAAAAAGATAACCTGAATAGTCTTGTATTTATTTTTTTAATGAATTTATAGTTTCAAAACTTCCTGGAGAGTCCAGACACAGATAGCCTCATCTGTGAATTCCACCAAACACCTAAGAAATAATACCACATATACACGAACTTTCCTAGGAAATAAGAGGTGAGTAGATACTTCCTCACTCATTTTATGAAGACACCATTACCCTAATACAAAAACCAGATAAAAACATTTAGTTAGAAACACACACACACACACACACACACACACACACAGAAAAACTAAAGACCAATATTTCTAATGAACATAGACACAAAATTCTTTAACAAAATTTTAGCAAACATAATCCAATTATATATAAAAAGGATAAAATATCACAGCCATATTGGTTCTGTTCTTGAAACACAAGTTTGCTTTAACATTCAAAAATCAATCGCTATTCATCAATCCTAGAGCCTACTAAAGGAAGGACCATATATTAGCTCAATAGATACAGAAAAGGCCCTTGACTAAACTCAGCATCAATTCATAATTAAAACTCAGCAAACTAGGAACAGAAGGGAACTTTCTAAACACAGAAAGGGCATCTGTGAAAAACCTACTGCTAACATCATACTAAATGGTGAGAGACTTTATGATTTCCCTCTAAGTTCAGGAACAAGGACATCCATTCTTACTATCTTCATTCAACACTGTTGTGGAGGTCCTATTTAGTGCAATAGGGCAAGAAAAAGAAATCAAATGTATATGGATTGGGAGAAATGATACCTCTTTTGATTCTCAGAACACATGATAGTCTATGTAGATAACCCTGTGGTATCTACCCACAAAGAATATGACTAAAATTAGTGAGTTTAGTATGGTGGCTAGATATGGGCTATCAATATATTAAAATCCTTTGTATTTCTATAGTTTAGCAATGAATAATTGGAGATTAAATTTTAAAACAAAGCATTACTATTTGTAATAGCACCCAAAATATATGAAATACTTAGGGATAAGCAAAATATTTTCAAGACACATAAGTGATAAATACAAACACTGCTGAAAGAAATTAAAGAAGACCTAAGGAAATGAAGACATATTGTATTAATAAACCAAAAGATTCAGTATTGCGAAGATGTCATTTTTCCCCAAATTGACTTAAAGATTCAACATAATCCCAATAAAAACCCAGAAATCATTTTTTGTAGAAATTGTTAGACTGCTTCTCAAATTTCTATAGAAATGTAAATGATTGAATGTAAAAATATTTTTCAAAACGTCATAGAGCTTACACTACCTGATTTCCAGACTGTACTATAAGGCTTCAATAATAATCAAGATAGTAAAGACATACATATAGATGAATGGAACAAAATAGAAAGTACATAACTAGACCTACCCATATTTGGCCAATTCATTTTTTGAAAAAGGTGCTAGGGAAATTCAACAGGGATGGGATAATCTGTTCAACAAATGGTACTGAAACAACTGAATGTCCCTATGTAAAAATATTAAACTTCATGCCATACATAAAAATTAATTCAAAATGTCTCATAGGTCTAAATGTAAAATATAAAGTTAGAAATCTTCTAGAAGAGAACAAAGGAAAAAATTATTTCTGTTCTTGAGTTAGACAAACATTTATTAGCAGCCAGAAGAAGCAAGAACTACTGTAATAGACAAAAATGAATTAGACTTCATCAAAATGTAAATATTTAAAGCCACAGTCAAAAATGATAAAGCAAGCCAAAGACAGAGAAAAATTTTTGGAAAGCATGTAGCTAACAAGATAGAAAGGTCTTTGTATACTGCTAACAAACTGACACATTGGTCTGCCAGTTTCATGAGCACCTCCATCTAAAGGGAGACCAAAACAAGTATTCAAATAAGATAGTCCAGAGTACAATGTAAACTTTCTGCACAGGAGGTGGGTCCTCATTACACAAGGAGCTCAGAAAGGGTGGTGGTCATTTCCAACAAGAGGAATCAGGGAAGCCATGGTGAAGATGACACTGTGCAGACTGAGTGGTTTATAAACAACGGAAACTTGTTTCTCACACTTTTGAGGCTGGAGACTAGAGATCAGGGTGCCAGGATGACTGGTTCGGGTGATGCCTTCTTCCAGGCTGCAGATTTCTCACAGCAGCCTCACATGGCAGAAAGAGGACTCTGGGGTCTCTTTGGAAGGGCACTAATCCCATTCGTGAGGTGCCCACCCCATGACTTAACCACCTCCCAAAGGCCCCACTTCCTAATACCATCACACTGTCAGTTGGAATTTCAATGCATGAACTTTGAAGGGCCACAAACATCCAGCCCACCACAACTGCATATAAATAAACAAACAAAAAATAACTAGGAAAGTGAAAAGCACCAAGCCTATGTGGGATCCTTGGGATGTATAGATGAACACGTAGGTCTGTATTTTAGAGATAAGGAAAAGTAATTACAGAAAGGTCTAATGAGTTGTCCAAATTTAATTATTATTATTTTACTTACCGCTTAATGGGACATTTTAGGGTATCAACTCATTCAAATCTCATAACAATCTTGAAGAAGGTGCAACTGTGATCCCCATTTTATAAATGAGGAAACTGAGGCACAGAGAAGTTAAAAGACTTCCCCCATTCAGTGGCAAAGCTAGGATCAGTTCCCAGGCTGGCCCACGTGGACTCCACATGTCAGGTTACTAACCGTGGCTTCTCTAGACCAGCTAATGACAGAGTCAAGGCCAGAACACAAGATTCCTGACTCTAATTCCCATGTTTCTTCCACTCTGAAATGTCTGCTTCTACACAGCCAAACAGGTTTTCCTGATCTGAGTCCCTGGGGCTCTTTGCTATCTCTACATCAAAATGCTTTCTTTGCACCACAAACTTGAGAGTTGGTTGCGGTTCTCATTTTCACAGATGGAACTTTTCTCTCCTCAGCTATACTCACTTTGTATCTCACTACAACCAAACCATGACTAGTTAACCACAACAAAAAAAGCCTCAGTACTGCACATTCCTTAAACAAACAAAAAGGGAAAGAGAGCAAAAGAAAATAACCACAGGCAGCATCTGCTTTTAGTTGTCCTGCAAATGGAGGCATGGAAAGCAAGCTGCCTGCACCCGTGTGTACAACTCACTGACAGCACAAATGTGTGGTGCTGTTGAACGTGATAGACGCCTCCCTTTAGGGGCCACTGCGGGGAAAACAGCAGACCCCTTTGTCACTTTCTATATGCAAGGATGGCATTTCATCCTGGATAACAGAATGTGGAGGGGAATTTTTCTCAGACTGGTTTGCCAGGCTCCACAGCTGGAAACAATAGGAGAGAAGTATATCCACATTTTAAAAAGAATGTCAACACCTGCAGATACCTGCGGATTCCTGCCACACCGGCTGGGGCTTGGTAAGAGGTGGCAAAACCAGGCTTACCACATTCATTCTCACCCCCACTTCTGACATGTTCACAGTAGTTCTCAAGCCTCGCTGCACATTAGAATCACCTGGGAGCTTGCAAATCTGATGCCTGGATGCCTTCTGAGAGATTGAATTGGTCCGCAGTGGGACCCTAGGTAATCAGAGTTTTTGAGGTTCCCCAGGTGATTCTAACTGCAGGTGAGGTTGGAATGACTATTACACTGAAAAGAAGGATGAGGGGAAGACATTGGCCTTGAATGCAAAGTGAGAAGGAATCTCTTTTCCAAGGGGGGTGTTTTTTCTGCTCTGGATAGCTGGGAAGGTAGGAAGGTGGTTAAGGACAATTCCAAGAGGGGCTGCTATTTGTAGATGAGCTGGGCCTCTGCCTAGTTGAGCAAGGGAAAAAAGAATGAGAACAACATTACAGTGGGAAGAGGAGACTGTGGAAGTGGAAAAAAATGCATGAGTTCCTAAGGCCAAATGGACAATGTGGAAATTAGCTGTGCTCCAGCTGTCTTTCATGGAAGCTCACCCAAGTGGTGGCCAAAGGCTGGTTTGTGGCAGCAGGAGGCTAGACTACTGGTGGTGGGGATCATGGGGGCTGGAAAACATGGGTTTCCAACATAGAGAACTGAGTAGCAGGGACACTACACTCTTGGGCCCCAACAGAAAGTGGCCACATGGGTGCTGCCCCAGAGAAGCACCAAAGTCCAGGAGAGAACATCAACAACCAGGTAGGAGAGATCTAAACCAGCACAAAAATAAAGAGATGCTTCCCCTACCTGTCTCCCTCCTCCTGTTCCAAGACACCAGAGATACTTGGGTCTGAAAGCTGAGGCAAGAAAATTATGAGTCTTGGACTAGACATGAGCTTGAAAATTGAAAAATGGGCTGAGTTACAGTAATTGAAATTGACCTTAAATTATGGAATCCACCCAAGATATTGCCAAAAGTCAGAAAAAAAGTCTCCTAACCAACAAAGCAGAAGGCAGAACTGGAGGAAAAAAAAGTGATATTATCTTTTTAGCTGAATTGAGATACTTGTTAGATTTAGAAGACCATGCCCATTTTTCCAGAGGCAGTTAATTTCTGTAGAAAGTAAATGTGTATATTCACCAAATGATACATCAGTTGATATTACTGACTGATTTTAACAGCATCACCAGTGTGCTATTGTAGCATCCTTCTTGCAGAATGAAGAAATACTACAGACACGCTCTGCATCTGGCTTCTTTAGAATTTCCGTGTTTTAAGCCTCAGTTCCAAGGGCTAGTGGACCAAGTGGATCCTAATTTGGCTGTGGTGAATGAAAGATGAACCAAGTAGTTATGCTGATCGTGGGCGAAGTATGTACTCCCTCATCCTCAATTTTCTCATATAAAATATGTGAATGACATCTGTCATGAGGTTGTTCCATGGATTACACTGTGCCTTCCATGCAGCTGGCACATGAACTACTCAATACATTTTCATAGAATTTCAGTCTTGATAAAATGCTTTTTTAGAATAAAATTCTACTCAATAAACCCCCATTTAAGTTGACATAAGTACCAAAAGGACTTTGTTGAAAGACTGCTTCATAGAGAAGGCATCCATATGGCCCTCAGTGCTTGTACCTCCCTCCAGATTAATGCCTGCGGTTTCCTGAGAAATTTTTAAGCACAGTTCATACTAACAACAGCCATACATCATCTATATAATCCAGTATAAAACAGCTTTGTTTGATGATTTTTAAGCATTGAGATTTAAAAGTGTGTAGCCCGTTTAAAAAGACAGTAAAATAAGTAAATGCAACAGGGTTTTGAATCAGAGAATTAGTGACAGTATAGGTCCAAAACTACTGCTTTTCTTTTTAGAAGGCACTTCAGAGCCAGAAGGAAGGGAGAGAGAGAATCCAGGGGCTCAGTAACCAGGCAGCAGTGCACAGATCAAAAGAGCAGAAAGACAAGAGTAATTAGGTAAATAAGATTGCAGAGCAACAAAGAGCCTCCAGAAAAGAAATCATACTTTACCTTTGAATAGAAGCTACAGATAGCTGGGAAGGGGGCTGGAACCATAAAAGTCTGTGAACTGAACACTAAAACCTTCCATAAGGATAAAAGGAAAGTAAACTCATAAATACTCAGAGCTCATATCAGTTATTACTTGCAAAATACATCCTGTGTTCCATATTTAGGAATGTACATTTCTTTGACTTTAACTCAGGTATTATAAGAAGGCAAAAGAATCTCATCAATATACCTATAATTTTCTTCACAAAGAATTACATAGACATAGCAAAGTCAAGTGCCTCTTGCTTTCCATCTTTGGCTCCAGGTAGCCTTACCTGAAGAAAACCTATTCTTGGGCACCACGAAACCCCAAACTCCAAACCAATTATGTTTTAACTATATTCACACGACAAAATCAGCTGTGAACTTTTCCAAACAACAGCAGAAACAATACACATACTTGGTTCCCATTTCAAACTGTATAATCAGAATCAAATAGGATGTTTAATCAGAACTGTATAATCAGAATCAAATAGGGTCCATGAATGCTTGTTAAGTCCCCAGATATCCTGATCTGCACCTCCACTTAAAACTGCCAACCATCACCATTCAACTGGTACAGCTGCCGAAGTTGCAGATGCTATCCATCCAGGAAGAATTAATCCACCAATACAATTCTTCTCTTGATAAAGCTGGAGCCCTCCCTTGTTTCACTCAGCAACCTCTGGCAAATTAGCCTGGACAATTCTAACCTGTATGAAGTCAAATTAAGTACCACAAAGTGCATCCTGAGCCTTTCCAAAAATAAAATAGGATTTACTCAATAATAACTTACTGGAAATTAATCAAGGCTAGTTTCTGGTCTTGAGATCATCAGTGTTTCTTTCCCAGTGGTCTACAGCATTTGTAGTTTCTGGGATGCACAACCACAGCAGATGACAAAACTCACATCCTCCTTATAGGCCATTTCTCCTACTGCTGGGATTAGTCAATCAATAACCAGCAAATGAGGGCCTGTTATAACAGGGCACTTTCAAGATGCTATGTATTCAACCTAGTCTGTTTTTAAGAAATTTAAAATGCAGTTTGGGAGGCCAATGCATGAGAAAATAACATGAGGAACAAAAGGCAGGATATAAAAGTCTGAAGTCAAAGAGTAGGAGACATAGTAAAAAAGGAAAACTGCTACCATGTAAAAGAGGAAAGCTATTTGCTGAGTTTATTGGAGAATTTGTAGAGAAGCCTGAGCTCAATCCTAGGAAAGAGCAATCATGATGTGAGTGAAGAAAAGTGGAAGAGAGCATTTAAACTCAATTTTCTGTTCAAAAAATATTCATGATAGATCTGCTACTACTGGGGTTATCAAGATGGTGGAAGATAAAGATGACAGGCACTAGGCATGCTCTGGAAAATTCACACTGACATCAGTGTACAGGTCTTCATCATTTACACAAATAGGACATGGAGAACATGGCAGGCTTCATGGAGGCAGTGGCTTTTTGAAATAGGTCTTACATAGTATAAAGGAATTCAACAAGAAGAATTACAGAAGAATGGCTTTCCAAAGAAAAGAAGTAGGCTATATCTGGAGAAGAGTGAGTAATCTAATTTGACAGCATAAAATAACTCAAAATAACTCAAGGGTCTTATCAGACATCTAAAAAAGTTTAAACCATATTTTAGAGAATTCAGAATGTCAGTTTGTTACATTTCTATTTAATAGTCACTGTGGAGTCATCAAAATTTATGCTCTGTGGAATTGCATAATCAGAGATGTCATTTAGAAGGAAAATCCTGGCAACAGGCTGTAGGCTCCTTGCGGGCAAGGAGGAGGGGCAGGAGAATCAGAAGCTCATACAGGAGTCCAGGTGAGAAGACGCGCCTTAGAACCCAGGCATGACCTCTCCTGCAGCTTCAGGCCCCTCCCCCTGCAATCTGAAGATTCTTTTCCTGTGAAAGATGACATGAGAATCTTCCTACTTAAGTAAGAAAGATCTCTTTCAACTGAGGAAAAAAACTACGGTGTCATGAATGATTACTACATTAACAACTTCCAGTGAAAAATGACATCATTAATTCGTTACATTATATTACATGTGTTTATATATTCATTTACATATTCAACATACAACTTTGGAAAGTCTTCCCATTTTACTGATTTAGGCAGGTAGATGAGCAAGACCATATAGGCAAATTTCTAACCTGTGCATATCACATATATTTGCCCCCATGTTCCTCCAAGGAGGAGAAAAGCATCGAAGGAACAGGGTAATTGGCTTGCTCTTTCAATTCAATGTCTCCTGCATATGCAATTCTGACTCAAAATCCTGTGCTTGTCCAGCTGAACCACAAAATCTACATTTATGGAAATAGAAAAGGCACTGGGAAGTGTTTGGGAAGCATAACCTCTGCTAGTTTATTACTTGGAGAGTATGTGGCAGAGGCAGCATTGAGCTCAGTATCAAGTAAATCTGTCATCACTTGTAGATATGATGGACTACAAGAATCATAGTTTACTTTTATTGAATGGTGCCCCATATTTCATGATGTTTTTATAATTTTATCCTCTTCTGTATTCAGAACAACTCCCTGTTGTTCCCATTATATTGAAAAGAAAACCAAGGCAAGGAACATTCATCATCTCACAACCAGCTAACTTGGAACGCAGGCTTCAGTTTCTAGTTAACTACTTCTTCAATTAAATTTTATTGGCTCCTCATTCAATATTTTGAGTTCTGCTGCTCTCCTCTTTGAGCCAAATCCATGTCTTTGCTTTTGAGTCATTGCCTTTGATACCATGCCTAATTCTAAGGTCAAAAAGGAACTTAAAGCATATAAAAAAATACTCAGAGGGTTTGATGGATGTTAAATTGCTCTTATAAAGTAACATCTTGATATGAGTTAATTTTAAATTAATGAAAAGCATATGAATTCTCATACATTCAAATAAAATTCATTGGTTCAAAAAAAAAAAGGAAGGAAAATCTGCTTAGCAGAAACACTATGCCAACTCCCAGATAGTTAAGCAATAAATCATGATATTCTACAAATCCAGCACATGCTGGCTTGGTCTATCTCTGCATTAAAGAAGGAATTTCCATGAGAGCTAACCAAGCAACCTCCTGAAAACCCGCTGAGGATTTGGAAATTGTATTCTAGTGCCCCATTATTTCTGTGAAGAAGTCCTCTGAAAAAGGCACCTGGATCACCTGGGAAATACACTTGTAATGATAGTGAACACTGTCATGTATCAGATTAGTCCATTTTCTGGTCTGCAGTAGCTTGAAGTAGAAAAACTAGTTTCTCTGAAAGCCTCCATCCTCCCTAAGGAAAGTCCTGCAGGCTGAGCTCATATGAGCCCCAAGTTTAAGTTTTGATTCACCCCAGATGTCACTGATGATGGTAATCATGTCCCAGAAGACAACACAAAGATTTCTGTGACTCTCAGAGACTAACTCATTACAGCTTCCAAAATGGATTAGGGCATTTAGCGTTTAAAGTTAGTCTTAGAATATGCCATAGGTCATTTAGTTCTCTGAAAGTCTGGAAGCTCACCAATAATTCCCTTTCTGCCTTTGAAATTAAGCCAAAGGATATAGACTCGATACAGGAGGGAATAGTGCCAAAGGAGGTTTTGTGAAAAGAAATAATAATGGTAAAGTAGCATTTTAGAAAGATCTTCCTACAGTAGTTTACCGACCGTGGTGAAGGGTAAGGAGTTAGGAAGGACACCTAGGTTAGGATCTATTTTCATTTAAGTATCGGAGACCTAGCTCTAACTTAAGTAAAAAAAGGAAGTTAATTGATATTTAGTAGGAGAGGCTCAAGATTAAAGAAAGACAGCACACCAAGGACTCTGTCTCCTGGATTCTCTTTCCATTCATCTCATGTTCACCCATCACTGCTTCTCCTCGTGGACTGGCTTCACCCTCTTTCTCTGTCAGCAGGAGACATGGCTGGTAGCAGCCCAGCCTTGTGCCCCCAAGAACCACAGAGAAGGATGCTCAGTGGCTCTCTTCGTCGTTGTTAGGCCCCAGGGATGGCATAGTGTAAATGACCGCATCTCCAGTAGCTAGAGGAAGGACAGTGGCAGAGCTTGACAGGCAGACAACTAAAAGAACAGCAACTAAAACAACAGAAACACCAACTACTAAAACAACAACAGCAGCCCCACAATCTCACAATCTTCTGCTAGACTGTGAAGTGTTTAGGTATGTGCCTCCTCTAGGCAGACAGTTACAGAAATGTTCTTCCCTTCTCATCCCCTATCCAAAAAGCCCCCTCCCTCTAAGGCCAAGTTGTTACCTCATTCTCACCCCAAACCAGGCACATTTCCTTTCCTCTTCCCTAAACACCTCTAAAATTCCGAGTCTCTTTCAAATGACTTAGCACTAAGATGGTTTCCTATTTAGACTTTATTTCTGAAAGTAAATATAAGATATATATAATAAATTTTTATTTAGAATTCTGCTTATCATTATGATCAGCGTTACTTTATATTTTAAATCCCAGTAAGTCCTTCAACTTTCTAATGTTTCTTCCACAACAGAAGCTGGTGATGGAGCAATTATACTCTGTATTGAAACATATTGTCAGGGAAAATTTCCCTATTAAGTTATCCCATAATTCTTTTTTATAAAAGTAAATATAATCTTAGCAGATCTAAATATTTACATAGTGAAGAGTACATGGACTAGAGAGTTGAAATGACTTTGCAGTATTATGCTAAATTGATTTTTTTCTCCATAATAATGCTCGATTAATCTGGATTGAACTGATCTTTTTACACACAATATTGTTACTCTAGCTGGGTTCTTAGCCTGTCTCCTACCTATTTCTGCATATTAATTACCCATACAATCAATGCTGGCCATGAAGCTGGCTGAAATAGTTGGATCACCTATTCTTTAAGTGTTTCTCTTATATTAAACCAACCTAAGTGTAGAGAACAAGTGTCTTTGTCCAGAATCTCCAGATTGAATATGTAACATAGAAAGGATAGTATTTGCTTTGTGAGTACTTCAAAGTGACTTTATAACATTAGTGAGCTGATAATAGCATCTTTATTTATTTATGGTAATCAGAAGAAACAATAGTTTGTATGAAACTATATCCTGAATAACTAGATAGCTAATATAAATTTTGACTATTGTTATTATCACTGTCATGCAATTCATGTAAAGCATCCCCTCCTCATAGCTGTTTATCAAAAGGAAAATAAATATAAGACTGATTCTACTTAGATTAAAATCACTGAGTCCACATACATTCGAGCAACTGTTGTTAAGATATAAAAAGAGAAGCAACCTAAGTGTCTATCAGTAGATGAATGGATAAAGAAGATGTGGTACATATACACAATGGAATTTATTCAGCCATAAGAAGAAAACAGATCCTGCCATTTGCAACAACATGGATTGAGCTAGAGGGTATTATGCTCAGTGAAATAAGCCAGGCAGAGAAAGACAAGTACCAAATGACTTCACTCATCTGTGGAGTATAACAAAGCAAAAACTGAAGGAACAAAACAGCAGCAGACTCACAGAACCCAAGAATGGACTAACGGTTACCAAACGGAAAGGGACTGGGGACAGTGGGTGGGAAGGGAGGGATAAGGGGATTAAGGAGTATTATGATTAACGCACATAATATGGGAGGGCAAGGCAAGGAAGTATAGCACAGAGAAGACAAGTAGTGACTCTATAGCATCTTACTGTGCTGATGGACAGTGACTGTAATGGGGTACATGGCGGGGACTTGATAATAGGGGGGAATGTAATAACCACAATGTTGCTCATGTGAAACCTGAGCTTAAGATTGTATATCAATGATACCTTAATAAAAAAAATTGACTTGTAAAAAAAAGATATAAAAGGAATGTAAAAGATAAGATGCTTACTATTACAGAAAACTTCTGGTATTGTATGCTGGATTTCCCAACTCAGATGGAAATTTTAAATATTTACCTTGACTTACACTTACTGTAAAACATCCGTGCTATTGAAACGTTACAACAGGTTTCCTTTTCCTCTTGATTGTGTATGTGTGTGCAAATACATATACACACACAAACCAAAAATGGTAACATTATTTTTATATATGATTATGGGGACTGGGTTTCCTTTCTTAATGAAGTTTATTGAAATAGGAAAATTATGTACTAAACCTGAAAGATAATCAAGCTTCAAGATATACAACCACCATAGAGCTTTCTCCACCAAATATACAACACGTGTTAATCTTCTTTCCTAATTAAAGCAACTCCATTTTTTAATTTATTATTTGGACCTGATTATAATTTTTTTAAATTTAATAATGTATACCCTCCTAGGAGGTCTCTAATACACTTTAAGTAAATTTGAGTCAAAATCACATCATTAAAAAAAATATGATATTGCAGCCATTTCTCATCTTTTTAACTTTATTACTAAAAATAGAATATTAACTGAAAAGTCTGTGTTCTGCTAAGAAATGATTGAAGTGATGGGTCTCCAACTGTGGTCCTAGTGGACCATCAACATCACCTGGGAACTTGTTAGAAAAGCATATTTAGGGACTCGATCCATACGTACTGATTCAGTCTCCAAGGATGGAGGTCAGCAATCTGTTTTAACTTTTAAAATCTGTTTTAAAAGCCCTTTAGGTGACTTGGCAACTCCTGGCACAAAGAACCCAAAGAGCAGGGCTGACCCCTGAGTGGCAGAAGGTTCCTGTCCCGTCAATGCACTATCGCAGAGCATTTGGGCTTTTCTTTATGAGCGTACACACTGTTGGTGGCAGCCTGCCCAGGTGATGCCTTAGGTCCAAAATTCACCTGATCTCCCTCCTAACCATCCATATCTCCCTTTCTCCACAAACTGTCCCAAACATATCTCATTTAGTGGGAAATAAATTCACACTGACGTTAACTATTGTGAACAGTTTACCATGTCACACTTTCAGGAAGATTTGCACTATATTATACTACACTGGAGTCTAATTGGTATGTGAGTTTGGCCTGCGTGATAGCATCATTCCTGCAATACAGCTGAGGCAGGATGATTTCTAAGGTACCCTCAGGCTTTGACAGACATTCAGCATCAATGTTATTACCACCGTCTATATTCTCACAGAATTTCTCATCTACTTCTTTTCACTTATTTTTTTACTTGTACAATAATTTATTGAATATTTACTATGTACCTGACCCTGAGCTAACTATATATTCACTTTTGCACCATTACAATAAATGTCTGTATAAAGAAAGAACTAGAAAAGGAAGGAAAGGGAGTGGTAAATGAAGTCTCCAACTTTCCCCAAACTGCATTTTTTTCTGTCTTGAAGTTCTAATACTGCTCCCCCTCCCCCCAGCTGTTTTCCACTGCTAGCCTAATAATCAGCTGACTTTGTGCATTACACGTCCAAGAAGTTTTACTTTTTTGATTACTTCAGTCCGAAGAGACCAAGGATTGGAAATAAGTAAAATGTTAGTGTAGAGCCCACAGATAATTGGCCTGCAATTAACACACATTTAGCTATAAAGCCACTGGCTGTACACTCCTATCCTACAAATTGGCTCTCCACAGCTCTTTAATTAATATGGAAATAATAGAATTCTACATTTTACACAATTACTTTCTTGGACTCTGTTTTAGGGTTTTGGTGGGGTTTTACTTACAACTCGTAAATGAAAGGACAGATCTCACCTCATTGCTAAATAACAGTCAAATCACATACTTTCTCCCTGGACTGACAGAGCATGGCTAAATGGTTTTTGATCAGAGGTGCCTTCCAGACTTAGAACACTATACTGTATATGCTGAGGAAATCACTGAGTTTCTGACTGGAGGCAAATCACTCTCCCTTAACTAACCTCCAATTCTCTTGACCCGAGTTTTGATAAAAAGGTAGAAACCCTCTCATAAGGCAGCTCTCAATGAGTGACTGATCACCACTACTAATGTCACCTGGAAATGCTCATCTCTGGGCCCCACCAAGTCCTACTAAACGAGAGATTCTGAGGTTGGGGCCCAGCAGTCTGTTTCAACTAGCACTCTCAGTAATTATCAAGTGCACTAAAATTTGAGAACCACTGTTTTATTTTATTTATCACTGAAACCAGAATACTGAATGTGGAAAACATGAGGACATTCCTCCTTCCAAAATAGGAGGAATGGCTTACCCCAGGGAACATGGAAGTGTCTGACTAGTACAGGGGTGCCCCACATGACCACCTGAATAAGAATGCTTTGCGAATGGGACCCAAGGCAGGATGAGGTAAAGAAAGGTCAGAAAAGAAGGGGCATGCTTTAGAGAATTAACGAAATTTTCTTACTAATTTAGGAGTATGGTTCCATAATGAGTCCAGTTCTATGTATCAGAAAGAGAGAGGGAGAAGGGAAAATAGAGGAGAAAAAGATGGATGGAAAGGGGGAAGAAAGGGGAAGAAAGAATGGATAGAGGAAGTCTGAGGATGGCTGTGTTTCAGTTAGCTTTGTACACTGGGTTGCAAAGAAATTCAGAAGTTAGGCAGTAGTAATACTATTAGCTAATACTTAAGAAGAAAGCAGAAGATATGGTAAATGAGGGTAGAAACAAGGCAAACTATAAAAAATATAACAACAAAGAAAAAGTAGTGATATAAAAAGTAAGGTTGAGAACAGAATATAAAGTTGCATGCATTTATAATCATTACAATTTTAAAAATAGTATGTGAAAAATAACTGGAAGATATTATAACCAATAGCGTTGTTGAATAGACCAGTGAGATTTTTTCTTTTTTTAAAAATTGATGTTAATGCTAATGTATTTTGTTTTTAAATTATGTTGACTACAGGTTGTCATACCACACAGCCTGCTCAGATTGAGCGTTTTTCTGTTCTTCTGTTTTAGTTGCTATGATCACATCCTGAAGGACCCCTAACGGGGCCCAGGAAGCTGCTCACATTGTTGCTACTCACATATACACTTACTTAGAGATACATTGTCACCCAGCTGGCCAGGCGTCTCATTAGATCAGTGAATATGATTGATATGCACACATTCTAAAAGCCTGGCAGAATTTCTGAGTAAGAGCTGAATTGCACATGTTCTTATTTTTTGAAACATTTTGTTCTCAGTGCAGGAGATACAACACCTTGAGTCATTTGAAACTTCAAAGTCACATTTATATAGTCAATGGTGTGGTTAGCTTAGATAAGAAAATTAGCATCAGGGAAATTTTGTAGTAGAGACATACAGAAAGGACAAATAAAAAGGCTCAGAGAGGAAATCTCTCTGCACTTTTATCACTAGGGTCCCATAATAAGATGTTGCTGGGAATGAAACAGCATTAGGAAAAATAAGTAAATATGCAGAATGTGAACAATTAAGTAAATGTCAAGAACAAAGGGCCAAACCCTTATAAAGAATAAATAATTGGTGAAGTATTTATTTCTTCAGCACCCAAGGGGAAAATAAATAGAAATGGAAGAAATAGAAAGGAACTTGCTCAAAAGTGGCTTGGCAATCTGAAGAACAGCTGGATTTAATTCAGCTTCCCCAAGAAAAAAGAGGGAAGATTTGGAGTTAGCCCAACTCGTCTGTTCAGATTAATGCAGCTTACATACATTCAGTCATTCATTCGTCAACCAATCCTCTACCAAGTGGCCACTATATACCAGGTAGGAATGTGTTAGGTGCTAGGGCAGCAATGCCTCTTCTCTGCCTCTTACTCTCTCCTCCCTCCCTCATTTTGACACACTAACTCTTCACTGGAGGGAAAGAGTACAGTCACAGTCACATTCCACACCTTTCAACTGTTAGAGCACCTAGAATCATCTGAAGAAATAGAACCCAAAGTCCAATTTTTAATGCACCAATTGTGTTGAAATAACTTTGTGAGCCCACAATGGAAACACTACTGCCAGTGGTGCCACATCAGCAAACTGAAACTTCGGTAACCTCTGTGTCCCTGCGAATGCTCTGCTTGGTCCGAAATGCAGGACATCCAGTCAGCCAGCCCCCGCCTGCCAAGCCAGTTCTGGGCTCTGTACTTACTTCCTTGATCCTTCTCCACCCCAACAACGTTGACTGTGTGGTCCCAGCCAATTATAGATATTTTCTATTTCTCTTTCTTGTTCTTTATTCTTTATCCTATAACAGCTTCCTGTCTTCTGCCCAACTCTGCAGTTCTGCGAAAGGAAACTGTCCACTTCATGAAGGGTTAAAGTTTGCAAAAATGAGTGGGTAAACATGAATGGATATGCACACAAAACAGAACATTGCTCTGCCATAAAAAAGAATGAAATCTAACTATTTGTGACAATATGGATGGACTTAAAAAGGATATTATGCTAAAAGAAATAAGTCAAACAAAGACAGCTACCATTAGATCTCACTTACATGTGAGAATGTATAAAGAAAAGTGAAAAACCAAACAAAACAGAAATAGACTCATAAATATAGAGAACAAACTGGTGGAGCGGGGTAAGGGAGGAGCAAAAGAGGTGAAGGGAATAAAGAGGTACAAACTTCCAAATATAAGCCACAGAGATGAAAAATACAGCATAGGGAAGATAGTCAATAGTATTGTAATAACTTTGTATGGCGACAGAAGGTAACTACACTTACTGTGGTGAGCATTTGATAATAAGTGCTGAGTGAAACAACTAGACCCAAACTGTATTTCTTAGTCATTCAAAGAAATGTCTCAAAAGGTTACTTTACTTTTAAACTTGTCTTGGACAAGGCACTGAGATATAAAACGGAGTTAAGGAAGCCCAGTGCCACCAATGAAATGCTTCCAGTCTACAGTTTAAACAATTAGAGAATAAAGATTATTTATAATATAAAAGAAAACATGATGGCCTAATAAAGGGATTACAGGAAAGCTACCCAAAATTCATACGTTTTGCCCATCTTCCCTAGTAAGTCTGACATTGTCAAAGATTAAAAGAGAATGCCCCAGACACATTTTGGTTATCAATGCCATACATCAAAAGCAATCAGCATCAATTTCCTTACTATCCTACTGTTCATGCAATGTCTACCAGAACACTGGGCACAACTAAGTCAAGTATCTTCTTTCTGTGTGATGGGATCAGGATGTCTGTACATCTGACTATTTCAAATACAGAATCAGTATGAGAGTGGAGTGTTGTTATATTTCCAGCATCCTGGCCTTTTCAGAAAGACTGAGTTTCATTCTGGCAGATTTGGGGTGTAAGGAGAGCTGCTCCCAATCCCTAGGCTTTAGACTCTAGATAACTGCTTTCCTCCACCCATACTCATACCTTTAACTTCAAGCATATGCCTACATAATTCTTGAATGGGGCTCAGCTGCATCTGTGATGAATCCCTTCTCCCTTGCTTCCCTACGCTGTTGCCCAGAGTTCTCCCACTTTGCCCACACACTCCTTTTCTTCATTCTGTGGGATCCCAGCACTAACGGAAAAATCAGGCTTCAACAAGTACCTGCATCCACTCATATCTTCTCTTTTCTTCCTGTTACAATGGGAAAAGTTCTCCTGTCAAAATCCAATCCCCCAAATTTGTTTTGAAATTCTTTCCTCTCCCACCTCACAGAAATCTGTGTCATCTGCTAGCCCATCTCTATTATGACGTTTATGCCTTTCCCTGTATGACCATTCCTTAAAACATGCAAACAGCACTTTGAAGTTCTCTCTTCACCCATCTTCTTCCAGTTACCCATTTAAGTCTCATCTGCCAGCCCTACCCAACTTCTTAAAGAGGTATCTATACATGCTTCCTTTGCTTTCTTACTTCTTATCCAATTTTTAACTCAAGTTTAAATTATTCTTGCTACAATCACCAATTGTGGTTATTTTCCAAGGATGGTCCCAAATAATTCAGGTAGTTTTCATACAAGCATGATGCTCCTCCATGTGAAAGGCAGAGCTTACTACCCCTCTCCTTGACTCTGACTGTGGCCTCTACCTGCCTTGATCAACATAATACAGTGGAAGGGCTGCCTGGAAACTTCACTGGCAGCTTCTACCTCTGCTTCCTTCTCTTGGAGAACTCTCTTGGAGCAGTTCTACCTCTGTCTCAGGAACTAGGCACCATGCTGTGAGAACCCCGAGGCACATGGGGAACACATTACCTGTTCACCCTTCTGAGAGGGCTCATCTGTCTCCCTGCTAACTCCACTCTTCCTGCAAATCTGAAACTAAAAAGCATTTCCTCAGAGATGCCTTCATTTGAAATATAACAATTCAGATCAGGTATTAATATTATAATTTATCATCCATACTGCATTTCCAATCCATAGTGCTTATCACAGTTTTTAATTGCTATTTAATTCTAGAATTCCTTGTAACATCTGTGTCTCCCAGTAAATATGTAACCCTCACATTTGTTTGCTCACTATCATGATTAACAGCTTCTAACGTGGCCTCCATAGATTCCCTGATCCCTGGTATTCACACTCATGTGTAAAACTCTCCCTTTAAGGGTGAACTGAACCTAGTCTCCACTTCTAATCAATAACTATGATAAAATGGATGGGATAGCACTTCCATAATTAGGTTGTAAAAGACTTTGACTTGCATCTTGCTAGCACATTTTGACAAAGTAAGCTGTCATGTTGGAAAGATCCAAATGGCAGGGAACTTAGAACAACACTGGCCAACAGCTATTGAGAAACAAAATCCTGCCAACAACTATGTGTGTGAGCTTGGCAGCAGATTTTTCCACAGTTGAACTTTGAAATGACTATAGCCAGGGAACTCTATGATGGCAGTCTGTGAATTAGAAGCCATACCTCAGCCATGCTCAGATTCCTGACCCACAGAAATTGTGAGATAATAAATGGATGTCATTTTAAACCACTAAATGTTAGGGTAATTTGATATATAGTAATATAATCACTGTAACTTCTACACCAGAAAATTATAAATTTTAGTATTTAAAATGTTTGAGACAACATTCTAAGTATTTTATATGTATTCATTTGTGTAATGATCACAACAACCTTAGAAGGTAAGTAACTGCCTAAGGTTACTTCATAAGGATCAGAGTTAATGGTTGGTTTAGGTACTCTATGTATTTATTAAGTGAATGAATAGATAAGTAAATATCTATCTCTACCACTCTGAAAACTAAAAAAATTAAACTGTTGGTGTGTACTAAAATATTTTCAACATTTTAACAAGCTCTATGAAATTAATCAATGCACATGTAATGGACTCTCACTGTGTACTAATACCTTCAAGTCTTGTGGTTGTCATAAAGCATGTGTCCCTTAATCCAATATACAATGCTATATTACAGGTACTTTATACTATTTACAGACCAGTTTAAAGTTCATGCAGAAGAGTCTGGTCATTGGCCATGATTTTTGGCCTGATACTTATGGCCATGATATATGAATCTGACCATTTTATTGATCCAAGTTACTAATTTCAGGTAGCTGTAAGCAAGACATTTTTCCACCTTGAGTAGCTAATGGGCATTTTATAAGGTACCTCCAGGTTACCCATGCTGTGCTGTGTAATGCCAACTCCTTTCAGTTTCACACCTGCAAGCTGGGTCATGTGATTCATGCCAATGATTTCCTTGCTATGACTTAGGTGTGGTTTCCAAATAAAACAATTCCAGAATATGGCTTAACTCCAAAGACTAAAGCCAGCCTGCTCACACATCTTTACCTTATCCCTTCTTAGGAGAAAAAATAAACTCCCAACAGTAATCATTTCCAAAGTTTGATTTGAATAAAAGAGAAACAGGGACTAAATTCTTCAACATTAATTCAATATTACCTCTTGAGAGTCATGGGTGTTTGGATGGTAGTGTAATAACAAATATATTGATATGTCTCTGAAAGGAATGTTACATGACCATGAATCATTAAGCCAATCACTTCAAGACTGTTTTAGTAGCTGGTAGGAAGTAGTGGGTATCTCCAGAGCATAAAAGTGGCCTCAAAGTAGGTGGAGCCTATGAAAATACTGATGTAATATAAACAATGCATTTCTGAACTATTTACAAGGTCATGTCCACCCTACATTAGAGGTCAAATTACTTCTGAGAGGTTCCACATGGATTTCTAGAATATTCTTTGGGTTTCAACACTTTGCTATTCAATCATTTTCTGGAGTATTTGGGAAAGGCAGCATAAACTCATCAAAAGAGGATGTGACTTGGAGTTCTTCTGTGGGACTTTCATTCAAGTTAGTTCACAAAGCTTTAATTTATTCTAAAATGTGATTAATCTTAGATGTATTTTTCTTTTTGGGTTAGCCTCCTTACCTATAAGGCAAATGGAACGTCCATGGCCTGGGTCCTCACTTGATCCTAATCTACTCCCCCACTGGGTATGTGCAATGATGTAATACTTAGCCTACTGCTCAGCGCATGCTTGCATACCAGTTGTCAGTAAGCCATTATTGCCTCTGTTGCTATAAAAAGATCTCCTCTAGGTGCTGAGAGCAGAGTAGAGCAGAGGCTGGAGGAGAGCAGAGCCTGGAGTAGAGACAGAGCCTGGAGAGGAGGCAGTGCCTGAGGCAGAGGCTGAAGCTGAGGCAGAGATAAAGTCGGACTTGCTACTTGCAGACTTTCCCCAGAGGTGAACGGGATTCTAGCACCCGACCTACCACTGTGAGAATAAAGCTTGGTATAAGCCCCTTCTTACCTCCAATGATCCACTGTCATTTTTGAGTCTCACCAGATCTAGAGTGAACTTGCCCAGAGCTGAAACCCGCTTTGGCCCGGAGCTACATTACTATAGCTTAGTGGAATTCCCAGAAACAGGTATTTCCTCCCAATCTCTCTGGAGCAATATCACTCTCAGAAATATTAGCGCCAACACCCTCACTCCGACTTACTCAGAGATTTCTCATGATCCACACCCTCCCTCATATTTACATCCTGGTAACTCCAAACCTTCTGGAACATAAAAAGCAACTCCTCTGTTATAAAAGTTGAGGGCATACAGGGAAGGACTATCAATCCCTTAAATATAAATCATCCTTATCCCTCACTTCCTACACCACTCCTAAGAGAACAGATTTATTCCTGTTAACAGTGAGGATGATCCCTATAACAGAAGTTAATATTAAACAATTATTAATCTTCATAATTAACCTAAAAGTACCCCATTTACCAAATGTTGGTTCTCAGACTCAGAAAAGTAATTTCTGTAAAGTCACATGGCTCCGTAGAGATTTGAGCCATGATTTCCTAGAACAGAGACTCAGCCACACCTGATTCTAACTCTAGGAAGTATCTTCTAATTCTTCACCTTGCTTGTCCAGGCCAAAGCATAAATCAGATCCTCATCTTCCTTTTTAGCAGATTTTTGCCACCTCAGCCCTCCATTCCCTTCCCAGTTTCCATCAAGTCTGTTTTCTAGAAAAGAATCAGTCAGGAAATGTGAGTATAAGTCACTACCTTGCCTTCCTGTAAGATATTTGCCTTTAAGACACCTTGCTTTGATAGTGAAAATGGTTTCACAGGGTATTTGCTTATTTCCACACATAGCAAGTTGGATATAATAAATACCTACAGGTTTATATATATATATATAACCATACCTCAATAAAGTAGTTTAAAAAAAAACCTTGCACTATTTTTCAGCCTAACAATTTCTGAGATAGTTGCCATCTCTGAACAAATGTAGAGGGAAGAATGGAGCAGAAACATGTAGGCAGGAGAAAGGATTTTTCTTAATGCCTCTGAAAGCCCACCACATAGACGTGCCAGCTCCAGTCATGGTCCTTGGCCCACACGTGTCTGTTTTGCTGCTAGATGAGGAGTGAAATTGCACCCAAGCCTGTTTAATTCAGTTTTGCTGTTACCTGAGGACTGTTGTAGATCCAGAAGCAAAATAAATAAATGATGGCTGACCCCCTTGAACACATCACTTCCTCACTGGAGGAACAGCATACATATGAAGACAGGAAACAGTTAAAGAACACCAAAAGTACTAGTCAATGATGTGACATGCCCAAATAACTGATCGAGGTAATAATTGCATAGAAGAGTCAGAGACAGTTAAAAATCAGTCTAAGTATGGAATTTGGAGAGATTTCCAGAAAGAGGGTGGACTTGGTATAAACCTTCAAGGATTTGAAGAGAAAATAACAGCATTAAAGACAATAGTGAAGAATTAAAAACAATAGTGCAGAAGTGAGAACAAAAACCCTCACCAGGTTGAAACAAATCATCTTCCCCTCTCTTCTCTGCCTTGTCAGTCATCCATGAACGTTCAGTGGGCTTCTATTTTGTGCTAAACAAAGTTCGAGGCATAAGCAAACTGAGAGATAAAGGCTCTCCATTCAGAAAGCTTATATTCTAATGGGTAAAACAACACATAAACAAATAGAGGGATGATATAGATTAAAATCAGGATAAATGCTATGAAAAAAAATGGCACATTGGGATATAGAGTTACCAGTGGAAGTTATTATGGGCTGAATTGTGTCCCTCAAGGGTTCATATATTGAAGTTCACATCCCTAGTACCCCAGAAGGTAACTATATTTGGAAATAGGGTCATTAAAGAGGTAATTACATTAAAATGAGGTCATTAGGGTGTACCCCTATCCAATAAGACTACTGTCCTTAGGAAGTTTGGACAAAGACCCCCAGAAGAACACCATGTGAAGACACAGGGAGAATAGAGCCATCTCCAAGCCATGGAGGGCAGTCTTAGAAGAAAGCAACCCTGTCAATACCTTCATCTCAGACTTCCAGCCTCCAGAACTGTGAGACAATAAATTTCTGTCTGTGGCACTCTGTTATGGCAATCTATCAAACGAATGCAGAAACCTACCTTACTTACGATGGTCAAGGAAAGTTTCTCTGAGGAAGTGACAAGATAACAACCAGGCTGAAACCCAGATGAACACTGTCCTGGGCAAAAAAAAAAAAGGGGTGAGGGCAAAAAAACCTGAGACAGAAGTTTCAAAATATAGGAATAAAGCCAATATATCTGTGATCCACTGAATGGCAATGTATGTGATAACTACTGTCTCCTGGAAAACACAGCAATGTTCTTCCCTATTTCTCAGGGATGATTTACAGCTACAAGTAACAGGGTCAGGAGTTGGGAGGGTTGTCCTTAGAAACTAAGGACAAATCTCCCATCATTAAAAAAAAGGGGGAAAGTAAGATATGTGTGAATAGATGTCAGTTTTATCTATTGTTTTTAAAATAAATTATGAAACAAGGTCATCAGCTAAGGAAGTTAGAAGAGAAACAATGTCACATCAGTAAGTGGGAGAGTGAAGATATGAGAGAAGCTGGTAGTGAAGGGTCCCCACCAGTAAGATGGCAAACTTCTGGCTTCTTTTCGGGGTCCTCGGTTCCCGCCGGCACCACCTGAAGCCCAATCACCTCTCGCCCCCCTCCCAATCCCAGCACCTAGCCAACAGCCACCAGCCCCGTAGAAGTAACACCACAATCACCCTATACCCCTTCCTATATAACCCAGCACCTTTCCCTAATAAAGCGAAACTCTCCGGTGAATTGCTGCTGTGTCGCTCCTTTCCTTTCATTGGTGCCGAAACCCGGGAGACGGGACACCCCAACTGGGCCCCGTCTTCCCCCCGACACCAGCAGCAGTTTGCCCTCGTCGTCTTTTTCCGGTGCTGGCTCATCACACTCACCACTCCTCTCTGGCCTTTAGGTAAGTTTTCCCCCCGGGGTGGGCCACTCTTCTCCGAGCTATCGCAGTGCCATTGACCGTGATCGTCCGGCAAGGCCCTGACGCTCAGGGATGAGGAGGGAACTCTCCCCGCCTCAGGCCTTCACGTCTGTGGGGGACCCTCAGGCCCCTCCTCCAACAGCCATAAATCCTCGCCTCAAGCCTTTACGGCTGCGGCGAATGCTCAGGCCCCTCCTCCGACAGTCATAAATCCCCGCCTCAGGCCTTCACGGCTGCAGCAGACCCTCAGGCCCCTCCTCCGACAGCCATAAATCCCCGCCTCAGGCCTTCACGGCTGCAGCGGACCCTCAGGCCCCTCCTCTGACAGCCATAAATCCCTGCCTCAGGCCTTCACAGCTGCAGCAGACTCTCAGGCCCCCCCCCAACAGCCATAAACGAGGTGACTCCTTTGCAGATGAGAACGCTCCCTTTCCCGCCCCCTCCTCCTTCTGTTCCGTCCGCCGAAACCTGTTCGGTCTGCCGAAAACGCCTAGCGCTAGGTACCTCGTGACTCCGGCACTCTGCCTTCTTAGGGAAGCCTGGGTGACGACCCACACTTCCCAAGAAATTCTGACTCATATACGAGTTTCCGCAGACCACCAAGGATCATCGGGGATGCCCTTTGTCTCCTTGTGGTCTGCTTCCAGTCTGAGGATCTCTGTTTGTCTTCCCCTGTTTGTCTCCTTCTCTGTCCTTTAGCCATGGGAGCCTCCTCATCCCTCCCTGAAGGTTCACCTCTTGAATGCCTGCTTAAGCATCTGGCTACCCTCTCCCTGACGCCTGATATAAAACCAAAACTTCTCCATAAATATTGCTCCCAAGATTGACCGACATACCCCCTAGACAATAACAACCAATGGCCTGCAGGGGGAACTCTTGATCCTAACATCACTCGCGATCTTTTTAACTACTGCCAGCGCCTGAAAAAATGGAAGGAGATTCCCTATATCGAAGCTTTCCGCCTCCTCCTCCCCCCGCCCCCTCCCAAGTTCTCCTAGCCTGCAAGCCGCCGCCCCCGCAGAAGCCTCCCGTTCACTCCCTTCCCCTTCTTCTCCTACAACAGCCCTTCTCCCTTCCTCCCCCACCATCTCCTCCCCCATCTCACCTCCTCCGCCTTCGTCCCCTGCAGATTAAGCCTGAGCCTTTCAGCCCCCCCTTTAACTAGGTCCCAAGGGCCTCCTCTGTCTTTGCCCTCATCACCTGTTTCTCCCATGTTAGGGACCGCCTTTGTGTTCTCACATGTTTGTAGAGAGAATGGGAAAGCACCTCCCTCCATGTCTGAACGCAGCATGGGAAAGCACAAGCTAAACAAAAACCGGTGCAGTCCTTAGAAGTTATCTGTCCACAAAAACATGTGCAGTCCTTAGAAGTTATCTGTCCACAAAAACATATCTTGCCAAGACTCCTCACTCTGAAAATAGGGAGACCTTGAAGATGTGTAGAAACACCGCCCCTGCTTCTAAATATGCCCTTCCCCCACTTGCCGATGTAGCAGGAATAGAGAACAACGCATTCCATAAGCAATTAACTAGAGCCCTGCTGTAGCTCAGTTAGTAAAGCATGAGACTCTTAACCTCAGAGTCATGAGTTCAAGCCCAACTAAAGCAGCAGAGGCAAGCAGCTGGGCTGCAGGCTGGCAACACGTGGGTCTGATTCTATCTTTATTTTCTTTGCCCCCCTTCTGCACTTCAGGACCTGCACGACTAGGCACGGCTAGACCGCGTCACTCCCCCACAGACTGAGCCAGAACCCTTCAGTCCCCCTCAGACGTAGTCCCGAGAGCCTGCCAAAATTATCGCCCCCCTCCTAGACGTAGCAGGATCCAAAGGCATTTAAGAGATTTAGCCCAACTAGAGAAATGCCTAAGTTCCTTTTCCACTGATCCCACGACATACATCAGGGAGTTTCAATGGACCCTCCAGTCTTACAGCCTCACACATCATGACATTTTCATGCTCCTTGTCAATACTCTCCTCCCTGAAGAGCGTAGACGAGTTTGGGACTTCGCCCAAACGCACGCTACCAAAACCCACAAGACTGACCCCACCTATCCCCCTGACCCCACTGCTGTCCCCGAACAAGACCCACACTGAGATTATAACACCACCATAATTCTCTGCTCTCGAGATATTTTTGCCTCCTGCTTAATAGCAGGTCTGAAAAAGGCAGCTCGTAAAGTAGTCAATTTTCAAAAGCTTCAAGACATAATTCAAAAGAGAGACGAAATCCCCTCCGAGTTCTTAGAAAGACTCACTCAAGCCCTATTACACTATACCAGCCTGGACCCAGAAACACCTGAAGGAAGACATGTCCTTATGACATACTTCCTAGCTCAAGGCTACCCCAACATTAAAGCTAAACTCAAAAAGTTAGAACAGGGCCCCACTACCCCACAGACTGAGATCCTAACAGTAGCCTTTAAAGTCTTACATAACCAGGAGGAGGAGAAAGAACGCCATAAACAAAAAGCTGATAAGGCCAATTTCCAGATGTTGGCCCAGCTGATAAAACCACAACCTGGGTACCCCTCTACAGACAAGCCCCCCCCCAGGAGCTTGTTTCAAGTGCAGAAAAGAGGGACATTGGTCAAGGGCGTGCCCCTCCCCCAGATCTCCTACAACCCCATGCCCCAGATGCCACAAAAAGGGCCACTGGGGGTCTGATTGCCCAACCACCCGAAGGGGAGGCTGGACGAACAACCCCCATCCTAAGCCCGCCATAGAGGAGCAGGCAGAAGAAGATTGACGGGGCCTGGGGGCTTCTCGCCCGACCATTTCCATCACCAAACAGGAGCCCAGGGTTACTTTAACAGTAGACAGTCACCCCATCTCCTTCCTCCTAGATACAGGAGCCACCTTCTCAGTCTTGCGGGAATACTGGAGCCCTACCATGCCTGCCATTACTCCTATAGTCAGGGTAAGAGGTAAACAGATTTTCCCATTAAACCCACCCCCCCTTTTTATGCACAATCCTAGACAGTCCCATACCTTTCTCCCACTCCTTCCTAGTTATGCCCCAGTGTCCCATCCCTTTACTAGGACGGGACATCCTTTCCCTCCTCCACGTTTCCATAACTATATCCACTCCCACAGCCCCCAGTACTCCCTTTCTGATGGCCCTCATAGCCGACAACCCCCCTCTACCCAATGAAAGCTCCGGTTCTGCCCTTATACACCCTGTAAATCCCAAAGTTTGGGACATTACAAGCCCCTCCATGGCCCTATGTCCCCCTGCCTCTATCAAATTATGTGACCCCTCTCAGTATATCTGTCAGGCCCAATACCCCTAACCACTTCAGCCCTCATAGGCCTCCAACCCATCATTCAAGATCTCTTAAACAAAAACTACCTCAGACCCACTCACTCCCCATTTAATACCCCCATATTAGCTGTTAAAAAAAACAACAGATCTTTCCAACTTGTCCAAGACCTTCGCCTCATCAACATAGCCGTTGTCCCTATCCATCCCTTAGTTCCAAATCCATACACCCTTTTATCGCAGATCCCTGCTTCCGCATCCCACTTCTCAGTCCTAGATCTCAAGGACACATTTTTTTCTATCCCTCTAGACCCCTCCTACAAGATTTTTTTGCCTTCACTGGACGGACCCATACACCAGACATTCTGTACAACTTACTTGGACAGTTTTACCACAAGGCTTCCGAGATAGTCCCCACATTTTTGGACAAGTCCTAGCTCAAGACCTCAAACAGTTTCACCATGATCACCCCGAGTCCACTTTATTACAATACGTAGATGATCTTCTGCTCTGCAGTCCCTCGTGGGAACAGTCTCAACTTGACACTGCCTCCCTACTTAACCTTCTAGCTTCCAGAGGTTACCGGGTATCCCCCGTCAAAGCTCAAATCTCTTCCTCTTCTGTCACTTACCTTGGATTCCTTCTGTCTCAACAAAGAAAGTCCATTACCTTAGACAGAAAACGACTCCTCTCTGACCTGCCCGTTCCCAAAACCAAGACAGAAATCCTTTCCTTTCTAGGCCTGGCTGGGTATTTTAGAGCGTGGATCCCTAACTTCTCCCTGTTGGCAAGACCCCTATATGACCTCAGCAAGGGCCCCCCTGAAGAACCATTATCATCCTCACCCCGACACTCCTTCATTAAGCTCCGCCAAGCCCTTGTAGAAGCTCCAGCTCTCCATCTCCCTGATCTGTCAAAACCCTTCTCATTATACATTCATGAGAGGTCCAGTCAAGCTCTAGGAGTCCTAGGCCAATATTATGGCCCATCCTTTGCCCCAGTAGCTTATCTCTCCAAGCAATTAGACCCCACAGTTCGGGGATGGGCCCCCGGCCTACGGGCATTAGCCGCTGGACAGCTCTTGCAGAAAGAAGCTCATAAACTAACATTCGGGGCACCCCTTACCATTCTGTCCCCACATCACCTAAAAGATCTCTTAACCTACAAAAGTTTACAGACTCTCCCTCCCTCCAGACTCCTGACCTTACTGTCCTCTTTCCTCCAAAATCCAAACATTTCTTTCCTCCCCTGCCCGCCCCTGAATCTGGCCACTCTTCTTCCTCTGCCCTACTCTCCTCATACTCCCTCGCATGATTGCCTGGAAGCCCTTCACAATTTCCTTCTGTGCCACTCCACGATCTCTGAAGGAGCCCTCTCACACTCCGACCTCATCTGGTTTACTGATGGGTCCTCCTTTAAACATGAGGGCACCCACTACTCAGGATATGCAGTAGTCTCCCTCGAAGATGTCATTGAGGCACGAGCCCTACCCCCTGGTACAACCAATCAGCAGGCTGAACTCATTGCAGCCACCAGAGCTTGCACTCTGGCCTGGGACACGTCTCTCACATTGTACACTGACTCCAAGTACGTATTCCACATTCTCTTGTCCCACGCGGCAGTATGGAAAGAACGAGGCCTCCTCACCACAAAAGGGAATTCCATAAACTAATTCAGCCTTAATTACTAAACTTCTAGAGGCTTCACAACTCCCACACCGACTAGGCATAGTCCACTGCAAATCACATCAAAAAGATGACTCCCCCATTGCAAGAGGGAACAACAAAGCCGACAGAGTAGCCCGGTCAGTTGCCCTGTCAGAAAACACACCAGACAACAATCCGTCTGCCCTTGCGGTTTTAGCCTTATCACAAGACGCCCTCTGCTCTCAGGACAAAGAGTCTCTCTTCCGCCTCTTACATGACCTGTTCCATCCCAGCCCCCAATCCTTGATCCATTTTTTACAATCTTTTTTTCCTCTCTCTCCTGAAGACAAAACCCTACTTAACCAAATCACCTGCAAGTGCACCATCTGCCAACGCACTAACCCTAATACCCCCCTCAAAGCCCGACCCTTCCCGGCTCATCAAGCAAGGGGTAATGTCCCCACTGCAGATTGGCAAATAGACTTCACTAACATGTCCCCTGTACGACGTACCAGATACCTACTCGTGCTAGTAGATACATTTTCAGGATGGGTCGAAGCTTTCCCCACCACTAACAAACGAGCGTCCGTAGTTGCCTCTATCCTCCTCACCCAGATCTTTCCTAGGTTTGGGATGCCCACTTCCCTCCAATCAGATAACGGCCCTGAGTTCACTGCCCAAATTATCCAGAATCTCTCCAAGTCGCTCTCGCTCCCCTGGCATTTACATTGTCCTTATCGACCACAAGCTTCAGGAAAAGTAGAAAGAGCCAATAGGACTCTAAAAGACATCCTGACCAAACTATCTGTAGAACTACACCTTGACTGTGTTCGCTTACTTCCCTTAGCTCTACTCCGCATTCAAGCCCTCCCAAAGAAACCTTCCTTCTTGTCGCCCTTTGAGATCATGTACGGCCGCCCGATTCTACCCCCGGGGCTCCCTTCCCACAAAGGACCAATTCCTCCCAATATAGCCCTTCCACTACTCTCTCTCCTCCGCACTGAATTGTGGAAATATCAGGATTGGCTCCTTCCTGATCCATCCGCCTCCCAAAATCCTCCTGTCTTACAGCCTGGCCAACTAGTGTTTTATAAGCCACCAGAGGATCAGCCCTCTCTCACCCCAAAATGGGAAGGTCCACACCCAGTTATTCTCTGCACCCCCCTCGGCCGCCAAGCTCTCACTGCCTGATAACTCTGTCACCCCTTGGATTCATATCTCCAGGTTGAAACCAAATACCCAAGACCCACCTTCTCTGGACACCCAAGACCCATCAGTCACAATCCAGAGTCCTTCGGATACAGCCCAAGACGCTGTCTACTCTACCACGCCTCATCCCTCTGATCCCTTGAAGCTCCGCATCTCCCGTGCACCCCCTTTGCCATCCATACCCAAATCATGACTTTTTCCTCCTTTACTGCTCTCTCGCTTCTTTCCCTCATTCCTATTGTCTTCCCTGCCGCCCCACCCTCCTTTGTATGGCGATTCAAAGTCAGGTAGACTTACACACAGCATCAAACAAAAGTTACTGCCCTCATTGCCACATCAGACTGCCCTCTGAAAGGCTGCTCTGAGCCTTTGTACCTCCACTTTCCTCCCTCCACCGAAGTATTCATTTACAGCTACCTTTATTCTCCCTACCTCTGCATCCTCTATGACCAAAGACAAGCCTCTTGCAGGCGATGGCAAGACACCTACAGGGGATGCCCCTACTGGTCTTGCACCATTCACTACATGGGTGACTTCCAGTAGCCACAGTATTACTCCTCCAACCGTTTCATGAAATATCCCAACGGCTCATTCTCCTTATCAATCCAAGATCCCTCGGACTCTCGATGGGCTGCTGGAGTAACAGCCTCAGTTTACTACAAGGGGTCCTCGACCCCCCACGGTACCCTTCATATCTCTCGAGAGTATGTTCCGTCTCGCTCCCAGATCTCTCAAGTTGCATCAGATATCAGACATTCTGAGAAAGTCATTATCCAAACTCTTGATGGCACCTCTTCATCTTTTTATTCCTCCTACTCTTGGTTACAGCTCATTCAAGACACCACCATCTTTCTCAACCACACCCTCAACACCGCCAATTGTTTCTTGTGCGCATCACTACAGCGCCCACTGCTAGCCGCCGTGCCCCTCAATATTTCCAACTACTCTTTCCATGCAGAAGGACAACCCCTCCGTCCCCTGGCAGACATGCCCCTATGGGAACCAGAATACGCAGATAATCTCACCATCCACCACTGTGTAGGCCCAACTCCACCCCCCTCCAGTGCACTTCACTGCCTCTCTATCTACACCCCTATCTCCGGCTCTAAGACTTTTACACAACCGGGACACTTCTTTTGGTGTAATGGCAGTCTTTTCAACTCAGTGCCTCTCAACTCCAATACACCCTGCATTCTCGTCACCCTAATCCCACAGCTTACACTTTACAGCATGGCAGAATTCCTTGAGCTCCAACCTCCCTTGCACTCGCGCACAAAAAGGGCTGCTTTCCTTCCCATCATGGTCGGTATCTCTTTTATCACCTCAGCCATTGGGGTGGGGTTTTCGGGAGGAGCCTTGGGTCACTCTCTACGGGCAGTTAGAGATCTCGACGCCAAACTTGAGGGAGCCCTGACATCCACTGCCGATTCCCTAGCCTCTCTCCAAAGACAGATCACTTTGCTAGCTAAAGTCACCCTTCAAAACCGGCGGGCCCTAGATCTGCTTACAGCCGAGAAGGGCGGCACCTGCGTCTTCCTCCAGGAAGAGTGCTGCTATTACATCAACAAATCCGGCATTGTAGAAACTGACATCACCAAACTCACCGACCTTGCCTCCAGTCT
The DNA here is from genome assembly GCF_040802235.1 of Manis javanica. Classification (NCBI taxonomy): domain Eukaryota; kingdom Metazoa; phylum Chordata; class Mammalia; order Pholidota; family Manidae; genus Manis; species Manis javanica. The sequence goes on along the minus strand of NC_133161.1, from coordinate 56,551,216 downwards.
CCATTCTGCTTCCAATTCCAACCCATTCTCTTCAATACTAACAAACCCCCTCCTCACCTAGCTCTGGCCCATTGCAGGCCCCATAATAGTCATTCTTCTCGTCTGTCTCTTCTTACCCTGTATAATAAAGTTCATCAAATCCCAAGTCGGAAAAATCTCTAATCAAGCTTTCAACCAGCTTTTACTCAGGAACTACCAGCTTCTGGCCACAGAAGATCCCTCACACTCATGTGACCTCCTCACCACATGCTGAGATGGACCCCTCTCTCCGCTGGAAACTGTTCCTGGAAACAATGGCCACAGACGCCTGGCTCCTGACACCCATATCCTCTTGGCACCATTGGAATCAACAGGTCCTCAACCTATGGTTACAGGGAACCTTCATTGATTTCCAACCTGAAGAAGTCCACATCTACTCGTCCTTACTGTGGGGAGTCCTATCAACCCTTTCCTCCCAATCCTCAAACCCTCACTCCCTTCTCTGCCCCTGTTCAGCAAGAAGCAGCCAGAGAGAAAGCAACGTCCACAACCCCATAGAGGAGAAAGGGGGGAATGAAGGGTTCCCACCAGTAAGATGGCAAACTTCCGGCTTCTTTTCGGGGTCCTCGGTTCCCGCCGGCGCCACCTGAAGCCCAATCACCTCTCGCCCCCCTCCCAATCCCAGCACCTAGCCAACAGCCACCAGCCCCGTAGAAGTGACACCTCAATCAATTCATGCCCCTTCCTATATAACCCAGCACCTTTCCCTAATAAAGCGGAACTCTCTGGTGAATTGCTGCTATGTGTCGCTCCTTTCCTTTCAGGTAGGACTGACAGTCTGTGTTTGGTAGGACAGACTTGAGATCTGTGGTTATGATTTTAAAGACAGAGTCAGCATAGTTGCTTGATTTTCTCTATCAGTGCTCAGCTGGTAGATCAGGTTCTCAGAAGGCAGAGAACTGAGTTTATTTAGCCAGGTTTGTGATGCTGAAGATGAGTATGACTGGAGACAAGAAAATAAAAGGTACTTTCAAGAGAGTGGGGAAAGTATCAGGTCAACCAATCTACAATTCTCCCTTCTTTCCTCCTTTCTGGTCAGCTGCCTACAGGGCTTTGGGCTGCCTAAGAATTCCAGTGTTTGGGTAGAATGAGGCAAATTATGAAGAGCCTTCAATGCCCAGAATGGAAAGTAGAGTTGATCATGGAGAAAACGAGTAGGCACTCATGATATTTTGAACACAGAAATGATAAAAAAAAAATTTTTTTTTAATCTAACATGGTTCATAAGAAAGGGAAACTAGGAAAAGACCAGGAGGTTTCCTCTCCTATCTTGAGTAAGCAGGCTTTGTGGGAATTTACATACACATGACTTTACACAATAGAACAGAAACATTATCATTAAAGAGGATCTTAGTAAATAAATTGTATCCACTTTGCAAAGTCTGGTAAAGAGAAGTTAGGGAAATGTGATTCCCATATTCTAGGGACTTTTGTTATAAAGATGATGACCAACAGCAATGAATTTTCCCAGAAAGTTTCATATTCAAGTATTCTTCCATTGTCCCAAATGATATCCTGGACTTGTTAAACCACATGCCTGTCATTGTTGTCTCAGAAAAATATTATCACCATAACAACTAGACCAAACACATTGACATTAAGAGAACAAAGACAAAATGCAGATTAAAACCTTATGCAAAAGAGATCTCAGAATATGGGCAAAGGCAGTTTACTTGTTAAAAATTCCACCATTTCAGAATCATGAGGTCCTTCATGAGAAGAACAATTGACTTGATATGTTCAGACCGACAGTTGCCTCAGGACACATTTTGTTTAAAAAGTTAAGGAAAAATGTCATTGCTCAACTATCCAAGCTATTCCTGGGAGTCAGTATAATCAAGCTTAATTTGGAAAACACTGGATGGAAGTTAAAAGGGAAAATTAATCCTAATTGTGTCCATTACTTCTAATCCAATATATTATTTAGGATATAGGCAAGGATGCTGTAGCAAAGACTCCAATGTGAAAGTGGCTCAAACAAAATAGAGGTAGATTCCTCTTTGATACACCATGTGGAAGGAGACGGTTGCATTCTAAGAGCCCACTCGGTGCTCCAGGTTGAGTTCACCATGTAGCTCAGCTATGATTGAAGACAGGGGTCTCAAATGTTTTGTTCTCATGACCCCTTTACACTAAAAAATGATTGAGACCCCAAAGAGATTTCTTAATATGGGAAATACCTATCAGTATTTATTATATTCAAAATTAGAACTGAAAAAATATTAAAGTATTTGTTTAATTCCTTTTAAGACCAGGATAAACCGATTGTATGCTAACATAACTTATTTTCTAAGATACAACTACATCTTCAAAAAAGTGAAAAGAAGGGCATTATTTTACATTTTTGAAAATCTCTTTAATGTCTGGCTTAATAATAGAAGTCAGATGACAGGGATATTAATGAATGCTTCTGCATTCAATGCAGTACAGTTAAGTTATTTCAGTATGTGACAAGACTCTAGCCTCACACAAGTATATAACTGACAAAAGGAGGAGTATTTTAATAGACTTTATAGATACTTGCTAATACTGTTCTTTGAAACTATGCCAAACTTCAAGTGGTAGTCTCTTAGAAGTTAGCTGCAATATGGAATCTAAAATCATAGCAATAAACATTTCATACTCTCTTATGTTAAAATCTATTGGTGTGGTGGGGATTACACAACTGATTACATTTGCCACAATTTATCAAACAAACACGCAAAATTTCTTGTTTTACATTTCCAATGGATCTTTTTCCCATGTGTGATTTCTTAACATCATGCACTGGTCCTTTAGAAATTAATGGTCCACTGAGTTATGAAGAACTTCCAAATGTTGATACATTTTATTACATAATATCAGAAAATTTTGTTCATTGACATCACCACTGATCTCATCAGAAAAGTTTTTAAATAACGCAATGCTGCCAAGTTCATGGTGGCAGATACATATTTTACAAAAGGCAAATTTTATCATGGTAACAAATACTGACCATTTTTTCCCTTGAAGTAACAAGCTGATTTTCAAGGAAATGTGTGCCAGATGTCTGAATAAACATAGTTTGCCTTGAAACATACCCTTTCAAGTAAAAACGATGTTCTATGAGAAAAGTGAATAGTTTAATTTGTAATTCAAGTGCTTTTCCTTGAGACAACATATTTCCATATACTTGTAATACAATTTAGAAGTATTTATTCATACTTCCTAGTTTGTTACACAGAATATTAAAAAGATATATATTCAACAGTGATGATTTAAATCATTCTTTGTAATACTTCTTCAAGAACATTCTTAACTGAAAATGGTGCTTTGTTTTATTTTGTTACAAGTGCAAATCTGTGAAGAATGTGATGACTCTTGGTACAGTTGGGTGTCCCTGCTGTGATTCATGATAAAGCCCAATAGTTTTACACACCATACCATTTGTACCATCAATGCAAATGCAAAACAGTGAATGAGGCAAAAGCATCCTAGTATTATTATGAAAATAGTTGTAAGTTCCTAGACTCCCTGAAAGGGTGTCAGGTATCTCCAGGTGTGTGCAGAACACACTTTGAGAATTACCACAGTAAGGTTCTGCTCTCATCAATATGGTTGACCTTCCTCAGGGGAAAGGGGAAAAGATAATGTACAAGGCAAACAGTTTATTTTTAAGTAAGCAACCAAAAATTCAAACTCTCATATTGCACTGGCAAGAGCTTAGTTCCACAGCCTCATCTATGGAGATCATGGTAGACTGGGGAAAAGTGGTCTCTAAGCAGCAGTCATATAATATGGAGAAGGGGAGAATAGGTCTGAGTATATAACTTTTACCACACTAGCCCAATTTAATGAATGAATAGGTCAAGTGAAAGGATAGTCACACTGGAGGGCCTGCAGTCATTGAGGACATCAGTACTTCTGCTCTACGGCCAGTAACAGAGTATAACACTGGTCAGAGGGAACCTGGAGATGATTAGGAGCTGAGGATTGGGTCCAACCACAACTCCAGGCTATGGCCAAGGGGATGGAGCACCCCCAAAAATATCCTCAAAAGGAGTCACAAGCATTATAGCCAAGAGGGGATCAAAGGAGCAACACATAACAGCACCAGCAGAGAGAGCAGTGGGACCCCCAAGGAAAAAAAACAGGCAGAACATCTGTGGGCTTTGGAGAGTATATCATGCCGCAGCCAGCGACCCCTGCAACTAGAAGAGCCTTGGGTCTCAGCAAATCACTAACTCGCTGGGCCAGCAATCAGCAGCTCTTTGACTCTTACTGTGAGCTTACTCTGTCCCCAGGCTAGAGAGCTGGGGCAAGTCTGGGTGGTTTTATGATGTTTTAATAGCTATGTTTGGTCAAAACAGTGTATCACAGAGAAGGGACATAGTGGATCTCTGGCAACTTGCTGCACTGATGAACAGTGACTGCATTGGGGTATGGGTGGGGACTTGATAATATGGGTAAATGTAGTAACCACATTGTTTTTTCATGTGAAACCTTCATAAGAGTATATATCATACCTTAATACAAAGTTTAAAAGAAAAACCTATTCCTATTTGAGAGTGGAATCCAAATATTTTATTGTATTCCCTTCTCAATGATAACAACGGAAGGGAAGAGGCAATTCTGCAGAAAATATGCTGCTTTACAGAAAATTAACGTGAACTTAGTGCACAAAGTAAAGAAAATAGAGGTCAAGGTAGCTCTAGTCATGGGGAGCAAAGCCTAATCACAGCAAGGGCATTGGAAGCACTAAACTGACCTTGCAAATCTAGATAGATGGGAAATATGGACCAAAGAGCTTTAAACTGCTGTGCCATCTCTTATCTGCCTGCAAATGTACAGAGACAAAAGGAAAGGGCTGGAAGGCATTCGTTTTGAGATCAGATGCAGGTCAGCCAAGAGGTCACAGGTCCTTGGGCTTCATTCCATCAGCAGCAGTCTATTGTTACCTGGGAAAAGGGGTTTATGACCAAATGATGGTCCAGCAATCATTTCATTCAGTTTTCCCCATTATCTCCCTCGATGTTTCTATTTTTTCCCCTTACTGGCACTCTCTGCCCTCCAAGGGAAAGAAGTTTTTTAACATATTATTTTGATCTATTTGTTGAGGTTACATGACATACAGACAATAAAATAATAGAAATGAAAGACACATCAGAACCAAGGAAATGAAAAGGAAAATAAAAGCCAACAGCAAGAGTTTCTGCATTCCCTGCGACAGGACATGATTTTTGAGTCTAAGATTTTTGGCAGGCTATACCAAAAAACAAACATGATTGTTTACATGGTTCTCATTGTAAGAAAGGAGGAAGTAAAATTTTTGTTGGCTCTAAATTCTCAAATTTCTCATACGAGTCCTTTAATGGGAGTCATTGAGTTACATAATGGACATTCTCAATACCTGTTCTTTGGTTAATGAAAATCAATGTTCATTTAACCCTAAGCCTATGAGTTAAGTTACTGATCTGTGTGTAGATTTTCCAAGAACCTACAAGATCGTAACAAATGCCACAAAGAAAGAAATAATTAAAGCTTTCAGATTATTCCAGCTGACCTGAATTAAGTCTGACCTGGCAATGCTGGGTAACCCATGCAACCTTGGCATCTGGGTGGGAAATGTTGCCTCCAAATGAATCAAAAAGTCCAGCTAGGTCATGAAGGCTCTGGGCACCACCGCCAGCCTCTGGAACAAGTACTTGATTTGACGTTATAGGCCTTAACATAGTCACTTAACCTCTTAGCACTGCAACGACCTTATTTTGAAAGGAACAATAAGATAGCTGCCTTCATTGTGCCACTCACTATTTAACATAGATTATCCCAGCTGGATTCTAAATTCCATGAAGGCAAGGAGAGCATTTCCTTTGTGCATTATTGTATTCATATCCTCTAACACAGGCCTGACATGGAATAAATGTTCAATAAAAAATTTTTCAACTACCTAAATGTTCATTGTCATTACAACTCTGCAAGCAAGCAGTTTTGCCCTCAATGGCAAGCAGCCCTGTGGACACGCTGTGAACTTGAGGTGGGGAAAGAGGAAGGATACGAAGGGGTCTTACCCCTCTCCCCGTGCCATGAGCCTCCTCGTTCTCCCGCTGGCCCCTCTCCTTCTGGCCACCAGATACCTGTATGCAGCCTGAAGTAAGAAATGGGGGGTCTGCAGAGGCCTCTGCTATTCTCCCAAGGCACAAGTCATTGGATCCAATACTGGACAGAGAGGAAAAAGAAATAAAGACTAATGGAGACTATTCCTATTTTACAGCTAGAACAACTGAGGCTCAGAAAGTTTAAGTGACTTTCAGAAATCACTGAGCAGCCTGGATAGCCCCAGAGCCTGAAAGAGTTTCCATAAGCCGGCAGTGATGGAAACAGGCCAGAGCAGTTTCAAGGCTCCCCCCAGCTCTGATGCACAATGACTGCCTACAACTGATGGGTCACCAATTCCCCTTGCACAGGGAGCCTGTTGTTGAAAGAGCTCTTGCTTCATGAAATTCCACAACAATGTCCATCATGTCAAGCCCCAGAGGTGTGGCTCCAGCAGCTCTGGGCATCAGCCAAGGTAGGAAGCTCGAGTAGTGAGAAAGGGTAGTAATCAAAATGTGTCTCCCTGGAGAGACCCTCTGGCTTACATCCCCCACTTCCTGCTACCATCTTGAGGGACTTAAATGCTTCATCCTCATTCCTCCCCCAGAAACTTAGCAAAGATGAACATCACCCTGAAGAGAATCACAAAGGTTCTAGAATCTGTAAACATCTGTTGATAGAGCAGTAGTTAGATATGTAGAGCATAACAATATGAGATAATTTGTGGTCATTCAAAACACAACATTCAATTTAGCTTTATCGGCTTCTTTGCTGGTGCTCTCAATCTTATAATTCCTTCAACCACGTGTCATTTATGAGGGATGAAATCCCTCAGTTACTTCTTAAAAATATTTTTCTTTTTTGTTGAGGACTATTGTAAAGGATACAACAAATCTCACAGCGCACTTCTAGGGACCATCCACGCTGACTACTTTACTCCTACCAAGCCAGAGTTGCCAACTTTCCTCTCATCAAATGCAGGTGATTCACCATTTCACCCTCCCCTCTAGACTGCTTACCCCTTACCTGTGGACTGGGATCTAGGAAATCAGGACCTCAGATATAAAGTAAAGCCAATACCAAGGTCACTTATTTCTCTTAAGACCCTCTTGGGGCAAGAAGCTTTGTTTATTGTCTTCACTGGATTTCTAAACCAGGGAAAATAAATTGATTCACAATAAATCCAAATCCCCAATGCCCTGTACCCAGCCACCCCCCATCCATAATGTCTTTCTTGTAAGTTGTCTCACTTTTTCATGCCATAAATTTCTCCTTACTCATACCTCAAAACCCTAGTTTCATTTCATAGAAGAAATGTGTCTTTAAAACTCAAAATCAGTGTAATTGTGTTTTACCTGTACAGTTAGATATGAATCAGCAGGAACTTTGTGCTTTGCCCTCAATGGCAAGCAGCCCTGTGGACACGCTGTGAAGTTGAGGTGGGGAAAGAGGAAGGATATGAAGGGGTCTTACCCCTCTCCCCATGCCATGAGCCTCCTCGTTCTCCTGCTGGCCCCTCTCCAGATACCACCAGAAGCCACCAGATACCTGTATGCAGCCTGAAGTAAGAAATGGGGGGCCTGCAGAGGCCTCTGCTGTTCTCCCAAGGCACAAGTCATTGGATCCAATACTGGACAGAGAGGAAAAAGAAGTAAAGACTAATGGAGAGAAGCAGAGTAAAGAGTGCAGTAAACATAGTGTAATTCCAGGGCAAAAATCCCAGGGCAAAATACCTCTAAAACCAAAATCAGTCAAAGGTGAAGGGCCCCCACCCATAAGATGGTGAACTCACCCCTCGCCCCCCCTAATCCCAGCACCTAGCCAATAGCCACCAGCCCCATAGAAGTGACACCTCAATCAGCTCATGCCCCTTCCTATATAACCCAGCACCTTTCCCTAATAAAGCGGAATTCTCCGGTGAATTGTTGCTGTGTGTCGCTCCTTTCCTTTCATTGGTGCCGAAACCCGGGAGACGGGACACCCCAACTGGGCCCCGTCTTCCCCCCGACATCAGCAGCAGCTTGCCCTCGTCCTCTTTTTCTGGTGCTGGCTCCTCACACTCACCACTCCTCCTTGGCCTTTGGGTAAGCTTTCCCCCGGAGCTGGCCACTCTTCCCCGAGCTATCACAGCGCCATTGACCATGATTGTCTGGCAAGGCCCTGACGCTCAGGGATGAGGAGGGAACTCTCCCCGCCTCAGGCCTTCACGGCTGCGGCGGACCCTCAGGCCCCTCCTCCGACAGTCATAAATGCACTCACCCCTCCTTCCATTAGTGGCAAAACTTTTTAAGCAAAATTACCCCGGGGTGGGCCACTCTCCCCTGAGCTATCACAGCACCATTGACTGTGATCGTCTGGCAAGGCCCTGACGCTCGGGGACGAGGAGGGAACTCTCCCCGCCTCAGGCCTTCACAGCTGCAGGGGACCCTCAGGCCCCTCCTCCAACAACCATAAACAAGGTGACTCCTTTGCGGATGAGAACGCCTCCTCCTTCCGTTCCTTCCGCCGAAAATTCCTAGTACTAGGTTCCTTGTGACTCCGGCACTCTGTCTTCTTAGAGAAGTCTGGGTGACAACCCACACTTCCTAAGAAATTCCGACTCGTATACAAGTTTCCGCAGACCACCAAGGATCATCGGGGATGCCCTTTGTCTCCTTGTAGTCTGCTCCCAGTCCGAGGATCTCCACTTCTCTTCCCCTGTTTGTCTCCTTCTCTGTCCTTCAGCCATGGGAGCCTCCTCATCCCTCCCTAAAGATTCACCTCTTGAATGCCTGCTCAAGCATCTAACTACCCTCTCCCTGACACCTGATATAAAACCAAAACTTCTCCGTAAATACTGCTCCCAAGATTGGCTGACATACCCCCTAGACAATAACAACCAATGGCCCGCAGGGGGAACTCTTGATCCTAACATCACTCGTGATCTCTTTAACTACTGCCAGCACCTGAAAAAATAGAAGGAGATTCCCTATATCGAAGCTTTCCGCCTCCTCCTCCTGTCTCCCTCGCCGCCGCCACCTCCTCCCCCCGTTCCGCCTCCCCCTAAGTTCTCCTAGCCTGCAAGCCGTCTCTCCTGCAGAAGCCTCCCGCCCACCCCCTTCCCTCTCCTCTCCTACAACAGCCCCTCCCCCTTTCCTCCACCACCACCGCCGCCGTCACCGCTGCCTACACCCCCTGCAGAAGCCTCCCGTTCACTCCCTTCCCCTTCTTCTCCTACAACAGCCCTTCTCCCTTCCTCCCCCACCATCTCCTCCCCCATCTCACCTCCTCCACCTTAGTGCCCCTCACCTGCCCCTCCCCCACTGATTGAGCCTGAGCCTTTCAGCCCCCCTTTAACTAGATCCTGGGGGCCTCATCCTTCTTTGCCCTCATCACCTGTTTCTCCCCCACAGACTGAGCCAGAACCCTTCAGTCCCCCTCAGACTCGGTCCCAAGGGCCTCCCAAAATTATCGCCCCCCCCCCCACCGGGAGGTAGCAGGATCCAAAGGCATCGTGCACATTTACATCCCTTTCTCCTTAGGAGATTTAGCCCAACTTGAGAAACGCCTATGTTCCTTTTCCACTGATCCCACAGCATACATCAGGGAGTTTCAATTGACCCTCCAGTCATACAGCCTCATACATCATGACATTTTCATGCTCCTGGCCAATACCCTCCTTCCTGAAGAGCATAGATGAGTTTGGGACTTCGCCCAAACACACGCTACCGAAACCCACAGGACTGACCCCACCTACCGCTGTCCCCGAACACGATCCACACTGGGATTATAACACCACTGTGGGTCTCCGCTCTCGAGATATTTTCGCCTCCTGCCTAATAGCAGGTCTGAAAAAGGCAGCTCGTAAAGTAGTCAATTTTCAAAATCTCCAAGACATAATTCAAACAAGGGAGGAAACTCCCTCCAAGTTCTTAGACTCACTCAAGCCCTATTACAGTATACCAGCCTGGACCCAGAAATGCCTGATGGAAGCCACGTCCTTATGACATACTTCCTAGCTCAAAGCTACCCCAACATTAAAGCTAAACTCAAAAAGTTAGAAGAGGGCCCCACTACTCCACAGACTGAGATCCTAACAGTGGCCTTTAAAGTCTTACATAACCAGGAGGAGGAAAAAGAATGCTGTAAACAAAAGGCTGATCAGGCCAATTTCCAAATGTTGGCCCAGCTGATAAAACCACAACCTGGGCACCCTTCTACAAACAAGCCCCCCCGAGGAGCTTGTTTCAAGTGTGGACAAGAATGACACTGGTCAAGGGCATGCCCCTCCCCCAGATCTCCTACCACCCCACGCCCCAGATGCCACAAAAAGGGCCACTGCGGGTCTGATAGCCCAGCCACCCGAAGGGGAGGCTGGATGAACAACCCTCATCCTAAGCCCGCCGTAGTGGGGCTGGCAGAAGAAGATTGACGGTGCCCTGGGGCTTCTCGCCTGACCATTTCCATCACCAAACAGGAGCCCAGGGTTACTTTAATAGTAGACGGTCGCCCCATCTCCTTCCTCCTAGATACAGGAGCCACCTTCTCAGTCTTGCGGGAATACGGGGGCCCTACCATGCTTGCCATTACTCCTATAGTCGGGGTAGGAGGTAAACAAATTTTCCCATTAAAAAACCCCCCTTTTATGCAAAATCCAAGACAATCCCATACCTTTCTCCCACTCCTTCCTGGTTATGCCCCAGAGTCCCATCCCTTTACTAGGACGGGACATCCTTTCCCTCCCTCCATGTTTCCATAACTATATCCACTCCCACAGCCCCCAGTACTCCCTTTCTGATGGCCCTCATAGCCGACGACCCCCCCTCTACCCAATCTCTGGTTCCGCCCTCATACACCCTGTAAATCCCAAAGTTTGGGACATTACAAGCCCCTCCACGGCTCTATGTCCTCCTGCCTCTATCAAATTACATGACCCCTCTCAGTATATCTGTCAGGCCCAATACCCCCTAACCACTTCAGCCCTCATAGGCCTCCAACCCATCATTCAAGATCTCTTAAACAAAAATTACCTCAGACTCACTCACTCCCCATTTAATACCCCCATATTAGCTGTTAAAAAAAACCAATGGATCTTTCCGCCTTGTCCAAGACCTTCGCCTCATCAACATGGCCGTTGTCCCTATCCATCCCTTAGTTCCAAATCCATACAGCCTTTTATCACAGATCCCTGCCTCAGCATCCCACTTCTCAGCCCTAGATCTCAAGGACACATTTTTTCTATCCCTCTGGACCCCTCCTCCCAAGATTTTTTTGCCTTCACCTGGACAGACCCATACACAAGACATTATGAACAACTCACTTGGACAGTTTTGCCACAAGGCTTCCGAGATAGTCCCCATATTTTTGGACAGGTCCTAGCTCAGGACCTCAAACAGTTTAATCATGATCACTCCAAGTCCACCTTATTACAATACGTGGACGATCTTCTACTCTGCAGTCCCTCGTGGGAACAGTCTCAACTTGACACTCCCTCCCTACTTAACCTTCTAGCTTCCAGAAGTTACCGGGTATCCCCCATCAAAGCTCAAATCTCTTCCCCTTCTGTCACTTACCTCAGATTCCTACTATCTCAACAAAGAAAGTCCATTACCTTAGACAGAAAACGGCTCCTCTCTGACCTGCCCGTTCCCAAAACCAAGACAGAAATCCTTTCCTTTCTAGGCCTGGCTGGGTATTTTAGAGCATGGATCCCTAACCTCTCCCTGTTAGCAAGACCCCTATACGACCTCAGCAAGGGCCCCCGTGAAGAACCATTATCCTCCTCACTCAGACACTCCTTCATTAAGCTCCGTCGAGCCCTTGTGGAAGCGCCAGCTCTCCATCTTCCTGATTTGTCAAAGCCCTTCTCATTATACATTCATGAGAGGTCCAGTAAAGCTCTAGGAGTCCTAGGCCAATATTATGGCCCATCCTTTGTCCCAGTAGCTTATCTCTCCAAGCAATTAGACCCCACAGTTCAGGGATGGGCCCCCTGCCTATGGGCATTAGCCGCTGGACAGCTCTTGCAGAAGGAAGCTCATAAACTAACATTCAGGGCGCCCCTTACCATTCTGTCCCCACATCACCTAAAAGATCTCTTAATCTACAAAAGTTTACAGACTCTCCCTCCCTCCAGACTCCTGACCTTACTGTCCTCTTTCCTCCAAAATCCCGTTCACCCCTTTTGCCATCCATACCCGAATCATGACTTTTTCCTCCTTTACTGCTCACTCGCTTTTTTTCCTCATTCCTATTGTCTTCCCTGCCACCCCAGCCTCCTTTGTATGGTGATTCAAAGTCAGGCAGACTTACACACAGCATCAAACAAAAGTTACTGCCCTCATTGCCACATCAGACTGCCCTTCTGAAAAGCTGCTCTGAGCCTTTATGCCTCCACTTTCCTCCCTCCATCGAAGTGTTCACCAGCAGCTACCCTTATTCTCCCTACCTCTGCTTCCTCTATGACCAAAAACAAGCCTATTGCAGGCAATGGCCAGACACCTATGGGAGATGTCCCTACTGGTCTTGTGCCATTCACTACATGGGTAACTCCCGGTACCCACAGTATTACTCCTCCAATCGTTTCACGAAATATCCCAACGGCTCATTCTCCTTATCAATCCCAGATCCCTGGGAGGCTCGATGAGCTGCCAGAGTCACAGCCTCAGTTTACTACAGGGGGTCCTCGACCCCCCACGGTACCCTTCATATCTCTCGAAAGTATGTTCCCTCTCATTCCCAGATCTCTAAAGTTGCATCAGATATCTGACATTCCGAAAAAGTCATTATCCAAACTCTTGACAGCGCCTCTTCATCTTCTTATCCTCGCCCCTCTTCCAATTTCTCCTACTCTTCATTACAGCTCATTCAGGACACCACCATCTTTCTCAACCACACCCTTAACACCGCCAATTGTTTCTTGTGCGCATCACTACAGCGCCCACTGCTGGCCGCCGTGCCCCTTAATATTTCCAACTACTCCTTCCATGCAGAAAGACAACCCCTCTGCCTCCTGGCAGACATACCCCTATGGGAACCAGAATATGCAGATAATCTCACCATCCACCACTGTGTAGGCCCAACTCCACCCCCCTTCAGCGCACTTCACTGCCTCCCAACTCCAGCACACCCTGAATTCTTGTCACCCTAATCCCACAGCTTACACTTTACAGCATGGCGGAATTCCTTGAGCTCCAACCTCCCTTGCCCTCATGCACAAAAAGGGCTGCTTTCCTTTGCATCATGGTCGGCACCTCAGCCATTGATGCAGGATTTTCTGGGGGAGCCTTGGGTCACTCTCTATGGGCAATTAGAGATCTCAACGCCAAACTTGAGGGAGCCCTGACATCAGCTTCTGGCCACAGAAGATCCCTCATCCTCATGTAACCTCCTCACCACACTGCCTATTCCCTAGCCTCTCTCCAAAGACAGGTCACTTCGCTAGCTAAGGTCACCTTTCAAAACTGGCGGGCCTTAGATCTGCTTACAGCCGAGAAGGGCGGCACCTGCGTCTTCCTCCGGGAAGAGCGCTGCTATTACATCAACGAATCCAGCACTGTAGAAACTGACATTACCAAACTCACTGACCTTGCCTCCAGTCTCCACTATGCTTCCAATTCCAACCCATTCTCTTCAATACTAACAAACCCCTTCTTCACCTGGCTCTGGCCCATTGCAGGCCCCATAATAATCATTCTTCTCGCCTGTCTCTTCTTACCCTGTATAATAAAGTTCATCAAATTCCAAGTTGGAAAAATCTCTAATCAAACTTTCAACCAGCTTTTACTCAGGAACTATCAGCTTCTGGCCACAGAAGATCCCTCATCCTCATGTAACCTCCTCACCACATGCTGAGATGGACCCCTCTCTCCGCTGGAAAGTGTTCCTGGAAACAATGGCCGCAGACGCCTGGCTTCTGGCACCCGTATCCTCTTGGCACCATTAGAATCAACAAGTCCTCGACCTATGGTTACAGGGAACCTTCATTGATTTCCAACCTGTGGAAAGAAGTCCACATCTACTCGTCCTTACTGTAGAGAGTCCTATCAACCCTTTCCTCCCAATCCTCAAGCCCTCACTTCCTTCTCCGCCCCCGTTCAGCAGGAAGCAGTCAGAGAGAGAGCAATGTCCACAACCCCATAAAGGAGAAAGGGGGGAATGAAGGGCCCCCACCCATAAGATAGTGAACTCAACCCTCGCCTCCCCTAATCCCAACTCCTAGCCAACAGCCACGAGCCCTGTAGAAGTGACACCTCAATCAGCTCATGCCCCTTCCTATATAACCCAGCACCTTTCCCTAATAAGTGGAATTCTCCGGTGAATTGCTGCTGTGTGTCGCTCCTTTCCTTTCAAAAGGGAGAAGTAAAGTTAAGAAATCCATTTATTTCTTACAAGCAGTAGTCAGGTCTCCCTCTCTCTTGACCAGGATAGAGCAGAAGAGAGCTCCACCCAACCTCTCCAGTCCAGATAAACCCTCACATGCCCTTGTAATTACCTACTGATATGTAGATGGACTAATTCTCTCCACCCCTTGGAAACACCTATTGATATGCAGATGAACTAAAGTCAGGCAAGAGATTCTGGAAATACTGCAATTTTACTGACATATAGAGGCAAAGGCAGCAGAGGGATGGGAAAGAGACACAAAAACGCAGTAGAAAACATCAGACCACACCAGCATCAAGACCAATCTGTTTAGTAGTAATAACAATGACATTTACTGAAACTTTACTACATGCTAGTACTGTGCTAAATGCATTACATGTGTTATCATTCACTTAGTCATTCACAAATATTTGAGAACCTTAATTCTTACTCTCCTGAAGCTGACACCCTAGTCAGACAATAAGATAAAGTAGTAAAAATCCATAGATAGAAAATGGTTAAATGCTACAGATAAAAATGGAGCAGGGAAGAGGGATAGTGCTTGTCGAGGTAGAATAAAAGGCAAGTTGCTTCAATTCAGTGTCCATAAAATAACTTTTGAGAAAGACTTCAAAGATAGCAGCATTGGCTTTACTTATTCTGGGGCATTTCTGTAATATTTTGAGATCCCAAAAATATTTTTTGAGCTCATTATGTCTTTTTTTGTTTGCTGAAGGTTTTTTTCTTATTGCATTTTATCTATCATTTCTACGTATGTGAGGCAAAAGGAACTATCAAAGTGTGACCTCTCTACATCATTTTGACTAGTGTAGTCATTTCTTTGTACCAACCATAAACAGACTTATCCATGAGCAAAAAGGTTTACCCAAGAAGAACAAACCTATTTTAGGCTTGGAAAGCTTGTCCTGAGGACATAGGACCAGTGGGTGGTAGTATTATGCATTTCATCCCCTGATTTATACATTTCATTGTAGGCAGCTTCAGAGTCTGACAGGAAAAGCAGAAGACAGTTCATGAGAGAGTTACTTCGTTGTATCATTAAAAGATCTATCTTACACTTGGAATCCTACTTAAATGTTAGGAAGGCTTGGCATAACATTGGAGACTGGTATCACATTTGTATAGTTCTTTCCCTTTTGCAAAAAAGCACAGACATTACAGTGCATGCTCTCCACAGTACCGGTTTGTAGTAGGAAGTCAGTGAGGACAGACTGGGAAAAGAGTGAAAAGGGATGGACTCATGCTTGCGTTGATTTTATTACCGATCTATTACTTACTTAATTATTCAGGAGGCTGAAGAGAGCAAGTTGAACAGACAAGGCTCAAGCCCCTTGAACACACTAGGAAAATGTGGTAGGCCAACAACAAAAATGAGAGCCTGAAACAAACAGAATGAATATCAATTTAAATATATATAAATATCAGTATTACATTATATGTTTATATATATGTGTGTGAATATATATACATATACATGCATACATATATATATACACACATACACACACACACACACACATTCCTATACACAAATATGTCTTAAAATGAAATCTTTCACTTACAAGTACATTTGAATGGGTAAGTTAAAGAGCTGTAGAAACAGTAACAAGTCAGCAAGAGGGTGCTGCCAGAGGAAATGTTGTGTTGTCTGCCTTTGGTTAACAACATCAGAAGCAAGTGCATGCAGCTGTGCTATTTGGTTAAGGGTCAGGAGAGAAGCTAGCTCAGGCCAGCTCAGGAGAGCGGACCCGCACATCTCTTTCCAGCCCCAGTGTTTAGTGGCATCAGAGTGGCAGCTGCACACAGGCCTGAGGGGAGACCACCAAAAGCTTCCAATCAGGGCCAGGTTTTGTTTTTTTTTCTCACTGAGAGCCTGTTGTTAGGCCTTTGCCAGCACATTACCAGGGGAGTGACAAACTGTTCTAGATAAATTAGTTGATCTGTGTTCCACTCCAAGGCAAGAATAAGAGAAAGTATTTCCATAGTGCATGGAAACATGCAAAAAGTGAAATAAATATGCTAATGATACAGCTGCCCTAGGAAACTAAGTACCAAATTCAGTTAAGGCAGTAGTATTCCATTCACATATAGGAGATACCAAAAATCTGTTAAACCAAGATCATTTTGACATCATTAAGCTGAACAAGGAGCAATAGAGCTCGCTGATCCGCTTAGGAGTAGGACGACTAAGCAGTTTTCTCCAACCATTCTAGACGCCTCCCAAAACAAATGGTTGGCTTACTCCAAGACTTACATCATGAAGTCAGGGTCAAGTTTCCATTTTAAACTTATTTTTAAATTCTCTTTAATTCCTTAAGGTAGGAGAAATAAAAAAAAATAGTATGTATATATGAAATGAGGTTCATCCCACAGCTTGGCCATATACATATCACTGTCTCAATCACCAATAAAAACCACAAACATTCCCTAATTATCTTAATTAGGGATTTCTAATCAAAGATCAAAGCTTTCATCAAAATTGAAAGACTTAAACTGAACAGGGTGGAGCAACAGTTCAAAGAACCACAAGAAAACAAATGTCTGTCATAAAGTCTCCATGTTCTTAGCTCAGAAATTTGCAAGCTGACAGAACTCATGTAAATCCTGAGGATGTATTAAATCTGACATCAGTCACTAGTGAAATTGCAAACTTTCTAATATATAACTTAGAGCAAGAGAAGACATTTTGTTTATTTGCCCTCATTTTTGCCAAACCCAAAAGTCATTGGCTGTGTTTTTTCAGGCTCCTTCTACAAAATCTGTCTTGTGAATTCCTTTTATAGGAACAGCAATAGATACCAAGTAGAGAAAGAATAGCTCTTTACTAAAATGAGGATTGCATTTGTAATACCTGCATTGCTTTCTTCAGGTATAGATTTCTTTGAGTTGTTAAATAATCAAAATTCATTATTATAATATAGCACAATGGTTAGAAATAAATTCTTTGGAAAGAGCCAAATTTGGATTTTTTCTTACTTGCTAGTATTATGACTTTGTACAAGCTACTTCACAGATTTTTTCCTTTGTATAAATGAGGATAATAATGCCTAACCTTCATAGCTACAGTAAAGAGTAGATGAGAGATTGTATGGTAAGTGATTAACACAGGGCTTAGCTAAAATAAACCTCCCTAAATATTAGTTATTACAGCTCTCTTCCAGTCACTAGACTGACTGACAGAGGTTCATGCCCAGGGAATGCTGAGCTCTCACATCTACCACACTCCCTCTGGTGTCCTTGCACACATCTACTACTAACTGTTGTGTTATGTTTTCAAAACTACAAATTCCAACACATTATTTTAATTATGCACCATTAATTAAATTTTATGTAAACCCATGAAGCATGAGTGGAAAAAGTTGTATGCCATTTCTACCAAAATTAAAATGATAGCTTTTGAAAGATTCATAAACACAGGCTGCTAGAAAAAATACTTCTAATATATGAGGTATAGGTCAATTGACTAGAAATAGTGGGGAATTTTTTTTTAGTACTTTAAAGACATATCTAGAAGGTTGCTTCAAAAGTATCATCAAAATGTCCCTCCACTTAAAAGTGAATAACTAGAAATAGTAGAATATACATTTTGTGTGTGTGTGTGTGTGTGTGTGCATGTTGAATAACGAATAAGGTGGAAGGATTTGTTCATTGCTTGGTGGAGGGGGAGAGTGAGCAAAGGATAACTCTCTTCCATATTCTAATGCTATGTCTGTAGGCAAGTGACAGAGACTAAAATTGGGATATAGAAATAAACGTAAAGGTATGTATTTGAATCAGAATCTTTTAGGGCCCTTTCTAACTCAATGATTCTTGGTATCATGGATTTTTCATATGAAGTAATGATGCATGCAAAAATAGAAAAAGAGAGAGAGAGAGAGAAAGAGAGAGAGAGAGAGAGAGAGAAGCTTGGTGTCCTGTGCAGATGGAACACAGATCAGGGAGGGCATGGATACTCACAGAGGCTCTTTGATTTGTTGATGTGAATGTAACAAACACCCAAAGACACCAGCTCCTTGGGCAGGAATGAATGGGACAAAGCCAGATCCCTGAACTAAGCCTCGGCCACAAGGCCCAGGCCACCTCACTTGTCTTGTTACTTCCATACCATTATGGTGAATTTAAGCAGTTCATAGAGATCTACAACTTTGATTCTGATCTAATTTACTTAAATGTAGGTAGATACAGCTGGTATTCAGCAAAGACATTTTTTATATCTTGGTGTGAGTCAACAAATCCCAGATGCAGTAGCAAAGCTGGGCAGATTTCTTCCTTGTGCAGTCAATAAATTAAAAATTTGCAAAAATCACTCTAAAGAAGAGATCACTTTTTTCTGCCTTTGGCTCACTGTAATCAACAGAAAGGAGAGATGCTTTTTCAAACGTTAGATTATTGCCATTTGGTAGAGATTATCATCTCAGCCCATTAACCAGAGCCTTCAGGCACTGGGGAACCTGCCAATGAAATAAGATGAGATGCATTAAGATTAATTTGTTAATTTTTAATGGGGCTTCAAAATGCCCTAGTAGATTACTTAATCATTTTAAGAATGCACTGCTGCCTCTTCACTGTTCCTATCTTCTGTACATGAAAAGCCAACTCATTTTTAATCATTTCCATTCCTCCTTTTATCCCCTTGAAGGCTACGATAATTCTTTGCTATAACCATCACTAACCAAACCAGCCCATAAAATTGAAGATCAAATATAATGGAAGAGCATTAAATAGCATGGCAGGATTTTCAAAGCAACCCGATTCTTTGACTCTATTTACAAAAATTACATATATATATTTCACAGTTTTAACAGAGGGACTTAACATATCATGGTTCTTCTTTGGAAGTGATGTTTTAAGTTGTGCAGGATATTGCGCACTACTGCCCTTCTATTGAGTTAAGTTATATACAAATTTCAGTTTAATTGAGCAAATTTTAGGGTGACCCTTAACAAAATGAGGGGGCAAGGATTTGTAAGTGGACCACTGACAAAGCGATCTGAATCCAAGATGACACTGGGCCCTGGTGCTCTGTTCACTGGGTAGCCTATGATTTTGGCCAGTGCCAGGTCCATAAGTACTTGATAAATATATTTCTTTAATTGATGTTTTAAAGGAGATTTATTCTTTTTCCCCAACAGTTGGGAAGCAGTTCAGAAAGTATAATGGAGATATAAACAGCAAAGTTTGAAGGCAGTACAGTAAGTATGACTACATAGATAACTACTAGACATGAACCAGGGCTTTCCTAGAATCAAGGACAAGGATTGCATGTCTGATCTGAGTAGACAGAAACCACAGAATGAGAGTCAGCTCTGTTCCAGTTCACAGTCGCACCAGCTGTCCTAGCAGAGCAATATGCATTCCTACTAGAGATCTGTAACTTAAAGGTGACATGTAGTATTTTCATTGGCTATTTATTAAACATTAAATATTTGGAGAGAAGGAGCTCTGTTTTTTGTAACTCAAAGAAAAAAAAAAGAATGATAATATTGTAATGAGAATAAATCTCAATGGGAGAAACATATTACTATGTTGGTCTGTATTTTAACTTTAATTGTTTTGTTACATAGTATAACAAAAGCAGAAAAGAACAGATCATAAGGAAGACAATAATAGAAATAAATATGAACTGAAACTTTGTGAAATAATATAATCTGTCTCTATAAAATTTATTTCCTCTCAAAAAAAAAACACTTAAACCAGATCCACTATTTTCATGATAGTGAATTAAAGATTGAGAAAATTATTTTCACCCAAAAAAAACACTTTATGGAACCATGTGGGGCACATAACAGTAGAGTTCAAAATCCTACCTACTAGGATGTGAGCTCACGGTGCAGGGATCTGCACCTGTCTGTTCACCCATTTCCTTAGCCCCTAGAGTAATAGAACAAGCACTGAAATTAAATCAGTAGAAGTGGATTCAAATCCCAGCTCCATCTCTCACCAAGTGTACAATGAATGTTTCTCTGAGCCTCAGCTTACTCCTCTACAAAAAAGAAAATAATCTCTCCTTCACAGGATGGTGGGATAATTCTGGCCCAGGAATCTGCATTTCACACAAATAGGTGAAATGACTGAGTCAGGCTGTCTACACAGATAATATTCTGAGAAACAGTGCCTATTCCCAGACTTCTTATTGTCCAAATGAGGAAACTGAGCCTTAAGTGAGATCAGATGATTTACAAACATACCTTCAGTACTTTGAAGAAGCCTTGGGAGTAGGCAGTCCCTTGGAGACCACGCTTCACACTACAGTCCTGTCTTCAGAGCACTGACATACAACTTCACTTACTAACCCATACATATAATAATTTTTTTTTGAGAGGGCATCTCTCATATTTATTGATCAAATGGTTGTTAACAACAATAAAATTCTGTATAGGGGGGTCAATGCTCAATGTACAATCATTAATCCATCTCAAGCCTAATTCTCGTCAGTCTCCAATCTTCTGAAGCATAACGAACAAGTTCTTACATGGTGAACGAATTCTTACATAGTGAATAAATTCTTAAATGGTGAACAGTACAAGGGCATTCATCACAGAAACTTTCGGTTTTGATGACGCATTATGAACTATAAACAATCAGGTCAAATATGAATATTCGTTTGATTTTTATACTTGATTTATATGTTGATCCCACATTTCTCCCTTTATTATTATTATTATTTTTATTTTTAATAAAATGCTGAAGTGGTAGGTAGATGCAAGATAAAGGTAGAAAACATAGTTTAGTGCTGTAAGAGAGCAAATGTAGATGATCAGGTCTGTGCCTATGGACTAAGTATTAATCCAAGCTAGACAAGGGCAGCAAAACATCCACGGATGTAGAAGATTTCTCTCAAAACAGGGGGGCTGAGGTTCTAAGCCTCACCTCTGTTGATCCCCAATTTCTCACCTGATGGCCCCCTTGCGACTGTGCCTGTCTTAGGTTGTTCCTCCCTTGAGGAATCTTACCCGTCTCTGGCTAACCAGTCATCTTCTGGGGCCATACAGGGAAATGTAAAGTTGGTAAGTGAGAGAGAAGCCATATTGTTTGAAAAGGTTAGCTTTTTGCTTCTTTGCAGATTTATGCCCTGTGGCTTCTATGCCCAGCACTTGTCTCGAGGTATCTTTACCACCTGGAGGAATTATGATACTCGGTAAATTCGATATGAAGCTCGAATTCTATTTAAGGGTTGTAATTAGGAAGGAAGAAGAAAAGCTATAGATGTAGCATATGGAAGAAAACATGGGAGGATTGATTATTTCTTTGACATATCTTCTTGTAGAGTACCTTAAGCATGTATAGGTTTTAAACTACCAACTAATTTGTGCTCACATATTAACATAATAGGAATACGGTGACATGAACAAAGCAAATCTATAATTACCATCCATCTCCAGTGAAGCCAAGAAAACCATTTAGGCACCCTAGGCATTTGTGAAAATTTGTCTATGATATGATGGATATTGTCCAACTGTACGTGAACAGTCTGAGAGAAATCAGACAAATTAAAGCAGCCCATTTCTGGGATCTGTTCACATCCCATATGTTCTTTTAACCGTAGACAGTCTATAGTCATAGGATTTTGGAGTGCTACAACTTGCACCCCTCCCAACTCCTGGTTGAGTTCCAACAGTACAGATCCAGTCAAATTCGTTGTCTCACTGTATGCACATGCCAGCCTAGACATCTCCCTCCTCATTCCAATGGCAAGTCCAGGAAATGGTGGGGTGGATGCAGCCACAACCGCAGCATCGCCCAGATCCCTGTGGAGGCTTTTTGATGATCATCCCCCTGGCACAAGTCCTCCAGAGAGTGCTGATGCCGGAAGCTCCTCCTCATATCGTAACTTAGTTCATTTTCTGGGTATCCAAGCTAGGCCTTGATCTTCTGCATAGAAACAAACAGACCCTTTGCCCACACTTTGACTTGCCCTCTATACCACTATGCAGAACTCATTGGAGGTCAGCACACAGGAACTGCTTTTTCTTTTTTTTTTATTAAGAGAAAGGAATATTATCAGAAAAGAGTACCTCCATAGCTGATCATGTGACACCCTTTAAGTGATCAACATTAAGGATATTTAAAGCATGTGTTGATCTTTGATTTACCAATAGTTTTATCCTATCAAGGAGTAATCCCCCTTTTCTTTCTTTCTTTCTTTTTTTTTTTTAATCTTTAATCTACACTTACATGAAGAATACTATGTTTACTATGCTCTCCCCTATATCAGGTCCCCCCTAACAACCACATTACGGTTACTGTCCATCAGCTTAGCAAAATGTTGTAGAATCACTACTTGTCCTCTCTGTGTTGTACAGCCCACCCTTCCCTTTCTCCCTCCCCCACCATGCATGCTAATCTTAATACCCCCCTTCTTCTTCCACCCCCCCTTATCCCTCCCTGCCCACCCATCCTCCCCAGTTCCTTTCCCTTTGGTACCTGTTAGTCCATTTTTGGGTTCTGTAATTCCGCTGCTGTTTTGTTCTTTCAGTTTTTCCTTTGTTCTTATACTCCTCAGATGAGTGAAATGATTTGGTATTTCTCTTTCTCCGCTTGGCTTATTTCACTGAGCATAATACTCTCCAGCTCCATCCATGTTGCTACAAATGGTTGGATTTTTCCACTTCTTATGGCTGAGTAGTATTCCATTGTGTATATGTACCACATCTTCTTTATCCATGCATCTACCGATGGACATTTAGGTTGCTTCCAATTCTTGGCTATTGTAAATAGTGCTGTGATAAACATAGGGGTGCATCTGTCTTTCTCAAACTTGATCGCTGCATTCTTAGGGTAAATTCCTAGGAGTGGAATTCCTGGGTCAAATGGTAAGTCTGTTTTGAGCATTTTGATGAACCTCCATACTGCTTTCCACAATGGTTGAACTAATTTACATTCCCACCAGCAGTGCAGGAGGGTTCCCCTTTCTCCACAGCCTCGCCAACATTTGTTGTTTGTCTTTTGGATGGCAGCCATCCTTACTGGTGTGAAGTGATACCTCATTGTAGTTTTAATTTGCATTTCTCTGATAATTAGCGATGTGGAGCATCTTTTCATGTGTCTGTTGGCCATCTGTATTTCTTTCTTAGAGAACTGTCTGTTCAGTTCCTCTGCCCATTTTTTAATTGGGTTATTTGTTTTTTGTTTGTTGAGGCGTGTGAGCTCTTTATATATTCTGGATGTCAAGCCTTTATCGGATCTGTCATTTTCAAATATATTCTCCCATACTGTAGGGTTCCTTTTTGTTCTATTGATGGTGTCTTTCGCTGTACAGAAGCTTTTCAGCTTAATGTAGTCCCACTTGCTCATTTTTGCTGTTGTTTTCCTTGCCCAGGGAGATATGTTCAAGAAGAGGTCACTCATGTTTATGTCTAAGAGGTTTTTGCCTATGTTTTTTCCAAGAGTTTAATGGTCTCATGACTTACATTCAGGTCTTTGATCCATTTTGAGTTTACCTTCATATATGGGGTTAGACAATGGTCCAGTTTCATTCTCCTACATGTAGCTGTCCAGTTTTGCCAGCACCATCTGTTGAAGAGACTGTCATTTTGCCATTGTATGTCCATGGCTCCTTTATCAAATATTAATTGACCATATATGTTTGGGTTAATTTCTGGAGTCTCTAATCTGTTCCACTGGTCTGTGGCTCTGTTCTTGTGCCAGTACCAAATTGTCTTGATTACTATGGCTTTGTAGTAGAGCTTGAAGTTGAGGAGTGAGATCCCCCCTACTTTATTCTTCTTTCTCAGGATTGCTTTGGCTATTCGGGGTCTTCGGTGTTTCCATATGAATTTTTGAATTATTTGTTCCAATTCATTGAAGAATGTTGCTGGTAATTTGAGAGGGATTGCATCAAATCTGTATATTGCTTTGGGCAGGATGGCCATTTTGACGATATTAATTCTTCCTAGCCATGAGCATGGGATGAGTTTCCATTTATTAGTGTCCCCTTTAATTTCTCTTAAGAGTGACTTGTAGTTTTCAGGGTATAGGTCTTTCACTTCTTTGGTTAGGTTTATTCCTAGGTATTTTATTCTTTTTGATGCAATGGTGAATGGAATTGTTTTCCTGATTTCTCTTTCTATTGATTCATTGTTAGTGTATAGGAAAGCTACAGATTTCTGTGTGTTAATTTTGTATCCTGCAACTTTGCTGTATTCCGATATCAGTTCTAGTAGTTTTGGAGTGGAGTCTTTAGGGTTTTTTATGTACAGTATCATATCATCTGCAAATAGTGACAGTTTAACTTCTTTACCAATCTGGATTCCTTGTATTTCTTTGTTTTGTCTGATTGCCGTGGCTAGGACCTCCAGTACTATGTTAAATAACAGTGGGGAGAGTGGGCATCCCTGTCTGGTTCCCGATCTCAGAGGAAATGCTTTCAGCTTCTCGCTGTTCAGTATAATGGTGGCTGTGGGTTTATAATATATGGCCTTTATTATGTTGAGGAACTTGCCCTCTATTCCCATTTTGCTGAGAGTTTTTATCATGAATGGATGTTGAATTTTGTCAAATGCTTTTTCAGCATCTATGGAGATGATCATGTGGTTTTTGTCTTTCTTTTTGTTGATGTGGTGGATGATGTTGATGGATTTTCGAATGTTGTACCATCCTTGCATCCCTGGGATGAATCCCACTTGGTCATGGTGTATGATCCTTTTGATATACTGTTGAATTCTGTTTGCTAATATTTTATTGAGTATTTTTGCATCTACATTCATCAGGGATATTGGTCTGTAATTTTCTTTTTTGGTGGGGTCTTTGCCTGGTTTTGGTATTAGGGTGATGTTGGCTTCATAGAATGAGTTTGGGAGTATTCCCTCTTCTTCTATTTTTTGGAACACTTTAAGGAGAATGGGTATTATGTCTTCTCTGTGTGTCTGATAAAATTCCAAGGTAAATCCGTCCGGCCCCGGGGTTTTGTTCTTGGGTAGTTTTTTGATTACCATTTCAATTTCTTTGCTCGTAATTGGTTTGTTTAACTTTTGTGTTTCTTCCTTGGTCAGTCTTGGGAGGTTGTATTTTTCTAGGAAGTTGTCCATTTCTTCTAGGTTTTCCAGCTTGTTGGCATATAGGTTTTCATAGTAGTCTTTAATAATTCTTTGTATTTCTGTGGAGTCTGCCATGATTTTTTCCATTCTCATTTCTGATTCTGTTGATATGTGTCAATTCTCGTTTTCTCTTAATAAGTTTGGCTAGAGGCTTATCTATTTTGTTTATTTTCTCAAAGAACCAACTCTTGGTTTCATTGATTTTTGCTATTGTTTTATTCTTCTCAATTTTGTTTATTTCTTCTCTGATCTTTATTATGTCCCTCCTTCTGCTGACTTTAGGCCTCATTTGTTCTTCTTTTTCCAGTTTCGATAATTGTGATGTTAGACTATTCATTTGGGATTGTTCTTCCTTCTTCAAGTGTGCCTGGATTGCTATATACTTTCCTCTTAAGACTGCTTTCGCTGCGTCCCACAGAAGTTGGGGCTTTGTGTTGTTGTTGTCATTTGTTTCTATATATTCCTTGATCTCTATTTTGATTTGTTCATTGATCCATTGATTATTTAGTAGCATGTTGTTAAGCCTCCATGTGTTTGTGAGCCTTTTTGTTTTCTTTGTAGAATTTATTTCTACTTTTATACCTTTGTGGTCTGAAAAATTGGTTGGTAGAATTTCAATATTTTGGAATTTACTGAGGCTCTTTTTGTGAGCTAGTATGTGGTCTACTCTGGGGAATGTTCCATGTGCACTTGAGGAGAATGTATATCCTGTTGCTTTTGGATGTAGAGTTCTATAGATGTCTATTAGGTCCATCTGTTCTAGTGTGTTGTTCAGTGACTGTGTGTCTTTACTTATTTTCTGCCCGGTGGATCTATCCTTTGGGGTGAGTGGTGTGTTGAAGTCTCCTAAAATGAATGCATTGCAGTCTATTTCCCTCTTTAGTTCTGTTAGTATTTGTTTCACATATGCTGGTGCTCCTGTAGTGGGTGCGTATATATTTAGAATGGTTATATCCTCTTGTTGGACTGAGCCCTTTATCATTATGTAGTATCCTTCTTTATCTCTTGTTACTTTCTTTGTTTTGAAGTCTATTTTGTCTGATATTAGTACTGCAACCCCTGCTTTCTTCTCACTGTTGTTTGCCTGAAATATGTTTTTCCATCCCTTGACTTTTAGTCTATGCTTGTCTTTGGGTTTAAGGTGAGTTTCTTGCAAGCAGCATATAGATGGGTCTTGCTTTTTTATCCATTCTATTACTCTGTGTCTTTTGATTGGTGCATTAAGTCCATTTACATTTAGGGTGACTATTGAGAGATATGTACTTATTGCCATTGCACGCTTTAGATTCGTGGTTACCAAAGGTTCAAGGTTAGCTTCTTTAGTATCTTACTGCCTAACTTAGCTCGCTTATTGAACTATTATATACACTGTCTGGAGATTCTTTTCTTCTCTCCCTTCTTATTCCTCCTCCTCCATTCTTCATATGTTGTGTGTTTTGTTCTGTGCTCTTTTTAGGAGTGCTCCCATCTAGAGCAGTCCCTGTAGGATGCCCTGTAGAGGTGGTTTGTGGGAAGCAAATTCCCTCAGCTTTTGCTTGTCTGGGAATTGTTTAATCCCGCCATCATATTTAAATGATAGTCGTGCTGGATACAGTATCCTTGGTTCAAGGCCCTTCTGTTTCATTGCATTAATTATATCATGCCATTCTGTTCTGGCCTGTAGGGTTTCTGTCAAGAAGTCTGATGTTAGCCTGATGGGTTTTCCTTTATAGGTGACCTTTTTCTCTCTAGCTGCCTTTAAAACTCTTTCCTTGTCCTTGATCCTTGCCATTTTAATTACTATGTGTCTTAGTGTTGTCCTCCTTGGATCCTTTCTGTTGGGGGTTCTGTGTAATTCCATGGTCTGTTCGATTATTTCCTCCCCCAGTTTGGGGAAGTTTTCAGCAATTATTTCTTCAAAGAGACTTTCTATCCCTTTTCCTCTTTCTTCTTCTTCTGGTACCCCTATAATATGAATATTATTCCTTTTGGCTTGGTCACATAGTTCTCTGAGTGTTGTTTCATTCCTGGAGATCCTTTTATCTCTCTCTATGTCAGCTTCTATACGTTCCTGGTCTCTGGCTTCTATTCCTTCAATGGCCTCTTGCATCTTATCCATTCTGCTTATAAATCCTTCCAGGGATTGTTTCACTTCTGTGATCTCCTTCCTGACATCTGTGATCTCCCTCCGGACTTCATCCCATTGCTCTTGCATTTTTCTCTGCATCTCTGTCAGCATGTTCATGATTTTTATTTTGAATTCTTTTTCAGGAGGACTGGTTAGGTCTGTCTCCTTCTCAGGTGTTGTCTCTGTGATCTTTGTCTGCCTGTAATTTTGCCTTTTCATGGTGATAGAGATAGATTGCATAGCTGGTACAAGTGACTGCTGGAAGAGCTTCCCTTCTTGTTGGTTTGTGGCCTTCCTCTCCCCCTTCACATGGCGCTGGGTTCTTGCAGGTGTGGATGTGGTCTGGATGTTGTCCTGTGTCCTCTCGTCTCTATTTTAGGAAGAGTTTTCTTTGTTATATTTTCATAGATCTATGTGTTTTTGGGAGGAGATTTCCACTGCTGTACTCACGCCACCATCCTGGCTCCGCCCATATAATAATTTTTAAATAAAATTCTAGCAATGGAATGGTTAAATCACAGAAAGTGCATTTTTGAAGGCTTTTGATATATGTTTATCAAAATTATCTTCTACAAGGCTTATAGCAGTTGGTACTCCTACCAGCAGAGTAAGAGGGAAGGGGGATCCACTTCAACAGCCTGCCAAATAGTGGCTCAAATGAAAACACAGTGCTGCCTGGGACACCAGCTAGACTTACAGGGCTTTGCAGTGTCTTGCAAGGAATGTCTTACTTTCCAGGCACAACATTTTGTTTTCAACACAGACTGGCAGTTGCCTCTTGGGTTTACAATATATTTTTGGTCAGTGGGTTACATCATTAATCCTTGCTACTGATCTGGGATGAAACAAGATTACTCTACAAGGACTGTGGTTTCATATGAGATGAAACCACAAATTCTGGCTCCCAGGAGAAGCAAATTAAAAATGCTCATTGGGATGATGAGCTTCAGTCAGCGTCACCACAAGAGCCAGAACAGAGCCCAAACTCAACATGAAAGGCAACAAAAATGGAAAAATAATAACTATTGCAAAGGCTATGGGTGAATAAGCTGGAGTTTATCCATTTCACACGTTTATACACATCCCTTGTCCAAAAGGAAATTGTTGTATCTATTCAGCCTGCTTGTGGTTTTGGGCCTATCGTTTTTTTGTCAATATCCATCACCCAAAATACAGCAACTCAGCCTTTCCTACCACTTCTGTGTATATGAGTTTATGTAGAACCATCTAAATCAGCTACTCAGATTCTGATGTATATACAGAACACCTGGTGATCTTGTTAAAATGCAAATGCTGATTGAGTACTTTGGGGTGGGGCCTGACCTTCTGCATTCCTAACAAACTCCCAGGTCACAGCTGATGCTGCTGGTGCCTGGATCACTCCTTGAGTAGCAAGATGCGACACTGAAAGGGCATCACCTGCCTATCCCTTAAAGCAATGGGCAACAGTACACTAGTATGACTAGCTCCATAAGAAGGAAACTGATAGAATTAGAACACATACCTGGACTGGAAACCACCCATGTGTTACACAGTCTATAGTACCAATGACCCAACAGACAGTTATTTATGGGGCTACATGTTGGGGCTGTGTGGCCCAAAAGAGTTTGTGAATGGGGGTGTGCAGCAGCAAAAAATAAAAGGTGACAACCATCCCTTTAAGCATTTGCCTGCTCAAATGTGAGAAGTGTATTCATCTCAGTGATCCTAGAGGCAAGCTTGTCAGGATGGCAAAAACACACATCTGCAAACTCAGTCATCATTTAAGCAGGATGGAGGACAAGATGAGACTGTGGACCTTTTAGTTATATCCTTCTACATATTGACACTTCTGTACAACAGACAGAGTCCCTGGCTTTTTAAGCATGATAGAGATGTAAGTCAGAAGGAGGCAGTTTTCTGGTCAATACAACAGAAAACTTAAACATCCAAAGTGAATTCAAGTAGTTCTAGAATGACTTCTAATGATCTAAGGAGTAACATCATATACCCTAAACAAATAAAATTTTTAAAGTAGACTTCTTTTAGTTAGCTTCTAGAAGAAAAAAGGATGCCACAAAAACTGCCCCAAGAAACAACAATTTTTAAAACCATCTCTTCGGGTATAGTTATTCAGTAACCTCTCAGAAGCATTGCAAAGTAATTGGATATAGAGAAGCAAACCAGCCAAGTGACAATGACTAAGATATATACTATGTCTACACAGGTTTGCTGAAGGATTGGATTTGCAAAAGACATACTAAATTGTTTCTGCACAAGTGACAGATAATTTCCAATAATCAAAAAATGTTGAAGCAGAAGTTTTTACTAGATAATTTATAATAATTTAGTATATTTTCAAAGTAATATTTTTAAAGTCATACCTTCCCTCATACACTGAAGTTTGCATTACTGCCGTTAAAGCAAAAACCACAGATAGTGTGTGTAGCTATCAAGGTTAAGGATTCTAATCTCTGATAGAATCCCTTCTAAAATGTCCCTTGAGGGTTTCTTTCTGAGCCTATTTTATATTCCTTGGACTTCTTTAATGATGGAATCCTTTAAGAATGGTTCACAATTTTGAAAGTATCCAAAATCTTTTCAAACCAAAGATAATGAACAAGGCAGGACAACAAATACTGTTTGGAAAAAACAAAAGTAAGTAACTGGGACTGGTTTTCTTCTGTGGCCAAAAAATGGGTTCTGAGGACATTCTGAAGCTAGAGCTCCAGAAATATTTGAAGCCACAAATATGTCATTTGAATAGCATCACATTGCAGCAACTTGGAAGGCTAACACATAATTAAAGGTCATTTTGTTGAAAATTGGCTCATTCACTCTTATAAGCACATAAGACACATCCACAGGGGTTCAAAAGATGGGTTTCAGGGGGTCATGAAATGTGATGTGTATGTGCCTTTGGGCTATTATTTATCAGAGGCAAGACCTTTCTTCTCTCATCAGATTTTCGAAGATTTTCAGAACTGGCAAAAAGGCAAGTTGGGAAGTCACACAGATCTGGGGGCTCAAGCTGTCTACTTCCTTGCAGTATAACCTTGAGCAAGTTTTTTACACACTCAAAGCCTCAGTTTCTTCCTCCACAAATGGCAACAATATCTGTCTTAAAGATTGTCATGAGAGTTAAAGTGAATGTAATGCATGGCACATATTAATAACTAATAACTTAATAGTAATATCATTGATACTAATAATATAGCAAAAGTGTGCAATCTCTCAAACATCCAGTTCTTTTCAAAACAGCCTTGACTCTCTTTGTGCTCTTTCATCCTTCCCTGAAGGCTCAGAAGAAAATGGAATCATTTTCTGCACCAACCTCCCTAATCTCTCCATCTTGTTCTTCATTTTTCTTGTTGGGTTTTACTCCCTGTTTCTTCCTCCATCATCTTCCATATCTCTCTCCACTGTTTCCCTCTCTCCATACTAGCTTGTCATTTTTATAAAATCTTCTCTTGATCTTCTATCTACAGTTTTTACTTATAATTTTATCTTTTTCCTTTTGCTCTCTCTTTCTGACCTGTGGTCTGCTCCAATTCTTCCAGCTCTGAGCTCTCAAATAGCTGAATATGGTTTTTGCACACAGTTGAAACTGAACTCAAAAAGGTCAGCAGTTATGTTCCCAGGACTCAACTTCTGTTGCAAAGTGCTGGTTAGGAAAGGAGGGTGGAGAGCTAATGAGGCTTCACTGAGCAGTCCTATATGTGGAGACCGAGATCTATTATAGATCTCCCTGATACTGTATTCTCAACCTCCAAGTTTTATTTGTGAAATCAAAACCAGCTCTATCTTAAATAGACTATGTGATTCTTTTTGCCAACTAACCAGCATGATATGCCCATCTAGGATGAACAGACATCCAGAAAGAAATTATTTTGAACAGCTTTAAATGACTTCAAATGGTTTTTCTTAATCCTCAGCTTCTGGGCTGTCTCATGGCACTTGGGGTTGTCAGCCATGTCTTTATTGCCATAACACTTATCTGAATACAATATCAACTAATATCCAGAACTGCAGTAGCTAACCTTCCTTCCCCTAAAAGCTGGTTCTCCCACCCCACTGTCTGGGAGTTTCTACTTTGTGTCTGTGTTATCACCCAGCAAGTGCCCTACTATGAAAAATCTGACCCTGGGTAGAAGTTGGAAATTAAGGAAGGGAGACTCCAACAGGTAATGTCCAGCAGCACCTCCTTCCCCCAAAGGGTCGGCTGTCCCCATGCACTCTGTCCTTTCCTCTCAAACTTAATCCAAAATTGACCCAGTATGCAAATGCAGTCTGCTTTCTTAGGGATTGGGTCTTCCCCGGAGGACCCAAGCTTCTTAAGGCCAAGAGTGATTAAGCTTAGAAAAGTTCCAATTATGGTGAGGGAAAAATCTCCAACATAATTAAATCTGGGTTTGAATAGTGCTCTGTACAATTATTCTAATAATGTTAGCCATGCCCATAGGCATTAGAGCTTCAAAAGGCTATTCTCATTCTATCCATACTATATATGTGATACATATAACATGTACACCCTATATGCAACTATTTATTAGTTAAAGATTTATTGAGCAACTTCTATAGTCAAGTTATGTTGCTAGGGAAATGGGATTCCATAGATGACTAAGACATAATCTGTCCTGGAAAAGTTCATCACTAAAAGAGATACATATATAAAAAGAAACTTGGTAACAATATCAGTGGTATTAGCTAACCCTCTTTATGCACTTCCTGTTTGCTAGACACTGTGCTAAGTGCTTTATGTGGATGATAGTATTTAGTTACTCACAGTAATCCTGTAAGTAGGTACTATTACAGATGGACAAATGGAGGCTCTAGAGGGGCTAAGTCCCTTATCCAGCCCATAAATTAACAAAGGGTTCAAACCCAAGTCTGTCTAATCTGGAATGCAAGCTCTGTACTTGCACATGTTCTTGTACCCAAAATGTTACAGGAGCAGAGACAAGGAGAATGCCATGGGTCGAGGAGGAAGCAGGGCTATTCTTACTCCGCAGCCAGGCCTGGGTTTACAGAGTAAAGGAAAATTGATGGAGTTCTAGAGCCTAAGGGATAAAAGGATGCCGGAAGCAAGGATCCTGGCAAAGTCAGAGCCAGGGTCCTGGGAACCACTCATATTAACTGGCCTAAGCAGCTTGGCCCCGGGTGCTGTGGGCGCGTGAAGACTCCTTCCTGCCCCTTTTGTAGCTTTCGTTTACGTTCACCAATAGCTTAGTCATTTTCTATCTGGGTTGTCATTTCCATGTCTCACTACAATGTGAGTCATTGTTTCCCCCCAGAGCTCCTTTGAAGAGGCGCTGAGCACCACGCCCATTTCACGCTGGCCAGCAGGGCTGGAATGGGGAACCAAAGACAGTTACACAATGAAAATCTTTTGTCCCATGGGCTTGATATCTGCCTTTAGAACAGTTCTTGGAGAAGGCATTGTTAACAGATGTTTTGAGCTCCTTCATAAGGGCATGATGAATACCTAGTACCATTTGCACACCTCTTGTAAATGCTTTTTGCTACCATAAGACTTCCTATGAAGGGCACTCCAGTTTCTTCATTCAGTTAGTCTTCCACGAAAGGTTTTCTGAGGTCCTGCCATGTGCCTGCCCCTGCTCTAGGCACTGGGATAGAGCTATGAACACACACACACGATACCTGACCTCAGAGAACTTACAAACTCGCAAATACCGCTAGATAAAAACATTAAAGTTTAGCTTGAAAAGGAACTATTCCTGGCAAAATTACATGGAGTGGTAAAGAGAAAAAGATATCATTTCACTTAAAAATAGATCTTCAAAATGAGTTGGTGACTGGATGAGATTATTCTTAAGTTATAATTATTGTTTTTATACAAAAAAAAGCCTTTTTTAGTGAAAAAAATACAAGCAATACAGAAAATCACAAAGAAAGCAATAAGTTACCCATATCTTCCCAGATTATTCCATGTTGTCTTACATGAACACAATCCCAGACACTTCTGGGCAGCTGTAGAGATAGCACACAGCAAGTTTTATGGTTAGGACCTTACTATATGTGTGATTTTTAAAAGATTTTAAACTTATATGTGGATTTAAAAAAAAACATAAATTAGAGTAAAACTGCATGGAATTATTACTTCAAGTAAGTGTCCTCAGCAGATGGTAACACTAAACGATTTATCAAAGGGAGGACTGGAAAACAAAAATGCACATGAGGCGAACAGAGGGGACGGGGCTGGCTGCCGGAGAAAAAGTGGGGACTTCTTAAGTCCCTTCTTAAGGGGACAGCCTATTCTCAGGTCCAGAACAGATCTGAGTTAGAATCCAGTATTTCCAGATCTTATAATTAGAGGACCCATGGGTTTTTGTGTAAACTTAATGTTTTTAAAGATATATCATATGACTCTAAAAAAGTTGTATTAAAAATTGATGTCACCTGCCTAACATGTCTGACTCTAATCTCAATTCAAACACAAAGCACTTTTAATGCCTTCTATTTTTCCCACTATTCCTTTCCACATTAAAATAAATCACACGCTAGTTTTTGATTAATCAATTTTAAAAATAATCTGTTCAACTCTTATGAAAGATGATAATTAGTGTCCTTCCTGCCCCTCCCATTATTTTAAGTGATAGCATAAACTGTTCACTGCAAAACCAAGTGATGAGCTAAAATGATTTCCTTCATTGTACAACTTCTACTTTTCGAGAAGGTAATGCTTTCTTCAATTTATTTTGCTTAGTTTTCTATGTAACTCAGCCTCTCAAAACAATCTACATGGTCAAATGTATCAGATACTCTTCGGATCCCATTTTTCCTACCTGGAGATGTCCATCCCAAAGCCTTATATCTTTTTTGCTACAATTATACTGTTTTTTTCTAGATGAGTTCCTTAAAGCCTTGGTAATATTTTTGTGATGTAAGGAAAAGGAAAATTATACTTTCTTAAGAATTATTACTTAAATAAGCATTTTAAATATTGGCTGCCTTCATTTCAGTAGAATCATGGGGTTTGGGGTTTTTGTCAGTTTTGCTGAGACCATCCTTACTGACCCTTCTTTGCAGCCCAAACCTAAACTCATTCAGTTGCACTAAAAAATAACTCTTTGGGTTCAACACTATTCTTGAAGGTGGCACATTTTAGGAGTTAATTTTTATGAGAGCAGCAACTACTTAATCTTTCACTTCTCTTTTCCGATCTTAGTTTTGCTCTCTTTGTGTGTATTTCTGATGTCTGAATTTTTTTTTTTTTTTTTACAGCAGAGTTTAGCCCCCTGTAATTCAGCTAGAATATTCTGTAACAATTGTGGTGTGCATCTTCTGGGGAGCAGGTTGGTGGTTTTCATCAGATTCTCACAACAGTTCTTGTTGCCAAGAGGTTAAAAACCTCTGCTTTTTAGAATAGATACGCTTGTGATTCAGAGAATCAAAATAATAAACTTAGAAAGGACTAGAAGAAACCATCTGGCAGTGAAGCAATTAAACCATCCAGGAGATAGAGTGAGTTATCCTTTTCTGGAAGTGGTTCATCCATGACTAAAGTGCACAGCTTTTCACCTGTCAAAACCACTAGGCTTCAAGTCTGCTCCCAGACTAGAGAGCAGAGTTCAGCTCTCCGATAGAGAGGACTCTATTGTTCCTTATCACACTGATTAAGAGGCCTGCTCACAGCTTTAGGCTGTTGATAATGACCATAGGGAAATTGAACAGAGCCTAAAAATATGTGCCTGGTACCGTTTACCAAGGATGACCTCAACAAGTCAAATCCATCAAATAGGTTCTTCTGTTAACCAACTCGGTGTTCATTCCCCATGACACAGGTCACACAGTTACCCCCGGCACAGACAGGCACCTCTCACTGCAGGCAAAGCTAGGCTTCTGGGAAGTGCGTGGGATGTGGAAATGCATCAGACAAGGAAATAGAATATTTGGATTCAGTCCCATTTTGCTTTAAACTCACATGTCCCTCATGTGTCATATAGGGGGACTTAAAGGGAAAGGGACTAGTAATTTTTTTTTGAGTACTCATAATGAGCCAGAAAATAGATATAGATACAGATACAAATATGATATAGATATGTTCAGTTAAAACTCTCAATATTGGCATGGGATCTATTATTATCTTCATTTTACAGAATAAAACCCTAAGACTGAACGATAACATATTCAAGATCACA
This sequence comes from Manis javanica, assembly GCF_040802235.1. Taxonomy (NCBI): domain Eukaryota; kingdom Metazoa; phylum Chordata; class Mammalia; order Pholidota; family Manidae; genus Manis; species Manis javanica. Next base: position 56,515,475 of record NC_133161.1, on the reverse strand, counting down.
CAAATACTCGCAGAGCTGAAATTCTAACTAACCCCACATTTTTTTAATTAATAAATTTTATTTTTGTGAAAGGTGAAATAAAATGGAGTTCCTTTTAAAATGGATTTTAAAATAGATCCAGAGACTATTAAGGGGCTTTATGTACATACTGGTGGAACCATGAACTTTTGAACTGGGCCAAACAGCAAATAGTCCCACGACTCAGCCCAAACACCTGCAACTCAATATAGCAAGAGACTTTGCTTAGTGACAGCATTAGCAACCAGTCAGTAGCAATCTATTCACTCAAGATTAGCTTTCTGTCTCCAAAACCAATCAAAAATCTTTACGATCTTCACAAGCATTCCCATTCTCCTTTAAAATTCATAACTTTTATTCACTAGTGGGAGACAGTTTGGGTTGCTACCCATATTTGTGACCCCCAAACTGACTGCAATTCTGCAATCCCAAATTTCAGTTCTACTTCTTCTCTCAGTCAACACTTTTTAAGCCAGTTTTAGGTTCATGGCCACATTGACTGGAAAGGGCAGAGTTTCCACAGCTCCCACATATGTACCTTCCCCACTATTGACATCCACCAATGCTTTTTTTTTTTTGAGATGGCATCTCTCATATTTATTGATCAAATGGTTGTTAATAACAATAAAATTATGTATAGGGTAGTCAATGCTCAATGCACAATCATTAATCCACCCCCAGCCTAATTCTCGTCAGTCTCCAATCTTCTGAAGCATAACGAACAAGTTCTTACATGGTGAACAAATTCTTACATAGTGAGTAAGTTCTTACATGGTGAACAGTACAAGGGAAGTCATCACAAAAACTTTCAGTTTTGATCAATCATTATGAACTATAAACAATCAGGTCAAATATGAATATTCATTTGATTTTTATACTTGATTTATATGTGAATCCCACATTTCTCCCTTTATTATTATTATTATTATTATTTTTAATAAAATGCCGAAGTGGTAGGTAGATGCAAGATAAAGGTAGAAAACATAGTTTAGTGCTGTAAGAGAGCAAATGTAGATGATCAGGTGTGTGCCTGTAGACTATGTGTTAATCCAAGCTAGACAAGGGCAATAATACATCCATGGATGCAGAAGATTTCTCTCAAAACGGGGGGGGTGAGGTTCTAAGCCTCACCTCTGTTAATCCCCAATTTCTCACCTGATGGCCCCCCTGCGACTGTGCCTGTCTTAGGTTGATCCTCCCTTGAGGAATCTTACCCGTCTCTGGCTAACCAGTCATCTTCTGGGGCCATACAGGGAAATGTAAAGTTGCTAAGTGAGAGAGAAGCCATATTGTTTGAAAAGGTTAGCTTTTTACTTCTTTGCAGATTTATGCCCTGTGGCTTCTATGCCCAGCATTTGTCTTGAGGTATCTTTACCACTTGGAGGAGTTATGATACTCGGTGAATTCGATATGAGGCACGAATTCTATTTAAGGGTTATAATTAGGAAGGAAGAAGAAAAGCTATAGAGGTAGCAGATGGAAGAAAACATGGGAGGATTGACTATTTCTTTGACATATCTTCTTGTAGAGTAACTTAAGCATGTATAGGTTTTAAACTACTAACTAAATTGCGCACACACATTAACATAATAGGAATACAGTTACATAACCGTAGCAGATCTATAATTACCAGCCATCTCCAGTGAAGCCAAGAAAACCAGTTAGGAACTCTAGGCATTTGTGAAAATTTGTCTATGATATAGTGGATACTGTCCAACTGTACTTGAACAGTCTGAGAGAAATCAGACAAATTAAAACAACCCATTCCTGGGAACTGTTCACATCCCATATGTTCTTTAAACAGTAGATAGTCTGTAGTTGTAAGATTTTGGAGCACTACAACTTGCACTTCTCCTAATTCTTGGTTGAGTTCCAATGGTATAGATCCAGTCAGATTTGTTGTTTTACTGTATGCACAGGCCAGCTTAGATATCTCCTTCTTCATTCCAATGGCAAGTCCAGGAACCGGTGGGATGAATGCAGCTACAACTGCAGCATTGCCTGGAACTTTGTTGAGGTTTATTGATGATCATATTCTGGTATGTCTCTTCCAGAGAGTGCTGATGTTGGAAGCTCTTCTTCATATCGTATCTAAGTTCATTTTCTGGGTAGCCAAATTAGGCTTTGTTCCTCTGTATAAACACAAACAGACCCTTTGCCCACACTTTGATATACCCTTTATACCATTGTGTAGAACTCATTGGAGGTCACCACACAGGAACTGCTTTTTTTTTTTTAAGAGAAAGGAATATTATCAGAAAAGTGTACATCCACAGCCGATCATCTGACACCCTTTAAGTGATCAAAATTAAGGATATTTAAAGCATGCATTAATCATTGATTTACAGTTAGTTTTATCCTATCACGGAGTAATCCCCCTTCTCTTTCTTTTTTTTTTTTGTTATCTTTAATCTACACTTACATGAAGAATATTACGTTTACTTGGCTCTCCCCTATACCAGGTCCCCCCTATAAACCCCTTTACAGTCACTGTCCATCAGCATAGCAAAATGTTGTAGAATCACTACTTGTCTTCTCTGTCTTGTTGCTGGTAATTTGATAGGGATTGCATCAAATCACCAATGCTTTTTTTAAACACAAAAAACAAGCATTTTCTTTTTTTCCAACCCTAACTCAAAGATTCTAAATCTATTCTGAACTCATTCACATAGCACCTAATGGGTTAGAGGAATATCACATTTAAATGGCCCTGTTATTAATCATTTTTAGGCAAAAGATGTTTTTATAAAGTGAATAATTAATAACCACTTCATCATTTATATTTTGAGCAAATGTAGAATTTCCCATATGAGATTTACTTAGGATAGGGTAAATGCTGTCAAAATCTAGTCCATATGATAAAATGATTCTGATGATAGGTAAATTCATATACTGGGTCATATTAAATTGTATCTTTTGAAGAATTACTTGTTTCTAAACTGTCTTCATCTTATAAACTTCCCTGAAAACGAGGAAATGAAAGTACCAGATCTCACTCTCTAGCTGGTGCCATTTTGTGGCAAATACTCAAAAAAAAAAAGAGAGAGAAAGGGAAATAGGCTCAAAAATTATAATTTAAGAGTGCTTGGTAAAATGTAAATTAAGAACTTCAAAAAAGATAAAATGATCAGTAGTTTTAGGAGATTTTCAGCAAGTTAATTAGTCTCTCAAAGCTTCAGTTTCCTCATCCGTAAAAATGTGGATTATAATCAGACCTGCGTCCTGGGGACTATGTGAGAACTACACAAGACGATGTGTGTGGGCCACTAAGTGTGGCAAGCCAGCACCTACAGGTGTCTATGTGTGCTAGAGGTTGTTATGGCTACTATTGCGTCTGCTGCAGCAGTAGTCAAATTTTTTCTTTATGAACTGAATATAGCAGAAGTTGTATTTATGGAAGGTGGTAGCAAAGTGCCTATAATACTGCAGGTAAAAAAAAAAGAAACACATTGGATTCATCTTGAACTTCATTACATTTTGCCCTGAGAATCTACTGTTTGTTCATTTCTTGAAACAGTAGTATTTTAAGTTAAAAAGAAAATCTATATAAGGCTTCCTTGGGAGGCCGAGTGGCCTTGTCAGCCACAGCCTGTGGCTGGAGCCTGTGCCTCATTATCAGAGGCCTACCTTTACAACCACATTAAAATCACACGGCAAAAATCTATTCAATCTAAACAGGGTATTTCATTGGAAGAGATTAAAAAATAACAGAAACATGACTTAGACTACATGGGGGCTCTATTATCACCTCAAGTTGGGACTGTGGTCTAGAAATTTAGTGCTACCTTGCTCCACTTTATTCACCACCAAGGTGGATACAAGTGAACATATTAGAATCAGAGTATCTGAAATGTAACTCATAAACTGGATTTCACAGGCCATTCAGTTTGACGTTTTTCCTCCAAAACAAGCTTCAAAAACCCTGGAAGGAATTCCTGAGAAAGAAAATGCAACTAAGGTTTAATTTTTCTCCACAGAATTTTAAATTCTAAGCCTTGAACAAAGAGGTCTTGAAGTGTTGAAGCCAAGATCACCCAAAAGGAGCAGAACTAAGATAAGAACCAAAATCTCCTAACACCCAGCTCGGCACCCTTTCCTGGACCTCAAGTTGCCTGACTCACAAAATAAAGATTTCAGAAGCCAGCACTCTTCTTCCCCACACACGGGCTGCCTAAGGTCGTTATATTCTGAGGTCAGAACAAAGTCTAGGGCCACCAACAATTCAACTGCAGCAACTTACCCAGAAGCAGAAAATGAGGGGCTCTCCATCAAGGTTATATAAGATCTCACCTCAAAACAATATCCCACTGACAGAGAAAGGCAGTTGTCAGAATCTAGGCTTGTGGCCATAAAGCTCAAAGATCAATCCCATTTTAGATGAGCCTAAAGTTGCTCAGGGAAATATCACCAGATGCTTAAATTCAGCAATGGAAAACGTCTTTAAGTTTCATGAGAATAATTATCCTTATCCTTTTAGAAAATGTTGCATTATTTGAAATATGAATTATATATACCCACTATAATTAAATTTCCATGATGGAGAATGAACGGGAATTGAAATTTGGTTTTCTACTTGCTTTGTTTATCACAGCATATATTTACTCCAATAAATATTTTTTCAAATTATCATTCTCAAGCTGACTATGTCATTTTCCTTTACAAGACCAAAAGATCTGGGGTGAGAGTTTTCATTTAAAATTCCCAGGAACAGTTTGTACAGATTTAGCCTTTAAACAATCAGTATTTATTATTTTATTTAACTAGTAGTGCAAATAATGCACATGTCTTTCCAGTAAAGCAAAAAAGAAATAAAAGCACAATAACCTAAATTCCAAGGAGTGCTATTTCACCTTCTAAGCAAACTATCTACCTTCTTTCCCTTTTTCTCCCTCCTTCCGTCTTCTTTTCTCCACTTCCATTGCTATCTTCACCTTCACCACTTCAAAACCTCAGAGGGTTTTAACCCTTTGAAAGATTGTTTCTTTCCACAACCAGATTTTTAAAAATATGGACAACTCTGTAATTAAATTTGATGGAAGCAAACCAGTAAAAAGATTGTTTTGTCATCATTATCATCACTAATGCCATAATTTTGCTAATATGTAAGGTTAGAATTATGCATACTCAGGTCAGAATTATGCATAGCATGTACCTATTTTTAATATTTATAATAATTTGGGAAGCTGGATTCAATTAAGTACTATAAGATATAGCCAGAAAATTCCATAAACCACTATTTGTACTTCAAATCAGAAGACCAGACATATCAGATTATTCCATCCAACAGCCCCAGAAAATACATTCTTCTCAAGCACACATAGAACATTCTCTAGGATGGATCAGGTGTCAGGTCACAAAACAAGTCTTAACAAATTGAAGATTGAAATTATATCAAGTAACTTTTCTGCCCACAATGGTATGAAATTAGAAGCCAATAACAGGAGGAACTGGAAAATTTGCAGATATACTGAAATGAAACCACATACTCCTAAACAACCAATGGGTCAAAGAAGAGAGAAAAACTATCTTGAAACAAATAAAAATAGAAACACAGTATACCAAAACTATGGAATGTAGCAAAAGGATTCTTAAAAGAGAAGCCTACAGCACTAAACACTCCCACTAAGAAAAAAGAAAGATCTAAAACAACCTAACTTTACACCTCAAAGAATTAGAAATAGAACAAACTAAGTTTAAAGTTAGGAGGAGGAAGGAAATGACAAAGATCAGAGCAAAAACAAGTGAAATAGAGACCAGAAAAACAAAAGATCAACAAAATTAAAAACTCTTTTTTTAAAAATGATAAATAAAATTGACAAACCTTTAGCTAGACTAAGAAAAAAATACTCAAATAAATAAGAAATGAAAGAGGAGACATTACAACTGACAACTCAGAAACACAAAAGACTATAAGAAATAATTTTATGTGCCAATAAATTAAACAACCTAAAATAAATGGATAAATTCCTAAAAAAGGAAACCTATGGAATGGGAAAATATATTTGTGAGCCATTTGTCTGATAAGGGATTAATATCCAATATATATAGGGAACTTAAACAACTTAATACCAAAAAAAATAATCCAATTAAAAGACAGCCAAGGGCCTAAAGAAACTTTTTCCCAAAGACAGAAGAATGGCCAACAAGCACATGAAAAGGTGTTCAACATCACTAATTATCAGAGAAATGAAAATCAAAACCACGAGATACCACCTCCCACCTGTCAGGGTGGCTATTAGCAAAAAGACAAGAGATACCAAATGCTGGGGATCTGAAAGGTGAGGATATGGAAAAAAGGAACCCCAATACACTATTGGTAATATAAACTCATACAGTCACTATGGAAAATAGCATGGAAGGTCCTCAAAACATTAAAAATAGAACTACCATCTGATGCAGCAATCCCACTTCTGTGTGTATTTCCAAAGGAAAGAGAGGCAGTATCTTAATGAGATATCCTCACTCCTATGTTCACTGCAGCATTATTTACAATAGCCAAGGCATGGGAGCAACCTAAGTGGATGAATGGATAAAGAAGAGGTGATATATATATATATTCCACTATTTTATATACACATATGTATGTATATATATGTACATATATTCCAATATTCCACTATATATATGTACACACACACACATATATACACATAGACACACATATATATAGTATAATATTATTCATCCATAAAAACAGAAAGGAAATGCTGCCATTCGCTGCAACATCGATGAACCTGCAAGGCATTATGCTAAGTGAAATAAGCCAGTCAGAGAAACACAAATACTGTATGTTATCAGTTAATATATGGAATTAAAAAAAAAAAGTTGAGCCCATAGAAACAGTAAGTCAAAAGGTGGTTGCCAGGGCCTGAAGGACAGGAGGAATGGGGAGAGGTTGATCAATGGTTACAAACTTCCAATTATAAGATAAATATGTTCTGGGATCTAATGAACAGTAAGGTGACTCTAGTTAATAATACTGTATTGTATACTTGAAATTTGCTGAGAGTAAATTAAGTGCTGTCATAAACAGAAAAAGGTGACTGTGTGAGGTCACGGATGTGTTCAGTTGTGGTACCCATTTCACAATATAGGTCAAATAATCATATACACTTTAAACACATACAATTTTACTTGCCAATTATTCCTCAGTAAAGCTGGAGAAAATATCACTACATGTCTAGGTAGAAATTTATGACAATTTAAATTGACTTTCATTTACATTTATAGCAAATATGTCAGTGTGCCCTGGCCTTCCTTGTGGAAAAACTCTCTTTTCCACCTAAATTTCATCCACTTGAACATCCTGAAAGGCCAGGCTGTTTTAATGTAGCTCCTGCACTTTTTTTTTTTTTCAGATAAGGACCAGCCATGAGCTCTATGGAGCATGGGAAGGATACATGTTTTTATGCCTATTTGTATTTTCCCGTTGGTACTGAGGGCATCGGGTTTAGAATCAGAGAGCCTGCTTCATTTAAATCTCAACTTCCTCAGTAGCTATGTGTCTCAGTGACTATCTCCTGGCCCACTGCCTTGGTACGGCAAGGGCATGACCAAGCCGTGCGATGAGCTGGGTAGCCCGGCAATGCTTGGGTGCAGGGCTGCTGTTCTTTGTTCTCTAATTTATATTGACAGAAAACAGTTCCCCCACATTATGGAAAGTCAGGCAAGAATCCCACGAGTCTCTTTATATTTTTATAACCCCCAACCTGGTGAGACTAGAATGAATCAAACCTATACTACATGCAACATTTCTATTTGCTTTTCTAGAAAAGCCTTGCTAAACAAATCTGCCTTACAATGACATCTACTGGGAGTTTCTAGCACTGGAAGAAGAAAAAATAAGGCCAAATATCTGATATTAACAGAACTACCCAGGGAGAGGGGAACTTAGCAGTGTCAAGAGTCAGTTTCTTAAATGATCTTTCAAACTGGGAACTATATTGTGAAAAATAATAAAAAAATAAACCTCAGGTGAAACTATAATAAATGCAAGATGTTGAGCTATAAAACCAAACCCAAAACATGATCTAACATTCTAATACTATGCTATCCAGCTTTTTAAACATCTATCTAGAAAGAAAAGGACAAAATACAGGACACTCTTCCTAGGTGTGCTTATACTGCAGAGTTTCTCAGTGCTGAAATCTTTTCAACTTCTCAGTGCTGAAACATCATTTGCTTTCAAAAATATCAAAGTATTTAGTTAGTTTTGGGATAGGTGATATAAGTTTAGGTCAGACATCCTCACAGGCTGGTGAAGAGCATCTTCCTGCTTACTTTTGGTTTGAGGGTGTGGCCTAGGTAAAGGGTAGAAGGATCCACTTGCTGGGAATGAAACTTCCAGCAAGCCACTGACATGTCCAGTGGCCGGTACTGCATGAATTAAGATGAATACTAATGTTTTCCTGTCAAAGGCACCTAAGCTATAAAAGGGCACACTGTTAGGATGAGTCTCCTAGCTTTCTGCCCCCATGGAGGAGCAGACACCTGAATGAAGGAGGGAATGTAGGAGTTCACCAGTGAATCAGGAAGACAAAAGGTGCTATAATATGGACAGGTTATAATTCTACCTAATTGATCCCACAGAGACATATTAACATTAGATGCAGTTAACCCTGTGTATTAGTGTAAAAGTCCAATCTCCAGCTGCCACTTAGTCAAAAGAACCTTATGACTACATAGAAGCTTTCATCATTCATTAAGGAAAATTCAAATTGGTATTATTGTATTTGAAATTGTTGAAAATTATCTTTCCCCTGTTTTGTTCATAGTAATAATTTGAGGTCATTCTTTAATATGTGATTGGAGAGAGATTTAAAAAAATTCTTGAACTTAATAGATAATATTGCAATTTTAGCATTTCCAAAGAGCATAAAAAAATTAGAAGAGAAATTGGACAGGTCTTCTGAGAAAAAGCCCTTGGACTGTAAGAAAACTCCATTCCATAGTCCCTTTTCTTCAAGAGCTGGCACCCTGTATCTCTGATGTTCAGATATATCCACTTTTTAATTTCATTTTCATATTTAAGGATGTGAAGAAGCACAGTATTGAATCTAATAAAGTCTGAAGACTTTGTTCCTAACAAGACTCAAGTTACTCCCACATGACTGGCAAAGGGTTGAAGAATGTAATGGATTAGTATATATTCTAAAATCCCTTTTTAAAACAAATTGAGCTCGTTTTGAGGCAAGACTGCACCACAGCAAAGACTATGTACAGCTTCACTAAATACCATCTTCCCAATACTTGTCTGTGAACATCTGTGGAACCAAACAGGAAGATGATCCCTGCGAAACAGTTTCTTTCATACTTTTCAGTTAATTTGTAAACTTAAGACCTGATAAGTCTGCACCTGAAAGCAGATTTGGCCAAGTCCCTTCTGATACTCTGCTTCCCCCATTCTGCTCCAAGACCAACAGATTCCAGGGGCCCTCTCCAGCTAGTCTGGGTCTCCTCACTCTGGTAGCAGGAGTCCTTTGCTTTTTACATAGACCATCTGCTGCCTTGAGCCAAGTCCATTTCTACTGACTGAGTCCTTTGGCATCAGGATCCTGGGAGTGAGGAAAGAAAGGTGAGAAACAGTTGGAGGCCAGATTTGAGGTAAGGCAGATAAGGGAGCACCCAAGGAAAGTTACCCAGGAGGTGACCTTGGAAGTGGCTCTTAGAAGATAAGTAGGGGCATGATGAGAGGCCAGGAAAATTCCAGGATCTTTGTCTTTTGCATCTGTATCAAATGTTATTCTGTATGCATAGAATCAGTAGAAAATTGCAAACATGCATAATGGGAAAAAAAGAGTATTCAAATAAGCTTTACAGTTCATTCTAGTTGTTTCTCTTACCTGCTTATTCACAATACTCTAACACCTGAATACTTGTCTGCTTGCTATACAATCAATCAACTGGAGTGACTACAAACTCCTATTAAGTTGAAAAAGTTTTGCCATGGACATAATAAAAAATCTTTAATGTTATGTCTGAATGTTTTTGCTGACCATTTAAACCAGCAGCCAATAGACCAAAGAAATTATTTTTCAATTGTAGAAATAGCTATTTTATGTCTTTCTTGTGCATGTTTTAGTCTCTCCTTAAATAGAAAATTTCTAAATAATCTTCAAAAGAAATAATTTTCTTATAGACTATTTCTATACATATTTACCAAATCTGTCCTTCTCCTGTATCACACTACCCTAGATCAAGTTCTATCTCCTCGCTCAGCATTACTGCCACAGCCCTGCCTCCTGCAATTCTGCATGCCCTACCAAATAAAATGTTAGCACTTCATTCCTGTGCATATGTGAATGTGCTGTAATGTTCTGTTGCAATTTCATATGCTTTCTCTGTTAACACACTGTCCTACTTGCATGGTAGTCTTTGCAAGTTCCCATCTTGGTCACTTCACTCATTCATTCACCTGAAATTCTCTGCTCCCTCCTCACCACCAATTCAGACCCTACCCATACTTCAAGATTCTCCTCAAGCTGTATCTGAAAGCTTTTATATACATCAGTTGTTAAAGAGCTCCCCTGCCCTCATCAAAAGGACTTAGGACCATTACCAAACATCGATTGATCAAATGCAGAAGGTAATCATAAAACAGTGAAATGAATAGTTTTAATCACCTTAATCAAATTACTATGATTACTGTCTGGGCAATTCAGCTTCTGCTAGTACCCAATTCCAGGCAATCAGCAATTCTGCTCATTATTTGTAACTCAGATTTTCAAGATTAACTGCTTTTCAAAGTCTGCCAAAAAGGCCTCTATATCAATGCAGGTCTGGATCCCTAAGATTCTGAGTCACAAGGTCCGGAGAAAAAAATTCAGGTAGCTCCACAGGGATTTCTAATGTCCACCCAAGTCCAGGACATTGATTTCCAAGGAGAATTCCAGCTGCATGCTTATCAATTAACACACAAATGACTCCACAAGGAATCAAAGGTGCCATACAAACAACAGGAGATTTGAAGTTCACCCACAGATTGAAAAAAACAAACAAAAAGTTTTGTCTTTGCAATCCAAATTCAGCAGGCTTTACATAGGTGACCGAATAATTAAGAATAATTTCTTTGTTGCTATAGTTGCACAGCTGGCAATTGGAGCCAGAGGTTCCCAATCATGACTGTGTCCTGATTAATCTGGAAACTAATATAAATATGCATGACCTGCTGAACCGGAAACTGGGAATAGGACCTGGCGATGTCCATTTTATTTTTTATTTTTTTTCATTTTGGTATCATGAATGTACAATTACATGAGCAACATTATGGTTACTAGACTCCCCCCATTATCAAGTACCCACCACATACCCATTACAGTCACTGTCCATCAGTGTAGTAATCTCCATTTTCTTAAATCTCCCTGTGATTATTTTGAGCAGAAGGGTTTGGAAATCTCTTAGACCATTCCAAATGAATATCTATATTCCCTTTAAGCTAGTCAGAGCTTGCTTTAAAAGAGCTGCCTAGTGACTATGTGTTATCCCAATTCCACTAGAGCTTCCTGATATGAGTTCTTCCCAACAGCATTCTACAAACCCGTATTTGGAGCATTAATGACATAAGGAAGTGATAAAGGATTGCTGTGGAAGAAGACAAAAATTTGCTGTTGGTTAGCTGACTTTCTTTCATCTTCCCAATGGCCATCACAGTGATTGCATAATTAAGTCATTGTTACGGCATGAATATTTGTATGTTGTTCCAAAATCTTTCCATTGACCAAGATGCTGGTGCAGATGCCATTCCTCTTGCCTAGAGGAAACCTACTATCTGTGCTTCACAGAAGATAAGAGAGTAGCTGAAAGGTTAACTTTAAGTGCTTCTTTGAGTAAATACATTAACTGGGTACTCAGATCATGAGCTATCCTCTTTTTAAAATACACTCAGAGACAGTTTTCTTTCAATTGCATAAATAACGATTATGAACCATCCCTTTTCAGTATAATACATTAGATACTTTGATGTACACCAACCAAAACAGAAAGAGTATGTTTGCCAGTTGGTATTCTGCCCTTATTATATGAAATTGGAAATGGAAACTGTGGCCTTGATGAAAACATTGAAATTCCAGTAAGTAGGATTAGTCATATTTTTTGTGTACCAGAGTTAGATTTCAAACAGCAAGTAAAAGTTCCCTGAGCTACTAGTAGAAGCAAACATTCTCAAATTAAAATAAAAAAGAAGGACTACACATGCCTGCAAGAGCCAAAGCGGGATGAGTAACATTTGACATTTGAAAGGCTGGAATCTGAGCAAACAGCTCGCTCCCAGAAGAAAAACTTCTCACCAAATAGTTGGCTCGTGGCAGTATCTAGCTTTCTTTGAAACAGCAAGCCTAAAATCTTCAGGGAGAAGGCAAAGTAATGAAAACCTTTTTGGCTTTTAACTCCCCACAGCCTGGGAACTGCTGTGATCAAATCAAGAAGCACTGACAAACTGAGTTTCAATTACACTGTGGTCAGAATATGGGGAATGGTATCAATTGTAACCGATTGGTGACAGGCCTGGGGCCCCTCCAGCTGCTTCCCTCACTTGCTCAGTTGAGTGTCTTGGGGCTTTTTATTTCCACTCTTAATAAGATCTCATCATTTGGGAGGTAACATTTGGACCTCTTTCTTTGTTTTGTACATTAGAACAGTTACCATTTTAACTGCAGCAAAAATGTTTCACTGTAAACAAAATAGTAAGTAGGTAAAAGGATGAGTTAGGAATCAAAAAAATCTGTACTGTCACCCATGTATTACAGAGACAGAGACAGAGACAGAAGCAGAGAGAAAAATGGACCATCAGAAGTCCTAAACATTTAATTATAATAAGATTTATACATGTTCCTATATTTCATAATCCTTCAGAGTATGGTAAGTTTCTTGAATACCAATGGCAAAATTTATAGTATTTATGTGTTTTTCTTTCAAACCATTTATGCACTTCAGATAATCTCTTTGGAAGCCATCAAATCCCCTCACAACTCACACAGAAAGTTCAAGACTTATTCTCCTTCTTTTTCTAAATCCCTCCCAGTCAAAAGAGCACAAACACTAAGCTCTTAGTAAACCTGCAGCTAGGCCTGCATCCCTGCCCTATTCTGCTCAGTCTAGGTGGTATTTGCACTCATCCACAAAATGGATAATGACAATAACTGATTGTCCATCTTATCAAATAGTGTAACAGTGTCCAAAGAGTTTCATGGTGGTTATGTGCTCCTTACATTCTTTTGTATCCTACCAGCAGTCAGTTTATAATACGTAGTTCTGCATAGATACATTAGCTTGCTATAGCTGCCATAATAAAGTACTACAAACTGGGTAGCTAAAACAACAGAAATGTATTGTCTCACATTGCTGGAGGCCAGAAGTCTGAGATCAGGATGTTGGCAGGGGTGGTTCCTTTGAAGGTACATAGGGGAAGGATCTGCTCCAGAAACTTTCTTTAGCTTGCAGATGGCCATCTTCTCCTTATGTCTTATATCTCTTCATATCATCTTCCCTCTTTGTGTATCTCTTCATTCAAATTTCCTCTTTTTATCAAGATACCAGTCTTACTGGATTAGGGTCAACCCTAATGACCTCACTTCATTTTGTTCACCTTACTGAATATGCTGTCTCCAAATAAGATCACATGTTAAATACTGGGGATTAGGGCTCCAACATACAAATTTGGGGGCCAAAATTAACCCATAACAATCCTCTATCCAACCTTAAATCATAAACACTGGTGTCAACATTTAGGGATGATTTACACTCTGAAAAGTAAGGATGCCAAACCCACTATCTACGTGTCATCTCAATCATACCTTTTGAAGGAAGCTCACAGAATAATTCCTATGAGCAAGTTTCCTGTAATTCCAAATGAAATTCACTGCAGTCTGGTTACCCATAAAAACACCCTGTCTTACAAATATATGTGAAGTGATCTCTATTGTACAATATTATGAAATTGTGAAACAAAAACCACAGCAGATAATTATCTGTAGACACAATACTGTTGGCTTTTCCTCTATCTTCCTTCATGGAAGTAATTGCTTAATTCTTCATTTTGTTCATTTAACAGTGAGACAATTTAGTCTTGTCACCCCTAGCACACTTTCCAAAATCCTCTGTCCCTCCTGGCAGTCGGAACCACAAACTGAACATTATTATGAGGTTGTTTTCCTCACAAATAGCTTAACTACATTCCTACTAAAAGATCCTTAACCCAGGTCACAGAGGTTGGGTCACTGTACTTGATTATCCTGCTGGAGATAAACCTCTTGTCTTGGGAGAAAATTCAATTGAATCTATAAGGCACAAGGATATACTCTTTGAATAAATGATAAACTCAATCAGAGAAAGAGTCCTCCTTTCCCAAAAAAACCAGCTTAACCAAAATACCCAAAATCATATAGATAGACCTAGAGTGTTCTGTTGCAAGAATGATGACAATAAAAGTGTCCTAAGATTTCCAGATGCTCAGTTGCAAACATCATTTAAAACACAAATGATTCATCCATGGCTGAGATCCTTCACTGAAAAATATAATTTCCTCTACTTGAGTCTACCCTCCTTGGCTAATTCAAATTAGAAATGTAGAAAGTTGAACCATATAAATGGTATAAGTTAATAATAGTTGAATATTGTCAATTTCATGTGGTTCAACCTAGTTCTAGATTTTATTGATTATTCAATTCTTAGAAATCCTCTATCAAGTGCCTCTGTTACCAAGTCCCTGATGTCTAAGTGCATAAAGTCTATAAAAGGAGAATTTTCAATATAGTTGGGAAAAAACTGCTCTGACCATAAGGAAATAACAGGATCTAGAATTATCCCTTCCCCTCTAAACAACTAGAAAGCAGAACAAAATACAGAATATAACTATTTTCAGTCACTGGACAATAGGCAACAGACAGCTGTGATCCCAGAGAGAAAGGAAACAAATGAAGTGAAGCATGATTGCCTAGACTTTCTATCTAAAGGTAAATTCTGAACTGCTGACAGGGAAAGGAAATCTGAAGTGAACTCTCACAGAGCGGAGGACACACAAATCAGGGTTCCAAGGGCCAAGATGGCAATTTATATGTCAGAAAACCTGAGAAAAGGGAGCTATACAGAGATTGATTTACAGAAATCTGCATAGAACTTATGACTGAATATCAATATGCACTTGCATACCATAAGGCAGGGCAAAATTACCATCTGAGAAAAGAAAATACACTGAGGAGTCATAAGCCAAACAATTCCTAGAGTTCACACAGGGCCAGGAGTAGTTTAAGTTTCCACCAGTTGGAATACAGAGTCTTCATGGAGTACATCAGGTACACAATAGAGATCACAAAAGGGCCATACCTTTTGGGTATTTTTACTTACAAACTACTTTAAAATAAGGTCAAATTAGCTTTAGTGTAAAAACTACTCTATATCTTCCCTTCAAAACCTTTTTTAAAAGACTCAAACAGATAAATCTGATCTACACAAATAAAAGTTACTAGATATGAAAAGCAGAAAAATATGAACCATAAACAATAAAAAATTAGTAGAAACATGGATGAAAAATATAATATCTGAAATAAAAAAGTTATTGGGTAGAATCAACATCAGATTAGACATTGCTAAAGAAAATATCAGTAAACATGAAGACAGTAGTAGAAACTACCCAATAAGAAGCAATGGAGAGGCAAAATACTAGAAAAAATTTAAAAGAACCTTAGTGATGTATGGGGCAATATCAAGACCTTTATCATAAATCCCATTGGAATTCCAACAAAGAGAAGGAAGATGAATAGAAAAAATACTTGAAGAAATAATGGTTGAAAATACTCCAAAATTGATGAAAACTATAAAATCATAAATTTAAGAGGCTCAGTAAACCCAAAGAAGATAAAATACAAAGAAAAATCACATTGAAGGACAGTATAATCAAATTGCTTAAGCCAGTAATAAAGAAAAATCTTTTAAAACTGCCTGAGGGAAAAAGATACATTAAGTACAGAGAGACACAGATAAGAATATCACAGAATATAAGAATATCACTGACTTCTCATGAGAAATTATACAAACTAGGAGACAATAAGAGAGCATCTAAGTACTGAAAAAATTAACAAATATTCACAAGAAACAAAAGCAAAATTAGGCAAATGGGATTATATAAAATTTAAAAACTTTGTTCATTGAAGGATACAACCAACAGAGAGAAAAGGTAAACAAGTGGGAGAAAATACTTGCAAATCATATTTGATAAGGCATTAATATCCAGAATACATAAAGAACTTGTATTCAACAACAACAAAAATCCAATAATTCTATTTAAAAATGGGCAAAGTACTTGAATAGACATTTCTCCAAAGATGATCTACAAATGGACAATAAGCATATTAAAACATGCTCAACATCACTAACTGTCAGGGGAAGGTAAATTCAAACCAAATGAGGTAACACCTCATTCCCATTAAAATAGCTATTAACAAAACAAAAACAAAATAATAAGTGTTGGTGGGTAAGTGGGAAAGTTGGAACCCTTGTGCACTGCTGATGAGGGTGTAAAGTGGTACCACCATTATGGAAAACAGTATGATAATTCCTAAAAACAATAAAAATAGAATTACCATATATTCCAGCAATCCTACTTCTGGGTATATATCCAAAAGAATTGAAAGCAGTGTCTCAAAGAACTATTTGCACAAACATGTCCATAGCAACATTATTAATAGCCAAGAGGTGGAAGCAACCCAAATGTCCAGGGAAAGATGAATGAATAACCAAAATGTGCAGAATTCTATGCAGCCTGAAACAGATAGGAAATCTTGTCTTATGCTGCAATATGGATAAATCTTAAGGATGTTATGTGAAATAAGCCAATCACAAAAGGACAAAAAACATATTATTCAACTTATATGAGATATCGAAGTAGCCAAATTCATAGAAAAGGAAAGCAAAATGGGTTTGGATGAGGGAGAAGGGGAAAAGAAGGAACTGTTGTCTAATGGGGATAGTGTTTCAGATTTGCAAGATGAGAAAGTTCTGGAAATCTATTTCACAATATTGTAAATATAATTAACATTACTGAACACTACACTTAAAAATGGTTAAGATAGTAAATTTTTTACCACAATAAAAAAGAATAAACATATGTTAACCTAGAATTCTACAGCCTATGAAAATATCTTTTAAAATGAAGACAAGGAAAAGGATTTTTTAGCTGAGATAATCACCATCTAACCTGTACTATAAGAGACATTAAAGGATATTTTTCAGGCAAAAGGAAAATGATACCAGGTGGAAATTTAGATCCACATAAAATAATGAAGAGTACCAGAAATAGTAAGTATGTGAGTACATAAAAAGCCAGTTGTTTCTCATTTTTTAATTTCTTTAAAGTAAAACTGACAATTGAAAGCAAAAACAATAATTTATCACAATAGCATCAAGGATGGGAAGGAGAAATGAAAGTATTCTGATTCCTACATTATATGTGAAATAATGTAATGTAATTTGAATATTGACTATGATAAATTATAAATGCATATTTTAAGTCCTAGAGTAATTTCTAAATATACAAAAGTGGAAAAGCCAAAAAGCCAAGAGTGAGGCTAAAATTAAATCCTGAAACATGCTCAATTAATCCAAAACATGGCAGAAAAGAGGGGACAAAAACAGATGGCACAAATAAAAAACATAGCAAAATGGTAAATTTATATCATTTTGTCACTTACATTAATATAAATGATCTAAACACTCTAGTTAAAAGGCAGAGATTGTCATACTAGATTTTAAAAAAGCAATATTCAACTAAATGGTACCAAGAAAGTCCTTTAAAATATAAAGATACAGACAGTGTAACATTAAGGGAGATAAATAAAGCTACCATGCAAAACTACTAGCGAGAAAGTTGGAATATCTATGTTAATATTAGAATGATTGTCACTGGCTTCATCAGGCAAGTATCACCAAGCCTTTTGCCTCATTCTGCTTTATTAATGTGACCTTGTAAACTCACTTTCTTCTACTCACACTTCAGCTAACGAGAATAGCCCAGTCCCTAAGATTCCACCTTGAAATTCTTATCCTTGGAAGATTTCACTTGGAACCAGGCATCATGCCACTGCAGGGTCCAGCGAGTCCATTCTGCCTCATCAGGACCAAATGCCCTCTTAGTTAAAAACAGAATCAGCCCCACATCGAATCAAACTCTCCATCTGTTCCCAATCAGTCTTTCTTTAGCCGTAGCTATTGAGCTCCAGGTCAAATCCATGTGGATAGCATCTAAGTGCTGCCATATTGTACAGAAACAGGTTACAGAAGGAATTGGTTTCTGCTTCTACCCCACAGAAACACACGAGAGACACATGGGAAGACATCGGGCTCCATCCTTTGCCCAGCACTGCTCAAATTCACTGCCTTGGAAAACGGACATCAATATCATCTTTTAAAATAAACAATGTGCAAAACTAAACTCTATTTGTTATTGTACCCACATTAGTGACTGTGATTTACTTATATCTGTACTGCGTGATGCAGATTTAGAATAGTTTCAGCTACTTTATCCTTTTGGTGCTCTTCTCAGATTAAAGTCATAGAGACAGATTACCAGGGTTTAAATACAATGTCTATCATGAATTAGCTATGTAAATTTGGGTTAGTTGCATTATCTTTTTAAATTTCAGCAACTTGTATAGAGGGTAGGTGAGCTGACTTTAAATTAAAAATTACAAAATGAAACCAGGAGGAATTACAGAAGATACCTGAAGTCACTGACAGAATACTAGGTCACGGATTACAGCTCCACGATTTTCTGTGTATTTTGTCACTAGTTCTCATCACATCCATGCTACTACTCTAGCAACATTTCTTGCCATGTTTGTTTAGGCAGCTCTTTAAATGGCTGGCTATGATTCAGACCTTCTGATATTCACACCCTTGTACAATTAACATCCTTACTTCAACTCTTTTCCATCCAGACTATACTCAGACTTATGCTTCTAGGCCTGATCAAGTCATCTCCTAGTCCAACATCTTACAATTCCCTCTTCCTCCAGATATCAACTAACTCCCTTGCCTCCTTCAAATATTTAATGAAATGTCACCTTCTCAATGAGGCCTAATTTGACCATCATATTGTAAATTGCCCTGTATCTCCCAGCCCATTTCTAATCTCTCTTTCCCTATACTACTTTTATTTATCCACAGCACTCATAACCCTCCTCCTTAATGCATTAACTTTTTATGTTTATTGTTCATTGACTCTTTCCTTCACAAAAGTGTAGACTCAAGCAAAAAAGATACCTTTTTTCTTCTGTTTCTTAGCCAATGACTAATGAACTACTCTGCTCTAACAGTAATCCAAGGTTTATTCCTGCACAAAGATCATTACAACCCTTTTGTACTATGTAAAAATAGTTGAATGTGGACTCAAGTCAGACACATTACTGTTTATAATTACTCTTTATTTGACATCACAGTTTCCAACATATTTGAATTGCTAATGAGATTTTATACTACCAAGGTCTATAGAATCCATAGTGATCATACATGCAGAGGTAAACCATTGCAATTACCTCTCCAAGGGGCTTATATCACTGAACCAGAACTTCAGAATTAAAAGAATGAAGATAGCTTAGAAACCAAAAACACTGATATAAACTAAAAACTTGAATGACATTTCCTTATTATATGTATTTGACAAAATAAAAGTTCACAAACTCACAAATGAGAATATATGATAAGAAATAAGGGCATTTGGCTGCCAAATGAATTTTACACTCTTACATACTTCTCTTATTCTACAAAAGTATGGAATAGTCCTGAGGCATCCACTATATTTTCAGAAATTTGATTGTTAAACAGAAAGGTAATCTCTTTGCTCAGTTTCTATGGGCTTATGTCATACCTTGATCCTAACACCAATTTTTCTGCTAACAGAAGAAGGATTCAGCTTGTCTGGTGCCCACAAATAAAGGCCTCTTTTATTCTGCTCATTTCCTTCTTAGTTAAAAGAACTCCCCTCAACAGTGGTAAGCAACCTGAATCCCATGGCAGCCTTTGTGTCCACATAGGGGTGCTATATGCTACCCCCAAGCATGTGGCATGCAGTGATCCCCCACTGTGTGTTAATAGGCTGCAAAGCTTAGAAGTCCCAACTTAAACAATACCCTTTGTGTTATGATCCTTGAAACTTGGTCTCCAAGTAGCTATATCTCCAACTCCTGCTCTTTCCCCCCAACCTAGTACATAAGCCTGTGCATGTGCATGCACACACACACACACACATACACACACACACACATTTCAGAGCATGTTTAGTTTGGCAAAAGAAGTCGTCAAAGCCTTGCCTCCAGAGAGAGCTATTTATGAAAGACATGAAATGAATACAATATGAGTCAATGGAATCCACACATTTCTTGGCCTAACCACCTTGTGAGGCCCTATGATGAGATCCAGAACACTGGTCTGGGGACATGCTGGCCCTGATGGTGACACTGACCCAGCTGCACGTCAGAGGAATTCACTACCTGACTGTGTGGACAGATCAGTCCTGAGGGGCTTCTCTCAGGGCCGACCTCTTGAATCCAGAGTAGCCCTGTCCCCTACAACCCATGTGTAGGTGGGGAAAGTTGGTCAGAAGATGAAAGAAAGAGGCACAGGCAGACGGATGCAAGCAGCCTCCATATGATCCTTGAGATTAAGAAATCATGCCCAACTGCTTGACAAGAAGCCAATCCAAATAACTTGTCTCAGCCTCAGCCAGTCTTTGATGACCACTGCCCTTGATGGGGTAGGAACATCACACTTCAGACTGAAAATTCTTCCATTCCAAAAATAAATAGCATGAACCTAGTATGTTGCTAGGAGGGGCCCAGCAGGAAACAAGGTAGTCAAGGTTCCTGTCCCCGGGAAGTGTGAAGTGGCAGGTGCAAATGCTGGAGCCACTCAGCCTTGGTTTGAATCATAACACTCCCACTTACCAACAGTATGAGTTTCGGAAAGTTCATTTAATTTTTCAAGTTTCAAATTTCACATTTATAAAATGGGGATTAAAACACTATTTCTCTCCAAGAGCTATTGTGAGGATCAAGTAATAGAAATGTCAAGTACTTTAGAACATTGTCAGGCACAGTCAGTAAATGTTACCTACTATCAACTATTATTATCACTGTAGTCACTGTGTTAAGTGTAGGCATACAGAAGAGAACAAGACACATGTCCACGCCTTTATGAAACTTATGGGGGTGATGGATAATAGGCAATCAAGTGAATATATCATACATCAGATAATAGCAAGTAATATGGAAGAAAACAAAGAAGAAAAATAAATAATGAAATGAGATAAAGCTATACTGAGAATAAAAGAAGGGAACCATGATTAGCACTAAGTACTTGCTCCTTTTCTCTACTACACCAGACTCCCAACATTAAAAGGCAGAACAGAATCATGCTACTCTGCCTTCTTTTCTCATACAGAAAAGAAAAAACCCTTGGAAGCCATCTATGCTAAACCCTAGAGTCTCCTAAGATTTGAGAGTATTGTCATTGTTTATTTTCTCCTACAAAATTATTGTATTGGTGCATTCAGCATCTCTGACCGTAAATCTACTTGATATCCTAGCAATTTCAAGACACTCCAGTTTGAGAAGTACTGCATGGAATATATAGTAAAGCACAGTTTTTTTTTTTCTTTTGCCTTCCTTCATGAGAAAAGGTCTGAAAACACTAGGACTGACAAATGTCAAGTACACCACATAACCACACACCCTCAAAAAGACATGAGCCATAATGTTGTCCTGACATTACAAGAGACAGCACACACGGTGGATTCACATTGACAAGGAAAAACCAAAATACATAATACATCTCATTGCTCTTGTCAATATACTCTCCAGAGAGCATTTTTAAGTGGCTTCTAAAATTATATTAATTATTAAACAGAAGCCTCAGGAGCAAGAAGAACCTACCAGTCATAGTTTTATTTTCCCTCATCACCTGCCATTTGCTCTGGGTTTGTTTAAAGTCATAATCAAGTCTCCTGTGATGGAGGATTGGGGTCGCTTTGTGGTCGCATGTGGAAAATATTATATATCCACATCAAATGGGAATGTGGTCTCCCTTAGTGGAAACTGATGTCATCTCCCTAAAATTAGACCATGTTGACCCTGTGGGCATATAGATTTAAGTCAACAGGGAGTCCTAAAACAAAAAAAATCCTTAAAAGATCTACAGTGTGGGAAGAGGTACTCAGACATTTAAGAGCACTTTGTGAGCATTGCTTATTACCAAAGAACGAACAAAAGAACAAAAAAAACAAAGAACAAAAACATGTACTGGTATGCAATATTATTTTGGTATAAAAGGTTGTTTTGCTTTCTCCATGCAAGAACAATGAGAGAAATCCTCAACACCCATTAAAACTGAGGACCGAAGTTCCCTTTGTATCTACAGAAGAGGAGCTAAAACAATTCATCCCTAGACCCAGGACAGGCTTCAGGGGCATGTGACCAGTGTGGTCACACAGGGCCCCTCACTCAGAAGGGCCCAGCTCGGGTATTCAATGTTCTTCCCTCTCCATCTTGAATTTTGCAAGTCTGTGAATTTGCACAGGGGATTTGGAGCCTCAACTCACACACAGTCCTGCCTCCTGGGCCTCACCACCACTCCTGGATTGGTTTGCAGTGAGCTGCCCTGACCCTTGACAGCCTGGACCACATCCACTTCCCCATCTCAGCTCCCTGCCCTGCATTGCTGCTGCCCTACAGGTCAGGGGTTACACTAGGTCAAATTCATGGAGGGCACTTCAAATCCCGCCACCATGCTCCATCTCTCAATGCCTCCCCTCTCCATGTGACCAGTGTCATCATGCATTGGACAGGTGACTCCGAGGGTGAGCCTCCTGCCCTGACACAGCTACCTTGGGCTCCGCGGCAAGCAGTCCTCACTGTGCTTAGAGGGTGCACCTGACATGGAGGGGTATCCACACAGAATGGGCAAATATGCAATCTCTTCAAGAACCTCCCTGTTTCCCTCTGCCAATCCCTGAATTAAAAAACCCATTGGTATCATGACCCCCTGCTTATTTTCTCTGAAGTTTAGTACCTGAAACAGGCCATGAAGTGATTGGGAACTTGGGAACCAAATGGCATGGTTGCCTCGATTTATGTCACTTGCGCAAACTGCTGGGGCAGGGGCATTATTGACCCATTTCAAGTAAGGATGTGTTTATTAATGCTTAAATGCATCTGAGCCTGGATGGGACAAGGCAGGGAGTCAGTTGCGGAGTGAACTCCAAGCACCTTACAGACCTTTCCCCACAAATCACAGCCAGGAGACCCACATGCCACTTGTGTTCCTGCAATTATCACAACCTGGGGAAATCCAGCCTCAGAGAACTCTGAATGTCCCTCAAATACTTTTCAGTTAGATGCAAGAACACAAAATCAACAAAGGAGCAGCAATAAGCAAACAACAGAGGGAAAAATTATCAGTTCTTGAAGAAAAGCTTGATGTTCAGATACCTGCATCAGTTTACCTGGGATAAGGGTATTGGGGCCACAGGGAAGGATGCTTGTTAAAAATTCAGATTCCTGGACTCCATCACAGATCCACTGAATCTTAAAATCTGAGCAGAGGTCACTAGAATCTATATTTGTATGCACTCTCTAGTTGGTTTTCACACCAATATGTGGGGGTCATTCTTACATGAGCTTTCTATCATTTGGAACAGCAATTCTCAAAAATGCAGTATTCTTAGGACTCAATCAGAGTTCCTATTGAAAAGCCAGTATCAAGCCCCCGAGAGATTCTGATTCAGTAAGTCTGGAATCTGCATTGTAACAAGCAGCTTGCTTCACCATCACCTCAGCACATCTCCCAATTTCTCACGCAGGTGGGGCCTCCAGACCATACCTGGAGAAATACTAACATAAAAAATAAATCCCCATATTCTTAGCTCTTATTATTTTGGAATGGTCACAATTAAACTTCAAGTCTTTTAAAATACAGCTAATGTTTATTAAACACCTTATGTGTGAGGGCCAAGCATGGGAAGATGAATTGGTCCTTTTCTAAAGGAGATCAGAATTCAGGAAGGAAAAACAGACAGGTAAGGAAAAACAGGTAAGCATCTGCTGCCACATGCTTTAAATATGTAAATTCTTAAAATGCTGTTGATTATATACCATGAATGTACAACAGAGAAAAACAACCCAAGTTCTTACAAATAGAACTGCCGTGTATTAAGTTCCTGCTAGATATTAGGCCGTGAGGTAAAGACATTTTTCAAATGGTAGCTACCCAAACAAACTCTGCATAGTTTTCACACCCACTTTTTACATATTCTGAAACTGACTCAGAGGATTTCAGCAGCTGAGTGCAAGATCTCAGAGTGAGTAAGGAGCAGAGGGGCACTGTGGGCCTAGGGTCTGCCTTGTGCTAAATACTGTGTTCCTTCTAGGAGAAGCTGCTCCTTACATTACAGCCTTTTAGAATTTATGATAGATATTTTTTTGCATTTTTATTTATTTGTATTGAATTATCATTGATATAATCTTATATTGGTTTCAAATGTAGATGCTGCATTTTCAATTATGATGTTCTAATTGATCCCCTGTACTTCTTGCTCACATTAATGTCTGTTGCAGTTATATTTCAGATGAACTCCCAAAATAAGTCCTGGTATTGTACAAAAAGGAGAAAAGCAGGGTGGAACATGAAATAGCTCTCAAAGCTTCCATTTGAATTGACATATGTCATTCAGTGTTTAAATGGACCAAGCAAGTCACATGGCCAGCTGCTGTCCAGGTACTGCCTGACACTTCTTCCCCAGGTGAAGGGATTAGGTGTATCTAAACCCTCTGGCAACTATTCTTTCTGAGCTCTGTAGTGGTCCTCTCTGATGTCAGCAGGAACACCCACCATAGATTTCCATGGCATTCAGACACAGGATAGCAAGGATATAGGACAAGAGATGTAGAGAAGTGTTTCTATGGAGTCTCAATGATGTTGCTCACAAGAAAATATATCCAGGTGTGCAGGCCGCCCTCTGACTGAGACACAGGCACTCACGGGCTCTTTGGTGACTGCATATTGGTGTGTGTATTTGTGCAGCACAGCCTACAGGCAGTATTATGAACCCAAGTAGCAATAATTGCATAAATCATCATCTTTCAACTTCTAAACTGTGTAGGCAGTCAATTGTGAAGTGTTTAGCAAGTGATTCATTACTAATGACAGAGTAACAACACTTTTATAAAGCTAATATTTGCAAATAAATGTGAATAAACTTGAGGATGCTATTTAAATACTAGCATGCTCATGCACTTGCATTCTGGTGTTTTCTGGAACAGGAGGAAAAGGGGTGGGGTTACAGCTACTTTCTAAAGAATTGTGTTCAACCATGACTACACCCATGAGTGTCCATCACATCGGCAAACCTCGGTTGACATATGTGGTGTGACAGAAAAACAGGTTGAGAACCTCTTGTCTAAATCACAACCATATTTATCACTTCTATATTATTGCAAATGACTCCATGTGTGTTCTCACTAGCCAGATAGTAAGCATCCAAGAATAAGAACCATGTTCTCTTTTCCTTATATTGGTCCCAGCTTAGTCTCATAGAGTTAGAAGAAATCATTGGCACGGGGGGAAGCTCCTTTCTCTATAAGGGCCACTGATGCACAGAGGGGAAAATCAATCTAATGAGGAGCACATAGCAAAAAAATAAGTATCAAGATATAAAGAAACAAAATATTTTTTCATCTATTTTGTTGTAAACACAGCTAACTAAAAAGGTGAGACTATTCCCTTCTGTCAGTGAGATCTGCAAACACAAAGAATTTGTGAATAATTATGGTAGAACTCACAGACTGCCGAGAAAGAACTAGCTGCAGGGAAACTGCTACATCTGAAGAAATAAAGTAGAGACAGCTTCTAATGATTAACTTCTCCCCCCACCCTGCCCCAGAGCTGGAGAGCAGACAGTGAGTACCCCCCACAGGGATAATTCTTGGTCAGGAATTCTGGGGAGCCACAGAGCATCCTGCAGCTGACACCTCAAACATGGAAAAGAAGAGTTACTTGTAAAATGACCAGAATAAATGTTACTCCCTTGATTTCAACTCTAGTGTTCTTGGAGCTACATACTTACAAAAAGTTACAGTCTACAGAAAAAGTACATGCATATTTTAGATAATCTGTTCCTAACTTAAAACATAAAATGGAGAAGTCAGAGTTTCCATTTGTGATGGTAGTTACTCCTGAGCAAATGAGGAAACAGAGGGGCTTTTATATCCTTTACAAAGACAGACAAGCCTCTGAAACCTTCCTCAAAACAAACACTTGATATATATGCTATTGCTATCGTTTTTCCCTTTGAAGTCAATAGGAATTAAATCTCATAGATACACAAAGCAGAGAAACACCAGTATTACTAGTTCTTATGGAAACAACCAAGCCGCAGACAGCCTTGCCCAGGAACATAAAGTAGATAAGTGATTCACATACAGGCATATTTCTCCATAGCACAGACTTCTATCTTATTTTTATGTTTATTTACATGCTGGCTGACTTCATGAAAGATCTGAAACAGATGAAGCCCTGCCTTCCTTTAGGTAAATGGTAGCTCATATGTTAAGTCCTCCCTATAGGCTGTGCCAACAGTGACACATCTAGTAAGTGAAAATATCTGTATAATTGAAAAACAATTGTAATTTCTGGGGGGAAAAAAAGCTATGTGATTCTCTCATAGGAATCAGTTCCATGTAGATCAGTTTAAGTGGCATCAATGCCTGAAATTTATTTGGAAAGGCATGGTACTTAGTTCTCCTGGGAGGACACAGATTTTTCCTCTAAGGACAGACTTCCCTTGAAGGAAGGAAGGAACTCTCACAGTACTGGAAACTTACGTACTGGGCCAGGCAACACTTACCTGTTTGCTAGACTCAGGAAATGCACCCCCTCTTCTCCTTTAGCCTGTGTCTTCCTGTCTCCTCTCTCTGGGTCTGGCTGTTGCTAAAGCTAAACCATGATTTATACCAGCCCTTAAGAAAAATCATCATCCTTTCCATAAACCCTCTACCAGAAGAGGTGGCTGATATACTCAGAATGGCTACAATTAATTAGCTGCTTCCTCTCTCCAGCCAGATCCTTCACCACTGGGAACATGTGGGTCAGTCACAGGCAGTGGGACAGGGAAAGTCAAAATCACAGTGAGAAATTAGTGGAGTGTTTTGTAGGCAAAGCTCATGGCTGTCACACGCTACACTGCCATTTACACTGACAAGTACTTTACCTACATGAAACTGTTTAATCCTCTCCAACAGCCCAGCAGGCAAGGTAATTACCTCCATTTTACAGTTGGGGAAACTGAGACCTAGAGAATTTGAATAACTTGCCTGCCTATGTTTGCATATATTTTTTGAAGCTAGATCTGTTCAAATTCAAATCCCCTATTCCTAACCACTCATTTTGTCCAAGATGCTATTAGAAGAATACTTGTGAATGGTAATTAATAGATCGATAACAGCAGTTCACTAAGCACTGGGGAGCAGGGAATGGACAGAACTGATATATCTGAGGACAGAAGAGAAAAGGAGATACACTTTCCACAATATGCCCTTTTCCACATTTTGAATTTTTTTAAATTCCTCATTATTCACACATTCCATATTTGCAGATTGTAACACCAAAATCACTATGCACATGCTTTCCTGTTCATTTGTAGCAATGCATAGGGCAGCAAAAACTTTGGTCATTCCAACAAATGCATTCCCAGATGCCGTGGAACAGGGCGACACTCTGCCTCCTTGTTTCAGCCGTTGTATGCAGAGCTCAGCCAAGGCTAGGTAGGACGTGCTGTCAGTGCATGAAGCCTGGGCTCTGGAGCTGCATGGGGTTTGAATCCCAACTCTGGTGCCCACTGGGGAGGGAGTCTCAAGCAAATCATTTAACATATCTCAACCTCATTTTCTCTTTTGTAAAATTAAAAAAAGTAAACAGAATTTACTGGGATGAGTCATTTTCAGGATTTCAGATTATAATCTATATAAAATATGTACACAAGTACTACACATATTTACCCTAGCGAATATGACTGTTCCATATTCACCAATTCAGTATTCTCAGTGATGCCATAGAATATAACTCTCCTAAATAACGAGAATCAACTGCATATGTATTTTTGCGACTGTGTGAAAGTATGTGTGTCTATTACATATTTGATTTTTACAATTATGTGAACACAGGGGTTGGAAGGAATATGAAAGAGGGTACATACCCTTAAGTGTTAAGGATGAAATCAAGATCACAGTCTAGGCTGTCAACTCCAAATTTCAGAAAAAGGGCTCATACAGGATAAGAGAGCAAAATGGTCCTAACTGACTGAGTGTACAACGGTCAAGATCTAAACATAGAAGCAATCTCTTCCTTTGTCTATTATAAAAATTAATGCTCAACCAGGATTCAGAGAGTTCTGAGACTGGGAGGTGTGCCCAGAGGGCTCTGAAAGGCAAGACCTAAGTACTCTTAGCCAAGGTATTTTTCAAGAGAAAGTTTATTTGCAGCTGATGAACCCATGAGTCTATCCCAGAAGCACGACCAGCAACTGGCACAGGGGAGCCAGGTGCCAGCACAGGGAGAGCTGTAGAGAAACCACAGTGGCACTTACTGGGAAAAGCTGTAGAAAAGCTGGGAATTTAAGAGCCTCAGATGGAGTCAGGCTTGACCAGGGGCCCTTTTGTATATATGAATTTTTCTGGGAATAGAATCAATATCTGAAATCAAGTTTTGAAAGGGTTCCATGATGCCAGAAAAGGTAAAGAATTTTACCTATAAAATGTACGAATATTTAGTCTTTTCTTAATTTCCATCACTAGTCTTAGTAGTTTTCTTTTTAAGACAATTTTTTAAAAAGAAACTAAGAATGTCCTCCACTACCACCAACGGCAAGGAGAGTAACAGACAGTGGTCTCAGCCGCTGGGCAATGAAATCCGTTGCCCCATGTGTGCTGAGATCATGCTTCCCACTGCCTGCTTGGAGTGGGGTAGGGACTAAGACATGCCTGTTCCTGGGAGACAGGGGGCTTCCCTGATGGCAGCTTGGCTCAAGGACTTCCCCATGGCCCTTCAGAACCTTCTCTCCCTCTCTTCTTGTCTCTGCACTACAACTGCATCCCAGTCTAAAAGCCTCATCAGACTCCCTCCCCATTTCCTCGCCCAAGGCAGTTCCCTAGTGAAATCCCAGCATATGTGATCCCATCCTAGCATCTGCTTCTTGGACAACCAGGACTAACAAAGAAAGCAGATTTCTAATGTTTCATGAAAATTACTGAGTTATGGGTAAAAACCTGGGAGGCTGCTCTGTGTGTTCTTCAATAGGCCTTGACTCATTCATCGCCCTGTGACTCACTCTACTTCCCAGACAGAAAACCATCAAAGTTTAGATTCAAGTCTTGGATAAATTACAGGTCACTGTACATTTCAGATATATGTTTGATTTAAAATCTTTAGAGATCACATTTGAATGAATATTAAATCCACAAATGCCGTGAATCTACTCTGTTGAGAGTCTGAAATACTCTGGATACCTCCCTGCAGAGAGCCTATGACTCTCACTTACCCACACAAGTCCGGGCTCAAGCCACATCCTCAGGTAGGGCTTCCCTGACTCTACCTGAAATGCGAACACCATCACCCTCTATTCCCCTCCCTGCTCTATTTTTCTTCAATGCCTTCATCCCCTCCTGACTTTACACTATATTGTTTCTCACTGTCTCCTCCAGCACAATGTAAGTTCCATGAAGGGAGGAACTACATCTGCCTTGTGCACTCCCCACTCTCCAGAGCCCTATGCATCTGGCACATAGTAGCTGCTCAATATTAGTTTGTGAACAAATGATGAGTGCAGCTTGGGATAGGTTGGATCTCAGGTTTCTGCAAGACTTGCTGAGAAGTTCAGTAAGAGAAGAAAATAGGGACCTGATGCTCAGGAGGAAAACTGGGCTTCATCCCACAGTGCTAGAGTCATGTGCCTCGTAACAAGGAGAGCTGCCGCGGGTCAGTGCCGAGTGGTATCCCTCCAAGGGCAGAGGGCAGAGTGAAAAGAAAGCGAACGGTAGATTCCTGGGACTTTCTGCATTCAGGGGAAGAACAGAAGACAGAAGATCCTCTGAAGCAGTTGAAGGAGAATCAGGAGGCAGTGACAGCATGAAAGCCAGAGGAAATAGTCTCATGAATATTTGGTAAACAGGGCCAGAAATACAGAGGAGTCAAGAGGATAAGGATGGAAAATGTTCTGTTTATGCCATCTCCCTCCCTCTCTCTCTCTCTCTCTCTCTCTCTGTGTGTGTGTGTGTGTGTGTGTGTGTGTGTACAAATATCTAATGGAAAAAGACAAGATTGAAGAACCAAGGCATTTTCTTTTGATCTTTAACCAGAATTCCACAAAACCCATAATTTTTTAACTTTGAAATTTGCATTACTTCTCATTAACAATTTCAGCCTATGTTTTACTATATTTTATAAATATATTACATATCCATCCATAAATATATGTAATGTGTGCACACACACACACACACACACACACACACACACACACACCACCACCACCACCACCACCACCACCACCACCACCACAAGTGGCAAAAGCAGCTTAAAAAGCTGATCCTGATTTTTATTTTCAAAGTCAAGAGTCATTTCAGTTCTAGGTCAGATCTCCAAGGATCCTGTATAAAAAATTCTGAAGGAAAAACCTGGATAACATTTTTGACACCACACGCCTCATAAGGACAGCGTTCAGACCATCTGACTCATAACTCCCAGGAGAAAAAACCAGTCCACACTTGTCCTGATGAAAGCCAAGACTCTTCCTTCAGGATGCAGCAGCTTTACCCCATGACCCCAGATGACCTAGAAGGGAACAGGTGGGTGTGAGGCTAAAATCTAATACGCAGGTCACCAAGCCCCAGGGGCGTGGGGAAGAGACCACAGTGGCTGGAAAGCATGCCCATCCATTTGGGGTGCAGACAGGCAGGCAGATCTGAGAGAATGAATAGCCAGAGCAGCTCAGAGCTGAATCCCCTCTCCAGCAGAGGGCTTCCCCAAGTCTTTGTCAGACAGAACTGGTGATGGGAGAAAGGAAAGGAGGCACAAGCTGGTATCCTTTTGGTCTTGACATGTCTTGAGGTTCACAGTAGTTCTCAGGTTTGCTGTACATTAGAATCACCTGGGGAGATTGTGAAACTGGTGTCCAGGTTTAGGACCCAAGTAGCAACAGGTGTAAGCTTCCCAGGTAATTCCACTGTGCAACCAAATTTTAAACTTTACTGCAACTAGCTAGCCAAGGATCACTGTTGGGAGGACCTGCGCCAGACTCAGTTCCCCCAGATTCCCCAGGGGGGTGCCGGCAGTCACGTGGAATGCAGCGTGGTCTCCTGGCCCTGTCTGTTAATAGCGCAAGCAGAGGCATTCCGCTTGCTGCAGTATCCTCATGCCAGCCAAAAAGGGAATAAGCCAATTCAGCTGGGATGGGACTGAAGGCAAATGAGGTTTCGCTCTTGGTGCCCATTCACCCGAACAGAACACAGTCTCTGATGTATTCTAAAGAGAGTGTGGGTTGTCGAGAACGCAGTCATTGTTCTGTGAAGCCTTGTGATTTAAACTGTGGTCCTCTAGGAGCATCACTGGCATTTTGGGGAAGCTTGGTGAAAATTCAGAATCTCGGGTCCCACCCTGATATTTATATGTAGGAACTGAAGGAAACTATATACTCTTCTTTCTCTTCTGATTGAACTTTTGGGATACAGGTGTAAAATTATTCAAACAATCACTATGCCTCTGAGAAGACTTTCTTATTATCCAAGAGTAGGTGAAAGCATGTATCAATTAATAAAAAACAAAGTTATGCTAAAAAAAAATCTATTTAATCTGCCCCAAAGATGGGGCACATTGCTAGATGGCACAGAATGTATTAAAATATCTTTCCTGTTTGAAAAACACCAGTGAGGAAGAGATACTCATAAACTGATAAATCACTGAGGGAGACTTGGGAATAGAGTCAAAACAAGAATGTCGAAGAGGAAATAAGCAATTGATTTTTTGTGGGGTTTTTTTTGTTTGTTTTGTTGTATAATTACTACCTGGACTGGCTAAATTTGCTAAGGATTTCTTAAAACTTAAGGAAGCAAAACTGCGGAAGCAACCAAAATCTTAAGAGCAAATAATGAATAATTTCTGTGTATCAGGAACCACAAGCTATTACCCCAATAATTAGTTTAGTGGGCCTAAAGGATTTTCCCTAAGTCTCCATGTTCTCAGGTTCAAAATGATACATTTAAATTTAAACTGACTCATCTCTTCTTGTTGAAAAATTTTACCATTTGAAGATCTTTGGAATTAAATACACTATCACAATGTTTCAAGTCTCCCACAGGTTTAAGGATTATTTTTCCACTAGGTGGCAATGTTGACTCAAAAATGCTAGAAACCAATGTAAACATCCTTTAAAAAAAAAAACTTACTTTTTGTGGTTTATTTTTCAAAGACCAAGACATGCAAAAAGATTATACTTTACAGTACTATGCAGTGAAGACCAAGAACTGAAATTTAGACTTAGAAAATCATCAGTAAAGAGACAATCAGAGGAGAAAGAAAAGGATCTGTATGAAGGAACAGAGACCCTGAAACAACAGCCCGGGGAGTCACTGGATGGGCCTGGGAAGGGATTCAGTGAACCTGGGTGACCACCGGATTCCTGATCCTGGTTATCGCCCCAAGGAGACTGCTTGTCCTGAAGTTCTCATTGCTAAGATCGCCCCTGCCTGGTACCTTGAGAGCGCTTGAGGAAATACAGACCATGAGCTCTGATTGCAGGCAAGCAGATTCATTTATCAGGATTTTTCTGACTTGTGCTATATACCTGATTCCTAACTATTATCTCCATTGCCTGGCTTTTCCTATGGATTCTTGCCTTTATTCTTCTCTAGGACTTAGAACTTCAGTGCCCCTCTAGGAAGTCATGCTACTCACCCCACAGCCTCATCTTGATGCAACTGCCTAGACCTTAGAAAAACCTGAGCCTAACTCAGACAATACTTGCATCTCTCCAGATCCCAGCCCTGCCAAATCATGTCTCACCTAAAACTCCACACACAGACTCTTTGATCTAAGAATCATCAATTGTTAGAGCTGGAACTTAGAGGTGTCGTCACATCAATCCCTTTTGGTTTTCAAAAGAAATTATGAGGAGAAACAGCAATAATAAATACTTAATATTTAATAAATTTGGGGCACAAGTAGATTTATTATCTCCTATAACAAAAGTCCTCATGTGGGCAGCTCCAGGGGAAGTTGATTCAGTGGCTCAGTAACATTTTCAGAGGCCAGGTTCCCTCCATGTCATCTTTGCTGCTGTCCCCAGTGTGTTCACTAAGATGTCTCTATGGTACCAATAAGCTCTATCAACCCAAGCACTGCATTCTTGCACACCAAAGTCCAGAGCCTAGACCATTTCTCCTTGTGCACCTCTTACTCAAAATGAGCAAACCTCACAGGAACCTACCAGCAGATTTGCGTCCACAACCTTTTGGCCAGAACTGGGCCACCTGCCTGAGCCTCCATGATCCCTCCTGAGGAAATGGAATTGCTGTAATTGGCTTTGACAAATCGGAATCTGACTCACATGGAAGAGGGGTAGGCTCTGGAAAAAAAAAACTGGGGTACTGCCAGTGTAAGGAAGGTAAATACACCTCGGGCAAGTCAACCAGCCCTGACTGCTGCCCTGGGGCCATGTAACCAGGCACTAGCATATCAGTGGGCTTGAGAAGTGGGAGGGATCAGAAGACAGTATCATCCAGAGTCAAAGAACATTCCTTTAACATCTGATTTACTCCTTCCATGACCTTGACTAGCCAGCTGATAAGAACCTGATAGTTCTTGCTATTCTTCACATCAACTTCTCAGCATCAGCATACGTGCTCAGATATATGCATCATTGTTAACTTGTCAAGCTGCTATGAGCAGCAATTTCTCACAATAAACCAAATGAGGGTGGGAGGTCAAGGGTATGCTCCTAACTTGTCATCCATTAATTTCTACCCTGAGATTGAATGAACATTATTGCATGCTAACTTAGAAAATTCACATCCATCATTCTATAAGTGCTTTTTCAGTTGAACTGAGCAGTGTCGAGACTAAATAGAAACCCTCCTAGAACTGCCTTTAAACCAGTTGTTCTCACAGATGAATGTTCATCAGAAGCTTCTAGAGGGCTGGGTGAAACACAAATTTCTGGACTCCACTCCTAGAGTTTCCGATGTAGTGGGATTAGGAAGGGGTCCAAGAATTTGCATTTCTAACAAACCATGGGAAATGCTGATGGTACAAGGACCACACTTTGAGGACCATGGCTCTAGGCAAGTCTGAGAGACTCTGAAACCATTCGCAGAGCCTAGAATTGTTGTAGCCTTTGTTGTAACCATTTCTGTGGTTGAAACTTTCTAAGTCCCAAAGGCTACCATAAGACATACCTCACTCACACAAAATTGATTTCATTTCTATGTATTTCAAAGGTATTAAATCCATATCTGGCAGATGCTAAATCTTGGGCACTCTTTGAACTCACACACATATACACACATGCTGGCTTCAGTTGCTCAGGTATTCATTTATTTATTACAGAAAATATTTACTGAATGCTCCTGTGTGCCCCACAGTATACTAAGATTTTCCAGAGGAAATTATTGTACGTATAGGCCCTTCCCAAAGGGACTTATATGACATCAGAGAAGATCATACGTGTTTGTGTATGTAGTTACCCAGATAACCACAGTGCAAGCTTGGGAAGAAAGTCATGAAGGAGGTTCAAGTGAGGTGAAATTTTGGAAGATGGATCAATGTTTTTAACTCAGGGAGATTTGAGATTTCAAGAAAATATGTGAACTAGACTGGACCTTTTAAGAACGGGTAGAATTACATGGGATGGGGCAAGGCCACTTCAAAAGGTAAACATGAGTCAAAGAACATTAGAGAAGCATTAGGTATATAAGGCAAATAAGGACCTCATTATTACCAGGGTAAATATTCCTGAAGATAAACTAGGTAGTAAGTGTTGGAAAGGCTTTTGAATGCCAGAGTAAGGGAGTGTGGACATTTTAACAATACTTACTTTTCCAATCCATGAGCACAGAACATCTTTCCATTTATTTGTGTCTTCTTCAATTACTTTCATCCATACCTTACCATCTTGCAGTTTTCAGTGAACAGGTCTTTAATCTCCTTTATTAAATTTATTCCAAGGCATTTTATTATTTTGACACAATTGTACATGAGATTTTCTTAATTTCTGTTTCTGATAGCTCATTAGTGTATATAAATCCAACAGATTACAGTGTAGTAATTTTGTATCCTGCAACTTTACTGAATTTGTTTATTTGTTCTAATAGTTTTTTTTGGAGGAGTCCTTAGGGTTTTCTATATATACTATCACGTCATCTGCAAAAACAGTTTTACTTCTTCTTTTCCTATCTGGATGTCTTTCATTCCTTTTCCTTACCTAACTGCTCTGGCAAGGACTTCCAATACTATATTGAACAAAAGTGGTGAGAGGGGGCATTCAAAACTTGTTCTTCATCTTCAGAGGAAAAGGTTTCAGCTTTTCACTGTTGATTATGATGTTAGCTGTGAGCTTGTCATATATGGCCTTTATTATGTTGAGGTACATTCCTTCTATACTGAATTTTTTTATTTTTATCATGAAAAGATGTTGAATTACGTCAAATGCTCTTTCTGCATCTATTAAGGTAATTAAGATTTTTACCCTGTATTTGGTTAATGTGGTATATTATGTTGATTGATTTGCAGATATTGAGCCATCTTTGCATTTCTGAAATAAATGCTATTTGATGATGCTGTGTGATCCTTTTACCATACTGTTGAATTCAGTTTGCTAATATTTTATTGAGGATTTTTGCATCTATGTTCACCAAGGATATTGGCCTATGATTTTGTTTTCTTGTGATGTTCTTTTCTGATTGTAGTATCAGGGTAATTCTGGCCTTGTGAAATGAGTTTGGAAATGTTCCCTCCATTTTTTTTGGAAAAGTTTGAGAAGGAGTGGTATTAATTCTTCTTTGAACATATTATAGAATTCACCAGGGAAGTCATCTGGTTCTGGACTTTTGGTTGTTGGGAGATTTTTTTAAAGTTACTGATTCAATTGCCTCACTACTAATCAGTCTGTTCAGATTTTTTATGTCTTCATGATTTAGTCTTAGAAGGTTGTATGTTTCTAGGAATTTATCCACTTACTCTAGAATGTCCAATTTGTTGGCATATAATTGTTCATAGTAGTCTCTTATGAACCTTCATATTTACTTCTTCAGTTGTAATGTCTCCTTTTTATTTCTAATTTAGTTTAAGTCCTCTCTTTTTCTTGATTAGTCTAGCTAAAGGTTTGTCAATTTTATCTTTTCAAAGAACCAGTTCTTAGTTTCACTGTTCTTTTCTATTTTCTTTTTAATCTCCATTTCTGCTCTGATCTTTGTTATTTTCTTCCTTCTACTAACTTTAGACTGTCTTCTTCTTTTTATCTACTTCATTCAAGTATAAACCTAGGTTTTTTATTTGATATTTTTTTTTGGCAGGCATTTGAGTCTATGACCTTCCCTCTTAGGACTGCTTTTGCTGCAACCCACTAGTCTTGTTATGTTGTATTTCCATTTTTATATGTCTCAAGGTTTTTTTTCCTCCTTCTTTTGGTTTCTTCATTGACCCATTGGTTGTTCACTAAAATGTTTAATCTTCACATATCTTTTAATTTTCTAGTTTTCTTCTTGTAATTGTTCTCTAGTTTCATACCACTGTGGTCAGAAAAGATGCTTTCCATCTTCAAGAAGGTAAGTCTTAATTCAGTTGCTAGGACTATCATTGTTTGTTTTGTATTGATGAAATTATTATAAACTCAGCTCCTGACTAATTTGGAACAATGGCAACACATAAAAAAAAAATCCCTACTTTGAAGAAATATGTGTGATTTAGAATAAATTCTTTATGCTTTAGGACATACTGTTATGTTTTAAGGTAATCCCTGTCAGTGTGTGATTCCAAAAGCTTAACTTGGAAATTTACATGTTAGAAAAGCTTCATTTGGCTCCATTGAAACACATCCCCCCAGTTCCCACCCCTCTTTCCCCTCAGACTACTGGAAGTTTCTAGAGTTGATGAAAGCCCCTGCAGGATAGAAAGAATAGCACATGGAACACGGTTTAAAAAGTCACTTCTAAAATTGTCCTTGGCACTAAGCACCACTGATACGATGGGTGCCCATGGCTGAGTCTGGTTTTCCTCATCCTGTGTGTGAAGACAAGTCGTGGACAGGTGGTCCAAGACCACTGACAATGCATTGCGATAACATTAGTTCTTATTAAAGCAGCCATCCGTGCTTTGTGAAGGAAAAGGATGCCCTTGACATCAGCAGAATGCATAAAGCCCCAAGGCTTGGGCCATCCCATTCACAAGAGATAATTTATATAAAATTTAAAAAGGGAGGTGTGGGAAGTATGCAATTGCTGCAATCTTTATCTTACCTTGTGTCATGAGAGCTTTTCCAAGCTCATGTCTCAGTGACCCAAATAAGAAAAGAAAGCATTTATAACAGGTTACCATCACTGTAGATCAATCTGAGTACAAAGGAGGGAGGCAAGCACCTTACCCTGGGAGGAAGCAGCGAATAATCCACACACCTGCAGTTGGATGGCGGATGACCATCTCCACGTCTGTCTCCCCATATTGGCGGCTGGAGGGATGATTTTCACCATTCCCTGTGAAACAAGGTGGAAAAAAATTCACCAACAGAAGGCTGAGAAAACAATACGGGACATGTCTGATATTAATTAATGTTTTAACTATAAAAGAGACTTTGTTTAAAAAAACAAAAAATCTTCTACCTGATGTCTTGCTTTTGGGATTCTGAGCCATTTATTCTTATAAAAAGAAACTATGAATTAATTTCAGGCAAGGCAAGAAGAGAGTCATTCTTGAGTTTTAGTCTACATTAGTTAGGAACTATTCTATTTATTTTGCAGACTAGAAAACTGAGGCTCAGAATGTCTAGAACTTCTTATTTCCTCACATCCTCTACCATATAAAAGCATACACAGAAACGGATTATTTTGGGAGTGTTCTTCCCTTCTTTCATGGACAAAGTAATATCAAATTTCTTCATAACAATTCAAACTAACTTTGGATCCAATAGAATTTTTTACATCAAGTATTTGCAGATAAAGATAAAGCTCTAATTTGCAAAAAGTGCATGAGTTATTAAAACAGTCAGTGAGTTTTTATCCTATTAAAGCAGCCCATAGTCAAAATAGAACAGAAGTGTCACACATATGAAGACACCAGTTAGGGACTGTCATGTAGATAGTACCTTCAGGAGTCTTACCCATAATGCTCATTCTAGTCCCACAGACCCCACTCCTGACCATCCAGACAATGGGCTGAGTTCTATACATATTTGGACATTCAGAAAATGAACCACTCCCTCCTGCAGGCTATGGACCATTTGTCCATGGTGGGTGTGGCTCTGCCTGTCTCTGGCCACTGAAGATGTCCTGGTGGCAGACCCCAACAGGCAGTACACAGAGTGTTGATTGAGGAGCCATGAATGCTGATGTAGCTGTCTGTGCTCACTTCCTGGGATACTGTGGGCCTGGCATACTGTAAACTGTGCTAGCCTGCCCTCTGAGGCAACCTGGACAAGCCTGCTAGTAGCCAAAGTGGTTATACCTAGGAGCTTCAGCCACCTGGGCCTGGGAACCCCAAAGTCTCCAAGGGTGGGAGAGACCAGTGATTTGAAGCACCACTTGCAACTCATTCAATACTGTGGATAGAGGCCCCAGTCTAGGTCTCACAGACAATAGCAGGTCATTTTACATGCAATGCTTCTAATACCTAATCCCATCTCTTTCCACAGCACCATATGCCACAAAGCTACTGTGGGTGAAGGATAAGCTCAAAGAAATGACAGACTTCAAAGAAACAGTAACAGAAGGGTTGGCAAGAAGCAAAGCTGAGCCTCCTTAGCAAACTATGTGGCGCATAGCTCCCAACATATCGACCTCAGAAGCAACACTGCATCAAGAGATCCAGTCACCCAGCACATGTTGCTTAGACCATCCCAACCTGGGATGCGTTTCACCTCTCTCATGCCTCCGGGTAGTGAGAGGCTATCAAGCAGGTCATACTGAGTCTCTCTGACAGCTGGGACTTTCCTTTCTATGCTACTTCCATCTTCTCTAGGGTCTATGATCCCACACGCTCTATTTTTCATTACATTTGTTTTGTACGTCAGAGGTGGTCACTTTCAGGTGTCCTGACCTTTGAAAGGAGATGCAGGCTTCTCAGATGGACTAAGTGGAGTATTGAAGAGCAAACAGGAATCTTTCCTGTAGGAAGATACAAGTGAGATTTGCAGGCAGGTGTCACTGAATGAACTCAGGTGCTCCCTCACAAGAAGAAACCCTCTGCTTATTGTTATTATTTTGTTACTATTATTATTATTGAAACATAATTCATATGCTATAAAAATTTACCCTTTATTGTGTACAACTCAGTGATTTTTTTTTAGTATTTTTGCGAAGTTGTGCAACCATCTTCATTGTCTAATTCTAGAATCTTCTCATCACCCTGAAAGAATGCCCTTACACATTAGCAGTCACTTCCCCCATCCCCTGGCAAATAATAATTCACTTAGTCTCTATGGATTTACCTATTCTGAAAATTTCATACAAAGAGAATTATACAATATGTGATATTTTATGTCTGGCTTCTATCACTTAGCTTAATGTTTTCAAGTTCACCCATGTTGTAATATGTATCAGTACTTCATTTTCTTTTATGGCTAGATAATATTCCATCATGTGGATATACCACATCTGTTTATCCACCCATCACTTAGTGGATAAGGTTGTTTTCACCTTTTGGCTAAGATAAATAATGCTGCCATGAACAGTCATATGCAAGTTTTTGGGGTTAATATATATACACTTTCTGTTTGGTCTTATTAGTCTACAAAATCTTCACAATATACTCAAAAAGTTCATCCAAATAGAAAGTTATGTTATATTGTCTCTGGAATTTATTTTGGTACTCTTACTGCTTCAAGGCTGAACATTGATACTTTATTTTTAAGCATCTCTAGAAACCTAATCTTCCCAAGGTAATGGGTACTTAGTTAAATAAACATGCACAAGAAAAAGCAATTAATATATTTAAAAATAGCACTAGACTATATCAATATGGCTACCCAACATGACATGGATTTCCATTAAGCTGACCTGTAATTCTCTAATGGGTGAAAATTAACTAATTAGACACGAACTCCTCAAAATGACATGTATTTCCATTAAGCTGACCTGCAGTTCTCTAATGGTTGAAAATTAACTAACTAGACACCAACTCCCATTCCTTAAATAGGAAATTTATGAAAAACCTAAGAAAGAAGTAATTTTGATCTGCTCTCCAACATTTATACAAAGCCCAATACTGTGCCAAAAGTAAGTTCAAAATAGTAAGTTCTGCTGCTGATAAACAGCAGAAAATTTAATTTAGCAAGCTGTCTTTCCATGTTTCCTTTCTGTCCATGTGGTTGAATTCTCTCTTTTCACTAAACATCTACATAAAAACATTAATGAATGGATGAATAAATGCACACTTAATAGCTAGGAGACTAATCATGGGGGAATTAAGAACTATTTGGGCACCTTTTTTTAGATAAATGCAATCACTGAACATCTAAAAATGTACAATTTTAGACTTTAGGGTAATATTACTAAAAAAATTAAGTGGGTTTAAATAATATTGTTTTCAAGATCAGTTTTGCTAATAATATTATTTTGTTCATAGGAATAACAACAAGCTGCACAAGCAAGCTGTAGGTCCTTTGCCTCCTGGACTCACACAGGATTTCTGGTAGAAGTGCCA
Organism: Manis javanica; assembly: GCF_040802235.1. Lineage (NCBI taxonomy): Eukaryota > Metazoa > Chordata > Mammalia > Pholidota > Manidae > Manis > Manis javanica. Next base: position 56,474,522 of record NC_133161.1, on the reverse strand, counting down.
ACACTCATGCTGGGCACAACTCACTGGCAAGAGCTGAGAATCAATGAAACATAAAAGGAAAGACAAAGAGGAAAGACAAATGAGAGAAAATGATGGGAAGAAAAAGAAGACAGCTAATCTTGATGTCAGGAGATGTTCATGTGTCTCAGAAGCATTCAGTTTCAGCTTGTTCTTTGCTTGATTTCACCAGTAAGTTCATTGGTAGCATTTGACAAATCACTTCAATTTCTATTGCCTCAGTTTCTCAGTATATAAATTTGGGCTAACATCACTCCCCCTTAATGAGTTCAAATAGTCTTTGAGGTAGAAAGTTGGAAAGGCTCAACCTGTGCCTGCAAAGCATATTTACAGCTCCCTGGAGCAAGGCAGGTTGGAGCTAAAAGTATCATTATTTTTGTAGTTAGAAAGTCAGAATCCATCCTCCATCATGTTTTAAGCCTTTGAAAGAGCTCTTTGTTTTTCTGCCTAAGCTTTGGACTACAGGGAAAAATATTCTGCCTTTCAAAAGGTTTCTTTCATAAACAGGTCATTCTTTTTAAGTGGGTTTCACTGACTATGTTTATTAACATGTAGTAACACTTAAGGAAGGTTTCATTTGGTGCTGGGAATAAAGCAGTGTGGGCAGCCTGCCACCCCTTTAGTCTAAAAAGAAATATTGTTCAGAATAAGGCCTGTGCACTGAGGGCGGCCAGCCCTGTTGCAGATTGCCGCCTAGGTCTTGCGTCATTCAAACCAAGCAGTACAAACAATGATGGGCGTCCCAGAGAGCCCTTGTCTTAGACTTGGCCAGTGGAGGTAACCTTTCTTAGTCACTGAAATGATTTCACCAAAGAGAAATCTTTGTCAATAAAAGGGAAGATGAAGATACTCAAGTTGATAAACAGCAGAAAATTTAATTCAGCAAGCTATCTTTCCATGTTTTCTTTCTGTCCATGTGGTTGAATTCTCTCTGTTCAGTAAACATTTACATCTTTGATTTACATCTTGATTGAGTCTCGTAACTCTCACTGTTATGTTTCTCTGATCTCTTATCTCACTACTTGTCTTATTTGGGCCTTGTTTCCTAGAGAACAGAAATCCTTTCAATGAATGCCATGTTTAGAGATTTCTGGGCCTTAATAAATCTTACTGTAGGGTGGCCCATTAAATTCTTTCCAAAGATAAAATCAGGTAGGAATGTGCCTCAAGAGCAGTCCTGAATGCAGACAGTAAGTCAGGAAGGGCTACCTGCTGCCTGAGGGGTGCATGGGACGAGGATGGCCAATCGCATTGGCCCCCAGAGTAGCAGAAGGAGCAGAATGGAGGTGACCAGCCAGGGGGCCTTTCCCCTCCCTTCTACTGGGACTTTGACCCTGAGTGTTCACCAGTCACCTGCAAGCCTAATGTGTAAAGCAAACATTCTGCTTTAATGTAAGGATATATAATGCCTCCCTCTAAACTCCAACCCCTTCAAGTTTCATTCCAAAATCATAAAATTTTCTCTGCCATATGAGCTCAGAAACTGACAGTTTTTACTGGAGGCCAGGAAATTAAACTCTGACCAAGATTTGCTGTCACACCCTCCCAGGGCTGGATGAAGATCTTAGAAGTCCTGAGCACTAGAGATGATGCTTCCTACCCACACCACCTACTAAATGTAATTTCTTAATTTAATCTAAACCTTGAAGTAAGTAAAAGGAATTTCAGCAATGTTCAGACTTACCCTGGTAATAATGCAGTGCATTTCCTAAAGTACCAATTTTTTTCCAAACTTTTTCTATTTGTTTTTATGTCTCTGTCTACTGGTGATCTAAGTATATGCTCAGCCTGTCCATTGAGGAGTGTATCCCTACCTCCACCTACCTTCACCTATCTCTAAAATGTCTTTCATTTGATTGGTTTGGTTATTTGCATCATGAGTTTTCCCACTGGAATAGTCATCCTTGATGTGAGATCCTCTCCCTAGAAGGAACTCCAAAGAGGCTGGAGTGGACTTTTCTAATATTTTAACATAGACTCATTGTATTCATTTAATACACATTTCTTGAGCACCTATGATATTCAAAGGGGGACATAGGAAGTCAAGTGCATTACAAGGATAATTAATGCTGGGGGGTGAAGTCACGTGTGAATAAGGTCTTGAAAGACAAGGAGAAATGAGCTAAATGAATAAAGCATATGACTCTTCAAGGTGCAGGGAAAAGCACCTGGAAGGGACTGTATTAGTCTGCTTGAGCTGCTAAAACAAAATATCACAGTCTGGGCACCTTAAACAAGAAAAGGTTTTTTTCCCCTCATAGTTTTGGAGGAAACTAGTAAGTCTAAGATGAAGGTACAGGCCAAATTGGTTCCAGGAAAAGAGCCCTTTTTCTGGCTGTGGATGGCTGTCTTCTTGCTGTATGTTTCCATGGTGGAGGGAGAGAGAAATCTCTCTAATAATTCTTATTCTAAGGATACTAATCCCATCATAGGAGTTCAGCACTCATGACCTCATCTAAACCTATTATCTCCCTAAAGCCCTGCATTCTAATAATATCACACTGGGGAGAGAAGGGGTTATGGCTCCAATATATGAATTTGGGGGAGCAAGGGGGATATAAACATCAGTCCATAACAGGGACAGAGGCAAAAGCAAGGAGCATTGAGTGACTGAGAAGATATGCACAGGACTCAACAGCAGGGTATAATATTGAGCTCTGGTAGCAAAGGAGGTGCAATCATAATAGGAATCATCTTATGTGCTTTCAAAGCAAATTTGATTTTTTTCCCGAAGGCAATGAGGTACAAAAGAAGGATTTTAGGCAGAGCACACCATGGTCAGTTTTAAGTTTTATATAAACCATTCTGACTGACTGCATATGAGGGTGGATTGGAAGAAAGAAGTAATAAAGAGAACAGTTAGGATGTAATTGTTGAACTAACCCAGCAGAGAGTCGGCTACTGAACTTTAAGAAACCTTTATACCAACTAGAAAAAGTCACCAAGTCATCCTCTGTGGACAGAGGAATTAAAGGAAAGGACCTTCTCTGAGCAACACAGCTTGCAAAGGAGCCACTTTGTGAGAAGAAAGTTCACCCTTCCTCACACTCGAGACAGTTGCCAGGTACAGAGACGAGTCCTGGCTCTCAGCCCCATTCACACTCTTGCCCACGTGCCATTGCGCAGCACACAAACTGCACAGGGCTACGGACAGCGGCAACAGTTACAGAGAGAATCAACGGGACGTAATATCTGAAGGCTGGTGGGAGAACGGAGATGCCTAGGATAACGCCTCAGTCCCTAGCCTGGATTTCTGGGTGTAGGCTAGTGAGTCTTGACTTGAACATACCGAACGCAAGGTGAATTAGACATGCAAATAGGCCGTCAGAGATTATCTCCTCCTACTGGGCTGCAAGCTCTGTGAGAACAAGGACAGTGTTTTATTTGAGGCTGGCAAATATGGTTGGAGAGTACAGAAACCCCATGACCATGAACAGCAGCCCTAGGAATGATTCTCGATACTCACCATTGAGTGAAGAAATCAGTAAAATGAAGATCAGGAGAGAACTCAGCATTAAAGCCTTAACCCCTCATAATAGAAGGTCATTGAACTGAACCCATTTCTGATCCAGTCACAGAAACATGTCAACCAGGGCTTGTGAAGTGTGCCTTTCCACTAGACTGAGCAAAGGCAGCTAGAATGGGAAAATGGGGTAAAGCAGACAAACACAGCCAGGTTGGGGGAAAGATGATGTGCTATGTCAAGAGGTGGTTTTTAAAACACATTTCAGTCAGCTACTCAGAAACATGTGAGATGGGGGGGGGGGGGGCGGCAGAAAGAGAAGGGAAAGAGGGCAGGGAAGCAAGAAAACAAAAGAGGCCTAAGTACTCCTCTCCATTCTGCAGCTTTAAATCCCCTTTTCCGCTTGGAGTGAGATACAAACTACTGCGGAGTGCCCCCCGTCACTAGTTCCTTACTTAACTCTTCCTACCTTCTTGCATCTCCTTTCTTTCAAAAACTCAGTGTTTGCAAGGGGAGGAAGGATAGGGCTCAGAGAACAGAGATTAAAAATGAGAGTCAAATTTGCTGGGTGAGAAAACCTCTATGTGCAATGTTCATCACAATGCCAAGCTATCGAGTTGACAGAAATGTTACAGAAGCAGCATCTGCTTTTAAGGCATTACAGCCTGCAAAGTCCTGTGGCAATAACAGGGCTGGACTGACACAGAAAACACGGACTCCAAATCATGCACCTTGATAATTCCTGCCTTTCTTTGGCCCTCTGGGTTCTAATCCACAAGATGAAACTGACAATTTACATCAGTTTTCTTGTTTTCAGCCATACGGTCAATTTCCTGCCATCATGAAGCCTTCTTTCCTGAGGAAAAGCCACACTTGAGGTTGTTCAACTGCACTCATTTGGTGAAATGGGTTAAGATTTTAGAAATCTAAGAAACATTTAATTACTTGGGGGATGGTATAATGAGGCTCATGTTTTCTAGAATACTGGAAATGTTCTTTTAGGATAAACATTGAGTATCAGAGGATTTTTGAACCTGTGATGGAAATCTGTGGTAAAAATTGGTGGTTCACAAAATTTAGGTTCCAGTGAGGCTCTAGTTTTATTATAAACAGACAAGTAGCATTTGCACTGTTTCAAACCAGTTTTTCAAGCCGTTTATTTTTTTAGTTTCCCCACAAGAGGGCAGTGCTGCTTAACAATTGTAGTTCAGAGTGGGAGGCAGAGGAAGGCTGGCTGTCCGCCTCACCTGTTGATCCAACCGAAGTAAAACTGAAGAATTCTCTTGTCCATAGCCGTGTTGAAAGGAAAAATCTTGGTAAAAGTCACCTTTTGTCTTCTCAGAAATCGATGGAGTGATCCTGGCATAATAAATAGCCACAAATTGTCTTGCTTCAACCCTAGAAATGAAGGGAGTTGAGAGTACCAGTTTGCTAGTGACAGGAAAGGTTGGGTTAGTGAAATCCATTTTGTTGATCTAATGCACTTTATAGGCACTTTTGGAGATTATAAAAATTCATGAGAGACACATAAGTGCTTAGTACAGTATCTCTGAGACATGAATCTAACCTCAGGGAATAACAAAGATACACTTTCCAGAAGCATATTTTAGGGAAGAAATTTAAACCTCATAGCACTCTGACTCTGTGGACAAAAGGAAAGTTACTAATCAAACTTCAGAGTTACAATAAGTGACATCTGAAGAATAAGATATTTTCCAAAATGTTCCTATTGGAAATAAATGCTTTTTGTGCCTCTCTTAATATGCATTAGCAATGACTGTCTCAATGATAACTTACTACAAAGATGTATATAAAAGCTTTACCTCCTCTAAAGAGATTAAACTCAATTTCAGAAGTATGAGTTCAAATTTTGAGCAGTTACAAAAATTACCTAATGGCCTTAATGTTCCCTCTAAATTCTTCATGTCAGGACTATTTGATCAAATTGAATGTTCATTATTGGACAAAATAGAATGTGCTCAATAGCAATGAAAAAATCCAAAAATTAAATTAGAAAACAACTTCATTTGCCATAAAATAAACAATAAAATACTTAGGAATATATTTACTGAAAAAATTGCCAAGCTTATACATTGACAACTGCAAAATATCATTAGAAATTGAAGACTAAACTGAGAAACACTTTAAGTTAATAGATTAGAAGATATTAAGTTATTCCAAATTTGTTAAGCTGGTAATACTCTGCAAACAGATCTACAGATTCAAAACAATTCCTAGAAAAATCTCAGCTGGATTTTTGCAGAAGCTGACAAGGTAACCCTAAAATTCATATAAACATGTAAGGAGAACAAATTTGGAGATTTCATACTTTTTCAGTTTTAAAACTTACTACAAAGATATAGTAATCAAGTCTGAGTAGTATTAGGACAAGGGTAAACTAATGGAATCAAATTGAGAATCCAGAAATAAACCCATACATTTATGATCTATTGATTTTTGACAAGGATGAGAAGACAATTCAATGAGAGAAGAAGAAATATTTTCAACATATGGTGCTTGGAGAACTGTCATCTACACATAAAAGAATGAATTTGGACCCCTGATTTACACCATATACAAAAATTAACCTAAAATGAATCAAAATTAAGATCTAGAACTCTTAGAAGAAAATACAGGTATAAATTTTATGACCTTGAGTTAGGCAATAGTTTCTAAAATATGACATCAAAGTACAAGGCAGAAAAGGTAAAAAAAAAAACACATAAATTGACTTCATCAAAATTTAAAAATTTTATGCTTCAAAGGGCACAATCAAGAAAGTGAGGAGACAACCCACAGAATGGGAGAAAATATTCCCAAGTCGTATATCTGATAAGGACCTGTGTGCAGAATATACAAGGCAATCTTAGATTTCAACTATTGAAAGGAAAACAACCCAAATTTAAAGTGGGCAAAGTTGACAGTAATTCCTCCAAAAAAGATACTTAAATGCCCAATAAGCACATGAAAAATAGCCAAAGTCATTAGTCAGTAGAGAAATGAAAATCAAAGTCATAATGAGCTATTACTTCATACTCACTAAGATAAATAAAAATAATTTTTAAAATGACAATAACAAATATTGACAAAGATGTAGAGAAATTGGAACCCTCATATACTGCTGATGAGGATATAAAATGGTACAGCCACTTTAGAAAATAGTTTGGCAGTTCCTCAGAAAGTTGAACCCAGAGATTCCATTATCTTTTAATTCCAAGATAATTAAAAACTTACGTTTACACAAAAACTTGTACACAAATGTTCATAGCAGCATATTTATAAAAGCTCAAAAATGAAAACAAGCCAAATGCCCATCAAGTGACAAAGAGTTAAATGTGCGATGGTACGTCCATGCCACGGAACAGCATTCATCCATGCAAAGGAACTGAGAACTGATCCATGCTACCACATGGATGAAGAAATGCACTGAATGAAAGAAAGCACTCACAGAATGCATACACTGTATTCCATTTACATGAAATTTTCAGATTGGGCAACTCCACAGGGATTGAAAGTAAATTAGTAGTTTTCAAGGACTGGGGGTTGAGTGGAGTGGGAGTGATTCCAGCGGGTGTGGGGCAGTGATGAAATGTGATGGAATTAAATACTGGTGGTGGGTGCCTAACTTCGTAAATATACTAAAAACAATTTTATGCTCTAAAGAGTGAATTTTTATGGTATGTGAATTATATTTCAATTAAGAGAGTAACAGAGAGAGAGAGAATGGGCTTTCACGTAACATTCTCAACCATGAATGAGACAGAGTGGAAATGAAGTCATTAAGATGCTAGAATAAAGAACAGTAGCATAAATTTATTCTCAACCTGGGTCTCCAAAATATTGTTTGAAGACAAAGGCCTGACTTCTTTCAACATATATTGACTAGAAAGAAAACTACAGCTTATTGACAAAAAAAACAACAAAGAAAACATGGTAACATGGTTTCTTTTTTCCTTCAATTATTTATCTTGATAGTTAATATAAACTCATACTCATTAACAGAATTGATAAATAGTAACATATTAATGCAGCAGAGTATTACACAGCAGTGAAAACAAGACTATAATCATGATAGTTAATATAAACTCATGCTCATTAACAGAATTAATAAACAGTAATATATTAAAGCAGTAGAAAACAAGTCTATAGTGCATCAGCATAAACTTGACCATAAAACAAATAAAAGAATGTATATAGTGAAAGACCATTTATGTAAAATTTTTTAAATAAAAAGCAATACTGTGCACACACACATGCACCACTTAGGGATATAATTTTATCTCAGTACACAGTATATGTATATAAATATACTGTATTATATATATAAATCAGTGCAAAGGGATTAAGTATTAAGGATATATAGATGGTACATAGTATAATATAAAGAATTAAAGGACTAAGGATTAAGGACTAGGGATATACATGTAAAGTATCAAGAAGTTCACACTGTGATAAACATCCCATTGAAGAAATGGGAACCCCTGAAGAAGAGAGGAGAATTATGAGGAGAAGTGAGACACAGAGGACTATTTCAACTACATTAATACTAATTGTTTTCCTTAAGCCACATAGTAGGTATATGAGTTTATATTCTTTCATTCTTTATACTTTTAGTCCATCAGAAACTTTCTACTGTGAACTTAAAAAAACAAATGTTTTTTTAAAGGAATCATCATAAAGACTTTATTGTTTGCTTTAAAATCACAGCCACACACTCTGGATAAAGCACTAAGAGCTTCTCCAAAATACCTCACAATTGTCCAATGGCAAGCATCAAAGCTTAAGAAATTTTTCAAAAGTGAAAGCAAGAAACCAAGAGATAGACTGTCTAGGATTCTGTTTCCATTGTCATCTGCTGAAAATATGTCTTAGTATCCAAAAACTAATAAAGAGCCAGTACCACTAAGGATGGAAGCCTGCGACTGGCTTCACCCCAGCCATCTGGTTCTCCTCCCCAGCCCTCCCTCCAGCCCCACACCTGTTTGCAACATACTAGGGGATTGAGCCAGAAAGTGGTCACATGATGAAAAACTATTGTTAATCTGTCTGTTTGCAAATACATGAAAGCATATGAAAGACACTGCTGTACAACTGCCTACATGACACCAGTTCACATAATTGAGAAGTAAAAAATCAGTCATCTATCATGTTAGCTTCTATGACAACTCATTTAACTGCCCATATTGGTGTTTTTTCCTCAAATGGACCAAATTTAACAATAGTTGGGAACTTTTTCAAAAAGTGTATCTGTGCATATCTCTTAGGAATATTAATGGTGTTTTTTTTTAGTATTTTTATATAGCAACTCTGTAATGTATAATTTCTAAATGCAATTCAATCCATCAGTTATTACTATGGAGGTAACACACAGAAGCAAATAGCTATGAAAAAGCTAACGGCAGAAATCCCAGCTCAGCTGCAAGCCGACAGCCTTGGATCTCAGTGCTAGTCAGGGGCATACTTGTTAGCGAGCACCTAGAAAACGACCACAGTGGGAAGGACTTCTGGATGATACCCAGCCCAGAGGTACTTTTTTCCTTTCTAAAGCCAGTTATAAAGAAATGCACAAAATGTCCACCTGCCCAGCATTTTCAACCAGCTATTTTGCCTAAGGTCTTAGTTGAGTGCATTGGCTCTGGGCAAAAGTCCCTCTTCCTGCAGGTCCCTTACTGACAGCCCTGTACAGAAACAATGGCCCACGCAGAGCCAGTACCAGGGAAATCCAGCTGGTGGCGTCTTCCTCATGAAAAACCAAAGGGTGTTCATGTATATCAACATCTCCAGCCATTGCAAACCAGACCTTAAGTCCTTCCTAGTTAAAGAGGTTGCCAGCCTGGCTGAGACTGAAGCACAGAAGCAAATTAGAACACAGTGTGTGGTCAAGTAAGAGTAGGGGAAGAACCAGACTAAAGCATGGCAGAATCCCTCACTTAGTGTCTATCCCAATCAAATTTTTACAGTATACTTTTTATTAAAGCATTACATGCACATAGAAAAGTACATAAATTATGAGTACAATTTGGTGAATTTTCTCAAATCAAATACACCCCATGGCCACACAGCAATCCAGCACCCTGAAGCTTCCCTCATGCATCCCAGACACAAATTCTCTTCCAAAGGCAGCCACAGTTCTGGTTTCTACCATCAGTCAGTTTTACCTTCCTTTGAACTTACACAGAGTCATACACAACACATTTTTGTGTCTGGCTTCTGTTGCCCAACATTAAGTCAGTGAGATTCATCCACCTTGTGTGTGGCAAGTATGGTCATTGTATGAATAAACCACAGTGACATCTTCCTAGTCTGGTTACTGAGCATTTGCTCATCTAGAAGAGCCTAGGGTGCTACAGTTGACCCAGGTTTTCTGAAACCAGAGAGTTCCTTCTTCCTTCTGGAAACAATGAGGCAGCTCTGATTTAGCACGCCTTGGCCTTGAAGGCTGGTCCATAAAAGAAACATTTTCTGTCATTTTTAATTTCAAAGGATTTCAAATGCAAAGGATCAAGTTGTTCTTAATATCCTCCTCTCCTTAATGCTGACAGGATATGTAATACTATCCTTTAGTTAGCCAAGATTTTGGTGAACTTTGCCAAATTCTCTCTTTTATTTATAGTCAGATTTCCTATGTTTATCAATTTTGCTAATTTTTAAAAAAAAAACAAACAACTTTTGGCCTTGTTGATTTTAGTATATGTTCCCTTTCAATTCCATTGGCTGCTGCTCTTTAATACTGCTTTCCTCTCTTTGGTGTCCTAATAGTACCTTGATCACTGAGTTTCAGGCTTCTTTCTAATACTGTTTCCTAAATTATTTTTTCTTCTTCAAACCCATCATCTCTACTCTGTGCTGCTGGGACTTTACCTATGCAAACTACATTTATTCCCCACTGGTAGATCAGAGTCTGAAAATACAGGGTGAAGAAGGGAGTCACCCTTTCCTGGTCCCTCCCTACTGTGCAATTGTCAATCCAGCAAGAGCCCTTCAGCCAGCAGCAAGCACCTATTGGTTCTAGTCTCCAAACTCCTTAGTCCTTCAGTCCAGCCTCATCATCCTTTCTTAGCTCTGCTCTAACTCTGTAGAGCATCTCTTCCCAACATCTTGGTCTAAAACCTCCAATATCTCTGCTCTGTCCCCTCAGTCCTGGATGGAAGTGGCTTCCTGCAAATACCCACGCTGGGTTACCTAAGTGTCCCTTATTAGCTTTCTCTTGCTTAACTATAATCCCTTATATTCATTTCTTTCTGCTAAAATAACTGGTTTGCTTTCTGTTCTCTGTAGTTGTCCCAAAGCACACGAAGCAAGGAAGTGAAACATATTCAGAAGTGGACTGAAAATCTCATTTCCCTCTCCCCCAAACTGCTTTTCCTTCTCTGTTCTGTATCTTTCGTATCTAACAAAGCCAGAAATCTGGGAATATTTTTCTAATGTTTTTCCTCTGCCTTAACCTCTATAAACAATCTGTCATCAAATTCCACTGATTCTGCCTCATGTATTTCCCTGGTATCTCTTCCTTCACTTCCAGTTCCACTGCTACTACTTCAATTCAGACTTGAGTCATTTCTCGCCAGGCCCATTTGATTAGTCTCTTGGCTTTAGGTCTTCTTACAAACCAAACCCTATCTTGCTACTAAAATTGCCTTCTATAAATGCATAGCCACTCTCTTTACAAACATTTTGGGGGCAGCCCACTGCTGCAGGGTAAAGCCCACATGCCTCAGTAACACACTCATCTTTTAGTTCTTCATGAGCTGATTTCCCATTCCCTCAGCTTCATCTGTCACTAATTCCCACCTTCCACAAGCAAAGCCTGCCCCACAAACATACACACCAGGATGCGTGTTTCACTGGGCTGTGAATGTTGAGATAAGGAGTATGGCTTGTCCATCACAACCCACACAACTTGGCAATGAGGGCATCTGATAAGCTTCTATGAAATGAGAAAACAGTATTTTCCACTTTTCTATATAGTTTTCATATATACAGTTTTGGACATTTAAGTATTCTAGTTGGGATGGTTAATGTTATGTCTCGACTTGGCTAGGCCACAGTATTCAGATATTTGGCCAAATATTAGTCTAGATGTTTCTGTGAAGGTATATTTTACATGAGATTAACATTTAAATCAGTGGACTTTGAATAAAGTGTACCACTCTGCTTATGTGGATGTACCTTACCCAGTTAGTTGAAGGACTTACTAGAAAAGGACTGCTCATGTGAGAAAGGGGGGAAATCTGCCAGGAGACTGCCTCTGAACTCAGACTGCAACTGTTCCCTGGGTCTCTAGCATGCCAGCCTACCCTACAGATTTTCATCTTATCAAACCTCCATTATCACATGAGCCAATTTCTTAAAATAAACCTCTCTTCTCCACACATACAAACACACACACAACACATCCTGTTGGTTCTGTTTCTCTGGAGAACCCTAACACACTGGTTTTGTATTTTGGGTTTATTTGTCAGTTTGCTCTCATAAATAAAACTCTATACCAATGATTTTATTTCAAAGAATTATCTAGAATTAATCCCTGGGACTAGGTTTCAATTCAAAAAGGATGTTACAATTCCTCTTCAGTATCTCCTAATTTCCCTCCAAAAAAGATTATACCAATATATAATGCTTTACTGTTGTGTGAATGTTAAGTTTGTCCCCACAGCGTTATCAACACATTCCACATTTTAATTTACAATTCTCTTATCTCTAGGTGGAATATACCTCTGTATATTTACTTACTGGGTATGTTTCCTATTATGTAAACTGCTTGTTTATATATTACTTGGTTATTTGTCCCTGGAGTTTTAGAGGTGTTATTTCTTCACACGAACATCGATTATGACAGGATCATCATTATAATCAAAAAGTCTAAATGTGACATGGTTCAAGCATATGAGGAATCTCATATATTCTTTGCTTATGCATGTCAGCATGTATACAGTCACCATCCCAGGCCATATAGGCTCTGCCATATTTAGCCCACAGGCTCCAATGTAACCCTATGATGCATCTCTGTTCCAGTCAGCAAGCACAGGAAAAGGAGAAAGAGGAATATTCATAGGAGTTTTTAAGGCTGGGCCTGGAAGTGGGGCACTTATTTCCACTGCCAATCCATTTGGTAAACCCAGTTACATAGCCAACTCAATGCAGGGGTTCTGGGAAATGCAGTCCAGCTGAGTACTCAGGAAGAAGAGGATTACATGAATTGCGGTGAGGGTCCACCAGTCTCCAGCACAGAATGAAACCTGCTTTATTCAGTGGTTAGAACGCGGACTCTGAAGTCAGACACCTATCTGACTATCATATCAAGCAAGGTCTTAAACTTTTTGATGCTGGATTTTTTCATTTTTCCAATCTGGCCATAAAAATAAGAGCCTGATAGGGTAGTGGTAAGGATTAAATTAGACAAATACGTTCAAGTTCCTGGACAATAGTAGGTTTATAATACATACTAAATTGCTTGCTTAATTTTTGTCATATTTTTAGTAAATGTGTGTTTACATTTTGATCTTTTTGTCATTTGCATTCATGTTCTTCTGTTTGGGGATGTAAAAAATGTTATGTTTTTATGAAGCTGTAAGTTATCTTTCTCTTTATGATATTGTTTCCAAGATCTTCAAGCTACCATTCCTCCCTTGTTGAGTACTCTGTTCATTCCAGTTTGTCTATGGGCTGGATTTGTGCTTTCTCCTTTAATTCTGTTCTGCAAGTTCAGAAACACCCTCAAAACCCTTCCAATTGTCAAATTCCAAGGACCAAACTGAAATAGAGCAACTGTCTGTCCTACCAGCCTCTCTATTCCCAGCGTCCCCCTTCTTCCTTCCTTCCCTCAGGGGGTGCTCCATCCTCTCCTCTCCCTTTCCTTCGGAATGCCCTCTAGATCTCCTCCAACCAATGTTTGTTCTCGACACAACAGCTCAATTATTTCAAAATGACTAATAATAGATTAAAACAGTGGTATCAGTCTTTGGTGGGAAAAAAATGACCCATGTTCTTGTTAAAATGTAGATCCCCAAATCACTGATTCAGGAGATCTTGGCACCAAATCTGCATTTTTAACAAGTAACTTAGGTGATTTTAAAACAGCTAGTCGCCCACATAGAAAAAGTGGCTTAACTCTTTCCAGAGACTTTTGCACAGAGGTTAAACGATAAAGAGAAAAAGTAATAGTAATGTTATTTCAGGCACTTGACAATGGACAAGAAAGCTATTCTGGAAACAGTGTAGTTCCCTTATGCCCTGGAAATTGCATATATTCTTCTTTTTAGCTACCAATACTGTAACCACCTTTTTTCTTTATACAGCTAAGAATAAATACTCACTGGTCTGTCATCTTATTCAAAATCAAACCAGGTGTTTTCCAACCAATTACTGCACGGGCTGTGAGACTGAACGTCTAAGAAAACTAAAATGACTGTGCCTCTCTGCTCTGTGAGGCACTGTCCTCAGAGCCAGGTGGGGGAATCTGGGGTGGGGATCAAGTACAAATAGCAAGTTATACTTCTAAATGTGCATTTCTCTGAATGCTCCAACCACTTGGGTTTTATTGTTGAGTCCTCTAACAACTTCTATCATTCCAAAGAAAAAGTATTCTCATTATCTGTCTTCTAAAAGAAAATATAGATTTTAAAATAATACAGTCATTTTATTTCTCACCACACAAGAATTACACTTCCCAAACCTCCTTATCGGAGGAGTAGGCAAAACAGAAGCATTCTCCCAACAGCACCCTGAGCCTGACTACAGCACTGGGAGCCTGACAGGCCCGTATCCCATGGGTGGCTCCACAGCCCTGGAGGCATTTCAGCCCGAGGGACTGCCACGGCAGGCACTGCCCTCCCAAGGCCTGGATCCAGGGAAAAAGGACAGTGGTGGGCATAAAATTCCACCGTGAAGAAAGTGCATGGCGCACTAGGACACGGGCTGCTGAGAGAGGGAAGCAGGGCTGGAGGCCAAGCGGACAGGTTATAAATATTCTTCCGAGGACCTGCTAAGACATCTGTAACTGAGTTATCAGTGGTTCTGTTTGATCATCAAACAAAAGGCTGTCATAAATCAACAAGAAAAGGACAGTTTTCATCCAGAGGACTGAAAAGTCTTCAAACATCTGGTCTGGAAAAGGTTCAGTGGAGTGAGTAGGAGACCCTATTGGAACGTGGATGGAAGGATTGAAGTTGATGCTTGTCTTCTTTTCAAGGCACAGGGATTGATGGCCAGATAGGAGAACTAATGACCCAGCCAGAGGGGATTATTATTCAGCCCACCTGACAGAAATCCCTTTGTGGCTATCCTTTATCCCACATTGTTCTACTTATTAAATTCAGTACCATTTTTTTCCCTTAAAAGAAAATGTCACCTGTATTTCCCTCCTCCCCCTCAATTAATTTTTAAATTTCAGTTGTGGTAAAATACACATAACATAAAATTTACCATCTTAGCCATTGTTAAGTGTGCAGCTCACAGGCACTAAGTACAGTCATATTGTGCTTCAGCCTCCCCCCATTTATTTATTTATTTATTTATTTATTTATTTATTTATTGGCTTTTAAAACTTTATTCACTTCATTTCTCCCCCCATTTATTTTTAAATCATTAAGCAAACTACTGTACCCACCTAGGACAAAATAGAAGTCCCGATAATAGTGAAAAATGGTGTTTTGAGCTCTTTCCACCTGTACATCTTAGGACTAACAGACCCTTTTAAGTATCTTCTCTCATACTTTCCCCCGAACATACACACACACATGTTCTACTACATAACAATTCTGGAGTCCCTGGGGAGCCTCTGACAGTGTGGCTGCAACCTGTTCTGCCTTCTGTCACTGCTAAGAGTGCTGGCACCAGAGGTCCCAGTCCATCAAAGCATGGCCACCAGATTCCTTCTTCCTATTACTCAGTTTCCCAAACAGCTGTCTCAAGACCCTAACCGTTCCGTGAGACTTTTCTGCTCTGCCCAAACCCCATTCCCATTAAATCAGTTTTGTGGACCAGGCCAGAGGAGACCCCAAGTGGCCATTCTCATGTCATCCACTGTTCCCTCTCCACTCCAAAGCCAGAATTCTGTCATCAGACCAGGCCTGTGTCTTCTGACTGTCTCATTACTTAGGATGGGTTCTTTTTTTTCTTTTTTAAATGCTCACTTAGAAGCCTGCCCCCCACTGGCAGACCTGTCCAAAGCCAGGAGAAACAGGTAGGACTCAACCCGGGATCTCCATGCTACTTACCTACCAGGGGCTAGTGTTGTCTGATCCAGAGATACATGCTTCTCACAGCTCCTCTACCCAGAATCAGAAGTAGATTGCCAACCTGGCTTGATATCATAATGACTTATTTGCTAGCCATGGAGGAAAGAAAGTGAATTCTTAGATACTTTCCAGTTACTAAACAATGACTTGAAAGAGTCACTATATTACATCATAACAAACTCCAAAGCTCATACTCGCTTCTCTGGCAAATTCAAATAGCCACCAAAGTAAAAGACTATGATATAAGGTAGGAATAGGAATTATGCAATGGTGCTGTATTGCTCTACAGATATTGCAATAATAAAAAATACCTTACATTTATTTAGATACATCTTTAAAGTATCCCTATTGCTTGGCTGCAGATAGGCATGGTTTAACTGAGCTATTGACAGCAACTCTTGTCCAAGTTGATAGGGTAAATATCATTACCTCCATTTTACAGATGAAAAGCTGTTACACAAAAGAGCCTGAGATAACATGGCTTATAGTGGCTAAGCTAAGAAAACTCCAATCTCTTGAACTCTGTAAAAATATAGTAGTGCCTCAATGTGAGATCTCTCTACATCCCATTTCCCAAGCATCCTTGGCTGGTTCACTTCTAACATTTTTGGTTATTAGCAGAGGAGGAGTCTGAGGCAAATTTAGGGGTGTCACAGAGGGAGTAGTCAGTGGAAGAATTGCAAGAAAGGCAGGAATTTAGGTTTTCCTCAAGAAGCCACTGAGACATGACGGGTGTGTCCACAGTGTCTCAGAACAGCGCTTTCAGACTTAAACCAAACTGTAGTGGGCAAAGGCTGTTCTATAAGTCTGTAATTGGCACAAACACAAGCAAATAACAGTTTCTGGGCTTTGTTTTTGATATTTTTAGCCTTGAGCAATAGAGTTATCAAGTCACCAAATTCTTCTGGCAATTGTATCTTTCCAATACTTTACTAGAAAACCCTAATTTGTAGTAATAATAAGGCTCTTGCCATCTGATGAAATGTCAAAAGCCAACATGGATGAATTTTCCTGCTACAGATCATAAGAAAATCATGTGCTTACTGAAGCAGCATAGGCTCTCTGTACAGCTATCCTGAAGATGAGCTGGACAATGGGTCTGTACTATTTAAATGGGCCATTTTAAACCAGGGGACTTTACAATGACTCTCTAGCCTCTGACTACGCTGACGGACAGTGACCACAACGGGAGGGGTGAGGCCTTGATAATACGGGTGAAAGTTGAAACCAGAGTGTTATTTATGGGAGACCTGCATCAGATTGTATATCAATGATACTATAATAAAAATAAATAAATAAATAAATAAACCAGTGGACTTAAATCAGTTTTAACCCTGCCACTTACTCTGCCTAGCCAGCCATGTGGTTGGTGACCACCCATCACCAAAATGATGTAAATAAACGTGAAATTGATTTGTCACCAAATCTTGAACAGCACAGTAATCCTGAAGGAAACTATTTAAAATCTTCTCATAGATTAGATGAAAAATAAATATAAATCATAGGCTAATGGTCAAATTAATAATAAGTATTTCTAAAAGAAATAATCTGATTGTTTTAAAATGCTGAAATTATTATTGTGATTAAAAAAGGCAAAGTGAAAATGACCAGAGAAAATATTTTTGATGAAAAACTGACTGAATCATAATGAATTTGTGACAATGAAATAATTTTTTAAAATAATAACCTGAGAAAAACATAAAAACACAATTGACAATGGCTGCACACAGTAAATACTGATTTAAAATTGAGAAGTCCATTTAGCCTGGGAGAATTGAATTATACAGAGATAATGGACATGATGAGAAAGCTCTATGAACCAGTTAGCAGTCATTTCCAGGTTATATTGTTGCAAACAAAAAGTAAGGCTCAAAGGGGGCTATATAGAATTCTACCAATTATGTAAGAAAATAAAAGGAATAGGAAAATATCCATGTTTCTGCTTATAAGAAACAAAGGAAAAATAAACCAGTAGCAATAGGGTAGGTATGGTGTAGAGATAGAAAGGGAAGCAAAACTTTTCTGAGTGCAAGTTACTTTTTAGTTTCAGCTTTTATACCATATAAATGTTTTATGTATCCAATAAATAAAATTAAATTGACATGATAGAAAAAGTAAACCCTATAATTAAATATGATCAGAAAAAACTAATTATGATAGCTTTATATGTAATTAATCAGATAATCATACAAAGAAAATAATTCATGTAATTAGAACCTAAAGAAAATAATCAATTCATGTAATTGGTAGGATATATTCTGAGGACAAAAAGAACTGCAAAGTAATCTTGAAACTACTTAGTAGATTTGTTGTGTTAACTCTGAAAGTGAAATATATTGTGGTTTGGAATAAATGAATATCTAGAATGATGTTGTTAGTTTCACTGTGGAAGAAAGGAAATCTATAGTGCAAAGGGAAAAAGCAGGGGAAACTTGTGTGTTGTTGAATTTGATTGGAAATATCAATACAAACTGATTAAAAAAAAATTATCCTAGCTCTATCCATTGAAAGGGCCTAGATCTTGTCTTCTAAACATGATTCTCCACTAAAAGGGGAACCAGAATCCTTTGGAGAAATAACTGACTCCAGGGCTGGGTTGAGCCTAGAACAACTCATTGTACCAGAAGGCAAGGCAGTGCTCAAACATTACTGGGCACAGGAGTTGGCTTTTGAAGTGGCGCATACGGCTGAATTTGGAAAAATGTTGGCATCAAAAAGAGCAATGATGGCCATGGATATTATCACACTGAACAGAACAATCCTGAATGTGAGATATTCTGCAGGACATGTCTGGACTCTTGAAAGGAGTCGGTGTCATGAAGAACAGAAGGAGGCAATAGGATTGTTCTAGATTCAGAGAGAGTCAAGAGGGTCTAAAGACTGGGAGATGCATTTTAAGGACATGCAAAGAGGCACAAGGGAATCAGTTCACCATAAAAAAAGTTACAGGCATTTAAAGGGAAAAACATAAAATTCATCAAGTTGACCAAGTTTTCATAGTTCGCTCACGGTAGAAATAAAGCATCTTTTTTATGATTAACATTTGTCACAAAATATATTCCATATTAACAATGTAAAAGTTGAGGATACATTTGTTTTGCTAGGGTCTTTAGGTTTATGGTAAGCGTTCAAATGTACTTTGTTTTTTAGGGTCAGAAGCATACAGCATGACCCAGTTACTTTTGTCTATCTCAAGAGTTCTAAGTGCCTTTCCTCTTGACCAGGATAGCTTATGTGAGTCATAACAGTAGATCAGTTTAGTGATGTATGTAAGGCATTGAAGCTGCTTGAACCTTAGATCAAAAAAGAAAAAAATGAACACAAAACTACAAAGTTTGGGTTAGGGATAATTTGGGAAAATTCAATATGGACTTTATGTTAGTTGATGCTGTGATGCTATTGAATTATGTTGACCAAATCATTTTCCCCTTTTTAACTATGAGCCAAATATAATTAAAAAGTTGTTTTTTGTGGAATAAGGTTCTTGTTCTTGGGATAGACATGCTAAATGAACTAACTATTTAGGGGTGAAGTACCTTGATTCTGCATCCTGCTCTCAATAGTTTTGGGAAAGAGAAATGTGTTAAAGAGCTGGTACAACTCTGGTAAGATTCAATGAACTTATGAAAGGATTATCATTCATTTTACTCTTCAACTTTTCTGTAGGTTGAAACACTTCCAAAATAAAAAAAAAAAAATGAATGAATAAAGGCCCTTCAAAAATCCCTAAAATGGCAATAACCCCATAATGGCAGATGGTACAAAAAACTGACATAGGTCAAAAGAGAACAAAATTAAATCACATTTTTGTTATAAATGTTCCATAGAAGAGAACTGATCCTGGTGAAAATAATTCAATCAACAAAAACTAACAAATCAGACAGGGGTTTAAGTGTGCTATATAAAAATTTTGATCAAGTAATTAAATTGAAAGAAGCTTGTGAAAAGTCTTCAGTGTTGGTCTAATTTCATTAAAATGTTGCAATAGTCAACTGTGTGTAAGGACATCTTCATTGTCCAGCTGTGTCTTTGCGTAGTTGGGGTGGGGGTGAGGTGGGCAGGGTCCAAACATGAGTGTGTTTAGTTTGGTCAAATGGCTGGTGGGGAAAACATACTATAAACTTGACCTGGGGATGTGGCAAATGATATCTTTTAAAGACCTGTGCCTTGAGGAATTGGAATTGCTGGGTCAAGTGGCTAAGGCTAGACACTGACCAAGAAATCACTTGAGAGAATGTAAAGTGGGGCCTGGAGGCTGTGACTCACTGGAAGGTAATGGAGGAAAGACGGGACTCACAGACCTTCCCTTCATCTCCCAGGAAGAGGAAGTCAGTATGTATCAGCTGCCCTCCATTCATCCATAAAATCAGTTTCAGGATTCCTGCCATAGTTTTAAAGTACTTTTCTTATTCAACTGTATGAGGGAGTAACGATTACTCTTATATACAAACAAGGAGATTAAGGCTCTTAGAACTTAAGAACCCTGTTCCAGGCTAACAAAATAAAGCAAGACTCCATCTTGTTATCTCCTTAAACAGAACATCCTTTAAAATGTAAACTAATGTCAGAGGCCCCAAGATAAAAAGATCTTCATTGTTATTCTAGACTCTGCACTCTGTTATGATAGTGATTAAACTAAAGAGATGGGTCTTTTAAAAAAAAAAATTACCTGAGCTTTTATTTTCCAGTTGCCACTAAAAAGTGAAGAAATCAAGATTTTTTTGTTTTATTAAATAATTGCTCATAAATAATATACATAGTTCAAGTAATTAATCACTGATTATCACTCTAAAAAGACACACTCAGAAAACAGCAACCACTGGCCATTTGCTAGATGATTAAGTGATTTGATAAATGATTAAAATAACTTGGAAATTATGGGTGAGTCCACACGAACTTCTCAACAGTGTTCTTACGACTCATAACTTAAAAGGAAAGTAACAACACATATTCTGTGCTGGATCATATTGTGGCAGTTGTTTATACTTATAAACTACCCCCAGATCACCATACAGAACACACGCCCAATTTATTAATGGTTCTGAATAATATTTGCTTAATGGTATCATTCCTATTGGCTACAAAATCATTGAAAACCAGGGTTTTTTAGTACTTTTTAAATACTTTTCTCTGGGGAATCAAAATGTAAAGAAATCATTTTAGCTTCTCCAGTCTGAACTAGCAGCTCAGTCGTGCCTGTGTGTGTGGATGTTTAATGGGACAGGAGGGCCTGGGAGAGCAGGAGGATGCGGTGGGGGCATCCTGTGAAATGCAGCCCATCACTTCAAAGGGGCAGCTGGAGGAGAGCAGGTGGGTGGCTCTCTTGGGAAGGTACAGGGACAGTTGCTGGAACACACATGTGGCAGGGCAGCAAATGAGGTGGGCTGGAGGATCAAAAGGAAACCTGAAAATCGCAGCTCACCCCCAATCTGTACCTCTCAACTAGGATTACAATGTCAGGCATTTGAAAGGGAGCGCCTGATCTTTACAAGGTCAAGAGCCACAGACTCTGTGAGTCTGTAATGGATCTGATTCAGCTAGTTCCATTACTGCCAAGTACAGAATACATTCCAGCCCAAGGAACTCAGGTAATTCCCAAAGCCCTTTTAAGTTTGTGGAGGAAACCTGCATTCCACAGGCTTCCACAGGCTCTTTTGAAGTATCTCCAGGAGCTAAACAACCTTTCCAGAAGAGCTCATTTAGCAGTGATCATAAAGAGTGATGAACGCTTTCCAAATTGGCCCCATTTTGTCCCTCCAGCGTTGCCATCCGGTAGAAAGAGGACAACCTCCTGCAGTGCTGCCCAAGGACAATGTTGCCAAGCACACAGTGATACCATTTATAAATTTTTCATGTATGAATGACATCTAGTTTCAATGCTTCACTCTTTAAGTCCTGGTCTTTTTCCTTGGTTAGAAAAAAAAGACAATATTTCTAGGTTTATTTGGATTGAATTTCCCATATGTAATTTTAGCAGGATCAGGTCAGTGTGCAACCTGGCTTATGTAACTCTGTGGTGACAGCAAAGGGCCTAGTAGGGATTGTTTCACTGTACTTTATGAAAAGCAAAATAATCTAGTTATTGATTCTGTTCATCAATTTTGGGAATACAAGCAGTTCTTTAAGGCCCTGTGTGTTCTGATTTCTTCCTTTTGAATGGACCTAACTAGTCTCAATGGAGGCATATCATATTTATGAAAAATGTTGACTAGTTCAACATAACAGCTTAAATGCTGGTTTAGGGATTAAAAAGATAGTCAAATGCTTTGTTCATGTATGTCCCATAGATCCCATTTCTAAAACTAAATTTTTTGATTGGCTTCTGCTGATTTTCTTGAACTGAATACATATAGAAAACATCTGCAAAATGTACTTACAGTTTTGAGGTTCCTTGGAGGAAAGACCCTCTAGGCTGAAAATAATCCACTTTTTTCTAGCTGTAATCACACTTACATGGTTAATATAAGGCACCATTACTCAGGATTTTTCCTTCTCAGCTGGTGCTAAAAAATCTGGACAACTTAGATAAAAGTAGATTTTGCTCTGTAGATAATACATGAGATTTAGTACATTTCATATCTCATCTTGCATGGTTCAGTGTGTCCATCAGCACAATTTCACAAAACAACAAATCTAGTCCAATAAATGTTTAAGTCATGTTCTCTCTGCCTGGGTACCTAGAAATGTTAGTTTATTTGATTTCACTACAAAAGAGCAAATCAATAAAATGCTAAATATCATCAGAAAATTTCAAGCTAGTCATGCTCAATAAATTTATTCATTTAGTTGCCAGAAAACATGCCAAATATGCTGGCAGAAAATTCAAATTATCTGATCTTATTTGATTAAAACCAAAGTAAAACCAATGGGGAGAAAATATCAATCATCTGTAGTGAAACCCCAGTGGGGAAACAGATCACATATAATTAAGCTTGCTATTGGATAACACTTAAGATTCACTATTGAAAAAACACGTCTTTAGAGGCCATAGGGACTGAAAAAATCAATTCTGTTATAGAGGTCTCCACTTTGAAATGCAAGTAGTATTAACTTTTTATGATTTTCAGCAAAGAATAATATGAGAAGTCATTACCCAATAGATGGGTGAGGTGGCTCAGTATGGGGAGGGCATGGCAGGAACAATGGGGAAAGCTGTATGGTGGCAGAGAGGGTAGCAATGCTCCCAACAGGGACACATACTTGCTTTGGCGGCTTCTCCTGGAAGTGCCTGTCTGCAGGCCCCTTGGCCACTTGCTTTTGCATTAGTTCCTATGGCCCAAGCCTGCACTGCCTGGCCTCATGGCCACAGCACACACCTTGCCCCTCCCACAGCTTCTCTATTGCTACTGAAGTGTGAGAAGCCAGGGGGCTTCTTAAGCATCAAGCATTAACACTGGGCTGTATGAGTTAATATCTTGTGAGGTAAGGAATTAACACCTTGTGGGATAAATCTTTGACCAATGGGAAATGGGGGATGTCAAACAAGTTTTTCTCCTTTCTCCCTCCAGAAGGACTTTCCTAAAAATCAGTCCTGTGGCCTCTCAGAAAATGTCAGTTGCTCTGAACAGATGTGGCCAAGCCTACCACGTACTTCTCCATCCTTGCCCTCCCTCCTTCTCTGCCTCATTTCCCAGTGCCCTCACTGCTGCTCCCCTGGGGCTGCACCTCCTAATAACGCGTTCAAACTTTTGCTGGCTCCATTTTCCGCAGAATCTGGGCTAAAACACCAACAATATTTTAAAAATATATCACTTATTTCCAGTCACCCTCTTAGATTTCAGCCTTGGCCCCTAATTTGCCACTAAGTTAAAAATGTTCTATAAACAAGTTGCATCTGCCAACTTTTTTTGAAAGTTTACATATATCAAATGATTGAAGGGACAGTCTGGGCACAGAAGTACTATTTGTTTGGATCCAGTTCCCACAAGAGAACATTTCCTCTGCTGACACTCCCCACGCTCAGCCTTGTTGAGCTCTGGCCTGTCAGGCTGTGCCACACATGCCCTTTAGCTATGCAAAGCTTTTATACGTGTACTCCCAATCCTTGGAAAGCGCATTAGTACTCATAAATCTTCTTTTCCAGCCTTGCACTCTCAAGTATTTTGTCTCATTTCTCTCTGGGTTCCTGATGACTCCCCAGTTACCACCCCAGGGAGAGACTCTGAACTTTGAAATTTTATTAGCCTTTGGAATTCAAATCCTACCCATCTTATTTTTCTTTATTCATTAAATACTAGTTTGAATTGGGTTTATGCTGACAGATTTCATAACCAGAAGACACTAGGTGTCCTAGAGCCTCAATCTTTTCTAATAGCTCAGACAACAAATCTGTAAATGTATATATAACTTCCTCTCCTCATTAACTCTTCTTTTCCCAAGAGTGGTGAGAAATAATAAAATGACTAAGGTTTGTTGCCATTTGATTGGTCTTTAATATAGACACCTCCTGTCCTAGAGTTAAGGCAAAGCTGCTTATGTTTAAAAGAAATTGCCCATATGTGAAGCACTTCAGGTAATGTGGGCAAGGCTATCCTCCCCAGAACTTAACTCTTAGGGGTTCTCACTGGGCTTCTGTAGTTCCACCGTGGTTTTCTAATGCCATCATACCACCAGGATGCATTTGATTAAAACCCAAACAGCACTCTCTTTTCGCCTTACCTGCACATTTCTGAGCCCACATATCACCGTCAACAGATCTGAATTTAGAAGTACCAACATTTAATTTGCAAATGACAGGGATTAACCAAACACTGTTTCCTCTAACAAATATTTGGACTAAACGGCTTACTTCTATCCAATGTATTGTAGCTTCAAGTTCTGCGAGAAATCATTTATTGCCAAACAGCAATTTCTATTTATGGAAAATAATCAGATACAGAGTTTAATTGCTTCTACATGAAAACAAAACTCTGATGATCGGTCCAAGAATTCAAGGAGAGGCATGACAAAACACGAAGAAACAAAACAAAACAAAACATGATTGTCTCAGGTTAATAGCCCAATTTTGAAAATTTAGAGGAAGAGAGTTTTATAAAATGGAAACTGCACATTAACTGTCTGAAAAAATCAAGGTCCTAGGATGTAGTGAGGCAGAAATATACCATACTGGCTGTCCTCTCAACTGTTCACTCTGTGCATTTCCTGGGTCTGAGCACAGTGGTGGCCCTTAGACACCAGCTCCAACCCTTATCCTCAGAGAGCCTGCTCACACAGGAGCCAGTCATCAGGCTCAGAGCACACAGTAGGCAGATTTCCTGAGACTATGCCCTTCCTTGAAAGTGGATAGCAATCCCTACTCCAGATTAGGTTGTTGAGAGGATCAAATAAAATTCAAAAACATGAAAGAATAATTACAGAGTCTGGCACAACATGAATTACCAATAAATAGTGATTGGTTTTTATCATTGTTGTTATGGAAAAAATCACATGTGCTCATATGTTTTTATTTCAAATAATGTCCTTATGGCTAAGTACTTGCCACTGACCCTCACTATGCAGTTTTGTTATTTGCCTCACATTCTTTGATCGTATGGGAATAAGATCATTCTACTGGTTTTTCAAAGAGATCAGCTAAAGCTAAATGTTCTGACTCAGGACTTCTTGATGGGCCAGAGCAGGGAATGTGCTAGTACTTCATAACATACACTAATCAGTGTTTCTCAGTGGGGACAGTACTGCCCTTCACGGAAATTTTTAGAAACTCATAGGCTCTTTTTTGGTTGTCCCAGTGACTGAGGAACACTACTGCAATTCAGTGTGGGACCAGGAATGTCAGAAGTCCAGCATTCCAGACAATTGTCCCACAGTCCTTTGAGTGTTCAGATACTTATACAGTCATTCATGTGGATAAGAAAAACATAGATACCTGCTCACAGATATCTGAGCCTAGATCCTGTTGCTGATTTGTATGCAAACACAAAAGATATATATGAACATACTGCTTTGCAAACACAGAGACTCCAGATGGAGGTTATTTGCTGGAATGGGAATATTCCATTATTATAACAATTAATATGTCTCTACCGGGACAAGCCATCTGTCAGTCTTGCAAATGTTCCGTGTACTTTTTTTTTTATCAAGGCAGCAGGGTTAACTCAACTTTTTATAAGAAATACATTACAGGGTTAGCAACATAGAGCTATCCTTCTAGAAGTTTAAAGACTACGAATATTGCCACTGGAAGTTTTTTTAATCTTTAAATCAGAAAGATTATCAAATAGAATAAATGTCCACAGATGGAGTAGGCACCCAGTGTTGGAGAAAGGTGATCTTACCAGGTGTATGATAAGCTTTATTGTGTGAAAAAAAGAAAAAAAAATCTAAATGAAATAATGTACAGCCTCCTATTAAAGAGTGATACTGTTTTAAGAATAACCAATAAGATGGTGAAAAATGGCCAAATTCAGCCATGGAATAAATAGCTGTCAAATGAACATGTAGTCTGTGTGATAAGGAGGCCATATACTTAAATAACAGTTTTAAGGAGAAACAGTAATACAGGGGATGATTTTTAAAAAATTACTGTTAGTGTATATAAAAGAGTTGCCAATGTTTGAAACTTTTACAATTAATAGAGAAAGTATTACCTTCCCCAATTTGTTACTTCTGCAAAAGGTAAAGTTGCAACCCTAATTGGTTAGCAACATAGTATTCAAAAATAAACGGAGGCACTGAAAATGGCAAGAGTTTGAGCAAAAATTGATTTTGAATTGGGCGGCATCCAATCTAGCAGACAGAAAGGGGTCCTGAGGAGCTGTACAAAATGAAAGACATTTACAAGCAGAAGGGAGAAGGAACAAGGATCTCATATGAAGCAAAACTCACGAAAAAACGGGTTGTTTTTTGCAAGCTGATTTTCCTTTAGGGGATGGCAGGGGTCTATCAGGCAAATAACTTAACGAGTGTTGATCAGGCAATTCCTGACTGATGGTTTGAAGATTCCATTCTGGGAGCCAAAACTGTAATTAAGTTAAATCTTTGGTAGGGGATCATGAGACTTAGCATAAGCAAGTCCATTTTTGGCTTGTATCTTCTTTTTTTAACAATAGGTTTATAGTAGCTTTAAAAAAGCAGTACCAACTATTTTAGCAATTCGGTATGTTATTCCTTGGCAATTAACTGCTAAGAATTGTAATGAGAGTCTCAACAGATCAATAGGTACTACTAGTTCAGTTATAAAAATATGAATAACCCTTTAAATGATAGATTACTTGGTAAAATGTTCAATGATATGAAGAGTTTGTGTACCTTCTCCTACAAAAGAAGATAAGTTGACCCTACAAAGGAAATTACTTGAGGGTTTTTTTAAAATTTTTGATACTATTGTGGAATGCTATTATTATTGTATCAAATGAAAAATTAAGCAATTAATATATTATGAAAAGTACACAAACCCCTCTAAAATACATTTAAAAGTTTAAATGAAATCTTTACTAAACTGGAAGGAAATTAGATTATTAAAGTAAAAGAAAGCTTAATGAGAGCTAATAGACAAATTTACATAATTTTAAAGTAACCTTGCCCACAGAATTTCCAGAGCTTCTGTTTTTTAGCAATTAGAAAGTGAATGGCTTGAACTTTCAATCTGAAAATATACTCCTAATTGAAAGTTGTTAAAAAGATTTGATGATGACGTTTAAAGATTTACACAATCTTTACAATACCATTTTCTGTGATTTATCTGTTTTTAAAAAACATAACATTAGCCAGTATTTTCAGGAAGAATCAATGAACTAAAAATTGACTGTGAAGGTAAAGTGTAATTTAACTAGGATAACTACAAAAGAATTGGATATATTAAGACTTTTACACTTACTTCTTTGGAAAGGTCTAAAGCATTTATTTATAGCATTTCCAAGTACACATGCAGTTGAAAAAGGTTTCACTGCAGAAGTGAAACTGTTGCAGACTATCAAAGAACAGTGTATTGTAACAAAAGAGGTAGTATACTCCATTTTTTGCACATTTACAACATGTTAAAGTAACAGATACACATGAAATGCTGGGATATCACTGAGTTTGATTGATAAGATTGTTTTTAAAGTGTTTCATATTGATTGCTACATGCTTTAAAATTTTTGAAGCATAATGATAAGCAACCTAAGCTGTGAAAATTTTATTTTGAAATTATTTCTCATTGTGTTATCTGCTGCTTTTCAGTCCTACTCTGATTCTGTGGCTGGAAGTCCAGGCCACCCTATGTCTCTAATGTGGCCTGGGCTGCCATCTCCTTTTCCAGTCCATTCTCTAGTCCCCATTACTTATCTAAGGTTATGGTCTTCAGTGCCTTTTTTTTTTTTTCCACTTTCAATCCTCCAGTGTGTTTCTCTGATAAATACATCTTTAAAAATATAACCAATATTCTGCTATCACATGTAAAGCTATGACTATGTTATTTGGTCAAATTTGATAATTTTGTTACTCAAGTATTCTGTGACCCTATAGATTTTATATTTTGTATATGTGGTCTGTTTGTTACTGAGGGAGATATATTCCAATCTCCCACTATAATTGTGTATTTGTCTACTTTTCTCATTTATCTTGTTAATTTGGCTTTATATATTTAAAGCTGAGGCTCTATCATTAGATGTATACAAATTAAAAATTGTACAACTTCCTAATACAGCAATACTTGTATCAGTAGGAAGAATCCCTCTCCTTCTCAAGAAGCTTACCTGAGCCTACTTCACTGGACATAAGCGTGACCACACCAGCCTTTCCCCACCTTGGTTCAAGTTTGTACACTGTATCTTTTTCATCCATTTACTTTCATTCTTTCTTTTTGTTTGTAAGTCATATGTATTTCTTGAACGTGGCAATGTGCTATTTTTTTTTAATCTAGTCTGATATTCCTTCACTTTTGAGTTCTACTTATAGTTAATATAACATGTGCATTTTGGTCTGTCTCCACTCTAGTTTTTTATTTGGTCTACTTGTTTTATGTTGTCTTTTCTTCCCTTTGTCTTCCAATGTATTAGTCAACTATTTCTATCATTTGATTTTCATCCTCTATTAGCTTCTGAGGCTTTATTCTTCACTGCTCTTATTGGTTATTAGAGATTATGTTATGCCTCACTGACCTTTGCTTTTATCAATTCCCAGAGAGTTGAGGAATCTTACAGCACTATGACTCCATTATTCACTTTCCTGCCTTTTGTTCAATTATCATGTATTTTCATTATTCTTATTTTAAACCATTTTTCTTTAACATTATAACTAATTACTGAGATTGACTTATGTATTTGCCCTTTCTCTTCAATCTTTTGCACTTCCATGCTTTCACTGGGGATCATTTTCCTTCTTACTGAAAATCCACTTCAGATTTTCTATTTTAGTGTGAGTCTAGTGGGAGTGGCAATTTTTTTTTGTTCTTATTTGCAAATATTATTTTGTCTGGATTTTTGAAAGACCCATTCATTGGATATATCATTCTAGGTTGGCATTTATTTCTTTTAGGACTTTAAAGTTGCTATCACATTGTCTTCTGACCTCAACCGTTTCTGTACACAATTCAACTTTTTATTACCTCTGAAGGTAATGCCTCTTTCCTTTTGGATTCTCTTAATATTTTCTCTTAAAACAGTTTTACTAGGATATGCTGTGGTGTGATTTCTTTATATTTATCCTACTTGAGGTTTATAGAGCTTTTCCATTTGTGGCTTGATGTCTTTTATCTGTTTCAGAGAATTCTCAGTCAGTATCTTTTCAAATACTGCTTTGGTCCCCTTCTATTCTCTATTTTGGAGACTACTATTACATCTGTGTTAGACCTTTTCATAAAATGTCATATCTATTTTTTTCTCTTCATCTGTACATTTCCTAATTTATCTTTCTTTTCTTTAATCCTCTGACATGTCTAATTGTTAAATTCAGCTATAGAGTTATTTTTCAGTACTTGCATTCCCATTTTATTTTGTATAAATGTCAGGTTTTATGAATTCCTCCATCTTATCTGTTTTATTGAAATAATGCTTGTAAAGTCATTTTAAAGTCTGTTGGAATACTCCAATAATTGAATCACTTACTGATTTTTAATATATTTTGTCTCTGATTTTAGTCATTTATTGTCTTTCATAATAGAATGTATGAATTCAGTAATAGTTTCTGAGATCATTTGAGTCTCTGGTTAATTTTATATCCCTTCAGAGAGGACCTACTTTACTTTTTGGAGTCAGAGGTAGGAGCAAGATTGGAGTATAGTATTAGCAGATCACCTTACTCCAATCTGGGCTTTAACTGTTGCAAAGCTGGGTTTCAGCTGGCTGATGGTATTTCCCCAGCTTACCCTTACTCTGGGGTTTAGCCCCTTCTGACATCCTTACTGGAAGTGTGGGTGTTTCCAGAGCTCCCATTCCTTCAAAGATCCAGGAATCCTTGTTTTTATCTTTCCACCCATGTGAGACAGCTCAGAGCTCTACTCAGTTTTCTCAGCAGCAGCTGTGTGACTTCTAAGCTCCTTGGTTTGAGGCCCCTTACAAATCCATTCATGTTTTGAGAGGGAAGGTACACACCTCAGTGCACATCCTTTTTCTCATTGCCTCAATTTCAGATTGCCTTGGTAGTGATCTAGTATCTTGAAACCATGTTTGTTTCCTTTGTTTAGCGTTTCTAGATGTACTCAGTAGGAGGGTTTGTCTTCCGGTGACCACTTTTATTTCCAGAAGCCGAAAGCAGTCCTGTTGTTTCACTGTCTGGCTTAGGAAGCTGCAGGGTGGTATCATCCTGCCTCTACCCTGCCCAACAATAATGGGCACCAGGACCCTCCAGATCTGCCTCAGCACAGAGTGGTTCTTCAGCAATGCCTGTGTATCTCAGTGTATCAAGCATCTTTGTGATTCTCATCCTTTGGGCTGGGTTGGGGTTCAGTGTATCAAGCTGTACTAGTAATGGTATAAATGTATTTCCATTCAGGACCTAAGGCAAGATCCCATCTTGTCATTTGATATTAAGATTTAATAATAAATTATACTCTGGAACTATCTCAGGAAGCCTGAAGAATATCAAAGATTCTAGTCTCACCGAATGATCACAACTTTAGTGATCATAATGTATTTATAATTTGAAATTACTTTCTTACCTAATTTTACATTAATTTCTTACAGAGCATATGAGACACAAAGAGATTAAATTTTCTAGTGAGTTAGGATAGAAACCTATTTATTAATATATAGGCTATGTTTTTCATAATACCAGTTAAACCCTATTTTTTTAAACTGAAATGTAGTGTATTAGGTGGTCTCTGAAGGACCTTCCATTTCAATAAATCTAAATCAGAGGTCTGTAGTGTTTGTTATCTAATGGCAGTAACTCACAGGCATCATTGCAAAGTGGCTGTGTGGTTCTCAAACTTAAGCCTCTGATCTCTTCATAATTCCTACCACGCCTCATAGTTAGGCTTCTGCAGCTCAGATGTTATTGACATTCCAGCACATACAAATAGAAAGTGGTGAATCCCATTCACATAGCTTTAGCGTCCCAATGGTATTTACAAACATTTTCTGACTCTCTCAGTAGTACCCAACATGCTTCCTTAAGCAATTTAACTGCCTTTGGCCATAACCTCACCAGGGCAAGTAAATTCCCAATAGGGCAATATGAGGCCACCTTGGTGCCCCCTCCTTCCTTTTAATGCAATTCAGTGGCCTATCCAGATGCCTCTGCCTCATTTCAAGGATCATATAAACTTGGACTGGCATGTTCCTGAAAAATAGGAATCTCTCTCTAAATAAGCTGGCATCCATAAAGACTGAATGCCTCTATTTGGGGGCTTCCAGGTCAGTTGTGCCCACATTCACATCTGTGTGAAGATAATCAAGCTGTGCGTTCTCACCCCAAGGCTTGTTTGGTGGCAGGGAGGTGCGACATTCAAAGGAAAACCTCAAGAATCCTTTCTGTATCAGCAAGTGCTTCCATCCAATTGCAGTGTCCACATGTGTGTGCCAGTATGAAAGGGCCTCTAAATTCATTCTGATACTGTTCTTTGGATGGAAAATAGAGCATGCCCAATATCAGTGCCAATGGACACTTTGATTTTTCAATGTTTTCTCTCTTTGGTTTCTTTGCTTTGCAAAAACATAATGTGATATGCTACCTACATGCAATAATTGGTTAGTCAGTCACTAAAGCTGCTAAAAGCAAAAGACCAAATATATAGTTGAACATTAACCCTACAGAAACTAGGAACTGTTTTATTCTCTCTCAGGCATTGCCAGCAGGTTCAGAAAAAATAAATAAATAAAGGCTTTGTGAGATAACACAGTCCCTGGGGGCATAAAAGGGAAAAGCTTTTAATAAATGATTGATATTTCTATGCTTTTGGGGGAAAGTTTAATTTTCACTTTTATCAAGCTGTCCAATTACAACAATGAAAGTGTTATGTGCAAAATCACTCAAAATTAAAGTAAAATTTTGCTTATTTATGGATATCCCAAGAGAATTTTAATATTTTATAGAGGGACGAATACACATTTAAAAAAAGAACATGGATTCTTATCAACAGTGGGAAAAGGCAATTATATGTGGACAAAAAAAAAGTAAAAAAATCTTTATATTTAAATGTGCTACCATTTAGCACAAGAGATTTCTATCATTTTGTTCCAGATGTTTCCTTAATCCATACCAATAGTCCACTTAAGTGTGAATAAAAAAAATTTCTCTTTCTCACTATTTCTGTAGATCAGATTGATTATTTTTCTTGAGAAACAACTAATGTGTTCAGAGCAACTGTCATGTCATGGGAAATAATAAACAACGTGTTTCCAAACAAAGTTTCTTCCATGTAATTTTTCTGTAGATAAATATACCTCTTGCTTCAGTTAGAAACAAGAATTCTAGTCTCATAAAGACATCCCCTAGTGTAAAACCACAAAATATTCTGTTGAATTCCCTGAAGATAGGAAGAATGATTACCAGGACATAAAGCTTGGTTTTGAAAATTTCTAGAATTTCTGCCAGTGGACATTTATTGGGACATTTTCATTGCATGTTTATTACAAAATGCAATGAGGTCTGTAGAACAGTTTGTCAGTTGATTCTTGCCCCAGTAGAATTTTATAATTGCAAAGAAACTTGGAGTGATTAAAAAAACTAATATTCTGTCCTTTTCCATATAAAAAGATTAACTTAAAATATATAAACTCTCAAACACCACACTTTTTATTCTTCCTTAAGATTCCTTTTTATTCTTCCTGATCACATTTGCACATCTAGAAAGCAGACATAAAAATTTTTGACAACTGCAATATTTCTGTACTACTAAAAATTTATGGTAGAAATGAACTGTTTATTTTCATCTATTTTTCATTAAGTTTGCAATATACAAAGGAAAGAAAGGGTAATGACATACACATCAATGAAAATTTGTGTTCTGTTGATTTGGGATATATATTTTAAGACTAGGATTGTTTTTATTCTTCATATTAAGTGATGACTGTTATGAAACTGAAGAAAATCAAATCTAAGCTGTTTTTCTCTCATTAAAATATTTTCTCCCTAAAATGTAATGGTCCAAAAGATATTGATAGCAAGTTTACAAGATATCATGTATTGATTATCCCATTTATGCAAAATTGCAGAAGACTCTCTCTATATATATGTAGGCTCAGAGTTATATCATATGGAATTGTTCATCAAAGTATAGATGGTTTTCTCTGGAAGAAAGATGAGGGATGAATGCTACTCAAAACTTCCTATTTTTGATTATTTGAGTAGCTTTCAAAGGAAGACAAATTACTTTTACCAACATAGTCAAGACATGTACTGGATCTCCCCAAATGAGAGTTTTGCTTTCTGCAGAACTACTGTGATCCCCAACTTGAAGCAAGGCCTCCGGAGCCCTCAGATGGCAGCTGAGGGTCAGCTTCCATGCACAGCAGCTCTCGGCCCTGTAAGAGAGCCTCTAGGACAGGCGCTGGAACAGCCTGCTCAGCAGCTTGTTAGCAACGCGTACGGGCAGGAGCCTATTGGTTCTCACCAGATTCTCTGCTTTAGCCCACCGCTGACAACACTCACCAGGCAGCGGTGTTCAGTTTTTAATCTAGTATATCTGGGCTGGAGCCTGGATATTCGCATTTTCAGCAAGCTTATCAAGTGCTGCCGAAACACACCAAAGTTTCAGAGCACTTGGACTCAGTATGTCCCAGGGAATGTTCTCTGCAATGGAACAGAGCCTTCTGTGTCCTACATATCAGTTCGTCTTGTCAAAGTCTTAACAACCAATGAATAACTTCAGCATCCTGAGACCAGCCCTTATTTGCGGATATACCAATGGCTATTTGTGGATAGCCCTCAATGAAGTGGGAAACCAGAACCATTAACCTAGCCATTAAGAAATGGCTCCCTCCCCCACAGGTGTAAAACCATAGGACCCTTGTAAAAGTCATTTCAGGTTCTCTTCCTAGCTCAGGAGACCTTAGAGCATTAGAAAATTCTGGCCAAGAATCCGGGTTTTAGAGTTCACAGACAGCTTTTTAATTCTAGCTCCATCACTAGTCCATCTGGCCTTCAGCAAGCCTCAGTTACTTTATCTATCAAAGAGAAATAATACCTACTTTAGAAGATTTTTGGAATTTTCAGTTACTAACAGCTTTATTGAGATATAATTCACAAACTATACAATTCACACATTTTAAGAATATGGTTCTGTAGTTTTTTAGTATATTCAGAGTTGCGCAACCATCACTACTAATTCCAGAACATTTTTATCACCTCAGAAAGGAACTACATATCCATTAGCAGCCACTTCCCAACTCCTTCCCCTGGTGCCTATTAACCACTAATCTACTTTCTGTGGCTCTAGCTTTCCCTAGTTAGCTTTTTTTCAAGATTTATCCATGTTGTAGCACATATCATTATTTATTTCATGTTATTGCCAAAGAATATTCCATCGTATAAACATACCATAGTTTACTTATCCATTCATCAAGTTGATGGATAGTTGCATTGTTTCTAACTTTGGGCTATTATGAAAAGTGCTGCTATGAACATTTGTGTACAAGTTTGTGGGTGAATAAATATTTTCATTTTGCTTGAGTATATAGTGGAATTGCTGGATCATATGGTAACTCTATGTTTAATATTTTGAAGAACTGTCATTTTTCCAAAGTGACTGTACCACTTTACATTTCCACTAGCAGTGTATGAAGGTTCTAATTTCTTCACATTCCTGTACTTTTTATTAAAGCCATCCTAATGAATATGAAGTGGTATCTCATTGTGGTTTTAATTTGCATTTCCCTAATGACTAATAACATTGACCATGTTTTCATGTTCAGTTGGCTACTTGTACATCTTCTTCAGATAAATGTTTATCCAGATCCTTTGCCCATTTTTTAATTGAGTAATCACTGATTTTATTAGTGAGTTGCAAGAGTTCTTTATATTCTGGATACAAGTTTCCTTTCAGATACATTATTACAGAAAACCTGAAAACTTGGACTGGATGGCTGACAGAAGAACCAAGCGGCACTCGGAGGTCTTGGAAGGCGGAGGTTTATTTTACACCAGTGGGCTCAGAGGAGAGTGATCTCCAAAGGTCTGAGCCCTGAGTACAGCCGGGCTGTGTCATATTTACTACAAAGCTACGGTGGGGGGAAGGGGGGGAGGGGGGGAGGCAGCACCGAGAAACTGTTGCAGTAGGAGCTACTAGGTCACTGTAGGTGTATTCAGGATTCTAGTTACATTTTAATCCATTTCTGTAAAGGTTACCCGGATACAGTATTATAAACTAATGGCCTTCCATGACTATGATTAACAAGCTGTTCCATACCTCTGGGTCCCCGTGAAGGGGGAATACATTGTTACATTGTTTCAATCCCAAGCACCCAAGCACCTTGTGATTCCTCTATATTTCTGAAGCTTTAATAGAAACCCTGTTTCCTGGGCTTTCTTGGCTTCCTACCACACCTTCCAAGAAGGGGAGGGATTTGAGAACTTTCTGAGTATTTCCTCAACATGACTTCAAATATTTTCTTCTTGTGAGTAGTCTTTTCACTTAAGTGATCTTTGAAGCAAAACACTTTAATTTTTTTTACACTTACTGAGAAAGAATTGACATATATCACTGTATATGTTTAAGGTACACAGCATGATGGCTAGATTTATGCATACTGTGTGAAATGATTACCACAATAGATTCAGCTATATTCTCATATAGATCTAATAAGAAAAGAAAAAATGAGAAAACATTTCCTTTTTAATGAGAACTCAGGGTTAGACTAAACAGCTTTCCTATAAATGGTACAGCAGTGTTAGTTATAGCCTACGTACATTACACCCCTAGGACTTGTTTATAATTGAAAGCTTGTATCTTTTGGTCGCTTTCCTCCACTTCCCCCTCCCCGCTACACACACCCTCTGCCTCTGGTAACCACAAATCTGATCTCTTTTTCTATGAATTTGGTGGGGATTTTTTTAGATTCCACATATAAGAAAACACTTTTAATTTTGATGAAGCCCAATTTATCTACTTTTTTCATCAGCTCTTTGTGTTTTTGGTACTGTTGCCTAATCAAAGGTCATGAAGATTTACATCTGTGTCCTACAGAATTTCAGTGAAGATTAGCTAAGAGAATATGTGTATGTTCTGGACATGTAAATATCAGTAGGAAGTTATTATCACAATTAACAAACATATCATTCAGAAAATTCTGGGCTCTGCCTTCCATCTTTATCTCATTTCTCTGGTTTCCACCCCAGTGCCTCTCTCCCAGATTTTCTTCTTGGTTGGACTTGCTATGTGGCTCTGATTTCAGGTCAGCCACATGACCCTGAATTTGAAGCCAGCAAGCTGACCTTTGCCTGGTCCAGGTTCTTGACTTTCTAGGAGGGGGCATCAGACAACCAGAAGACAATCCCCTGGAAAAATCAGCTTTAATCAATAACATGCACCAATCACTGAATACCTGCGGTGTGGCATCCTCTTTATATTATCTCTAGTTATTGGAAAAACTGTGGGCATTAAGTATTGGGATCTGATATTATAAATGAGCCAACTGATTTTCAGGTAAGGTTAGTAACTTTAGCAATGGTTGTCAGTTCAGTCATTGATGAGTTGAGAGCGGACTGACTAGGAAGCCTGTGGTCTTTCTTTCATGACTTTAAATCTCAATCTTACAGTGCAATGAAGAATTTTGAAGCAGCATTAGAACTTGCTTCTTCCTTTAGTAGCTCTATACAACATTAAAATATTAACAAGAACGTGCTAAGAGAATATGTACTGAACTTAAAGGACACTGAAAAAAATGGGAATCAAGTTTACTGACCTCAAGGACTTGCAATGTAAATTAGAATGTAAAACACAAGCAACGTAACCTGAAGAGTTATGTAGTAATAATGCCTCAATAAGGTCTATTTTCTCTTCTGGGCTGGTTCATGATGTTTGTTAAAGTTACACAGTAGCTAAACTTTTAAGAAACTTGAGCCTAATCAATTTATGTAAGTCACGATGCTTCTAATTGGAATATCCACCCAGGGGACAGTGTGCAGTACTTTCTCAAAATGTTGTCTGGGACCACCTGCAGCTGAATCCCCTGCTATGCTTATTAAAATGCCTTCCAGAGCTGCTCCCACATTTACTGACATGCAGGCCTGTCATGCTGCATTTCTAAGCAGCTCTTCACAAAAAAGCAAGAGACAGCAAGTAAGATTTATTTCCTCACCAGTGGATCCCACTTTTTCCCTTTAGGAAACAGTATCTCCCTCTTAAGTTCTCTTCCTCTCTTATTATATGAGTACTAAATGTTATAGAGACAGAAGTTTAGAAAGCCAGTAAAATTTATACTGTTTACCACATAGTGACAATAATAACAACTAACATTTCCATCAAAATTATCATGGGCCCGGGACTATTCTAAATTCTTTACCTATATATTAACACATTGAATCCTCAGAACAATCTCATGTTATTTATACTGTTAACTTTAAATTCATTACACAGAGGAGGAAACAAAGGCCCAAGGTCAAGGTCACATAGCTTGAAATAGATAAGCACTAAAACTGGAACCCACAGGCAATCAGACTTCACAGTCTATGCTTCAGAAGCAACCTTTTTTAAAAAAAATAAATCGTTTAAAGCAAAAGATAGAAGAAGAAAGAAGAAGAAAGAAGAAAGAAGAAAGAAGAAAGAAGAAGAAGAAAGAAGAAAGAAGAAGAAGAAGAAGAAGAAGAAGAAGAAGAAGAAGAAGAAGAAGAAGAAGAAGAAGCAGCAGCAGCAGCAGCAGCAGCAGCAGCAGCAGCAGCAGCAGCAGCAGCAGAGGAAAGAAGAAGAAGAAAGAAGAAAAGGAAGAAAGAAGAAAAGAAGGAGGGGGAGGGGGAGGGGGAGGAGGAGGAGAAGAACCAAACCTGTATGTGCATCAGTAGGGGACTAGATAAAGAAATTATGATTTCCCCAAACAATGATACACAGTAGTAAAAAAAAAAGCAGCAGCTATCACTGAGCTAAAAAGCAAGAGGTATAATATATATAATGTGCTACCTTAATGTCTAAAATAAATCTTTTTTCAAACTGATTTTTTGGCCATCTTCCTACATTGGGAATTTAGCCTCTGGCTGTTACAGTTCTTACCCAGTTTGTCATTTGACTTTTGATATGCTATGGTATAATTTGCCATGCAAAGATTATTTTTGTTTTATATACTTGAATTAACCTCTCACTTTATGGCTTCTGGATTTTAAGTCATCATTAGAAGGACCTTTCTCATTTCAAGGACACAAAAGAATATTCCCAATGTTTTCTTCTGATGCTTTTAGCATTTCATTGAAAACACAGAATTTTTTAATGTATCTTAAGCTTATCATGATACATAAATGAGGCATGCATGAGGTCACCATTTTACAACATTATTAAACTGCCTCCTTTGTTCCAATGATACAAGATGTTCTCTTTCTCATAATAATTCTCATATATTTTGGATTATTTCTGGATTTATTTTGTCCCTTTGGGGACCATCTGTTTGATTTATGAGTTAGCCAGTGGCCTTTGTCTTTGTACTCAAATATTATCTCAGTCCTGGAGATAAAATTCATGGCCAGTTTAATGTACCACATTATTGCCAACATGTCTCATTGTATAGCAGAAGTAATGAACAGTGGTTTTACAGTGATGGCTTTGGAAGCAAACAGATTCAGAAAAATTCTGCCCCTGTTGATAAAGGTATTGTGACATTCCCCTGAGGAGATTTTCAAATGCATATTATTCAGCCCTCTTAACCCTGCAGGTACACTTTGGAAGATAGCAGCCATGAGGACTAGGATTAAATTCAATTGTCTGAGGCTCAGGAGAGAAAGGGTGCTGCCTCTGTCTGTCCACATCTCACCAGCACTGTGTGAAAGTAAGGGATGGAAATCAAACATTTCAGTTTCCAGACTCCTAACTTGGCATGTCTGTTGTTGGCTTCCAGGATCTGCCCATATTCCCCAGAAACCACAACAAAATGGCAGCTTGACTCAGGAGTATGGTGAGAATGTCACAGAACTACTCTAATCAAAGTCACCTTTCCTATCACAAAGCACCTGCATGGGCCACTCCATGACCCAAAATCCCTTTAATCTCCTGAAAGTCCTGTTAGAATAGGATAGACTTTCTGATAGTTTTTGAACTTGCAGACCCCGAGTCTCAAATTACCAGCACATAGTGGGATAAAGAACAGGAGTGCCAGGCCTCAAGACCTGCAGACGACTCAGCCAATGCTCTTGGTTCAACCCTGCCCCATATTAAACCCCAATAATCCCAATCTGAATGTGTATGGGTGCTCTCTAGGCTGAACAGCTGGGAGGAAGGGGTCAGCCACAAATTACATCAGGAGGTATAAAATGCTATGGGAAGAAAAACAAACCGAGGTGGCAAAAACAGGTGGCAAAGGGCATTTGTTCACAACACCATCATAACTTCTTTGTGTATAATTAGCAACTAAACTGCATTAGGGAAAATTTCATGCTTCTTTGACCTTCTGATCTCCTGAAGAGAAAAGGAAGTGACACCTGTTGCTGAAAGGTTTTCCAGTATAGTAGTAGGCTTGTCCCCAGCAATCTCAAATGCTCTATTCCATACTGCATGGATTTAACGATGGTGTCCTTCAGAAACCAACCTCTTCAAGAACTAGCTGAGCAGTACAACTGTCCCTTTATTGTAATTTTCCAACTTAATGTCTGACAGTTGTCTGTTTTCAAGCCTGAACTTTTATTAGATTTTAGAAAGTTGTAAGCTAGCATCACAACAGTACTGATTCCAAAGCCTCTCACATGCCTCCAATGATTTGTGAATACTAAGCAAGAGACCCAAAGGTGACACTTCCAGAAAACAGCCACACCCTCCACTGCACAGCGAGCAGCCACCACAGCCTGGGTGTGTACTGGGTTGCAATGCAGCCACCTGTGAGTGGTTCTCAGGCTCCACCTGTCCTTGCCTGGGAACTACACATTCACAATTCCCCCAGAAGTCTTCTAGGAAGCATCTCATGTGTTCCTTGGCCTGGACTACTTGGCTACCCATTAGCTTTCAGCCTTTCTTCCTTGCCAGCTCTGGTTCACTGTGTTGTATGGATTATACCTGTAGATGGTACCACCGGGGCTGCTGATGTCCTCATGTCACATCTCTGGGTCCAGATTGCAAATCCCATGCTCAGGTGCTCCATCTAAAGGGCCATATCTTGGAGATGGCACCCAAGTTCCTCACACATTGTGCTCTCAGGATTCTGGCTTGATTCATTGTAGACCTCATCTCTCACTGTAGCCTTCACCTTCAGACTCAAAGGTGGAAATAGGACTTGAAGACCATCTAAATGAGTGAGGTGCTTCCTACTCTTTCCTTGAAGCCTAACATTCTTTCTTTTTTTATTATTTTTTATTTTGGTATCATTAATCTACAATTACATGAAGGACATTATGTTTACTAGGCTCCCCCCTACACCAAGTCCCTCCCACATCCCTGTTCACGTCACTGTCCATCAACATAGTAAGATGCTGTAAAATCACTACTTGTCTTCTCTGTGTTGCACAGCCCTCCCCGTGCCCCACACACACTATACATGCTAATCGTAATGCCCTCTTTCTTTTTCCCCGCCCTTATCCCTCCCTTCCCACCAGTCCTCCCCAGTTCCTTTCCCTTTGGTAACTGTTAGTCCATTTCTTGGGTTCTGTGATTCTGCTGCTGTTTTGTTCCTTCAGTTTTCCTTTGTTCTTATACTCCACATATGAGTGAAATCATTTGGTACTTGTCTTTCTCCACCTGGCTTATTTCACTGAGCATAATACCCTCTAGCTCCATCCATGTTGTTGCAAATGGTAGGATTTGTTTTCTTCTTATGGCTGAATAATGTTCCACTGTGTATATGTACCACATCTTCTTTATCCATTCATCTACTGATGGACACTTAGGTTGCTTCCAATTCTTGGCTATTGTAAATAGTACAGTGATAAACATAGGGGTGCATCTGTCTTTTTCAAACTGGAGTGCTGTATTCTTAGGGTAAATTCCTAGAAGTGGAATTCCTGGGTCAAATGGTATTTCTATTTTGAGCATTTTGAGGAACCTCCATACTGCTTTCCACAGTGGTTGAACTAATTTACATTGCCACCAGCAGTGTAGGAGGGTTCCCCTTTCTCCACAACCTCGCCAACATTTGTTGTTGTTTGTCTTTTGGATGGTAGCCATCCTTACTGGTGTGAGATGATACCTCATTGTGGTTTTAATTTGCATTTCTCTGTTGACAAGTGATGTGGAGCATCTTTTCATGTGTCTGTTGGCCATCTGAATTTCTTCTTTAGAGAACTGTCTATTCAGTTCCTCTGCCCATTTTTTAATTGGGTTATTTGCTTTTTGTTTGTTGAGGTGTGTGAGCTCTTTATATATTTTGGATGTCAACCCTTTATTGGATCTGTTATTTTCTAATGTATTCTCCCATACTGAAGGATAACTTTTTGTTCTACTGATGGTGTCCTTTGCTGTACAGAAGCTTTTCAGCTTGATATAGTCCCATTTGTTCATTTTTGCATTTGTTTCCCTTTCCCAGGGAGATATGTTTAAGAAGAGGTCACTCATGTTTATGTCTAAGAGATTTTTGCCTATGTTTTTTTCTAAGAGTTTCATGGTTTCACGACTTACATTCAAGTCTTTGATCCATTTCGAATTTACTTTTGTGTATGGGTTTAGACAGTGATCCAGTTTCATTCTCTTACATGTAGCTGTCCAGTTTTGCCAGCATCATCTGTTGAAGAGACTGTCATTTCCCCATTGTATGTCCATGGCCCCTTTATCGAATATTAGTTGACCATATATGTTTGGGTTAATGTTTGGAGTCTCTATTCTGTTCCACTGGTCTGTGGCTCTGTTCTTGTGCCAGTACCAAATTGTCTTGATTACTATGGCTTTGTAGTAGAGCTTGAAGTTGGGGAGTGAGATCCCTTCCACTTTATACTTCCTTCTAAGGATTGCTTTAGCAATTTGGGGTCTTTGGTGTTTCCATATGAATTTTTGAACTATTTGTTCCAGTTCATTGAAGAAAGCTGTTGGTAATTTTATAGGGATTGCATCAAATCTGTATATTGCTTTAAGCAGGATGGCCATTTTGACGATATTAATTATTCCTAGCCAAGAGCATGGGATGAGTTTCCATTTGTTAGTGACCTCTTTAATTTCTCTTAAGAGTGTCTTACAGTTTTCAGAGTTTAGGACTTTCACTCCCTTGGTTAGGTTTATTCCTAGGTATTTTATTCTTTTCGATGCTATTGTGAATGGAATTGTCTTCCTGATTTCTCTTTCTATTAGTTTATTGTTAGTGTATAGGAAAGCTACAGATTTCTGTGTGTTAATTTTGTATCCTGCAACTTTGCTGAATTCCGATATTAGCTCTAGTAGTTTCGGAGTGGAGTCTTTAGGGTTTTTATGTAAAATATCACATCATTTGCAAATAGTGACAGTTTAACTTCTTCTTTACTAATCTGGATTCTTTGTATTTCTTTGTATTGTCTAATTGTCGTAGCTAGGACCTCCAGTACTATGTTGAATAACAGTGGGGAGAGTGGCATCCCTGTCTTGTTCCCGATCGCAGAGGAAAAGCTTTCGGCTTCTTGCTGTTCAGTATGATGTTGGCTGTGGGTTTATCATATATGGTCTTTATTATGGTGAGGTACTTGCCCTCTATATCCATTTTGTTGAGAGTTTTTATCATGAATGGATGTTGAATTTTATCAAATGCTTTTTCAGCATCTATGGAGATGATCATGTGGTTTTTGTCTTTCTTTTTGTTGATATGGTGGATGATGTTGATGGATTTTCGAATGTTGTACCAGCCCTGCATCCCTGGGATCAATCCCACTTGGT
This sequence comes from Manis javanica, assembly GCF_040802235.1. Classification (NCBI taxonomy): domain Eukaryota; kingdom Metazoa; phylum Chordata; class Mammalia; order Pholidota; family Manidae; genus Manis; species Manis javanica. The sequence goes on along the minus strand of NC_133161.1, from coordinate 56,431,486 downwards.
CATATTGTACAATCCTTTTGATGTATTTTTGAATTCTGTTTGCTAATATTTTGTTGAGTATTTTTGCATCTACGTTCATCAGGGATATTGGTCTGTAGTTTTCTTTTTTGGTGGGGTCTTTGCCTGGTTTTGGTATTAGGGTGATGCTGGCTTCATAGAATGAGTTTGGGAGTATTCCCTCCTTTTCTATTTTTTGGAAAACTTTAAGGAGAATGGGTATTATGTCTTCTCTGTATGTCTGATAAAATTCTGAGGTAAATCCATCTGGCCCAGGGGTTTTGTTCTTGGGTAGTTTTTTGATTACTGCTTCAATATCGTTGCTGGTAATTGGTCTGTTTAGATTTTCTGTTTCTTTCTGGGTCAGTCTTGGAAGGTTGTATTTTTCTAGGAAGTTGTCCATTTCTCCTAGGTTTCCCAGCTTGTTAGCATATAGGTTTTCACGGTACTCTCTAATAATTCTTTGTATTTCTGTGGGGTCCATTGTGATTTTTCCTTTCTCGTTTCTGATTCTGTTGATTTGTGTTGAGTGTCTTTTCCTCTTAATAAGTCTGGCTAGAGGCTTATCTATTTTGTTTATTTTCTCGAAGAACCAGCTCTTGGTTTCATTGATTTTTGCTATTGTTTTATTCTTCTCAATTTTATTTATTTCTTCTCTGATCTTTATTATGTCCCTCCTTCTGCTGACCTTCGGCCTCTTTTGATCTTCTTTTTCCAATTTCGATAATTGTGACATTAGATCATTCATTTGGGATTGTTCTTCCTTCTTTAAATATGACTGGATTGCTATATACTTTCCTCTTAAGTCTGCTTTTGCTGTATCCCACAGTAGTTGGGGCTTTGTGTTGTTGTTGTCATTTGTTTCCATATATTGCTGGATCTCCATTTTGATTTGGTCATTGATCAATTGATTAGTTAGGAGCGTGTTGGAGTCTAAATAAGCCTCCATGTGTTTGTGAGCCTTTTTGCTTTCTTTGTACAGTTTATTTTTAGTTTTATATGCCTTTGTGGTCTGAAAAGTTGGTTGGTAGGATTTCAATGTTTTGGAATTTACTGAGGCTCTTTTTGTAGCCTAGTATGTGGTCTATTCTGGAGAATGTTCCATGTGCACTTGAGAAGAATGTGTATCCTGTTGCTTTTGGATGTAGAGTTCTGTAGATGTCTATTAGGTCCATCTGTTCTAGTGTGTTGTTCAGTGCCTCTGTGTCCTTACTTATTTTCTGTCTGGTGGATCTGTCCTTTGGAGTGAGTGGTGTGTTGAAGTCCCCCAGAATGAATGCATTGCATTCTATTTCCTCCTTTAATTCTGTTAGTATTTGTTTCACATAAGTTGGTGCTCCTGTATTGAGTGCATATATATTTATAATGGTTATATCCTCTTGTTAGACTGAGCCCTTTACCATTATGTAATGTCCTTCTTTATCTTTTGTTACTTTCTTTATTTTGAAGTCTATTTTGTCTGATACTAGTATTGCAACACCTGCTTTTTTCTTTCTGTTGTTTGTTTTTCCATCCCTTGACTTTAAGTCTGTGCATGTCTTTGGGTTTAAGGTGAGTCTCTTGAAAGCAGCATATGGATGGGTCTTGCTTTCTTATCCATTCTATTACTCTTTGTCTTTTGATTGGTGCATTCAGTCCATTTACATTTAGGGTGATTATTGAAAGGTATGTACTTATTGCCATTGCAGGCTTTAAATTTGTGGTTACCCAAGGTTCAAGGTTAGCTTCTTTACTATCTTACTGTCTAAGTTAACTCACTTATTGAGCTATTATAAACATAGTTTGATGATTAATTTCTCTCCCTTCTTATTGCTCCTCCTCCCTTCTTCATATGTTGGGTGTTTTGTTCTGTGCTCTTTTTAGGAGTGCTCCCATCTAGAGCAGTCCCTGTAAGATGCCCTGTAGAGGTGGTTTGTGGGAGAAAAATTCCCTCAACTTTTGCTTGTCTGGGAATTATTTAATCCCTCCTTCATATTTAAATGAAATCATGCTGGATACAGTAGTCTTGGTTCAAGGCCCTTCTGTTTCATTGCATTAAGTATATCATGCCATTCTCTTCTGGCCTGTAGCGTTTCTGTTTAGAAGTCTGATTATAGCCTGATGGGTTTTCCTTTGTAGGTGACCTTTTTTTTCTCTCTGGCTGCCTTTAATACTTTGTCCTTGTCTTTGATCTTTGTCATTTTAATTATTATGTGTCTTGGTGTTGCCCTCCTTGGATCCCTTGTCATGGGAGTTCTGTGTACCTCTGTGGTCTGAGAGGCCATTTCCTCCCCTAGTTTGGGGAAGTTTTCAGCAATTATTTCTTCAAAGACACTTTCTATCCCTTTTTCTCTCTTCTTCTTCTTCTGGTATGCCTATAATGCGGACACTGTTACGTTTCAATTGGTCACTCAGTTCTCTTAAAATTCTTTCATTCCTGGAGATCCTTTTATCTCTCTCTGCATCAGCTTCTCTGCGTTCCTGTTCTCTGTTTTCTAGTCCATTAATGGTCTCTTGCATCTCGTCCATTCTGCTTTGAAGTCCTTCCAGAGCATGTTTTATTTCTGTATTCTCCCTCCTTAGTTCTTGCATATTTCTCTGCAAGTCCCTCAGCATGGTTATGACTTTTGTTTTGAATTCTTTTTCAGGAAGACTCATTAAATCTATCTCCCCAGGTTCCTTTTCAGGGGAAGATGTAGCAGATGTCGAAGCTGTGTGGGTTAGTCTTGTCTGGATCAAATTTTTTTGCCTTCTCATGTTGATAGGTGCAGTGGTGAGCTATTGACTTTCTGTCAGCTGGGAGAGCTAAGGCTTTCCACTTGCTCCTGGCCTCTTTACTGGGACAACTGTGACCCCTAGTGGCTTGTGTTGGGCAATTGCGTGTAGACTGGGTCTCTGTACCTTGCCTGGCTGGAATGGAGGAAGCTCCCTTGCTGTGGGCGTAGCCAGCCTCCGGCTGCTGATCTGCTATGGTGGGGCCCCAGAGGGGTAATGGACGGTGAGCTGTTTGGCTGTTTACCTCTGTGAGGGGTCTCAGAGCTGTTGCCCAGGGAGTTAGTGCACCCAGAGTTCCCTGGAATTTCCAGCTGCTGGACTGTGACTCAGAATGTTTCCATCCAGCTGTGGCATCCCTGTCCCTTTAAGACTTTCAAAAAGCACTCGCTTTTCTTTGTCACAGGGGCGCCAGCTTCAGGCCCGCTCAAAGATCTTGCTGCCCTGTTTCCCTAGTTTCCAGCACCCCATGCATGCTCTGTGTCTGTGCTCTGGTGCGGATGGCTAGGGCTGGGTGTTTAGCAGTCCTGGGCTCCCTCTCCCTCCCCGCTCTGACTCCTCTCCTCCTGCTGGGAGCTGGCGTGAGGGGCGCTCGGGTCCCCCTGGGCTGCGGCTTGTATCTTACCCCTTTTGCCAGGCGCTGGGTTCTCACAGGTGTGGATGTAGTCTGGCTGTTGTCCTGTGTCTTCTGGTCTTTTAGGATTTGTTGTATTTGTTGTTTTTTCAAAACTATATATGTTTTTGGGAGGAGATTCCCACTGTCCTTCTCATGCCGCCATCTTGGCTCCACCTCTTGAAGCCTAACATTCTTGAATCCTCTGTCCTTAGAAGGGGTTCTAAGAACTTGCCACCTCAAAAGGCTTCCCAGTCCTTCGTGCCCAGGGAGTCCTGGTGGTCCTGATCTACAGTCCTTTAGGCATGTCTGAGTTCCAGAACCAACTTACAGAGGACTTCTGCTATGAGATTAAAAGCAAAATCAACCTTGAAATGTTATTTATTCTTGAAACTGGCATTCTGAATGTATAATCCTATGGGTGTAGAATAGTTTTACCTCTGCTAACAACTGGAAGTCACCTCAGTTCCCTCCCAAATCACTGAAGGGAAGCAAGAATTGGTAATTCAAAGGAAAAGGTCCACATCCATGGCTGTCACTTCACAGAAATGGGCCCACCAACTGCTGTGAAAAAATAATAGTGTCTTACCTTTCCTGTGTCCAGCCCAATTTTCAAGGAGTTATCCTGTTCACAGTGATAAATACTCAAGGCTTCCAGATCCATGAACCAGTCAGCCTTGTACGTCACACCTCATAGGCTGGGGTTCTCTTGTCCTGGCCATTTGTCTCCACTGTGACTCACCCATTCCCTTTGCTTTCAAGCGTGGCTTTCACCCAGTGACATTCTATTCAGAGGCAAGATGGCATTGAAAGCAACCTGGAGTTCTGGCTCAACCAAGTACCAGCTGTGTGACCCTGAAGATTCTTACACTGCCCTTGTAACTGAGTCTCAGCAGCTACAGAATGGGGATAATAACAACAATAATAATACTAACCTCATGGGGAGTTTCCAAGGATTACATGAGGCAAAACATGTAAAGCACTTCAAATGTCAAGCATTCACTAAATATTATGTAGGACTATTATTATTCAGGAAAAGGCATGCCTTTAGCTACCAGTAATAGCAATTTCACGAATCAAATTCTGAAAGGCCACTCTGAAGTGCAGAATTAGAGGATGTGTAATGTTAAAGTATCTAGTTACTTACTTAAGATGTAAACTGGCTCTTGATAAATTTATCTCCGTGACTACAGCTCAACAGAAATAAATTGACTGACTCCATAAACCAGAGGCTCTATCTTTGTACACTTTACTGCACCAACATGAGAGGGTACCAGCTAAGTACCAGCTGGCAGATGGCCTGAAAGAACAGAATCATTCATTTCTTTACCACTTGCTATTTGATGCTGTTCTACCCATAAGAAACACTCCTCCAAAAAAATTATTTGTAAGCTCAACAATGATTCAAGAAATAGAAATGGTTCTGTAAAAGAACATGTGGACATCATCTAGAAAGCCTAGTCCTAACAGGTGAAAAGTCTCAAAGAAAAACAAATGACTCAGGCTAACAGGAAAACAATTCCCAAAAGAATGCAGAGAGGAAAGGCCAGGGCCCAGAGCTCTGCTGGCCCTCATGCCAGTGGCTCAAAGGTACCCAAGATGCTGCTCTGTCCTTCAGAGACCCAGGGCACCAAAGCCGTCCTGACGTGAGAATTCATCTTGGCTCCATCTCTGAGCTCCACTCTTGATTACATGGGTCCTGAACAATCGCCCATGTGACTCCAAGGTTTTGCCAGGATTTTGGAAAGGCCGCTCTTTGAGATGCTGTCCTCAGTATTTTGCTACTCCTTTCTCACCTCTTGGTCAACGTTATTCAACCAGCCCTCTAATCTAGACTCCTTCTTTTTTTGAGGACACACCCTCTTCGAAAGGAATCTTAGGGACTCTCCCTATGTTAGTTATATTTGCTAAGGTGAAAGTATCTGAATTTGAGAATGAGCACATCTAAGGCTCAAGTTGGCCCCTGCCCAGCATGATTTTGTGGGGAACCAGGGTCACAGAACTACTACTATAGCCACAGAAATGTTATTCCAAAGCCATTTTTCTTTTTCTTTTCCCTTACTGCTTACTGCCTCACTCTGTAAAATAGTGAAAGTCAAGTACAAATAGGAGCAGTAGTCAGAAAGGGTCTGTCTCACTAACTCTAATAAAGGATTATATTTCCCCACAATTACCCTTCAACAGAGGGGATTAATTAAGTGAATTCCTTAAAAACTGTTTCTATGTACCAACTTCAGACAGACATAGCTTAAGGGTGATGTGTGGTATTGTTGTAACAGGAACTTAGAGCTGGTGCCTCATCTCAGTATATTATTAACTACGTGAGTGTAGGTATCATTTAAACTGTTCTCTGTTTCTTTAGAGGAAATTCTACCTCATATAAATTCCAGGTAAAATGGAAGGAACTATCTCCTCTGAACTCACACAGAAACCCAGAGGATAGATGAGTTTCTTTATAGTATTTCTGTGATTTAGAACAGGATTGTGAAAACTATCTTGATTCCTCTCCCAAAGGATGATTTTGCTTTTCCTACTTTGACCTCCTTTGTAACCTATATTGTGTAGGAGAGACTGCCATACTTGGGGTGTTAGACATGCATGCCTGTGACATCTTTCTGTCAGAAATCTCCTTGCCTCTGATGCCCTGCTGAGAGATTCAGCTGTAGGCATCCTTGCTCCATACAATAAAGCACTGTCATGGATGACTGTGCAAAGAATGGCTCCTGAACCAAGGCTGACTTCTAAGGTGGTCTGTCCTAAAATTTCTACCCAACAGGAATGCCCTTAACTGGATGTGGACCAGTTGCATCAATCAAATCCTCTCCCCTAGATTGAACACAAAGAGAAAAAAGAATGAACAATCCTAGAAATATACTATACCATCAATCAAACTAACATATGGGCAGGTGGAGTCCCATAAAGTAAGAGAACAATAAAATACATGAAGATAATTTTTCCAAAATAACAAAATATATACAATGATTCACCATATCAACAGACTACAAACTAACTATATGATCACTGAAAATTTGAAAGCATTTGAAAACCGTCCACAACCATTTGTGATCAAAGCTTTCAGCAACTAGGAATAAAAAGGACTCTGTTGGTCTTAATAAGGGCATCTACAAGAAGCCTACACTAACCTCCAAACTTATGGTGAAGGAACAAGACAAGGATATTCACTCCCATCACTCCTGTTCAGCAGTATCCTGGAGCTCGTAGCCAGTGAAGCAAGGCAAGATTTAAAACTGTGCTTATTCACAAACAGTGACTCTGTGGCATCTTACTAGACTGAAGTATGTGACTGCGATGGGGTATGGGAGGGTACTCGATAATATGGGTGAATGTAGTAACCATATTGTTTTTCATGTGAAACCTTCCTAAGAGTGTATATCAATACCTTAATTTAAAAAACTGCCCTTATTAGCAGATGGATATGATTATCTATGTAGAAAATCCTAAAGAATCTTTGAGGTCACAGAATTTAAGGTCAATAAAAACATTACATTCCTATATACTAGCAATGAACAACTGCAAAAACAACTTGAATTTAAATTAAAATATATTCCATTTGCAAGAACGAAAAAAAAAACATGGAATACTGATTAAATCTAACAAAATATGTGACAGACTTGTCCAGTAAAACTAGAAAACACTGAGGAAATAAATTATATTTATGAATTGAAAGATTAAACATCAAGATGTCACTTCTCACCACACTGAGATATTGATTAAATATACTACGAGTCAAAACCCTAGTAGTTTTTTGTTTTTATCTTGTTTTGCAGACAAGTTCATTCTAAAATTTGTTTGGAGAAGAAAGGGGGCCTAAATAGCTCTAATTATTTTGAAAAACTGATACCAAGAAAGAAGACTCGTGTGACTTAATTTTGAGATTTACTACAAAGCTACATAGTATGGTGTTGGCAAGATGATATATAGATCCATTTAACAAAAATAGAACCACAAGTGTATGGTCAACAGATTTCAACAAAGGTGCCAAGGCAATTCATTGGGAAACAGGATAGTCTTAGAACAATGTTACAGGAATAATTGGGTATTAATAGGCAAAAAATTCCTCTCAACTAACACTTCACACCATATACAAAACTTAATTTGAGATGGATTGAAGACCTAAAAGTCAGACCTAAAACTATAAAACATTAAAATGTCTGAAAGAAAACATGTGAGGATATCTCTGTGGTATTAAGTAAAATTTTCTTAGACAAGACAGAAGAATCAAAAAGGAAAAATTCTAAATTATACTTAATCAAAATTAAAAACTCCTGTTCTTTGAAAGACACTTACGGAAATTGAAAGATAAGCCACACACTGGGAGAAAATCTTTGCAAAACACACATCTCATAAGGAGTATGTTTCCAGAATACATATATAGTTTCAGAATTCATTAATAAGAAAACAACCCAATTAGAAAAAAATGAGCAAAATATTTCAGCAAACACTTCACCAAAGAAGATGGCAAATAAGGATAAGAAAAATTGTATAAAATATTAGTCATCAGGGAAATGCTTAAAAAGAAAAAGCCTTATAATACCAAGTGCTGACAAGGATGCAGAGAAACTCAAATTCTCATAAATTACTAGTGGGAGTGCAAAATGCTACATTAGCAAGTAGTTTGGCAGTTTCGAATAAAATTAAATTTATACTTATCATATAACCTAGCAATCTCTAAGAATTAACCCAAGAGAATGAAAGTGTATGTCCACACACACAGACTCGCATGTGAATGCTTACTCTGACACCAACTGGTGTACTGCAATATAATTCTGACAAGCCACTTGGCGTTAACATCACAATCACAGGCTTAGAGGTCCAGTCTCCAACAAGATGGAGCTTGATGCGAGCCACACTTGGGGGTGCCTAGGACACCTGTACTTTCAATTAACTGGCTGGGGTTAATTGAAAGTTCCAGGGGTTCCACAAACTCCTCATGTTCAGTAAATTCACTACAACTACCCTCAGAATTCAGAAAAGCATTCTAGTTTTGATTACAGTTTAACTATAAAAGATAAAAATCAGCAGCAGTCAGCACAGAGGGTGAAGTCTGGGAGGTTCCCCAGTGCAGATCCTCCATTCCCTTTTCCCGCGGAATCAGGGTGGGACACACTACTGGCACAGCAATGTGTTCTCTAACCAGGACACAATTCTGCATTTTTGATGTCCAGTGTTCATACTGGGGTTTCATTACAGAGACATGATTGCCTGGCCATGTGACTGAACTCAATCTCAAGTCCGCTTCCCCTTCCCAAGAGGTTGGCTGGCTCAAAGTTCCAAATTTTCAAATACATGATTGATTTTTCTGGTGACCAGCTCCCATCCTTAATTAATCTCCTCAGCATAAACTCTAAAGGGGCTCATGAAGAGCAAGACACTCCTATTACTTGGGAAGTTCCATGGATTTAGAGTCTACCTTTAAGGAACCAGGGATAGAGGCCAGTCAAGTTCTTTATTATACAACACTGTTTATAGCAGCTTTATTCATAATTACATCAATTTGGAAATAACCCAAATGTCCTTCAGCTGGTGAGTGGATAAAAAATTGTGGTACACCCATACTATGGAGTATTATTAACAATAGAAAGGATGAGTTATTGATATATGTAACAACATAGATAAATTTCAATGACAATATGACAATTTTTTTTTACATAAGCATTATAAACACACTATCTATATAGCATTATCTGTAGCATCAGAGAAATAAACCCTTTTTTCTAAAGCCATTTTTCATTTAGTTCAGGGTTTAACAACAGTTGACATTTTGGACCAGCTGGTTCTTTGTTATGGGGGTGCTACAGGATGTTTAGTAGCACCCCTGACCTCTACTCATTAAGATGCTAGTAGCAACTTCAGAGCCAACACTCAAGAATGGCCAGACACTCCCAAATGTTCCCTGAGGGGTAAACTCACCCCGTTGAAAACTAGTAATTTAGCCAAACACAACTTCTACATTTTCATAATCTTGAATGTTTTGTGGAGACAAAGATAACATGATCCATTAAATCAATGCAGGAAATTTACGACACTCAAATTAGACTTCCCATAGGAAAACATATACAAGGTTTGGTATAAACAAGAAACTTCAGAATAATAATACCTTTCACACTAGGGCAAAGACGCAGAGTTGCTTCAAACCGAAATGTTTCTAAGTGTGATTTGTCCAAATATTCACTTTATTTCATAATATTATCTGACTTCTTCTACATTTGCATACCTTATTATTTAAACAAAGTCTTGGCATTTTTCTTTTGGTTATTTGGCAACATATATATGCCTTTGTTTCTTGTAACCAAGCAATCAAGGCCATTAATTTAAAGAATGGCTAACTTGTTCCAATAACTCCATCAGCAAATATTTGAGTTTCCTTAAAGAATTAGCAAACTGATTCATTGGGCACTTTTTCTTTACTTCCTCTCTGAAGTTTACTTGTTTTTTTAAATTTTAAATTCAAAGATGTCCTACTTAGTCTATTTATGCAATCAAAATAGGCGTTTCATTAAATTTGAGACTTTCTAATCTAAATTATTGATAGTTTTTATAAAAACCAAGAATTCTTCAGTCTCAACTCCACCTCTAAAAGCACATGAAACTAATTTGAATTTTTTCTTAAATCTTTGTGTGCATTTTCTCTTTGATGGTTAACCTGTATTTTAAATTAGATATCCCCAGTAGCGTATATAACTGATCAATTTTTACACCTAATTAATTTCAAGAGAAGTGAATCTCAGCAGCAAATACAATATTAAAATTATAAACAGACCATTTTGAAAAGGCTAATTTCTTTCACAAGGGCAGAAAAGCCTTTTTTTCCATTTGCATACACACACATGTACACAGAAGTAGTAGGTTCACTTTTACAATTTCATCCATGAATCAAAAATAAACAACAAAACTCACCAATTTGTTGTAGCAGCTTTGGAAGGAAGGAGATCAGACACACAAAGGATTGCAGGAAGCCAGCTGCTTTCCAGGAGGCACAAGAACTTTTTTCTTGAATGTTGTACCTTACAGGGCTGTGTAAATAAGACAGAAAACAGAGAGGATTCTACCTCTGGCAGAAGAAACACAGTTACTGGTGCGGGCTGCAACGTGATCAACTTAATCCCACAGGTGAGACCTGAGTAAACCTATTGGCCTGAGTAAACCCGTGTCTGAAAGGCCGGTAAGATTTTAAGAATCCTCAAGACAAACAAAAAGGCAAATGACTGCTTGATAGAGACTCAAAAGGTCAGACCACAAACTCAGCTTCCCAACATTGCTTTCACCAATAAAGAGATACAGCAGCTTGGCACTCACTAGTCACGGAACCAGGCTGGGCCAAGACCCAGAAAAGCAGCAGAGGGCAGAAAAAGACCAAAACAGAGTCAGCAAGGGTAAAAACTCTAATGGTTGAAGAGGTTCCCCCGGAGGCAAAATCAGTGCTGAAAATGAGTCACCTGGGCCTTCCCGGCGACCTTGCACTTGCACCTGGTCCAAGGAAAACAGACCCGAGAGCATTTAGGAAAGGTGTTCACTTGCAAAGAAGACTGCAAGGGGTATTCAGGCTCTAGAAGCCCTGGCTCACAAAACGAAAAGGACAACAGGTGCTTGAAATAAAAATATCCCACACTATCAGTGTTACTGAGTTAAGCCTGGGCATGGGAGGAAAAGGCAGTTTCTCATAGAATCATTTATCTCACATCTTCAAGAAAAACCTCGTTTTTCTTGTTTATCTCAGGTTGCCAAGTCTCTCTCCCTCTCAACTACGAGATGCTTAAAGACAAGGTAAAATATTTCCCCCTTCTCCTCCTTAAAGCAAAGAGTCATCCCATTTACCTTCTCCCTACATGGCAAGCCAGTAATATGTCAGGTGTTTGCTTAGGGAGAGAAGACACAAATATCCAGAACTGAAGTCCTCAGTCCATACTTCATCTTACATTTGTGACTAAGAGCATAGGTTAGTGATTCTCAACTGGTGATAACTCTGTTAGTTGTCACAGCTGGGGGTAGGAGTCCAGGGATGCCGCTAAACATCCTGTAATACACAGGGCAGCTCCCACAATGAAGAATTATGCAGTTCAAAATGTCCATAGTGCTGCTGTTGAAAAACTGTGGCATATAGACTCTAGCCAGTTAGATGACCTGGTTTGAGAGTTCAGTCTCATCACTTACCAGTTGTGAAACTTTCAATAATTGACTCAACCACTGTATGCCTGCATTTTCCTATCTATGAACTGGAGATAACAGTACCTACTCCTTAAAAAGTTGATTAGTAGTGCTGTGTAACTGTTTGCCATGGTAATCATTATTGGAAATATACAAATCTGTTCCTGTAGTTTCTTGGATTGTAATATATATACCCATATCTGTATCACTTGATCCTTTTTCCTTTTGATCTACATCTCAATTCTCTCAGCCATATTTCACCTTCAGCTTCCAAGAGGAAAAATCTTACCCATTTTCTCCTCATCAGTCTCTATTAGCCATTTTTTTGGATTAAGGTACATAGTTATGCAGAAAAGAGTTAACATAACAATGGCTTACTATGCCTATACTGTCTGTACAAAATACATGGTTTACGCAGACCACATGCATTCCTTCTAGGAGCCCAGAATTTTGGTACCTGCCAGGCAGAGGGTACCTACTTGACCTGTCCCCAATAAAAATCATAAGCGTCTTGAGCTTCCCTGGTTGGCAACATTTCAGATGTGTTGTTACAACTCATTGCTGGGGGGAATGAAGTATATTCTGTGAGACTCCACTGGGAGGAGACCTTGCAAACTGGTGCATGGCTTCCGTCAGACTTTGCGCCATGCAACCTTTCCCTTTGAACTTTCTATACCCATTTGCTGTAGTGAATCTTAGCTGTGAGCTGAGTCCTGTAAGCCCTGCTAGTAATCACCAGGGGGTGATACAGTCCTATTGTTTTATTCCATTCAATGACATATAATGGTCGTGTTGACCAACTTAGATCACATTTCACACATTTCTCATACACTGCATTGGCAGACAGACATGAGTTGATTGAGTGTAATTTTCATTCTATTTTTTTTCTTACAAAGCACTAAGTCCTCAGCTGCTGCCAATTTTTCTTAATCTAAACATACTACTGCAACTATATATATGGCAATGTTTGGCACATATTTTAAACACTGAACTATTTTACCTTTTTCCCTTCTGTATTTCCTAGCTACTACATTTTTGATGGTATCAGCAAGATCCCTGGCAAGTTTCTTTCCCACTTCTCATGAGACATACTTTATTATCCCTGAGTTCATTATTCTGATACCCTGAGCCAAATTCAACTCTAATCTGCTATATAATTAGCTGTTAATTTTTCATATCCCCTGCCCTCCTTTCTTTTTTCCCAAAGACTGAACTTTCCATTGGAATGACAGCCTAAAAAAAAAAAAGTGTTCCAACTCCACTGGTTTTTCTGTCCAGAATTTATATTCCCTAATTAAATATGCTTTGCCTTTTTTTTTGTCCCCTACTAAGATTTCTCAAACAACATTCCTTGGGAACATTATCCTCAAGCTATTAATAGGTGTTTCTGACAAATATTCTGTGGCTATCTAAGTTTGAGAAGTTAGGCAAAAATAACTAAACCGATTTATTATAGAACTTTTAGAAACTCTGATGATTATATTTGAATTGTGAAGAATATTTTAGGGTTTTAGATAGTATACAGAATTGCACAATTACATAAAAGTACAAAATTATTCCCCCAGGAATATTTTAAAGTATGTATTTCAAGAAACACTAAGCCTGTCCCTAGTAGGGTAGCAGTAATGACAGCTGACATCTGAGAAGTCTGGGGATACAGGTCCAAGGACATTGTAAACTATGACCAACCAGTCATAGCTACATCGCTCAGTGCTCAATCTATTGCCTTTTGACTGAAAACATCTTAAATACTAAGAAGACTATGAATTAAAAAATGAGACCGAAGTAAAAACTGCTAATGGATTTCTTACTATAAATCTATAGGAAAACTACTTAGTAATTTGTTAAGTATGAAATTTCCTTAACATTATGGCAATAAACTACTTGCCCATAAAAGGAACAATTAAATTCAGTTAGTTCGAAGTCAGTAACCACTCAACAGATCATCTATGTACCTGAAACTGAATAGCTTGATTTCTAAAATGACACTAAAAATATCATACTAAATAATATGATCTAAAAAAGATACTAAAAATAAGACGACTGAGCAAGCATTTCTTAAAGTAATAAAACTACATCACTACTAAATAAATTCAACAAAAAGGTTTTGTTAATACTTTATTAGTATCTTCTAATGGACAGAATATAACACAAACCAAATAAAAATTTAATTTTTCTTTCTATTTCAATAAAAATAACTGACATTCTGATTGTTGTTTCTTCTTTGTTAAAGAAGGAAAGTAGTGATAGAATAGTTAGGCACACAGTTGACACTTACTGTACAATGAATGATATGCACAAGTTATCTTTTAACAATTATAATCCTAAAATGTGCTCTTTATATTTTTCCCTTGTGATACAGGAGCAATACTCCTATAAGCAAAATGTACTAATAACAGAAGAATTTTACAAGAAATGACAAAAAAGACTTTTAAAACAAGTCCTTAAATAAAAGGATATGCAGCAACAACGGAATGTAAGTTGTTGGGTTAAAAGACAATTTAAACTAGACCTCAAAACATTAAAAATTCATTTATTTTACAATTACTCAAATACACATGCACTAACCAAAAATATTGCACAAAATTAAAATTTTGGATTGTGAAATTTGTATTGTTCTTAATTTTTAAAAAATTGGTACACTTTCTGGTAGCACTTTAACTGCTTGACTTTTTTTCCAAACACCAGCAGCACAAACTTAAAATGAGTGAAATGAAATATTCAAGAAAGTTTTTTATGTTTTTTTTTTTTAAAAATTAAGGCTAACCAAGTGCATCCATTGGTCAATGGCACAATTGTTTTCAGCAACTATTCAGAATACCCTAATTGTAGGAAATGTCCATCTAAGTGCTTTATTAAATCATACAACCAATATTTTAGATGAATGAACTCTTAGTAGTGAATAGTTCGTATGTTAAAAATCAGAAAAAACCCAAAGAATAATTTCGAAGGTTCTTGCCTAAAGGCACCAGACTTAAAAATGCATTCAAAAATCAATGATCAGAAGACATAGAGCCTCTTCATATATATATATATATATATTCATATATGCAATAAATGCATTAAATGTAGTAACTTTATTAAACATAGTACACTGTACTTGACTTAGGGGTTAAATATTTTACACACAGCCTGACCAAGTCATTCAAAAAGTATCTCCAACTTTAGCATGACCACACTCTCAGATGTAAAACACAGATGTGCACAGAGAAGATGCACAACCATTTACAGAGACTACCATCTGACGTTTCTGCTTTTGAAATATAAACTCTAGAAACAAAAATTATTTTAAAAATCCATTTACTCAAACAGTTTTTGGTATGATTACAATATCTTGCAGGGCTCTATAAAGCAGATTTGCAGTCCTGCTTTCTTTCCCTGGTTGATAGCCAGCCTTACATTATCTAAAAATGCTTCTTCACATATACACACTAGGCTCTTACTCGAATTCTGTTTACTCTTAGATTTATTTATGTCACAAATATACTGGAAGTGGGCAGGGGTAAATCTGAAAGTCATTGCACTTACGCCATGCTGATGCTTCCTACAGACATACCTTACATATCCTCACCTTTAAAGCCTGGGGCATAGGAGGGACCAAGGCAGGGAGACACACTGACGAGAAGAAACACTTTTTTCCACCCATCAGTGAAGATCTTTTCTCATCTGCAAGTTGCAGTGAAAGGGATTTCATTTATGTAATTCTGGAGACATGCAACACATGCTGAACATATGCATACCATAAGTATGCACAACAGCATTTTAAATAAATGATTATTATTATACAGCTTTAAAGGAAGGCTTTATTCTGTTATTAGGCTTCACTTTTTAAGTAGACTATCAGTGAAAAACAAGATGTTAATATCTTGTTCCAATCTTAAAGCTCCCAAATAACTGGGATACCAATACTGTGTCCCTTTATCTTAGCACCTGGCTGTTCTTCTAAAACCAGGATCTTGGCTCAGTGGTCTGTTAAGTAGCTTCACTATTTTAAGGTTTTAGTGTTAAATATTTTTAAAACAAAAAAGCACTAACATACCCATACCCTTCAGTGGAAGTATTTAAAACCATGCAGAAACCCTGCATATAAGGGACATGAAGACTTCCAAGATGGACATGGAGAATGACAACACTGTAAGAAATGCAGAGTCTCCAAAACTGGAAAAGGTAATTTGCTGTTGTTGGTATAAAAATTATTTTAGGGACTTAAATGTATACACTGAGGGGTTTTGCCAACTTGCTTTATTTAGTAGAATTTTACATTATGCAAAATATAAATAAAAGCATATTTAAAAAAATATTATAGTTCTGTTTTCATTATTTATTTTCACATACATACACTAATAGAATTAGGGATTTGTATGTTTACATATGACATATGACTAATAAGCTCATTTAATCCTTTGATTTGCTATATTTGCAATCACCTAAATTATGTCTAGATCACACAATTTAAAATGATCATATGGTAACTTTCAAGAGTACTTTTTAAAATATTGTCATATTTTCAGAAGGACAGAATGTGTTTGGCAGTTCTTTTAATAAATTATATTCCTCACTGTATAATCAGTAATCTCTTAAAGATAACTAAAACTAATAATTTGGAAACTTAAGTGAGAGCCACCATATGCTTCTTTGTACACAGAATGCCAAGAGAACTTATGATTGAGTACCATTAAGAGCAAAAAAGAGCCCTTAAAGCATGTAAGAAACAATTAAAATTTGTTTAATACCAATGAATAACAAATACAATCAAATTCTTTCATTGGTTTGTTATATACTAGGTTTTTTTAATGTCAAAAAACTATAACTTGGGTATAAGATTACTTCATACTTTAAGGGCATTCTGCCACTTTCTCCAGACCTGAAACAGATGTTCCGAAGATCATTTACCTGACTAATCCACACTATATCAAAATTCTGACAAAGACCTATAAAATCATTATACAAAAAAAGCCCCTCCAAAAACCATATATTGCACAGTCCCCCACTGTTAAATTAGCCAACTTATCTGTGAACCATTGTTTTGTGCTTCCCTTAGCTCTCATATATACATTCTGGCACTTTGTCACTGCTGGAGAATGCTGATTAGTTTGAAATGAAGAGACCAACATCATTCTTGCTCAAGAAAGGGGCAGTATTCACTCAATGTTGCAAAAATATGCACCAAATCATTTAAGACATGGAAATCTCTCTTGGTAATGGCTGGATTATAGACGAGGATGAGAAAAACCACAGTCTCATATATTGATAATCTATTGTGAGACACTAAAAGACTGGTGCACACAACAGTACGTGTTCAGCCCCAGAAGATCTGTCCATACTAGTCCTGGACAAAATGAATACGAGCTTCGCAGATTGGAGTGTCACCTTTTCTGTGAAGAAGGCGCTGGAGTAGTTTGCAGTTTCTGTTTATACTTCTGTATCTGCTTTGACCGTGAGTGCAGTTTGTTGAAAAGGTCACGGAATTTATACTGGGGAAATAAAGTTTCCAAAAAGCCCTCCAAGAAGACATAAACCATTCTTCTATTTAACTGGTTGTGCTGAAACATTTCAAAAACACGAAGAATACCTTTCCGTGTTGTCTCAGCCCCAATAATGTGCTTCAGTTCATCTAAATGAAAAGGGGACAAATAAACGTAACTCATTACTCATATAAAGGAAACACAAGGCCTAAACTATGTTTTAAATTAAATAAAACACAGAAAGTACACAGCAGAGTAATGATAAATTATATTCACTTAATGTGTTTCAGCTATGTGCTGTAACTGAGACTTAAAATTTGCATCCATCTACTTATGTAATAGGTACTGGGTGACAATATAGTACAGGAGAAAGAAGGAAGATCCAGACTCAAGAAACCCCAGAGGCACAATCCTGTTCCTTAATACCTATAAAATACTTCCCACCTTCAGTGTTTCCTCATCCATAAGATGGGATTTACAATAACCAATACCCTATGACTTTAAGAATTCAGAAGCCTTTAATGAGATGATGTGAAAAGTGATCTTTAAATTCTAAAACACCAAATATCCTTATTAAGTCTACTGCACAGTGAGAAATGCTACACAGAAACAATGGGTCAAAGTAGATGTATGACCTCAAAGAACTTGGGACAGTTATAGTAAATACTGCAAGTAGAAAGCAGTCTACAGGGGAGAGAATTCCACATAAGATAGTAAGGAAAGCTTCAAGGAAGTAACAACTCAAGGAGTACCTGGGTAGGACTGTGACAGGCACAAATAGGACTGGCTTTGGTAAGGAGAACATCAGTGAGCAAAGGAGTGCTAAGTAGAAAACAAGGCAGGTTTAGGAAATGTGGGTACAGTTTAGCTGAATTTTAGGTTTCTTTTATGAGAAAGTAGAGAATGGAAAAGTGATGGTGCTGTGACTGTCCTCACAGGCAACATGAAGTTATTAGAGATATTTGATTATGGAACATGTATGATTTTCTTAATTATTCATAATCAGGGCCCCGACAGCAGTGAATATTACTTTATTGCTTTCAAAAGAAACATGCTGCTTCCAAAAGGTATGTTTCTATCTATGGGTATAGTATTATTTGAGGCAAAGAGTTTGTGAATTTACTGAAAAAAAGGCAAGGAATTATACACATATGTATGTGTGTGCATATACATACATATGTTCTAGTTTATCTACCTTCACTTCCTTCACGTCTTCACCCAGTTGTGAAGTCCTGCCTCAGCTACCTGTCTATACCTGCAGCTCACCTAACACTTCTCTTGGCCTGCACTACGTCTCCTTACCACTCACCACTATCAACATATTGGGTTTTATTTGTTTTGTTTATTTTCTGTGTCCTTCTAATAGAATGTAGTCTCCAAGAAGACAAAGATTCATGCAAAGAATACTGTCTGACTCATGACACTTTTTCAATAAATATTTACTGTAAATGTATTAACATTTTTTTCCAACTGAATAACTGAATCAGTCTATGATTTACTCTAAAAGTATGTTAAAATCCAATTGTTTCTTTTTATTTTTCTAAAATATTATTTCTGTAATTTGCTTTTTATATCCAAAGACAACAACAGTGTAGTCCATTAGGGCAGAATTAATAGCCATGTGGTGAATTTCCAACTTAACTGATAAAGGAGTTGATTAATAAAATCTATGATGAAGTTAAAGAAAAAGAGAATTATAGGAAAAGAAACAGGTATTATATGATATTAAAGAATATAAATATTCTTTTCCATTCTCTACATCCAGAGTTAAAATGTGGAGAAGTGAAACTAGGTATTTTCAAAGATATTCCTAACTAAAGGGACAAACATCTAGCTATACACAATACTGCTATTCATGTTATACAGCCTCTCTTGAGAGAAGACAAAGGGAAAAAGTCAATCTAAGTGACATAGTGGTGTTCTAAAGAAGTTAAGTCAAATTAGACAAATAGAATGGCCACTATATATACTTTCTTTGTGATCATATTTTAATAAAGATTAATAATGGGCCAGCTGTTTCTATGTGAAGGAATTCTCACACAGAATTTGCTTTCTTATGTAGAACAAACACTCTTCCTGAAAACCTCACACTTCATATTCTTTTATTAGCTCTTTAATCTGTCACATTTTATTTATCATCAACTTTATTCTCAAAATGTCTCAAGGTAGCAAAGTGAAGTGTAAAAGAACCAGTTTTTTTGAAGTGGTTGAAAGCAGGAGCTTTCAAGTCACTCAGAACTGAGTTAGAACCCAACTGTCACTTACTGGCTATAAACCTTGGGTTGCTTATTTAACCTCTAAACTTTTTTCCTCATTTATAAAGCTGTGATGGTATCAGTGCCTAGCTTCATAATATTGTTATGAGAACTAGTTAAGAATATATGAGAAATGCCTAGAAAAGTGCCTGGTATATAATAAGCCATCAAATGGTAGTTATTATAATCAAAAGGCAAGAAAACTAGCATACTTAATGCAAAAAATTCAGGAGAACTACAAATTAATGAGATTTTTATCAAACATGTTCACTCACCTGGCATAATTGAAAGTAATTTAGTTTTTCCTGCAACTCTTGTTCTCATTCGAATAGCTTTATCTCTGCATGGAACAGTCTCTGCTAAGATGCCATTGGGCCAAAAGGCATCTCTATTTAAGAAGATTAAATAAAATTTGTAAATATTTTAATTTTCTAATGATACAAGTTGGTAAAATTATTCCAATTTTCCACAGAAAACACAAATATAAAGAGAAAGTGGAAATGTTTCTGAAATTTGATATAGGTATGATATTCAACAAACAGTAAGTTTAGGGTTAAATTTTTCATGTAAAAGGATATACACAAGAAAAGTAACAGATGATCTCTGCCCTGGAATAATCTGTAAACACTAACAAACGATAAAGAGAGCAAAATGGAATATATGCAAAATGGCATTGTGTATTTTGCATACATTCCTCGCTAAATTGAACATCTCATCTAAATACATCCTCACAATATACTGAATCTGGATACCTTAATTTCCCTGAGTTTCCTCACGACTGAGCCGATGTAAAACAAGTTCGGTGTCCATACCTTCCAGCTGGATTGATGACAATGTTCCTCTCATAACCCATTCTCCTTCACTTTCACAGTGTACTTGACTCCTGTTCCCTAGGTCTCTGGCCAGGGGAAGGAATTGAGTACAGTAACTAAGCTTCCATCTGGGAATTTCGTCTGAGGGAGGATTACTCCTCTGAGCAGCTGTTCTTAACTTTGCACAGTAGAAACTACCTGGGAGCTTTAAAAAATCTTAATGTTCAGAGGCCTTCCAACAGATTTAGTAAGAGTCTCTGCTGATGGGATCCAAGAATCAGTACTTTTTAAAGCTCTCCGAGTGATTCCAATGAGTAGCCAAGACTGAGAATCACTGCTCCTGAGGAACATCATTTACCTACTCTGAAAGAGAATGAACGTGCCAGGACAGGTGGTCTGACTTTTGGAAACAGTATGGTCCAGTGAGGAGAAACTTAGCTTCAGATTAGAGAAATCTATTTTCCACTTTCCAGCACATGAGCCTTTGGGCAAGCTGCTTAACTTTTCTAATCCTCGGTTTCCACATAACAAAATGGAGACAAAAATCCCTATGTCATAAAAAAGGATAAATCAGAAAGTATACATAAAGTAGTTGGCATAGCACCAAGAAACTAGTGTTCAATACTGATAGCTCTCTTCATGCCTCTCTTACTTCAAAATACATGATGCCATGAATATTTATGCCTTGCTGAACTTTCAACTTCTAGAGAAGATGTTTGTATCTCTACCATGTCCTGCTTTCCTTGAAGTGACTGCATCTTACCTCTCAGTCCCCAGTGATTGGCAAAGTGCTAGGCACACAGGAGGGGCTCAGAATATTTTTGTAGAATGAATATATGAACTGGAGTACCACTGAATCTTAATTTGCATTCTTTTTAGAGGTTCAAATCACTAATAAAACTTAGAATACAGCCAGAGATATATTTATTTTTTAAATTTTCATTTAAAATCAAGGTTAGCAAATATAACTGAGAAAAATTAATCCCCAAAACCAAGTATTTGATTATATGGTCATGCCATATCTACATTAATATTTAAAGACCACATAACTGAGACAAAATGTAGCCTAATATCTTAAAGACTTTTACACTTTCTCCTTTTTTTATTTAAAAGAAGCAAAGATCAATGGGTCCCTGGGACAAATGTTTATTGTAACTCTTACAAGTCTTTTTGCTGACCAGTGATGACTAAAACCAACTTTATGGCCATGAAGAAAAGAAAAGCAATGAAGGTTAATTAGTGATAACAGTGCTAAACCCTGTACTACCTGAAAGAAGTAACTGTGTCTTAAAATATACCTGAAACGTTTCACTAAGTCAGCTACTTGCTCAGGTGAAGTCATCCAATCAACATGGTCAACTATTTTTCTGAAAGTAAAGAGACTTAATTAAGTAAGGTCAAAATCTTAGAAGGCGAATAAAATAAAGAAACACTACTTTCATGGAGTAAGCAACTTAACTTGTAAATTATCTGAGAGCACTGGACTGCTTCAATGATCTTAAAAGGCACAGAGAAGGAAATTCTCCTATATAGGTTGAGTAATCTTACTTCCACAAGTAAAAGCTTAAAAGCTAAATAAAATCAGCTCTAAGTGAGGGAAAAAAAAAAGTGGTACCTATTAATAGTATCACCATAGGTGGCTCTTATCAGCTGTTGAAGAAGGTTTTTTATGTTCCTTCGCAACCACTGATTTCTCTCTTTTAAGTCGAATACTTCATCCATGAGAAGCAGCATCACTCTGAGTGGAATATTGTCATCCACCTGACAAAATATGGCAAGAAATGAGGGTATGTTTATTTGAGTTACCTATCTACTATGAATGTCTACCTCTGCTGCTTTTACAAAATAATTGCTACTATTTCACAAGTCAGAGAATAAGTTATACGATTGATTTCATAACCTGTGACATTTCATTTTAATTAAAAAAAATATTTTTAACAGTACTTTGACTACAGAATGCAAAATTCTACAACCTTACAAGGATTGAGCAAATTTCAAGGCTGTAATGAAAACATTTCTCAAAATGGATTCATGATGATCTTAGGAAAACATGATTTGCCTCTTTTATTATAGTGTCTGTACTAGCTTGATAGAGCAAATGACAGCTTCTTCGCCTATTTTCTGGGGGCATCTTTTAAAAAACAAAACAAAACAAAACACTCCCAACATATTTCTCCTTATTTAATAAAACAAACCCAATCTACAAAGAATAACATGTTTTTCTTAGTGAGTTTTATACATTTTTAGGAAAAAGCAGCTGAACTAAAACTCAGTACACAAATAAGCTAATGTTACAAAAGGCATATTCACTAAGCTACTAGAATTTTCTTTTAACCTTTAGTAAGTAAAAACTTAGACACTTTTTACTATGGGAATATTCAGTTAATGACGTAAAAAGGAAACGAAAACAAGCAGAATGCTTTGATATGAAAAATACATTAAGATACTCCTTCCAATATTTTCTCATCAACGTGGTAATTTAAATATTGAGGAAACCTACCATGAGACATTCATTTTTCACTGACATGTTGTAAACATTTTCTTAGTGCACCCTCCTTTTCACATATTGAAAGCTCATAGCTTAACCAAACAGGTGTCGGAGGTAGTTAACAGGGGGTAGGGTGGGGTCAGGAGAGAGACACATTTCATTACAGAGGAAAAATAAATACTGCTCTATTCTCTTGAGTACATTCATGAGTTTGGAGCCAATGACAATTCTAATAAACAGTTAAACGGTAAAAACTCTTGACAAAAGGTATGATGTTAAGGATATTATAGGATATTATACTACAACAACTCAATTAAACATTTAAAATGTTGAAAAAGCAAATAAAAACATTATCTTTGTTTAAGACAGCTTGTTATAAAGAAATTAAATGAGAAACTGAAGGGAGATCATTGTAACTTTAAAATGAATCTGCTTAATAACAGTACACAGAGCCCAGACCCAAACATACATGATGATCTGATTTGTGACAGGGAGAAACATAGTACCCTAGGGAACAGGGAACCTTCTCAGTAAATGGCGCTAATGTCAACTGGACCCCTCCCTCATTCCATATACAAAAATCAATCCTAGATGAATGGCAAATCTAAATTTGGGCATGGTAAAACAAAAAGAATTTTTAAAGAAAATCATAGGAGAACATCTTTGTGACCATGCAGTAGGCAGATTATAGGTACACTGCACAAAATCACACAAAGTAGAAAATATTCACAATACACAAATACTTATATCTGACAAAGAGCCAATATTCAGATTATATAAAGCACTCTTACTCATCAAAAAGACAAAGACAGCCAAGCCAACAGAAAAATGGGGGAAAGACAAGACAGCCAAATGGCCAATAAACATATGAAAAGGGGCTCAACATATCAACAGCCATCAGAGAAATGGAAATCCACATGAGCTACAACAACCAGAATAGCTAAAATAAAAAAGGCACAACATACTGGGTATTGGCAGGCTGTGGGGAACTGGGATTCTCATGCATTGCTGGTGGCAGTGTTAAGCAGTACAAACACTTTATAGAGAGCTATTTGACTGAATATCTATTAAACTGAATATCTATTAAAACTGAATTTACGCATACCCTCTGACCAAGCAATTCCACTCCTGGGTATAGACCCAACAGAAATGGCATTACTAATTTTTTTAAATCAAAAGATATATACCAGAATATTCGTAGGAGAACTGTTCATAATACAATACAAATAAACTGTACTATGTTTATAAAATGGGGTAATATAAGGCCACAAGAATGAAGAAACTATAATCACACAAAACAACATGGAAAAATATTACAATGTTGAGCAAAAAAAGCCAAATGTTTAAAAAAAAGGATACATACCTTACAGTTTCATTTATTTAAAGTATAAAAGCAGGGTAGAAGTCAGGAGAGTGATTATCGTTGGCAGAGGAGAGAACAGTGACAGGAAGAGAACATTAGGGGCTTTCTGGGGTACTGGTACTTGTTCTGAACGTTTCTTTTTTAGAATGCTGATTACATGGGCATGTTCAGCTTGTAAGAATTCAGCAAACTTGACACAATATTAATGATAGGTATACATATTGTATGTCATTGAAAAGTTATAAAGATCTGTCAAGTATGATTTGAATTACAGTTGAATACTACCACATAAAAAATTAACTCACAGTATCATCAAGTTGAGCTGAGACTCGACAATGTTCAGGATCAGAATCAGTCTTCGGAATTAAAGGTGGCACCTAACATTAAAAAAAAAAAGGCAAACACACTAAAGCAGACAGTGGAAGAACAAAATACGATAATAAACCAAAATGAGTACCAAGCATAATAAATGGTGTTTTATCTTATTTTGGGACAAAATATAAAGTTTACATAGTATTAACAAAGTATTAACAATCTAAAATTAGAAACCAAATTTAAAAGGGTGATTATTTCATTACAAGATTTTTTTTTCCTTTAAAAAAAAGACTGACTTTTGTTAGAAGAGATAAATCAAACTCCTATATTTTTTTAGAAGAATGTCAAAGTTGAGTCATTTAAAAACAAAAAGTTAGTTGCACAGCCAGAGAACAGAACTTCTTTTCTTTTACCATTAAGAGCTTAAGAGTATGTTAGTAAGCTTCAGGATCTAATTAACTGTTAGAGAGTGTAAGTTACGGAGAAAAAGGACAGAAGGACTAGTGTTAGCTGATTATCAATTGTCAGAACAAGAGGGATCATCAAGATCACCTATGGATAACCCCTTCATATTGCTGGTGAGGAAAGAGGAGCTTGGAAAAATTCAGTGACTTTTGTGTGAAGTCATATACAAGTAGTTATAAGCAGATGTGACACTGGACAATATTCATTTCAGTGTTAGTGCACTTTCCATGATTAGAAATAAAGATGAAACATCGAAGAAAATATTCAAATTAATAAAAAAAAGTATGATTTACACACTATTTTAGGAGTTGTCTCTTACAGTAAAGACATGTTATTTCCTCTTCATTCAAACATAATCTAACAAATAAAAAACTCTAAGAGCTGTATGTTTTCTTGTATAGTCTTGACTATTACCTTAAACTAGGCCAGCATTATAAAAAATATAAATTAGTAAGGAACAAACTACTGGGCCACTACTGTACCTGCTAACATAATGAAAAAGCTTCACAGGAAACTCTCCTATGCCACTCACAGGTGCATAGGTGGGGCCGAGGCACTGACAATGCCAAAAGACTTTTGCTCCTTCTGATCTTTTCACTTGATCATGTCAATCAAGAGAAATTAGACTTTGTTTCCTGATGAATACTAGTGTAACTAATTTGTACAACAGTACTTATTTTGTTATAAAATTTAACAGCTTTGTAGGATAAAAATGGCATAGGGACTAAAGCAGTACACAGCACATTAATTTAGTATTAATTTCAAATATTTTTTTAAGTGCATTTGAAAATTCTACCATAGCAGAGAACTGAGAAGTGACTGGGTTTTGCAGATAAGAATTATTCTCTTTTATTAATTTTTTCTTTCTTTATGAAACTATATGACTATGGGGCTTTGGACTTCTGAAAAGAAATAAGGTAAATCTAACCAGGGGCTCAATAAATCTTAGTTGACTTAAAAATATTTTGCTTTAGACATTACTGAAAACATCTTCTTACCTTGAAAAATGATTGCTTTATGTCTTGACCTAATCGTTCTGACATTTTTCCCATGTTGTCCGACATTTTAGTCATTCCCTCTGCCAAGCTATCAGGAAGGGATTTAACTGCATTTGAAACATTCCTCATAGAATTTCGAAGTGGATTTACAAAAGTGTCCATCTAAAGGGAAAAAGATATTATATCAGACTTAATTGTATAAGATTGTTATTCAAATGTGAAGCCTGGGAAAATACAGAGTGCAATAAATGAAAGATGCAGTAGTTTTCCAGTCAGTAACATTTTACTGCAAATTAAATGTATAGAATTGCTGTCTTCAGTATATCTAAAAATCATATTTTTACACACAAATATATAATTTAAAAATGGAGTGATAAGGCTATTGCTAGAAAATGAATATAAGTTTTGGCTGTTTTCTTATTAAAGAAATTCTGAAAAATTTCTGAGAATTCCCAAAATAGAAATTGATTCAAGTGGAATTAACCACAACATACTTCTGCCATAATTCAAGGCACCAATTATATAGATATTTTGAGGAAATATTGAAAAGTAATAAACAAGCAGATTAACAAATATAAAGTTTAACTAACTAACAAGTAACTAAGTTTTATTTAAAAATAATTTTATGATACATTACATATGCAATTAGATTCTATGAAGGGAATCTGGAATCCATTACAAAGAAGACAAGGAGAAGTTACAAACCAGACATGTAAAACATTTTAGGTAAAGCAGAATAGAGAAATTACAGAAGAAAATATGATCAGAGATACAAAAACGAATAATCTCCAGAGGGACAAGTAACATTAAAATTGACATTCTAACTGTACACATGCCAGATCATTTCAATTAAGGAAAGGAGACACATCTAAAGAAACCACAAAGTAGCTGCCTACAGAACTGAGATTTTTAACAGAAAAAATAAAAGGATACAAAATGAAAGTAATATAAAACTACAAGAAAATTTTCCAGAAAGTGTTGAGTCTCATAAAAACCACCACAAAAATAAATTACTCTCCATGGAAAAAAAGAAAATGAAATAGTAGTAAAAACCAACCCTACCACTTAAGGAACATAGCACAATGTTAACAGCTGATATTAAGAAGCCTTAACTCATTCACTCTAATATGCTTTCATTATGAAAAAATAGAAAACATAAAATGAATACAACAACAAAAAGTGAATTTCAAGGTAACTGTAAAAGTGTTGGGATTTCTAGGTATTCTCTGGCTTTTACGGAGCCAACAGTGCCATGGATGTGATTGATGGAATATGCAACCCTTTAAGAGGGCCACTGTCACAGTGAAACAATTCAGAGTAGAACCAAAGGATAGAAATGAGGATGAGGAAGGGTCTGAAAAGCACTACACTGGTAGAGAGACACAGAGAGAAAAAGATAGATGAAGCTGACTCATGTGTATTGTGTGTGTATGTAATTCTAATCTGACATGCAGTGGTTTTTGGTTAACCAGAAAAGTGTGTTCAAATCAATCAGGGTATTACTTTCAACACTGACATCACTGTCAAGTGTTTTTAAAAACTGTAATATTATTATAAATAAAAGACCTAAGATATATAGGTAAGATATGTAACTTGTGTCATGAAAGCAGAAGTAGAATTCTTGAGAGACAAACGTGAGAATACCACATTTAAAACATACAGCTTAAGTGAAAATTGCCACATCTCTATCATAGTAAAGGTAAAAGTTTAGAAGCATGAAAGGCATGAATTTCACTTTAATCAACAACCTACAATTAAAAATTGTTTGTGCAACCTCAAAAATATTCTAGAATTTACATATATCTTATACTTCACATTAGAAATGTGGGTTCAGCTAATATAATCTTTAGAGTTGGTTAAATGAATACAAGCTCACATGCTACCTAGATATGGGCTAAGCTACCACTGATACTCTTAAGAGAACCGAAATCTATTCATGAATTAGATAATAATTAAAATCAGTTGTTTGTGCACCATCCCAGACTTAAGAGAATCCATTTTTTTCTCCTTCCTTCCTTTCCTTCTATGTATGTATGCATTTGTTTTTCAGCTTCTGAAGTACAGTCCAGGCACCCTCACTGGAAGAGGAGAACAGGAGCCCTCAATGGAAGGGAGGAATGGGAGAGCAAAGGTGATGAGAAAACCTCCCTCCACCTGTGCTTCTCATGCCTAACCCTGAAGAAAGCAGAATTTTAGAAGCACAAAAGCAGAGTCCATCACTGAATGATAACATTTCCAAAAACAGGATTTGCTTAAAACAGATGTTTAAAACAAAAATATACAGAAACTTGCAAATTAGCAAGCAGAAGAGTAAATTATGGATGTATAGAGTACACTTTCTCTGACTTACATAGACAGTCTTCACTCAATTACCACTTCAGTTGAGTTATTTGATTAGCAAGAACACAAAGGAATTTTAACTTAAATGTAGGCACCTAACTATAGCTTAAAATGCTTTCACTGATATAAAACTGGATAGAAAGATATTGTGGGCCTAGAGGAAGACTTGCTTGTTCAGTTACTCTTTCTAAGAATTGGCCTACAGATTTTGCAAAGCTAAAAAAATTGTGTGACCAAGATAATGTGTTCTAAAGTATTATTTCTCAAGCTCTCAACAGCCAGATATAAAATGTTTGAAGATGATTTTCTCTAATAGCTATATAATTTCCAGTGAAATATTTAAAATATTAAATTGTAATTTGGCCAAAAAGAAAATAAAGCTGAAAACCCCTAATTCTTGATATGAATGAAAATTATCCTGACAATCTAAAAGAGATCAAGATAATGTTGGTGATCACTGATGTGATTTATGAAAAACATATGTAACTACGAATTTCCAGAAATTATTCAGAAGGCTCTTTATAATCCAGTAGTAATCTACTAAAAAAGTGATATATAACCTGTTTGGTTGATAAAACAAAATAGTATACAATTAATATAATGCTTCTTTAATCTCAAAAAGCTGCTAACAATTTATTAATCTTAAAATTGATGTAATCTTAAGAGAGAAAATTAGGTAAAAAAAGATAGAATAATAGAACACATCTCTATTGACAAAGTATTTCGAGTTGCAATCTAAACTCAATAATTTCCACCATGAAAGATAAAGATTAAGGGCACCAGATTTTTTCCCCATTATTATATATAAGGTACACAATATTGAATTATTACAACATTCTCCTTAAAAACGTTAACATCCACTTGGATGTTAAAACCCAGCATGTTAGAGTAATCATGAGAAATTCTTATGCTTACAGCTGTTGATTTTTATCGATTTTGTACCAATTCCTTAATACTTTTTTTTTTTAAAGTCCTTTTTGGGGAGAGAAGTGGCAGGGGAGGCTTTTTTTTTTTTTTCAATTTTCATTTTGAAATAATTGCAGATTTTCAAGAAGTTGAGAAAATAATACAAAGAAGTCCTACACACTCTTCACCCAGCTTCCCCAACTGCTCTTACTGTTCTTGCTACTACTGCTACTAAGAGCCAACATTTATTCTGAGGTTAATTATGTGCCAGGCACTGTGATACACAGATTATCTCATTTGATTCACACAATGCTGTAAAGTGAGGATTAGCATCTTCACTTCTTGGAAAAACTAAAGGACCAAAAGATTAAGGGACATATTGCAGCTCCAAAGTTTGTTGTATTCTCACCCACTAAACTATCTTGCCTAACTTGAGCACTTAATGATTTATTGTCTTAACATCTTATTCCAAGTATAGGTCTTATATCCACAAAGGAATTTAAAAAAAAAGATTTCACTTAAGAGGCACACTTTCTTTAACATTTTTCTTATCCTCACTCCAAGTAAAAGACGTTTACTCCCAGTAAGAAATAATTCCTTCAGAAGCTAATAAAAAGCTTGTGACTTGTCTTAGGCAAACCTTCCTTCCTGCATCATTTCAAAAAAATTTTTTTTCTTTCAAAGCAGTTTCTGTTGGTTTTATCTACATATAAAAACATAAATTTATACTTATTAAATATGTCTTTCAATAGTAGGCTTAAAGCATAGAAGATAAACATGACCAGGAGCATTTAATAAAATTTTCTAGTTTTCAAACATAAAAATATAATTTTCTTTCATTAAAAGACAAAGTATAAAAAGAGATCTATAAAAAACCAAAGCATTAGTCTCCTTACCTTGCGAGCAAAATCTCCTTTCCCTTTACTGTAGGCTTTGTTCTCAAGGAAATCATACACATAGTGAGGCAAAGCTGGAAATGCTTTCATCATTTCAGGAGTTAACAGTAACTAACAGGAAAAAAAGGTATCTTACATTGAAAGGGCACTGGAAATTAACTTTTATTTATAATTTCATGCTAGAAAGTCAAGAATGTATAGAAATTTAATTTTATATTTTAAGAAACAATTATACAGTTAAAATAATCAATAAATAATTCTATGACCATTAAATTTGGTATATATTATTCTTTATTATATATATTCTTCCCATATGCTATTTTGACTTTCAGCACAGCTACCTTTACAACATTCATTAGTATAAACAGCTATAAGGTGATATTATTATTATGTCTGGCATCTGGGTACCCAGGTCTAAAACAAAGTTATTTCTGGGAGTCCTAATAGCTTATACAATAAGAGACATATTTTGTTATTCTACAAGACAAATCTATATGCCTAGGATGCTACCCATTAGAAAAAGTCCCTCAGATCTATTCCTCTCTTGAATAATCCTATAATTTTAGAAGCTGTAGACTCATTCTGAACCATGGGAGGCAGTTACACACATTTACTTGGGAATAAAATTCTGCTTTGGATACACCATGAAGAGCTACCATCCATTGATTGGAAACGTTTAACTGCTTAGTCTACGACTTAATACCTAGAATTTACAGTAATGTAGAATGGGTATGTATGCCTATATGTGTAGATTCATTTAAACACGAAGAAGCAAAATCCGTAGTACTAAGTGTCCAGAAAACTTCTAGGTAAGCAGTATCAGAAATAGTATTTATAAATTACTGAGCAGATTGCAGATCATATCTGACATGCTACTCAAAAGTGGCTGCCATCCCATAATTATATAAAAAACATTCTTTAATAAAAGAAATCTACTGTATCTGTGCGCTATATGAAAATCATGATCTACGGGTAATAGACTGACCTACCTGCAAATATGCATTTAGATCTTTCTTTCTCTTTTCCAAAAAATCTCTGTCCATATTATTAAAAGTCTTTTTACCAGGAAGCTTTAATATGCTTGACAGATTTTCAAACTATAAGACAAAATACATTTAATCTTAGTTTTTTATTTAGAAAAGCATTTTCTAAGTGACAATTCCTCTACATAACAAAAGCATTTTGGACAGACCATTTTGTAATATATTTTATTATATTGAGCAAAACCAGAGATAGAAAAATGTTGTGCAATCACAATTCTACTGTTATTTATTATAAAGAAGTATTTTCAATTAAGAATGACAAACATGGATAACTGATGAAGATGGGTGATGTCCACATGGGATTTCATTTTAATACTCTGTAAGTTCAAGATTTTTCAAAATTTTCATAATAAAAGGTTTTTAAAAATATTTTCCTTAACAATCCTTTGACCTGTCAATAAAGCATTAACAAATATGATTTTAATAATCAAAGTTATGAGTTCCTGCCTTGTTAAACTCACAAATATTTTTTAATATTGATGACTTCAAATCAATTAATCATTATAATGGCTAATTCTTAAAAGTAGAAAAGGCAAAGTTTAAAATATAGATTACAGCTATATCACAACTCTGTGTATATACAACTATAACAACATGTGTATATACAACACTGATACTTGTTCCCCACCAACTAGACGCAAAATAAACTTATAGGTAACTGAGAAAAAAAATTAAGTGCCATCAGCATGTATCTTATCTTTGTAAAGCCACAAAAACAAAGTGTATATACACTAAATCTAGCCCTTATAGACTTAACATTTGGGGGCACCTTTAAAGGTCCAGATATGTAGTAATCTGTTGTGCCCCCATAAAGTGCAGATTGAAACCATACTAGCTGCTAACATGGTGTAAGAGCAAAGTCATTGAGCTATTATTGACTGCCTGGCCAACAACCTGTATCTGAAACTTCAAGCGGTTTTACTGCTTTTCCCATGTGATACATTTCCTGAAGTGAAACAAGCTTTCTAAAACCATTTTTTAATAAAAACAACAATTCTGCTTCTGTAAAGAAAATTCATTCCTGGTGTAGAGATGAAATCAGAGGAAATGAAAAAATGTAGGATAATTTTCATGCCTAAACTGGAAGATTCTGATAATTGTTAAATGTAATGACAAATCAGATAGTTGCTTGAACCTATAATGTCAATAAGTTCATGGTATGTTACACATGACAACTAAAGGCAGCCCTTTTGCCTCAGCCAAGATAAGAAAAACAAGAATGGGGAGTGACAGGAAAAAATGTTATGTTGTAGTGATATCCACAAATTTGGTGGTTCACAAAGTATTAGAATGGGTCTGCACTGATAGCAAATGTACAATGGAGAGTACCTCGTTTCACAAATTTTTAAAAAAGCATACCTTACGGAAGAAAATTTACTTTTTCAAGGTACCTGAAAAGATATTTGCTGGACTATTACTTATCTATCAGTATAAGCTCCAATAATTCTGAACATTAATGTATTTATAGATAGGGCTCTGAGAGAGGTGATTAAACTAAAATGAAGCCCTTAGTGGGGCCCTAATCTAATCTGACTGCTGTACTTATAAGAGGAGGAAATCTGGACACACAAAGATACTCCAGAGATGTAAGCACACAAACAAATGCCATATGAGGCCACAGCAAGAAGGGCAGCCATCCGAAAGCCAAGGAGAGACATTTTTAGGAGCAAGCACATTTGCCAACACCTCTGTCTTGAACTTACAGCTTCCAAAACGGTAAGAAAAAAAATTTCTGTTGCTTAAGCTGTCCATCTGTGTTTTTGTTATGGCAGACTTTACAAGCTAAAACACCAAGGAAACATAACAGTATCCAGTAAAACAATTTATTTCAGAAACTCTAAAATAGTAAACTTTATTAATAAAAAGAAAAAAATTACATGTCACAATAGCAGTTATTTTCTGAAAGTTTCAATTATCAAAAGCTCTTTTTCAAACTGGAACAGAAGCATATATGACTAAGAGTTTTCTAAAAACACCTTTATTATGAAGGTAAGGGAAAAATGGGGAAATTTTATATTATATATTAATTCATTGCAAGCTTGGTATTTAAAAGATTATTTCTAAATACAAGTAAAAGAAGCCCATTCCCTAAAAAGTAATATAATTTTCCCTGCCAAAAATTCATTAAAATATTTTTAAAAGGCATATAAAAGAAATTAGAAATTTACCTAAAGGAAGAACTCATATAAATTAGAGTATTTCAATGTTCACAAAAAATTCAAATACTATACATAAATCATAGACATTCCAAAATCAAAGATTTTATCTTTCTACACTGAGTCTGTAGGTTTAGATTCCTAATACAGTGCTTGAAAATTTAAAAAGCATGCCTGATATTTTACACCATCAGGATTCAAAATTCATTTATATGTGGTAGATAAATACTTTTACTCAGTTAGCATTAAGGTAACTTAATGTATAAGCCACTAGTATTTACACACTTTGCCCAAAAAACAGAAAAGTACAATATCTACTGGAATGTAAACTCCCAGAGCCAAGGACTTGGTCTATCTTGTTCACTATCACATTCTCAAAACTGCAAATATCAGGCACACTGGAAAGGTTCAAAACATACTTGTTGAATAACCTGAATGCATAGTTAAGGCCAATTCTAAAATAATATGACACTTAACATTTTAATTATTTTCTTTTGATTTTATAAATCTTTATACATAAAATATCAAATTAGACCACTCAATTTTTTTTAAAGAAAATAAACAATAGTTCATATATTTAGACTGGATGAAAATTTACATCACAAAGTTGAAAACAAAATGAAACCTGTTTTAAAAAAATACTTTAAGAAATCTAAGGACTTAAAATTTGTGTCAACAGGTTGCACTATTATAAAATGGTAAATTACAAGTCACCATTTTCTTTTGCTATTTTATAGGGGATCTGAGTTTAAAAACTATAGATACAACAGAGCTAAAAGGCAAACAGCCTGAGTCTTACTTAACAAATGCTTACTTAGTATTTTGCTTAAACCTAAATTTTCACTTACCACCTTAGTTTTTAATTTCTTAAGATTTGTGAGCAATCTAAATACTTAAGTAATTCCACATGACTATGACTTTTAGGAAACACTAAGTTCAGAAGAGATCTACTTCACATGCAAATAAAAAATGAATTGTGCTTTATTAATTTCACTTAACTTTTTGGTGCTATATCGAAAAGGGATATTTTCATCTGAACTGTTCTATTAATAAATTTTTCAAAAGTATGATCTTCATTCGTATTTGTCAATTGTGAATACAGTAGGCCTAGCCTACAACATTTAAGTAGGCAATGACTATTCCTTTTAATAGCATAAAGAAAATTACAGCTATTCACACAAAGAAATTGTCATATTATGCCAAATTCCTATTAATCTGCAAGTAAATTAAACTACTCTCAGTAATCCAAATTATCTTAAAATTTGTCAAGTTTGGTCAAAGATGGGAAGAAGAAGATATATGAGCTATTTGACTTTAAAACAATATCAAACAGGTAATATTTTTAGGACTAATTACTTCTTTAATGTAGAGTGAAAATTCTTTCATTTCTGTAAATAAATCATACTAAATGTGAAAAAACAAATGAAGATGTTAATTTTTTCAACAATAAGAGAAAACCAGACATGTCCAAAGTTATTTTCTCATGAATACAATTTAAAAAGTGCTTTTAATATGGTCATTGGCATCAACATTAACCTTTTATTTTCAATCACTCTTAAGCTCTTAAAAGTTTATCTCACTCTATTCACAAAATATTTTAATGATAATACCATGGTGTCAACCATTATTTTTTCCACTATCTTAATTTAAAAAGATATTTCTGATTACTAAAGTAGTACAACATTATTTCAAAGCTTTAGTCAATCCACATGTCACTGTTATTATTTTTATTGGATTAATAATAGTTGTATGTTTAAAAACAGTGAATGAAATCAAAGACTCCTAAGACATAAGATAAATTTCATAGATCACCTGTTCCAATTCATCTGGAAATATTTTTTTCTAGGTTAAGAAGAAAAAAATATTTAACAAGAAATAGAACAGAGAAATAATTTTACTTTTGTTATCTTTAAGATTCCTTATACTTCTATAAAACAAGAGAACTATATTTAGTAAGAATTAAAAACATTACTTGGTTAATTTATTTAATTCAGGTTGTGGTCATTAAAATAACAGATCAAGGAATTAACTATTTGTTGGATAAGGACGCTATTTAAAATAATTACAACTCTGAATTTTACCACAAGACTACAAAATGTCCTACAATGATCTCTTACCCCTACTTTAAACCAAACTCAAATATGTCTTGAAAGTATCCCCCCATACACACCTCTTAAAATAAAAGATATATACCCATTTTAATTTTCCAGGGTATACCACTGGTATTTTGTCATTAGTCCACAATTGTTAGCACTGGTTAAAGTTTGATTTATTGGTTAAAGGCTCATAATCATAAACGTTTACACTAATGCAGAAATTCATACCTTCTTTCATTAGTTTTGGGCAATTACCTTAGCATCCTCACAACTATTTAGAATCAAACATGAAATCAGGAAACAAAGTAAAGTATACAAACTTTAAAGGCCTCATTACCTGTTCAGTGATTCTCATGTGGAAGTCATGGAAGTCACTGTAACGACGATAGGTTTTCCACATCTCCTCACTGTTCAGACTGCGCCGGTGCACAGTGATGGCATATAATGCGTATGTCTTGCCATGATCATTACAAACGCCTGCCACAGCATATGGGTCATAGTCAGCATACACTAGTCATTTTAAACAAAACGAAGAACAAAAGACACAGAAAGGAGGAAGATGAAGAGTAAAAACAAAAAGGACAACATGAAATGAAGAATTTGAAATGACAGACTGAGACAAAAGGATGTCACAAAGAAATAAAATAGATTCCCATCTTCTGTACTCACATCTATTAGATGTTACTATGATGGCTACATTATAAAACAAACTGCAAGTTTATCATGACACTACCAACCACACAGTGATACCTACTTTGGACTCTTCCCAAAGAACTTATACCTATTATTCAGTTATGTTACCTCATAGTATACTATTAGAATCTCCTTAATTTAACTAAGTAACTTTCTGTACTAACCTTCACTACTTAGTTGTATTTCAATTAAAATCTCTTCAACTAAACAAAAAGCAAAAGCCACAGAATTAAGATTTACCTGCTCTTTTGGCAAGTCTTTCTAAATTATAATATTCAACATTTACAAGTGTAGTTTACTCTGGAGCTTAGAGGCATTTTACTGCTGATTTGCCACAAGCCACCCAAATCAGGTATTCCCTAAAATCAAACCAGTTCCCATTTTGTACTAATCTTAAGTAAAGAATATACTTGGAATTATTTTCTTTGATTTGTCTTTCCTATTTTTCATTTTCTTATATTTCATTTCTTATCTCTTTCGATTTCTATTCTAGATCATTTCCTCAGGTCTCCAAAAGTTTACCAAGTCTCCACTTATCTGGATCTAGCCTATTTCTCAATCCACCCACTGACCTTAATTTCAATCATTGTATTTTTTGATTTTCTTAATTTTATTTGGTTCTTTTTTCACAGTGTTGTATTCTTGCCTTAGATTTTATCTCTATGAATACTTTCAGCATTCTTTCTGACTAGGAAACCATGACTTGTGGATGGCTGAACTTGGATATACCCACGCTGAGATACAAACAGGCTTTCAGTTCTGTATGGGAGACAGACACCATTCCAAACTATGATCTTGACATTCTTTGCTTTTTCCCTTGACAGTACACTAAATTTTTCTACTTCCTCTTTCACATCAAGGCACACTTCGTGATTCTGGGCTTTATGCAAAGCACTTGGTTCCAGGTTTCCAAGGCTTTGCTCACTAGGTCTCTCCTAAACTTGTGGGCATAAAAATGCAGTCAAAATCAAGATAGCTGTCTTTATGCTCCAATTAGTTCCTTGGATTCAATTCCTCTTTACTTCCTTAAATTTGTTTTTCCACATGGTCTATGGCCAAGTGTAGATTTCCTTCTTTGGCTATTTTATTGTTTTCAGCCTTTCTGTGTATGGGAGGCAAGATTTCCCATGGCAAATTAGGCTACAATATTGAACAGAAATATTAACTTGTTCTTATAATAACAGACTATACTGTTCTGTTTCATAACTAGGGGGTTGTGGGAAAAAGTGGCCAAGTTGTGGAGTTGACTAAATATTTGGGATTTTGTATATAATTAGACAAAGAAGAGTATTTGTAGCATCTTAGTAAAGTATTTTAATCCCATAAAAACTAGAAATCTATGGCAAATGTAGTTGAACAGAAATCTCTCTGAGCTTCTGTCAAAATTTTTCTAGGACTTGCACTTTCTATACAAAAATTATCTTTCATGCCCTTTCCTTGTAATATTGGTGTTCTTGATTTGACAAAACATGACCATCTTGCTTTTAGAGGCTTTAAAAATAGGTAAAACTAGTATTCATTGTTCACCTCTTCCAATCTCTTCTCTCAGGGACCTGTGTAGAACACACTACACAACACCTTCTCATCATGTTAACAGAATCCCCATTACTCAACAGTTAGCATGACAACAAGGGAATGGCTTTCTCTGTTATGTTCAGGACACATTTGGTAAAAGAAAACAGAAAGCAGAGGCCAATTAGGCAGCAAACCATAACCAATTAGGCATTAGCAAGAGCCAGGAGAAAAACAAGGGATAGAAAAGAAAATAAGAGATGAATAGAAGAAAGCATTCTAAAAAAGAAAAATCAGATTTGTCATGTAACAGTATGCAGGGGAGATCATGACCAGGATGTATGCACATTTGGAAGAATAATGAGGTTGTTATAAAAGAAGTGCAGAAGACAGAAGATTATTTGATTTTAAAAGATAATGAGATTACATGTACTGATTTTGAGATAGTGGTGAGGAATATAGTTATGTTATATAGTGGTATAATAAAGCGGAAATAGTTATGTTCTGTTTTCACTAGGACAATATTACTCATAGCAGGTGATATGCAAACTATTTGTTACTAATTCATGACCAGATAAGGAACTAGGACCAGAAAACCAATCAATTTTGTCAATAAACACATTGCTTAATTTAGTCAATATTTTTTAAAGTAAGATTTCTCATGAAGAGAGCAGTTCGTACACGTCATGGACCAGTCCTTGAGTAACAGTGCACTACATTCTATTTTCTATGATAAAGATGTTAAGGACATGGATCTAGACTCGGAGACTCTGGAATCCAATTAAATATTTATTGAACAAACACTAACACATAGTACCCACCCATATAATTATTAATGCAATTAG
Organism: Manis javanica; assembly: GCF_040802235.1. Classification (NCBI taxonomy): domain Eukaryota; kingdom Metazoa; phylum Chordata; class Mammalia; order Pholidota; family Manidae; genus Manis; species Manis javanica. The sequence continues at coordinate 56,393,311 of NC_133161.1, read as the reverse complement.
TTAACTAGTAATAAACACTATTACTATTGATGATGAGATTGAGGTACAAGACAAGTTAAGGAACATGCTCAAGTTCACCCAACTATTAAATAGAGAGCTGGGGTTTGAACCCAAACAATCTGGACCAAAAGTTATGCTCTTAACCATGGTTCCTCTTTAGTATTTATACATCAGTTTGCCTGACAGAAATAACAATTTATAAAAAATGCTTAGCGTAGTACTTCACACATTTTAAGAAGCTAATAAATAATTTTTGAAAAGATGGACAAAGCACCTAGAAAATCAGAACCCTCAGAGAAGAGAAAGACCCGTATAAGAACACGGACATGAGCATCTTCCTCAAGACATAAAAGTTTAAATCTTTGAGAAGGAAGTAAAAGGACAAATACCAAATGCTTGCACTTGAACAAAGGTTTTCATATTTGGAAGATAAGCCAACAAAGAAAATAAGGGATTTTTTAAAAGAATTTAAAAATATTAAGGGAGGAAAATGTAAGAGAACTTTCAAAAGCTGGAAAGAAAGGCCACAAACCTCTGGTTTTATTGACAAGGGTGTTATCTAATGACCTTTAAGGACAAAGTATTTACCAACTGTTTGTAAAAATAAATTAGGAACAATTGAGATAGCAATTATAGATAACTTATTCTAGAAATTTGGCAGAGAACAGAATACAAAATAAGACTCCAGTTTTAATAAAAAGCAAAAGAAAACAGACTTTAAGTAAAAATGCAAATTATCTTTTATGTTACATTTATATTATAAAATCTCTTTTCAAGATCTGAAATGAAGCAAAAGTAAAAAACAAAATCTAAAATGTATGCCTAAATTTGAACTAAGGAATATACTTCAGTATGTTTATACTTCAGTATGTAGTCTGACAAACACACTCCTATATTCTAGGAATAATGAGAGGCCAGATAAGAAAACCACCATTATCTACTACTTATTGACATTGTCTAATAACCCTATGGCAAAGATGGAAACTGATCTTTTTCCTGTAGCTCACTAACCACTTTGCACATATGCTGATTGAGTCACAAAATCTTAGGCGTTTCTCACCTCACCCAAGCATTTCTGAAATTTTGTGAATTCCTATACCCAAAGCTTTATTTATCCAGTTATCTAGTCTGACTTTGCATGTATGAAAATAAGTATGAACTAAAGATCTGTCCCAACATGATTCAATAGGAACAAACAATTATCAGCTAGATGTGAAGAGGAAAGACTGGTTTGAGTTTATTAGCACTAACAAAAGGCTTAGAATTTTACACTTTTGCCAGTGTTAACAGTGACAACCTTAGAGAAAGGAAATACACACACACAAGTAAACAAACATCAAAGAATTTAATGAAGAATGTGCTGCAGAAAACAAAGTAACTTAAAAATATTACCACAGAACAGTAAATGGTTTACAAAAATAAATGTGGAAAATAATGAAGGGGTAACAATGATTAAAAATTTTCAGTAATTATTATGTCACAAAGTTTCTTACCAGTGTCTGAAATGTATGCATGAAGTTGTACTGAGTCATCTGAAGAGACATTTGAAAGGTCATCTAAAGACTGAGAAAAAAAAAATTAAGGAAACAACTTTTACATTTTATAGGGAATAAGTGTTAAAGAATCTTACATCATATATGCATTACTTATCTTTGTCCCACATAAACTTTATATTATTTGTATGTTCCCGCCAATAATAATCCTAATTATCTAATGGGAAAGAGAAGGGCCAAGATTAAGAAACTATAAAACAAAGCAAATTAAAAATCAACTTAATACATCAGATTATTTCTTCCTTCATTGCTGGTCCATATGCTATAATTTGTTACTTCTCGACTATATTCAATACATGGAAAAAAGTGTGCATAAAAATACGTAGACATATTCTTACGTTAACAGTTTAATTTTTTTAAATGTTGAAATATACCAGAGCCAACTCTGTATTTTTTAACTTAGTGTTTCATTAATTTGGAAATAATTTAATTTAGATTCCTTACGTATAAAATGAGAATAATAATAGTACCTATGTCATAGGATTATATGAGGATTAAATGTTAGAAGACCACCTAACCCAAAAAATGTTAACTATAAATATGATTATTTATTAAATGAAGTGTTTCCATAGCCTAAGAAAGATTTTAAATAATTTTCAAAAACAGTTCCACAAGAATTATTACCGATCGACCCAGAATGAATCTTTTATAATTATGGACTTTGGATCTAAGTTCAAAATTTTTTTGCCATGTACACATATACCCACACATCCATAAAAGAGAGAATAATCACATAATGAAAGTAGACTGTACGGAAGAGTTAACACAAAATTGCTCTCCTTAGAGGGACTGCTTCCCAGGTTGGCTCTTGGATGACATTTAGATTTATGAAAGTTTTTCACCATTCCTTAACTGCTTAGAGTGACTGACTGTACCCAAACTGTACAAACAATGTGGTTTATACTGAACAGCTGCTTTCCTTCTGGGAGCTGGAATGTTGGTATGCACTAAGCAGAGAGTGCCTCCAATAAAAACCCTGGGCACTTAGTCTCAGATGAGCTTTCCTGGTGGCATTTCACACATGGCACATTAATTGCTGGGAGAATTAAATTTGTCCTATGACCTCCATGGGAGAGGACTCTTAGAAAATTGTGCCTGTTTCCTCTGGACTTTGCCCCAAGCACCTTTTGCCTTTGCTGATTTTGCTTTACATACATAAATGGTAATAAATTTTAGCCATTAGTATGACTATGCTGAGGCCTAAGAGCTCTCTCAGTAAATCAGTGAACATAGGTGTGTGGTTTTGGGGACTTCTGACACTTAGACATTGTGATTCAGACATAAAGTAAGCCTTGAACAAAGCAGCTATCCACTAAAATTTGTCTGTGAGGCAAAAAAAAAAAAAGAAGCCAAATGACTTCAGCTACTTAAAAGTTTAAATTTAATAAGTTTATGAAACAAAATATTGCAAGTCACTGATCTTAAGAGTGACCTTTTTTCAACTGAGAGACTGTTCTGCTTTATATCACCATGCAACAAAAGGGATTTCTCTTATTTGAAAAAGCCTTAATTTCAATATGGAATAAAGAAAGAAAAAAAATACTTTTTTACTCGTGTTTAAATGCTTATATAAGCATCACAAATGTGAATACTGGAAAATTTCTAATAAAGGAAAAGTTTTGTCACATAGAAACTTTCTATAAGATTATTGCTAACACTTAGTGCATGTTCTAGGAGCCATTCCCTTTCTTATAAAGCTATAGAATATAACAAGTAAACAGAAGTGATATCAAATGATTTAGGAAAACATTTTGAATGTTACAAACTTTCTAACAACACTATGGCTTATTTGCTTAAGTGTTGTGTTAAAAGTTTTTCTTTGTACAGTAAAAGAACATTTACTCAATACTATTACAAAATTAAATATAACAAAAAGTCTGAAAGAAAAGGTAATGTATGCAGAAAGAAAACACCTACCTACCCCCAACCCCACAAACTCTAGAATGAAACTCACAGAACACAAATATTTCTTTCTATGAACATTTTATGAAATAAGTTATTCAAAGGAAAAGAGAACTGAAATGTTCATTATTTTACACTTCACCTTGAATATATGTAAATGCCAATGACAGCTTATGTTTAAAAACACGTTCTTAAAACTGTAACCACAGTATATCATTAATTCACTATAAAACTCTCTAAGCTTAAAATAATTTTTTTGCAACAACCTGAATGTTATAGACTTTAAGAAATATCTAGAAGTTATCAGATATCCCAACTACTTTATATTTCTTTTCCAAATACAAAAGAAGAAAAAACTAATTCCAATGTAAACATTTATATGTCACAAATTTACTGCTTATCATAGCACAAATAAAAGAGTCATTTAAAAATACTAAATATTGGGATAAAAAAATAAATTTTCATCAAATGCAACTGAATACTGCAGGTGTGATCTCTGCAGCTCATTTTTAAAAATGAAAATTAATTTTTAATTTTTAATTCACAGAGGCCTCATGTGTGAATTTAACATTTTTCTAAAAGCATAACTTCTCATAATACTAAAGAATGTTTTGGGGGCTTCAAATACATCATTCGTTTACATCATGTTAAGGCTCAGCCTTTCTTATTATTTTTAAGCCACTTTAATAATTAAAGTACTGATAATAGTACTTACCAAATTTATACTTCCTGTAGGAGACCCATTAAAAGATTCTGTGGGATGAGAATTTCAACTTAGAATAGAGTAAAAATCTTTTTTTAAACAGTTGCTTTATCTAAGGGTCAAACACCAAGAACGAAAGTCACATAAGCCAAAACATAAAGAACAGTAAAGAAAATTGTGTTGCACTACTTTCAAACACTTGTTCCCTTACGCCCCAAGCCAGGTATTTTAGTGTAAATGTGTATGTACTCAAATTCGCCATATCCCAAAAGGCATTCATGTACAGGAGAGCAATGATTAAATATTTTATCCTCACAGTACTATATTAAGCTGTCAAATACAATGTAAATATCAGGAAAACAATGCAGAGTGAAGTTCATTAGAAAATTTTAGAGTATTTTGTTATTTCTGTCTCACTGGATAAAGAAATATTACAATAAAACTATTCTTTACTGTGAAGGATAAATAGATTAATTTTTCATATCTGTATTAAGCTCACATTCTTTGGATTCGGCTCAAATACACTGACAGTCTTGATTCTGAAATCAATATATAACTAATAGCATAATATGTAAAACTGCTTATGCAATGCCATTTAATCAAAAAACAACTAAAGGTTATTTTTAAAAATTAATCTTAGTATCTTTGAAAAAAATGAACAAAAGTGATCAATCTTTAGTTGGATTTATCAAGAAAAAGAGAGGACTCAAAGAAATCAGAAATGAGAGAGAAGTTACAACTGGTATCACAGAAATACAAACAATTATAAAAGATTACTATTAAAAATTATATGCGAACCAACTGGACAACCTAGAAGAAATGGATAAATTCCCGGGAACATGCAATCTCCCAAGACTGAACCAGGAAGAAATAGAAAATCTGAATAGACCTATTATTAGTAATGAAATTGAAGCAGTAATCAAAAATTCCCAACAAATACCAGTACCAGATGACTTCACAGGAGAATTCCACCAAACTTTTAAGTAAGAGTTAATGCCTATCCTTTTCAAACCATTCCAAAACACTGAAGAGGAAGGTAATTCAAATTCATTCTATGAGGTCAGCATCATCTTCATACCAAAACCAGACAAAGACACTACAAAAAAGAAAATTACAGACCCATATACCTGATGAACAGAGGTAAAATCTTCAACAAAATAGGAGCAAATTAAATTCAAAAATACATTAAAAGAATCATTCACCACAAAATGGGATTTACTCCAGGCATGCAAGGATGATTCTACATCAACAAATCAGTATGATACACATTAACAAAAGGAAGGATAAAAACCGTATGATCATCTCAATAGATGCTGAAAAGCAATAGATGCTGAAAAGCAACATCCACTCATGATAAAAACTCTCAACAAAGTGCACAGAGAGGGCACATATCTCAATATAATAAAGACCACATGTGACAAACCTGCAGCTAACATTATACTTAACAGTGAAAAGTTGAAAGCTTTTCCTCTAAAATCAGGAATAATTTCTGATTTAGAAGGATGCCCCTTCTCACCACTTTTATTTAACTTTATGGCTAAGTCCTAGCCATAGCAATGAGGCAAAAAAAAAGAAATAAAAGGAATCCAAATTGGTAAGAAGAAGTAAAAGTGTTACTATTTGAAGATGGCATGACAGTATATACAGAAAATCCTGAAGACACCAATAGGAATAAATTTAACCCAGGAGGTAAAAGATGTGAGCTCTGAAAACTATTAAGACATTGATGAAAGAAAGTGAAAAAGACACAAATAAATCAAAAGCTATGCCATGCTCATGGACAGAAAGAATTAATATTGTTAAATTGCCATACTGCCCAAAGCAATCTGTAGATTTAATGCAATCCCATCAAAATACCAATGAGTTTTCCCTGAACTAGGGCAAATAATCCTAAAATTTGTATGGAACCACAAAAAACCCCGAATAGCTCAAGCAATCTTGAAAAAGAACAAAGCTAGGGGTATCATGCTTCTGGGATTCAAACTATATTACAAAATTATCGTAATCAAAACAGTATGGTACTGGCACAATAAGAGATACACAGACCAATGGAACACAAAAGAAAGTTCAGAAATAAACCCATATCTATAGGGCTAATTAATCTAGACAAAGGAGACAAGAATATACAGCAGGGAAAAGAAAGCCTCTTCAATAAAGGGTGCTGGGAAAACTAAATAGCTACATGAAAAAGAATGAAACTGGATTACTATCTCATACCATACACAAAGATAAACTCAAAATTGTTTAAAAACCTAATCGTACAACATAAAATCAGAAAACTCCTAGAAGAAAGTGAACTGTAAACTCTTGAACATTACTAACTTTTTTCTGGAGATGTCTACCCAAGCAAGGGAAAAAAAGGAAAAACAAACAAGCAGGACTACAATAAACTAAAAAGCTTCTACACAGCAAAGGAAACAAACAACAAAATGAAAAGGCAATCTATTGTATGGAAGAATATATTTACAAATGATATATCCAATAAGGGACTAACATCCAATATACATAAAGATTCAACACCAAAAATACAAATAATCCAACTAAAAAATGGGCAGAGGACCTGAATAGACATTTTTCCAAAAAAGATATACAGATGGTCAAGACATGTGAAAAGATGCTCAACACAACTCATTATCAGGGAAATGCAAATCAAAACTAAAATGAGATACCACTTCACACCTGTCAGAACAGCTAATACCAATAAGACAAGAAATAACAAGCACTGGCAAGGGTGCAGAGAAAAGGGAACCTTTATACACTGTTAATGTGGATGCAAATTTGTACAGACACTATGGAAAGCAGTATGGAAGTTTCTCAAAAACTAGGCTGAAATCACATATGACCTTGCAATTCCATTGCTGGAAATTGACCCGAAGAAAAACAAAACCACCAATTAGAAGAGATATGTACTCTTACATTTATTGCAGCATTATTTATAATAGCCAAAATATGGAAACAACTTAAATGTCCATCAATAGATGAATCGGTAAAAAAGATGTGGTACATATATACATTGGAATTATTACCCAGCCATAAAAAGAATGAAATCTTGCCATTTGTGACCACATGGATGGAACATTGTAAAATGAACAAACAAAACTGAAATAGACTCATAAATGCAGAGAACAACTGGTGGCTGACATAGCACAGAAGGAGATGGGGGAATAGGCTAAACAGGTGAAGGGGAAAAAAATCAGTGAGAATGTTTGGTATCTTGATCTGGGAAATGGTTACATAAGTATATACATGTCAAAATTCATCCAGCTGTACATTAAGATTTATGCATTTTATTGTATGTACCTCACTACCAAAAAAATAAAGAGGCTTTGCTCAAAAATAAATAAACAAATGGCAAAAAAAGAGAGTAGGTCAATTACATATTATAAAAATTAATGGTTTTTCCTTGAGGTTTTATTCTTTTTTCTGAGCAAATTAAGATACCAATTAAGATGCCCCTTTGTTAAAAAGACAAATGAATATATTGTAACAATTTAAAGTTAATGTAGGGTTTCTAGCACTTAAGAGGTCATTTATGAATTTGGATCTCTAAAAGAGTCTTGAAAGCAAAAATTTCTATAATTTTATAAAAAGGCAGTTGGTATTGTTTTCAACAACTATAAATGCCAAGAACATTTCTTGGTTTCTAAGACCTTTGGTCACAAAAGGTAAACAGGAAATTCCACCTAGGATTACCCCTTGTTTAATAGCAAGGTGATAACTAAAATTAATAACAAATAGTTCTCTATCCTCCTTATTCAATTACACGCCTCCTACCTCATATCTTTCTACCGAAGACAAGTCAAATTAAGGGAGAAATCTAGAGCAAAACAAGACAGTTTGTTTTCTTGATCTACAATAAGATCTAAAAATAGAATCTAAAATCAGTCTAGGTCCATCTCATCAAGAAGTTGGTAATTTCCTACAAACATTAGAAAAGAGAAGAAAAGTACAGTTTACATGGTGTGAAAAATGTGACTCAAATTACAATTTAAAATAGCATAATTTAAGTACTTTTAAAAACTTCAAGACCATGTTTTAATAAGGAGAAAAATCCACTTTTAAAATTACTTAAAAACTGAACTAACTAAAGAAAGCAGTCACAAATTAAGAGAACGAGAAGGAAGAATGGGGAGGAAGTGAGGAGAGAGGAGAAAGAGTATGAATAGGCAAACCATCCAGGTACCTACCTATCTACTGAAGTTTGGCTAAACAGGAATGAAATTTCTTCCCCAGCAAAGAAAAACCACCACAGGCTGGTATCACACACAAGACTTAGTCCATTAGGGTCAATTATAGCCTGCAATTTTTTTAAAAATCAGCTACACATTAAACACTAGACTAGAAAATTACTTCATAATGTCTAAAAAGTAGCCAACATTTGAGAATGTCTAAAAAAATGAGTGTCAGAAGCTTAATTTTAAGTCAGAAAAAAGTCAGAATTTATAATAAAAAATGGGGAAAAGGCCTATTTTTTATTAAATAATCTTATACAGACAAGAAAATCATAAGCATTACTATTTGAAAAAGTTGTAGCAATTGCCTAAAACTCAAACACTAACAAAGACAATAAACCTTAAAGGTATTTTTAATGTTTCATATTACATCCATCACTCCACATACTTTTTTCAAATGGTCTCAAAACCAGGGTTAGGCAGTTTACTAGTCATAAAATATATTAAAGCTCATCAACTAGGCCAGAGAATATTAAAAAGCCATGACCTAGAAAGACAAGATACATACATTTAGAATTCCAAGCTGTTACAGTCAATGATTCCAATGTGAGGGATGACTCAACGACTGAGATACAAGGTAAGGTCATTTACTTCATATCAAAACCAGTTGCAGAAAAAAAAATTTTTTAATATACTTTATAGGTATGAGGTTTTGGATTTCAGATGGTTTAGAAATTTGATTCTATTAGCTGTCTACAAGAAGACAGACTAGCTAGAAATACATAAATGGAAACTAAAAGTAAATGTAGACGACTTTGGAAAAGTTCTTACACTCTAGGATCAAAAACTACTCCCATAGAATATATTGATACCATCATCATTTTAAATTATACATTACTGATAAGTTCATTTAATTAGTTGATTACAATTCAATTTATCTTCATTCTGGGTCTTATAGCAAATCCATTTGACAATACTAAGAAACGTTTACAGTAGATAAACAACAAAAACATAATAGTCCTCTCTGGAAGCAAAGTTGCTACTGTAAATTTCATAGCAGTTCTGTAAAAAATTTTTCAACAGAGACAGTAAATACAGATATACCATATAATAAGCTTGAGGCCTACTTTATTTTACTATTCAGTTCCCACAGAAGTACACTTAAAAACTTCTAATGCAATTAAATGCAGGTCGCTGAGCATTATTCCAATTTTTACAAATTAAACCAGAAAGAATATCAATTTGAAAACCTAAGATATTAGATCAACACTCAATATAAACTCAAATACAAATTATTTCTGTAACTAGCCTCCTTAGACTATTTATAAAGTTAAATCTCAGTAATGTAAGCTAGCCAGGGAAGAAGGTTCTAAGAGAGGAGAGGCTAGGAAGCTTCTAAAATAGAGGTATTTTTTAAAGCAGTGCTCAGTACTTACTAGATTATCATTATCTCCAACCCCAAATCCTGCCCATAAAACCTATTCATAAGTAAATGATTATAATTAAAGCACTCTCTTAGTCAAATCTTTTCTATTTACTTTTTATTTACTTTCTTTATTTGCTTAGTAGAACACAGCAAAAAGTATCAAACCTTAGATATTTAATTAGACTGAACAAGTACTTCTGATTTGGTAAAATGGTCATTGGGCCTAAGAATCTGGAAACTTGTGCTTTAAAGGCCTTTCCCACTACTCTTGAACAACTGAATGCTTACTACTAATAGAAACTAGAATTTGTGCTTTAGTTTATAAATCACTTTCATATACATAAATCCATTTACATCTGACAATGACTCTGAGGTAAGATACTCTTATGAGAAGAATATTACTGCAGATTTACAACTGAGAAAAATGAGAAAGATATTATCTGGCCAACATTACACGGGTAATAAAGTGGTAAGAGTAAAATCTAAATATTCTGACTCAAAGTCTGTTTTGTTTCCCACTATTTTATGCTCATAGTATCCTTACTTGAAAAAACTGAAAGATTAGAATAAAAGACTCTTACAGTTTCTTCCAATGTGTACTGAGCAGGTTCTGGAAACAGTTATAATTAAAGAGAAAAACTTACTCTGAAAAATATTGCTTATTGGTCTATGGTATACTTACAGAATCTTTCCTGGTTATCTCACTTAATCTTCTCAATATTCCTATTAGTCTTGAGTAATATTACTTACTAGCAAGAAGGAAACTACCATAAAAATATTTGGGTGACACAACTCAAGAAAATATTTTTCTTTAAGAACTAAAGGATTTTATACTTATGTTCTAATCTATTATTAAGTTTTCAACATTTTTTAATATAGTAACTAAAATTTTGTCATTCATTCACAGATTTTTAAATATACCAAAATTTATGGACTTCAAGAACATTTTTTATCTTGTTTAAAGGTCATTTTTTTGGTAAGCAGTGAAAAATGTATATATACATATTTACATATAAATGTACAATGTGTACCACCTTACCTCCATCCCCATCATCTGATCCTCTGAAACTAGGATCTTTTAACATATCCAGCTCAGCTAACATGCGCACATAAAGTGCATTCTGTCTGAAGGAAGGATAAAATCTTTCATCTCGTAGCATCAATTCATATACCTTATTGAAATAAATCAAGAATAGTCATCATTAATACAGGTAATGTATTAATTTTCACTAGTAAGATTTCATCAAAAGCTAGACCGAGGCCTTGCTATAATGAATCACAGGCTCCGTATTTACAAAATGTCAGCAAAAAGACCAAGTCAGAACTAATGATTTCTTCTGGTCCCTCTAGAACCTCAATTGTACTGAAAAAGGTCCTAATGTAACACTAGTCACTTGATAGTAGGTTACATATAATGTTCTAGGAAGCAGTGTTCTTTCTTTAGGAAACAAGTCCATAAAGGCTCAAGGAACATATCAAAATGAGCCATGTTATTTATATATCATTAATTCATGAAACTCTAAGAATATGTACATGGCTCTTCAGATTAAAATAAAACAACCCAACCTAAGGATTTTCCTCATTTGTCAATGAAAAAAACAAAAACTAGCTTACTTTTTTATAATTGAGAAAGGGGCAATCACATTACCATAACTCATCTTTTTAGTTAGCACTCTATTTCAATAATCTTTTTGAATGAATTACATGCATGTAGGAATATACATTTTTCCCAAGAAAGATGTAATAATAAATGTTGTATATAATACCTTTCTTTGAATGTCATCAAAGATTTCAGGAGTTGGATCTTCATGATTCAAAGTATCTGCTAATTTTGCTACTAAATAATCATCAACAATAACTCTTGGAGAGGCCTAACAGAGAGAAATAACAGTAGTAATGATTTTTGGAGTTTCTATACATAAGTTAACTCTTAATGGTAGGAGAATTAAATAATGAAGTTGTGTTATTGAAAGTAATTGGCAGAAAATCCTTAGTTTGTAAATGACACTTTGACATTTAAAAAGGCTGAAATAAGAGCCAAGAACCTTCTCATTGTGTACTATACAGCAGACTGGTAGACATAGATTTAGATTTTGACTTTTTGCTGAGAAAGTTACCTCTCACTAGGTTTCACTTACTTAACCTGAAAATGGAAATACTATTACAATATGGTTATTATAAGGATTAAAAGAGATTTACGTAAGGAACATAAGTACAGTGCCTGGCACATGGGAAACAGCCTTAGGAGTTAAACATTCAGTAGTCTTGGACTGTATTTAATATAACTGCCAAAAGCATAAGCCGTTCATTCTTATCATTTAACATTAGGCAATCCTTTCCTAAGACTTTAAAATACAGTAACCTTATCCTAAATTTACAATGCTGAAGCAACATTCCAGTGTGCCATCAAGGGAAAAAAAAAAAATGAGTAAGTTAATTTGTTCTAATAATTTCCATTTCAAAGTGACTGATACCATACAGAAATACAAAATCTGATGTTCAATGTAAAAAATTACTTTATTAAAAAAAATGCAAGAAAGCTAGGGATATGGTCATTTTTGGCATGTCAAGTTTTGAATTTTTAGTTTTGAAAGCTCTGAAATATATGAGTAAAAAGGATGATACTTTTTTGCTACTTTTAGAGAAACTAGCAGAAGTATGCACTGTTTAATTTTCTATACTCAACAAAAGAATATCTAAGGAATAGAATGAGTAAATCAAGGAGAAAAAGTAGAAGTAAACGGCAGGGTATAAATGTATAGGAAAAGGGCTACACAACTTCCAATGTTCCCTTGTTAACTCACACTCTTGTCAGTAAACCCAAGTAAATTGTATGGTAGTTGGTTTTTTTTGGAGGAGGAGGAGATGGGTGTTATTTGTTGACTGTGTATGTTAGGATGTGGTGTAGTGGTGGGTGGTATGTGTGTTTTCTCCTGGAACATGAGAATTCAACATCTTCAAGTATGTAACAAAGGTTAGAGAGGAACATGTTAGATGGTTTTGTCCTTTCATTTCCCCTCTGACCTCACTAAACTCAGTTCCTAGGAAATAAGAAGAGGCAAATTTGAAAATAGTATTTTACATTTATTTAGTTTACTTTTTCTATAATCTAAGAAACAGAGTTGAATTAAGCCTCATCCTTGGTATATGTGTGACCAATAATTCTGAAGAGTTATTATGGGACACAACTAAGCAAAATCCCTACTCAAAAAAAGTAATATAGAACACAGACTTTTTACTACTTTAACATAAATATACAAAAATGGGTGTTATCTCCAAATGATCTATTAATCTGTTCTTCACTATTACATACATGTGGCTATTTAAACAAACCAATAATAGTAGCTGTTAACATGGGCAATTAATCATTAGTAGGGCTAATTAAATAAATAATATGTTGAAAAAAATGTAACAGTACATTTGTATCTGTCTTCTGATAAAGCAATTTGCTTTAACTTTTTTAACTATCAGATGTTTAGATATTTAAATAGAAGCTATATTATTGTGTATTCTTAGGACATAAATGTAAAACTTTTTATAAGATTTTACATACAATAGACTAATTAAACATATTATCTATATTTAATAAAAAATAACAATTACTTTCTTTTTAGTCCATGATCCCATAGGATACTGTTACTTCTTATGTTTCCTTTTTTAACAATACTTCTCTGATTTTAGACATCCTTTTTTTTAACACAGTGGTATAACTGAATATAATCAAATATGAAATCCACTTTGACTTTCAACTCTGCTCTTAAGCTTATATCACACTTACTTTTCTTATCAGTCCAATGTGATGGCATCAATTTAAATATACTTTCAATAAAATCATTTAGGCATAGAATATGAGATTTTACTTACAAAAAAACAGCAGATTTTTAGACCTGCGGGGATTTGTTTCCAGCTCTCCAAAGATGTCTACCACTTTGTATCTACAGGCTTGTCTGGTAGACCAGCTGTTCATCAGTCAAGTCCTTTGCATCTACTAATTCATCATATAGGCTACCCACGTCTAAAATGCCCACTTAAAAATACTTCAAAGTATAATGGATGTCATCATAAGTTAAATCTCTTTTTCTTGAGGGAAATGGTTTTAAGACACACAGATCATTTAAACTTGTCAGAGTGAAGGTGGATTCCAAATAAACTAGTTTTAGTAAAGAAATTAAGAAAATTCTGTTTAAGCTAGGCATCTCTTTCTGGTGATATTTTCTAAGTTCTCAATAGTATTAATGCTAAAAAATGAGTACTGTTTTTCACAGAATGAGTTTTTGTTATAGCTACATATAAACAACTCAAGTCACTCCATCCTTTTCAAAGTTCCTTTTAACGTCACCAAAGATAATTCAAGAATTTTGGAGAGAAAAAAAATGGAATTTTCTGCTTACTGTCATTTCTGATGCATTTTTTAAATTAGAGGACATCATTCTTGTCATTTTCTTCGAAAATATGGTTTCACTGAAGGCCAACATTTTAGCATCTTTACTATGGCTGGCAAAAACAGCCATCTTGAAAGCAAACGTCTAAAAAAGTTATCTCCTGACATTTTTATAATGTCAAAAATCTCAGTATTTCTGCATATTTAGAAGAAACTAAAAAATTGACCAAAATTTTACATTATGAAAACCTCAATATCACAGATGAGCAGACCATATCCCATTTGAGCAGTGCTATATAGAAGGAACACATGAATTTAGCAGGTATGGTCTTTTCATTTTCTTTGATAAGAAGTTTATGGACTGAATGGAATTTGTTAAAATTTACTTTTGTACTGTCTGCCAATATGCAGATAGATAAGCAAAGTTTGTTTTATGTTTTCTGCAGTTTATTAAAATCGTTGACATCAAGAAGATATCTAAAACTCCATTTTCTCAAAGTACCTGGGAACTATGGGACATGAACTCTTGTTGCCACAGTTTGATAGAAAATAATGTACTATAGAAAGCATGGTTGCTTCTAAGATCTGACAGAATAGGCTCTCAACTTTAAAGGACCACAACATCTGTTATCAAAAGTTCCTCATTTACTCAAAGGATATTTAAGTTGAAACTTCTGAATCATGAAATGCAACTCAACTCAGTTTTACAAAGCAATCAAAGGAAAGAAAGACAGGTCAATGTATGTTCATTTGCGTAGCATGCCCAGGCTAATTCAACAGCCACAATTTTCAACTGATCACTCAGATATTTTGGGAGATAAAAAAAGGAGTTCTTATTAACTTAAAAGTACTTGTAATATTCAGTCTCCACATTTGCTTTCCTATCCCATTCTCCGACATGACCGATCCCAAAGTGCTTTTTGCACATTGTGTAGTATGCTCTACTTTGGTTAGTTACTCTTGCTATATATAACCCAGCTGTATGGATCTATATGTATTCCATATATATTAATAGAATAACCAGTCATTTAGTCATCTTTTTCAGTGATGTCTGGGTCATGCTGGTGTTGGTATTGCAACCATTCCCATTTTCATTGTCTAAACTTTTAGAAAAGATGGTTACAATATTCACAATTATCCCTATCACAATACAAAGCAGACAATGGGAAAAGTGAAAGACGACTGTTAACACATGATAACAATGCACTAAAACTGTACTGACAGTGATACAGCATGGAGAATTCATTACTGTGAAGAGCAAATTACAGTTCCCAACATTTAAAGACCAAGGGAAAACATCAATGACTACAAAAGATAAATAATCCATGCCAAAATCATTTAACACTAAAAACTTGTTGCTTTCAGACGTTAATTCTAGAATCACAGTACAGGTTTTGTAGTTTCCCTAAACCTTCTACATCCATTACTAAAATCTGGGACTTTCTGTAACCTGGGAAGGGTGTCCCAAGACATGGGATGTCTTTGTCAATGCTGAAAAGAGAAATTACCTTCAAAAGAGTAACAGTGAAATAAATTCATGGCTGATTTTTCAAAGAAAAAAATGAGAACCAGAAAATAATGAAAAGGTATCTTTAAAATGCTGAAAGAAACTGACTTAAATAACTTAATTTTTAAATTTTTCCAGTATCATTGTAATCTATACTGTTGGACTACAATAGAATTTACTTTACAACTTACTTTAAGAACTAACATACATATGCCCTGACAAAGTGTTCTCAAATAGCAGAAATTCTTGAATATGTGCATGCATGAAGAAACATGAACAATAATATTCAGAGCAGCAATGTAATAGAAAAGAAATGGAAACAAACCACCTGCTCATAAACATTATCAAAGGTAAATAAACTTAAATATCTGTGCAATGAAATACTTCAGTGAAAATGAACTATACCTGCATGAACTAACATGTATGGATTTCAATACAATAGTGAGGGGGAAAAAGCAATATATATAGTATCATTCCATTTATATAAAATTTAAAAACAAAGCTAAGCAATATATCGTTTAGAACACACATGTATAGTGAAACTGTACAGGAAAGCAAGTGAGTAATTTTGGGAAACTGGCTTCATCAGGAAATAAGGAAACAGGTGAGCAATACAGGTGAGGACAGATGAAAAACATATAGGGATCTCCAAAATATAGGGAATGTTTTCTTATGCTCAATGGAGTACACAAAGGTATCTGTTATTCTATTTCTTAAAATCACATTCTTCTAAGTATATTTCATAAGCCAAAAATGTAATCAAATGCACTAGTTAGCAGTGTTCAAATATAATTCATACTTATATTTCAAATATAATTTTTGTGCTAAGTATAAATTAAAAGGTATTATAGCATACCCATTAAAAGTAATGGAGTTTGAATATTTCTGAATCCTGAGGATTTTGTGTCCACATTCATGAAGAATATTGGTCTGTTTTCTCATTTAGTTTTCTAAATATCTTTGTCTAGCTTCGATCAGAATGATACTGGCCTCATAAAATGAGTTCAAAATTGTTTCTTTTTTTCTCTATTTTTGGGAATAGTTTGAAATATTGGTATTATTTCTTCTTGAAATACTTGACAGAATTCACCAGTGAAACCATCTAGGTCTTGCTTGTCTGAGATAATTTTTAACTACTAATTAAATGTGTTATATTTTCTATTTCTTCTTGAGTCAGTTTGGCAATTTGTGTCTTTCCATCAATCTATCCATTTCATCTAAACTGTCTAATTTGTTGTCATAAAGTTGTTTAAAATATTTGTTTGTAGTCTTTTTAATTTCCATAGAATTGGTGATGAGTTCTTTCATTCATGATTTTGTGCCTTTCTTTCTTCTTGGCCAATCTAGCTAAAGGTTTTTCAATTCTATTTTCCTTTTCAAAGAACCAATTTTTACTTTCATTGACTTTCACTGTTATTTTTCTGTTTTCTCTTTAACTCATTTCCATTCTTACCTTTACTGTTTCCTTCCTTCAGTGTACACTGAGTTTATTTTGCTTTTCTTTTCCTAGATTTTTAAGGTGAAAACAGACTGTCGGAGATCTTTCTTCTTTCCTAATTAGGCATTTAAAGCTCCATAGTTCCGTCTAAGCACTGCTTTAGTTACATCCCATAAATTTTGATACATTGTTTTCATTTTCATTCAATTCAAAATGCTTCCTAATTTCCTTCTGATTTCTTTTTCACCTAGATACTATTTAGAAGGGTGTTGTTTAATTTTCAAACATTTACAGATTTATCAAAATCCTTTGTTGTTGATTTCTATTGATTGTGTTACGAGAAAAGGACATACTTTGTATGATTTCAATACTTTTATTTAAATTGAGAGGTGTTTTATATAGCCTAGCATGAGGTGTATCCTGGAGAATGTTTCAAGTGTGCCTGAAAATAATGTGGAATCTGCTGTTGTCAGGGGAATATTGTAAAGATGTGTTAG
This sequence comes from Manis javanica, assembly GCF_040802235.1. Lineage (NCBI taxonomy): Eukaryota > Metazoa > Chordata > Mammalia > Pholidota > Manidae > Manis > Manis javanica. The sequence continues at coordinate 56,375,732 of NC_133161.1, read as the reverse complement.
GTCTCACTAGTTTATAGCTTTTCAATTCCTGTATATCCTTGGTTATTTTCTAGCTGTTCTATTGAGAGTAGGTTGAAGTCCAACTTATTAACATTAAATTGTCTATTTCTCTCTTCCATTCTATCAGTTTTTATTTCATGTATGGAGTCTCTGTTATGTTTATAATTATTTTATCATCCTGATCAACTAACCCTTTTATTATTATAAAACCTTCCTCTTTTCTCTAGTAACAATTTTTGTCTTAAAACCAAATGCCTAATATTAATATAGCCACTCCAGTTCTGTCTCAGTTATTGTTTGCATGGTTTATCTTTTTTTATCATTTTATTTTCCTCCTATTGTGTCTCTGAATCTAAAGTGTATATGATCTTGAATCTTGACTTGGTCATTTAGTGTATGACTATGGCCAAGTACATTCATTTTTCTGAACATCAGTTTCTTCACCTATAAAGTGAGGATAATAATACACAGTAAGACTGTTATCAAGATTAGATGAGCCAGTGTTTGCAAGGTAGTTAAGCCTAGCACAAGTAATGGTTATTTATAAATATTACAAAAATTATTATTAATGATACTGCCAAAGAAGATAAGAAAATAGTAATCAAAATATATCCTCACCTTTTCTGAAAGATACTGATCATAAATTCCAACAGCAGCTGCTCTTAAAAGACCTTTGGTTTGGTTGCTTTGATGTTTTCCATCTTTCCGATGACTTAATAAAACTTCTAGCTGCTGTTGGGCTGTAACTCGGTAACCTTCCACTGTCATCCAGAAGAAGAGATGTGCTTGACCTCCAGTTTGCTGCATGTAATCTAACAAACAAAACCCGTAACAACACTGATATTAGTATCACACATTCTTGGGTACATGAGCTGTATGACAAGTAAGTTAAGAAGGATTAAAGTTCCAAATACTTAAAACTCTGCGTTTTGGAAATGTTTAGCAAATGCTTGAGATGAAAAAAGTTGTATCACAAACTAGTTAAGTGAAAAAGACCAGTTATGAGAGAAACACAAAAGAGAAGCACATACTTTGTTTTTAAAAATCTCATTTTTCATGTTAAAATCTATCATGGATAAAAATGCTACAGAAGGCTTAATCAGAAATAAACTACTTCACCAACATTCAGCTTCTCTTCTCAATATACATTATTAATCATAATATTAGTATTTCCATAAATATTAAAAATAAGGACTGGGCTCTTCAACAAGCCATGCACTTATGTTTGATCATGAAAATGAAGAAAAGGGAGTTTTGTTGAAAATATCCTCCAGATAAAATCAATTCTGATGTAACATTAATAAAATTAATATTTACGTGTATCAAAATGGCACAAAATGAAGCCCATTCCCCATTCATGCATAAAAATGACATAAACAGGTTATATATACCATGTATTCCTGATAAAGAATTCTTTCTCAAATAATTTAAACTCATAGTCTTATCTCCTAGGTTTTATTTTAAAAGCAGTTTAGCAAATGCACATTAGAGTTAAAATAAGCATTTATTTCCTTCAAAACAAAATAAATCTCTACCTCTATGGTTTCCAAAGAAAAAGAAACATTTCAGAGAATGGGTGGTAGAGGAGAGTCAGATACATCTGGCATACTTAATATTAAATATTTAAAATTTAATAATATTTACAATTATTAAAAATTTCAAGGGCTGTATTATTTTCATAAAATGGATTTACCTACCCATAAAAAATTGTAGTGCAACATTGTCTACAAGAATGCTGTCCAGGGGGACTGTGCAAAGTTTCCCAAAGTTGGCTGCCAGTTTCACAGTATTTATTTCCTACAAACAAAAATGAATGTAGGTTAATATTTCATCTAGTAATTCACTAGTTTAAAGATCTTAACACAGATATAAAAAAATTTTAAATAGAATAAAAACAAAATATTTTCCTTCTTGTACATGTGGGTTCCCAACAAAATATCTCAGTTAAGTGAATTTCCTAGAATTACTTTAAGAGTTGGTTCAGTAAATTTACATTAGAAGCATGACAAGTATTCATTTCTTCCAATACAAAATAAATTTAAATGACTATACTTTTAATTATTCTCTATCTCTACATATAAGTGAACATTTTAGGGGCTGGCTAAAAGGGATGTTTTGAATGCTTAGTATGTCCAGGAACAAACAAATTCCAATATTTTCAACATTTTCAAGTATAGATTAAAGTCTACCTACTGGGAAAACAACATTCCCAGAGAGTAATTTTGCTCCTAACAGAGTAAAAACTCTAGTTTTTATAGAAAATGTATTTCTTTTCACACTAACTAAACAATAAATTATACTTTTCAAAGAAATATACTTTTCAGAGTAACAGAGCAAGGTAACTACCTGCATATGAAAAAAAAATAGGTTGAAAATTGAGAGAATCTATGTATCAAGCACTCTGCTAGGTACATTACACACATTACTTCATCTATTCTCCACAGCAATACTACTGAATAAATATCACAAATTCCACTTACCAGACAAGAAAGCTAAAGATCGGAAAGCCTGCCTTTGATCAAGGCTAGAAAGAATGAGTCTGTTTTCAATGGCTGCTGCCCTTTCCCCTTTAACACTCATGATGTTTCTGTGACTACTTAAACCAGCTTCTCTGTATTCTCAACTCTGTATCTCACAATCCTCTATTAAAAAAGAAGATAAGCAGGTTTCCTGAAAGTTAGGGTGCATAGGAGGTTCATGAAAGAAAAGGAATGCAATTTGAAAAAAGGAAGAAATTAGTATCTCCCTTCATAGAAGTACTGAATAATAAAATAACAGATAACTGACTTAAAATGTCCGGCAGAAAGCAACCTGTGCCAGCACATGATTCTCCTATCTAAATCTTCCTTCTTCAAATTTTATCACCTCTTTCTCCTACCCAACAGCAGCTCCACAGGTATGGGATGTGGAAAAGTATTCACTATAACTTTATTTGTAATAAAAAGGATAAAGGATTTTCTAAAATTTCAGGGTAAGCAGTATGGTTGAAAAACTATTTCTGTAGGGATTTTGAGTTTCTTCCAAAAGAAACCACTGTATGACCTGAGCTATTAAAAAGGTAGAGCTTGATATTCAAAATAGAATTTGCAGGCTTCCAAACAAGGTATCTAAAGTTTAAAAGTATTTATTTAATATCAAAACATATCTGGGCAAATTAAATAATGATGTTGAAGCTTCACTAACACTGTAAGCAGCTAGTCAGAGAAACAAGCACAAGTGAAACCATATCATTCTTCTCTTCTGAATTCACAAGGGTATCAGTACAGAAACTAATTTTAGAATAAAATTAACTGAAATACAGACATACCTTCACATGCACACATGTATATGATGAATGTGGGACCTCAAGTAATGCGTTATAATTGATCTAGCATACTGAACTCTTAACATTTAAAAAAATAAGCCTTCCATTCCTTAAAGAATTTAAATAGACTGCAAAATTACAAGACTAGAGAGTCACAAATAAATTTCCAAAATAGAAAACCAGTGCAAAAAAACGTGGCTACATGAAATACTAAAGGTAGTAAAAAATGCTTTTTTTCTCTCTCAAAGCCCCAAGTCTCTGTTCTCCTTTATATTAAACTACAAACAGCTACTTATAACCACTGTTTATAATACATCTCTTCCCATTTTCTCCTAGACTGACTCCAGTTCAGGGTTTCTCCCCACTCTTCCACCAAAATGCCATCATTAAATCAGCAATAATCCCCTTGTGACAAATTCATGGTCAGTTATAAATCTTCATCTTATTCAATTTACTAGTCTTCAACAAACCTACACTTGTACTTTTTTAAACACTTTCTACACTTAGCTTCTAAAATCATATTCCCAAGTTTTCCTTGAATCTCATCAGCCACTGATTTTGTTTCTTTGGCTAGATCTTTCATTTAGTTTTAAATTCTAGTAACCACGTGCCTCAGGACTAAATTCTTGGTATCTTCTCACACTCACTCTCGTATTAGGTGACCTCATCTAATCTCTTAACTTTAAATAAACATCTGATAATCCTGAGGATTTTCAAAGTGTTAGGTCCATCACTAAACTTTCCCTTGAACTAGAACTTACCAATTATGCAGCATGTCTATTTGAATGTCGAACAGTGATGGCTAGCTAAAACATCCAAAATTTGATTCTTCCAAACTTCCTCTTCCCTCAGTTTTACCCATTTTAGAAAACAGAGAAACACTATCCATGAAGTCGCTCAGGTCAAAAAAACCTATACATCACTCTTGAGTTCTTTTTTTCTATCTTACCCCACATTTAATCCATTAACAAATCCTATTAGCAGTACATCCAGTCCTAATCCTCACAACCTCCACAGACATCTCTTAATAGACCAAAGCAATAGTCTCATAAATGATCTCTCCCATTCTTGTCCCCACAATTCAACCACAATCTACTTATCACAAAGTAATCATTTTAACTTGTAAGTCAGATCATGTCACTCACCAGTACAAATTTCGAATGGCTTCCCATCACAATTAAAATTTTTTTAAATCTTACTATGACTGGTAAAACCATTTATGATCTAACCTCCAAAGTTCCTCTCCAATTTCATTCCTACTACAGTCCCTCTCATTCATTACGTACCAACCACACTGACCTCCTTTAACTCACCAAGCACATTCCTATCACAGAGCCTTTGCTTTTGCTCTCACCTCTGTCTGAAAGGTTCTTTAAAAAGAACTCACAGGACTCTCCCATATTACTCAGATCTCTCTATGGTCAAATGTCACCAAATCTCTCAGGATCTATCTAAAATAATTATAGACATTCTCTATCCATGTTGCTTTAATTATTTTTTTCATGTATTACTTATATTTTACATTTTTTTAATATTATATATCAACTTATCTATTGGTTAATTTTCTGACCCTGCAACTAAAATCTAAGCTCCATGAACAGAGATTTTTGTCATTAGGTCCATCTAAAATGGTCCCCTATGTAAAAAACTCAATAAGTGTTGACTTTTGAATAAATAAATTATAAATGAGATGATTAAATAAATCAAGAAATAAAATCTTTAATTACTGTAGCATTTTTCAGGCAGTTTTTAATTCTCTTTGGCTTAACGAATATTTATTATACTACACTTGTGTAAGAGGAATTTTTTCTACAAGTTTGTGGAGTCCTATACTGGTTAATATTCTACTTTTTGTCATTTGCTAGATATTTTAGTGAATATAAAGTATTTATAATGAAACATTAATCCAAAAGTACTTTACTTACCTTGCCTGACTGCAACCGCTGTATTCTTGAATCACAGACTTTCTTTACAAATAATAAGCTATTTATTTGATTTTTGATAGTGTTGATATCTAAAGACAAACAAATTAATTATGAACTAAAAAGTGGTAATGTTATTTGTGAAATACTTTGAAGTAATTTAAAATAATAATCAATGAACAGAGCAATTATTTAATAAAAGAAATAATCTGAAGTTTTAGTGTGTCTACAAATCAAATTAAAATAATGCCAATTTAATTAAAATCAATTTAAAATTAAAATTAAAACATGCCAATTATATTTTAGAGATAATTGAAATATTAATAGTCTCAGAAAATTATAATGCTTAATTCTTAGCATATGTTAACATAATAAGGAAGATTTAGATTTAGTTAAGATAAGAACAACTGGTAACATAAAATGACTTTTAGGTAAATTAAAGTTCTGTTAAAGAGGTAAGACTGCTTAAAGAAGTAAAACATTCTTAAGTAGTTACCATCACCAGCTGTGTCTAGAGACCGAAGATACTGTAATTCTTCCGCTGCCTTATCTCTGACTGCTTCTAGTTCTCCCATATTGTCACTCAATTTAATAATGTTCATAAAGGCCTCATAGTTGCAATTAGAATCACGGATCTGAAAACAAAATTTAGTGAACAGGTAGAAAGGGGACTCACTTTTACGGGAAAAGAGAATATTGGGTACCTATCATGTGCTAGGCACAACTTGTTATATAGCCATTGCACTTGTTGGCCAGTTTTTTTCAGTTTATCAAAACAAAATGAAAATCTCTGTACTCAATGTACTTACATTCTCATGGGTCACAGACTATAAACAAAGCAAGTATACAGCATGCTAAAATGTACAGAAGCGTATTCAGAATGTTTGATGATAGCAAGGAAGTCATGATGGCTGTAGCTAAACCAAAGAAAGGCAGATAGACAACCTCAGTGGTAACAGAGGCAAACCTGCTGGCATACAGTACATGTTTTGATTTTCACTCTGAGTGGAATAAAAAGCTACTGGTGGGTTTTAAACAGAAGAGTGGATTTCCCTGGCCTGAATTTAACAGTGACTTTGATGACATGCATAATTTTATCTTTTTCTCCAGACACTTGCTACTTAAGAACAGAAATGGAGTAGATGGTTAAGTTGGATTTAACCAGTGTGGTTTCTCCAAGCACATAACTGAGACAGAGGAAAGGTAGTTGAGGATGTTGTGAAGGGACTAACGACTATGACTGCCAATAAAATTTAAGCTACGTAAAAAAGGAAGAGGAGTTATTAAAAGGGAGCAGATTTAGGATACTGTCCATTCTCCACAAGGAATCAAAGAACTGAGTACTCTGTATGTTCAGAACTATGAAAAAAACTGGTCAATAAGCTCATTAGCTGGCTGTCAGGGATGTACAAGTTAACCATAACAAAATGACAATGCCAAATGTTGATTAGAATGTGGAGACAGGAATTCTCAAACAGTGCTAGTAGAAATACAAAATTATACTACAACTCTGGAAAATTACTTGGCAGTTTCTCTTACTTTATATAGATGTACTTTAGTAATAAACAAAAAAGAAGGTTATTAAAGACTTGATTTTTCTAAGATTACATTAAGAAACAAATAGCTGTTTATTTATCTGCTCTAATGGAGATAACAATATGAACCAGTTAGGTAATGTATTCCATAGTCAGAGATAGGATTTAACTAGTTTGTCTTAAAAAGAAGTAAGTTACATACTTAGAAATGAATAATGCAAATCTGCCATATTATTTTTAGAAATGATTTAGAAACTTCAAAGTATTGTTAGGTAACAATAACACCTTTATATACAGAGAACACGTTATTACTACACTGCTTTACACTTTCCCTTTCAAATAGCAATGAACTATAGTTAGATACCATAAATATGATTATTTAGTTGAGTGGAAGAGTAAGAATTTTAATCTTTTAAATGCCTATGCATAAAAGGTTTTCTACACAAATAATGTCAAAAAGAGTGTAAACTAGACAACAGGGTAGGCTAAAGATACTTTATTGATAAATTCTCTTTTAAATGTATTTTCTGACATTTCATGCAAAGTTCCATAGTGATCAATTCCTGTCCATTAAATAACAAAAGACTCAAGTGTCCTACACAACAGCTAGTATTAGCCCAACTATAGAAAGAGCAAGCAAAAACTTAGTGGTTTGCTTTCTTTTAGAAAATGTGTTAAGTCCTCTAAATTGTTTTTCACCATATAATTAATACAATTAACTCAACAGAAGAAAAATTGAAAACTAAAGAAAAATATAAATAGTAGTAAAAATAATTCCTAATGCCATGAGAGACAACCATAGTATTCTGCTGAAACTTCATCCTTTTCTATAACACAGGTAAGATTATATAGTATTATATCCTGATTATTTAAGGTTAATATGTTAGTGTTACAAAGTTTTAAGTATGATTTACCCTTATTTTGTTACTTAAATATTCTTAAATTTTACCTATTTTTTCTTCTTAAAAAATTGCCTTTTAGTATATAGCCCATGTTCTTTGCTAAGTAAAATATATAAAAAGAGAAAAATTTAAACTTCATAACCTACCTATTATCATTTCAATCAGCACACATCCTCTACCAGAATTTTAGTGACTCATAAATATACACTTACATATTTATTTTTAAAAAGGACTATATATCTCTAGACATTTTTATCCTTTGCACATAAAAAACATAAACATCTTTTTGTATTCATAAAGATACACTACCATCACTCTTTTTAATGGCTGCATAGTATTCAATTGTATCAATAGGCCATAATTTATTTAACTAATCCTCTGTGTGACACTTGTTTTTGACTTTTTAGTATTATAGGCAATGTTTCCATTAATGGCCTTAACTATAGATTGTTGCAAACTTGATTATCACTTTAGAATAAGTTTCAGGAATAGAATTCCTAACAAAGAGATAATGCATATTTTAAATTTTCATTTATGTGGATATACATATTTTTAAAGCTCTTGGTGAGGCCTACTAGGACTCTAAAAAAATTAACCAAGGAAGAGAAGAATCGAATTCTGTGACCTCCATGAAAGGCTCTAGGAATACACAGTTAATGACAGTTTCTGCCTGCAGGTAACCCCAAATTTGCTGGGAGAGACAAACACTGCAGCAGCAGCAACAATGAAGCAACAGCAAGTTTGGTCATGGCTATGGGAGCACAAAAAGCAATCAAAAAGCAGTTTCTTCCTAGGAAAGCCAGACTGAGGTAAGGTAACTGAAGAGAAGAAATTTTAGATTCAAGTAGATGAATCAGGATCTAGAAACATATATCAGAGTATTCCCAGCAATAGCCCATTCACAACTCTTTCTTGAACCATGAAGTTATTGAGGAAAAGCATATTTAATCAGAAAAAGAAAAAAAATTAGAGCTAGTAGACTTAGCAGTCACTATCCCTTGGTTTGACATGTCTGACAGATGAGAAAACTGAGTTATCTTCTTATAAACACACTAAGCAACTTAAGGAAACAGATCCAGAACACAGGTCTTGTCATTTTCAGTTTACTGTTCTTTCCTCCATATTTTCCTCCTCTGTACAGTATAAGGTGCAAGCTACATACTATTTAAGTTAACTTAGATCACAAGTTGTATTTAAAACCAAATAGCAGTTTTTAAAAATACTCATAATCTATACACACAGGCAGCAAAATAGACTTCTTTTAATTTAATTAAGTAGTAACAAACCAAAATTATAAGGAAGACTATCTTATCAACAAACTTCTTAAAACAAAATTTAGTTAACACATTCAACATATTAGCAAATAGAAATATTGTAAATATAAAGATTATCTTTAGATACATTTTTACATAATTTCTTTAATAAATTTTTGCTTAATCATCTGGATCTCCAAATCGTATTTTTAAATTTTTAAAAACTGTTTTAAAAAGAGTAGTAATTTTAGAAAGTACATACCATCCATATGATATATTGATTAATATAATCAGGATCACTGAGTTGATTTATTAATGGAAGAAGAATTCCTCGTGCAAGGATTTCCTAGACAAAAAATTTAAAAAACAAAAACAAATTTAATATACTTCTCAAATCAATAACATAACATCAAATCAATAACATAATGTAAATTTCCTAACACAATGCTCTTACTTAAAGAAAAAAGTATGATGCACATAATTTGTAAAAGTAAAATTTGATAACCAACACAATCTTATATATAAAAAGATGAGCAAGTATATCTTTGTTAAAATAAATGAGATGAGGCCACTTATACCAATTTGGATACATCTCCACAATGACAACTAGAGTCAAGTGGAAAAAAGCAAATGGGTATCTCTAGTATGTTAGCACTCATGTCAATTTTTAGAAGGCACACGGCACTATATGTATTTATGTATTCCCTCATGTACATTAAAAATATAAAAACGAATAAAAGGGAAAAATAGACATCAATTTTAGAACAGTGGTTACCTTCAAGAGGAACAGAGCAACTATAGTAAAATGTTAACAGTGTTGAACCTGGGCAGTTGATACATAAATGTTTATTCTATTATTCTCTATACTTGTCTGTTTTATGTCCTAATAGAAAATAATAAAATAATAATATAGTAATACAATTATTCACCATTCACTAGAATATGGCTTCCCATTTTTTACAGCTGTTTATGCTCCTATCTATTAAAATTCTGCCCTTTCTTCAAGGACTGAATATAGAATCAATTCTCCAGTTAAATAAACCCTGATCATTCCAACTGAACACTTTTTTACTTACATTCTTAAAATATATTCAAACCCTCCCTGTATTTACGGCATTTACCACTTACCATTCTCTATGTAATTGTGCATCTTCTATTTCTCTAACTTCACTACAAATATCTAGGAACCTTTTGTATCAGTGAGATTAGTTAGCTGACCTACTGGTTTATCTATCTTTAACAGTATTTACCCTCTTGCCCCCGATTTCTCAAGGTCACTGTAGTAAACATGGAAGGCATTTGGTAACTATTAAATGAATGGAAATAAAGAAACTTAAGAATTTAGTGCTAATTATATTATATAATATTTTACCTATTATTAATTACATTCTTTTATTGTCTGTGTTATCTAAATTTATGAAATACCATTTCTTAAAAATACTGGAGAGGCTAAAAAACTACAAGCTTTAACAGGATGTTTTACTTTTCTAAGTAAAGAACTGATTTATTTATTCCTTTTTTGCAGATATCCAATTTATCTAGGCCATTTTCTGGTATAAGTTCACAAAAAGTAGCCATCACTTTATTTTCCTTTAGAGGAATATTTTATATAAATTCTACTTTTGTAAACTGTATAAATCTCTGGCAACTGTTACCCCAAGATGAATCAGTATTTCCAAAAGCACTAACAGGCTCCAGCGAATTTTGAAACACTTTACAGTCTCAAGTTAGAAGGAATTGTTTATTTTCTCCAGGGTATTATATTCATTTATATAACTTCTTCCTTCAAATTATGTCTCTGGCCCCACATGATCAAATTTTAAAATGAACTTTGTAAGGAGAAAATTTATAAACAAAAAGTTTTCTCTGAAAGTTTCTTCTCAAAATGAGAAAAAAAACATGGGGAAAAATTTTGAATAAATTTAGTGCTTCTTATTAGTTAATACAATTAGTCTGCCTTAGAAAACTACTTGATCTCCTAATTTTCCTCATAAAAGGGTTTGGTTAGTCAAGATGTAACCATATAACTCAACAATTCCTACACAGATTCTAGTGAAAGCTCTAAATATTCCAAAATAAGTAGCTATTTCTATAGAATTTCTACTTGAAGACAAGCACCAGATGTCAAATATAAAGGCTTCAAAGTCCTTGAGACCACGAATCTTTAAATAAATAAAACATGGTAATGAAAAGAAAGCAGAGGCACTTAAATAGCAATTATCTCAAATACCACGATTTGTACAATCCATACAAAAGATCCATGTAAAGGAAAGAAGTAAGAGCTCTTTAATCTGTTACTTAATCTGAACAAAAACTTCTTTCAGGAAAAACTGGATTTAATTACCAACAAAATACTGATAACTATAAAATTAAATGAAAAGAAAACCAATATGCTGAATACAATACTCTACCTTTATACTCAATTAGATTCAAACAAATAGAAATGAAATTCTGGTCTAAAAGAGAATCTGTAGCAAAACATATTTGCTTTTTAAACAACTGTATTTATTTTAAACTATAACCTCATGTAACAAGACAGATTTTCATTCATGTCTCCTGATCAGCTTAATCTTTACAGATCTGCAGTAGCATATGCACTACAGCTAGCAAGAAGGTAAAACAGGTCTTCTCTTGCATAAAAATGATTCTCTGATGGCATATCTACTATGTGCCAAGAACTGTGATAACCACTAAGTACATAATGATGATACAGATATGGCCCTTGTCCTTCTGGGAATTACAGGTCTATTGTGGGAAAGAGGCATCAAGAAAGTAAATACCAAAGCCAAATTATAATTTAAAAATATAGTAAATGCTATGAAGGAAAACAAATGGGTGCTTACTTACAATAATAAGGAATTATGAGGGGGCTTTAGATTGGGTGGTCAAGAGGGATTTCTGAGGAAGTGAGTTATAAGGAATGAATACAATTAAGCCGAGATAATAAGAGCAGTCATTCTAAGTAGAGGAAAACAGTATAAGACAGCCCCATGGTGGGGAGAAAATGGCACTTTTGGAGAAGATGGCTAGTGTGTCTGGAACACAGTGACTGCAAGGCATGAAGGCCAGAGATGTAAACAAAGTCACATCATGCATGGCCTTGTAAGCCTCTGGAAGGACTCGAGATATGAAAAATTTGCTGGATGGTCATACCACTAACTAGAAAGGAAAAAAGACTAAAAGGAAGACAGGATATGGAAGCAAAAGTAAGATTCTCATTTTGGACATTTAAAGTTTAAAAGGGCTATGTCAATCAAACGGTGGTATCAGTGGGCAGCTGGTCAGAGCAGCTCGGAGCTTGGGATGGAAGTCTGGATTAAAGATATAAATTTGGAAGTCACTAGTATTTGGATGGTATTTAAAGTCACATCATAAGAATAGATGAGCAAGAACACCCAGGATTAAAGAGCTTGGATATTTAAAAGCTAGGCAGAGGAGTTAAAGTGTATAAAGGTGACCAAAAAGGAGACCAAAGGAGAAAAAGCAGATGAGAACAATGACATGGAATCCAAGAAAGACAGTTTCAAGAAGGAAAAGATGGCCAGCCATGTGAAATGCAACTGAGATATTGCCTAACGGTGGCTGTCAGGAGTACCAAGTAGATAAAGATTCTGCATCAAATATATACATGAATGGGTGATATAACTGGTTAGCAGTATCTTCCTTCAGTGGTAGATGTGACTTGAATGATAGACATGTCAGGTATTTACCACCCTTGATAATGACTAACTCAAACTGGTTATATATAATCTATCAGACTCTTCCCATCAAAGCCAAGCATTTTCTACTCACTTCACAATACTATTACGTTGAGAAGTGCACTTGAACTCCTTTAGTAGGTATTAGGAAACTGTGTGGAACTGCTTAAACAATTACAAATATAAAAGCACACATCAAGAATCAGTATCTGTTTTGCAGCACTACAGAGATCACAAGCTTTCATTTTTAGAAAAATTGGAAACATTCATTTTACCCATTCAACCAGTTAAGGGCTTATATGGCTAGTATTTCTCAATCATAACCAGCAGTGAAACTAAATGTTACTCCTCTACATTTGTACACAGAATTTTACTGTAAAGGTTTATACTAAGGGAATAAAAAGTCCAAGACTATTGTTCTCTTCTGACTTACTCATTTTCCAATTATAAAAAGCAGGATTTTAACCTCCAGTTTTGTTTAAGTTTCTTTCCAGAAGTGTTATTTTAATTAGCCTAATTGTGGTAAATTTAGGGAAAGCTAAATTAAAGAAAATATAATACATATCTTTGTTATAACCTAAAATCCAAGTACCTAACTCTAAGTTAGGCAGTTCTCAAAGTGTTGACTATGGACCTATAGGGGCTGGAAGAAGACAAGCATACAGTAGTAATTTCAAAAAGGAACACAATCATGTAATGGTATCATCAATAAACTAATAGAATGTGTGTTTGTACCTTCTTCTGCTTCCAAATTTCTTATTTTTTAATTTATAACATGGTAAATATTGATAGATAAAACACATATAAACAATGCTCTTTGGGATTCTCAGTAATTTTAGCAAGAGTGCTATCAGGGTCCTGAGAACACAATTTTTGAGAATTAGTACTCTTAAGTTTCTCTACAGCTACTTATTTGATACGAATTTAAGCTTACCCTGACAAAGTATCGCATGATCTTGTTCTGGAAATCTCCAGGAGGTAGCAATAAATACAGTAAGACCTCACACAAATCCGTTAGGAATCCTAGAAATAAAAAAGGTAGCTATAATAACTTCAGAAAATATACATCTCCACCTCCTCTTGATATAAAACATATAAAGACAGAGCACAAGCAGTCTTCTGATTATACTGCTTATTATTTTAGTTATTAATTAGTACATATCAGTATTCATTAAAAGTACTGCACTGTTCTCCAAATAGTAACTATTCATTAATCAAACTAATACATTTTTTATTCTGCTCAATTTTACACCTTTTTATTAACCATTAAAAAACTTCAATAGCAAAGGTGTTTTCCCCCAAAACAACTTTAGTTGTACCATGTACTCTGCACTTCTAGCACACACTAACTTTCTTTGCACACTTTGCATACATAACCCTTAAGAACCTCTGCTACCTGACAGGTTAATAACAAAAGAAGAGTTATGTTCTTCTATATTGCTGATTTACACAAAACTACTGCATATCACTGTATTTCTTACATTTAGTTACTATTTCATATCAGTGCAAATTAAGTATCAATTAAAAACTGAACTGCACAATAAATATAAAAGGGAAGGAGAAAAAAGGAAAGACAAAAAAATTCAAAAGCTGAGTACATTTTAAAAATCTAAGTAAATAATTTCCACAACTATAGAAATGCTTTTCTTTAGTTGTCCAAATGCTGACAGCTCCTGGAAATATAATTACATAGCTGATCCTGTTAATCAAAAAATGTGCCAAGCAGCACAACTAGGAAAAGACAACAACCTCAACTAAAGTTTATCTGTTCTAGCCTCCCACAAAGAAAAGACAAGTTCATTCAACTCTGTAAGTTTTATTTGAAATCATTCCCTTAGAAATATTTTAGCAACAATAACAAGTGTACTCTTAAAGTAAAAATAATGAATTTAAGGGCAAAATAAACTACTATAGAGAAAAATAAAGTAAATTTGCAATTACTAAATATTTGTGCTTAGTATATTTTAAAAGAAGACAACAGAAATAATCTTTACCATCTTTAAATTTTAAAGATGGCCTTTAAAAAAGAAAAAATAATCTGGAAATAACTTTGAAGAGTTAAAAATAAAATAAAATGAATACTAACAGTGTTCCTACTTTGCTACTTGTCCTATAAGAATAATTCTCCCCTTAAATTTGACCCTTCTATTTGTTCACTGGTTCTGCTAACTTGTCTCCAACCAGTTTGAACAGTTACAGTTCTCAATAGTAAAACTGAAAAGAAAACCTTCTTCATCTTTGGGAGAAGTGCACACTAGATCACGACAAATGCCCTTCTCCATCTCAACTTCAACTTCAAAGAAGGTATCTACGAGATCTTCTGCTGTACCTGGACAAAGGAAGGAACAATTAAACATATACAGAATGATAAAGAAAAACAGATTTTAATATCCTAATTTTCCAATGAAATAAAGATAAAGATACTACCTTTTACTTGATCATCTTTCTCTGTTATTTTCTGTTGAGCCTTTCTGAATACTCGTAGGTGTGTGCCAAAATCATCTACAATGCGTGTAGTAAAATAAGGCTGCCAGTCTATTTCTTTTGACCTAATAAAAAAAAAACATTACATGAAAGTATTATATAAATGATTTTTTAATCAAAAGTAAAAATTCGTTTTAATGACTACTCAAAGACAACATAATTGTCACAAAGACTGAATTTATTTATACTGAGCTTTGTTTATTTAATTACTATTACATCTTAGCACTCCCTTTCACAAGATGCAAGGTATATCAAAATCCACTTGACTAAGTCTCCTAATGATATTATTTGAAGCAGTTTATGTACAAAAGCTTAATACTAAGTGATTAAAATAAATAGGGAAAGAAGTTAATTTTCTTCCAGTTAAATCTGAAATGAGTCTGACTACAGATATATTACGCAACTTCTCATCCCGATGTGAAAATACATTTGGGACTCAGAATGATTTTGCTTACTTTTAAAAGAGTATTTAAGACATATCTCAGTTTCTTCTGAACCTTTCTAAATTCTCCATGTTCTGAACCAAATACCTCTTTATGAGCCTAATATCTGTTTGTATATACTAGCACTTGAAAATCTGACCAACATTAAGTAACTATAGTCACATAGAAATGGTTTAAAGAATGATGTAAAATATAAAACACTGCACTTACCCATGAAAAGGGTGATTACTAATTTTATTAAATTACCTGTTACTTTATCTCAAAAACAAAAGACCTCAAGAAACACTGCTAATTTAGTACACCAGTAAACTAGCAAATGGAACAGATACGCCAAAAGCAGTTTATATCTCTCCTTGGATTAAGTGATTACTTTTAAACATTTTTTTCCAAGCTATTTCCCTTAAATCAGCACTAAAATTAATTTACTTTTAGGAACATATAAAGTAGATAAAAGACAGTGTCAGTTCATAAAGATGCTGGGCAATGTGGAAAGTAAAAAAAAAAAAGGTATACCATAATTCATTATCTTAATTACCCAAACAAATATAATAAAGAAACTAGTGAAGAAAAAGAAATTGACTTGGTTACTATTACTTTTTTGAGAGAAAACTTTTAAAAGTGGGTGATGGCCTAAGGAATATAAATATACCTGTTTAAAAATAAAAATGTAAGTTAACAGTCATACTTTTTTTAATGCACAACTCTGATTTTGTTACATGGGAAGAAAATACATGAACACAAAATAAAATTAACATAAAAAAGGTAACAAGCTCAGGGATCTGAGGAGGTGTAACATTATTTAGCCTACTCCAAGAGCCATACACATAAGCATACACTAAACTTACTCAGTCTCAACTTAAAACCTAAAACAAAATTTAAATCAGTCATCTCTACAGTCTTTTTTTCTTATTAAAAAAAATCACCATCTGTATGAACATCTTTCAAAAATCTTTATATCAATATTTATACAAAATCATATTTGAATATTTTATAAAAATAGAAATTACCTGGTATAGGTCATTAGTCAATTTAGTCAATTTAATCTATAAAAGCTTCATTCTAACAGGTTTGGAAGAAAGCAGAACATATAATCTTTCAGGTTACATCTATTCTTTCAAGGTACAATGCTATTTATACAATTTTTGAAATATTCCAACAAAATAAAATTTACTAATTTTAGAAGGCATTTTAAAACCATTTCAATTCATAATAGAGGATATGACATTTAAAATGTGAAAGTAAACAACAAATACAGATATAAAAATTATTTTAATTTAAAACAGATTTCTGCTTTCAATATATAAATATGTTGACAGTAAAGAAAACAAGGAACACAGTAGTCTGTCTATCTAAAATCATTTTTTCTCTGCTTGACTCATTTCCTTAAAAACATATAATCTAATGTATATCTCAATTCAAAGGAACTGTTCTGGGTTAGGAAAATAAAAACAATAGTGGCACATTGTTTAACATTTATAAATTAGGAAAATATCTACAAACAATACCTAGTAGTAACTGTCTTGACAAAATTTGAAAATATTTTGGTGACAGTACTTTCTAAAGTGATAGTATATGATAAATATGTAATGAATGGAATGTGCACACAAATCAAAAATTCATTTTATTTATGCAACAGCCACACTTTCTTCTATTGATGTACATGCAGATTTCTATTAGAACTCTTATTATCAATTATTTTTAAATCATGCTAAGGTAGTCAAGGCTCTTTTTCACATTATTTAAAATATTCCCCACATGACTCCTATTCTAGTAAAAATGCCTGGATTATTATACAATGAATCTGTAACCTATAACTTCATTTTATTATTCTTACTTATAAGCTTTCATTTCTTGAATTTAAAAATAAGGGCATATTTCCTATATAACCAAGAGAACAAGAGCTAATATTCAATTCTACCCTTAAAACATAAAATTTAAAGTAGGCCCCTGAAGATTATGTATCTTGACTGAATGGTTGCAAGCATTAAAAAGATTAACTAGGAATGCAAACAAGTAATGAAGTTTTAATAAAAGCAAAAACAAACTATAAACCTCTCTGAACATACATTCTGCATGCCTTTATCTCTATCTCTAATACCAGCATCCTATTGCTGGTCTTTTAATTGGCTTCCCACATCCACCTTTGTCTCCCCTCCATTCTGTTTTCCATAGAGCAGCCAGAGAGATCTTCTAAAAAACACAAATATGATAGTGGAAAGAAAGAGATTTAAAAATCCTTCCAAAACTTCCTATTGACTTAAGGGCTTAAAAAGCAAGAACATTTTCTCAAAAATACTGCACATCCAGGACCTCACTTACTTCATCATCATCATCATCTGTTCCACCCTCTACCTTCCTTTCTGTTGGGCAGACTCACAGCCTTTCTTTCCATTTCTCAAACTCAAATATGCCCCTTCTTATCTCAGTGCCTCTGGACAGATTACTCCCTCTGCTAAGTTTGCTCACCACTGCCCATTCTCCACAAATTTCCCTTCTGTCCTCCACATTCACTTGGCAAGTCCCTCTTACACTTTAGAATTCATTTTTAGTATCAGTTACACACAGCAGCCTTCTTTGACCCTCAACCTATGCCTTATTCCTTCAGACTAGGTCTGGATCTCCAGTTATATATTCTCATAGCAATAATTTTTCACTTTTTATAGCACTTTCAACCTACGGTTAAATAATTGAATTGCTAGACATAAATTCAACTGCTGATGTAAAAGTCTCAGCAAGTCAAAGGCTTTGTTTTATTCTACTTTGTTTACTTTATTCACAGTGGTATTCCCAGTGGCTAAATAATGCGTTAAACATTGGAAGCACTCGGTACCTATTGATTTATTGATTCCTCTTGCAGGGTCAGAGCCTTGTTAACAAGTGCTTGGAGAATGGCCACATGAGGTGCATACAAACAGTTGCTTCTTTACTCCTTAAAGTTCTGAAATAGAGCATACACTAAGAAGTCCTTTTTGCCTTTCTAAACCCCAAAGCTATTTAATGCTACTGCCTTAAAAAGGCAATAAACACCCTAAATATCTGTGCTGAGACTGAGATATTACATAAGTTGCTTCTCTGGTTCCATCTATTCTAAGCAGTGTATAGTCCATCATCAGTAACACAAAACACACCAAAATCAATTAATCATTTCTGCAAAGTGCACTGGACTGGTATATATATCTTCCATTCAAGCAAAAGATTCACCATTTCATTATTTCTGAAATTTGGCAAGTCTCATCACTGTTCAGGGTTTGTTTTCTCTAAGGACACTTACAGCTTTAAAATTCTGATTGTACTAACTAAATACCCATCCCAAGACACTCACAAACACACACACATATGGACAGACTACATGGAGAACTGGTAACTGGTAAGTAAATCAAAATATTTAATCAAAAGCAATAGCCATGAATACAATTAATTTAATTTTAAATATTTCTAAGACCTTCTATTTGACTAAGGCTTTGCTAAGTAGTTATTAATGTGGCCTTTGTTTTGAATTAGCCATTCCATACCAACTAGAAAGTTACAGTTTCTAGTTTCTTTTAAATGGCATGAAAACTAAAAGACGTTTATGAATAAATGTGAAAGCAGAGTCCTTCAAGACTTCCACCAATATTTCATTGTCTTTTGCACACCTAATTCAAATGCAATCTACTTAGCAACTAGCTCTGAGTAAAATTCCAAAGCAATGACTTAGTTTTCATAGAAACTCCCTTGCCCTACTCACATTTCTTCAATCTACACAGGAGCAAATTAAATTATATGATTATAATAAAAAGTATGACTGGACACCCAAGTTCAGAAACAAACACAACCTTTTTTAACACACTTGATTATCTTTTCTCCTCTAAATCATCCATGTTCAGTTCACACCACAGACCAACTGTATCAGATCTTCTGGGTACATGGCTCAGGCATCACACTTTTGATAAGCTTAGAACCCAAAAAGTGGGAACAGAAGTAGAAGTACAAGAAAGTGGTCTATTAGTCTACCTTTAATGCTAAAAGCATGAATCAGTATGTTACAAAGGGAATGGAAAATACTGGGTAACTAAAGTAAGTTAAGAGAATTTATACTACAGTAGTACAAAATTGGTACCATATCAGAAACAGCACAGAGGGGGCAGAAAAAGATGGTGGAGTAGACAGCAAGGTGAATACCTCCTCCCTTGTACACCCCAAGGAAGCAACTACAACAAATACAACTATCCAGAAAAAGGACCTAAATATTACAGAACAGACCACCTTTACTGGTGAAGAAGAAAAGACAAAATTGAGAAGGGTAATGGGTCAGAGCAATGAATGATAGGGACCTAAGCTATACTCCCATCCTAGCCCACAAGCAGGAAGGAGAGGAACAGAGTGGGGAGGGGAAAATGCTCAGGAATCCAGCATGGCTGGAGATCTGTTCTGGGAATACATATCCACATTGCTCTGGGCTCTGGTGAGCAACAGGAGTAGATACCAGGGAGAGCTGGAGCACTCTGGGAGGCTGACACGCCTGTTGATTGTGGAGGACAGGCACGCTCTGTCACTCCTTCTGAGACCCAACACAGGGGCAGCAATTTTAAAGATTTACCAACAGCAGAAAGTGTGCTAGAGAGGTGGGGCTTGGAGTGAAAGCTCCAGAGGAGAAGGAGCAGGGGAACAATACTTTCCCAGCCCTCCCTCAGCCCAACTGGTCGAACAATTGTGGGAGCCAGCTCCAAAACACTCCATCTTCCTCACTGACAGCTCAACCTGGTGGAGGTGCTCCCCTTCATGCCAACTCTGCCCAGCCCACTGAGCCCAGCAGCAGTCTGACTTTCCTTACTGGCAGGCAGAAGGCAGATGACACTTCCCAGCTTTCACAGCTCTCCCTCACCACAGGTGGTTGGGCGCCTGCAGAAGCCAGCTCTATAACATTCCATCTCCCTTGCTGGTGGCTCAGCTTCATGGCAGTGCTCCCTGGGAACCTGTTCCCACCAGTACACTCAGCCCAGTGGCAGTCAGATTTTGATGACTTGCAGGCGGAAGGTGGACTACACTTTCCTGGCTCTCTCAGCCCTCCCTCAGCTCAACTACCAAGACACTTGAGGGAGCCAGCTCTAAACTCTCCACCTGCCCCATGGGCTCAACCCCAGCACCCCATGGCATGCACACCCCACCCAGCAACTTGGCCCAGCAGTGATCTGCCACTGCTACCCAGCAGGCAGAGGATGATCCTGCCTGCATTGAATCTCAGCCCAAATGCCTCTCATCAAACAAAGGTCACACAAAGGCTTGTAGTGGGGATCAGCCATTGCCAGCAGACAGGCAGACAGGCAAGCCCCACCTTAGCCCAACAACAGCAAGTGCAGCTCAGCCACAAAAGGGAATGAGAGACTGGTGAGCAAAGAGTCTTGAACTTCTGGGCACCACAGGACATCCACTTCTTAAAGCCAATACTTTCAAGAACAGGAAGCAGAGCTGATCTGTCTAACACAAAGGAAGAAACACAAAAGCCCTTACAAAATGAGAAGGCAGAGGGATGTGCTTCAAGCAAAACAATGAGATACGATACCAGAAAAAGGACTAAATGAAATGGAGATCAGCCATATTCTTGTAAAAGAATTCAAAGTAATAGTCATAAAGACAATCACTGAACTGGGGAAAAAACTGATGATCTCAAAGAAAACTTCAACAAAGAGAGAGAAAATGTAAAAGAGCCACTCAGGGCTGAAAAACAGAGTAACTGAAATGAAAAATACGATAGAGGAAATGAATAGTAGACTGCGGGGAGAACAGGAAAGAATCAGTGTGATGGAAGATAGAGAACAAAACAGTAACTATGCTGAGGAACAGAGATAAAAAAGAATTTCAAAAGATGGAAAGATGCTAAAAGAATTGTGTGGCAACTCCAATGGAAACAACAGTCACTTAAAATGGGTTCTGGAAGGAAAAAAGAGAGACAAAGGAGTGGGAAGTCTCTTTGAAAAAGTACTAGATGAAAACTTCACCAAAGCTGGGGAAGGTAACAAACATCCAGGTCCTGGAAGCACAAAGAGCCCCTAAATGGAGTAACCAGAGGAAAACTGCACCAAGACCTATAGTAATTAAAATGGCAAAGATTAAAGAGAAAGAAAAAGATGGCAGCGTGAGGGGTGAGGCAGAGACTTCCTCCTAAAACTGCATGTAATACGAAAATATAATTAATACAATTAATCCTGAAAGAGCAACAAGAAAGAGGACTGCACCAAACTGCATACACTTGGAGAAAATAAACCTCATGGAACAGGGTAACATACCAAAGCCGTGGCTCAATGGGACCCCCTTTGTGATAAGCAGCCTACTGCGCCTTTCTCTCGGCCATACCCACCTGGCATGCAAACCCGCCAATCGAACCCTGGCATTAGGCCAGCCAGACGGAAGACCTGTCTACAGCAACTACAAACTCAAAACACAGAGGCTTATACCTGTGTGCTCAGCCCACTGGTTCAGGCAGTGGAGACAGGCATAAGCCGGGAAGCAGGAAACAGCTCTTTCCTCCCCCAAGGCAACAGTACCACTCCCCTGCAACCCCCGACATTGCTTCAGGGGCTGAGCAGCTCCAGAGAGTAGAGCTTCGGGGCACTAGAGGGCGCCATATACAAATATGAAATCCAAAGGAACCTGATTCAAAGAAAAATTAATACAACTTCTGAGAAAGATGACACTGACCTCATGAATCTTCCTGAAAGAGAGTTCAAAATAAAAATCATTAACATGCTCATGGAGGTACGGAAAGACATTCAAGAACTCAGGAATGAATTCCAGTCAGAGATCCAATCGTTGAAGAGCACAATGGAGGGTATTAAAAGCAGATAAGATACAATGGAGGAGATGATAAATGAAACAGAAATTAGAGAAGAGCAATAAAAAGAAGCTGAGGCACAGAGAGAAAAGAGGATCTCTAAGAATGAAAGAATATTGAGAGAACTGTGTGACCAATCCAAACGGAACAATATTCACATTAGAGGGGTACCAGAAGAAGAAGAGAGAGAAAAAGGGATAGAAAGTGTCTTTGAGGAGGTAATTGCTGAAAACTTCACCAATCTGGGGAAGGAGATAGTCTCTCAGGCCATGGAAGTGCACAGATCTCCCAACACAAGGGACCCAAGGAAGACAACACCAAGACATACAGTAATGAAAATGGCAAAGATCAAGGATAATGACAGACTACTAAAAGCAGCCAGAGAGAGAAATAAGATCACATACAAAGAAAAGCCCATCAGGCTACCATCAGACTTCTCAGCAGAAACCTTACAAACCAGAAGGGAGTGGCCCAATGGTGTATTTAATGCAATGAAGCAGAAGGGCCTTGAACCAAGATTACTTTATCTGGCAAGATTATCATTTAAATTTGAAGGAGGGATTAAACAATTTCCAGATAAGCAAAAGCCGAGAGAATTTACCTCCCACAAACCATCTCTACTGTGTATTTTGGAGGAACTGCTATAGATAGAAGTGTTTCTAAGTTTTCATAGCTGTCACCAGAGGTAATAAAACCACAGTAAAGAAAGCAGAACAGCTAATTACTAATCAAATGCAAAATTAAATTAATTATCCCCAAAGTCAATCAACGGGTAGACAAAGAGTATAGAATGTGATACCTAATAAATAAAGAATGGAGGAGGAAGAAAAAGGAGGAGAAAAAAAGAACCTTTAGATTGTGTTTGTAATAACATATTGAGTGAGTTAAGTTAGACTCTTAGACAGTAAGGAAGTTAGCCTTGAACCTATGGTAACCACGAATCTAAAGCCTGCAATGGCAATAAGTACATACCTATCGATAATCACCCTAAATGTAAATGGACAGAACGTACCAATCAAAAGACAAAGAGTCACTGAATGGATAAAAAAATAAGACCCATATACATGCTGCCTACAAGAGACTCAATTTAAACTGAAAGATACACACAGACTAAAAGTGAAGGAATGGAAAAATATATTTCATACAACTAATAGGGAGAAAAAAGCAGGAGTTACAGTACTTGTATCAGACAAAATAGATTTCAAAACAAAGAAAGTCACAACGGACAAAGAAGGACATTACATAATTACTCAGGGGTCAATCCAACAAGAAGATATAACCATTATAAATATCTATGCGCCCAACACTGAAGCACCTACATTTGTGAAAAAAATACTAGCAGAATTAAAAGGGGAAATAGAATGCAATGCATTCATTCTAGGAGATTTCAACACTCCACTCACTCTGAAGGACAGATCAACCAGACAGAAAATAAGTAAGGACACAGAGACTCTGAACAACATATTAGAACAGATGGACCTAACAGACACCTACAGAACTCTACATCCAAAAGCAGCAGAATACACATTCTTCTCAAGTGCACATGGAACATTTTCAAGAATAGATCATATACTAGGCCACGAAAAGAGCCTCAGTAAATTCAAAAAGATTGAAATTGTACAAACCAGTTCCTCAGACCACAAAGGTATGAAACTAGAAATAAATTATGCAAAGAAAATGAAAAATCCCACAAACACATGGAGGCTTCACAACATGCTCCTAAATAACCAATGGATCAATGACCAAATAAAAACAGAGATCAAACAATATATGGAGACAAATGAAAACAATAATTCAACAACACAAAACCTGTGGGACACAGCGAAAGCCATGCTAGGAGGAAAGTATATTGCAACACAGGCCTACCTCAGGAAAGAAGAACAATCCCATATGAGCAGTCTCAACTCACAATTAACGAAACTAGAAAAAGAAGAACAAATGAGGCCCAAAGTCAGTAGAAGAAGGGACATAATAAAGATTACAGCAGAAATAAGTAAAATTGAGAAGAATAAAACAGTTGAGAGAATCAATGAAAGCAAGAGCTACTTCTTTAGAAAATAAGCAAAATAGATAAGCCCCAAGCCAAACTTATCAAGAAAAAAAGAGACTCTACTCACATAAGCAGAATCAGAAATGAGAAAGGAAAAATCACTATGGACACCACAGAAATACAAAGAATTATTAGAGAATACTATGAAAAATTATATGCTAACAAACTTGATAATCTAGAAGAAATGGACAACTTTCTAGAAAAATACAACTTTCCAAGGCTGACCCAGAAAGAAACAGAAAATCTGAACAGACCAATTCCCAGCAATGAAATTGAACTGGTAATTAAAAAACTACCTAAGAACAAAACACCTGGACCAGATGGCTTCACTGCTGAATTTTATCAAACACATAGTAAAGACCTAATACCCATCCTCCTAAAAGTTTTCCAAAGAGTACAAGAGGGAATACCTTCCAAATTCATTCTATGAGGCCAGCATCACTCTAATACCAAAACCAGGCAAAGACACCAAAAAAAAAAGAGAATTGCAGACAAATATCCCTGATGAAAATAGATGCAAAAATATTCAACAAAATATTAGCAAACCAAATTCAAAGATACATTTAAAAGATCAACCATTATGATCAAGTAGGATTTATTCCAGAGATGCAAGAATGGTACAACATTCAAAAATCCATCGACATCATGCACCACATCAACAAAAGAAGGAATAAAACCAAATGATTATCTCCATAGATGCTCCATAATGCTGAAAAAGCATTAGACAAAATTCAACATGCATTCATGATAAAAACTCTCAACAAAATGGATATAGAGGACAAGTACCTCAACATAATAAAGGCCATATATGACAAACCCACAGCCAGCCAACATCTAAGTGAGAAGCTGAAAGCTTTTCACCTAAGATCAGGAACAAGACAAGGATGTCCACTCTCTTCACTTCTACTCAACATAGTACTGGAGGTCCTAGCCACAGCAATCAGACAACATAAAGAAATAAAAAGCATCCAGATTGGCAAGGGAGAAGTTAAACTGTCCATTTGCAGATGACATGATATTGTACGTAAAAAACCCTAAAGAATCCACTCCAAAACTACTAGATCTAATATCTGAATTCAGCAAAGTTGCAGGATACAAAATTAATACGCAGAAAACTGTGACATTACTATACACTAACAATGAACTAGCTGAAAGAGAAATCAGGAAAATAATTCCATTCACAGTTGCATCAAGAAAAATAAAATACCTAGCAATAAACCTAACCAAGGAAGTGAAAGACCTATACTCTGAAAACTACAAGACACTCATGAGAAGAATTAAAGAAGATGGCAATAAATGGAAACACATCCCATGCTCATGAATAGGAAGAATTAATATTGTCAAAATGGCCATCTTGCCTAAAGCAATCTACAGATTCAATGCAATTCCTATCAAAATACCAACAGCACTCTTCAATGAACTAGAGAAAATCATTCTAAAATACATATGGAACCAGAAAAGACCCCGAATAGCCAAAGCAATCCTGAGAAGGAAGAATAAAGCTGGAGGGATTATGCTTCCCAACTTCAAGCGCTACTATAAAGCCACAGTAATCAAGACAATTTGATACTGGCACAAGAACAGAGTCATAGTCCAATGGAGTAGACTAGAGAGCCCTGATATAAACCCAACTATATATGATCAATTAATATATGATAAAGGACCCATGGACATACAATGGGGAAATGACAGCCTCTTCAACAGCTGGTATTTGCAAAATTGGACAGCTACATGCAAGAGAATGAAAGGAGATTATTGTTTAACCCCATACACAAAAGTAAACTCCAAATGGATCAAAGACCTAAATTTAAGCCATGAAACCATAAAACTCTTAGAAGACAACATAGGCAAAAATCTCCTGAATATAATAAGCATGAGCAACTTCTTCCTTAAAGTATCTCCTCTAGCAAAGGAAACAAAGGCAAAAATGAACTCATGGAACTATATCAAATGAAAAAGTATCTGTACCACAAAGGACACAGAACAAAAAGGCATCCTACATTTATTTGTATATATTTACATATATTTATATATTTGTATATATTTGTATATATTTGTATATTATTTACATATATTTGTAAACGACATATCCAACAAGGGGTTAACATCTAAAATATATTAAGAACTCACACACCTCAACACCCAAAAAGCAAATAACCCAATCAAAAAATGGGCAGAGGATATGAACAGACAATTCTCCAAAGAAGAAATTCAGACGGCCAACAGACACATGAATCATCAGGGAAATGCAAATTAAAACCACGAGATATCACCTCACACCAGTAAAGATGGCCTGCATCAAAAAGACTAAGAACAAGAAATCCTGGCAAGGATGTGGAGAAAGAGGAAACCTCCTACACTGCTGGTAGAACTGTAAACTAGTTAAACCACTGTGGAAAGCAGTATGGAGGTTCCTCAAAAAACCAAAAATTGAAATACCATTCGACCTGGGAATCCCACTCCTTGGAAGTTACCCAAAGAATACAACTTCTCAGACTCAAAAAGACATATGCACCCCTATATTTATAGCAGCACTATTTATAGTAGCCAAGATATGGAAGCAACCTAAGTGTCCATCAGTAGATGAATGTATAAAGAAGATGTGATACATA
This sequence comes from Manis javanica, assembly GCF_040802235.1. Taxonomy (NCBI): domain Eukaryota; kingdom Metazoa; phylum Chordata; class Mammalia; order Pholidota; family Manidae; genus Manis; species Manis javanica. The sequence goes on along the minus strand of NC_133161.1, from coordinate 56,348,718 downwards.
TACACAATGGAATACTATTCAACCATAAGAAAGAAACAAATCCTACCATTTGCAACAACATGGATGGAGCTGGAGGATATTATGCTCAGTGAAATAAGCCAGGCAGAGAAAGACAAGTGCCAAATGACTTCTCTCATTTGTGGAGTATAACAGCAAAGCAAAACTGAAGGAACAAAACAGCAGCAGACTCAGAGACTCCAAAAAGGAACTAGTGGTTACCAAAGGGAAGGGGTGTGGGAGGGCAGGTGGGGAGGGAGGGAGAAGGGGATTGAAGGGTATTTTGTTTAGTACACATGGTATGGGGGATCATGGGGAAAACAGTGCAGCGCAGAGATGGCAAATAGTAAATCTGTTGCGTCTTGCTGCACTGATGGACAGTGACTGCAAGAGATAAAGAAGGATATTACATAATGGGTGGGGATTTGATAATACGGGTAAATGTAGCAACCACATTGTTTTTTCATGTGTAACCTTCATAAGAGTATATATCAATAATACCTTTAAAAAAAAGATAGAGACTCTTAGAAGCAGCAAGAGAGAAGTAGATTGTTACCTATACAGGAAACTCCATAAGAGTATCAGCAGATTTCTCAGCAGGAACTTTAAAGACCAGAAGAGTGGCATGAAATATTCAAAGTATTGAAAGGGAAGAGCCTACAACCAAGAATTCTCTACCCAGAAAGTTCATCATCAGAATTGAAGGAGAGATTAAAAGTTTCCCAGATAAGTGAAGATTAAAAGAATTCACCACGCTGAACAGGACTTAGAGGCTATATTAGAGGGAATTCTTTACACAGAAGTGTTCCTACATCCATTTTCATCAGTGAAATAAACAATATAAACCTACAGTAAAAGTAGTAGACCAGTTAACTTACAAAGCAAATATGAAGTTCAAAAATACAAAAGAAGTATAATCAACTATACATAAAATTAGTGAAGAGACAAACATAAGATGTAAATTATGGCACCTTATACATAAAGTGTGGAGGAGGAAGAATAAAAAGAAGTACATTTAGAATGTGTTCAAAATCAAGCAGCCATCAACTTAATATAGACTGTAGTGTATTTAGGAAACTAACAAAACAGTTTTGTAGCCACAAACCTAAAGCATATAATAAATCCACCAAAACTTAAACAAAAGGAGATCCAAGCATAACACTGAAGAAAACAATCAAAACACAAAAGGAGAGTGTAAGAGAGGGAGAAAGTAACAGAGAGAAACTACAGAAAATAATAAAATGGCAATAAGTACATACCTATCAATAATTAACTCAAATGTCAATGGACTGAATGCACCAATCAAAAGACACAGAGTGGCAGAATGGAAAAAGATACAAGGCCCATCCATATGCTGCCTATGAGGGACTCATTTCAGACCCTAAGACATACACAGACTAAAAGTAAAGGGTTAGAAAAAGATATTTCATGCAAATAATAGAGAGAAAAAAAGAGGAGTAACAATACTTCTATCAGATAAAACAGGTTTCAAAAAAAGAAAAGCAACAAGAGATAAAGAAGGATATTACATAACGATAAAGGGATCAATCCAACAAAAGGATATAACCATTATAAATATCTATGCACCCAACACAGGAGCACCTTAATATAAAAAACATATACTGACAGACCTAAGGAGGGCAGGAGCAACACAATCCTATTAGGAGATTTTAACATCCAACTTACACAATGGATAGATAATCCACAAAGAAAATAAATAAGGAAACAGAAGTGTTAAACAACACAGTAGACCAGATAAACTGAACAGATATATACAGAACATTCCACTCAAAAGCAGCAGGATGAACATTTTTCTTAAGTGCACATGGAATGCTCTCCAGAACAGATGACTTATTAGGACACAAAAAGAGCCTCAATGAATTCAGAAAGATTGAAATTTTATCAAGCATCTTTTCAGACAACAATGGTATGAAACTAGAAATCAAGTACATGAAGACAACAAAATGAAAAACACAAACATGGAGGCTAAACAACTGCATTTAAATAATCAATGGATCAACAAACAAAGCAAAGAGGAAATCAAACAATACATGGAGACATACGAGAACAGAAACACAATGATTTAAAATACGTGGGATGCAGCAAAAGCATTTCTAAGTGGGAAGTACATAGTAATATAGGGTTACCTCAAGAAATAAGAACAATCTAAAATAAATAATCTAAACTACAAACTAAAGGAACTAGAAAAAAAAGAACAAATAATGCCCAAAGTTAGTAGAAGGAAGGTCATAATGAAAATAAGAGCAAAACCAAATAAAATGGAGGAAAAAAATAGAAAAAAATCGATAAAAACAAGGAGGTGGTTCTTCAATAAAAATACAAACAAACCCTTAGCCAGACTTATCAAGAGAAAGAGGACACAAATAAATAAAAACAGAAACAAAAAAGAAGTTACAACTGACCCCACACAAATTTCAAAGAATTATGAGTATATGAAAAATTACATGCCAATAAACTGAACACAGAAGAACTGGACAAATTCCTAGGAACATACAATCTTCCAAGACTGATCCAGAAAGAAACAAAATCTGAACAGACTAATTACCAGTAACAAAACTGAACTGGAAATCAAAAAACTCCCAACAAACAAAACCAAAAATTCAGGACCAGATGGTTTCACAGATAAATTCTACTAAATATTTAAGGAAGAGCTAGTACCCATCCTTCTTAAAGCATTCCCAAAAGTAGAAGAGGAGGGAATACTTCCAATCTCATTCTATGAGGCCAGCATCACTCTAATAGCAAAATCACACAAAGTATTACAAAAAAAGAAAATTACAGACTAATATCCCTGATGAATGTGGATGCAAAAATCCTCAACAAAATATAAGCAAACTGAATTCAAAAATACATCAAAAGGATCATCCATCATGACCAAGTGGGATCTATTCCAAGGATACAAGGAAGGTACAATACTTGTAAATCAATTAATGTGATATACCACATTAACAAAAGGATTAAAAAAATATAATCATCTCAATAGATGCTGAAAAAGCATTTGTTCTAGTGTCAGCCAATAGATGAATGGATAAAGAAGTTGGGGTACATACAATCAATGAAATATTATTCAGCCATTAAAAGAATGAAATCTTGCCATTTGCAACATGGGCCAGAAGGTATTACGCTAAGTGAAATAAGCCAGGAAGCAAAGACAAATATCATCTGATTTCACTTATATGTAGAAAACAAAACAGCAATAGACCCATAGACAATGAGAAGTGACCAGTAGTTATCATGGGGGGAGAGTTTGGGGTGAGTGGGTGATATGGGTGAAGGGGCTAAAGAGGTGCAAAATTTCAATCATACTATGAATTAGGCATGGGAAAATAGAGTATAGAGAAGAGAATATAGCTAACAGTTCTGTAATACAGACTATGTTGATAGTAACTTGGCATGAGCATTTAGTAATATATGTAACTGTTGAATCACTATGTTATATAGTTGAAACCAATACTGTCTATCAACTACACTTCAATAAAAAAGATATAAAAACTTTTCACTTTTCACCACTGAGTATACTGTTAGCTGTGGGTTTGTTATATGGATACCTCTATACCCATTATTTAGAGATTTTATCATGAATGGATGTTAAAAAATAGCTTAAAATTTAGATGATAAACAGAGAAGTAAGTAGAGGTTAATTGTTATGTTGTAATTTTTAAAGGATTAAATAAAAAGGCCACACTTAAATCTTGATGAATGAGTAGTATTTAAATGAGAAAAGGAAGGATAATAGGAATGAGCAAAAGAGGGGAAAGAGCATGGTATACACAAAGGTTATCATGTAGACTTGCCTGACTGAGAAGTGGGTGATCTTTTGGCAGTAAAGGCAATCTTCACATTCTTGGCAGAATACTTCCCTCGAACGGTCCTTTATTTCAAACTGATAAAAGTAAAAACTGATTTTCCCATAGAAACAATCCTATAATGAACACTGTTCCTCATGCCACATTATTTTTTCACAAAAATGACTACTAAGACCTTATTTAAAAATAGTAACAATGGCACATTACAGTGTATGCTGCATATATATATATATATGCACACACATAATATATATGTATAGACACATACATATATATATCCATATATATATATATATATATATACACAAAAAGTCTGTTTAAAGTTATATTAATCAATAAGGGCAATGTAATGGCAGTTGCATAAAATTATAATGATATGTATTAATCTCCTTATGTAAGGTCTTCCACCTTCTTTGTAGAAAATAGATAAAAAATTATTAGTTTAGTAAAATTTCTAGTTTTTCTGGGTAGATTTTGATAAGTAACATCTTAAAGATTTTGAGAAAAACTGCATTCCGCTAAAGGGCTTTCTGATCAATTGCTCCAGATACCTTTTGTAGAAACTGGGTGGCCTCTCTGTGAAATAAGAAATATCTTCTTCCTTGAGGCACTGAATCAAGCCATAAACTTCCCCTTCATAATTCATTATCAGAAAGGATACACTCTAAAATATGTAAACCATTATTATTTCCATCCTTCAAGAATCCTTGACAGACTGCTTTGTTACAGTGTCAAAGCATCAGCCTGTAATTGAATTTGGGCAAAATTTTAAAGGCACAGAATTCTAAATCCATTAAAAGAATTCCCCTTTTTCCAATCTCAATTCACTCAAAAATACTGCACTTTACCATAACCATTTCTCTAGAGCACCTTTTTTCCCTTTTAAAATCTACTTTAAGGATTCAGTATACCATAATGAAAGTGATTTTTTTCACAACATTCCTGAACTTACATTAAAGTTACTATTACTCTCTACCATAATCCTAAAAATATATGGAGAATTCCTCTTTAATAGGAGCTAAATCAGCAACCACACAAGGAAACAAGACTCATTCCTTTATGGTTATAAATTTGTCTGCTTCCTTCACTTGGCTGTATCTTCTCCCAGTTGTGTGCTGAAGTGGGAGAGCCAAGTATGGACACCTCTTTCCTAACTCCATGTCCAGCAACTTCATGCACATAGCTTAAAATCAAACATGGTGGAAGTATTTACACCTCCCAAAACTTATAGTAGACTTGTAAAACTATAATACTGTTTTCAACATTCTATAAAATATAGGAATTTGGATAATCAATTTTTTTTAAGTTTCACTGGTACTAGACTGCTAACCACTGAGAAAAGATTAGCCTATATGTGTTTCATGTTTGAAATCAAGATCCTTTCTAACTACATGGAAATACAATAAAAGGTTTAAATAAACTATGTTATTATCCTACTCCAATATCTACTAGTAAAACAAAGGACCATAGGAATCCTTTAATTCTAACGTAAATTAAATCTAATTAGCAACCTTACAAACTATAAAAAAATAACTCCCCAAATTGTATTCAAACTACAGAGTATAATAGAGTATGTGAATGAGAGTTTTGAGGAGGAGGTATGATTAACAACAAACAAATCAAGATTAGTACCAACTTTACCAGGGTATTTGAGTACTGAATACAATCTGAAATAATTACCACAAGCCCCTATAATTATACAGACAGAACTTAAATTACATATTCTAGATTACTTAGTGAGATCAAAGCTTTGCTATCAAAAAAAAAAAATCAAGGTTCTTAACTTTCAATCCAGTATCTTCTCTATTGCACCTTAATAACAATACAGAATCTCCTCACTCATAAAAATCAGAAACAAACTGATGAAAATGGAAAAATTCAGGCATGCAGTTTTATATGACAAATTACAGTAAATAGTATTTAGTGAACTACAATGCCACATAAGAAGTCCAGTTCTATATTCTGTGTCCCAATGCTTCAAAGAGGTCAAAGATCCAGATGTTCTAAAGGATTTGGATCTTGGAATATAATGAACTTAGAGGAACATACATGAAGCACATTCACCTATGTTAAGCACTATATTAAGCACTTACTTTCAAGATCACTTCCCAAAAAAATAGATAGCAACTACCTATACAAAACATATATCGCTGTATATAGTTACCTTATACTTAAAAAAAAATAGGAAAATGAAGTTAGTTTTAAAAAAGTCATCCTCGATATCTTTATTGCTGATTACCAAATGTTTCTATCTGTCTCTGGCCATAAAGATAAGACATGCCCATTTTGTAAAATGTAATTTCCTTCTTTTGATTTTCTGCATCAGCTATAATCAGCCATACCATAAGCCAAAAAGCACTGCTAATATTTTAATGTATCTTCTTTTAGTTTCTTTGCTGTGTACATGCATTTCACTTTTTTCACAGCTAAATTCACATAGTACACATTATTTTGTATGATTTTTATTCTAATATATGTCCTATTGTTTAACTGTGCTTCATAAATACTTTAAATGCTGCAAAACTATCTATTTCAGGGATCAGTAAACTTTCCCTAAATAGCCAAACAGAAACTCTTATGCTTTGCAGGCCACAGCACCTCAGGCACAATGCATCTGCTCTGCCACGGCAGCACAAAAGTAGTCATGGGCAAAATGCAAACAAATGCTCTTGACTACCCAATAACCCTGCATTTACAAGAACAGGCTGCAGCACAGTACACACAAATAATAAAGTGATTTTACAATGGGAAAGATCTGCAGAGGCATTCTCCAAAGAAGATACACAAATGACTAATAAGCATGTGAAAACATGTTCAATGTCATTAGTTATCAGTGAAATGCAAATGAAAACCAAGTGAAATACCATTTTACACTCACTAGGATGGTATCATCAAAAAGACAGACAGCAACAAGTAAAAGCAAGAATGTGGATAAGCTGGAACCTTTATACATTGTTGGTGAGAATATGCAATCAGTTTTAAAAAAAGGGTGTTCCTCAAAAGGTTAAGAAGAGTTACCATATGACCCACAAATCCCATTCCAAGGTATATAACCAAAGAGAAATGAAAATATAAATCCACACAAAAACTTACACACAAACATTCATAGTAGCATTCTTCACAATATCTAAAACATGGTATCAGCCCAAATGGCTACCAAGCTGATAAACAGATAAACAAAATGTGGTATATCATCAATATAATGGGATACTATTCAGCAATAAGAAGGAATAAGTAATAATAGATGCTACAACATGGATGAACCTTGAAAACATCATTCTAAGTGAAAGAAGCCAGTCACAAAAGACCACATATTATATAACATCATTCATATAAAGTGTCCAGAATAGGCAAATCCAGAGATAAAATGTAAGTAAACCGGCTACATAAAACTAAAAGCTTGGGAGAGAAGCAGGGAGTGACGGAGAGTAGATACAAAGTTTCTTTGTAAGGTTATTAAAATGTTTTCAAACTGATTGTGATGACGATTGCACCATTCTTGTGACTGGACTAAAATTAGCTGACTTTAAGTGGGTGAAATGCATGGTATGTGAATTACATAAATATGCAATGAATAACCCCTGATCTATTCTACAGGTATAAAAATATTGCCTTATTTCCCCTTCTTTTAAATACTTAGATGGCTCCTAATTGCTTTTACTCTACTGTTTTAAATATGGCAATAACCATATTTCTGATAGTTTTGAGCTAAGTTTTCCAATGGCAAAGAAAATAAAATGGTAAAAGAGTATAAAGCTTTATTGTTGCAAACGTCCATTATTTAAGCTGTGCTTGCACTTTGGACAAGTTTAGGAACATATGATTTATTATTTCTGTGGCAAAAAGAAAAGTGAAAAAGGGCAAAACTTTCAGGACATACCCATCTGCATCCCCTGCCATTCCATTAACAGTGATATCATCAGTATCATAACTACTGAATTTTAGCACTTACATATATCCATACCTCCTCTCCCAGTGGAGAAACCTTTCAGGAAGTAACACACTGGCATTAGAATACATCTCCTTTCAGCTAATCTTGGTTTATAAGGGGAATTAGATGAAGGGAGTAAACACATTTCACTTTCAAGACCAACAAAGTTCCTTGTTTACTTGTGTTTCCTTATGGCTTCTACCACACTAACCTTATCCACCTTCTTAGAGCTTTGCTCATACTATCCTCCTCTCTGTATCCCAATATACCATACATTCTTGAAGACTGGTTTTGGTCTCAGTCCTTATGAGGTCTTCATCAGTTACTCTGGTCCATTTTCTTTAGATGAATATTGCTCAGTATCACAGAAATTATCATTTTATTTCTCACCATTATCACCTTAATTTTGTCACCCTCTACCCCCATCCCCACCCTCCCAAAAAAGCTAAGCCAAGGTCACAGAACCTGTGTATATATCATAGGAACATAATAAATAACCAAAGTAACAATAACAACAACAAAGTTAACATTCACTGAACACAGTACTCTTTGCCAGGTCTTGTGGTGTTGTTCTGCATGCACTTTTCTCCTATATAATCATTACAACAGTCGTAGCAGGTAATTAATCCCACTGTACTACTGATACAGAGATTCAGATACAGAAAAGTCAACTAACTTGCTCAAATGCTATTTATTGGTTGACAAATACCTTATGAAATGTCTTATGCACATCATGTCATTTGTCCCTCACAACACTAAGTTTGCTACAAGTATTAGTAACTACTGTTTTACAGAGATGTTAAGAAAATTTAAGTACACTGCAACCTAATAGTGCAGGTAGAATTATAATACACATGGCGCAGGGCTTTCTGTCCTATGTCATAATACCTTATTTGAAACTGGAATAAAAATATGTGAGTCATCCCCTAGCCTCCAGCCTAATTCACACCCAGGTTTCACATATAACTCAAGAGTGCCCTAAGAGGGATTCCTTCCTCAACCAGTTACTAGAGAGTAGCAGGTACTAATGTTAACATAAATTGTAAGCTTTACAAAATACTCTCTCACATGTGATGTCATTTAATCCTAACAACAACCTGATAAGTAGATACAGATTATCATCAGATTCAAAGAATCATATGTTTTGCTCATTCAAGGCCCTAAAGCTTAATAATTACTAGTATCAAAGTTCAAAGACATGACTTTACACTCTCAGTATGTCCTTTTCTTCCTGTTATGACTCAAAATTAGCATTTTGTCTTATGCTGGTATTTTGTAATTGTTTCCCCTAAGTGATATATATGAACACTAGAATTCAGTGGTTTTAAATCTATTCAGGGTTTACAAGCCCTTTTTAAAATTAAATAAAACAGGGCTTCATGGGTTAAGAACCCTGGTTAAGACCCCTATATAAGATCGTAACTTAAAGTACCGGGGGGGAGGGGGGGGGACTTGTGATCCTGTCATATGCTTCACATTGCACAGCTGACAGCATAGAACAAGGATTAAGTAAGTATTCAAATGACTGTAAAAAGAACTAAGTTTCTTGATGCTGCGTTTTAAAAAGTCAGGAAGCCTTTGTTAAGACAAAGTATTTTAGGAGTAATTAAAAAAACCCAACATAGCACAAAAAGTCGTTCATGGAGAAGGCATGCCAAAATAACTACTGAGCCTACTGTACACTAGGGACTTTACATTCCATCATTTGTAGCCTGAAAGCACCCTCTAAATAAACTTAGTTATCATCAGCCTTTCACAGGTGAGGGACATAAAACTCCAGGGAAGCTAATTTGAGCCAAAACTTAAGGCCAATGGCAAAACAAAGACACATTAAGATCAGTCTAGAACGGAAAAAAACTGGTTCTTTCTGTAATTACCCAAATATTTAACTTGATAGCATAGAATGTTACAGAAGGGGAAAAATTTTATGCACTAAGGGAAAGAAAGGTGGGAAAACAAAAATAAATAATCCAAATCATAATAGGAATGGAGGAAAGAACACTGCTGTTAAGAACAATCTCTGATTCTATTTCTTACCCTGCCCACAACACACTGGATAATCATGGACTAATCACTTAGTTCTTCTGGATCTTAGCTTCCTCATCCGTGAAATTATGGATGTTGCATGGCATAAGAACTTAAATTTCTAAATTCCTTCACCATTTCAAAACATTTCACCAGTATTATTTTCATTACATTCAACTGGGCAGGGATTTTGTTTTATTCACTGCAGTACCCACAGCACCTGGTTGGTACAAACTGGGCACAAAATACTAGCTGAATGAACAGATTAATTTGATCCTGACCATAGTCCTGTGAGGAATGCAGAAAAGGGCAGGTGTTACTATGCTTATTTCACATAAGAGAAAAACCAAGGTTCAAAGAGTTTAAAATACTCCCAATCCTACAGCTAAGTAATTGTAAACTCAAGTCTTCCAATTACTAGTTCAAAGTTCTCCAGATCTAAAATGTGGTTTTATATATTGTTTACTATTACATTTTAATACAGTTTTAGGAGGTCAGACAGAATAATGAATCCTTCTTATTCCCTCCCTTACAAAGGAAAAAAAATAATTAGAATGGTGTTAGCAATAGGAAGCGGTGAATGAATGACTCACAGGAGTTATCTGAAAGAGTAACTAATATACTCAATGTTACATATATGAAGTAAAGGAGATAATCCAATTTCTGACCTTCTTTGATCATAGTTTCTTATATTTCAATGACTCTACAGTTGTAATTAATGTCTGAGACTTTGCAAATGTTTGCTGTTAATCCCAAAGGAGAGGAGCTCAAATGTATCACTACAAGTAAGGTTATTGTTCAAACAATAAACCTTACCACAGACCTCCCAGTGACCTGAAACTGAGGAACTAAATTCCCACTCTAAAGCTCAGGATCAACTGAGTTATAGAGGAAAAGTCCCAACAGGGCAGCATGAGCTGGAAATAATCTATATTCACAGAGGTGAAAACACAGAAAGAGCCCTAGGGCAAAACTATCCCCCAAGCCTATATTTCAAGAACCTAAGAGGTGAAGAAGTGGTTGGCTGAAGAATAACACCTTCAAATCTGAGAGTGTACTAGTGCCCATGGTATGCAGCTTCCTGCCTTGAGGCTATAGGCTAGTAGGGAAATCTTTGTAGAAACTGGGTGGTAAAATCTTCTAAAAAAAAAAAAAATCATTCAAACAAAATCCTTTCTTATAAAATGTAATTTCTGGATATGAAATGGCCCTCCAAATCATCAAGTAGTTTAAGCACAGTGACATAGAACAAAATATTGTCATATAGGAAGTAGTACATAAGGGGGTTTTACAAAGTGATAATTTTAGTGTATCTCACAGGAAAAAAGTTTCTATTAAAAAAACCAACAAAGTTTAATTATGAACTTAAAGGGAAGCCACAGACATGGATTCCCAAGAAAAGTTTCTTAAAGCAAACTCATCAAAATATACTTCTCTTCTGAAAACAAATAAACAAACTGAACATTCTCCATTGACTTAAGCTCCTTTGGTTTCTTCTCCCTCTAAGAGGATTCCCATTACATATGTGTCAAAAGTAAGAGAGCAGTTATACTGAAACCATTTCCACAGCACTCACAACAGATTAACTGTGAGAACACGGAAAAAAGTAGGGTGAAAAACTGAAAAGTCACATGATGGACACTGAGAAAAAAACTAAAATATAGATTGAGAGAACATAGCTTAAACAAGATAAACATTCTATAAATGTAAAGTTTAAATTTAAAGGAGCAGAGGTTTTTAGGTCTCTGGTTCTATAATGAGTTATCCCACAAAAATAATCTACTGTTCTAGTTTTAATAATCAACTTTCCCCACCCATTTAAAAGTAGGGATACATACATATTGGTATGTAGAATATATTTAAGTTTTTCTGCATAATACAATGCAGTGATCTTACCTGGTAGCAAACTGAATGAGTGCATTTTGAAGAGTCTGTCTAATTTCAAGAAGAAAAGATTCATCATCACTTAGTGTATAATACCAATACTGGACATAATCCCGCAAGGAAAACTGGATAACCTAAAATACAAATATTGGAAAATAATACAACTTTTTAGGATTTAAAAAGTAACAGCAGCAAACTAAAACCTAAAAGGACTATTTGCCAATTTATATTTACTCTCTACACAGAAATAATGGTGGTAAATCAATGCCTTCATTACGAAAGCTTCAAAACATTAAAAACTACTCCAAAAAACTTTATTTTGGTATCCCAATTCATGCACTGCCCAGTTTTTTAACAATTAGAGTTATCTATGGTCAAGCTCCACCCAAACTCAGGTAAGGATGGATCTTGAAGAAAAAATAAATTTTCCATGCTATAATACAGGGTTTTAGTCAACATAATAGAATGATGCAAAACAATGTAGATGGACTCTAATTCTCAAAAAGAAACCATTTCCTAAGATTATATCATCAGATATATTGTAGTCAAATTACAAAAAAGACATACGGGGTTTACCTATTTATAATACCTTTGATACCGGTAACAGTATTAGGGTAGCCAATAAATAGCAAATAATATACCTTATGTTTTAGGAAAGGCAGATAAGCTAAATAAGGGTTCATTTATAAAATAAATGTCAAAATCTTAAAGTACACATTATTTATAATCATATAATCAGGCACACATTAATGAAAAACATTTTAGGGGTGAATAACTTTTTTAATTCTAATATTTTAATATTTTTGGATCAAACCATGTATAAATATTTTCAGTGATAAAAGTAGTGGGAAAAAAATGTATGATTTACCAAACCACTAATCTTGTAACATTTTTAACTATAAAATAGAACATGATCAAATATGTAAGAACTTTTTTTTCTAAGTGCAAATTCAACCAAAATGCTTTAATATTTAGTAAGCAACAACATCATTGTAAATGGGTTTATAAATAAGGTATCATCTTTAAGTACAGAATCCAAGGATAATGTTATAATGAATTTCCAGCACATTACATAAACAGCAAAGATTTTATCTTAGTAGTTTCAAAAGAAATACAACCTAGCACACAATATATGGAATTCAAATACCACATACTGAAACTCACTTGCTGAAGAGGCTCATCAATTATATTGGCACCTGTCAATCTTCTATCAATCTTTATAGTCCTGGCTTCCCGTTTCATTTCTTCTAAGCACTGAAAGGAAACCATAACATTTTACTACAAAATTTGTTAGTTAAAATCTCCAAAGTTTATTTATAAATGAATATTCATTCTACCTTCCTTGTCATTATTGTCAACACAATAAATAACCTATTTCCTTGAGACTCTGGTATAAATCAAACACTATTTCTCAAGTTGACAAAAACAGATACCCAGAAAAAAATCTACTGTTATTCTCAAAACTTAAAATAAATCAGCAAACATTATTTAGAATGTGATATAAATGAAAATATACAGATACAGTGTTGCCATATTTCAATGAACCTTAAAAACCATAAGTTAGTCTTTCAGGTAAATCAAATTAGTAACAGTCTTTATTAATTAATCTCCCTTTTCCCACTTCCCCTTCTGAGCACAAAACAGTACACCACCTGCCAAATAATTATATTTCTAATTTATTTAGGGATGATTTTTTACCACTAAAGAAAATTAACTGTTAGATTTCTCTATGGTCTTCACAAATGTCAGTAGCCTGGAAATGGGGTAAAAAGTAGTGGGACATTCTACAAACTAAAATGCAAACCAAAGCAAAAATGTTTATACATAAAACATCATGACTCATGACTCAAGTCTCTAAGAATTTTTTTCATTAAAAAATACACCATTTTAGGAGAAGTCAAGATGGCGGTGTGAATCTCAGAGCAGAAATCTCCTCCCAAAACCATATGTATTTTTGAAAACACAACAAATACAACTATTCCTAAAAGAGAGACCAGAAGATACAGGACAACAGCCAGGCTACATCCACACCTGTGAGAACCCAGCGCCTCGCGAAGGGGTAAGATACAAGCCACGGCCCGGAGGGATCCGAGCACCCCCACCCCAGCTCCCTGGCATGAGGACAGGAGTCAGAGTGGGGACACAGAGGGAAACCAGAACTGCTAAATACCCTGCCCTAGCCATCCACACTGGGAGCTAAGACACACAGTGTGCAGTGTGCTGGATACAAGGGAAAAAGGACAGTAAAATCTGTGAGTGGCTCCCTGCTGCTGGGGCCCCTGGGACAAAAGAAAAGCAAGTGGTCCTTGAAAGACTTAAAGGGACAGGGGCCTCACAGTGCACTGAAGCGACCTGACACACTCAACCCAGCAGCTGGGAATCCTGGGGAACTCTGGGCACCCTAACACCCTAGGTGGCAGCGTAGCTTGGAGGACCTTAACAGCGATAAACAGCCTCCTGCCTGTTACCCCTCCAGTGTGGCCTCGCCATGGCGGAGCAGCAGCCTGAGGTCGGGCACGCCCACAGCAGCAGCGCAGAGCTCGACAGTGGCTCAGGCAAGAATCAGAGACCCCATCTGCACACAGCTGCCCAGCACAAGCCACTAGGGGTCGCCGTTCTCACAGGAGAGGAAGGCAACAGACTAGCAAGAAGGAACATTCTCAGAGCTGACACACGTGCCAACTCCCCACAACAACCTCTATCACCATAAAAAGGCAGAAGAATTTGATCCACACCAGACTAACAGAGACAACCCCTGAGAAGGAACTTGAGGAGACAGACCTAATCAATCTTCCTGAAAAAGAATTAAAAATCAAGGTCATAAGCATGCTGACAGAGCTGCAGAGAAAAATGAAGGAGCTAACAAAGTAGGGAGGGGGAATGCAGAAATAAAACAATCTCTGAAAGGACTTAAAAGCAGAATAGACAAGATTCAAGAGGCGATTAAAGGAATAGAAAACAGAGAACAGGAACGCAGAGACTCTGAAGCAGAGGGAGATAAAAGGATCTCCAGAAATGAAACAATATTAAGAGAACTGTGCAACCAATCCAAAAGGAACAATATCTGCATTATAGGGGTACCAGAAGAAGAAGAGAGAGAAAAAGGGATAGAGAGTATATTTGAAGAAATAATTGCTGAAAATTTCCCCAAACTGGTGGAGGAAATAGTCATGCAGACCATGAAAGCACACAGAACTCCCAAAAGAAGGGACCCAAGGAGGACAACACCAAGACACATAATAACTAAAATGGCAAAGATCAAGGACAAGGAAAGAGTTTTAAAGGCAGCTAGAGAGAGGAAAAATGTCACCTACAAAGGAAAACCCATCAGCCTGTCACCAGACTTCTCAAAAGAAACCTTACAGGCCAGAAGAGAATGGCATGATATATTTAATGCAATGAAACAGAAGGGTCTTGAACCAAGGATACTGTATCCAGCATGCTTATCATTTAAATATGAAGGAGGGATTAATCAATTCCCAGACAAGCAAAAGTTGAGGGAATTTGCCTCCCACAAAACACCTCTATAGGGTACTTTAGACAGACTGCTCTAGATGGGAGCACTCCTAAGGCTAAACAGATGTCACCAGAGAAAATAAAATCACAGCAAAGAAAGCAGACCAACCAAATACTATCTAAAGGCAAAAAATAAAATCAACTACCCACAAAAGCAGTTAAAGGAAACACAAAAGAGCACAGAATAAACACCCAACATATAAAGATTGGAGGAGGAGGAATAAGAAAGGAAAGAAATAAAGAATCATCAGACAGTATTTATAATAGCTCAATAAGCGACTTAAGTTATACAGTAAGAGAGTAAAGAAGCTAACCGTGAACCTTTGGTAACCACAAATCTAAAGCCTGCAAAGGCAATAAGTACATATCTTTTAATAATCACCCTAAATGTAAATGGACTGAATGCAGCAATCAAAAGACACAGAGTAATAGAATGGATAAAAAAGCAAGACCCATCTATATGCTGCTTACAAGAGACTCACCTCAAACCCAAAGACATGCACAGACTAAAAGTTAAGGGATGGAAAAAGATATTTCATGCAAACAACAGGGAGAAAAAGGCAGGTGTTGCAGTACTAGTAACAGACAAAAATAGACTTGAAAACAAAGAAAGTAACAAGAGATAAAGAAGGACATTATATAATAATAAAGGGGTCACCCCAATAAGAGGATATAACCATTATAAATACATATGCACCAAATACAGGAGCACCAGCGTATGTGAAAGAAATACTAAAAGAATTAAAGGAGGAAATAGAACGCAATGCATTCATTTAAGGAGACTTCAACACGCCACTCACTTCAAAGGATAGATCCACCAGACAGAAAATAAGAAGGGACACACAGGCACTGAACAACACACTAGAACAGATGGACCTGATAGACATCTATAGAACTCTACATACAAAAGCAACAGGATACACATTCTTCTCAAGTGCACATGGAACATTCTCCAGAATAGACCACATACGAGGCCAAAAAAAGAGCCTCAGTAAATTCCAAAAGACTGAAATACTACCAACCAACTTTTCAGACCACAAAGGCATAAAACTAGAAATAAACTGTACAAAGAAAGCAAAAAGGCTCACAAACACATGGAAGCTTAATAACATGCTCCTAAATAATCAATGGATCAACGAACAAATTAAAATAGAGATCTAGCAATATATGGAAACAAATGACAACAACAACACAAAGCCTCAAATTCTGTGGGACACAGCGAAAGCACTCTTAAGAGGAAAGTACGTAGCAATCCAGGCATATTTAAAGAATGAAGAACAATCCCAAATGAATAGTCTAAAGTCAAATTATCGAAATTGGAAAATGAAGAAATGAGGCCTAAAGTCAGCAGGAGGGACACAATAAAGATCAGAGAAGAAATAAATAAAACTGAGAAGAATAAAACAACAGAAAAAATCAATGAAACCAAGAGCTGGTTCTTTGAGAAAATAAACAAAATAGATAAGCCTCTAGCCAGATTTACTAAGACAAAAAGAGAGTCAACACACATCAACAAAATCAGAAACGAGACAGGAAAAATCACGACAGACCCCACAGAAATACAAAGAATTATTAGAGAATACTATGAAAACCTATATGCCAACAAGCTGGAAAACCTAGAAGAAATGGACAACTTCCTAGAAAAATACAACCTTCCAAAACTGACCAAGGAAGAAACAGAGAATCTAAACAGACCAATCACCAGCAACAGAACTGAAGCGCTAATCAAAAAACTACCCAAGAACAAAACACCCGGGCCAGATGGATTTACCTTGGAATTTTATCAGACATACAGAGAAGACACAATACCCATTCTCCTTAAAGTTTTCCAAAAAATAGAAGAGGAGGGAATACTCCCAAACTTATTCTATGAAGCTGACATCACCCTAATACCAAAACCAGGCAAAGACCCCACCAAAAAAGAAAATTATAGACCAATATCCCTGATGAACGTAGATGCAAAAATACTCAACAAAATATTAGTAAATCGAATTCAAAAATACATCAAAATGATCACACACCATTACCAAGTGGGATTCATCTCAGGGAATCAAGGACGGTACAACATTCGAAAATCCATCAACATCATCCACCACATAAACAAAAAGAAGAACAAAAACCACATGACCATCTCCATAGATGCTGAAAAAGCATTCAACAAAATTCAACATCCATTCATGATAAAAACTCTCAACAAAATGGGAATAGAGGGCAAGTACCTCAACATAATAAAGGCCATATAGGATAAACCCACAGCCAACATCATACTGAGTTGCAAGAAGCTGAAAGCTTTTGCTCTGAGATCAGGAACAAGACATGGACATGCACTCTCCCCACTGTTATTCAACAGAGTACAGGTGGTCCTAGCCACGGCTATGACAAAACACAAAGAAATACGAGGATTCCAGATTGGTAAAGAAATCAAACTCTCACTATTTGCAGATGACATGATATTGCACATAAAAAACCCCAAAGAGTCCACTCCAAAACTACTAGAACTAATATCGGAAATCAGCAAAGCTGCAGGATACAAAATTAATACACAGAAATCTGTGGCTTTCCTATACACTAACAATGAACTAATAGAAAGAGAAATCAGGAAAATAATTCCATTCACCATTGCATCAAAAAGAATAAAATATCTAGGAATAAACCTAACCAAGGAAGTGAAAGACCTATCCCCTGAAAACTATAAGACACTCTTAAGAGAAATAAAAGAGGACACTAACAAATGGAAACTCATCCCATGCTCTTGGCTAGGAAGAATATTGTCAAAATGGCTATCCTGCCCAAAGCAATATACAGATTCAAAGCAATCCCTATCAAATTACCAACAGCATTCTTAAACGAACTGGAATAAATAGTTCAAAAATTCATATGGAAACACCAAAGACCCTGAATAGCCAAAGCAACCCTGAGAAGGAAGAATAAATTGTGGGGGATCTCTCTTCCCAACTTCAAGCTCTACTACAAAGCCACAGTAATCAAGACAATTTGGTACTGGCACAAGAACAGAGCCACAGACCAGTGGAACATAATAGAGACTCCAGACATCAACCCAAACATATATGGTCAATATATGATAAAGGAGCCATGGACATACAATGGGGAAATGACAGTCTCTTCAACAGTTGGTGCTGGCAAAACTGGACAGCTGCATGTAAAAGAATGAAACTGGATCACTCTCTAACCTCATACACAAAGGTTAATTCAAAATGGAACAAAGACCTGAATGTAAGTCATGAAACCATAAAACTCTTAGAAAAAAACATACGCAAATATCTCTTGGACATAAACATGAGTGACTTTTTCATGAACATATCTCCCTGGGCAAGGGAAACAAAAGCAAAACTGAAAGGTGGGATTATATCAAGCTAAAAAGCTTCTGTACAGCAAAGGACACCATCAATAGAACAAAAGGCATCTGACAGTATGTGAGAATATATTCATAAATAACAGATCCGATAAAAGGTTGACATCCAAAATATATAAAGGGCTCATGCACCTGAACAAACAAAAAGTGAACAATCCAATTAAAAAGGGGGCAGATAAGCTGAACAGACAGTTCTCCAAAGAAGAAATTCAGATGGCCAACAGACATATGAAAAGATGCTCCACATCGCTAATCATCTGAGAAATGCAAATTAAAACCACAATGAGATATCGCCTCACACTAGTTAGGATGGCCACCATCCAGAGGACAAACAACAAATGTTGGCGAGGTTGTGGAGAAAGGGGAACCCTAATACACTGTTGGTGGGAATGTAAATTAGTTCAACCATTGTGGAAAGCAGTATGGAGGTTCCTCCAAAAGCTCAAAATAGAAATACCACTTGACGCAGGAATTCCACTTCTAGGAATTTACCCTAAGAATGCAGCATCCCAGTTTAAAAAAGACAGATGCACCCCTATGTTTATCGCAGCACTATTTACAATAGTCAAGAAATGGAAGCAACCTAAGAGTCCATTAGTAGATGAATGGATAAAGAAGCTGTGGTACATATACACAATGGAGCATTATTCAGCCATAAGAAGAAAACAAATCCTACCATTTGCAACAATATGGATGGAGCTAGAGGGTATTATGCTCAGTGAAATAAGCCAGGTGGAGAAAGACAAGTACCAAATGATTCCACTCATATGTGGAGTATAAGTACAAAGAAAAAGCTGAAGGAACAAACAGCAGCAGAATCACAGAATCCAAGAATGGACTAACAGTTACCAAAGGGGAAAGGACTGGGGAGGATGGGTGGGAAGGGAGGGATAAGGGGAGGTAAAAAGAAAGGGGGCATTACGATTCGCATGTATAACATGGGGGGGGATGGTAAGACTGTGCAACACAGAGAAGACAAGCAGTGATTCTACAGCATCTTACTACGCTGATGGACAGTGACTGTAATGGGGTTTGTCAGGGGGACTTGGTGATGGGGGGAGTCTAGTAAACATAATGTTCTTCATGTAATTGTAGATTAATGTTTCCAAAAAAAAATACATCACTTAAGGGGAAAAAATTATGGCAGTGTGAGAAGTGAGTCAGAAACCTCCTCCCAAAACCACATGTAACACAAAAATACAGCAAATACAACTAATTATGAGGAGCGACCAGCAAGACGACTGCAACAGATGACATACATCTGTGGAAAAAAGGCGACCTCACGGAAAAGGTTGAAGTAGCAAAGCTGTAATCCAGCAGGACCCAAGCCCCACCCCAACTCAAGCTCACAGGCAAGAGGAAGAGAAACAGAGCAGGGATGGAGTGGAAGTCTGGGACTGCTAAACACCCAGCCCTGGAGTTCTGCTCTGGAATCACAAACCCGCATGACGTTGTGCTCTGGAGATTAGAGGGGTTGGAAAGCAAAGACAGGTGGAATACTTGGAGAGACTGAGATTCCAGCTGCTTGTGGAAAACAGGTACCCACCACCGGCCACTCCAGGACAAAACCAAGGTGGAGTGCTTTGAAAGACTTCCCAGCAGCGAGAGGGCTGCAAAATGGGCAAAGATTACACATAGCTAGCTTCTCTGGAGTAAGGACATGTGGACAAAATTGTCCCAGCACACTCAGACCAGCAGGTTGGAAAGTTTCAGGAGTTTCAGGGGCTCCATCTCCCTGGCTGTCAAGGAAGAGCAGAGGCCCCCAACCATGATATCCAACATGCTGCTCCTTCCTCCCAGGGCCAGTTTGCAAACCTGCAAGCCCCCACCATTGGACCAGGCCAGTCAGATGGCAGCCCTGCCAAAGAGCCATAACGCAGAGGTTGCTTGCTGAGCACTCAGCCCACTGTCCCTGGCAGTGGAGGCAGGCAGGCGCTGCAGCCAGGCAGCAGAAAAGAGTTCTTTCCTCCCAGCAGGCACCCACGCTGCACGCCTGCAACCACCATCATCAATCCAGGTGCTGGGAAGCTCCACAGAGCATACCTTCTGGGCACTAGAGGGCACAGTCAACACGAAGTTATTACATATTATTTGTCAGAAATACAAAGCAGCAAAAGAACCTTGTACAAACCAAAATCCATCAAACACCACAAAGAGGGCTCAGTGAAACTGAAATCACCAATCTACTTGATTAAGATTTCAACATTAAAATCATAAACATGCTCACGGAGCTACAGAAAAATATTCAGGAACTGAGGGATGACTTCAAGAAAGAGAAAAGAACTCTGAAAACACAGTATCTGAAATCAAACATACAATAGATGGATTTAAAAGCAGATTAGAAGAGGTAGAGGAGACAGTAAATGGAATAAAAATTAAGAGAACAGGCTGTGCACAGACAGAAAAAAGAATCTCTAGGAATGAAATAACACAACTCTGCGACCAATCAAAACAAAAGAATATTTGCATTACAGGGGAACCAGAAGAAGAGGAGAGAGAAAAGAGGATAGGAAGTGTCTTTGAGGAAATAATTGCTGAAAACTTCCACAATTGGGGAAAGGAAATAGTCTCTCAGGCGATGAAGTGCACAAATCTCCAAACACAAGGAACCCAAGGAAGACAACACCAAGAGATATAATTAAAATGGGAAATATCAAGAACAAGGGCAGAGTATTAAAAGTAGCCAGAGAAAAAAAGATCACATACAAAGAAAAACCCATCAGACTGTCATCAGACTTCTCAGTAGAAACCTTACAGGTCAGAAGGGAGTGGCATGATATTTTAATGCAACAAAACAGAAGGGCCTCTAACCACGAACACTCTACCCAGAAAGAGAATCATTGAAATTTGAAGCAGGGATTAAACAATTTCCAGATAAGCAAAAGTTGAGGGAATTTACTTTCCACAAACCATCTCTACAGTTTATTTTCAAGGGACTGCTATAGATGAAAGTGCTCCTAAGGCCAAACACAAAATAAAACCACAATCAATTACTAAGCAGATGCAAAATTAAATCAACTACCCACAAAGTCAGTCAAGGTATACACAAAAAGCGCAGAATATGACACCTAACGTATAGAGTGGAGGAAGAAGAAAAAGAATTGGGGGGGAAAAAAACCTTTAGATTGTCTTTGTAATAGCATACTAAGTAAGTTAAGTTAGACTGCTAGATAGTACGGAAGCTGCCCTTGAACCTTTGGTAACCAGGAATCTAAAGCCTGCAATGGTAATAAGTACATACCTACCAATAATCACCTTAAATGTTAAAGAACTGAAGCACCATTCAAAAGACACAGAGTTAGAGAATGGATTAAAAATCAAGACTATATGCTGCCTACAAGAGACTCACTTTAAACCCAAAGACATATACAAACTAAAGGTGAAGAGATGGAAAAAGATATTTCATGCAGATATTTCATGCAAATAACAGGGAGAAAAAAAGCAGGAGTTGCAGTATTTGTATCAGACAAAACAGACTTCAAAACAAAGTCACAAGAGACAAAGAAGGACATTACATAATGATAAAGGGATCAGTCCAACAAGAGGATATAACCACTATAAATATCTATGCACTCAACATAGGAGGACCCAAATATATGCAACAAATACTAACAGAATTAAAAGGGGAAACAGAATGCAATGCACTCATTTAGGAGACACACCACTCATTCAGAGGACAGATCAACCAGACAAAAAATAAGTAAGGACAAAGAGGTACTGAACACACATTAGAAGAGATGGACCTAACAGACAGCTACAGAACACTCCACCCAAAAGAAACAGGATACAAATTCTCCTCAAGTGCATATGGAACATTTTCTAGAATAGATCATACTAGGCCACAAAAACAGCATCAGTAAATTCAAAAGGATTGGAATTGTACCAACCAGCTTCTCAGACCACAGTGGTATAATACCACAAATAAATTATGCAAAGAAAACAAAAAGCCCACAAACACATGGAGATTTAACAATATACTCCTAAATAATCAATGGATCAATGACCAAATAAAAGGAGAGATCAAGCAACATATGAAGACAAATGAAAACAACAACTCAACATGCCAACTTCTGTGGGATTTAGTGAAGGCAATTCTAAGAGGAAAGTATATAGCACTACAGGCTTATCTGAACAAAGAACAATCCTAAATGAACAGTATAACTCACAATTAATGAAAATAGAAAAAGAAGAAAAAAGTCAGCAGAAGGAGGGACATAATAAAGATCAGAGCAGAAATAAATAAAATTGAGAAGAATAAAATAACAGAAAGAATCAATGAAACCAGGAATTGATTTTTTGAGAAAATAAACAAAACAGATAAACTCCAGGCCAGACTTATCAAGAAAAAAGAGAGTCTAGAAACATAAACATAATCAGAAATGAGAAAGGAAACATCAATGGACACCAGAGAAATACAAATTATTATTAGAGAATACTATGAATAATTATATGCTAACAAATTGAAAAACCTTGAGAAATGGACAGAAAAATACAACCTCCCAAGACTGATCAAGGAAGAAACAGAAAATCTGAACAAATTACCAGCATTGAAATTGAACTGGTAACCAAAAAACTACCTAAAAACAACACAACTCGACCAGATGGTTTCACCAGTGAATTTTATCAAACACTTAGAGAAAACATAATATTCTTCCTCCTTAAGGTTTTCCGAAAAGTAGACGAGGAGGGAATACTTCCAAACTCATTATATGGAGCCAGCATCACCCTAATACCAAAACCAGGCAAAGACACCACAAAAAAAGAAAATTACGGACCAATATTGCTGATGAACATAGCTGTAAAATACTCAACAAAACATTAGCAATCCAAATTCAAAAAAAAATCATCCATCATGACCAAGTGGGATTCATTCCAGGGATGTAAGGATAATACAATATTCAAAAATCTATCAACATCATACACCACATCAACAAAAATAAGGACAAAAATCATATGATCATCTCAATAGATGTTGAAAAAGGGGTATAGAGAGCACATACCTCAACATAATAAAGGCCATATACTACATAAGGAGCCATGGATATACAAAGGAGAAATAACAGCCTCTTCAACAATCAGTGTTTGCAAATTTGAACAGCTACATATAAGAGAATGAACCTGGATTATTGTCAAACTCCATATACAAAAATAAACTTGAAATGTATCAAAGACCTGAATGGAAGTCATGAAACCATAAAACTCTTAGAAGAAAATAGGCAAAAATCTCTTGAATATAAACATGAGCAACTTTTTCCTGAACACATCTCCTCAGACAAGGGAAACAAAAGCAAAAAATGAACAAATAGGACTACATCAAACTAAAAATTTCTGTACAGCAAAGGACACCATCAGCAGAACAAAAGGCATCCTACAGTATGGGAGAATATATTCATAAGTGATATATCCAATAAGGGGTTAACATCCAAAATACATAAAAAATTCACATGCCTCAACACCCAAAAAGAAATTAACCCAATTAAAAAATGGGTGGAGGATGTGAACAGACATTTCTCCAAAGAAGAAATTCAGATGGCCAACAGGCACATGAAAAGACACTCCACACTGCTAATCATCAGGGAAATGCAAATTAAAACCACAATGGTATATCACCTCACACCAGTTAGGATGGCCAGCATCCAAATGACAAGGAACAACAAATGCTGGTGAGGAAGCAGAGAAAGGGGAACCCTCCTACATTGTTGGTGGGAATGTAAATTAGTTCAACCATTGTTGAAAGCAATATGGACATCCGTCAGAGAACTAAAAATAGAGACACCATTTGACCCAGGAATTCCACTCCTAGGAATTTACCCAAAGAAAATAGGATCAGAGATTCAAGAAGACATATGCACTCCTATGTTTACTGCAGCACTATTTACAATAGCCAATATATAAAAGCAACTTAAGTGTCCACCAATAGATGAATGACTAAAGAAGACGTGGTACATATACACAATGCAAAATTATTTTGCCACAAGAACAGAAATCCTACCATCTGCAACAGTTTGGATGGATCTGGTGTGTATTATGCTCAATGAAATAAGCCAGGTGGAGGAGAAAGGCAAGTACCAAATGATTTCACTGATCTGTGGAGTATAACAACAAAGCAAAACTGAAGGAACAAAACAACAGCATACTCTCAGACTCCAAGAAGGCACTAGTGGTTACAAAAGGGAAAGGGTGTGGGGAGCAAGGGAGAAGAGGATTAAGGGGTATTATTATTAGCACACATAATGTAGGGGGGTTACAGGGATGGCAGTATAGCAGAGAAGATAAGTAGTGACTCTATAGCATCTTACTATGCTGATGGAGAGTGACTGAAATGGGGTGTATTTGGGGGGGACTTGATAATATGGGTGGATGTAGTAAGCCCAATGTTGCTCATGTGAAACTTTCATAAGATTGCATATCAATGATACCTTTATAAAAAAATTTTTTTAAACATACATCATTTTAGAAACAGCAAATCAAAATCACTGTTTTTTCCTTTTTTAGTATCTTTTCCTTATTGAAGTATCATTGATACACAATCTTACACTGGTTTCAACTATACAACAGTGGTTCAACAGTTACCCATATTATAAAATTCTCACCCCCACTAGTGCAGCTACTATCTGTCAACATAGGAAGATGTTAGAGAATCATTGGCTATATTCCCCATGCTGTACTACTACTCCTGTGACCAACTTACATTATGATTAAGAATATTTGTGCCCTTTTATCCCCCTCACCCTCTCTACCCAGCCTGCCAACCCCTCCCCCATGGTGACCACCAGTCATTTCTCAGTGTCTATGAGTTCCACTACCATTTTTTTCATTTGTTTTATTTTGGTTTATATTCCCTAAATAAGTGAAACCATATGTTACTTGTCTTTCTCTGCCTGGCTTATTTTGCTTAGCATAATACCCACTAGGTCCATCCATGTTGTTGCAAATGGCAGGATTTCTTTTCTATGGTTAAATAATATTTCATTGCAAAATCATCATATTTTATTCCATGGACTAAATAATAATTATAAAGTACATCTATATTATATGTATTATTATAATTATATGATAAGATGTTAATAATTAATAGTTAATGTATATGAAATACTGTTATTTAGTATTAATTATTATAATCAGTCTTGACTAATTAATAACTGTTTAGGATCTTATTTTCTTAAAGTATTTTCCATCTCTTACATGTACCACTCAAATGAACGGGGTGGATGGCTACAAAGTGACTTAAAAAAAGAAAAGGTTCATTTCCTCAGAAAGATTTTGTGAGCAAACTAAAAGAATACACATTAATGGGAATCCTAAGAGGGACAGAAAAAAGTCTGATGTTATTGTAAAAGTTACAATAGGTATTAGAAAAAAATATCTATCAATATGAAAGTAAGATAGGCTAAAATTCTTTTGTGTCTGCAATATACAATAATATTGTGTATTACTTTCTCTGCATCTCCTACATCTTAGCACATAATGGGTTAAGTCAAAAATTGTAAAGTTAAGTTAATGGCATCAATTCCAGACCATTTGTCTCTCTTCATACCAGTCCAACCCACAAGAATTGAAGGCAATTCCAATCTTATTTAGAGATTGCTATTTTTTAAACACGATAGAAAAACTGTAAAACTACACTATTAAAGAGCCTCTTGCAAGCTATATTTTTATATATGTATTTTCAAGTGAGTTAAAGAAAAAGTACCCATTTTCTTCCCTCTGGTTAATATGGAATTTATTTCATTCGAAACAGTATATTCATTGACATTTCCACAAATCATATGTATGATGCTTTGAAATTCTATGTTAAGATAGTAGGAAAAGACCCCAAATTTCTATCTTTTCCTCAAATTCGTGTTCCCACTTCTAATACCTAACACTAAAAAAGTTTTCAAGGTGATCTTTTAAAATACTTTTCCAAGCATGATCACTTCTGTCCCCCATAAATTAATAGTCAGTGCTAGCAAATTATAAGACAATCTGCCAACTCATATACAGAAAACCACATTATTATCAGTGCATATAGCAGGACTTCAAGGTATTAAATCTTTTACCCTATTTACCTTAGGAATCCCAGTTGATGTTGGAGGAAGAAAAGAGTGTTCACACTGCTCTAGGTACTTCTCTGAGTTTGTTTTCCCAAATAGGAGAGTAACCACAAAACCCCTGGGAAAAAAAATTAATTACAGATACAAAAACAAGGTTTTACTATAATTTAACACATCTATTACCAAATATATTTTTCTGATTTAACAGACAGCTATCATCACTAAACTCAGTTTGTGACTTTGTTAAAGAAAGGAACTGATAGATTTTGTTATGTTCTAAAACTTAAAACAACTATACATCTGTAAATTTACATATAATGCCTGTGAAAGTTTTCAACCAATATATGAGTAAAGAATCTCAGGCAATATTTTCAAACTTAAGGAAAATCAGCTCTCATTAAATAAGAAGGCTAGCTAATAAATAATAAAGGATAAAGACAAACAAGATCTAAATCCATAGCTAAGTCACACACTCCTATAATTTTGTTAACTAATTAACATGAGATATTAATGTAACTTGCCACTATGAAAATACAATAAACAAAACAAAGGCCATACAGGAAAAAAGTGATCCAATTTATGATTTGTTTAAAATAAACCTAGAATTAAAAAAAGAAATACACTCCAAAAGGTTATTTTTAAAACAATTACAGAATCAAGGTAAGATAAATATGGTTTAGAACTACTTTCCCATAACTGACTAAATGCTTTCAATAGTTCCTATATTTAAGATTTAATAAATAAATCTCAGCACTACTAAGCAGATAGGAAGTCCATAAAAGAAGAAAATTAAATTTTAATTTAGTAACCTTAAAAGGATTCAAAGACTGTAGTGACAAGAAGGGACAGTAAAATATTAAATATGGTCAGCCTCAACTACTGAAAGGGATTCTCAAAGTTATCTGTCATTGTACTGCTCTTCAGTACAGGCACCACAAATGCCGGGAGGAAAGTGAACACAGATAAAGTCAAATAATTCCATGTCATCAATTGTTTTTGCTTCTTTTTAAAAAGGCTGGCCTCAGAATTATCAGTAAATTTCACCTATCTCATGTTGTATCTCATATTATTACTAAGAATCAAAGTGTTCTTCTGAAAGCTTTATCTGGTTATAAGCACATTTACACATACAATTCTACAAGCACACTAATAGCTTCAGTCTTAGGTTTAAGTAAAAACAAGTGTTACAAATGATTGTATAACCAAACATAACAGAATGCCATTAAATAAAATGACCCATTATACAGTATCAGTAATAATAAATGACTCATTATACAGTACCAAAATAGTAACAACAAAAAGGACCTGAGTAGTTTTCTTTCCAGAAGTTTACTTTATATTAGGAAAGAAGGGATTAGATTTGACCATAAACAAAATATATACATTATCAACATTGTAGAGAGGTAACTATAGAATTTAACTCCCAGAAAAAGGTGGTTTCCATAGGTAAATTTATTAATTCCTCTCAAATTCGCATGCTAAGTAAAAAAACAAAAAACAAAAAACACACTTTTAAAAATGTATGCAATTTAGAAAACACACTAAAACTAAGACCATATTTAATTATATGAAATGCAATTACTTCACTTAAGATTAGTATTTAAAAACCTACTTTCACTCTTAAAATTCATAAGACATTAAACTATATGAAGTTACATTAAAGAAATGACAATCTTTCACAATTAGAGGCAAAATAAAAATATGTGACTCAGGAATTATGGTGCTCAGTAGACCAAAATTAAGTAAGCTGAGAATGCTTAATTAGTCCCCTGAGAAAAATGTGGGAGGCTTACTAGTATATAGATTGAAGTCCCCTAACTGTAACAATAAGTTTCACTGAGATCAACAGTCTGTAACAGCATCAGATCAATTTAGGATACAGCACGAACTAGAATTTCAAACCCTACCATGTGAACTCTTAATAATATTATCCAAAGAGGTTGTAGTGATCCTGCCATACCCTTCGATATTCTACCTTCTCTAAAATTCTTTACATAACTTTACACGTATCTAAAAATTTTTTAAAAATTATTCACTAATAAATTAGCAGACTCAAAAAGGGAACAGTTTTCAGTGACTTTGAAATTCAAGGACTCATAGTCCTTCTCCATTTCCTAAATTTTATATTGAGCAATTTCATCCTAGGGCTCCTACCTTAGTCTAAAAAGCTACAATTTCCTCCCTTGCTGAAGTATTGGGAAATATTCTGTAATCCTTCTTCACATTTGCCCAAGGTCTTATTCAATTAGTGAAATGGAAGAAATTATCTCCTTTTCAAAAAAGCATCTCTTCAAGACAATTTCCTTTCCAGTCACTAAAAGCAGCCATGACCCTGTAGAGAGGTACAACCATGCAAGCTCTGGCCCTAACTGGTGACAAAGAGAAGTGTAATTTAGGAAGCTCAAATGGCTGCAGATCTATAAAGTCTTCAATCATCTTTATAATCAATAAAGATATTCAGAATTTCATTTATCGACTCCTACGTTTATTTCTGAATCGTTTTAATATGCAGTATCAGATCTAAGCAACAATGAATATACTAAATCTATAATAAAATGCGGTTTTATGAATAATCCTTGAGGTAGCTACTCAATTAATTCTCACTTGTCTAACAATCAATGGGTGTACTCTCTGTAAAATGGCTACAGATGACATTCAGACCCATAATGTAAAAGAGGTGACAGGTGGTAGATATATTCAGAAGCCACTCCTTTAGTGTCTTATACAATCTCTTATACCGCAGTTTATATATGCTATTTGATTCAGTTAAATCCTCTAAACTTATAGGCACCCTCCAAATTTTGGGGGGTCCCAAAAGACTTTTTTAAAAGAACTTAAAGGCAGTCAGTCCACAAATAATTACATAAACATATCACACACACATATATATAACAACAAAATGTTCATTTCAACTAAGCTACCTTAGACTATCTTATAAATAACAAGCACATCTCTCTCATCTGTACATTTTCTTGTATAGAAATATTATACTAAAATTACATTAAATACTATATATATTAAGTTATACTAAATCATAACTGAAACCCTTATGAAGGTTCATCAACTCAAGGTAAAGCATAAACACTATAAACCAAATAACCATACAGAGAAAACTGCAAGAGCAAGTGTTTGAATTTTATAGAACAAAATGAGAACATTCACTACTGGAATTATTACCAACTTCAATGGTTAGAGTCCAATTAATAAAACAATGTATTTTACTATCATCATCCCAACTTATTTATGCTATTATTATAATTGACAAGGAACTATTTCAATCTTAGAGGGAGAATAACACCAAAAGTAATAAAAAACCTTAAAGGCGTTTCAAATTATACAAAAAAGTTTACATCATTGGAAACTGAAATTTATTTTTGAAGAGGACTATCCATATTTCTACTTTAAATAATACCACTTTTATTTCTTTGGATATCCTGATTTTACATTTTTAACGTTGGTAAAAACAACGTGCAAAAATAGCATTCACAAATAAAGCATACTTCCACCTCTCACAGTTATTTTTCTTTTCTTATTGAGGACTCACGGTCATTTATTTCAATTTTGAACAGAACATGACATATGAATTGTAAAATGATCATTAACAATACTTACCCACCCACAAAGCAGAGGATATAAAATGCCAAATACAGTATTACAAAGGGTCCAAACGTTATAAGAGAAAGGACAATGCCAAGACTTCCCCATCCCCATATGGATAGACTGGTCTGAAATAAAGCAAAGTAAAAAAAATTGTTTTAATAAATAAATAAATAATTTTCCACATGAATTAGAAAAGAACCAACAAAACTTTAAAAGTTTTAAATTTTTCTTTTTAAAAATTTATGGTATTGTTTAAAATATTTACTTTTGAAAATGTTAAGTATACTCTTGGAAATTTATCTCTGAGAAACAATACACAGTATCTGTATCTAGCAAGAGATTCAATACATCAGCAATTATTTTTTAAAACTCTAATATAAAGGTACAAGAAATAGTTACACAAATTGTTGAATAATATACTTGTATGAGAAATAATAAAATATTTCTAAAAATATTTGTGTAGCAGAGCCAAGATGGCGGTATGAGTAGGACAGTGGGACTCTCCTCCCAAAAACATATATTTTTGAAAATACAACAAATACAACTATCCATAAAAGAGAGACCAGAAGACACAGGACAACAGCCAGACTACATCTACACCTTCGAGAACCCAGCGCCTGGGGAGAGGGGTAAGATACAAGCTGAAGCCCAGCGGGAACAGAGGCCCCTCAAACCAGCTCCCGGCGGGCGGGGAGGAGTCGGAGCGGGGAGGGAGAGGGAGCCCAGGACTGCTAAACACCCAGGCCTAGCCATCCGCACCAGGGCACAGACACAGAGCATGCATGGGGTGCTGGAAACAAGGGAAGGAGGACAGTAAGACCTCTGAGTGGGTCCTGCAGCCAGTGACTCTGGGACAAAGAAAAGCGAACGCTATTTGAAAGTCTTAAAGGGACAGGGACCCCACAACTGGACAGAATCATCCTGGGTCACAGTCCAGCAGCTGGAAATTCCAGGGAACTCCAGGCGCACTAACACCCTGGGCAACAGCTCTGAGAACCCTCACGGAGGTAAACAGCCAAACAGCGCCCCATCCATAAACCCTACGGGGCCCAGACATGGCAGAGTAGCAGCCTGAGACAGGGCACGCCCACAGCAAGGGAGCTTCCTCCATACCGGCGAGGCAAGATACAGAGACCCAGTCTACACACAATTGCCCAACACAGCCACTAGGGGTCGGACTTGTCCCAGTAAAAAAAAGGCCAGAAGCAAGTGGAAAAAGGCTTGGTTCTCCCACCTGATGAGTCAATAGCACACCACTGAACCTATCAACATGAAAAGGCAAAAAAATTTGATCCAGACAAGACTAATCCAGACAGCTTTGACATCTTCTACATCTTCCCCTGAGAAGAAACTGGGGAGATAGATTTAACCAATCTTCCTGAAAAAGAATTCAAAACAAAAGTCATAACCATGCTGATGGACTTGCAGAGAAATATGCAAGAACTAAGGAGGGAGAATACAAAAATAAAACAAGCTCTGGAAGGACTTCAAAGCAGTATGGACAAGATGCAAGAGACCATTAATGCACTAGAAAACAGAGGACAGGAATGCAAAGACGCTGATGCAGAGAGAAATAAAAGGATCTCCAGGAATGAAAGAATATTAAGAGAACTGTGTGATCAATCGAAACAGAACAAATTCCGCATTATACGGGTACCAAAAGAAGAAGAGAGAGAAAAAGGAATAGAAAGTGTCTTTGATGAAATAATTGCTGAAAACTTCCACAAACTAGGGGAGGAAACAGCCCCTCAGACCATAGATGTACACAGAACTCCCATGACAAGGGATCCAAGGTGGGCGACACCAAGATACATAATAATAAAAATGGCAAAGAACAAAGACAAGGACAGAGTATTAAAGGCAGACAGAGAGAAAAAAAGGTTACCTACAAAGGAAAAACCATGAGGCTATCATCAAACTTCTGAACAGAAAACTTACAGGCCAGAAAAGAATGGCATGATATACTTAATGCACTGAAACAGAAGGGCCTCAAAATAAGAATTCTGTATCCAGCATGATTATATTTAAATATGAAAGAGGGATGAAACAATTCCCAGACAAGC
Organism: Manis javanica; assembly: GCF_040802235.1. Lineage (NCBI taxonomy): Eukaryota > Metazoa > Chordata > Mammalia > Pholidota > Manidae > Manis > Manis javanica. Next base: position 56,316,466 of record NC_133161.1, on the reverse strand, counting down.
AAAAGTTGAGGGAATTTACCTCCCACAAACCACCTCTACAGGGCATCTTACAGGGACTGCTCTAGATGGGAGCACTCCTAAAAAAAAAAAAAAACAGAACAAAACACCCAACATGAAGAATGGAGCAGGAGGAATAAGAAGGGAGACAAATAATCATCAGACCATGTTGATAATAGCTCAATAAGCGAGTTAAGTTAGACAGTAAGATAGTAAGGAAGTTAACCTCAAACAGTTGGTAACCACAAACTTAAAGCCTGCTATGGCAATAAGTATATACCTTTCAATAATCACACTAAATGTAAATGGACTGAATACACCAATCAAAAGACACAGAGAAATAGAATGGATTAAAAAAGCAAGACCCATCCATATGCTGCTTTCAAGAGACTCACCTCAAACCCAAAGATATGCACAAACTTAAAGACAAGGGATGGAAAAAGATATTTCATGCAAACAACAGAGAGAAAAAAGCAGGTGTTGCAATACAAGTATCAGACAAAATAGACTTCAAAAAAAAGAAAGTAACAAAAGATAAAGAAGGACATTACATAATGATAAAGGGCTCAGTCTAACAAGAGGATATAACCATTATAAATATATATGCGCCCAATAGAGGAGCACCAACATATGTGAAACAAATACTAACAGAATTAAAGGAGGAAATAGAATGCAATGCATTCATTGTGGGGAACTTCAACACACCACTCACTCCAAAGGACAGATCCACCAGACAGAAAATAAGTAAGGATACACAGGCACAGAACAACATACTAGAACAGATGGACCTAATAGACATCTACAGAACTCTACATCCAAAAGCAACAGGATACACATTCTTCTCAAGTGCACATGGAACATTCTCCAGAATAGAAAACATACTAGGTCACAAAAAGAGCCTCAGTAACTTCCAAAAGATTGAAATCCTACCAACCAACTTTTCAGACCACAAAGGCACAAAATGAGAAATAAACTGTACAAAGAAAGCAAAAGGGCTCACAAACACATGGAGGCTTAACAGCACACTCCTAAATAATCAATGGATCAATGACCAAATCAAAATGGAGATCCAGCAATATATGGGAACAAATAACAACAACAACACAAAGCCCCAAATACTGTGGGATACAGCAAAAGCAGTCATAAGAGGAAAGTATATAGCAATACAGGCATATTTAAAGAAGGAAGTACAATCCCAAATGAATGGTCTAATGTCACAATTATCAAAATTGGAAAAAGAAGATCAAAAGAGGCCGAAGGTCAGCAGAAGGAGGGACACAATAAAGATCAGACAAGAAATAAATAAAATTGAGAAGAATAAAACAATAGCAAAAATCAATGAAACCAAGAGCTGGTTCTTCGAGAAAATAGATAAGCCTCTAGCCAGACCTTTTAAGAGGAAAAGAGAGTCAACACAAATCAACAGTATAAGAAATGAGAAAGGAAAAATCATGACAGACACCACAGAAATACAAAGAATTATTAGTGAGTACTATAAAAACCTATATGCCAACAAGCTGGGAAACCTAGGAGAAATGGACAACTTCCTAGAAAAATACAACCTTCCAAGACTGACCCAGAAAGAAACATAAAATCTAAACAGACCAATTACCAGCAACGAAATTGAAGTGGTAATCAAAAAACTACCAAAGAACAAAACCCCCGGGCCAGATGGATTCACCTCGGAATTTTATCAGACATACAGGGAAGACATAGTACCCATTCTCCTTAAAGTTTTCCAAAAAATAGAAGAGGAGGGAATACTCCCAAACTCATTCTATGAAGCTAACATCACCCTAATACCAAAACCAGGCAAAGACCCCACCAAAAAAGAAAACTACAGACCAATATCCCTGATGAACGTAGATGCAAAAATACTCAACAAAATATTAGCAAACAGAATTCAAAAATACAACAAAAGGATCGTACACCATGACCAAATGGGATTCATCCCAGGGATGCAAGGATGGTACAACATTCGAAAGTCCATCAACATCATCCACCACATCAACAAAAAGAAAGACAAAAACCACATGATCATCTCCATAGATGCTGAAAAAGCATTTGACAAAGTTCAATATCCATTCATGATAAAAACTCTCAGCAAAATGGGAATAGAGGGCAAGTCCCTCAACATAATAAAGGCCATCTATGATAAACCCACAGCCAACATTATACTGAACAGCGAGAAGCTGAAAGCTTTTCCTCTGAGATCGGGAACTAGACATTGATGCCCACTCTCCCCACTGTTATTTAACATAGTACTGGAGGTCCTAGCCATGGCAATCAGACAAAACAAAGAAATACAAGGAATCGAGATTGGTAAAGAAGAAGTTAAACTCTCACTACTTGCAGATGACATGATACTATACATAAAAAATCCTAAAGACTCCACCCCAAAACTACTAGAACTGATATCGGAATACAGCAAAGTTGCAGGATATAAAATCAACACACAGAAAACTGTGGCTTTCCTATACACTAACAATGAACCAACAGAAAGAGAAATCAGGAAAACAACTTCATTCACAATTGCATCAAAAAAAATAAAGTATCTAGGAATAAACCTGACCAAAGAAGTGAAAGACTCATACTCTGAAAACTACAAGTCACTCTTAAGAGAAATTAAAGGAGACACTAACAGATGGAAACTCATCCCATGCTCGTGGCTAGGAAGAGTTAGTATCATCAAAATGGCCATCCTGCCCAAAGCAATATACAGATTCCATGCAATCCCTATAAAACTACCAGGAACATTCTTCAATGAACTGGAACAAATAATTCAAAAATTCATATGGAAACACCAAAGACCACGAATAGCCAAAGCAATACTGAGAAAGAAGAATAAAGTAGGGGAGACCTCACACCCTAACTTCAAGCTCTACTATAAAGCCATAGTAATCAAGACAGTTTGGTGCTGGCACAAGAACAGAGCCACAGACCAATGGAACAGACTAGAGAATCCAGACATTAATCCAGACATATATGGACAATTAATATTTGATAAAGGAGCCATGGACATACAATGGCCAAATGACAGTCTCTTTAACAGATGGTGCTGGCAAAACTGGACAGCTACATGTAGGAGAATGAAACTGGACCATTGCCTAACCCCATATACAAAAGTGAACTCAAAATGGGTCAAAGACCTGAATATAAGTTATGAAACCATTAAACTATTGGAAAAAAACATAGGCAAAAACCTCTTAGACATAAACATGAGTGACCTCTTCTTGAACATCTCTCTCCGGGCAAGGAAAACAGCAGCAAAAATGAACAAGTGGGACTATATTAAGCTGAAAAGCTTCTGTACAGCGAAAGACACCATCAATAGAACAAAAAGGAACCCTACAGTATGGGAGAATATATTTGAAAATGACAGATCCGATAAAGGCTTGACGTCCAGAGTATATAAAGAGCTCACACGCCTCAACAAACAAAAAACAAATAACCCATTTAAAAAATGGGCAGAGGAACTGAACAGACAGTTCTCTAAAAAAGAAATACAGATGGCCAACAGACACATGAAAAGATGCTCCACATCGCTAATTATCAGAGAAATGCAAATTAAAACTACAATGAGGTATCACCTCACACCAGTAAGGATAGCTGCCATCCAAAAGACAAACAACAACAAATGTTGGCGAGGCTATGGAGAAAGGGGAACCCTCCTACACTGCTGGTGGGAATGTAAATTAGTTCAACCATTGTGGAAAGCAGTATGGAGGTACATCAAAATGCTCAAAACAGACTTACCATTTGACCCAGGAATTCCACTCCTAGGAATTTACCCTAAGAATGCAGCAATCAAGTTTGAGAAAGACAGATGCACCCCTATGTTTACTGCAGCACTATCTACAATAGCCAAGAATTGGAAGCAACCTAAATGTCCATCGGTAGATGAATGGATAAAGATGTGGTACATATACACAATGGAATACTACTCACCATAAGAAGAGGGCAAATCCTACCATTTGCAGCAAAATGGATGGAGCTGGAGGGTATTATGCTCAGTGAAATAAGCCAAGCGGAGAAAGAGAAATACCAAAAGATTTCACTCATTTGTGGAGTATAAGAACAAAGGAAAAACTGAAGGAACAAAACAGCAAGGGAATCACAGAACCCAAGAATGGACAAACAGGTACCAAAGGGAAAGGGACTGGGGAGGATGGGTGGGTAGGGAGGGATAAGGGGGGGGAAGAAGAAGGGGGATATTAAGATTAGCATGCATTGGGGGGTGGGAGAAAGGGGAGGGGTGTACAAGACAGAGAATACAAGTAGTGATTCTACAACATTTTGCTATGCTGATGGGCAGTGAATGTAAAGGGATTTATAGGGGGTACCTGGTATAGGGGAGAGCCTAGTAAACATAATATTCATCATATAAGTGTAGATTAATGATAAAAAAAAAGAAAGAAAAGGGGGATTACTCCCTGATACGACAAAACCAACTGTAAATCAGCGATTAATGCATGCTTTAAATATCCTTAATTTTGACCACTTAATGGGTGTCAGATGAACGGCTATGGAGGTAATTTTTCTGATAATATTCCCTTCCTGTGGAAAAAAAAAAAAAAAGCACTTCCTGTGTGGTGACCTCCAATGAGTTCTACACAGTGGTATAAAGGGCATATAAAAGTGTAGGCAAAGAGTCTGTTTGTGTTTATACAGAGGATCAAAGCCTAATTTGCTACCCAGAATTTGAACTAAGGTACAATATGAAGCAGAACTTCCAACATCAGCACTCTCTGGAAGAGTCATGCCAGAAGATGATAACCAAAAAACCTCCACAAAGATCCAGGCGATGCTGCAGTTGTAGCTGCATCCATCCCACCGATTCCTGGACATGACATTGGAATGAAGAGGTAGATATCTAAGCTGGGCTGTGCTTTCAGTAAAACAACAAATTTGACTGGATCTATACTGTTGGAACTCAACCAAGAATTAGGAGAAGTGCAAATTGAGCACTCCAAAATCTTACGACTACAGACTATCTACTGTTAAAAGAACATATGAGATGTGAACAATTCCCAGGAATGGATTGTTTTAATTTGTCTGATTTCTTTCAGGCTCTTCAAGTACAGTTGGACAATATCCATCATATCATAGACAAATTTTCACAAATGCCTAGGGTGCCTAACCCGTTTTCTTGGCTTCACTGGAGATGGCTGGTAATTATAGATCTGCTAGGTTATGTAACTGTATTCCTATTATGTTAATGTGTGTGCGCAATATAGTTAGTACTTTAAAACCTATACATGCTTAAGTTACTATACAAGAAGATATGTCAAAGAAATAATCAATCCTCCCATGTTTTCTTCCGTCTGCTGCCTCTATAGCTTTTCTTCTTCCTTCCTAATTACAACCCTTAAATAGAATTCATGCCTCATATCGAATTTACTGAGTATCATAATTCCTCCAAGTGGTAAAGATACCTCAAGACAAATGCTGGGCATGGAAGGCACAGGGCATAAATCTGCAAAGAAGTAAAAAGCTAACCTTTTCAAACAATATGGCTACTCTCTCACTTACCAACTTTACAACTCCCTGTATGGTCGCAGAAGATGGCTGGTTAGCCAGAGACGCGTAAGATTCCTCAAGGGAGGAACAACCTAAGACAGGCACAGTCGCAGGGGGGCCATCAGGTGACAAATTGGGGATCAAGAGTGGTGAGGCTTAGAAACTCACCCCCCCCTGTTTTGAGAGATATGTTCTGCATCTGTGGATGTTTTAATGCCCTTGTATAGCTTGGATTAACACATAGTCTACAGGCACACATCTCATCATCTACAATTGCTCTCTTACAACACTAAGCTATGTTTTCTACCTTTATCTTGCATCTACCTACCACTTCAGCATTTTATTGAAAATAAAAATAATAATAATAATAAAGGGAGAAATGTGAGATCCACATACAAATCAAGTATAAAAATCAAATGAATATTCATATTTGACCTGATTGCTTATAGTTCATAATGCGTGATCAAAATCGAAAGCTTCTATAATGACTGCCCTGGTACTGTTCACCATGTAAGAACTTATTCACTATGTAAGAATTTGTTCACCATGTAAGAACTTGTTCGTTATGCTTCCGAAGATTGGAGACTGATGAGAAGTAGGCTTGAGATGGATTAATGATTGTGCATTGAGCGTTGTCTCACCTATACAGAATTTTCTTGTTGTTAACAACCATTTCATCAATAAATATATGAGATGCCCTCTCAAAAAAAAAAAAAGTGGGCAGATCCAGGATGGGAGCGTGAGTAGAGCAGTGAAAATATCCTCCCCAAAACACATAGAGCTATGAAAATATAACAAAGAAAACTCTTCCTAAAATAGAGACAAGAGGACACAGGACAACATCCAGACCACATCCACACCGGCAAGAACCCAGCACCTTGCAAAGGGGGTAAGATAAAGCCCCGGCCTGGCGGGACCCAAGTGCCCCTCCCCTCGGCTCCAGGTGTGTGGAAAGAAACTGGAGCGGTTTTTTTTTTTTTTCTTGGCGAGTGCTTTTTGGAAGCCTTAAAGGGACAGGGACCCCGTTGCTAGGGAGGCAGGGCGGCGGGACCAGTGAGTGGGTGCCTGGGACCGGCACCTGAGGACAAAGAATATCAAGCACTTTTCCCTACCGGACCGGTGGGCGGGTGCCTGAGACCAGCACCTGAGGACAGAGGAAATTGCGCGTTTTCCCCTTTTTTTTCTCTGTTTGGCGAGTGCTTTTTGGAAGCCTTAAAGGGACAGGGACCCTGGTGCTAGGGAGGCAGAGCAGCAGGACCGGTGAGCGGGTGCCTGAGACCGGCACCTGAGGACAAAGAATATCGCGCATTTTTGCCTGCAGGACCGGTGAGTGGGTGCTTTTTGGAAGCCTTGAAGGGACAGGGACCCCGGTGCTAGGGAGGCAGGGCAGCAGGATCAGTGAGCGGGTGCCTGGGACTGGTGCCTGAGGACGGAGGAAATCGCGCATTTTACCCCTTCTTTTTTTCTCTTTTAGGCGAGTGCTTTTTGGAAGCCTTAGAGGGACAGGGACCCTGGTGCTAGGGAGGCAGTGTGGCAGGACCGGTGAGCAGGTGCCTGGGACCGGCGCCTGAGGACAAAGAATATCCCGCGTTTTTCCCTGCGGAACCAGAGGGCGGGTGCCTGAGACCGGTGCCTGAACACGGAGGAAATCACGAGTTTTTCCCCTTTTTTTTTTCTCTTTTTGGCAAATGCCTTTTGGAAGCCTTAAAGGGACAGGGACCCTGCTGCTAGGGAGGCAGGGCAGCGGGACTGGTGAGAGGGTGCCTGGGACAGGCGCCTGAGGACAAAGAATATCCCGCGTTTTTCCCTGCGGGACCGAAGGGCAGTTGCCTGAGACCGGCACCTGAGGACGGACGAAATCGTGCGTTTTTCCCGGTTTTTATTGTCTTATTGGCGAGTGCTTTTTGGAAGCCTTAAAGGGACAGGGACCGCGGCGCTAGGGAGGCAGAGCAGCAGGACTGGTGAGCGGGTGCCTGGGACTGGTGCCTAAGGACAAAGAATATCACGCAATTTTCCCTGCAGGACCGGTGGGTGGGTGCTTTCTGGAAGCCTTGAAGGGGCAGGGACCCCGGTGCTAGGGAGGCAGGGCAGCAGGAATAATGAGCGGGTGCCTGGGAGTGGCGCCTGAGGACAAAAAAATTTGCGTGTTTTTTTATTTATTTTTTTTTTCTGTTCCCTCTCTCATTGTTGCTGTCATTGTTTTGGTTTGGAGAGTGCTTTTTGGAAGTCTTAAAGGGGCAGGCCAGGACACTTAGACCAGAGGCAGGGAATTTGGAGATCTCTGGGCACTCTAACCCGCTGGGTAACAGGGAGTACAGAGGCCCTTACGGAGATAAATAGCCTCCCGGCCGCTCCTCCTCCAACGGGGCTCCACCACATTGGAGGAGCAGCCACAGACAGGCCACGCCCACAGCAACAGCGGAGATAAACTCCACAGCAAACGGGCAGGTAGCAGAAGCCCTGTCTGCGCACAGCTGACAAGCATAAGCCACTAGAGGTCGCTATTCTCCCAGGAGTGGAAGGCCACAAACCAACAAGAAGGGAAGCTCTTCCAGCGGTCACTCGTACCAGCTCTGCAAACTATTTCTATCACCATGAAAAGGCAAAACTACAGGAAGACAAAGATCACAGAGACAACACCTGAGAAGTAGACAGACCTAACCAGTCTTCCTTAAAAAGAACTCAAAATAAAAATCATGAACATGCTGAAAGAGATGCAGAGAAAAATGCAAGAGCAATGGGATGAAGTCCGGAGGGAGATCACAGATGTCAGGAAGGAGATCACAGAAGTGAAACAATCCCTGGAAGGATTTATAAGCAGAATGGTAAGATTCAAGAGGCCATTGAAGGAATAGAAACCAGAGAACAGGAATGTATACAAGCTGACATAGAGAGAGATAAAAGGATCTCCAGGAATGAAACAACACTAAGAGAACTATGTGACCAATCTAGAAGGAATAATATTCGTATTATTGGGGTACCAGAAGAAGAAAGAGGAAAAGGGATAGAAATAATCACTGAAAACTTCCCCAAACTGAGGGAGGAAATAATCGAACAGACCATGGAATTACACAGAACCCCCAACAGAAAGGATCAAAGGAGGACAACACCAAGACACATAGTAATTAAAATGGCAAGGATCAAGGACAAGGAAAGACTTTCAAAGACAGCTAGAGAGAAAAAGCTCACCTATAAAGGAAAACCCATCAGGCAAACATCAGACTTCTCGACAGAAACCCTACAGGCCAGAAGAGAATGGCATGATATACTTAATGCAATGAAGCAGAAGGGCCTTGAACCAAGGATACTATATCCAGCACAACTATCATTTAAATATGATGGCAGGATTAAACAATTCCCAGACAAGCAAAAGCTGAGGGAATTTGCTTCCCACAAACCACCTCCACAGGGCATCCTACAGGGACTGCTCTAAGTGGAAGCACCCCTAAAAAGAGCACAGAACAAAACACACAACATATGAAGAATGGAGGAGGAGGAATAAGAAGGGAGAGAAGAAAAGAATCTCCAGACAGTGTATATAACAGCTCAATAAGTGAACTAAGTTAGGCAGTAAGATACTAAAGAAGCTAACCTTGAACCTTTGGTAACCATGAATCTAAAGCCTGCAATGGCAATAAGTACATATCTCTCAATAGTCACCCTAAATGTAAATGGACTTAATGCACCAATCAAAAGATACAGAGTAATAGAAGGGATAAAAAAGCAAGACCCATCTATATGCTGCTTACAAGAAACTCACCTTAAACTCAAAGACAAGCATAGACTAAAAGTCAAGGGATGGAAAAACATATTTCAGGCAAACAACAGTGAGAAAAAAAGCAGGGGTTGCAGTACTAATATCACACAAAATAGACTTCAAAACAAAGAAAGTAACAAGAGATAAAGGATACTACATGATGATAAAGGGCTCAGTCCAACAAGAGGATATAACCATTCTAAATATATATGCACCCACTACAGGAGCACCAGCATATGTGAAACAAATACTAACAGAACTAAAGAGGGAAATAGACTGCAATGCATTGATTATAGGAGACTTCAACACACTACTCACTGCAAAGGATAGATCCACCGGGCAGAAAATAAGTAAGGACACACAGGCACTGAACAACACACTAGAACAGATGGACCTAATAGACATCTATAGAACTCTACATCCAAAAGCAACAGGATATACATTCTTCTCAAGTGCACATGGAACATTCTCCAGAATAGACCACATACTAGCCCACAAAAAGAGCCTCAGTAAATTCCAAAATATTGAATTTCTACCAGCCAATTTTTCAGACCACAAAGGTATAAAAGTAGAAATAAATTCTACAAAGAAAACAAAAAGGCTCACAAACACATGGAGGCTTAACAACATGCTACTAAATAATCAATGGATCAATGAAAAAATCAAAATAGAGATCAAGGAATATATAGAAACAAATGACAACAACAACACAAAGCCCCAACTTCTGTGGGATGCAGCGAAAGCAGTCTTAAGAGGAAAGTATATACTGATCCAGGGACACTTGAAGAAGGAAGAACAATCCCAAATGAATAGTCTAACATCACAATTATCGAAACTGGAAAAAGAAGAACTAATGAGGCCCAAAGTCAGCAGAAGGAGGGACATAATAAAGATCAGAGAAGAAATAAACAAAATTGAGAAGAATAAAACAATAGCAAAAATCAATGAAACCAAAAGCTGGTTATTTGAGAAAATAAACAAAATAGATAAGCCTCTAGCCAAACTTATTAAGAGAAAAAGAGATTCAACACAAATCAACATAATCAGAAATGAGAATGGAAAAATCACAACAGACTCCACAGAAATACAAAGAATTATTAAAGACTACTATGAAAACCTATATGCCAACAAGCTGGAAAACATAGAAGAAATGGACAACTTCCTAGAAAAATACAACCTCTCAAGACTGACCAAGGAAGAAACACAAAAGTTAAACAAACCAATTACGAGCAAAGAAATTGAAACGGTAATCAAAAAACTACCCAAGAGCAAAACCCCGGGGCCGGACGGATTTACCTCGGAATTTGATCAGACATACAGAGAAGACATACTACCCATTCACCTTAAAGTGTTCCAAAAAATAGAAGAAGAGGGAATACTGCCAAACTCGTTCTATGAAGCCAACATCACCGTAATACCAAAACCAGTCAAAGACCCCACCAAAAAAGAAAATTACAGACCAATATCCCTCATGAATGTAGATGCAAAAATACTCAATAAAATATTAGCAAACAGAATTCAACAGTATATCAAAAGGATCATACACCATGAACAAGTGGGGTTCATCTCAGGGATGCAAGGATGGTACAACATTCGAAAATCCATCAACATCATCCACCACATCAACAGAAAGAAAGACAAAAACCACATGATCATCTACATAGATGCTGAAAAAGCATTTGACAAAACTCAACATCCATTCATGATAAAAACTCTCAGCAAACTGGGAATAGAGGGCAAATACCTCAACATAATAAAGGCCATATATGATAAACACACAGCCAGCATTATACTGAACAGTGAGAAGCTGAAAGGATTTCCTCTGAGATCGGGAACCAGACAGGGATGCCCAGTCTCCCCACTGTTATTTAACATAGTACTGGAGGTCCTAGCCATGGTAATCAGACAAAACAAAGAAATACAAGGAATCAAGATTGGTAAAGAAGAAGTTAAACTGTCACTATTTGCAGATGATATGATACTGTACATAAAGAACCCTAAAGACTCCACTCCAAAACTACTAGAACTGATATCGGAACACAGCAAGTTACAGGATAAAAAATTAACACACAGAAATCTGTAGCTTTCCTATACACTAACAATGAAGCAATAGAAAGAGAAATCAGGAAAACAATTCCATTCACCATTGCATCAAAAAGAATAAAATACCTAGGAATAAACCTAACCAAAGAAGTGAAAGACTTATACTCTGAAACCTATAAGTCACTCTTAAGAGAAATTAAAGGGGACACTAATAAATGGAAACTCATCCCATGCTCATGGATAGGAAGAATTAATATCGTCAAAATGGCCATCCTGCCCAAAGCAATATACAGATATGATGCAATTGCTCTCAAATTACCAGCAACATTCTTCAATGAATTGGAACAAATAATTCAAAAATTCATATGGAAACACCAAAGACCCCGAATAGCCAAAGGATTCCTGAGAAAGAAGAATAAAGTAGGGGGGATCTCACTCCCCAACTTCAAGCTCTACTACAAAGCCATAGTAATCAAGACAATTTGGTACTGGCACAAGAACAGAGCCACAGACCAGTGGAACAGATTAGAGACTCCAGAAATTAACCCAAACATATATGGTCAATTAATATTTGATAAAGGAGCCATGGACATACAATGGCAAAATGACAGTCTCTTCAACAGATGGTGTTGGCAAAACTGGACAGGAACATGAAGGAGAATGAAACTGGACCATTGTCAAACCCCATATACAAAGGTAAACTCAAAATGGATCAAAGACCTCAATGTAACTCATGAAACCATTAAACTCTTAGAAAAAAACATAGGCAAAAACCTCTTAGACATAAACATGAGTGACCTCTTCTTGAACATATCTCCCCGGGCAAGGAAAACAACAGTAAAAATGAGCAAGTGGGACTACATTAAGCTGAAAAGCTTCTGTACAGCGAAAGACACCATCAATAGAACAAAAAGGAACCCTACAGTATGGGAGAATATATTTGAAAATGACAGATCCGATAAAGGCTTGACGTCCAGAATATATAAAGAGCTCACACGCCTCAACAAACAAAAAACAAATAACCCATTAAAAAATGGGCAGAGGAACTGAACAGACAGTTCTCTAAAAAAGAAATACAGATGGCCAACAGACACATGAAAAGATGCTCCACATCGCTAATTATCAGAGAAATGCAAATTAAAACTACAATGAGGTATCACCTCACACCAGTAAGGATAGCTGCCATCCAAAAGACAAACAACAACAAATGCTGGTGAGGATGTGGAGAAAGGGGAACCCTCCTACACTTCTGGTGGGAATGTAAATTAGTTCGACCATTGTGGAAAGCAGTATGGAGGTTCATCAAAATGCTCAAAACAGACTTACCATTTGACCCAGGAATTCCACTCCTAGGAATTTACCCTAAGAATGCAGCAATCAAGTTTGAGAAAGACAGATGCACCCCTATGTTTATTGCAGCACTATCTACAATAGCCAAGAATTGGAAGCAACCTAAATGTCCATCGGTAGATGAATGGATAAAGAAGATGTGGTACATATACACAATGGAATACTACTCAGCCATAAGAAGTGGAAAAACCCAACCATTTGCAGCAACATGGATCGAGCTGGAGAGTATTATGCTCAGTGAAATAAGCCAAGCGGAGAAAGAGAAATACCAAATGATTTCACTCATCTGAGGAGTATAGGAACAAAGGAAAAACTGAAGGAACAAAACAGCAGTGGAATTACAGAACCCAAAAATGGACTAACAGGTACCAAAGGGAAAGGAGCTGGGGAAGATGGGTGGGAAGGGAGGGATAAGGGGGGTGAAGAAGAAGGGGGGTATTAAGATTAGCATGCATGGGGGGGAGGGAGGAAGGGGAGGGTGGGCTGCACAACACAGAGAGGACACGTAGTGATTCTACAACATTTTACTAAGCTGAGGGACAGTAACCATAATGTGGTTGTTAGGGGGGACCTGATATAGGGGAGAGCATAGTAAACATAGTATTCTTCATGTAAGTGTAGATTAAAGATTTAAAAAAAAAAAGAAAGAAAGAAAGAAAAGAGGGATTACTCCTTGATAGGATAAAACTATTCGTAAATCAAAGATCAATGCATGCTTTAAATATCCTTAATGTTGATCACTTAAAGGGTGTCAGATGATCAGCTATGGAGGTATTCTTTTCTGATAATATTCCTTTCTCTTAATAAAAAAAAAAAAAACCAGTTCCTGTGTGCTGACCTCCAATGAGTTCTGCACAGTGGTATAGAGGGCATGTCAAAGTGTAGGCAAAGAGTCTGTTTGCTTCTATGCAGAAGATCAAGGCCTAGCTTGGATACCCAGAAAATGAACTAAGATACGATATGAGGAGGAGCTTCTGGCATCAGCACTCTCTGGAGGACTTGTGCCAGGGGGATGATCATCAAAAAGCCTCCACAGGGATCTGGGCGATGCTCCAGTTGTGGCTGCATCCATCCCACCATTTCCTGGACTTGCCATTGGAATGAGGAGGGAGATGTCTAGGCTGGCATGTGCATACAGTGAGACAACGAATTTGACCGGATCTGTACTGTTGGAACTCAACCAGGAGTTGGGAGGGGTGCAAGTTGTAGCACTCCAAAATCTTATGACTATAGACTATCTACGGTTAAAAGAACATATGGGATATGAACAGATCCCAGAAATGGGCTGCTTTAATTTGTCTGATTTCTCTCAGACTGTTCAAGTACAGTTGGACAATATCCATCATATCATAGACAAATTTTCACAAATGCCTAGGGTGCCTAAATGGTTTTCTTGGCTTCACTGGAGATGGATGGTAATTATAGATTTGCTTTGTTTATGTCACCATATTCCTATTATGTTAATATGTGTGTGCAAATTAGTTAGTAGTTTAAAACCTATACATACTTAAGGTACTCTACAAGAAGATATGTCAAAGAAATAATCAATCCTCCCATGTTTTCTTCCATATGCTACCTCTATAACTTTTCTTCTTCCTTCCTAATTACAACCCTTAAATAGAATTCGTGCCTCATATCGAATTTACCGAGTATCATAATTCCTCCAGATGGTAAAGATACCTCGAGACAAGTGCTGAGCATAGAAGCCACAGGGCATAAATCTGCAAAGAAGTAAAAAGCTAACCTTTTCAAACAATATGGCTTCTCTCTCATTTATCAACTTTACATTTCCCTATGGCCCCGGAAGATGACTGGTTAGCCAGAGACGGGTAAGATTCCTCAAGGAAGGAACACCCTAAGACAGGCACAGTCGCAGGGGGGCCATCAGGTGAGAAATTGGGGATCAACAGAGGTGAGGCTCAGAACCTCAACCCCCTGCTTTGAGAGAAATCTTCTGCATCCGTGGATGTTTTGCTGCCCTTGTCTAGCTTGGATTAATACTTAGTCCATAGGCACACATCTGATCATCTACATTTGCCCTCTTACAGCACTAAACTATGTTTTCTACCTTTATCTTGCATCTACCTACCACTTCAGCATTTTATTAAAAATAAAAATAATAATAATAATAAAGGGAGAAATGTGGGATCAACATATAAATCAAGTATAAAAATCAAATGAATATTCATATTTGACCTGATTGTTTATAGTTCATAATGCGTGATCAAGACCGAAAGTTTCTGTGATGAATGCCCTTGTACTGTTCACCATGTAAGAATTTATTCACTATGTAAGAATTCGTTCACCATGTAAGAACTTGTTCATTATGCTTCAGAAGATTGGAGACTGACAAGAATTAGGCTTGAGATGGATTAATGATTGTGCATTGAGCATTGACCCCCCTATACAGAATTTTATTGTTGTTAACAACCATTTGATCAATAAATATGAGAGATGCCCTCTAAAAAAAAAAAAGTGTAGGCAAATGGTCTGTTTGTGTTTATACAGAGGATCAAAGCCTAATTTGGCTACCCAGAAAATGAACTAAGATACGATATGAAAAATTACTTCCAATATCAGCACACTCTGGAAGACTCATACCAGCGGATGATCATCCAAAAAACCCAACAACGATCCACGCGTTGCTACAGCTGTAGATGCACTCATCCCATCAGTTCCTGGACTTGAGATGGGAATGAAGAAGGAGATATCTAAGCTGGCCTGTGCATAGAGTAAAACAAACAAATTTGACTGGATCTATACTGTTGGAACTCAACCAAGAGTTAGGAGAAGTGCAAATTGTAGCGCCCCAAAATCTTACAACTACAGAGTATCTACTGTTAAAAGAACATATGGGATGTGAACAGTCCCCAGGAATGGGTTGTTTTGAATTGTCTAATTTCTCTCAGACTGTTCAAGTTCAGTTGGACAATATCCACCACATCATAGATAAGTTTTCACAAATGCCTAAGCTGCCTAACTGGTTTTCTTGGTTTCACTGGAGATGGCTGGTAATTATAGGTATGCCTTGGTTATGTAACTGTACTCCTATTATGTTAATGTGTGTGTGCAATTTAATTAGTAGTTTAAAACCTATACATGCTGATGTTGCTCTACAAGAAGATATGTCAAAGAAATAATCAATCTTCCCATGTTTTCTTCTGCCTGCTACTTCTATAGCTTTTCTTCTTCCTTCCTAATTACAAACCTTAAATAGAATTCATGCCTCATATCGAATTTACCGAGTATCATAATTCTTCCAAGTGGTAAAGATACCTCAAGACAAATGCTGGGCATAGAAGCCACAGGGCATAAATATGAAAAGCAGTAAAAAGCTAACCTTTTCAAACAATAAGGCTTCTCTCTCACTTACCAACTTTACATTTCCCTGTACGGCCCCAGAAGATGACAGGTTAGCCAGAGACAGGTAAGATTCCTCAAGGGAGGAACAACCTAAGACAGGCACAGTTGCAGGGGGGCCATCAGGTCACAAATTGGGGATCAACAGAGGTGAGGCTTAGAACCTCACCCCCTGTTTTGAGAGAAATCTTCTGCATCCGTGGATGTTTTATTGCCCTTGTCTAGCCTGGATTAACACAGTCTACAGGCACACACCTGATCATCTACATTTGCTCTCTTACAATACTAAACTATGTTTTCTACCTTTATCTTGCATCTACCTACCACTTCAGCATTTTATTAAAAATGATTATAATAAAGAGAGAAATGTGGTATCCACATATAAATCAAGTATAAAAATCAAACAAATATTCATATTTGAACTGATTGTTTATAGTTCATAATGCATGATAAAAACCAAAAGTTTCTGTGATGACTGCCCTTGTACTGTTCACCATGTAGCTTATTCACTATGTAAGAATTTGTTCTCCATGTAAGAACTTGTTTGTTATGCTTCAGAAGATTGGAGACTGACGAAAATTAGGCTTGGGGTGGATTAATGATTGTGCATTGAGCATTGACTCCCCTATACAGAATTTGATTGTTGTTAACAACTATTTGATCAATAAATATGAGAGATGCCCTCTCAAAAAAAAAAAAAGGTACAGACTTCCAATTGTAAAGTAAATAAGTAACCGGGATGTAATGTATAGCGTAAGGAATATAGTCAAAATATTGTAACAACTTTGTATGGTGATAGCTGGTAGCTAGAATTATCATGTATATAAATGTTGAATCACTGTGTTGTACACCTGAAACTAATGTAATGCTGTGTGTCAACTACACTTCAATAAAAAAATAAAAATAAAAAGAATAAAAATAAAAATAAAATAAAATAAATAAAAAAATAAAAAACTCTCAACAAAATGGGTATAGAGGGCAAGTACCTCACCATAATAAAGACCAGATATGATAAACCCACAGCCATCATCATACTGAACAACAAGAAGCAGAAAGTTTTTCCTCTGAGATCGGGAACAAGACAGGGATGCCCACTCTCCCCACTGTTATTCAACATACTACTGGAGATCCTAGCTATGGCAATTAGACAAAACAAAGAAATACAAGGAATCCAGGTTGGTAAAGAAGAAGTTAAACTGTCACTGTTTGCAGATGACGTGATATTTTACGTAAAAATCCCTAAAGACTCCACTCTGAAACTACTAGAGATAATATCGGAATTCAGCAAAGTTGCAGGATACAAAATTAAAACACAGAAGTCTCTGGCTTTCCTATACACTAACAATAAACTAATAGAAAGAGAAATCAGGAAAACAATTCCATTCACAATAGCATCAAAAAGAATAAAATACCTAGGAATAAACCTAACCAAGGGAGTGAAAGTCCTAAACTTTGAAAACTATAAGACACTCTTAAGAGAAATTAAAGAGGTCACTAACAAATGGAAACTCATCCCATGCTCTTGGCTAGGAAGAATTAATATAGTCAAAATGGCCATCCAGCCCAAAGCAATATACAGATTTGATGCAATCCCTATCAAATTACCAACAGCTTTCTTCAATGAACTGGAACAAATAGTTCAAAAATTCACATGGAAACACCAAAGACCCCAAATAGCTAAAGCAATCCTGAGAAGGAAGTATAAAGTGGGGGGGATCTCACTCCCCAACTTCAAGCTCTACTACAAAGCCACAGTAATCAAGACAATTTGGTACTGGCACAAGAACAGAGCACAGACCAATTGAACAGAATAGACTCCAAATATTAACCCAAACATATATGGTCAACTAATATTCGATAAAGGGGCCAGGGACATACAATGGGGAAATGACAGTCTCTTCAACAGATGGTGCTGGCAAAACTGGACAGCTACATGTAAGAGAATGAAACTGGACACTGTCTAACCCCATACACTAAAGTAAATTCGAAATGGATCAAAGACTTGAATGTAAGTCGTGAAACCATAAAACTCTTAGAAAAAAACATAGGCAAAAATCTCTTAGACATAAACATGAGTGACCTCTTCTTAAACATATCTCCCCGGGCAAGGGAAACAAATGCAAAAATAAACAAATGGGACTATATCAAGCTGAAAAGCTTCTGTACAACAAAGGACACCATCAGTAGACCAAAAAGTTATCCTTCAGTATGGGAGAATACATTCGAAAATAACAGATCCAATAAAGGGTTGACATCCAAAATATATAAAGAGTTCACACACCTCAACAAACAAAAAGCAAATAACCCAATTAAAAAATGGGCAGAGGAGCTGAATAGGCAGTTCTCTAAAGAAGAAATTCAGATGGCCAACAGACACATGAAAAGATGCTCCACATCGCTTGTCAACAGAGAAATGCAAATTAAAACCACAATGAGGTATCATCTCACACTAGTAAGGATGGCTACCATCCAAAAGACAAACAACAAATGTTGGCGAGGTTGTGGAGAAAGGGGAACCCTCCTACACTGCTCGTGGGAATGTAAATTAGTTCAACCACTGTGGAAAGCAGTATGGAGGTACATCAAAATGCTCAGAATAGAAATACCATTTGACCCAGGAATTCCACTTCTAGGAATTTACCCCAAGAATACAGCACTCCAGTTTGAAAAAGACAGATGCACCCCTATGTTTATCACTGTACTATTTACAATAGCCAAGAATTGGAAGCAACCTAAGTGTCCATCAGTAGATGAATGGATAAAGAAGATGTGGTACATATACACAATGGAATATTACTCAGCTATAAGAAAAAAACAGATTCTACCATTTGCAACAACATGGATGGAGCTAGAGGGTATTACGCTCAGTGAAATAAGCCAGGCGGAGAAAGACAAGTACCAAATGATTTCACTCATATGTGGAATATAAGAACGAAAGAAAACTGAAGGAACAAAACAGCAGCAGAAGCACAGAACCCAAGAATGGACTAACAGTTACCAAAGGGAAAGCGACTGGGAAGGATGGGTGGGAAGGGAAGGATAAGGGTGGGAAGAAAGAAAGGGGGCAGTACGATTAACATGTATAGTGTGGGGGGGGAGGGCACGGGGAAGGCTGTGCAGCACAGAGAAGACAAGTAGTGATTTTACAGCATCTTACTATGTTGATGGACAGTGACTGTGAACGGGTATGTGGGGGGGACTTGGTGAGGGGGCGGAGCCTAGTGAACATAATGTCCTTCATGTAATTGTAGATTAATGATACCAAAATAAAATTAAAAAAAAAATATTTGTGTACTTACATATGCAAAAATATATATATAAAGTCAAGCAGACTACCAAGTTGCACTTGTTTAGAGCATTTCATTTTAAAATTAAGTTCCAACAGAAGCTACACTGAGGATCTCCTTTTAAAATGAAAATTTCAAGAAATCCATATCTCACTGAAAATTGTTATATTTTTGCTTCATTCAAATTGTGTGTAGAAATTTGTAAAAATTATAATTGTAAAAATTCCAAATTCTAGTTACCAAAATTTACTAGGGGCTCAACAAAACATCTCCAAAAATCCTCCATTCTTAAAAATAAACAAAAAAGCCCAATTTTATTTAAAGTGATGATATATTATTTCAAGTACTCCTTTTGTTGAAGGCAAGCTGGATTTTAGCAATTTAAGTCCTTATGAATAAATAAATATATTCAGTTCAACTAGAAGCTATACCCATTTGCCCTGTACTGTGAGGTATACAAAGAAAGTATTTGTCCTATTCCTGCCATCAAGGAGCACAGAGAATGTCTGATAGGAATGAAACAATTAGTCACTGAACAAAATTAATGGCCAAAAAACTATGGAATGGACAATACATGTTGTGGATTAGAAGAGAAAGGACAGTTTTCTTTATTCATTCATTCACTAGTCATTGACTGCTTCCTATGTGCTACAAATTCAAGGTGCTTGGGGATGACCCAAGGAATAAAATGTACCCTCAAAAGTCTACATTATAGTAAGGGAATAAAGACAAGCACTCTCATAAATGTATATACCTTCATAAATCTGTATTCCAGAAGGAGAGAAAAAACAGGGATAGTAAGTAAATATATAGTTGTATCAGATGGGGTTAAGTGCTATGGAGAAAAATAAAGCATATATATATATATACACACACACACACACACACACACATGGTTGGTCTAAGAAGCTCTATCTACAGTGATTAGATGACACATGAACAGAAATCTTAGACATGATGTATTAAGGGAGAATTTATAATACTGAGTCATCCTACCCCAAAATTGAATTTTTCCATTAATTTGTATCTTCTTTCTTAAGTCCCTTAGTGGAGGTTTTTAAATTTCTTCTTCTATATAAGGCTGGCACAACTCCTGTCGATTTGGATTTTTATTATCCTTTTTCCTCGCCACTATCATCTTATTTTAACCAGAGGACAAAATGCCTGCCTAATAAAGTTTTGGCTCTGCTCTCATGATCTCCTTGAATCAGCTGGGAATACTATTTCACTCACAGAAGTAGTCTCTGACATCTAGGAGTGGCAAGAAGGCCATGGTGATTTATAATAAAGTACTCTTTACAGAGTCCAGTTCCTCTAACAATACTTTCGCTGACCATCCAGTACCTGATCCACACTACGGTACTACCAGATGCCCAATTGTGGAAAACATGCTATTTCCCATGATTTTCTCAAAACCTTATATACTGACTTCCCCTGAAAATAATTCCTGGAAACTTTCAGGAAAGTTAAAACCATACTATGATCCCTAGATACCTCATTCACCTACCTTCTTCAGTGAGATTTTGACCTAACCTTAATATGATTACTCCTTCTTTGCACAGTTAGATCTATACTTGCTAGCCAGTTTTTCAGAGCTAAATAACTTTTTTTTTAAGATAATTATTTTTTATTGAAGGATAGTTGACACACAGTATTACATTAGTTTCAGGTGTACAACACAGTGATTCAAAATTTCTATACATGATAATTCTAGATACCAGCTGTCACCATACCAAGTTGTTACAATATTTTGACTATATTCCTTATGCTATACATTACATCCCGGTTACTTATTTATTTTACAATTGGAAGTCTGTACTTTTTTGTGTGTGTGTGTGTGTGTGAGGGCATCTCTCCTATTTATTGATCAAATGGTTGTTAACAACAATCAAATTCTCTATAGGGGAGTCAATGCTCAATGCACAATCATTAATCCACCCCAAGCCTAATTTTCGTCAGTCTCCAATCTTCTGAAGCATAACAAACAAGTTCTTACATGGAGAACAAATTCTTACATAGTGAATAAACTACATGGTGAACAGTACAAGGGAAGTCATCACAGAAACTTTCGGTTTTGATCATGCATTATGAACTATAAACAGTCAGTTCAAATATGAATATTTGTTTGATTTTTACACTTGATTTATATATGGATACCACATTTCTCCCTTTATTATTATTAATTTTAATAAAATGCTGAAGTGGTAGGTAGATGCAAGATAAAGGTAGAAAACATAGTTTAGTGTTGTAAGAGAGCAAATGTAGGTGATCAGGTGTGTGCCAGTAGACTATGTGTTAATCCAGGCTAGACAAGGGCAATAAAACATCCACGGATGCAGAAGATTTCTCTCAAGACAGGGGGTGAGGTTCTAAGCCTCACCTCTGTTGATCCCCAATTTGTGACCTGATGGCCCCCCTGCAACTGTGTCTGTCTTAGGTTGTTCCTCCCTTGAAGAATCTTACCCGTCTCTGGCTAACGTGTCATCTTCCAGGGCCATACAG
Source organism: Manis javanica (assembly GCF_040802235.1). NCBI lineage: Eukaryota > Metazoa > Chordata > Mammalia > Pholidota > Manidae > Manis > Manis javanica. Next base: position 56,294,650 of record NC_133161.1, on the reverse strand, counting down.
GGAAATGTGAAGTTGGTAAGTGAGAGAGAAGCCTTATTGTTTGAAAAGGTTAGCTTTTTACTTCTTTGCATATTTATGCCCTGTGGCTTCTATGCCCAGCATTTGTCTTGAGGTATATTTACCACTTGGAAGAACTGTGATACACGGTAAATTCGATATGAGGCATGAATTCTATTTAGGGGTTATAATTGGGAAGGAAGAAGAAAAGCTACAGACGTAGCAGATGGAAGAAAACATGGGGAGATTAATTATTTCTTTGACATATCTTCTTGTAGATAATGTAACTTCAGCATGTATAGCTTTTAAACTACTAATTAAATTGCTCACAACATTAACATAATAGGAGTACAGTTACATAACCAAGGCATACCTATAATTACCAGCCATCTCCAGTGAAACCAAGAAAACCAATTAGGCAGCTTAGGCATTTGAGAAAACTTATCTATGATATGGTGGATATTGTCCAACTGAACTTGAACAGTCTGAGAGAAATCAGACAAATTAAAACAACCCATTCCTGGGGACTGTTCACATCCCATATGTTCTTTTAACAGTACACAGTCTGTAGTTGTAAGATTTTGGAGTGCTACAACTTGCACTTCTCCTAATTCTTGGTTGAGTTCCAACAGTATAGATCCAGTCAAATTTGCTGTTTTACTGTATGCACAGGCCAGCTTAGAAATCTCCTTCTGCATTTCCATGGCAAGTCCAGGAACCGATGGGATCAGTGCATCTACACCTGTAGCAGCACATGGATCTTTGTTGGGGTTTTTTTGATGATTATCTTCTGGCATGAGTCTTCCAGAGAGTGCTGATGTTGGAAGTTCTTTTTCATATCGTATGTTAGTTCATTTTCTGGGTAGCCAAATTAGGCTTTGATCCTCTGTATAAACACAAACAAACCCTTTGCCTACACTTTTATATGCCCTTTAAACCACTGTGCAGAACTCATTGGAGGTCACCACACAAGAACTGCTTTTTTTTTTTTTGTTATCATTAATCTACACTTACATGATGAATATTATGTTAACTAGGCTCTCCCCTATACCAGGTCCCCCCTATAAACCCCTTTACAGTCACTGTCCATCACCATAGCAAAGTGTTGTAGAATCACTACTTGTCTTCGCTGTGTTGTACAGCCCTCCCCTTTCTCCCACCCCGCAGTGCATGCAAATCTTAATACCCCCTTTCTTCTTCCCCCCCACCTTATCCCTCCCTACCTACCCATCCTCCCCAGTCCCTATCCCTTTGGTACCTGTTAGTACATTCTTGGGTTCTGTGATTCCCTTGCTGTTTTGTTCCTTCAGTTTTCCTTTATTCTTATACTCCACAGATGAGTGAAATCATTTGGTATTACTCTTTCTCCACTTGGCTTATTTTGCTGAGAATAATACCCTCCAGCTCCATCCATGTTGCTGCAAATGCTAGGATTTGCCCTTTTCTTATGGCTGAGGAGTATTCCATTGTGTATATGTACCACATCTTCTTTATCCATTCATCTACCGATGGACACTTAGGTTTCTTCCAATTCTTGACTATTGTAAATAGTGCTGCAATGAACATAGGGGTGCATCTGTCTTTCTCAAACTTGATTGCTGCATTCTTAGGGTAAATTCCTAGGAGTGGAATTCCTGGGTCAAATGGTAAGTCTGTTTTGAGCATTTTGATGTACCTCCATACTGCTTTCCACAATGGTTGAACTAATTTACATTCCCACCAGCAGTGTAGGAGAGGTTCCCCTTTCTCCACAGCCTCGCCAACATTTGTTGTTGTTTGTCTTTTGGATGGCAGCTATCCTTACTGGTGTGAGGTGATACCTCATTGTAGTTTTAATTTGCATTTCTCTGATAATTAGCGATGTGGAGTATCTTTTCATGTGTCTTTTGGCCATCTGTATTTCTTTTTCAGAGAACTGTCTGTTCAGTTCCTCTGCCCATTTTTTAATTGGATTATTTGTTTTTTGTTTGTTGAGGCGCGTGAGCTCTTTATATATTCTGGACATCAAGCCTTTATCGGATCTGTCATTTTCAAATATATTCTCCCATACTGTAGGGTTCCTTTTTGTTCTATTGATGGTGTCTTTTGCTGTACAGAAGCTTTTCAGCTTAATATAGTCCCACTTGTTCATTTTTGCTGCTGTTTTCCTTGCCCGGAGAGAGATGTTCAAGAAGAGGTCACTCATGTTTATGTCTAAGAGGTTTTTGCCTATGTTTTTTTCCAAGAGTTTAATGGTTTCATGACTTACATACAGGTCTTTGACCCATTTTGAGTTCACTTTTGTATATGGGGTTAGGCAATGGTCCAGTTTCATTCTCCTACATGTAGCTGTCCAGTTTTGCCAGCACCATCTGTTGAAGAGACTGTCATTTCGTCATTGTATGTCCATGGCTCCTTTATCAAATATTAATTGACCATATATGTCTGGGTTAATGTCTGGATTCTCTAGTCTGTTCCATTGGTCTGTGGCTCTGTTCTTGTGCCAGCACCAAACTGTCTTGATTACTATGGCTTTGTAGTAGAGCTTGAAGTTGGGGAGTGAGATACCCCCTACTTTATTCTTCTTTCTCAGTATTGCTTTGGCTATTCAGGGTCTTTGGTGTTTCCATATGAATTTTTGAATTATTTGTTCCAATTCATTGAAGAATGTTGCTGGTAGGTTGATAGGGATTGCATCAAATCTGTATATTGCTTTGGGCAGGATGGCCATTTTGATGATATTAATTCTTCCTAGCCACGAGCATGGGATGAATTTCCATCTGTTAGTGTCCCCTTTAATTTCTCTTAAGAGTGACTTGTAGTTTTCAGAGTATAAGTCTTTCACTTCTTTGGTCAGGTTTATTCCTAGGTATTTTTTTTTATGCAATTGTAAATGGAGTTTTTTTCCTGATTTCTTTTTCTGTTGGTTCATTGTTAGTGTATAGGAAAGCCACAGTTTTCTGTGTGTTGATTTTATATCCTGCAACTTTGCTGTATTCCGATATCAGTTCTAGTAGTTTTGGGGTGAATTCTTTAGGGTTTTTTATGTATAGTATCATGTCATTTGAAAATAGTGACAGTTTAACTTCCTCTTTACCAATCTGGATTCCTTGTATTTCTTTGTTTTGTCTGATTGCCATGGCTAGGACCTCCAGTACTATGTTAAATAACAGTGGGGAGAGTGGGCATCAATGTCTAATTCCCGATCTCAGAGGAAAAGCTTTCAGCTTCTCGCTGTTAAGTATAATGTTGGCTGTGGGTTTATCATAGATGGCCTTTATTATGTTGAGGGACTTGCCCTCTATTCCCATTTTGCTGAGAGTTTTTATCATGAATGGATATTGAACTTTGTCAAATGCTTTTTCAGCATCTATGGAGATGATCATGTGGTTTTTGTCTTTCTTTTTGTTGATGTGGTGGATGATGTTGATGGACTTTCGAATGTTGTACCATCCTTGCATCCCTGGGATGAATCCCATTTGGTCATGGTGTACGATCCTTTTGTTGTATTTTTGAATTCTGTTTGCTAATATTTTGTTGAGTATTTTTGCATCTACGTTCATCAGGGATATTGGTCTGTAGTTTTCTTTTTTGGTGGGGTCTTTGCCTGGTTTTGGTATTAGGGTGATGTTAGCTTCATAGAATGAGTTTGGGAGTATTCCCTCCTCTTCTATTTTTTGGAAAACTTTAAGGAGAATGGGTACTATGTCTTCCCTGTATGTCTGATAAAATTCCGAGGTGAATCCATCTGGCCCGGGGGTTTTGTTCTTTGGTAGTTTTTTGATTACCACTTCAATTTCGTTGCTGGTAATTGGTCTGTTTAGATTTTATGTTTCTTTCTGGGTCAGTCTTGGAAGGTTGTATTTTTCTAGGAAGTTGTCCATTTCTCCTAGGTTTCCCAGCTTGTTGGCATATAGGTTTTTATAGTACTCACTAATAATTCTTTGTATTTCTGTGGTGTCTGTCATGATTTTTCCTTTCTCATTTCTTATACTGTTGATTTGTGTTGACTCTCTTTTCCTCTTAATAAGTCTGGCTAGAGGCTTATCTATTTTGTTCATTATCTCGAAGAACCAGCTTTTGGTTTCATTGATTTTTGCTATTGTTTTATTCTTCTCAATTTTATTTGTTTCTCCTCTCATCTTTATTATGTCCCTCCTTCTGCTGACCTTCGGCCTCATTTGTTCTTCTTTTTCCAATTTTGATAATTGTGACATTAGACCATTCATTTGGGATTTTTCTTCCTTTTTTAAATATGGCTGGATTGCTATATACTTTTCTCTTAAGACTGCTTTTGCTGTGTCCCACAGTAGTTGGGGCTTAGTGTTGTTATTGTCGTTTGGTTCCATATATTGCTGGATCTCCATTTTGATTTGGTCATTGATCCATTGATTATTTAGGAGTGTGCTGTTAAGCCTCCATGTGTTTGTGAGCCTTTTTGCTTTCTTTGTACAGTTTATTTCTAGTTTTATGCCTTTGTGGTCTGAAAAGTTGGTTGGTAGGATTTCAATCTTTTGGAATTTACTGAGGCTCTTTTTGTGACCTAGTATATGGTCTATTCTGGAGAATGTTCCATGTGCACTTGAGAAGAATGTGTATCCTGTTGCTTTTGGATATAGAGTTCTGTAGATGTCTATTATGTCCATCTGTTCTAGTATGTTGTTCAGTGCCTCTGTGTCCTTACTTATTTTCTGTCTGGTGGATCTGTCCTTTAGAGTGAGTGGTGTGTTGAAGTCTCCTGGAATGAATGCATTGCATTCTATTTCCTCCTTTAGTTCTGTTAGTATTTGTTTCACATATGTTGGTGCTCCTGTATTGGGTGCATATATATTTATAATGGTTATATCCTCTTGTTGGATTGAGCCCTTTATCATTATATAATGTCCTTCGTTGTCTTTTGTTACTTTCTTTATTTTGAAGTCTGTTTTGTCTGATACCAGAATTGCAACACCTACTTTCTTCTCTCTGTTGTTTGCATGAAATAACTTTTCCCATCCCTTGACTTTAAGTCTGTGCATGTCTTTGTGTTTCAGGTGAGTCTCTTGTAATCAGCATATGGATGTATCTTGTTTTTTTATCCATTCTATTACTCTGTGTCTTTTGATTGGTGCATTCAGTCCATTTACATTTAGGGTGATTATTGAGAGGTATGAACTTATTGCCATTACAGGCTTTAAGTTTGTGGTTACCAAAGGTTCAGGGTTCGCTTCTTTCCTATCTTACTGTCTAACTTAACTCACTTGTTGAGCTATTATAAACACGATTCTTTATTTCTCTCCCTTCTTATTTCTCCTCCTCCCTTCTTCATATGTTGGGTGTTCTGTTCTGTGCTCTTTTTAGGAGTGCTCTCATCTAGTGCAGTCCCCGTAGGATGCCCTGTAGAGGTGGTTTGTGGGAGGCAAATTCCCTCAACTTTTGCTGGTCTGGGAGTTGTTTAATCCCTCCTTCATATTTAAATGATATTCGTGCTGGATACAGTAGTCTTGGTTCGAGGCCCTTTTGTTTCATTGCATTAAGTATATCATGCCATTCTCTTCTGGCCTGTAGGGTTTCTGTTGAGAAGTCTGATGATAGCCTGATGGGTTTTCCTTTGAAGGTAACCTTTTTTTTCTCTCTGGCTGCCTTTAATACTCTGTCCTTGTCTTTGATCTTTGCCATTTTAATTATTATGTGTCTTGGTGTCGCCCTCCTTGGATCCCTTGTCATGGGAGTTCTGTGTACCTCTGTGGTCTGACACGCCATTTCTTCCCCTAGTTTGGCGAAGGTTTTGGCAATTATTTCTTCAAAGACACTTTCTATCCCTTTTTCCCCTCTCTTCTTCTGGTACCCCTATCATGCAGATATTGTTCCATTTCTATTGGTCACTCAGCTCTTTTAGAATTCTTTCATTCCTGGAGATCCTTTTATCTCTCTCTGCATCAGCTTCTCTGCGTTCCTGTTCTCTGTTTTCTAGTCCATTAATGGTCTCTTGCATCTCATCAATTCTATTTTGAAGTCCTTCCAGAGCTTGTTTTATTTCTGTATTCTCCTTCCTTAGTTCTTGCATATTTCTCTGCAAGTCCATCACCATGGTTATGACTTTTGTTTTGAATTCTTTTTCAGGAAGACTGGTTAAATCTATCTCCCCAGGTTCCTTCTCAGGGGAAGATGTAGCAGATGCCAAAGTTGTCTGGGTTATCTTGTCTGGATCATATTTTTTGCCTTTTCATGTTGACAGGTGCTATTGACTGTCAGCTGGGAGGGCCAAACTTTTCACTTGCTACTGGCCTTTCTTTACTGGGACAACTGCAACCCCTAGTGGCTTGTGTTGGGTAATTGTGTGTAAACTGGGTCTTTGTGTCTTGCCCGGCCGACATTGAGAAAACTCCCTTTCTGCCTTAGGCTGCCTCTCTGCTTTCGCAGCGCCTGCAGGGGGTAATGGACGGGGGGGGAGGGGGGTTGTTTGGCTGTTTAACTCTGTGAGGGGTCTCAGAGCTGTTGCCCAGGGGGTTAGTGCGCCTAGTTTTCCCTGTAATTTCCAGCCACTAGGCTGTGACCTTTTTTGTTTCCGTCCAGCTGTTATGTCCCTGTCCCTTTAAGACTTTCAAAAAGCACTCGCTTTTCTTTGTCACAGGGGCATCAGCTTCAGAACCCGCTCAGAGGTCTTGCTGCCCTATTTCCCTAGTTTCCAGCCCTCCACGCATGCACTGTGTCTGCGCTCTGGTGCGGGTGTATGGGGCTGGGTGTTTAGCAGTCCTGGGCTCCCTCTCCCTCCCACCGGGAGCTGAGGGGAGGTATGCTCGGGTCCCGCCGGGCCTGGGGTTGTATCTTACCCCTTTCACCAGGCGCTGGGCTCTCACACGTGTGGATGTAGTCTGGCTATTGTCCTGTGTCTTCTGGTCTCTCTTTTAGGATTAGTTGTATTTGTTGTATTTTCAAAAATATATATGTTTTTGGGAGGAGATTCCCACTGTCCTAGTCATGCCGCCATGTTGGCTCCACCCACCTAAATAACTTGTTTAAAGACATATTAATAAGTTTTAAAAATGAAGCCAATAAAGTGGCTATCTCTGTAAATGAAGGAAGGGAGCATGCAATTGGAGGAAAACACATAGGGGACTTCTGAGATATTCAGTAGTGTAATAATACTTAACCAGGTTTTTGCTTTAAACAGTATAAACATAATATTTCCTCTTCTGTTTGAATCATCTTTCCCAATTATAGAAATATTCAAAAAAAGAATCACAATTATTTAATGTGGGAAAGATTATTTAATGCAGCAATTAGTTAATATGTGGAGATGCTGACTGTGTAAAAATGCAAGCTTTCAGAATCTTGCAAGTTTCCTCTTACTCATTTGAAAGTGACAGCAAAATCATCACAAAACAAACTCTTATTTATTCATTCAACAAGTATTTGATACCTACAATATACCGGGGACTAGATTTAACAGTCAACAAAACAGACATTACTGTCACATTAAAAAAGGATCTACATGAGAAGTCCCATTCCTTAATTAAGTTTAAATCAGGTGCTAATTTTCTTTACAGTAAATTTCTTATAATAGTTACTTCAAATGTTAAACTGTTCATTGAATCATCAAAACAGTAAATAGTCCAAAACCAAGAAAGTTCTATATTATGCTTATGTTCCCATATATATAATTGGCTAATACTATAATTTGGTGAGATTAAGAAATATTTGATCTAATATCACTTAAAAATCAAGTTCTAACTATTTCCTAAGATGACACAAGATGACAAAATTTAGGGTAATTTTGTAGTACATCAGAAACTTTTAATAAACTCCAACAGGTATTACCTCAAGAACTGACCTACAATGGAAGCAAGCAATAGAGATAAATCTACTTTACAGTGGTTTACATTAAAATAATACTTGAAATATTATTTTCTTCTCTAAACCACATAATCAACACTGAAATGCCAATGCTGTCAGGTTCCCTAGAATCAATGACCCATCAACTCTTAGTTGAAGAAACCTTCAAGTCATCTATTGCAGTACTTCTCAAACTTTATGGATCTTAAATGCATATACTTAAAATGCAGATTATGACCCATTAAGTCTGGGAAGGGTCTGTTAGTCTTTCATATCCAACAAGTTACAGACTGTTTAGAATTAAGGACAATCATATTTTATAGTTCTCCCTAAACTAATCTCTAGGTTGACAAAACCTCATTCACAACTCCAAAGCCCTATTCACAACTCCAAAACCCAAAAAGCTCCAAACACCAAAATTGTATCAAGCATTCTACTTACCCTATGTATTTACTTCTCAGAATTTATGAAGTAATCAAGAAGGTGGTATAGCATAGTCAAAAAGTAGAGACTCTGAGACTGACTGCAAATCTTACCTTTATTATTTATTAGCTGTATAACTACATGCCTTCATTTCCTCACCTATGTCCTGTGGTTGTTGTAAGGGATAAATGAGTCCATGGTCCAGTGGCCAATTATATTTTAATCACTATTATTATTCCCAGATAAACAACAGAGAAACTTAGACATGATGAAGTTTAAAGAACAAAATGCCCAAGGTAACACAGCCGATAGGTTCTTGGAGTCAGATTTTGACCGTAGGCAAACTTTGACACCTTAATGAATCTTAAAATTTGTCAGCGGACAGCTACCTGGAGTTAAGTCACAATTTTAAATAATGGGAAAATCATAAATGAGTGCCTTTTATCTAAATATTACTAAGCTTAATATAACTCCCAAGAAATTACTAAGAAAAATGCTTCTAAGAATGTAATAAATCCCTGGTCTGAATATAAAATACATAATTTTTATTATTAAACAGTTTCCCCATGTATACCCTACATAAATAATGGAAAGATTTTTGCTTTCAAAAGGTGTGAATGATGGCCTGATACCTATATGGATCAGTCCGGCCTTGAGCACAGGGACACACAAAAACATAAAAAACTTACCCCTGCTGCCAACAAGATGCTTACAAAACAAAAACTGACAATGCTAAGGATCATATATGCCTCCTAACTATATAGAAAGCAAGTGGAAATAATTTACCTTGTGATATTTTATGCCTATCAAGTTATACTGACATTTATCTCACATGATTTTCACCACAGGCTTGTATGATAGGAAAGGTAGCATAATACAGTAGTACTAAGAACACAGATTCAGAAATTACAGTTCCAGATTGCCACTAACATTCCATGTGACCCTCTGCTTAACCTCTTTGACAGAGAATTCCCATGAGCACACTGAAGGCACTAAGTTGTGAGTTCATCTTTCAAGTCAGGTCTAGCTGCAGCAGACAGTTGAGTAACTGCTCATATTGACACAGCTAATTTGATGCACAGCCATGCCTAGACTCTCCTAGCTGTGTGTGGAAAGTGGAGCTAAGTGGAAAGAGCTATTTTAAATCACAGGAAGAACAAACTGTCAGAGCTCCCACACAATAGACCTTGGACTCTGATATGAGTCTCACTAGAGTGGGGTCAACCACTCCCAGTTATACTGACCTGGTTTATCTGAACATACTATATGCATTAGGCAGCCAGAAAGAACTAAGAATCTGAAAGCTGATACTACTACCTCAGTGGCAACTTGGGTCACAAAAATTACAGGTATGAGTTCAATCACAAAAATAAGTACCCATAAGAGAGGCCTTACTGCAACTAAAGATTGTTACCCTCCCATCTTACTCCATTCATATTAAGTTGCAAGTTCTTCTCCAATTTCAATGGAATGTGCTCCTGACATTGTCTTGTTCAACATTATATATTTAACCAAAACCTGGTACAAAGAAGTTGCTCACTAAATATAGAAGTAATAAATTAATTTATTAACCAGAGAAGTGAAATTGGCGAAGGAATGGGAAGAGAAGAGAGAGGAGAAAAGAGCACAAAAGAAAGGGTAAAGAGCACAGAGAAAGGAAAAGGTCTAGGAAAACTGAAGAGGAAAAAGATCCTAATTAAAGTGCTTCTCCTCACCCCCACCTCATGACTTAAGGCAACAGAAACCACACCAACTCCCACCCTCAAAAAAAAACAAAAACAAAGTTACCAAAAGCTTGGTCCTTATTGTCCCATGACATACAGAAACAGCATTTTTTTTGGCTGTCACATTACTGACGCCAACCCAGACTTCCTCTACAGGGAGGCAGCCATGGGACAGCAGCCACAGAGTTCAACACATTTGTTGAGTCAACTGATGCTAAACCCCTCTTTTCATGCCCCAGTGACAAGGGAACAAAGCTCCTCTTCCATTCACCCCTACTGAAGAACCTTAGTATATTTCTATGAGGATGATTAAACACTAGTGTGATATGATCCAGTTGCTGAGCCACAAAGAAGGATAGAGGGCTGTGGAAAGGGTAGACATCTCAATCAACTATGCCTGTCTCCAGGATGGCCCACTGCCCAGCTAGCAAAGACAAAGATACCCGTGGAGTTTCTCCTCACTTTCCCAACTGGGGGTGTCCACAATAATAGGTTATATACACATATACACACCACTCCCTATGTATTTTTAATTCTTTGGTAATAGAACCCCCTCCTTTATAACATAAATCTATTGTTCAACTGTTACACATTCTCAAGAATAAATTATGTACATATATGTCAGTGACTACCTAAACAAACTCTTTGTTTTTTTATTAGAGCAGAGGTTTTAAAAGGTCAAAGACTACCAAATAATTAGGACTCCTAGCATCCAATGACAAATTAAGAAAGAAAACAAAAAAAGCTACAATGAATTCAGTGCTTTTTAAACTAGATTCTATCAGTTACAAAATACCTGTACACAGTTTGAAATAGCAGCAGATACATTCATAATATGTATTTTATTTATGTTGCAAACAGCAGAAATACACTGGAAATTAATGAATTAAGGTCTAGAAGCAAGAAAAGTAATGAAAACAAAAGACTGTATTTACTGAACACTATCTCTTACACTGGAAGAATAATGAAAGTATTTTGAAAGTAGATGGGCAGTAAAGCAAAGAACAGTCTGTGACAGGCTTCCAGCAAACACTGAAAGCCTCAAATTGCAAAACTACTTTACCAAGCTTTACTGAATTTCTGATAAAAGATCTAGTAGATACACCAGACTGAAATAAGTTAATCAAAAGAGCTTTATGAAACTGTATTTTTCTAGCTATACATACTGTTTTCATGGCTATGTAATAAATTACTTATAACACATACTTTTAAATAATAATCTTTTATCTTCCTCAAAAAGAAAGATTATTTTCCTTATAAATGTTTCTTCGACAGATAAAGGTGTGTATATACCTATTTTTATGTGTATGTGTATATGTGTATATATACATGACATAGATATATATGACATACAGAAAAGAAAAATATTCCCTTAAAAATGATTGAAGCAAAAAACTTAAAGCCTCCAAACAAGAAAGGTAAATTTCTAATTATGTGAGCCAATAGAATCCATCAGGATATGAGAAAATGCCAATTCTATGTATTTTGAAAAAATTATATTTTTCTGTCAGCATATTTATTCTGATTATTTTTTAAATTCAATTACATTATAGTGAAGAAAAGTATGTATAACTATCATCTAAGAAAAGAAGGGAGAGAGTTATATACACATTTGCTTATTTTTTTTTAATGTAAGAATATACAGAAATACAGAAACTTTTAAAAATGATATCTAGGAGGAACGGAGAAAATGGAGTAGAGGGGACAGGGATAAGAACCAGACATCTCTGAAAACACCTTGTTCTGCAGAGTTGATTTTATAATGGTATAAATATTTTACATATAAAAAGTGAGAACTTCAAAAGCAATCTCTCAAACAAATTTAACTATAAACACTAATAATGTGGAATAACGACACAGAGAAACTATTTCAAGTAAGTAATTTGACTATGAATCTTTAGTGGTAAATACCCTAAGAACAAAAATTACTACAAAAAAATCTTAAGTTGTTTCAATTAAAAATAGTGTTGACAGTTACACTAAAACAAAACAGGGCTACAGGAACCAATGGCTGATTCCAAGTCTGGAGCAGGAAATGGGTTTAAGATGAGCCTGAAGCACCTTATCATACCAGAAAGCCACCAAAGACCACTGGGGACACATAAAAAGGACTAAGGAGCCAACCTACAAAGGCTTCAGTTGGCTGAAGATGTTATCAGGAACCCCAATAACTGCAACAGACTGGAGAACTTCAAGTATTTGCCTTAAATCGTAAATTCCACTGGTCACTTTTGAAGGATGCCAAAGGGCCAACTTTTCTTGAAAAGGAGTAGTGAATTAAGCATTTATCAGGGTAATCAGAGAGCTGATGAAAATTCAGTTTCCCTTTAAGGAAATATTACATATAATAAAGATGACAGAATTAGACTCTCATCATATTGTGATCCTTAATGTATTCGAGGTCTAGCAGTTGACACACAGAGAGAGAAAGTAAGAACAACCCAGATATTATATGCCTCTCAAAAGAAAAACACAAAACACCTTCTGTGAGAGAGTATTGCTGGGGGTGGGGAGGAATTAAACCTTAATCTGATTCAGGAAACGCAGAAAACAAAAATTGTTATAATACACTGTAAGTCCAGGCGGAGGGGCTTTCCAGCTCCAGGCAAGTTCACTAAGAATTCGATGAGACTGAATAATGATAAGAGAACACTGGGGGTAAAAGGGGCTCATACTAAGCTTTATACTCATGGCAGTAGGTCGAGGCTGGAAGCCCATCCGCCTCATCGCCTCATCTCGGACCCCTGCTCAGCCTCTGCTACTCTCTAGGGTCCACTCTCCTGCTTCTCTCTGCCTTTAGCACCAGGTGGAGCTCTTCTTACATCAATAATGGCAGTATTGGCTTATTGCCAACAGGTATACAAGTTATGTGCCTGTGCAGTAGGCTAAGTATTACCTCATCACAGGTATACAATGGACAAGATTAGGATCAGGTGAGAATCCTGACCATGGAATTTCCATTTTTTTCTACATACACCATGATGAAGTAAACAACATTCAAGCAGTGGGAAACACATAAAGGGCAAAAGATCCAGTTTCTTCAACAAATGATGGGAAAGGGAAAAAGAAAGAGAAAAGGGGTAAGGAGTGGGGGTAGAGTAGGGTTTAGGAAAATCTGTGGGTTCTGTGGGTTAAAACTGCAACATGTAGGGATTATTCAACTTGATTTTAACAAAAAAAAAACAGTGGAAAAGGAGAAGAGGGAGAAGGATGAGGAGCAAAAGGAAGAAAGATAAATTGGGTAATTCTAATCATTTGCTGGATATTTACTGATATTAAGTTACTGCTTATTTTTTAGCTGTTGCAGTATAGTTATGTTTTAACAAAAAGAATCCTTATGATTTAGAGACACATGATAAAATATACAGATGACATTATGTATCCGGAATATGTTTCAGAATCATTCTGGAAAAAGAGAGTGGGGAAAAAGTGAAAAAGTATAGAGACAAAATCTACAGTGGCCATGAGATGATAAATGTCTAAACTGGGCATGAGGACAGGGAGTTCATTATACTAATCCTGCTACTTTTAATGATTGAAATTTTTCACTAAAAAAAATCCTCTAACACACAATAATCACAAAATTCACTTACACAGTAAATGTACTACATTCTTAACTAATCACTGCAGGAAACCAACAGCCCATAAACATAGTAACATGCTTGTAGTTATATGTGTAACCATGCTACATGTTTACAGTTTAGGGAACTAACCTGAGATTAAAAGTTTCCTGTGATCAGTTGATAGTAGAGCAAGACACACTTGGCTATTCAATTAAGAAAACAATTCGTTTAAATATGGAATTAAGTAATAATTTTTAATATCCCCTTTGTGTGTATTTATGTGTACATTTTATGTAAGAACTACTGTCCTTCAAAATAATTATTTTGGGGGTGTTTCATATTGATTCTGTAACTAGGTAGCTATGTATTGGACCTTAATTATACACAGATTGATTGGCCTCAATATGCTCACAAACTATATACAAGTAATGATAACATAAATGTGATTAGTACCATAATAAAAAGATTTACAAAGTGTTTGTGAGTAGAGAAAAGATAAGGCCTCCAGAGTTTAAACATATTGAAACTCCTTTTAAATAGTGCTCATAAGCCAGTTTTGCAGTTAAACAAGAAAAATCAATCTTTTATTTACACTTACTCATTTTTTTCCATCAAAATGGTATTACTCAAAACTGATTACTAATTACTGAAGTCTTAATAATTTCCAAAAATGAAAACTCCAAGTGCACAAAGATTCACCAATTCTAAGACTATTCAAGATATGTCACAGGGAAGGTAATCTTTGATTCCAAAGTAGAACAGAGAGTATCATGTTTACTGAACTTAAGCCTAATACTCGAGACTATTTACACTTTTATGTCTAAATATATTTAAAGATTCTATTTATAAATGGCAACAAAGTAAGCTATGAGGAATAAATTCACTCAAGAGTCTCAAAAAACTACACATAACCAGTCTTTTCAATAAATGGTACTGGAAAAACCAGACATTTGCATGCAAAAAACAGAATCTAAGAAATAGATCCTACAACCTTCACAAAAATTAATGCAAAACAGATATACACCTAATGTAAAAACACCAAACTATAAAATTCCAGAAAGTAAGAGGAGAAAAGCTAGATCATCTTGGGTATGGTGACACCTTTTTAGATATAACACCAAAGATACAATCCATAAAGAAATAATTGGTAAGATGGGCTTCATTAAAATTAAAAATCTTCTGCTCTGCAAAAGACAGTATCATTATAATTAAAAGACAGCAAGACTAGGAAAAATTATTTGCAAAAGACACATCTGATAAAGGACTGATAAAGGACTCTTAAATCTCAACATTAAGAAAACAACCATACTTAAAATGTCAAAGACTTTGACACCTCACCAAAGATGGCAAATAAGCATAAGAAAGTGCTCGATATCACATGTCAGCAGGGAGATGCAAATTAAAACCAAAATTAGATACCACTATATATCTATTAGAATAGCCAAAATCCAGAACACTGAGAACAACAAATGCTAAGAAGAATATGGAGCACAGAAACTCATTTACTGCAAATGAGAAAGTGGGAAGGCAAAATCATATAGCCACTTTGGAAGACAGTTTGGCCATGTTTTTACAAAACTAAATATACTTTTACCATATGATCCAGCAATGACATCCTTTATATTTACCCAAAGAAATTGAAAAGTTATGTCCACACAAGACCTGCACACAGATGTTTATGGTGGCTTTATTCATAATTGACAAAACTTGGAAGCAACCAAGATGTCCTAAAGTAGGTGAATGGATACATAACTGTGGTACATCCAGACAATGAAGTATCAGTCAGCACTAAAAAGAAATAAGCTAACAAGCCATGAGAAGACATGGACAACTTTAAATGCTAATGTAAAAAGGCTACATACTGTATAATATTCTGGAAAAGGCAAAACTATGGAAACAGTAAAAAGAACAGTGGTTAGGAGAGAGGGAAGAGGTGAAAATGAACAGAGCACAGAGAATTTTTAGGGGAATGAAAATATTGAAATGGATGCATGTTACTATACTTTTGTCCAAACCCAAAGAATGTACACCACCAGAAGTGAACCCCAAGGTAAGCCTTGGACTGTGGATGATTATCATGTGTTAACAGAGGTTCATCCTTGATAAAAAATGTGACATTCTGGTGAGTGATGTTGATGAGGGAGATCTGGTATGTGATAATGAGGGAGACTACGGTCAGAGAGTATTTGGAAATCTCTGTACCTTCCTCTCAATTTTATTGTCAATCAAAAACTGCCTTAAAGAAAATGAAGTCTTAAAAAGAGCTACATATAAATAATCACAAATAACTGGTGATTTTTCAAAGGGAGAGAATAATAAGATGACAACAGTCATGCATTATAATAACCTGATAGACTTATGAATTCCCAATAGAACAAATGTTAAGTCAAACTACTTAAAATGCACTCAATTTTCAATAAAACATTTAAATGACTATTAAATGTTAATTTAATTGTTGTCAAAACTGATGTTAAAGTTGGCTAATTTAGATTCATTTCAGAGACTTCATAATCTCTCTTTTAGCATAAGAAACTAGAGATGACCAAATCTGATGCAGAAAGACTTAGGAGAAACTATATATATCTAATACATATCATGTAATTACAGAAAATTGTTAAATGATCAAAATTTTAGTTGACATGACACATTAGCACACACTTCAAATAGCTTCACCTAGACTCCTCTCTACCTCCAAAAAAAAAATTATACTTCCTTTATTCAGGGTGTCTACTATACAAATTCCTCTAATGATCTTATCTGATGTAGTCAAAATCCAATTAAATCAACAATCAACATATGTCGCAATTTTTTAAATATAATCTTGAATTGTAAGACCTAATTTTTATACAAATGGAATTTATTTATAAGGGAAAGCTGTTGCTGAAAGGGAGCATGCAGAAAGTATGAAAGTTCTACTTGCAAGAATAATTTTTTTCCCCACCCAGAAACCAAAAAGAAAAGCCAAAAGTCAGTTCCAACATATCTCCCTGATTTTCCTATGGAATGAGCATAAAAATTTTTTGACTCAACAAAAACAAAGCCCTAACAAATTACACTGAGATCATTTCATAAACCAGGTATTCAGAACTTGAAACCCACTGACAGATAGAAACATTACTATTCATCTGGCTTACATTCTTGAGGCAAAACACCAAAGTAGAGAATGTCTGTTCTTATTTTGTACTTACATATTCAAATAAAAAAAATGAAAAGTACTCTCTGTACACTCCATTTTTAAGCCACTGATCATTGTGGCCAGGATCAAGATCTCAGCAAATAACTAAAGCTGACAAGGATTCATCACCCGTGTATTTACTGAAGATGAGGTAAGTCTCAACCCATCTGCCTTCATGACTCCATTATTACTCAGTCTTCCAAATTAAGGGATTGAGCCTGTCTCCTTTTCCTCTCCAGTCTTCTATAGCTTCTAGTCAAGTTACCTCTCTTACCCTCCTATGCAACAGAACCAAACACATCTGAAGTATCTCAGTAGGTGACTGATGCTGGTTGTCTTTGCTATAAAGAATTTAAAGTTTGAGAAGGGATCACAAACTGGCATGTTTTATTTGGCCAACATAGCATTTTTTAAAATTATGAATAAACATTTAAAAGATCACATAAAAATCAGGATTTCTGGCTTACTTGAAAAACAGAAAAATCTGGGATCAGTGGAATCACATCCCTGGCAAGGCAATAATGGAATAAAGCTGAGTTGTAACAACCCCCATGAAAATGAGCCAGGAGCTCTTCAGTATTGCCATAGTACCAAAACTTGCTATAAGGTTTACTTGATTTTGAGTCCAAGATGTGATTTATCATACCTTTATAATTGTTTTAATGAAAGAAGTGAAATATTTGTACCTATGTCACTATTAAAAGTGGGAAAACAAAAGATAAACCAAGAGAATAATATGCTTAAAAAATGGCAGACACTATTTCTTAGTCAAAGCAAAGATATAAATATATATGCCCATGTCATCAATGGGAGGAATTCATGTATCTGATTTAAGCATTTCCTCTTCTCTAAGATTAGCCTAACAACAAACACTTCAAAGAAGAATAAGCTAAAACCTCAACAAGAATCCAATGAAATGAAGGGAAGGAAGAAAATGTGGATATCACACATAGGGGCTGCCAAGGGAAAATTTCTGAAATCTATTAAAGTGGTAAAGAATAAAAGGAAATAAAAGAGATTTGCAAGTATGCCCTTCATTATCTTTAAGTAGAAGAAAGACTGCAATTCCCAGGATTCTGCTTTCTCTCTCTTATAGTCTTACTATATATACAGTCCCTGAGTAATCTTCTTTTCTAATCTACAATTTTTAACAACCTCATATGTATTGGGACTTCTAAACCTGTGCCTTCAGCTCAGATATACCGCCAGAGTTTCTAAAACTTACAATTAAAATGCATACTGAAATTTCTGCCTTTCTCATGGGTACCTCAAACTCTTGTCTAAAATTAAATTCACTACATCCCCAAATCTCTCTTATATACCCTTATTTAAAATGAGGCATCAGTGCCTACCCAATTATTGAAATGAGAAATATCAGAGTAATCTTGGACTGTCCTCTTGGAAATCTCACATTCAACTAATTATATTTTATATCCTAAATATTTGGGGGGCCTTCCTCACCACCTAAGCCTTAAACAGACCTTTGTAACAGTATGCAAGACTACAATTCCTCTAGTACACCTCTAGTCTACCCTCCTTGCTGCCAAAATGACCTCTGAAAAAAAATTCTGAAATGTCTGACTTTTCTATGGGCAGGACCTGTTCTGTTTCTAGTCTCTAGGACAGACTACCCTTCCTGTTTAGCAAGAACCTCTATCAAGTTTCCCTTCAAGAACCAGCTCACACGTACATCTTCTATGAAGCCTTCCCTCATAATTACTTCTCCCACTTCCCAAACAGAATGTTCAGTCTTTGCATTCTCTGCCTCCACAGCACTACTTAAAAGTTCTATAGTAGTAATTTATATATATATTTGCCTTGTCTACACTGGAAGCTTCTTTCATTCACTGATTAAACATTTATTAGGGTCTATAGTGTGCCCACTATATCCAGGCTCTATGATTTCAAAGATAAGTAAAGTATTATTTCTGGCCTCAAGAAGCTCAGTCTTGTGGAATTGAATCACAAATTTATATATATAAACTATATTTATATATATATATATATATATATATATATATATATATATATAAAACAATACAGTAAGCAAAATGATACACATTAGCTGTTATAAGACACTAAAAAGGGACATATGATCTGATCCAGCATGAAGGAAAGGAGGGGCAGCAAAGTAGGAGAAGTATCCTGAAAAGGGTGACACCTAAGATTAATCTGAGGATAACAGGACAAAGCCAGGTGAAGAATAGGGCAACTGATAAAGAGAAAACAGCAGGAGTAGGCATTGAAGCAAGAAACAATGTTCCATGGAGAAGCCACTGTAGGCTATTTTGTTTTTAAAAGGTGATCTGTAAGGAGCATATGAGACATACAAGTTTAAAGCGTTCTATCAACTACCTGCAAGATATAAAATAGGCAAATCTGAAGGCAGGAACACCTATGAAGGGCAATTATACTTGTATTATCTAAAACCAGAATTAGACCAGAGGTAGCAGGGAGACCCAATCAACAGATATGTGATCAAGGGCATGGAGCATGAGAGCCATAGTCAGCTTAAGCCTGAGTAATAACCAGCTTGAACATTTAATCACCCCAAGCCAGATACAGGAGAACAGGGTTGGGAGACAGGATGTTGGTTTTGTTTTATGGATAAAGGAATCAAGTTCAGTATGAGACATGTTTAGGGTAAGATATGTACATACCTCAAGTGAAGATAGCCAGCAAACAACTGGATATAGTAGCACAAGTTATTTTCAAAGGAATACTCTGGGCTAGAGATACAGAATTTGAAGTAATCTTAAAAACTAGACTGAAGTAGATTGTGAAGAGAGCAGCAAGTCAAGGATGAAATACTGGTAACATCAACATTTTAAGGGACAGAAAAAGAAGCCCATGAAGATGACTGAGTAGAAATATGTAAGACACAGAAAAGATGTAAGAACCAGTAATGAGTAGAGTCCCAGAAGCTAAGAGAATAGTAACTTCGTAAGAAAAAAGTGATCAGCAGTGTCCAAAAGATGGAGAACAGTTCAGTAAATTAAAAACCAGTAAATGTCCAAGGGATCTGACAATTACAAGGTTACTTGATCTTACTGGGAGCAGCATCAGCATAGGGAGCATAGACCCAGACTGCAGTAGGTTTAAAAATAGGTAGAAAGTGATTTGTATGTATGTTGGACACTCTAGGGAAGGATCCATTAGAGAGAGAGTACTGCTGAGAGAAGGCATGACTCATGGATCAGTAGGTGAAGGATTTGAAGTATAAAGAGGGTTTGACCTCCTAAGAATTCCAAGAGGGATAACTCAGTTTCCAAAGCTTAAAATTCCATAAGGGCAAGGAATATATTACATTCAATTTCATTTCCCCATAACCAGCAAAATCTCTGGAACATAATACATTCTCAAAAGACTCTGTGATATGCATGAATACATGAATGAATTTGGAAGTCTCCCCTTGTAAACTCACAAAAACTCTTAGTAGACCACAAAATACTAGAAATAAGCATTAAAATAACCAATCATTAACCAGCCCCAACAAAAAATGAACTACGAAGAAATATTCTCTTCAGAAACACAAACCTCCACCCTCAAGGGTTATCACTTCAGGGATTCATTTACAATTAATAAACTTAAAAATGCATGGGTTATGAAGTGATGCCCTGTGTTAGTGTCTGTTCAGTCTTTGCCATCCAAATATAATATCTATTCAGGAGTTTATAAACAAACAACTGAGTAATTGTTACATACTATAAAAGGCAGATTTCATGTGTCTATCCCATCCTTTCATCCATAGCCCTAAGAATCACATTATCTTATCTGCTTTTCCCTCCCTCAACCCCAACCTGGTCTTACCAGATATACACCTGACACAAAGGCAGTCAACGTAACGTGTGGCAGGCACTGTACACTTTGTAAGAGACCTAGCACCACCAGTGATCTAAGTTAAACTCTCAGTAACTTGGGAAATGACAAATCGTTGCCAGTCAATGGTACAATATATATACATCCTAAAAGAGGATACGTATATTGTGGGGCTGGGGTGACCATTTTAAGGGGACATATAGGCCAGGAAGTGCAAGAAACCAGCTGAGAGAAAAACTAAAAATAAAGCCTATACTCTCTGAAAAGACAAGATAAGAGACTGTGGTTCCCCGAGAAAGAGAGAAAGAGTTGAGACCTTCGTCAGCTTTTGAATTCCCATAGTACCAACTGCATTCTGTTTTATTTCCCTGAATTCTCCTTTTTTTATGAAGTAACTGGAGTATATTTCTGTTCCTTACAATCAAGAGTCCAAACTGGAAAAATCCTAAACAAGTTTAGATAAATGCCAGGAATACAGAAGTTGCTTTTTGTTTTTTTAAGTCATTAGATAGTCACTACATATTATAACACAGTAGTAAATAGGAAACTGCAGTTTCTAACCTAGCTCTGCCCTAAAACATTGAGCGAATCTGGGCAATCACAATGTCTCTCAACCTCTGCTTACTCACTTCTAAAGGAACTGGGTTATAGACTTTCTATCCGCAAATGGCTTAAAAATTAACTTAAGATGATACTGTGAGGGGTGTATTGTGTGTACATGTGTGTACAGACACCACCAATTCAAAGATACACTCTTAAAGCAACACTTTGGAAGTCTTGTGAATTTTCTGTTAACTGCAAGGATGCAAACTTGGGAGTATAAAATGGCTCTTTCCTAAGACCTTTAGCTAGATTATGTGTAATAAATTATTTTGTTATTGAAATCATCACTAAGATTCCAAAAATCCAAAAAGCAGTACCTGAAGTGAATGTCGTATCTATGTTACAATCTCCTTCATGACAAATAAGGGCATTTACTTGATATACTACCTCCCTCTCTTGGACTTCTCAAAAATACCTACCTGTATTTACACACACACACACACTCTGGCGGCCAAACAACATGTTGTATCCTTAACTCCAGTCTACATCTCAAACTATCTGAAACCAGGCAGGACAGCCATTTCTGTTCTATTGTGAAGCTTGGCAATCTAATGAGGCTCTTATTTTGTTGATTTCACCATGTAAAATTGTCACCTAAGGTAATTACAGAATACCTCTGTGCCCTGTACCCTTAAAAAAAAAAAGCCTAACATAAGATACCTAATACCTTTCATAAAGTTAAATGCATTCTATGTACCTGTTGGTAGGTCTTTATCTTTTAAAACTGAAGTAAAAAAATAATGGCCTTCAGATTCTTTCCTCGGTATTACAAATATAGGTTTATACTTATTCAGTAGTACAAAGTCTTCTGTTAACAAGAAAATTCAATTAAGCCTTCAAGAGTTGACATAAGCTTCTTTTCTCTTGGCAAAGACATAATTTAGTGAGGGCAATTTTATGACTAAAACCAAATGAAAACTGAAATACTGAAAAAAGAAATGCATACATTTTGTTAAGTGAAAGAAGCCGGCCACAACATGTCAAATATTGTATGATTCCATTTATATTAAATATACAGAACAGATAAATCCATAAAGACAGAATGTAGAATGGTGACTGACAACTGCTAGGGGGAAAAAGAAAATGGGGAGCAACTGCAATGGATACAGTCTTCTTTTTGGAGTGACGAAAATGTTTTGGAGTTAGATAAAGGTGGTAGTTGCACAGCACTGTGATAACACTAAATGCAAATAAATTGTTCACTTTAAAATGATTAACTTTGTCATGTCAATTTAAATTTCACCTCACTTTTTTAAAAAGTCAAAAAAATAAAATAAAACTGGGTCAGTTGTTAGAAGACCCAATTTCGAGACCCAGGGTCTAGGCCAGATACTTACAGCTGACCTCTCTGAGCCTCAATTTCTTCATCTGTATACAGGGTAGGAACAGATGATATCCAAGGTTCCTCTCATTAACTGGCACTTTATATCTACAGCTCTGATTTTTTAAAGAGTTGTATCATATAGGAATTTATCTGAAAAATGAAGGATGAAATACTGGTTAATGTTTTCAGGAGCAGTTTTCCAGGGAAGTCACTGGAAAGCTTAATGAAATTGCTTCTCATAATGACTTTAAATGAAAGTGGTACAAACATTAAAAGACAATTCAATGAAGGCAATTCTGCAAGGAGTAAAACTAATGTATTCTAAAATTACAGTGTTTTTGTCAAACTGTATCCAAGGAGAGAAATTAGATAATCTAACCACAATTATAAATAAACAAATTAATAAATAGATGAAATTAGAGAATCTAGAAAAAAGTTGTATTAACTCCTGGGCATATTTTCTCAATATCAGTTCTTCTGCCTTTGGGAGGTACTGAGTATCAAATAGTCTGAGGTCATTCAATGGTTGCAGTCTGTATATGATTTCTGATTTAGAGTTAATCCATATACACCTAAAAATCATACAAGTCATAAAAACTAAAAAGCCTAACTAGTGTTCTCACCACCCTACTTTACTAAGGTGACAGACTATAGCAAAGACAAATAATCAAAGGCAAAATTTTCTTTGGGAAACAGCTTTGGATACATTCCAACATAACAAATGTTCACTTAAGTTATCAGAATTTCCCACCATACAGTAGCAGAAACAATTTTGGCCTAAAAGAGTTTAAAGCCAAACGATATCAGCTGCTACAGCCAAAAAAATAGCTTCATATTCCTATGAATCATCTGAATCTGTATCGATGAAACTGAACAATGAAATATACCCACAGATGACTGAGGCAATTGACTTGCTGTGCAGAGGTTTTAATAAATATCAATTGAGTTACAGAAAATGGGTACCATTCATAGCCACTTAAACATCAGGTAAATCAATGCAATTCACAAAGAAAACAAACACCATTTAGCATAACTGCTTTCGTTTTCATCTTGCTCATAAGCATATATGAAAACTATGAATATAAAAGATACATATAAAAATGCATGTGATAACCCAGCTTTGAAAAGTTACTTTTAGTTTCATAGTTCAAACAAATGTAAAATAAGGTCACTGTATGCAAAATCTAATTTTAAAATGTATAAAAGCTTTAATCAGGACATATTTTGCTTAATAAAAAGCCCATGGGTTTTAATTACTAGTTAACATGATATGCTATAATTATGTAAAAGTCTTATTTTCTACTTAGCATACAATTTTCTTATTTCTACATCAAGTTGTTACCAGATTTACTATTTCACTACTTAACTTATTCTGACCAGAAACATATTGAAAATGTTTGATGTTTTGAATGAACTCTTCATAATTCATTTCATAGTTCATTTGCATAACTGGGGTAGTCTTGAAGCCTGCAAGCTTCAAAAGTAAAATAAATTTGCTGCTGCATTCTGTTAACAGTGATATCTGATGTCCTCATTCTCCAAATTTAACTATGCAAAAAAACCGTTACATGTCAAATTAATAAAATGAGTTGCAGTTAACCAATTTATTCTTACAACAAATTTGTATCAGTGTAACAATTATAAATTTCTAGTCCCATAGTTTAGGCTTTAGTTAACCTAGCCTGCTTGGTTTTTTGTGAAACTCACTTCTACTCTCCCTGCATAAAATTCTAATGTACAAATAAGGGAAGTTTGCCTAGGTAATACATAAGGTCTATTTTCATTGTTTCTAAGTCTATAATATTTCTTGTACATTGGGGGGAAAAAAAACAACAGATGCCCACAACAGTGCAACTGGAGAATTAGGGAATTAAAATTCTTTCTGGGAAGTATCAAGTATAAAGTAAAGAAATAGTAAAGGTTTTGCCATTATTAGGGTCAGCAGAGCATCAAACTCATGCAAGCTGAACATGGGAGTGAGCAGTTATGTTGTGCAGAATGACCAAACCCTCACACTCCAGAGCCTCCACCTGCCAGTGTCAGAACAAACCAAAAAAACATAACCACTTAGAGCCTGTAGAAGAGCAGCCTGGAACTCTGGGTCTCTCCACAAATCTTACACAATCAACCCAAGCCTCATAACAAAGAATACAAGTCTAGGAAGTTCCTATGAAGTTCCATTCATCAAGGACAAAACTTACTCCTGAGAACCACTCACCCAATTTCCACTGTCATCCATCATGAGACTGCTGAACGTATTTTCCAGGCTAATTCTTAACCAATTCTGCCCTGTTATCTTTGGTCACTACCAGGAGATAACCATTCAGTTATCAATCTTCTCCTGCACTCTAGCCATACACTATTCTTGTTTTTTCCTCCTTTATCCAACTTCTGCTTCCCTCCCTCCCAAAGCTTCCCTCTAGGTTTATTCTGTTCCATGGAAAAAAGAAACACACCTATATCCTCAAAAACACCACTATTCGCTTTAAGTAAAAGCTGCTTCTCCAGTAACCCTCTCAAAGGTTGCTAATTCTTTCATTTATCATGTATCCCAACTTCAAGATGCAGGGTCATGATCCTAACCACAACTCTCAGCCGCTCTACTGTAAAAAGCCCTGAACCTGTGCAATTTCTACACATAAGAATTACCTGGAGTCCTTTTAAAGTCCCACTGCCTAAGTTACATCCCACACAAATTAAATCAGAATACCTAAGTATAGGAGCTCGCGATTAGAATTTTCAATGAGCAGCAAAGTTAGGGTAAGAGCACATTAGTAGTCTGTAAAGTCTCCCAGATGACTCCAATATGCAGTAACAAGTGAGAACCAGATTTCTACGGAACTTCTAATCATTCACTCAAAAGTAACACATTGCACGCAACATTCTTCTCTACCTCAAGTATTACACAACCTTGAATTATTCAACATACATATGGATAACCAATCCATTACTCTACTTTTAACATCATAAGCATTTTACCTCTATGAAATTTCATTTCAATTCCACATCAGATTATTGGGTTGAAGATGGCAGAATAAGAAGGCAAGATGGAAACTTCCTCCCAAAAACCTAAAAAGGAAAATATAGAAAATGCAACTAGAACTGAAAACGACCTGAAGACTGCAGAACATAACCCCCTACACCTGAGGAAGAAAAGAGGACAACACAGAAAAGGGTGAGGCAGCAAAGACAAGATTGAGCAGGACCCAAGCCCTCGCCCGACACCAATCTACAGGTGGGAGGAAGAGAAACAGAGTGTGGAGAGGGAAGAAGCCCAGGAGCACTGCACACCTGGCCATGGAGATCTGTTCTGGGAGCACAAGCCTACATTACATTGGGTTTTGGTGATTATCAGGGCTGGACACCAGGGACAGGCAGAAGACTGTGGGAGGCTGAGACTCCAGCCAGTGTGGAGGGCAGGCACGCTCTTCCTGTCCTGAGACCCAAAGCAGAGGCAGCAGTTTGAAAGACTTGCCATTAGTGGGAGGGGTACTAGAGGTGATGAGTGTTCAACAGAACCCTCTTCTCAGGAGAATGGGCAGGTGGAAGATACCTCCTCAGCCCTTCCTCAGCCCAACAGATCAGGAAGTCTTGGGAGCTCCAGATGCTCCATCCCCCTTACTGGTAACACAGCCCCAAGGTAACACCCTGTGTACTGCTGGGAACCAACCCACTTGGCCCAGCCACAGCATCAGCTGTGCTGCCTGGCAGGCAGAGGGAGACTCTCCCAGCTTGCTTGGCTCCATCTCAGCCCAACCAGAGAGGCGCCTGGAGGAGCCAACCCCAAGAGCTCCTTCCTCCCAGCTAGTGTCCAGACCTGGTGCTGTTTGTCTACCTGGGGCACACGGGTCCACCCACCTCATTAAACCTGAAGCCCCACCATTGCTGCAGGCCAGGCAGAGGGTGGCCCCACCCACAGACAGCTCAACAGATTCCTGAGCTGATCACAAAGGCAATAGCTAAAGCAAACTGCCCACCGGGACCCAGAATACTACTGATGCAAGATAGACACATGCCCCACCCAAAGCATGCCAACAAACAACTGGGACCCCCAAAATAAAACCAGGCACTAGAGAGTAAAGAATCTTGAGCTTTTGGGCACCATAACACACCTTCTTCATAAAGCTATTACTATTTAGACCAGAAAGCACAGCAGAGACATCTAATATAAAGGAATAAACAGAATCCCTGACAAAATAAGCAGGCAGAGGAAATTGATCCAATCAAAACTGCAAGACAGAACCCCAGAAAGAGGGCTAAATGAAACAGAGATCACCAATTTTCTTGATAAAGATTTCAAAATAAAAGTCATAAACATGCTTACAGATATACAGAAAAGTATTCAAGATCTCAGGGAAGACTTCAACAAAGAGAAAGAATACCTGAAAGAGAGGCACTCAGAGCTGAAGAAAAGTTTCTGAAATGAAATATACAATGGAGGGACTTAAAAGTAGATTCGATCATAAAGAGAAAGTAAATGAAATAGAAATTAGAGAACAGGAAAACAACAAAGCTAAGGAACAGAGACAAGAAAGGTCTCTAGGAATGAAAGAATGATGGGAGCTATGTGACCAATCCAAACAAAACAATATTCATGTAATAGGGGTACCAGAAGGAGAAGAGAAAGAGAAAGGGATAGAAAGTCTCCTTAAGGAAATAACTGTTGAAAACTTCCCCAATATGAGAAAGAAAATACACACTCAGGTCATGGAAGTGCACAGATCCCCTAACAAAAGGAATCCCAGCAAGACAAATCAATGAGACATATAATAATTAAAATGGCAAAGATCAAGGATAAGGAGAGAGTGTTGAAAGCAGCTAGAGAGAGAAAAAAGATTATTTATAAAGAAAATCCCATCCGACTATCAGCAGACTTCTCAACAGAAACTCTTTAAGCCAGAAGAGAATGTCATGATATATTTAATGTACTGAAACAGAAGGGCCTCCAACCAAGAATCCTCTACCCACAAGATTATCATTTAAATTTGAAGCAGGGATTAAGCAATTTCCAGAGAAGTAAAAGCTGAAGAAATTCACCATCATTAAGCCAGTCTTACACAATATGTTAAAGGTTTTGCTATAGATGGAAATAACCCTAAGGCTAAAGAGCTTTCACCAGTGCAAATAAACCCACAGTAAAAGTAGTAGACCAACTAATTACCAAGCAAGTATGAAATTAAAACAAAAGAAGCAAATCAACTATACAAAAAATTAGTCAAAGGATACACAAAAAGTGCATATTATGACATCTAATATGAAAAATGTGGAGGAGAAAGAAGAAGAAGAAGAGAAAAAGTACCTTTAGATTGTGTTTGAAATAACAACTTGAGATAGACTACTATACAGTAAGGAAACTATCTTTGAACCTTTGGTTACCACAGAAATAAAGCCTACAATAAATCAACACAAACAAAAATAAATCTTAAAAAGAGGGAAATCCAATTATAACATTAAAGAAAACCATCAATAACAAGAGAATATAAGACATAAAGAAAGGAACAGAGAGGAGAAAGAAAGAACAGCAGAAAACAATTAATAAAATGGTAATAAGTACATATCTATCAATAATCACCTTAAATGTAAATGGACTGAATGCACCAATCAAAAGACAGAGTGGCAGAATGGATAAAAAAACCAAGAGCCATCTATATGCTGTCTACAGGAGACTCACTTCAAACCCAAAGACATAGACAGACTAAAAGTGAAGGGATGGGAAAAAAATATTTCATGCAAATAATAGGGAGCAAAAAGCAGGAGTTACAGTACTTGTAGCAGACAAAATAGACTTCAAAACAAAGAGAGTAACAAGAGACAAAGAAGGACATTACATAATGATAAAGGGGTCAGTCCAACAAGAAGATATAACCACTATAAATATCTAAGCGCCCAACATAGGAGCACCTAAATATTAACAGTGCAACAAATACTAACAGAATTAAAGGGGGAAATAGAATGCAATGCACTCATTTTAGGAGACACACCACTCATCCAAAGGACAGATCAACCAGACAGAAAATAAGTAAGGACATAGAGGAACTGAACACCACATTAGAACAGATGGACCTAACAGACGGCTACAGAACACTCCATCCAATGGCAGCAGGATATACATTCTTCTCAAGTGTATATGGAATGTTCTCCAGAATAGATCACAGACGAGGCCATAAGAAGAGCCTCAATAAATTAAAAAAGACTGAAATTGTATCAGGCAACTTCTCAGACCACAGTGGTATGAAACTAGAAATAAATTCACAAAGAAAAGAAAACGACTTACAAACACATGAAGGCTAAACATGTTTCTAAATAATCAATGGATCAATGAACAAATTTAAAAAGAACTCAAGCAATACATAAAGACAAATGAAAACAAAAACACAACAGCCCAAAATCTGTGGGACACTCCAAAGGCAGTTCCAAGAGGACAGTAAAAAGCAGTCCAGGTTTACCTCAAGAAACAAGAACAATCCCAAATAAACAGTCTAAAATCACAATTAAGGAAACTGGGAAAAGAAGAACAAATGAAACCCAAAGTCAGTAGGAGGGACACAATAAGATTCAGAGCAGAAATAAATAAAATAGAGAAGAATAAAACAATAGAAAAAAAATCAATGAAACCAGGAGTTGGTTCTTGAGAAAATAAACAACACAGATAACCCCCTAGCCAGACTTAACAAGAAAAAAAGACAGTGTACACACATAAACAGAATCAGAAACAAAAAAAGAATAATAACAGATACTGCTGAAATACAAAGAATTATTAGAGAATACTATAAAAAATAGTTGAACAACTTAGAAGAAATGGACAACTTCCTAGAAAAATACATCCCAGAAAGAAACAGAAAATCTGAACAGACCTTTACCAGCAATGAAATCAAATTGGTAATCAAAAAACTCCCCCCCAAAAAACTTCAGGTCCAGATGGCTTCACAGACAAATTCTACCAAACATTTAAGAAAAAGCCAGTACCCATCCTTCTTAAAGCATTCCGAAAAGAAGAAGAAAAGGGAATACTTCCAAACTCATTCTATGAGGCCAGCATGACTCTAATACCAAAACCAGGCAAAAACACCACAAAAAAAGATTACAGACCAATATCCCTAATGAACATAGATGCAAAAATTATCAACAAAATATTACCAAACCAAATCCAAAAACATACAAAAAATATATCCATCATGACCAAGTGGAGTTTATTCCAGGGATGGAAGGATGGCACAATATTCAAAAATTCATCAACAAAAGGACAAAAACCACATGATCACCTCAATAGATGCTGAAAAAGCATTTGACAAAATTCGACATCCATTCATGATGAAAACTCAAAAAAATGAGTATAGAGGGTTACATACCTTAGCATAACAAAGGCCATGTATGACAAACCCACAGCCAAGATTGTACTGAATAGGGAAAAGCTAAAAGCTTTTCCTCTAAGATAAAATTTTTCCTCTAAGACAAGGATGCCCAGTCTCCCCACTTTTATTCAACATAGTACTGGACTTCCTAGCCACAGCCATCAGACAACACAAAGAGATAAAAGACATCCAAACTGATAAGGAAGAAATTAAACTCTCACTATTTTCAGATAACATGATATTATACATAGAAAATCCTAAAGAATCCACCACAAAACTACTAGCACTAATAACTGAATTTAGCAAAGCTGCAGGGTACAAAATTAATACAAAGAAATCTCTTGCATTCCTATATACTAACAATGAACTAGCAGAAAGAGAAATCAGGAAAACAATTCCATTTACAATTCAAAAAGAATAAAATACCTAGGAATAAAACTAATCAAGGAGGTTAGAGTCCTATACTCTGAAAACTACAAGACACTCGTGAAAGAAATTAAAGTAGACACCAATAAATGGAAATACATCCTATGCTCATGGATAGGAAGAATTAATATTGTCAAAATGGCCATCCTGCCCAAAGCAATTTACAGATTCAATGCAATCCCTATCAAAATGTTAACAGCACTCTTCAATGAACTAGAACAAATACGTTGAAAATTTATATGGAACCACAAAAGATCCTGAATAACCAAAGCAATCCTGAGAAAGAACAAAGCTGGTGAAATTTTACTCCCTAACTTCAAGCTCCACTACAAAGCTACAGTCATCAAAACAATTGGGTACTGGCACAAGAACAGACCCACATATCAATGGAACAGAATAGGAAGCCAACATAGAAACCCACACATATATGGCCAATTAATATACAATAAAGGAGCCATGGATACACAGTGGGGAAAAGACAGCCTCTTCAACAACTGTTGTTTGGAAAACTGGACGCTACATGTAAGAGAATGAAACTAGATTATTGTCTAACTCCATACACAAAAGGAAACTCAAAACAGATCAAAGACCTGAATATATGTCATAGAACTATAAAACTCTTAGACGAAAACATGGGCAAAAGTCTCTTGAATGTAAACATGAGCAACTTTTCCCTGAACACATCTCCTCGGGCAAGGGAAACAAAATAAAAAATGAAAAAGTGGGACTACATCAAATTAAAAAGCTCTGTGCAGCAAAGGACACCATCAGCAGAACAAAAAAGGCATACTACAGTATGGGAGAATATATTTACAGATGACTCATGTGATAAGGGGTTAACATCCAAAATATGTAAGAACTCATATACTTCAACACCAAAAAGACAAATATTAAAATTGGAAATACAAATTAAAACCACAATGATATATCACCTCACACCAGCTAGAATAACCACTATCCAAAAGACAACAAATAACAAATGTTGGTGAGGGTGTAGAGACAGTGCAACTGCTGTGGAAAGCAGTATGGAGCTTCTTCAAAAAACTAAAAATAGAAATACCACTTGACCCAGTAATTCCACTTCTAGGAATTTACCCAAAGAAAACAAAATCCCTGATTCAAAAAGATATATGCACCCCCTATGTTTATCGCCGCACTGCTTGCAATTGCCAAGATATGGAAGCAACCTTAGTGTCCATCAATAGACTAATGGATAAAGAAGATGTGGTACATATGCACAATGGAATATTATTCAGCCATAAAAAGAAAAGAAATCCTGCCATTTGCAATAGCATGGATCTAGAGGGTATTAGTCAAATAAGCCAGGTGGAGAAAGACAAATATCATGATTTCACTTATTTATGGAATATAAAAACAAAGCAAAACAGACAGAACAAAACAACATTAGACTCATAGACACTGAGAAGTGACTAGTGGTTACCAAGGGGGAGGAGTGTGCACACAAAACCACATTTGATGAAATAAAAAAAATTTTTTGTAATTCCACATCAGCCACTGTAAGACTGTAAGACCCACTCTAGACTTATCACCTTGTCTTCTCTCTAAATGGAAAAGGTGAAAATTAGCTGTCTTATTCTGTGGCCACAATCTTTCAGTTCTCAATTAGCTATTCCATCTACACCTATTTTTCACTGTCATTCAGTGTTGCAGACACTTGATTCTTCTACTTTCTAATACTTAGCCCCTTTCATATTCACTTCCCTATCTGAATTGGACTCCATGGTTCACCATTTCAACCACTCTCTTGCCAATTTCCTCATTTCTCACATTATGTTGGAATTGTCTATTTTCCTATATAATACCATATGCTATAAGTCTCACGAGGACATAAAATTGTATATAGTTTCTTCACTGATGCAGTCTTGGTGCCAAGAATAACATTTGGCACATACAGTATGCTCTCAGTAAGTATATACTGAATATACTGTAGATCTTCTGATTAATCATCTAAATCAATGTTATATAAGTGAAGATTTTTTTTTCCCCCAGTGATAAGCTTCACCAGTTTAGCTTCCTTTCTGATCATTACTTGACATCTTATCACTTAAGTTCTACTTGCCCTTGGTTTCTGTGTCAAATCAAACCATTGAGCAACTACTACCTATAGGGCAAAGGGAAGTGGAGAAGGGTATCAAGTGTAGCAGTAAATAAAACCTATTGGAAAAATGAGATAAACATTTGAGAAACTTACAAAAGTGGGTAAATTCACATCACCACCTTCAAAAGTAATTTTTTTTAATTTAATGACAATTCTCTCTCACATGTATTTAAACATAGACAAAGGTATGGAAGTAAGTACCCAGACTATTTTTAAAATGGAAAGAGCAACCAATATTTTCACTTGTTAGTAAATACTTTTGCACAAGTTCACTTTTCAAGAATCACATAATTTTTTAACAAAAAATATACTGCAAATACTACCTTATTGTTTTTAGATTGCACATGGGACTTTTCCTACAAGAGAACTATATCCTTAACTCATTTTATTAACTTTCAATAAACAGTCATGTAAAATATTTAATACACTATTAGTATATTTATATCTATAAAACAATGATCATAAAGGCTTGTACTCCACCAAGTGAAAAACATGAAACTAACATCCTCTTCGAGAAAGCAAGACAAAAACTGTTGCTCATGACTTTTAAACAGATTTGTGTGTGGAAAATCTTGAAATATATATATATTTGTACATTGTCAAGGTTTAATTATCTAAGTAGGAAATTAAAATTTCAAAACGTTTAAGAAGTATGACACTAAGAAGGTAGAGGTGATGAAGGCATATTGTTGCAAGTGACTGTAAAGAGGCAACTGACCAGAGATGAACCTCAAGAAAATAATGATCTGAGCCAGGTTTCCTAACCTGGAGTGCTGCTGAAAAGCCACACCACGCTAGTAAGGGATCCGCAAAGTTAAGAACCAGAGACTCAGAATATGGAGAGAAAAAATAATGAATAAGCACCCCAATCATCATGAGACAATGCAGCCAGAAACTCAGCAGTTACAGGCAGAAAGGGCAAGGTTGGAAACACCATCTTTGCTTTTGCAGGGTTCTTCCCCCTCTAGAGGGTGAGGCTAACTATGAAGAACACTCACTAAAGGGCAACTGAAGACAGAACACTGCAGAATTTTAGGTTACTGTAGTTCCTTAACTTCCCCACTACAGAGCATAGTGGCTGTTCATTATATGGCACTGCTACAATATAATCCCAACCCCTCACTGTCCTCAAATGCTCAGTATGGTCTTCTATAAACACACACACACACACACACACACACACACACACACACACACACACACACACATACACCATCTAGATATGATAATTCACAAAAAAATATATTTTTTAAAATTTCAAGTTGGGGATAACTATAATGGCTTAATTTCAGCCCTACTTTTATCTCTGTATTTTGTCTTGCTTATGTGATACTTGATGCCATCTCCTTAGCTAACTAAAAAAATATTGCTAAATTTAAATGCCTTTTGACACCAAAAGAAGAATCGACAAAAGAAAAATAGACGAATTGGGTTAGGTCAAATTAGAAAAATCTGTACTGCAAATGACACCATGAAGGAAATGAAAAGCCAAGCCAAAGATTTAAAAATGGAAAAATCTGTAGGAAAGGATTCATGCATTTGACATTAAATTTTTCTTAATAGC
Organism: Manis javanica; assembly: GCF_040802235.1. Taxonomy (NCBI): domain Eukaryota; kingdom Metazoa; phylum Chordata; class Mammalia; order Pholidota; family Manidae; genus Manis; species Manis javanica. Next base: position 56,260,767 of record NC_133161.1, on the reverse strand, counting down.
AAAAAAATTCATCTAGTTAAATACATACACACACATGTAAAAATATATACATCATGTATTTATGCATCATATACAACAGAAGGTTAAAATCTGTGAGTAAGAGATGCTATATGTCAATAAGAAATAGACCAATACTCAAAAGAAAGAGAGTATAGGAACAGGCAATTCAAAACAGAAAATACAAATGACCAATAAGCATATGAAAATTATCAACCCTATCAGCAATCAAGAATCCAAACTTTAAATCAAGAGTATAATTTTTCACATGTATACAGGCAAAGGTGAAAAACTGAGTCAAATTTGTTCATAGGACAGCTAAATATAAGATTAAAAACTATAAAGTATGCTGTTGACTTTTAACATACAATTTTCATCTATTTCTACTTTATTAAATATTTTTAATCAGAAACAGAAGATGAATTTTATCAAATACCTTCTTGGTGTTTCCTATAATACTAAGGATTTTTTTCCACTGACCAATTAATAAATTTATGAGTTATAATAATATATTTCTAAATAATGAGTAATCTTTGAATATCTGCAATGAATCCCACTTAATTGTAGCATACTCTTCCCTTAATGTACAATCTGATGTTAGTCTACTTTACTTACAAGTTTAGGTGAATATTCATGAATAAAATTGTACTGTAAATTTATATTAGTAGAAACAGGTTACCATTTAGTGACCCCACATTTTTTAAAAGTTTACAAATATAATACAGAATTCTGAAGATGGGAAATGTCAATTGTAGCTTTCTGAGTGATGAAATTACAAGTGATTAATATTTTTTCTTTATTTAGTTTTATGTTTCAAATTTTGTAAGGATTTTTTTGAACTAACTCCGCCAAGAAAGCTATCACTGTTTGAAAAAGAAAATTTAGTTGTGACTGCCCACATAAAGAAAGGAAACCTATCTATAACCTTGAGGCTCAAACAGAAACAAGTCTGAATTAAAAAGGTATCATCTCTAGCAGGTTACTACTCCTACACCTAGAAGACCAATGTATGACCAATGTATATGCATAAAGAAAAAAAAGCTAAATTTCCACCAACAGTTTGTGAGAATTTAAAAAGATTGAAAACTATGTTGTTAGTCATTTTAATCATATTCTTAGAAATAATTGAACATTAAAAATTGTAGTTCTCATAAAACATCTAACAATTAAAGTGTTCTTTTTATTATATTTAAATCATTTCTTTTAAAAAAACTCTCTCTGAATAATGGGGTTTTATTCAATCGTTTTTTGAAACAACTATGGAAATGTTTTAACAGAGAAGGGAGCATTGTTCCACTGCATTTTCCAAAGCCAGAAAGAAAACATCAAAAAGAAATTAAAATCTTCAATGTTTAGATTCTCAATTTTTATCCTATTCTACAAACACCCTGTTCTCTTTAGATCTGGTCATTATGACATTAAACTAAAATAAAATGTATTATTTTGCCATAATAGAGTATTGCATTTGGTATTTTTTATCCTACATCCTACTCACCCTATTTGGACCACGTAATAGTACATAAAGATCCTCAAACATCAAACCCCATTTCTATCATTATCTCATACTGAAAAATAAGTTCAGTTACACAGCAATTCATCTTATGCTCCTTTAAGAAAGGCGAATCAGAAAGAATGAATTTAGTTTACATATCAGAAGATTTCCATTCACAAATGTGTTCCTCTATTAAAGTATACAAAACTCTGACCACAGCAGTTCAATGGTGCAAAAGCAAGATAAAACCAGCCATATTCATAAAGGCCTGCCTTTACTCTCATTCATATAGGACTAGAACGATAACAGTAAAAATGCCAATATTCACAACTCAACTTCTGCTTTGCCCCATAATACGTAATCAAAGGGGAAATCAAAACAACACAAGCCTATCACAGTAGAGAGAGATTTTCAATGCAAAACCTAACACTGAATTGTTACCCATCTCCTTTCCTACCTACGTTTCCTTTCTTTCGTATGAAAAGGAAAAAGAGAACCCTCTTGAACAATAGAAGCTGTTATTTATTAAGTGTTTGGTATTGGCTAGGACCTTTGCTAACCACTTTATATATTTCTAATTTTCACAACCGTAGGACATAAAGTTATATCATTTATTCTATAGATGAGGAAACAGCTAAGTCACAGAACTGGACAATAAACTGAGCTTGGTTTAAAATTCAAGTATGTTCTGAATCATTTTACACTGATTCTCAAAACAGGTTTGAAAAAAGCAGTGGGGTAGAAATGGGCAAAATTCTGTACCCAATATCTGAATAATCAAATGTGATTAAGATTCAAAAATTCAATTTATCAGAAAACCCTAAGGCAACTAAACTGACACCAACACCTTCAAGTCCTTGGTACACTGAGAATTTGATGTAGATTTTGTAGGTATTAGTACTCAGATAACTCTTAGGGTATGTTCTTATTGGTAGCTTCATGTAAATTTCCTTCACATTCCTGAAGGCTCTACAGTAACAACTCAGTATCAGAACAATGACCCTGAAAGTAGTACAAGATCCTCTTAATTCAGAATTAAAAATAAAGCTCAACAGTGTTCACTGCCTCAGAGTTTATGAGTCTTTTTAATCAGGATAAATTCAGATAAGAGGCATACAATCATAAAAGTAAATTACACCAGGCAGTACTGTTTTAAAAATATATAGTGGTTTATTTGTTAGTTTTTAAATTAACAATGGAAAATATTTTTACACCCATAAGTACAACTTAAAAAATGAAAGTTACATTCTCTACTGTGGCCTGTTTATAAATTTATTTGAGAGGGGGAGGAAAGAGTGGAGGTTGGTAGTAAAGAACCCAGAGAGCAAGCTGCAAGCTTACATAGAGGAAAACAATAAAAGTCAGAGACAGGAGGGAAAAATCAGCACATCTACAAAGCAACAGCAGCAAGAGGAAAAAAAGAAAGAAAAATAGAGACACAGATTCACCCACAAAGGACCCAATGGCATAATTTAAAGCTAAGTAAAATGTTATTGTAACATGAATGCCACATTCCTTGAGTATAACAGTTTGGTGTACTATAACATGAATGCAGATAAAGAGCTGTTGTATAAAGGGACTGAAATTACTTATATGCTTATTACCAATATTTAAATTTATAATATCAAATTTTATTTGTAATAATTTAGCCTAGTCCTTTTCTTAACCCACTATATAGTACTACTAATACCCATCAGGCCAACCATATATTTGTCTAAACAAAGGGTTTTTAACATTCCTCACCTATTTGTTATAAAAGGCACAATTCAATAAAAGAACTTAAAAGAAATGCAGACCTAGTTTGCATAGAACTTTATCAAACTGACAAGAAACATATTACTTTCCATTGCATAAAACTATATAACACTGACATTTTTAAAATATAAGATATACTACAATTTTTCCCTTTCACTTCATCTACAATTTAATCCCTAATGTCCAGAAGAAATACATTGGTTAGTCAGAAGTCCTAGTTATAGCCAATTCATATTATACAGGTGTCACCTCTCTTGATTTCCTCCTGAAATTTCAGTCTAATCTAACTCTTAATGTAATACATAAATTAGAAAGTAAAAACTGAGATAGAGAGTAAGGAATGAATTAGATCATCTGGGTCAAAGACGATTACTTTGACATTTTTAAACTTCCTCAATGAAGCAAAAGAACACAGAAAACAACTTCCAACATTAAATTCTGAAGTTACGGAAATTAACCACTTGCTACTTACATCTGATGAAGTAATAGCAGAACCTAATATTTTTTTAGTTTTATTGTGGGAAACACTGTGCACAGTTCTTAGTATGTGTTATTTCACTTAATACTGTCAATGGCCCTATGGCGTAACAACCATTAATTTATAAGTTACACAGATGAGAAAACTGAGACTCAAAAAGGTTAACAACTTTCAAAGGTCAAAATTCTTTGAAGTAACAAAACTATACACTCTTCTTCAGAAATCAGGAATATTCAATTTGTGACTGTAAGTTACATATATGTGTGGGCATGCACAGAGAGAAAGGTTAACACTGTGAGTCCCAGTACAAAGACAGTCTTATTAACTTCTGTAGTCCTATAAATTTTGTATTAGTACAATTATTTGACTGAATATTCTGAGCTAACAGATATTAACTGTACAGCTTTCTGGCTCATAAAATACATTTTTTTCATAAATTATAAAATACTCTGAAACCTAAACTGGTTTTTCTAAAACTTTTATGTAATCAACACATTATTTATAAAGTACATTATTTCAGTTTCTTTTTCTGTATCGTTGTTGTGCTCCACCTTTCAAGTTGTCTCCAACCTCAGTCTATCCCATTTCCTCTTATTCTGCTTTTACCACATTACATTATTGCAACAACTTAAGTGTTGAGAGTTTAGGTAATACTCAAGAAAAAAACATCAGAGGTTAGTCATCAATATCAGATGTAAAAGCAGCTTATTATATTAACAGTTGTTGCAATCTGATTAAACACCCTGAGAAAAGTTCTGAGGAAAAAATGCCATCTCAAGCTCAGGAAGAGAAATCAAGAACAAATTCTGAACTAAAGTATTATGACTTAGAGAAACATTGGATAACACATATGATATAATGTCATATCTTAACACCATTACTTCCCAAAATGCATGTAATAAACTAAAATGTGAAATTTCATTTCATACTTAACTCTCCCATTCAAACTGTACAACTTCAGTTTTATAATTTCCAAGCCTCAAATATTGGTGAATTCAAAAGTCATTCCCCACACATGCATGTTGTCACACAACTCTAGCCTGAAAATAAAAAAGTCACAATACAAAGAATCACATATGCTCTCATGTGCCAAACCACAGCCAACCTAAAATTAGCTCCACAGTTCCAGGACCAAAATCAATTCAGGTTTAAATGGAGTAACACAAGTTCTCTCAAACAATGCAGGGCTATAGTCAAAAGAAAAGCAGGATTCACCTTAGCAGTTTCACTAACGTCAGAATAAAAAAGTGCTTCAGGAAATTGGAGAAAACAGCTCAATAAGCCAACAACAGTTAATTTTTCCAACTGATGTATAAGAGCCTCTCATGCTAATTTAAGGATCATTAAACCAGTTTAATTTTCACAGTTGAACGCACAGAATTGTTTCACTAAACTTTCCTGGTACATAATTTCTTAATGTATAATGAATTGCAGATGGGCGAAATGATTTAACAATGCTATCTCTAATGTGACAGTGAGAGGTATTTTAGTCAAGATACTGTGCTGGCAGCAGCCCTCCCCCAAATTTCCACCTTTTTGAAATCCATGACCAAATCTGTATTTATACTGACAAACTTTTAAAATAGCATTAAGGTCATATAAACTGTGAAACATTCCAAAAAGCACCACAAAAATCAGCATATTGTACTATCACAAAGATTTCTTTAAGTTTATCTAGTTCAGGAAAGAAATTTTAAGTGATACACCATGAAATCATAATAAAAATCAAGTAGTAAGAAATACAAGATAAAATCCAAGTTGTTCTTTCATAATTGCTCTTTATATACTTGGTTATATGAAAATAACAGCAATGAAATTTGATTTTTCCCTGTAGGAAAAATTAAGACAAAGTTATATTCAAACTAAAATCTGGGTATTGGACTTCCTTTGTCAAACTTTTTTTGTGTTTTGTGATCCCAAACACAATATTTAACCACAGTGTACTATTAAAAAATGTCTGACATAGGTGAGTAACCCATCCTTGAAGGGTAGTCAACGTGATAATTTAAACTTACCATAGACAATTTTTGTCTTGGTAATTTTTCACTTTTACCTTAATTTTACTGGAGGGAATATTCAACATTGATTCATTCATTCAACAGGTATTTAGTGAGGAATACCTTGTGTCAAGCTCTGTTCCAGGTAATATGAATACAACCATGAGCCCCATCTTCAGGAGTCTAACATTCTAGTTGGGAAGAAATAATAAGCAAATGAATGAATAAAAAATACATGGGAGTGTGGACCAAGTAATATTTTCACAAGAGTAATGGATCTTTCAGTCAAATTTGGGAGACAAACCTTTTCAGGAGATCTAAAAATCCCTTTTCAGCCTTTGTTTTATTCTGACAAAAGACCTAAAAGCTTTAGTTGAATGATGGCCAAACTGGCACAATTTAGTTTTGACAGTGAATTTTCTGAGGGCAGATTTCAAGTCTAACTCACCAACCACTTCAGCATCTGAACTCATTAGCAAGTGCCTACCACACAGCTGGTATATTTGTGTTTGGTGAACAAATTTATCCACAAAAATTAAACCCCAAAACAAATTTTAACCAAAACCTTATAAAAATGATCCTAAACATCAGCTTTTCCTTTTAACAATTTACCAGGATTTTAAAAATTTACCAGAGTTGAATAAAAATAAAAATTTCTCTTCCCACAAGTATTTCAGAACATGTACAAGCAAATTGAGTACTAATCTTCAAATAAGTAATCTTTTTCAAAATATTTTTTGGAACTTCCCTGTCAGAAGTTCTTTGGAATCAGTTTACCAACCACACAAGAAACTTCCTTCATTACTCTCAGTCTGTTTTTTATTTTTTCCTTTCACTTCTTTTAGTCTACCCTCTGGCCTCCCTGAACTACACGAATGGCCACAGGACCCCCTATTTCTCTTGCAATCCATCCATCCACTGAGAGGCAACTGAGCCATAAAGGGAGATGGAGCTTAGAACCTGAATTCATATTAATAATGCAAGGCATATGGAGAAGAAACATGATGTTATTAACATAATGACAACAGTTTACAAAGAGTTATGCCCTGCATCACTTTATTTCACCTTAGGACAATGTGAGAGCAGCTAGGAAGGTGCTATTATTATCCCAATTTTAAAGAGAAGGAAACTAAGTCTCAGAAAGTTCAAACAACTTCCCCAGTGTCACATCATAAATAAGTGGTGGAGTCCAGACTCATCCTTATAATTCTTAACATACAGATCATTTGTGTGTCGCTGCACTACTGTGGTAGGTATAATTTGTTGATAGATGTAAGTATGCATCACCATGACTCCAGCCTACTTATTCACCCAATTTTAAAATGGTAAAATAAGTCTAAGAGCTGTCCACTTGCTTTAATTCAGAGTTTGCTCTCCTCACAAATATTTAAGGCACTGTAATAACAAAATGAAATCTAACTCATAAGTAGAAAGCCAATTTTAGGTTACCATCAATTGAGGGGACATGATAGTCTGAGAAACCACGGAATTTCAAAACACAATTTAAAAACTATTTTCACAACCTCATTCAAAGAAATGTCATAAAGCCACTGAGCTCTGCCACCAAATTGCTAGGTTAGTTAGTTGCTGGCAGTGGAAAACCCTTCCCCAGGTAGAACCCATTCTCTTCCTCTTCCAGAAGCTCATGCCCGCTCCTTTTCCATTATTAGCTAAGACAGCTTAGCCAATTCAACCTAAAGCAAACATCCTCTCATACCATTTTGTTCTCCTTTACTCTAAAACTCTCTTTGTTCTACAAACTAGAAATGAAACTAAACCTAAGTAAGCATGAGTACATCTAACTATAATTAAATTAAGACATAAAACACCCTTTATGACCTGCCAAGTCTATATGGTAGTCACCACGTGTTCAAGAGCCATACATTTTGCAGTGGCTTTATGATACACAAACCAATGCCTTAAATACTCAAAACTACGAACATTTCAAATTGCTTACATCCCAGTGTTTCTCCCAAATTTAGATATCTCCTCAAATAAACTAACTTCATAAACTTGTAGCAATTAATATAATGCTTTTAATCATAAATATACAGTGAGCTAATTAAGAAACTATCCTCTATAAATGTCTATGGAAAACTGGTCAACAAACTTCGGAACAATAGAACCAAACACGAGAGGTAAATAATTGACCACTGAACATCATAGGGGTTAGGGATGCTGACCCTGATCCACGCAGTTGTAAATCCACATAGAACTTCTGATTTCCAAAAAAACATTACTAATAGACTACTGTTGATTAGAAGACTTACTGGTAACATAAGCAGTTGATTAACATAGATTTTGTATGTTATACATACTGTATACTCTATTCCTAAAATAAGAAAAACATTTTTTCAAATTGTCACAAATCTCCTAACAATTTTGCGATATATTTATTGAAAAAAATCTGCATATAAGTGGACCCAGGTGTTTCAAATCCATCATGCTCAAGGGTCAACTGTATACTGGTATCTCCCTAGCTAGGCCTCCCAATGATAGTTATGGAAATCTAAAACCTCTATTTTAATATTTCAAAATGCCTAATGGCAAGTATATATCTAATATAAAGTTGTTAGGCTTAACTAAAAAAATCACATATATTAGCTTTTGTTTGCAATTCTATCAACTAGATAGCCAGCTGCCGATGAGAAATGATTAACAAGGTTATGTGTGCTGGATTAATAAAATATAATAAAAATAAGTACTAAATATAATTTATCTATAAACTCTGAAAACTTGGAACCAATGGGTAAAAATTAAACAAAGGCCCTTTAAAATTATTGAGAAATGGGTGGCAATATCCAACTTGACTTATCAAAAAATGCAAAACAATTTTTTGTGTAGAGTGGCATGCCAACCTCATTCTAGATAGAGGTATATATACATACACACACATGCTGTGTATGTGTGTGTATGTATGTACAAATATATTTTTAAAGGAGATTTACTATGACTCACATGATTATGGAGTGGAATTCCACGTCTGCAAAGTGGAGGCCCAGGAAAACCAGTGGTATAATTCAGTCCAAAGGCCTGAGAATCAGGGAAGCTGATGGCTCAAATCCCGTCCAAGGGCAGAAGACGAAATGAGATGTCCCAGCTAAGAGCGAGGCAGAATCTAAAGACTAATTCCTCCCTGCTCCACCTAGTCTTCCATTCAGGCCCTCAAACAGAACTGAGGGTTCTCACCAACACCTGGGAGGACAATCTACTTTAAGGAGTCCACTGATTAGGATGCTAATCTCATCCTCACCCAGATACACACTCACAGGTACACCCAGAAGTAAAATTTAATCTGAGGACCCTAGGGTCACTCAAATTGACATAAAATTAACCACCACAGTCCTTAAGGTTAAACAACTGCAATACGATGCAAATTATATCATCTTCTTTGAGAGTAAACCTAGCAAAAGCTTTGAGCAGCCCTTCCCAGAAGAAACCTATTTACCTTCTTCAGGGAATTATCTTCCAAATTTATTTGAACCACAACTATTAACTATTAAACTGAGACTTCTAAAAGAGACTTCTAAAAGCCACAGTTTAGGTTTTTTCCATCTATGCTATTTGTTAACCACAAAGAAAATAATTAGTAACAATTGATAAAAACCAATAAATCCCAGTGGAAATTACAAGACAAATACAAACCATTTTTACTACCATTTACTAATGCCCCACATTTGCACAAAACCCAAATCACTAGTTAGTTTAAATAGCAACAATTTTTATTCATTATTTTTCAATAAGATAAGCACAAGTGTCAACAGACTGATAATTGGTTTTTATGCAAAAACCTCCAGAGTATGCCACAGCTCTTGTACAAAATCAGCATATATTCCTACATCTTCTTTGCCTTTAGTTCTCAGTAATAATAAAATGTTCAGAATAACTCTAATAGTTTTGAACATTAAAGATGTAAAACTGTGTTAAAATAAAAACTCACTAATAAATATTTCATTATATTCTAATGCTGTAAAATTTAAATTGAAACAAATTCTCAGGAAAATATCCCATACCCTGACTAATTCCAGTATATGGAAGTTAACTCACTGAAAATAGGAGTGAATGAAGGGAGTACTAAACAAACTGTTTTCTGGTACACTATGACGAATTTTTTGCCAAAATGTTGTAAGAGTAACATTAAGAGTAAGAAGTGCTAACAGACAATAAGTAGAAGGGAAAAAAATTTAACTGGACATTGAAAAAAAAAAACAACTCTCATCCCTATGTAGAAAATGCAAAACACACAGATGGCTAGCATGTCTTTTGAATTTTCAGTTATATGTAGAATGAAAAATAATCCAAATGAAGCCAAAAGTTCAAATTTAAAATTGTGTTAACTCCTCTTTAAAAAGAAAGAAAAAGCAAGACAACCTGCTGGGGCTGTACTTTCAATGCATACTAATCTATCACATTTCACAGGTTTCAAAATTCAATGTACATATTAATTTGCTCAACTGAGTAATTTTCCCTTTTACCTTAACTTAATATAGCCCTTAATTGATCACTTGCATGGTATCTCATTTCTGAAAAGGTTTCAAAGATTTTGGCAAACTACAAAACTGAAAAGTTTCATATGAATGCTTTATCATAACTGTTACTATTACATATAGATATATAGATATATATATATGGCATCCCCATCTTGGTGTAAAAAGAAAACACCAAAAAAAAGACCCTAAAAACAGTATACTGATGATCAGCCACAAAAAACATTAATGATGCATTCCATACTGAGCCGTAAAAACAGCACGTGATTTGGAAGAAGAGAACTTGGGTATGACCCCTGGCTACACCACTGGTTATAAAATTTAAGCAAGCTATTTCAACTCTCAATCTGTCTTCTCATCTGGCTAATGGAAATAATCTCCTATCTCAATACCGAGATGTAAAAGAATCAAACAGTATGATTCACCACTTTCTGAACATAGTATATGCTTGTTGAACGTAAAAATCTTGACATAATTTATTATATATTTTGAGATCTAACATAAACCACATCCCCTAAAACCTGCTGATCTGTTATCCCTAAGAGAAGTAGTAAAAAGGAGTCTAACACTACTAATTTTTTAGTAATCAACATTGAGTAAAATTCTGTATCTAAAATATTTCAAAATAGTACTATTTCTAAGCCTTACTTTAAAAAAAGAAAAAGCTTCGGTAAAACTAAAAGTCACTAATAATGATAATTCTCTGTTTATCTAATGATAGTATTCAGAGAAAACAGTAGATTTTAAAAGCTAGCAAGGGAGTTGAGAATTACTAATTGAGAGCTAAATGGTCACAGTTCTGTACTGAGAGTCAGGAAATCCGCCACTAGCTTCACCTTTGCCACTAATAATTGACCTTAGACAACTCTCTGAGCTTCTGTTTTCTAATCTACAAAATGACTACTAAAAAACAACAGAAAAGATTCAAGTACCATTTAATCAAGTACTTAGGAGAGGCAATCTGGTGTAGTGGTTAACAGAATGGACCGGGCACGGTCTGCCCAAGTTGGAACCCTTGCTCTGCAAACCCTGGTTACACCACTCACAAGCAGTGCAGAGTATACATATACAAAACACTAAAGTATATCTTATTACCATCAGTGACTTAACTGTTTGAAGTATTTCACTGAAACACAAAATTACTTTAAAATACAGAAGCTTAGAAAGTTCAGTCTTCCCAGATTAAAATACTATCATTTCGCTAGCAGACAGCAGTTCATGCGAAATGAATACAACTCTAAAATGTGCTAATCTATGTCAAATTTAATAAGATCATCTCATAAAATACTGCACATTGGAGACACCACTCAACTTATTATAATGCTAATTATTCTCACCAAAATATCACACTAAAGGTAAAAATAGAACTTCTGTTACTTTTAAGTCCTCTTTTAATCTAATACTGCTAATGACAACAGAAACTTATCTCTGGGGAAGACAAACTCCAGGAATGAAAAATCTGTGAAATTTAGAAATATAAAGTGAACCACAAACTACCAGAAGGAAGTAGTTTATGAGTTAAAAATCAACCAAAAAGTATTTACCAGACATATCATATGTCAGGATCTGTGCATAATGAAGTACAAATACCAAAGTATGAAGTTCCTCAGAATTAATCCGGTTGGAAAGGCAAGTAAGTCCTTTATTATCTTATTTTCACACAACAAAAGCCACTCAGCTACAAACGTTATTCCCTTTTTGGCCCAAGTAGGAATACTTCCCATTGCCCATTACATTTGTTTTCCTATCAAACCAGTCCCTGACAGATGACATCAGAATTCTCACAGGGCTTCAAGTGAGTAGCTAAAATATTTCCTCAAATCAGCAAGCTTAAAAATTTATCTTCAATGACGCCTTCACCAGCATATAAATAACACTACACAACTGTGATAATTGGGTCAAGAACCTACTTACGTTGATATAGTTCTTCTCCTTTACTGCTAGTAAAGGCAATTCTACTTCTCCAAAAAGTCTGCTTTTTGCAATGGACATTAAGCACTAGAAAAGGGAAACTGATGGCTAGCCATAGTTGCCCTACTTCCATTTCAGGTCCAAGGAAAAAAAACTGTTCCACACACAGTAGCAAGAGAGCCTTAGGCAAATCAAGGAGGGGTAGATGGGAAACTTAGTTTTCTGATTCCCATGTTTAAGCAAAAGATGACAGGAGTGTGGGGGGCGGGGTGACATAACTGGGCCAACCAGGAGGCGCTTGAGGAAAAAGGAGGTCCACTTCACGAAGTAGTCAAAGTAAGGGGTGGGAAACAAACCGCTGTGGCCGAGTGACAAACCCAGGGCGCTGACCGAGCTTGGAAGCGGAGGGGCCTGAAGGCCAGGGACCGGAGAAGGAAGATAACAGGCAAACCGTAGGGCAACAGGAACCAGCAGCAAAGCGGATACCAACGCCGCCACAGAGCAGCGCGTAAGGGGACACCACGAAGGGAGCGATGAGTTAGGCGGTAGCGACAGCAGGACGGAAAACAGTGCCAGGGGCGACAGGCAAGTGGCAAGCGCGAAAGAAAAGGCACCGGCAGCTGGAGGTCGTGGGGCTCTGTTGAGTCAGCACAGCTCCTATTCAGGGGGCACTTGTAGGATCCCTGCTGCTCCTCCGGCCCAGGACCCGCTGCGGAGAACTGGGGCCGCCGGCAGGGGAAATGAAGTGCTCCGACGGGCTGGCGCCGACCCCTTCCCCATTTCACAGGTAAACACTGGCCGCCGTCGCCGCTTACCTCTGTTAACATTATTACTCCCCGGGGAAGTGAGCTCCTCTCTAGCCTCGCCGCATGGCAACAGCCGTAGCAGCAGCAAAAACTGCCCGAGCCGCCGCCAACGGCCGCAACAGCTCCTGCAGTCCTCTCCCGGGCGGCGGCTTTACCCGGCTTTGCTGGCTTCCCCCCGGCCCGGCTGCTCCAGACGGACGCGCCGCCATCTTGGAAGAGCGACGCCCGCGTCTCCCCGTAACGTGCGCTCCCATTGGCGGGCGCTGGAGCCGCCGGAGTCTCGTGACCGTCTCCATAGCGCCGGCGCGCAGGGAAGCCTAGGCGAGCACCCGAAGGTCCGCTTCGCGCTGGCGGCAGGGGCCGCAGGGCTGGATGCCCCTGCCGATGTGGGACCGCGGAGGTTGTAGAGAAGCCCCAACGCAGGGCCGGCCCGAGAGCCTGCGCACGCGTCCGCGAGGAATGCGCATCGTTTGCCGCACTCCGGGGCTGGCAGGCCGTAGGGCGGAGCAAAACCGGCGGAGACCGAGCCTTCGACTGGCGGCGTTGCGGCACTCGCGCGTCTGGGGGACCAAGAGGCCGCTGTCCTGTAGAAAAGGTCGCCTTTCGCATTCCCTGGCCATGCGGGGACGGAAGAACACGAAGGAGGTTCGGTTTCCTCCACAGTTTGCGACTTAAATATGATAGGAAACCGCTCCCCGCGAGGTCGCTTTCCCCTTTGACAGAAACTTTCCTTTGTCTTTACCAATCCTCAGCGAGTTTACTGAGGTGCGCGACAGGTTGTAAAAGTGATACAGGCATATCAGCTTTACCATGATCCTGGCAGGACCGTCGCTGATTCGGTGATTGGCCAGTACATAACAATAAGGGCTTAGTTTTGCTTCTTGTAAGAGACCTCTAAAAAAATAAAGCCATGTTTGCTTTTTTACTGCCATCTATCTACAGCTTTACTGGATCCTTGATACAGTGTGTTTGTGTATCAGGATGAGCAAATTTCAGCAGCTGTCATTGTAAGTAGTCCCGATATACATGGGACTAAACTCTAGAATGCAGTGTGCATAGAAGCCCCTCAGACCCACACCAATCTGAACTTACCTCTGGATGTGTTACAATGTGTATGCAGTCGCTTCCACCTAAATTGTGACGAAGGTAGTTTTCACCTGATCTTGCTGTCAAAAGTGTTACCCTATTGTATGTTAGAAACCAGTTTCCAAGAAAACAGATTTTCAGATTTGGCATACAGAACCCTTCCACCTCTTTTTCGTAAAGGGTACAAAGGCATTTTGGAAAACTAAGGCCAGTAGTTCATTCCCCTCTGCCTTACCGGAGTTCCCCCCCGCCCCCTCATATTCCCTTACTTAACAATATCACTATTATATAAGATGAAACTGACTACATTTCTCTTAAATTCTCAAAACATTAAGTAAAAGCATTACAAACCCTGTGTTATCTTTATATTCTATTGTGTCCTCAACAAGGAAACAAAATGGTTCATTTAGGTAAGCAGAAATTCAAGAAAAGTCATTTTACTCAATTCACTTAATTGAGGCAAAGTAGTCTCCATTGTTTTGATCTACATCTGATACATAATTTCCATTTACTGGGTCAGCAAAATTCTGACCCCTGCAACACAATAAAATGGGTTAACTGGTACTGACCAATTAAGCTATGAATAGGAACTGAGGATGGAAAATACTATCTGAACTAAGGTATTAAGGGAAAAACTAAGAGTACTAGAGACAACAAGTAACCTGGAAAAAGATACTGTTCCAACCTGTAAATAAGAAAACAGAGAAGGAAGCTCATTAATATTTAAGATACCACCTGGAGAATTAAAACTAATTTAGGTGTCTGGCCTGAGTATTTAATTTTAACATGTTTTCCCATTTCAGAAGCAAGGCATTTTCACTTATTTTAAAAATGGTAAATTAATTGTAGACACAACTTGAGGTTTATACCAATCTGTAATATGACATGGATATGTTTTTAACATTTAGAAGTTTTTCTGTAGACCTAGGAGCAAGCCAAAGTCATTAGCTCCCAGTTTTCTCAATGAGTCCTTTCTGTGAACTAAAAAACCTTATGATACCTAGCATCCCAAGGCCCACCTCACATCCACCTCTCTGACCTCACCTCTACTAAGCACTTCGTTCCAGCTACCCTACTCCTAAAACAGCATGGCATCTGCTTGCCCTGGGGCCTTTACAGTGACTATTTTCTTTATCTGGAAGGATATTTCCACCAAATACCAACATGGCTAAATCCCTTACTTCTGTCTCATTCTTAGTCAAATGTCACCTTTTTCAGTGTTTTCATTTAAAAGGTTGCCCTTTGCCTAGCACCCTCCCTTACTTCAGTTTTCATCATAGCACTGACACCTTCTAACAAAATTACTTGATATTTTTCTTTCTTATTGTCTGTCTTCCCTCCACTAGAAAGTAAACTCCATGAGGTCATTTTTTTTCTGTTTTGTTTAATGATGTTTCCTCAGTACCTAGAATACTAGAAGAGTGCGATAGCACATAGTAGACCCTCAATAAATATTAAATGGGAGGGTAAATCGTTTCCTAAAAGACCTCAAAAAGAAAAAGCCTAATTAAAAGTGTTGAAATATTAGCTTTTAAAAAAATTTGCCATTGTGTGTTCTTATCTTCCAATCATGGGAAATTACTTTTACTGTCACCAGAATGCTGGAGAGAAGTTTATGACAGAATTGTGAGCACACCTCTCCTTTCACCTATATCACTGCTAATAATTTTAATGGTGGTATTGAGATGGGGGGATAATAAAGATAAAATATGTTAAAAACAAACCTGCTTACATATATCTTGAGCATAAGTCAAATTAATTTGCTAGCAAGGGAAGCAACAAAATGAATAAGATACACCACTTCAGAAAGTTATGGAAATTGCAAAGTTATGTAGTTGAGAAAGAGAATGCTTACAGAAGCAGTTAACTTCAAAAAAAATAGTAAGCACCTAACTTGATACAGATTGCTGTTTCATTCCATGTGGTCTGAAAAACGTCATATCAGTCACTATAGAGGAAACCTGGAACAGGCTGATCTGAGATGCCCGGGTCTTTGGCTATCAGTCAGAAATTCAAAACCAAACAAAACAATCCATCTTAAGAAATGCATGATAAGAACACATCTGTGGCTGTTACTGCAAAAGGTTTGATTCCTCAACAGCAGTGTACAATCTGTCCGATTAACACAGAAAAGGATGACAAAAGAAGGTCAGAGGCAAAAGTCAAGTGGGTGATGCTCTTAAACAGGCCACTGCCAGTGATTTCTACACCTCCAAGCAACAATTCAGAATAACCAGTCTGCCTATTTTTTAAAAAACAAAAGTTTAAAAAAAGTATTCTCCATATTCAGGTTGTCACTATATTGGCTAAAACTCTGTTTGAGAAACTGGAGAATTATAGCATCAACCTTCCAAGCAAATTACATCTACCAAATAATTGTCACATTTAATCTTTTGTTTTTTTTTAAGTCATCCTATTAACTCCAGTTTCTAAATAATGCAATATCACCTGTCACCCATCATCTCTACTGTACATTAAATAGTACTATACTTTCATTAAAAAGGTCCAGTATCAAAACCAGTGCATCAGTATTGGAATAATGCATTGCCAACAGAGGAGACACATTCTAAGAATAGACAACAGCAGGATATCCTGATTCTTTGTTACAGCCTTAGTAGCACAACAGTAACTAGTAATTGCAGAGCAGTTTGGTAATCTGAAGTCCAGCTTCAGATAACAGCATGTGCTTTCTTTGTGCATGGTATTTTATGAAGAAATACTGAAGTAACTCTAGCCTAAGAGAGAGAGACAGAAATAATATGAAACTGCTAACAGTAGATGCAGCCATAACAACATAATAATGTTCACAAATCTCTCCAATAATAGTTCCACAATGATACCACGATCTAAATACATACTGTAAATATATACAGGTCTATAGTATAATTCAGAAGTATTAGTAGACCACTGGAAATCTAGCCAATTATTTTTAAAACAAGCATTTAACATCACAAAATTAGACCTAAAGCACTTTGCAAACATTTAATTCTCAATTGTGAATGCCATTTTTCAGTACCAATAACAGGCCAGGTGCTGAGGGAAGCATTTTGCTTATATTTAACAGTTGAAAAAAGCCATACCATAGATCTTAATACCCCACAGGCCATGAGAGGTTTAGTAAATCTCCCCAAGTCACCCACCAAGGATACAAACTATGGACATGATTTATCACTGCTGATGTTAACCATGATCACTTGGCTGAGGAAGTGTTTCTCAGGTTCTCCACTGCAAAGTTACTTTTCCTTTCCCCTTTTCTTATTAAACTCTTTGGGAAGAAGTCACCACGAGCAGCCCACCCTCAAGGACCATGGATTTATGCTCCTCCTTGAGGGTGGAGTAGCTCCATAAATTATTTGGAATTATTTTGCATAGGAAATTTGTGTCATCTCCAGTTTTTAATGATTCAATCATTTATATAAGAATGGACTCATAGACATTGATTTTATACTTTGGTTTAAATCTAATACTATTTTATTTGTATTGCTCAAATTGTCTCAGTTTTGACCATTGGGAGCTCATCCAGTTGTCCTGTGTCTATTCTCATCAATGTAGGGTCGTTCTTTTGTTTATTTACTTTTGAGCACTTCCTTACTCTCTGGCACTACAAGATACTCTAAGCTTATCATACCTCAGTCTTAGAATTAGCCATTTCTCTAAGTAACTTTGGTTCCTTTATTGGAAAATGGCATTAGAAACCAAGCACCTAGGCACTAGATGTGTTCTTTGCCACTCAGGGCATCCTTTCTTTTCATCCCTTGCAGTTGACAAAGCAAAGAAATACACAAGTGTACACTAATCCATATATACATACCCCTTTCTATAAATATTTCTGTTATGTAGCCATCTGTATCTACATTAAGCTAAACACGAGTTTGTACTGATGTCTCCAACTCTAACCCATTACCAGATGGATTATTCTAGCCTCCTCCCTTTGCTTATCTGTAAATTCCCACTTCAACAGCTAGAAATCTAGTTCCTACCATCTGCTATCCATTTACTTAATTGTTCAATTTCAGTATACATTTATTTTTTTACATGCATTTTCTGTACAGTATACAGAATTTTTAGCCCATACCCCCTTGGGAAACACCCTTATCAACTAAAGTACAGGGTCTAGACAAAATTTCTTTTGTCTTTAGTCTTATAAACTTCAGTCATTTCCAAAGTTTCTTAGTTCCACCTTTTCCCCACTCCTTTTGGTGAGGTTGTTTCATTCATTTGTAATACTGTTTGATTCTCCTGTTGCAGTCTATTATCTTTCTCAAGATTTCCCCCAACCTTCTAAATGATTTGATTTTTTTTTAACTTTTAAATTACTTTAAATATTTTATAAGTATTTTTAAAACTTATAAGTAAGTTTCATTCTCTGTTCTGACTTTTGACAAATGCATAATAGCATACAGAATAGTTTCACAGCCCTAAACATAAAGGAAAAGGGAAATACATGATAAAATTAGTTTTACATTTTTTTCTTAGACCAAAATAACTGGTGATTTTAGAGAAGAAACTTCACTTGAATATAGACAGGGACATCAATAAAGATATATATATATATGTTCACATATAGATATATGCACATGTTATATTAGATATATAATTGTCTATAATACCTAATATTAAGTTCTTACTATAGGCAGCTCTGTTCTAAGTGCTTCACAATTACTTTATAAGATAGGAAATGCTGTTATTCGAATTTTACAAATAAGAGAACTGAGGTCCAGAACATTAAATGAAAAAATTAAGCATATACATATATGTATGTGGATATACATATACATACTCTATATAATATATTCAGAACTATATGTACATATACATATACTTTATTTAAGTATATTAAATAAGTTATCTTTAAAAATTAAAAATTTTTCATTGATCTTTTTTCAATTTTTTATGTGAATGATAAGAATTGTGATTGGCTTTTGATCTCCTGTTTTGCCTTCAGCTAAAGAAGGAAATGAGAAAAGGAATCAGTACTCATACAGAACCTAATACATCCCCATATTTATGGTTTACCTCAGCTAGTTTCATTTTTACAGACGAAGGGTAAAATCAAAGACTGCTAGTGCTTCCTACTAAGCTTAACAACTAATGTAAAAAAAAAAAGATTATTCTAACAATTACTATTGTTTATAAATGGTAATATGTTAATTCACACAGTTATTTTGACCTGTCTTCACCCTTGCATTGATGATCATTCTGTTTGCAACATAAATTTTAAATTTAAAACTATTTGTAATGGATATACACACAATTAAATGGAAGAGATATTGGAATATGCCCCATAATATTGGCTGTAGAATGAAAAAAATAGGAGCCTGAGAAGATTTGCACTGTGGTATTGTTTTTGCTATTAAGTGGGATTAGAACTTTGAAGTCAAAATTCATTTGTTGAGCGTCAGTGTCTTTTCTGTAAAGTTAGGAGATTGAAACAGATAATCAGATCAACTCTAATATACTGTGTACATTAATACAGTCCAATTGCTATCTGAAGCATTGGGCAATATCCTGTGGCTCAAGATCAAATGTTTTTTTTTTCTATTTTAAAACTCTAGTGCTTATGAGAGCAAGTAAGTTACAGTTTATTTTCCTCTCACTTTCCTTCAACAAGCATATTCATCACCACCTTTTTCAAAAACCTTGCTACCAAGCAGAGGCACACTCTGCTGTGAACTGTTTTGCGTATGTAATGAATTCCATGAATTACCATCTTTTCACTTAAAATGAGTCACCTCCTACCTTACATAGCCATGTGTGTAACTATCCATGAATAGAGAAATCAGCAGAAATGTCAAGAAAAGGTCTGGCATGTAATAAACAAAGCAAATATTCAAATATAAGGCATGTAAAATAAGTCTATTTATTCTTGAAATTTACAGGACATTCACCTAATTTAGAAGGATAAGATCTATCTTGCTCATTAAGTCAGCAAAATGCTGAGGGTTTCACATTTTATTTTTAAAAATAGATGTCCTTTTCGGGTTTTCCTGTTGCTGGGGAAGTGTTCTTTTGGTTGCTAACAGAGAGCTAAATGTTCTGCTTTGAATGGGACATGTTTGTTTTTTATGGGTAGGAGTGGCAGAAGGATGAATGAAGGAATCCATTTTTTCAAAACTGTGTTTCTGTGAGATGTCTGCCTTCTGGGTAAAGGCATATGACTGGCTATTTACCAGAGAATCCTTTAATAGAATCATGGAGTTTGCTCATTGTTTACACATCATTTTATTCACTAAACCTTAAATGGGCTAATTCTTCAAATTTTGATGATCACAGGAATATAGAATTCACATAGAAACATCTATTACCACTCAACCTCCAGTGGTTAGAAGATACAAAGAGGATATTTATCATCTTTGCCTTTGGCCTGATGCAATTTAGTTTCAAAAAAAGAGTAGGGGGAGAAATAGATGAGATCTCTTTCCCTTCAAAGCTTATGATCACATAATTAAAATACAAGCCTTTTTGCTCCTCATTATTATATATTATTTCTTGCATTGTTTAGAGCAGGAAACTAATGAAGGAAATATCATAGGCAAGCACATCAATACAAAATATTACTTTGGTATATACTGTGCTTAAAACTGCATGAAAAAATGGCCATTCTGGCTATCCTAAAGTTAAGATAAAAATAATAGATTTATTTTTAATGTGATTTTGTTAAGTCGAAATTAAGTTCTACATCATCACCACCTTAATTGTGTTGTAGTACTCTGTGAAAGACTGCTGATTTCTTAAACAAGAGCTCTTACTTGTTTGGAGCTGTGTCTCTGAGTAATTCATCAGATTTATACTTTACAGTTTATGCCAGAAATTCTAGTTACACTGAAACTCTACACTGTGAAAATATAATTGGGTTTCTGGGTTCCAAACCTCCTTTTTGTCTTTGAAGCAAGTTGTTAATCTATCTATGAGCTTGGCTTTGGGAATGAGGGAATATTTCATATTATCTCTCTAAATCAATCTGTGGCGCGATGCTTCTGTGTTGACCTAGTCATTTCATTTTCCGCCTGGGCATTGAGGGGATACAAATCCTGCCTATGTAGGTGGAGCCGTGTAACTAGCTCAGAACAATGGAATGCAGCAGTTATCCTCTATCGCCATCTTCCAAGGTGACCTTGGATGCTACTGGCTGAGGTAATACAGGCTATCGATGGGAGGAACCACCCAGAAGAACCCATCCACCACATCAAAATATATATATATATTTGGACTTTACATGAGTGACAAATTTTTTTACTAAAGTGGGTTGTTATTATAACAGCTAGCAATATGTCCCCTGAATAAAACACTCAACTCTACTTACTAAGGGAAGAAAGTGTCTAGCCTCAAACATCTTCACCCTCTCTTCCCCTGCCCCAGAATGAGGAAACAATTGTATAAATATTACTTAAGTAAATCTTCAAAAGTTACAGTTTTTTAAGAAAAACCACGATAGATTACACACACACACACACACACACACACACACACACTCCCCTAAAGATTTCTCAGGGAGAGGTACGGACAGAAGACCCAGCTCTATCCAGTCTACGTAAAAAGAAAACCAGGGAAGCTAATGAAATAAGGAAAAAGAGTGAGCAAAGAGACAAGCATGAACCAGAATCAAGGACCGGAGAAAATCCTGAGAACCTTTACAGAGAGTTCTAATAGCCATTACTCAAAGATGTTGCCAAATTGCCAACTAAGAAAGGAGCACAGACAGGTGTTTGACTCAGGACTTAAACATCAAAGAATCACTTTCTGGTCCTGTGGACTGTGGGGCAGGTTTGGCCCAGAGGACAGCTCCTCACCTTGATGAGCAAGTCTCCCATACTATATAGTTAGTTCACTAGGGAACAAGGAAACTAGTGTTTATTAAATGCCTCCTCTGTGCCAGGTGCATTGTGTATCTCTTAAACCTTTAAATCTCATGGTAAATATTGTTAGCCCCATTTTTAAAATGAGGAAATTAATGCTCAGAGGTTATTCAATTTACCTAAGAGTTTTCTGCTAATAAGTAGCAAGTCAATTTGGGTCCAGACTCTTCTGAATTGAAACTTAACTCTTTTTTCTACTGTATGTCCCACAAGCTCAGCCTCAGATCTAGGAGTTAATATATACTTTGAATGGCCAATAAAAACCCATCTCTTTTTCTGAAGCATTTCCTGCTTTTTACAGTCCAGAGTTCATGAGGAGTATCTTTTGGAATAAGCTATCATTTACCTATTGATGTTTAGCTTTTCTAGTTTACCCACTTTTTCTCCCTCTCATATGAAGAGAAAGGAGTGTATAAGCACAAAGAAGTTTTATCTGATTTCTTCGGTTGATTTGTCAAAATCTAACCATAGTTCTACTCTAATGTAAACACACTTAACATCTCCTGATTATAAAATGCTAATCTCACATATTAATTGAATTTTTCTCATTTGTTGACATGCATTATACATTCAGTTAATCTCACAGAACCCACTCAAGGTCTCTTTATCATAGATATCATATGATTTTTAGATGTCTGCCTCACACCTACTGGCCCCTGCCTCATGCTATCTCTGCACTGTAACCTAAGGCTGTGTGGTCTATTTCTTTCACTCTGCCTCCCTTTCCAATTGAGGTGCCAGACTTAAATGATGTCATTCTGTTCTCCTTTTCTCCTTTAGAAACCTATGCTTTCCTGTTCCTCTGGACCAACTGCATCCCTGTCTTCTCATCTGTTTCCAAAATTGGTAAGTCTATCATTAATCAACGCTTCCTCTTTCTCCTCAGGCTAATTCCTACTCCCTAAAGTATCTTCTGTGACCATGGTCATAGGCTGCCTCTGAACCCCATTAGAACAGAAAGGGATGACCCTGTGATCCATAATCACCAGAAAGAACAAACCACAAAGTACAAACTGTATGCTAACTTCATCAGCAGGCCTATTTTGCTGCAACACATGGACATTTATGAGAAGTCCAAAGTTGATTTGCAAAGCCTTCCATTTTTTTAATTTTATTTTGGTATCATTTATCTATAATTACATGAGGAACATTATGTTTACTAAACTCCCCCCATCACCAAGTTCCCCCCACATACCCTATTGCAGTCACTGTCCATCAACATAGTAAGATGTTGTAGAATCACTACTTGTCTTCTCTGTGTTGTACACCACTGCCTGTGGCCCCCCCAAAGCCTTCCATTTTTGATATTGCAAACTACTAATGTCAATTTATTTTCAGTCATTTCTGATGATTTGTCTCCTAAACTCCAAATTATTTTCCCCTTATTTATTAGTCTCATTCATTGTCTTTTTTCTTTTTAACCAATCCCTTAAAAATATGTTTGATATTCTGTATCTCACATAATTGTGTTTTGCTTTGCTTTGCTTATTTTAAGAAAGAAAGACATTAAAATTTAAAATGTATACTGAGAAAACTAATAGGTTTTTAACAACTATTCAATATTTAAGAGCAACAAGTTTGCACTTGACATGACATCAAAGACAAAATGACACAATTACTATCTAGTTTTCAGCTTTATTTATTTAGCAATTACTCCCATTTATCTAATTTATTTATTGCTTAAAGCACATAAGAGTTTGAGTTGCAGGAAAGCCAAGAAGCAAATATTTCTATATTGAATGCTAAATACTTAAAAGTGAAGTAAAATATCAAAGTGTTTCTCACTGCTTTTTTCTTTATGCCTATTTCTTAGGCAAATCATATTCACTGAAACATGGCAGTATATCTGAGATAAACAGCATATTCCTAGTCTTCATTGTCTCACATTGTCTAAGGTAGTTTTTTAGAAGATTATTTGAGTGTGAAAGAGATTCTGATAGTTTATAATATGAAGAAATGAAAGTCAAATTTTAATCACGCACACAAATGAAGAAGCAGAAAAGGCTTTCAGAGATTCTGCTTTTGCTTCCTTTTCTAACTAAAATTTAAAACTTATGGAAATTACACCTTTTGTAAATGTAATAATATGAGCTCTCAGTCACTTGCACTAGTAAGAGAGAAAACGCATTTGAAAAATCCAAAATGGTGAATAATCTAAAACTTGTCAAACTATAAAGTAAACCATTCAAATTTGCATGTATCTAATACTGGATATTCATGTAGCTCTATTTATTGTACATAAACCATACTGATGCCATTGCAGAAACTTAACTTCACACATCAGCTCTCTATTTTACAATAACTTGAAGTTATTATTTCTTATCTACCCTTTTCTTCATAGGAATCATGCAAACCATCACTACTAGTGGTGTTTGAAATATCACTGGAGTTGATTTGGATTGACTCAATAGCTAGGGGCATTTGTTAGAAATCTTGGAATTTTACTAGTCAGTTTTTAAGACATGGTCATTATTAAAAATTAAAGTATATAAGCTTACAATTAAACAAATTATATGTAAAACAAAAGTAATAAATACCTTAAAAATCTTCACTCTCTAATTATTTGACTACTTTTTACAATTATCTATGTTTTTGAGGTAATTTATATTTATTGTATGGTGAAAATACTATAGAATAATGGGGCTGGTTCACATCTCTTTCCAATCTTTGTTCAGCGATGTCCTGTTTGTAGCTTAAAACTGGCTGTGATGGGAGTATTTTCACCATAGAAGTTGGCAAATACTACAAATAAGGCTTGAATTATTGTTTTGTTGACTTTCTAGAGTTAATATGACCAAGAACATGTTGCTAATGCATATTCAACTTAAAAGGTATCGTGACTAGCTGTTACATTGTGAAAAACACACACACACAATGAAGAAACTATCCTTCTGCTATTCAAAAATCATTATCGAATTCAGCAAAGAAGTTGCTCACACCGTTGATGAAGGTCTGACATCTTGCTAATGAAAAAGAAAATACCAACCAACATTCATGCTCATCAAACACTTATTTGTCTATTGTAACTACAGTTTAGCAAGGATATGAGAGTTTGGCAAAAATCAACAAAAGCTTTAGAAAAGAATCAATTGTTTATATGCAGATAATATAAATGTTGACACTGAGTTATTTTAAATAAATTGTGTCATTCATTCTTTATATAAATAAAATACATAACAAATTTATATGCATCTGAAAGTAAATCGTATGCATTGTTTTTCTAGAGAGTCAGTTCACCAGCTCACCATTGTCCAGTGCTGACACTCTGTGACCCCCTTCACACAATCTCTGTGTACTCGTTGGTTGCCAGCTTATTTCTCTCTCCTCCAGTGTCACAACTGATTGGATAAAACTTGAAATTGTTCTCAGATAAAGGCTAAGAGTAATTCCTTGGCTATTATCTCTATTGTCTTTCACTCTTGGTGCAGGGCCCCATGGATGTTGGTCAGTGTTTTAGGTGATCCATCCTCTTTCTTCTAGTTACAGACGCTGCCTCACTTGCCACTGAGGTGGCCTTGGAACTTGGACTTGATTAATTTGAGCAACAGTGACTAGTGGATTGATGAGTTGACCTAAGCAGAGGTAGAGTCCCCTGCCCTGGCTTTAATACTTCAGATTCTCACGAATGCTGTTTTTTCTGGGGTTGCTAAATAGGATCTGCTGCCAGATATATTCTCTACCACATGAAGAAGGCATGTCTTTAGCACGATAAAATGACATTAATATGTGAAGAGAAGTAGAGACAAGCAGAAATGAATAGCAAATACAATATACCCTGATGATGCTGAGTTCCTAGATCCAAATCTTCATACAGGTATTGCTTCGTATAACCATTTCTTGATTACTGTGAGTTATTTCAATATCTTCCCAGCTATGTACCAATATATTTATCTTTGTCTTAAGATATGAGCTGCTTTTCTCTTACTTACAATACTAGAGTTCTAACTACTACAAATCCCTATGTGGTTACTGGACAGGCTTCAGCAAGTCTGCAAACTGCCTGAAATTGTATGCAAAATTTTGTGGGTTTGTGTTTGAGTGCATTTTCCCCCCAGGAATAAGGTTCATTGCTTCCTTTAGATTCAGAAAAAGATGTATAAACCCACAAAAGCTCACTTAAGTTAATGTAAATCAAAATAAACAAGTAACTCTTTATCATAATTTGCCCATCATATGCCACACCCACCGAGAGGTGGTTATATTCACCTATGAATTTGAATGTCTTTGCCAGATGTTTTTAACCTGGATTTTAAGTTTTCTTAAGAGTTTTAAATACCAAACACATTTAATTTTCAGTTAATTCCTTCTTTGTTGCTACTTTCTTCACATACTAGCCTATTTGTATATGTGTGATATTGTTAGCATATTTCTCAAGAGAGACTAAAATGAGAGGCACTTGTTATTCACTTGACTTACAAAGCATGAGGGAAAGAAGAGCATCTAATAAGAAGCCAGTATCCATATCCTTTCAGAACTTTTAAACATGACTTTTATCTATATTTAGAAATAATTTTCAGGGAAGTAATATCAGGTATTAAATTAAAATCATAAAGATATCTCAGATGTCTTAAGATTACTCTGAAATTAAGTTATAGGGCAGGAAGAATCTTTATTGGGGCAAATTAAAACTAGGCTCAATGTTAATGAGAAAGCAGTAAAATATAAGAAACCCATCTTGTTCTTTTGTGATGTTACTTATCAAGTGGAAAATAATTGTATGTGATAAAAAGGAAAATAAAGTGTTCCCAAAACTATGCATTCAATACTTTTACTTCAGAAAAAGCTAAAGCAATTTCAGAGGATGAGTTTTATCTAAAAAAGTAATTTATTGCTTGGATAAACATGACACAGAAGGCTGTGCAGGTCCTGCTCACCTAACTGAAGGAATATATTGTTATCCTTTATAAGAGTTTTGAGTGATTGTACCTATTGCACTAAAAATTTATTTAAATATTATTTCAAACATAATAGACATAATAAAATATTAGAGTCAAAATTCCTTTGCTTTGGTTTGGTTTGAAATTAAAATGTGCTACATTTAAGTTTCTAAAAAATAAATGAAAATGCTTTGCCATCAGAGCCAGTGGACAACATTATACATATCCTGTCAAGGCTGAAGTGAATAAATCATGTTTAGGCTTATATTGAACACAATTAGATTGAGGTATCAGGTTAATTGGTAAGTTTAGCAAATGCGAGTTTTAGGAGCTAAATCTATCAAGTTAACTAGACCATTTTAAGAAAACAATTACTACATTTAACCTTTACTCTTAGTGGAATGTTAGTGTCACTTCTCTAACTTACACAAAGCATTAAGTTACCAGTTGAGAATGATTAATCGATGCTCAGAAAGAAATTCTATCCTTAATTCCAAAGCTGCAGTAATTTATACCTATTTAATGAGCGGATCAGGTAGTCTGACAGTTAAGCCTAACATTCTTGGATCTATAGTTTCTTCACAAATATTAATTTTGCTATTGGCTATGTTAATCCAAATGTGTGTACAAGTAGACTGATAGAAAGATATGAGACAGAAGGCTGTGAAGGCCCAGATCACAAACAGAAACAGTTCTTGTCATCCTTGAATATATAGCTAAAAGAAAGATGTGGGTACAGTCAGGTTAAGGAATTGGCCCCCTGATGTTCCTGACCACGGATCTCAGATTTTTCGGAATAGTTCATTATAAAGAAGTACAAATTGACATGGCCCTAGGTGTTCAGCTCCAAGAATAAAAAGACTAAAAGAAATCTCATTTGGGACAAGAAAGACATGACTTGTTATTCTTTATAATTTACTTATTGATA
Source organism: Manis javanica (assembly GCF_040802235.1). NCBI lineage: Eukaryota > Metazoa > Chordata > Mammalia > Pholidota > Manidae > Manis > Manis javanica. The sequence continues at coordinate 56,233,097 of NC_133161.1, read as the reverse complement.
TTATTAATTTCTTCCATAAGACGTCTTACCTTGACATCAAAAGTAGTAACTTACTCAAACTAAATAATCTATTATAAAACTGAGCTTGGCATATAGTTAAGTCATTATTCTATGTGATATGCAGATGAAGTCCAAAAAGGCACTTTAAATAACCAACAGATCCTTATGGCAGCTGTTGACACCAAAGAATTTTTAAATACTAAGGAGTATCTTAAACACCACAAGCAGATGATATGCACAGGTCATTAATATGCTTAACACACCCCATGAAGTGTAGAGAAACTGTCAAAAAATAAATTATGAACAGTTTTCCAAACATTTAGCAAATTGATGCTATACTTCAGAAGGGTAAGAATCAAGTACCACTTTCTATTCCATACAAGTTACTTAGATATCTGCATAGGCTTTCCCCCTACATATAAAAAGCTGAAAGCAAATGGTAAAAATAAATCAATGATACCACTAATATTTACATTTCCAGACAAAGGACATTCTTCCTTCAAAAATATTTGTTGAGAAACTACCATGTTTTCGCATTGTGCTAGAGAATATGAAGAAAAAGAAAACAGATTTTTTCTTTTTTACGTTTGAAAGCCTATTTGCCACAATAGAGTATAGTTAGCACCGTAGTAGAGATACGCTGTGGGATCCGGAGTGTTATATGACAATGACTAGGAGACTCTAAATCAAACAACAAGACAGGGAAGCCTTCTTAGAGGAGGTTACATATGAGTTAAGTTATAAAACATCTGAGGAAATTAGCTATAAAAATAAGGGGGATAGAGAAGGAAGGTCGTCTCAGGCAGCAAGAACGTGAGACACAAAGCTCAGACTTAGGAGGAACAGGATACACTGATGACCCACTAAATATAACAACATACCAATTAGTATTTTGATATTTTGTCAGTTGTAGCTTGGACTAGCAGACTGAACCACAGACTAGTTAACTGATGGGATGTCAATTCAAATGTTGAACTAGTTTGTGAAGTAAGACAAATTGTTATTTCATGTCACTGTGTCGTGTTGACTGCCTCTGAAAGATGAAGGTACTAACCTTCATATGGATGCTGTTTAGTTAATATTTAAAGTTGCTTGAAAATATCAAGCCCTTCTCAATCATGAAGAGCTAGTATAACTTTGTTGGGAATTGTTTTGACACAGGCAACATGATTTTTCAATCCTTATGCTGAAATAAGTGTAAAGAAGAAAATAATCATTGGTTTTCTTTCACTAGTACTGTCTTTTTACTGCTAGATAAGAAAATCCAAGCACAGAGAGTTTACTACTGTGGCCAGAGCCTCTCAGTTATCTTGTTGACTCACAGTATTCCTGTGTACACATGAACTCTGAACTCTGTTTCTACATATCTTTTTATGACACCCACAATTTCCCTGTCAGTGTCTTCGGCAGAACAAATGCCTTTTAGGTATCACCATACTTGGGGCAAACTTTTGTACGTGTCACTGGATTAACAAAAATAGTTATTTTATGAGATAAACTGTATGGAAAAATTAATCTGAATTCATCTTTTTCCTGATCACTTTTGTTGACAGTACTTAGCTGCCCCATCTATTTTCCAGTTAAAATTATATCAAGATCATGGAGATTCTGATTTTTTTCTCAGGAATAATTATGGTATTCACTTTTTGGTGTAAAACTGTTACTGAAACTTCTGTTAATATTTGATGCCATTTCCTAAAATTTGGACAGAACTAGACATTCTATCATAGGGCTATTTTACTGACCAGACCAGTCCCCAGGGATCTTCTTTGCTCATGCTGGGGATATTACATTAGGCAATAATACATACTAAAATAATCACCTAGAAAAATATTTTTTGTTTGCTAAATACCTAAAACATGTACATCACTGTAGTATATCTTCAGAGTTCTCAAACATATTAGTGTATGGAAATGATCTGATCTACATATTGATGAAGAAATATTGCTATGCTTAAAGTTTCCCCTTACAGGACATACTCTGAGGGCCCCATTCAGACTACAACATTAAAACAAAGTTAATATAGATAAAAATTGAAGTACATTACTAGAGGTGTGTGAGCAGTGTAATCTATTAGATCAGTTTGAAAAGAAACAATTATGGAAACAGAGTTGTATCCATTTCTCAAGTGGGCATGTCCTGTTATTTTTTTGCAAAGAATATTCATCAGGCTTTTAACAGGTGACAGATTCACTTATAGGATAATAATAACATCAGCAATAGCTAATATTTATTAATCACCTACTATGTGCCCGTGTCTTGCCTATATGCCCGTGTTGCTATGGAGTCAGGGACACTGAAAAAATGACAGTGGAATGTTCTTGGGGTGAAAGGGTTTATACCCAACTTTATTCTCACGTTGGCAGGTTTATCACTAGAATGGCATCCACTCAGACTGAGTCTGCATGCAGCAAGCCGGTCTCTGCCTCCAGGCCTTTTCAGGCCTTTCTGCCCCCACCGCCGTCTCAGTCTCTGTCTAGGCGCTGCCACAACTCCAGCCTCTGCTCTCCTGCAGCCCTGCAGCCCAGAGCACTGGGCGGAGCTCTTTATGTAGAGTCAGTCAATCACAACATACTGCCAACATGTGTATAGTAAGCAAGCTGACCAGGGCCAGGTGAGATTCCTAGGCATAGGAACCTTCACTTTCTCCATAGCCTGGCACTTTACTAATTATTAGACTTCCATTATCTCACCTAATATCACCCCCAAAAAATCTATGACCCATATCACATATACATGCTGTGTATACTGATAGATGGCAGAATGTATGTGTATTCTTGCCTAATTTTCCATTATGTAGATTAAACAACTTTCTCAGTGATATGATTTTATGACAACTATGAAAATTCTTCTAGTCACCCTTCAATAACCTGCATTGATATGCAGTTTTCCCATTTGTCATTTATTTCCTATAGAAAATATCTTTTGTTCTCTAAGGCTTTGCTTATTATTTCTAGTGAATTCTATTAGCCTGCCATTTAGCAGATATTGACAAGAGCAGATATTGACAGATATATACAAGAGTGAACAATATCAGTGATTGGAAGGGGAAAGGATAAGGCCTGTGGCTCCAGGTCTTCATTGGTTCAGATAGCGCCAACCAAAGGCAGTGTTAGATTGAAAGAGACATGACTGGCAGTAGGAAGGAGGGAAATAAAAAGAGACTGAGCTTGGATTATAATCTGAATGAGGGCTAAAGGCAGACACCCCTATCTCCATTTCACACAAGAGGAACTTGACAGATCAAATAATCACACAAAGCCTACCACAGAGCAGGTAGAGCCGGGAATCAAATCCCAGTCTTTCTGATTCCAAATCCTTCCTACCATTTTTCTATTTACAGAGTAGTGCTGCCTGGATCAATGATGCTTTTTTACTGCAATAGTCTGAGGTGAGCTGCTTTCTAGTCCCTTCACACTAGGTTTTCAGATGTCTTTTGAGATTCATGGCTAGAGTGCACAGTAGATGTAGGAGGAAGAAATGAAGTGCTGAGGCACAGAAGCAGTAGTGCCCAGGGCCTATGTCTATGGACTCTGAAACCTAACCTCCTGGGGTTCAAATTCCAGCTTTTGTACTTACTGCCTATGTTCCCCTAGGCATTTTTCTTAACCCTTTTGTGCATAGGTTTCTTTATCTGCCAAATGGGGACAATAATAATAATAACAACTTCATGGAGTTTTTTTTAAAAACATGAATTAATAAATATTGCAAAGCACATAAAATAATGCCTCTCACATGGGGAATATTCAATTCATGTTGTAAGATATTTCAATACAAATGGCAAGACACTAATGTCATAGTTGGACATGGGGGTAGAAGTCAAGAGGGCAACATGGAGAGAAATCCTCTAAATTAGATAAAAATTGGCTTAATGAAAGGTGGGAGAAGGTGTGTAGGGATTTCTAGGCAAGTTGAGCAGAAGAAATAAGGTGTAAGTGTCAAATAATAAGTAAAAGAATACAATTTAACAATACCAAAACTGTTAGAGAGTGAGAAGGAAACCCATCTTCCTTCCTTTCTGGATGATTATAGAGTATAAAGGCAGCAAGGGAAAAGCTTCCTAGGGGAAGATGTAAAAGATGCAGAGACACCTGGTGAGGGAGAGCTTAGAAAAGATGAAGGAAAGCTATGAGAAATAGACAGGGCTAAACAGGGAATTGGCCCAGGGAGGTCACAAAGAAATAATGGAAGTAAGAGGGAAAGGAGTACTGGTGAAGAATTTATGAGAGAAAATGAGAATAACAAATAGTGCTGGGAAGGAAGGTGGGGATGATAAGAATGAGGAAGTCCTGGAGTAGGAGAAAGAAATAGTACATTTTATGAGGCAGAAAAGAGTCTACAACTTATTTTCCATGTCCCAAGAGACTTAAAGATAAATCAGGTACATGGCAAGGGTTGAAAAATGAGTGTAGTCAGGTGATAAACATACAATCAATCATAGAATTACGTAGGTAAAGAGTTGGTGATAGCTTACTTCTAAATCCATATCTCAAAGACACTCTCTGCTTGACCCAGAAATGCACACTCACAGAGTATGGATACACGCAGAGTTACAGCTTGATCTGTGCTTAATGAATGAAAGGTTAGGCTGTAGAAATCCTTTTTACACTGTGGGTAGGTGTAAATTTGGGATAAGAATGAGCTATTTACAATTTATTAAGCCAGCTGAGTTCTATTATGGCTAATCTATTAATTTCAGGGGTTCTGACAAGGATATGATTTTGAAGCAACCTACTTCAAGGAAGTAAAAATGCCAGAACAATTGACCATCAAATTTAAATCTGAATAGCTCACTCAGATTTTGACAACAATCCTCACATGCAGTAGAAGCCTTTGGTCTGCAGTGTGGCAATAAGTGAAGCAGAAAATTGAATCAGTTATAAATGAAAGAGCTGGGCTTAATATACTTTTGTTCTAGGAATTTTGTAACATAAAATAATCTAAAATCTTTTGACTTTTTGTTTTTGGAACATTTATATATTGTGGGCAAAATGGAAGTTCCTTTGGCCAGGATCCCCACCTGACCCTAAACTATTTGATGATGTAATTGGCCTAATGCTAGGCTACTGCTTCCACACCTGCTGGCAATGAGCTGTTATTGACTGAGTCAATATATAAAGAGCTCTACCCAGTGCTATAGGCAGAGGCAGAGAGGAGGTGGATTATGGACCTGTAGACTGCTGGATGCAGACATGATTCTTGTGCTTGACCTACTACTGGGAGAATAAAGCAGGGTATAAACCCTTTTACACCAAGAACATTCTGTTGTCATATCTCAGTCTCACCAAATCCATAGTGAACCACCCTGGGGTTGAAACCCTCAGGCAAGAAACATATGTTAATATAATTAAATACATTTTCCAAAGGCTTATTTTCATATAACTATTGCTAATAAATATCAGCATATTTTGCTTCTAGTAATCTTGTATTTTCCTCATAAAAATAATTACCCACATCCCATCTCATTTTGGCATAAGTTCCAAATCTGTAGAGACATTAGCTTTCAGAAGTAAAGGACTTCAGTATATATTTAAATATTAAGACTTTAATATAATCTCAGATTGAAGGTGGGGAGAAAAGGTGCTAGAGAGGAAGCCAAGGCAGAAACTTACTTCCACACACTAAGGAAGCAACTACAGCAAGTACAATTAAACCTGAAAACGACCTAAAAACTGCAGAACAGACCACCTACACCTGGGGAAGAAGAGACGACCATACAGAGAAGAAGCAGAGCCATGATCAAGTGGGACCCAAGCCCTTCCCCCATCCTAGCCCACAGGTGGGAGGAAGGAAAACATAGCAGGGGCTCAGGAACTCTAGACATTTGGCCCTGGAGATCTGCTCTGGAAAGACAAGTCCAAATTGCATTGGGGTCTGGTGATTAGCAGGACTAGACACCAGGGAGCATTGGAGATCTCAGAGAAACTGAGACTCCAGCTGCTTGTGGAGTATAGGCACACTCCTATGCTCCCAGAGACCCAACACAGAGATGGTAGTTTGAAAGATTTGCCAGCAGTGGGAGTGGTGCCAGAGGGGTGAAGGTTGAACTGAGCTCTCTCTGCAGGAGAAAGGGCAGGTGGATGACTCTTCCTCAGCCCTCCCTTGACCCAACAAGTTGGGCATTCTCAGGAGTTCCAAACACTCCATCCACTTTCCTAGCAGCTCAGCCCTCAGGCACTTCCCTGTGCACCACTGGCTTGCTGGCCTATTCAGCCCAGCAGTGCCAGACTTTGCTCCATGGCAGGCAGAGGGAGGCTTTCCAGCTTTCTTGGCCCTGTCTCAGTCCCATTAGAGAGGCACCTTCAGGAGCCAGCTCTAAGCACTCCTTCCTCCTTGCTGGTTGTCCAGCCTGGTATTGTGGGACCTGCTGACCACATGTACCCCTTTGACATTCCACATCCAACTATCTGCACACCCTGCCCCCATGCACCTGCCCCTGAGCCCTGGACCTCTCTGCCCACCCTTTTAACCCAGCAGCCCCACCATTGCTGCAGGGCAGGCAAGGGGCAGCCTGCCTACCCCAGAATAATTCCAGAAAAAGCCACTCTTCTGATTACAAAGGGCCAGCTGAGGCAAACTGTCATCCTCTGGTGGACTGAGATAGACCACTGCTGGCAGACAGACAGAAAGGTGGCCCTGCCCATAGCCCACCAACAGCAACTGGGGCTCTACCACAATGGAGACCCAGACACTGTAAAGTAAAGTGTCTTGAGCTTCTGGGCACCACAAGGTGACTTCTTCATAAAAAAGCCATTACTCTCTAGACCAGGAAGCATAGCAGATCCATCTAATACAAAAGAAAAAACACAGGAACCTGAAAAAATGAGGACACAGAGGAATATGTTCCAAACAAAGCTACTGAATAAGAGACCAGGAAAAGGGCTAAATGAAATGGAGTTCACCAATCTTCTTGATAAAGATTTCAAAGTAAAAATCATGAATATGTTCACAGATCTGCAGATAAGTATTGAAGATCTCAGAGAGGACTTCAACAAAAAGATATGAGAGCTGAAAAAGAGCCACTCAGAGCTGAGGAATATAGTAACTGAAATTCAATATACAATGGAAGGAATGAATAATAGGTTACTGCAAGTAGAGGAGACAATGAGATGGAAATTAGAGAACAGGAAAACAGTGAAGCTGCAGAACAGAGAGAAAAAGAACATCTAGAAAAAGAAAGAATGATAAGAGAGTTGTGTGACAACTCCAAACAAAATAATATTGTGTAATAGAGGTGCCAGAGGAAAAAAGAGAGACAAAGGGATAGAAAGTCTCTTTGAGGAAATAATTGTTGAAAACATCCCCAATCTGAGGAAAGAAATAGATACTCAGAGCATGGAAGTGCAAAGGCCCTTTAACAAAAGGTCCTAGAAAGATACCAAGACATACAATAATTAAAATGACAAAGATTAAGGATAAGGAGAAAGTACTGAAAGCAGCCACAGAGAGAAAAATTACTTATAAGGGAAACCCCTTCAGGCTATCAGCAGACTTCTCAGCAGAAACTTTAAAGGCCAGAAGCGAGACGGATGAAACATATAATGTATTGAAACAGAAGGACTTTCTACCCAGCAAGAACCCTCTACCCAGCAAGATTATCATGCAAATTTGAAAGAGAGATTAAAAATTTCCCTGATAAATGAAGGCTGAAGGAATTTATAACCACTAAACTGGCATTAAAGGACATGTTAAAGGGACTTCTGTAGATGGAAATGTTATTAAGCCAATGTAATTCTCACCAGTGAAAGGAAACCCATAGTAAAGGTAGTAGACAAATTACTTACCAAGCAAGTAAAATTAAAACAAAAAAAACAGAAGTAGTAAAACCAACTATATACAAAATCAATCAAGGGATACAAAGATACAAGGGAGACTTTAACAAACCACTCACATCAATAGACAGATAAACCAGACAGAAAATAAATAAGGAAACAGTGGGACTGAACAACACATTCGATAAGAGTGACTTAACAGATATTTACAGAACATTCCACCAAAAACCAACAAGATACACATTTTTCTCAAGTGTACATGGAACATTCTCCAGAATAGATCACATAGTAGGCCACAAAAAGAGCCTCAATAAATTAAAAAGTATTGAAATTGTATCAAGCAACTGCTCATACCACAATGGTATGAAACTAGAAATAAATTACACAAAGAAAAAAAAGCCTACAAACATTTGTAGGCTAAATAACATCCTTCTAAATAGTTAATGGACCAATGAACAAATTAAAACAGAAATCAAGCAATAAATGTAGACCAATGAAAGCAAAAATACAACAGTCCAAAAATTGTGGGATGCTGCAAAAGCAGTTTTAAGAGGGAAGTATATAGCAACACAGGCTTACCTCAAGAAACAAGAACAATCCCAAATAAACAGTCAAAATTCACAATTAAAGAAACTGAAAAGAAGAACAAATGAAATCCAAAGTTAGTAGAAGGAAGGACATAATAAAGATCAGAGTAGAAATAAATGAAATAGAGAAGAATAAAACAATAGGAAAAAATCGGTGAAACCAAGAGATGGTTCTTTGAGAAAATAAAATAGACAAACCACTAGAGAGACTTATTAAGATAAAGATACTACACAAATAAAATGAGAACCAAAAGTGAATAGTCATAATGGATAGCACAAAAGTACAAGATTAGAGAATTCTATGAAAAATTATATGCCAATAAATTGGACAACCTAAAAGGAATGAACAAATTCCTAGAAAAATACAACCTTTCAAGATTGACCCAGGAAGAAACAGAAAATCTGAACAGACCATTACCAGCAATGAAATTGAATTAGTAACCAAAAACTCCCAGCAAAAAAATTCCAGAACCAGATGGCTTCAGAGCTGAATTGTACCAAATGTTTAAAGAAGAGCTAACACCCATCTTTACTAAAGTATTCCAAAAGATAGAAGAGAGGGGAACACTTCCAAACTCATTGTAAGAGGCCAGCATCAAATAGACACTGCAAAAAAAGACAATTACAGACCAAGGTCCCTGATGACTATAGACACAAAAATCCTCAACAAAATGTTAGCAAACCAAATTCAAAAATACATCAAAAGGATCATCTATCATAACCAAGTGGAATTTATTCCAGGGATGCAAAAATAGTATAATAGTCACAAATCAGTCATTGTGATACACCACATTAACAAAAGAAGGATAAAAACCACATGATCATCTCAATAGATGCTAAGAAAGAATTTGACAAATTTCAACATCCAGTCATGGCAAAAACTCTCAATAAAATGATTATAGACAGTATGCATCTCAACATAATAAAGGCCATATACAACAAACCCACAGCACTCTTCATACTCAGGTGTGAAAAGCTGAATGCCTTTCCTTTAAGATCATGAACAAGACAAGGATGTCCATTTGCACCACTTTTAGTCAACATAGTACTGGACTTCCTAGTCACAGCCATCAGACAACATAAAGAGATATAAGGCATGCAAATTAGTAAGGAATAAGTTAAACTGTCACTATTTTCAAATGACATGATATTATACATTGAAAACCCTAAAGACTCCATCAAAAAACTATTAGAACTAATATGAAGATTCAGCAAAGTTGCAGGATACAAAATAATACACAGAAATATGTTGCATTCCTATATACTAACAATGAACAAGCAGAAAGAGAAATCAGGAAAACATTTACAATTGCATCAAAAAAAGCAAAATACCTAGGAATAAAACTAATCAAGGAGGTGAAAGACCTATACCTAGAAAACTACAAGACCCTCATGAGAGAAATTAAAGAAGACACTAATAAATGGAAATACATCCCATGCTCATGCATGGGAAGAATTAATATGGTCAGAATGGCCATCCTGCCCAAAGCAATCTACAGATTCAATGCAATCCCTATCAAAATACCAACAGCATTCTTCAATGAACTGGAACAAATAGTTCTAAAATTCATATGTAACCACAAAAGACCCTAAATAGCTAAGGCAATCCAGAAATGAAAGAATAAACCTGGTGGGATTATGCTCCCCAACTTCAAGCTCTACTACAAAGCCACAGTAATCAAAGCAGTTTGGTAATGGTCCAAGAACAGACCCATAGAGCAAATGGAACATACTAGAGAGCCAACATATAAACCCACATACATATGACCAGTTAATATACAATAAAGGAGCCATGGATATACAATGGGGAAATGACAGCTCTTCAATAACTGGCATTGGGAAAACTAGACAGCTACATGTAAGAGAATGAAACTGGATTATTGTCTAACTCCATGCACAAAAGTAAACTTGAACTGGATCAAAGACCTGAATATAAGTCATGAAACCATAAAACTCTTAGAAGAAATCATAGGGAAAAAAATCTCTTGAATCTAAACATGAGCAACTTTTTTCTGAACACATCTCCTCACACAAAGGAAACAAAAGCAAAAATGAACAAATGGACTACAACAAACTAAAAAGCTTCTGTACAGCAAGGGACACCATCAGCAGAACAAAAAGGCATTCTACAGTATGGGAGAATATATTCATAAATGACATATCCAATAAGGGGTTAATATACAAAATATATAAAAAGCTCACACACCTCAACACCCAAAAAGCAAATAACCCGATGAAAAAATGGGTGGAGGATATGAACACTTGTCCAAAGAAGAAATTCAGATGGCTGACAGGCACATGAAAAGATGTTCCACATTGCTAATCACCAGGGAAATATGAATCAAAACCACAATGAAATATCACCTCACACCAGTTAGGATGGTCAACATCCAAAAGACAAGGAACAACAGATGCTGGCGAGGATGCAGAGAAAGGGAACCCTCCCACCCTGTTGGTGGGAACATAAATTAGTTCAACTATTGTGGAAAGCAATATGGAGGTTCCTCAAAAAACTTAAAATAGAAATACCATTTGACCCAGTAATTCCACTTCTAGGAATTTACCCAAAGAAAACAAAATGTCTGTTTCAAAAAGATTTATGTACCCCTATGTTTATTGATGCATTATTTACAATACCAAGATATGGAGGCAACTTAAGTGTCCATCAATAGATGAATGGATAAAAAAAGAAGTGGTGCATGTACACAATGGAACATTATTCAGCCATAAAAGAGGGAAATCCTGCCATTTGAAACAATATAGATGGACTTAGAGGGTATTATGCTAAGTGAAATAAGCCAAGTGAAGAATGACAAATACCATATGACTTCACTTATTTGTGGAATATGAAAACAAAGGAAAACAGAATGAACAAGATAGCAGTAGTTTTAGAGTGCTGAGAAGTGATTAGTGGTTACCATGGGGGGTGAGTTGGGGTCGGTGGGTTGGGAGGTTGAGGAGGATAATGGGGCACAAAATTCTCAATCATAATATAAGTGTTTCCTGGGATAGTGGTACAGCATGGAGAATATAGCTAATGATTCTGTAACATCTTCCTATGTTGACAGATAGTAACTGCACTGGGGGGACAGTGGATTTAATAATATGGGTAACTGTTGAACCACTGGGTTGTATATTTGAAACCAATATAAGATTGTATATCAATGATACTTCAACAAAAAAATCTCAGTCTGATAGAATCATTTTTATATTATATTCTGAACTAAATTAAAATCTCAACTCTAGATGGCAGTTTACTCCAACACTTACTCATGTTCGTTTAACAAGCATTAGATTCATTCAGTTTTTCCTTGAATGTATAATCTTGTGTAAAAATTAGTCCCTGGCTCTCAGTAGCTGTTAAAAATATATTTGATTTTAGGAATAAAATCATGGCTTGAGATGCAGGTTTTCCATGTATCTTGACATTCTTGGTTCAAGCTGATAGGTGAAATAAAATAAAGGTGAATGTTTCAACCATTTTTCTTTGAAGAATATAATTCTCAAATCATGATAGCAGTTCTATGTCAAGGTTGTGTTTCTATCACACAGAACAGAATTTAGTATGAATAAATTTTTCATGAATACATTGAATTTTGGAAATATCAAGGATGTCCAAGACTTAGGATTTTCTGAGATTGTTTAATGATATTGATCTAGTCAAAGAAAAAACATTCTCTAAAAGAAGGAAAATGACTCATATCTGTGTTTTTTGCATCTCATTAGTGCAAATAGCCAATGCTAAAGTTTAATTAAATTGTCAAGGCCAATACTTAGGCTGCCTGATTAAAAACAATGCTTCCCCCCAGTTCACTCACCCAAAAAGCACATCTGTATGAGGTGTTTTCTTTGTTTTATAATGGGATGTGTTGGCACTTACCACCCAAATAACTTGCTACACTTAACAGTTCTTTCATTTTTTAGTCCTAGCAGGAGAGAAACAGGTGATGATTTAAACTTTGTACTAAAATTAGGTTTTCTTAAGATGGGGATAATAAAAGTACCTATTTCTCTGTGTTGTTGTGAACATGTAGTAAAATTATGTTCGTACACAGTATCAGGCACCTAACATTCTGAGCATATTAGTTATTCTTAATAATTTTATTTTTTATTGCTAAACAGTACCCACTAGAGTCACAAAGAGATTGGTCAATGTGACAAACTCATGAAGAGTCTTTATTTGTGGAGTTGCAAGCCTTTGGCTCCCCTGAGCTTTAGCCCTGCCTCCATACTCTTCTAAGTGTAAAGAAACAAAGGGAAAAGCCATATGGCATGGGCGTAGGGGGTAAGGATATTAGTCACTGAAGTGAGAAAATGAACAATTTCTAAAATGTGTCTAATTGTTTGTAAAAATGAATATAAAATTATATTTGGAAAAACTTGGAATGGTTTCTGCATTTCTCTTTGATACTTGTGTGTGTGAGTGTATGTGTATATATGTGCATATATTTTTATAATATGTGTGGATGGAGAGAGGTATGCACTGTAATGTGATCACCATCTGCATGCTCATTTTATTGAATGATATTCTTTCTAAAAGTTGTGCTCACCACTTCTACTTTTATCCCATTGAATGGAACTTATTTGATGTCCATCCCTACCCAAACGGACAACTGAGAAATATAGTCTTTTTTCTGGGTAACCATGTACTGAGGTAATAAACAAGAGTTCCATTAAGAATCACAAGTGATATGATACTATTTTACTAAAATGTTACTTAGATTATTATAACATACTTGCCAAATTGGGCCAATGTTATTCTGATAAATTGAACTTACATGCATTATAAAAATTAAAGAAGAATAAAGTTTTGACTAAGAATAGTAAAAAAACCCTGTCGGGAATTTGGTACACAATAATTTCATAATTGCTACATTTCCTAAGGTGTTTGTGAGATTTAGTGAAGCTACTTTACAGAAGCCTCTTTGGCTCTTCTTGAATTTGCTTCTCTATGCCTCAACTCTAATTTCTAATAAGCTTGAGAATTGTAGACTTGTTTTTTGATCAAGAAAAATGAAATCAGTTTATATTTGAGAAGAAAAATTTGTTAAGCTCACATACCTATAATTTGGAGGCAATCAAGGGTGTCTTTTGAGAAAAGGCAATTAACTATATCCTCAAATATGAATCAGATAAAGCCATTGCTACAGAGTTGAGTAAGGTAGATAAATCAAGCTTTTGGGTTTTAGATGAATTGCACTACATGAAGAGACATTTCAGGGACTCAGAAAGCAACCTGCTATTCAAAGTTCTGGGTGGTGAATCTTGGTTTATAAAGTTGGGAAGAATAAAGTCCCTAAGATACACTAGAATCTAAGTATCCACAGCCTATTGACTAAACAATTACCCTTGTAATCTTAGAATTTTCTTTTATTATTGTTAAAATTTTCAGTCAAATTTGGATTTTCTTATAAAAATTGTGTAAAGGGTTTTGTTTTGTTGTGTTTGGTGTGTGTGAGCCAACTTAGAGTAGATTATCAATTCAAAATTATTTTGCCTGACCTAATTTTTCTCTTTACACATCCCCTTTAGCTTAGCCTGAGTTGCTGTTTACCATCCCATTGAGGTTCTCTTTTTGTACCAAGCAGAATGCCTCACCCTAAAGAAGAATCTTGCATTTGTTAGTTGTTGCACAGACAGAACTGGTTGTAAATGGTCATGACTCTCATATGAGGAAGTCACAGGAGAAGCAAAAACCTCTTTCTGGTGGTACATGAAACTATTTATTTTTAAAAAGTCAATTTCTATAAGAAAGTTACCAATCAAGTTTAGACTTGTAGACCCATTCTGATATTTTTGATGTTCTAAACAGTTATCAGGTAGACTCTGGTATATGAAGAGGAAATGAATACTTCCTTCTTGTCCAAAATATCCAACTCAAGAATGTTAACCATCAGACAAAAACTCTGAGCTATAATGTTACCATCTCCTGAGTACATGATATGCTTGGTTTTGGCCAGATTTATTCCATGTTCTATCACTTAGAAAATCCAGGTGCCGTATACAGCTAAGTTTTGTGAGGAATTTTCCATGAAACAGTCAGTATTCTACATGGGTAACTCTTAATTTTTAAAAGCCTATATAGCTTTCAGTATCACTTAACATTAATACTGTAGTATCAGTCAGACTTATGGGAACTGCAGAAAGGAAAATCTAGTTTTCTTTCCCTTGTATCCTTGAAAACAGACACAAATTTGAAATAAAAAGTTTCCTGGTTCCCTCTTAGTATCTTTTTTTTCTTTTTTATAATCTCCTGGTCCACTCAGATTCACAGTGTCTTCTTCCTGCCCTAAGTGGCCTTTGTAGGACTCTTCTGAGATCCATCCTACTCTCCGGGGTACTCACTGTTCCCAATTACCTTAGCTCCTCTCCCCAAGTTCAAACTCAAATTTTGCTCTCACAGCCTTCCTTTAGCTATTATAAAAAAAGCAACTTGGTTGCCTTCCCACTTGGTTGCTTTAGGTATTATGAGGAAAGAAATCTGATTGAATTAATTTGAATTTTTGCATCAGTGAATAATAGTTTCTTTAGTTTCAAGTTATTTACATTATTAAAGAAGAATGCATGTTACCTAATAAGTATAGTTAAGTGGAAGAATTTCATTCAGGACAACAAAGTGAAATGACATATACAGTTCCTATTATAAAATGAAGGAGTTAAACTGGATGAGTTTTGATGTTCCCTTTTGCACTGATGTCCTTTAATTTTATGACTAAATAGAGTTGCATAAGGGAAAGATCTTATTGGCCACAGGCCCTTTTCCTCCCACAGCTAGTCTACCCCAGGCTCATTTCAGTTGCAGTCTTAGGACCAATTTGGACTTCAGGCTGGAAACATGTAAGCAGCTCTAGACTACCACTATCCAACAGAAATATAAGATGACTCACACATGTAATTTTAAATGTTCTTGTAGCCACATTTAAAAAAATTTTTAAAAGGTAAAATTCATTTTAATGATATATTATTTATCCCAGAATAGCCAAAATATTTACATTTATATAAAAAATGTAACTATAGCATTTATTATATAAACCATTTATATATACATATATAAATATAAAAATTGTTAACCAGTATTTTACATTACTATTTTCACAGTAAGTCTTTGAAATCCAGTGGCATTTTACACTCAGAGCACATCTCGATTCAGACTACTGATATTTTGTGTGCTTTATAGCCACATGTGGCTAGTGGCTACCATGTTGAGCGGTACAGTTCTAGATTATGAATCTAACTTTGGTTGCCTGTTAGAATCATCTAGTGGTCTTTTAAAAGCCCTATGTCCAAGCCAAAGCCTAGACTCATTAAATTAGAATTTATTGGCATGGAACATAGCCTCAGAACTTTTTTTAAGTTACCCGGGTTATTACAGTGGGCAGCTAATGGTGACAGCACTCTAAGCTAGTGTTTCTCGTCTTTGCTTAGAACCCTTGCATAGTTTTGTTTTAAATAGTGATGCCTAATCTCTCCCACCCTCCAGAGAATCTGATCTTAATTGGTTTACACTGGGTAAATTTCCCAGTTTTTTAAAAGATATTTGTTTAAATTTCCCACAGATGTCTGTAATGTACAAGCCATGTGCAAAACATTGACTGACACGTTCAAATTCAGTATGCTGTCAGCTCTTTACATCATGATATTCTTGACCCACTGGTAACAGGCTTCCATCTTGTTTCAAGGACCCAATTCCCAAAGTGTATGCAGAGCCTTGTACTTGGTTCCTTGTTTTTGTTCCCCTACCTTGGTCCCTATTTAACAGCCACATAATATTCCATTTCCCAAGGGTCTGTAGTCCCTTGCTTTATTAGTTTCCCTCTCAGGCACTAGAATTGTCTCATAAGACCCCACGTGGTGAATGGATCACTGGCTAACAGCCTTCCCTTGCAGTAGCTGTCTGCCTGCTGGGATTCCCAGATAGCACCCTTTCCTGAATTTTGTATAATTTTGCTTGGTTTCCCATTGGACAACCAAGTCACAATAGATTTTGCCATCACCAGGGGTTTGTCTCTGCTATCACTAACTGCCTGTCATTATCCACTCCAGATGCCACAGGCTTCCTTCCTCAGCCTTCAGTTGGGTTTATTGCCTCAGCATGTGTTCTACCCAAGTTTTGTACTCGGGTTATGTATTCTCCCACTCTGCCCAGCCCTGAAGCAGCCAGAAAATCTCATTGAATCCCATGAGAAGGAATGCCTTTATGATAGGCAAGCATTTTACTGTCAGTCTTTCTACCCTGGAAGTCCACACAAGAGTAAATTCCCTTATGCTATCAATAACTTTTACAGTTTTCCCCTTAGTTGTACTTTTATGCCAAACTAAAGTTATGCTCCCAAGCCTCTCAAGTCTGTACTTTCTTTTATGAGCCACATCTCAGGCACCACTGTCTCCATCTACACATTTCCTAAGCCAGGAGCATTTGGAAGGCCCTTGACTCCCTTGTTCCCTACCTCTAACTGGTCACATTTTTGTTTTATTTTATCAACTTCCTTCACATTGTGACATTTCTCCACTACACTTATCTAAAATATATTGAAACATTCCACCCTTGCTTAAAACTTTCTGGCTCCCATGAGCCTACAAAAGTAAGTATGAACTCCTAAGGATGGCACATAACAATAAAATTAATAATTTATACTATTGCCTGTGTAAAGAACTTCCTACTTTTCAGCCCATCCTCAATCTGTGTTTTCAGCCTCATCTCATGACACTTCTGCCTCGTGCCTTCTTTCTCATCGCCCTGAGCAGGCACTGTTCGTTCGTGAATTTTTCCCATGTTTGTCGTTCCTTCTGCCTGGAGTACCCTTCCTCTTGTCCTTTGCCTGGGGAACATCTACTTATCCTCAGAGTTCAAATGGAGTAGCCACTCTAAAATTATGAAGTTTGACATCCTTACTCTATGGATTTTTAGCACTCTGCACTGAATTTTGTTACTAGCACTTACTGAATTATTAATTATTGATAACTTTCTACCCACTTAGGATGTAAGCAGAAATTTCTTATTCATCTCTATGTTCCACTCCCTGGCACATGTTATATGTTAATAAGTGTTAGACGTATTTATTTCATAAAAAAGATCATAGCTTCATTTATGTAGAACTGTGTGAATTCTTTTATTTTTACCCTCTTGGGGAATTAATTGTTGGTATGCATTCTGAGACCATTTAATTGGAAAATTTATGAAGATTTTAGTCCCTAGTTTCTTCATTCCTCTTTTTTTTTTTTTCCTTGTCACAGCCTCTTTACCAAGTCATCCAGTGTTATTCACTGCCTCAGAGGAAGATATGATAGCTCTGGAATAAAGAGCTATTACTGATTTCTAAAAATGTATAGCAAAGATAATAGGTCAAAACACTTTGATTTGCAAGAGCCAAACAATTTTAAGGAGAAAAATACTTCAGGTCCCAAAAGGTCAGAACCCAGAGAACCGAGCAAAGTTTATAAAAGAGTCTTCCAATCTTTTTCTGATAGTAACTCAGAAATAAATATGTTTTACATCTTGATTCACTATACAACATACACACACAGCAGACATTGTATAAAACAATACTTTTATTACATGATACAGAGTAGTTTTTTCTCTTCTGTTTGTATTTGATTTTAACAAAACAAATTGATTTTATAACATTAATGAATCAAGATTTATGGTTTGAAAAATCTACAGCTTATACTACAAATCATGACATGTTAAGAATTTATTACTTAATTTCAGGGCATCTTTCTCACCAGTATGAAAAGAGATAATATTTCATCTAGATGTCAAGAAGAAGATGAGAGGAACATGACTAAGAGTTAGATTCTGCTTAGCAGGATTAGTTGAGGAGGAATTCAAGGAAAATAACAGAGAAGATCACAAACACCTTAGAGGAACTTTGCAAGGACACTGATGCTATAGGACGTTGATGCCCATGGTTGTAAGAGGTATCTGGGCAACAGAGAGAAGGCACACTCACACAGGGCCACACACATTCCAGCATGGGAGGGGAAAATGAGTGCCCTTGAGCTATCAAGAGGTATACGGAAGAGAGGCCTGGGACACTGAAAAAGGCCCTGAGATTAGGATGAGAAAAACCTTCAAATGCATGGAATCCTGTGACTGGGCATCAGATGCCAGCCTATGATGACTCGGAGACTAAGTATGAGCAGCTAAACACAGCAAATGTGCAAGTTATGATGCTTGAAGATGATGGGGCTCCGGGAGCAGAGCCTAGGCACAGCTAACCAGAATCCAACTTCTGGACGAGATACTCCCCATCCTCACCCTCACAGCACTAAGTGATGCAAGGGAACTTGTTCACTGAGGGGGAAAAAAGAGAAGACTGAAGAGCAAGACTGAAAAAAGAGAAGGAAACTTTTTTTTTTTTTACTATGCCTGAAAGACATTGAATTTAAGCTACTGAATTGGATTAAGATAAGAGTGTAAGATATTGAAATGGCAAAAGTATGAAATTTCCACCATTATGCCTATACTTTGGGGTAATGACTGCACATATTAAACTACTAAACATAACTGCGAAAATGATACATTATCTAATGGCTCGTGTCTTCCATCATCCATTCCATTCCTTTCATCAACAAAGGTTTTCTGACTGATACACATAAGGATGAAAACTTAACGGTACCCTTTGGCAGCCTTCCTGTTTACCTCAGCTAATACCAGTCAGGAGATGTTGTACTGGCATTAATGAGCGATCTCTTGAAGCAGCTCGTAGCACTTCAGCAGCCAGACGGAGGCAGGGGAGAGCATAAGGACCCATCAGTGGAGAAACTATTAATCAAGAACTAGCCAGGGGCAGCATCTGAAATGAAGGATTTGACCAGCACCCTGGCCGCAGATTCTCAGCTATCAATTGTACAGTTTCTCTTTTTCCCCTTGTTAAATCCAGGCTGCAAATCACAGCTATAAAATATTGCCTTGTTGTAGAGAAGGGGCCATTCCAGCATCTCCACTGCTGGGCCTTTGGGTATATAGTCTACTCACTCTCAGTTGGTCCTTTAAAATGGTGTGAGACTCCCTTAAAAATGTTATGTGTTGATATACATACATTCTCTAGTAATGTGTCAGCCCTTTTACTTGTGTTAATAGAAATAATCGCTAATATTGATTGAAGAATCCTTGTGATAGATGTTTTACAAGCATTGTCTCATTTAATCCCCAATCCTCACAACCACCCCATAATAGGTACTATTATTGGCCTAATTTTACAGGTGAATGGAGACCGTAAGCCATTTGCTCCTGGTCACAGTTAGTATAGGGAGTTAGAATTCAGAACAACTCTCTGATTCCAAATAATGCCTTGTAATCAATAGGCAACTCTGCCTACTTTTCAATAGGCTATTCTAACCTTCCACTGCTCCCCACTAAAAACCCCTAAGACTCCTGCCCTCCAGTTCTTTTCAGCATTGTTCTTACTTTCCACATCACTGCAGGAGTAGAAGCTGGCAGAGTGGAGCAACTCTAACTGCTTCCCCGGCCACCCATTCATACCACCATCTTCCCCTCACTAAGCATCTAAGAATTATCAAGTCCATGTTCTCCTTTCTACTTCTGGGTTTTTATCATTTATTCCCTCTTCAGTGTATTTAATCTCTTCTGTTTGCTGTTGTCTTACAAGATACAAGCATGTCAAATATTTTTCACCTTAAGAAGAAATCGTTAACATGACCATTCCCTCTAGGTACTTTCATTTTTCACTTTCATAGTCAAGCTCCATGAAAGAATAGTCTGCACCTCTGGTCTCAACCCTTGAGATGGTGAAGCCCATGAGGACAGGACCACATCTATCTTGTTCACAGTTACCCACTCACCCTCCACACTTAGCACAGTGGAGGCACTAATAATGCATTTGATAAAGTTCTATTTGACTAATGAATGGATACAGGGATGCATGGAAGAAATAAATAAGATTTCCATCTACAATAAGTTTTTGAAAACTCTGGTAATTCTGCTTCATCTGAATTCAAACTCATTATTTTCCCTTCTCTTTTTCTCTTTTCTCTTTTTATAACAACTTCTTTTTCCTTATCCCATACATGCTACAAGTTACCAGGTACAATTATTACATCAAACCAGTATAGCTTATGTAGTACAGTAACAAAAACATTTATGTTTTTCTCTTATTCTCCTTTGAAATATTTACTCTGGGACTAGTTTTCACCCTATGTCTGAATGAAATCTAGGGTAAGATCCATGATTTTCCAGTCTCTGTTAACGACTAACTACCTCACAGCTCTGAAGACCCTGTCTCCCAGGGGCTGATCAAGCAAAAGCAGCTCTCTCCTTAGGGAGGATTTTTGGACCAATTGCCAATATGATAAACATGATACTTAAGTTAAGTATCAACTATATGTCAATTGTATATATGGTGCATATATTCCATGTTGTTATATTCCTTGTTCCTCACTCTTGGTCCAGACTTCTGGTTCATACTTTTAATGTGAATTTTTCCACAAGACAGTTTCTCATTTGTCTCCCTTTGCTCTATGCATCCAAGTCAATTAATCAGTTCCAACCTATTTCTACTTTTAATCTTGAAATCAGTGGACCCAGATCACCTTTGAATAGGAAGGTGTAATTTGTATTCAGTAGGGAGCATTTCAAGGGAAGGCATCATATCCTTTCATTCCCCAAATGTAGTTGTCCTTCTGGCTTCCTAATGTTCCCACTTCACACATTTTCCTTAGGACACAGAAGAATATAGAACTCTAAATGGTCAAGCCACATATTTTGAGCTTGAAGTATGAAGTGTGTGAAACATAAGACTGAACTCAGATAATCAAAACTCAAGTTCTGTACCCCATTGTCTCTGCAATGGGAATGCCACAAATTCAGTAACAACATTGCAATAACCAAATTTTAGGAGTTTCCATATTAGAATTCTATGCAGTTCTTCCCATCTTTTCCCTTAATACACATGATGCACTTTCTTCTTACTCCTCACCTATCCCACTCCCATCTTATCCCATCTATTTGACCCTCCTGTCACACACTTTTTGGCATGAGTACTTGGTTTCTGCTTGTGCCTAGGTTCATTATGTGGCAGCTGTTTCCATTACCATCTTATTATTTCACTGAGGGGGAGATGTTTCCATGGTGATGCTGAATTGAATAAGTAGAGATTTTACTACACTGAGCTTGTATCTACGCAGCATATCAGTTAGAGGCGAATTGAGCTAGAACCTTTCTAATGAAGAAAGGGATTGTGTATCTCCCTTCTGTTTCCTGTTATATATACTATTTATCAGTGAAAGTATGTTGTAATTATGAGTTCTTAACAACAGATGGGAGTTGATTAAGAAAACTAGTAGTTGTCTCTTTTTATTCTAATTAACTTGCCCTTTTAACATATCCATGGAAATATCCAGAGTAGCATTACATAGGATAATTGACTAGCACTATTAACTTTCTTTTTTTTTTAGCCCCACCAGGAAAAAAGAATTTAGAGTCCCAGGAAAAATTCTGTATGGCAGCTGGACCCAATTCCTTATGTGATTATTGTATAACTTTGATTGCTTCCAAAGATGTCATTACCTGGGGAAAGAAAGGTCACTATAGGATTGAAATGACTAATAGTTTCTCCACATGTAAATGAGTGACACTCACTTTTCCTTAATTGCTTTGTTGTTAATCCTACATTTGCAGGAAGGTTTTCATTAATAAATTTCCCCTTGCATTAAGCCTTCAATAATATGATCTGCACTTAAAGTCAATCTATCCATGGCAGCAAATTCTCTTTTCATCATTTGCCTTTAGACTTTAAACCAAATAAAACCACGTGTTTAACACTTAAGTTCTACAACTATATTCTTCTTTTAATGTACCAACACTGCTAACTGAAATCCAAAAGCAATTAAAAGTTTAGAGTAAATAGCATTGACAATGACAGAATTATTAAGGATATTCATTTAGCAAATGCACCAGTAAGGTAAGCACATTAGAGCATGAGATGGTTAATACAGAACACATTTAGACCAATTATGACATGGAATTCAGTTTAATGCAGATTTAGCTCTGACCTGATTCAATGGGCTTTGATAATCAGAAGAATATTGTTTTCACATAGATACTGATATCTTAGGTTTATTGCTATAGAGATTTCCAATGGCTATTTTTCTGTAAATGTAAGCCAATATGTGGGACAGTGGGATACAATGTAACAGAACACTTCCTGGGGAACTATTATATGTTAGAAATGCTGGTAAATTTTTTTCCTGGGTTACTTGGTTTATTTATTTGCAGCAACTGTGAGGTAGATATTACTATTTTTGTTTAAATGAAGATGAAACAAACATTTCTGATGTTTAAGTAACTTGTCAAATGTCAAACACCCAGTCAGTTTTAGAATTGGTGTTCAAATTCTGGTGTTCAAGCCTATTGTTCCTAATACCTCATCAGAAGTAATTATGGAATTACAGTAGTCATTGTTAGTCTGCAGACAAACTTTGAAAAATTTTTGGGGGGACTATGTAGACAATTAATTATAGGGTGAAACCATGATGGAGAAGCATAAATGGATAGCAAAATCCAGCACAAATATCTGCTTTTATGAGGAATTTTATATGTAAATAAATAACACTCAGCAGTGTGTTTTGGACAAATAAATCATATTAAAATGAAAAATAGGTTTTTAAAAGTAGGTGAGGACTTGTTTGGTGGGCAGTTCAAACTTTAGTACAGTTTCTTCTCTCCATGAGCCCCCATTTCAAATCAAAGTGCACTGCAATTGCTCATCATTGCTTATTTTAAGATGCTTTTATTTCAGAGTTCCACTTCTAGGGGAGAAGTATCTCCTATCTCTACGTGAAACTTAAGTGTTTTCTTCCCTAAGTATTTAAATGTAACCCACAGAATGCCATAATTGGTACATTTGAGGTAAGTGTAGATTCAGGACTTGATGATGGTCTTGCCTTAATATTCCTTTCACCATTCAAAGTTCTATTTCATTAACTCATTGAGCTAGATTAAGTAAAATTTTTTCTATGCTTATTAGAATGTTCTTATTTATGTTCTCTGCAAAATTTTGTTTTCTATTTTAAATTCAAGGGATATTTCGGAGTCAGTGTTTAAGATGAGGAAAGGGACGTATATCGGCCAAGGATTATTAGGGTGTCTTCTGGTCAGGATATTTCCAAAATATGCAAGCTGAGACTAACCTAACCAAAGTGTTCAGTCAACTGTTTGCAGAATTAAGTCATTTGACAATTGTAGTTTTAGACAAAGCAGAGCTCCATTTGACAGCTAGCCAAGTATCACCTGGTACTATTTTTGTAGTCTATTATTATCAAGAAAAGTCTAAACAGAGAGTGAAAGTATAATGACCTTTCATCCCTCTAAATGTGGATAAGAACTCAATGTCAAAATACATTGCTATGCCTCACCACATAGCTAGAAAGAAACTTAATCAAAATTTTATGTGTGCAGATGGAAATGTTTAAGCCAGTTTTACAAACCAATTACTGTTCGGTTCCAAAAACCTGTAACTTGTTTGAGATTTAATACACAGTGAACAGCCTTAGAACTCCTTGCAGAATAATAATTCAAACTTAATGTGGAATATAAATTGTCTACTATTTCTGTGTTCTTTAGTTTCTATAGTTTTCAGTTAAGGTAAGTTATAATTCAGGTCCATGCAGGAGGTTCCTTTACAGAATATGTTTTTGGCTGATTGGCTTTTTTACAAAGACTTATACAGCATATTTTTAGTAATGTAGTACTGTTGCTATTAGGGGGCTTGATTCTGCACTCCTTGTTCAGAATAAATATCCTGAGAATCCTGGGTAAAGGCAGCTGAATTTAGGATCAGGAAGGAAGGTTTTATTTTAGCAATGGTTGTGGCTAAAACTTCAGATCTACCAAATAAGAACCTAATTCTGTAGGAATTTTTGTCATTCTTATTGTTTTTGCTTAGAAAAGCTGTTGACAGCCAAATCAAATACCTTACTGTTTTATTTTAAGTAAGTTTTTTCTTACAATGTAAATGATATGTGCTCAGCATAGAAAAATTAGAAAAAAAGATAAACTAAAATGGAAAGATTTTAAATGGAATCACTCATAATTCCACCACCCAGAGATAACCATTGTTAGTATTTAATATTAATATTATAATCTCATGAGTATATTTCAAATAGTTACTAGAAATGCTAAAATTGATGGTAGTGTTAAAATTTTTACATCTTCTAGATTTGTAAAATTGCAATGTATATTATGACTATCATTTTGATATATTATTATATATATTATGATATATCATTTAGGGAAAAATATATCGTGAATGTTTTTTCATCTTTGACAGACCATTTGTAATGGCACAAAAGTACTGGACACCAAATATAAGGTGTCTCACTTAGGAATCTTCAATTTTTTGTTTTATTACTCTAAGAATGTTTTGAAAAATTTAGATACTCAATTGCTCACTTGAGTCAACATTTAAATTTGCTACCATGGGTTTAATAGTTACCAAATGTGCCATTTCCACAATATTAAGATATTCATAATTAAATTAAAACTGTTACAGTAATCTTAAATATAGCCAATGGAATCTAATATCATAGTGATTTGATGCCCACAATCATCTTTGAAAGATACATCAAGTTCTTTTGTCAGAAAGTATTCATTGTTCCTTCTTATATTTTTATTATACTTACCCCACTGTTTTTTAAATCTTAACATAGCCTCTTGTTATTTTTAAAGTTTTTATGTTTTGAAAGGATTTGTTTACACCTTATACCTCTCTGAAATAAAATATACACTTAAAATGACATTTGGAAATTCATTTGTTATCTGTTATCATAGAAGTTCAAGTGTTAAATTTTCTCTGGGATTGAGTTATGATTATATTTATATTAAGTAATCCATCAAAGAAACCTAGATAAATTATGCTTTTTATAAACTATTATTAAACATTAAGATTTTACCAGAATGCATTTCTTAATATGATGGACACAGTATTTTTTTAAATCAAGGGTATATCTATGACTAAGTATGCCTTCTTTCTAAAATGAGACAGGTTTCAGTGGAGGTTAACTGAAAGGTCATTAGTAAGTATTCAGCTTACATGAAGTTTTTCATGATTGTTTCTGAGTGTCTTATTTATAGAGTCCACAATACGTCCCCTTTAAGTTAGTCCAAATTGAATAGGTATGTGGCAGGATTGAAAAACTAAGCAGAGAAGTGGTTGGCATATGATGGAGCAGGAGACCTACCCAAAGCAAAAACAAATGTGAATTTACAGGATCAGTAATATCTTAGCAAATGTTAATGGAAACATACCTCCTATGGTCTAAGTACATGCATAAGAAAAGCAAAACAAAGACCCACCAACTTACCTCCACCATTGTTTTCATCCAAACTTGAGATGCTCATAGGTAATAAAACCTGAATATTTCACTACTTCCTCCCAGAAATCATCAAAAAAAAAAAAAAAAAAACACAACAGAAACCTAGACAGCATCTTGATTAAAGGAGGTTTCACAGGTAGCCAAATTTTGAATCGCCTTTTGTCTGGCACCCATATCTTGTATGCAAGCTGGGGAAATGCAACCTTCCTAAATTCAGGTGTGCCCTCTTTGGTAAGGATAAGGCATTAGGAAAAAAGAAGATGAAAAAGGAAAATAGACATGATGCTTTGACTGTAGGCACATCTCAGATGTAAGAAAAAGATCATTTTAAAAATGAAAATCTGGCCTAGGGTGCCTAACTGGTTTTCTTGGCTTCACTGGAGATGGCTGGTAATTATAGATCTGCTACGGTTATGTAACTGTATTCCTATTATGTTAATGTGTGTGCGCAATTTAGTTAGTAGTTTAAAACCTATACATGCTTAAGTTACTCTACAAGAAGATATGTCAAAGAAATAATCAATCCTCCCATGTTTTCTTCCATCTGCTACCTCTATAGCTTTTCTTTTTCCTTCCTAATTACAACCCTTAAGTAGAATTCGTGCCTCATATTGAATTTACCGAGTATCATAATTCCTCCAAGTGGTAAAGATACCTCAAGACAAATGCTGGGCATAGAAGCCACAGGGCATAAATCTGCAAAGAAGTAAAAAGCTAACCTTTTCAAACAATATGGCTTCTCTCTCACTTACCAACTTTACATCTCCCTGTATGGCCCCAGAAGATGACTGGTTAGCCAGAGACGGGTAAGATTCCTCAAGGGAGGAACAACCTAAGACAGGCACAGTTGCAGGGGGGCCATCAGGTGAGAAATTGGGGATCAACAGTGGTGAAGCTTAGAACATCACCCCCCGTGTTTTGAGAGAAATCTGCATCCGTGGATGTTTTAATGCCCTTGTCTAGCTTGGATTAACACAGGGTCTACAGGCACACACCTGATCATCTACAATTGCTCTCTTACAACACTAAACTATGTTTTCTACCTTTATCTTGCATCTACCTACCACCTCAGCATTTTATTAAAAATAAAAATAATAATAATAATAATAAAGGGAGAAATGTGGGATCCACATATAAATCAAGTATAAAAATCAAACGAATATTCATATTTGAACTGATTGTTTATAGTTCATAATGCGTGATCAAAACCGGAAGTTTCTGTGATGACTGCCCTTGTACTGTTCACCATGTAAGAACTTATTCACTATGTAAGAATTTGTTCACCATCTAAGAACTTGTTCGTTATGCTTCAGAAGATTGGAGACTGACGAGAATTAGGCTTGAGATGGATTAATGATTGTGCATTGAGCGTTGACTCCCCTATACAGAATTTTATTGTTGTTAACAACCATTTGATCAATAAATATGAGAGATGCCCTCTCAAAAAAAAAATGAAAGTCTGGAAATTGATTTTCCTAAGACTGTTGATACTTGTGTTCCATACGGAGTGCCTTCAAATATCCCCCAATAATATTGAACCTTGTGTTAAACATCATTTGCGCACTATGTCTGTAACACTGAAACATTTGCCAAAACACACTGACTTAAGTGATCGATGTTAAAGCATATTTACTTTTAAGATGGTTACTCAGAGAGAGGAAATTCCTAACAATCCTAGATTTGGTTATATAGGACTCTTAATGATAACAGTTTATGGCTGGTAGAGACTAGCTCAATCCCCTCCCTGGTAAAAGATGGAAAGCTGATAAGCCCAGAGAGGGGAATGATCCTTTCTAAGTCACCTACGTAGTTCATGGTAAAAGGGTAACTAAGATTCTAGTGGTGAGGAAAGAAATTGTCTTCCATTTATTCTTTTAAGTACAACTTTAATATAGTTTCAAACTAGAATTCAGAAATTGCCAGGTGCTAGTACAGAGAAACTGGTAAAGGGGCTTCTCTACAAACAAGCGTCTTGCCAGGAAATTAACCTAAATTTCACAGAACCTGAATTCTAGTGTCCTCACAGTATCAATTTGTTCCTGATTTTACCAATATTTGTTTCCTTAATTCTTCTTTGGTGTTTTGCCTTCTTGGTCTTTGGAGTTTTAAGCTTTTGCTTTCCTAGAAACTGGCTTCACTTTCCTCACCATGCATATGCATAGCATTTACCTCGATAATTGTCTTTGGGGGTCTACTGGCCTCAGGGCAACTGGGCCCTGTGGCTCTTCTGAGCCCAGGGAAGCTCTGCAGGCCCTCGACAAGTGTTTCTGTAGCTTCACTCATACCCGCTTCAGGTCCTCTCTTGGTCTTTCTCATTTTGCATCTCTCTTTTCAAACCATCTCTTTTACTATCTGCTTGCTATCTATCAGTCCCTCTTTGCTTCACAGCTTTTGTTTACCAATGCTTTCTGCTTCTTCACTTCTTTTGTTTTCTCTTGGCCCCTTCTCTGCCTCATCCCTTTGTACATTCCCTCAGCTTCTATCTCACTGCCTGATTTTTTAAAAATTCACAGTTACTGTTTCCTTAGAGCAAGATTCTAATTGACCCAGCTTGTTTCTACTTGGTGAAAAATTTTGATGCTAAGATACCCTGAGCTTTTGGGCAGCTCATACACTGGCTGTCTGAAGGTCAGGAGCTTTCTCTTGGAGCAGTCCAATTTGGGTAAGGTGGGTGTGTCACCAGAGGCTTGAGGCTATCCCTTCAGTAAGACCTTGTAAGTATAGCAGAAGCTAGTGTTCTATAGAACATGTCTATATCCTCAGTAGTACCATTTTATATCTTGGTTGTTTTAATATTGTTTCATGATAATAAATATTTTCCTAGTATCACCTTAATGCAATAGTTTCTAACAACATTGCACAGTGCAACTGGGGAGCTTAAAAAAATAATGATGCCCGTGTCTCACTCTAAGAAATTATGATTTAATTGATGTGGAATGTGACCTGGGTTTTAGAATTTTTAAAAGATCTCCAGATGATTCTAAATTGCAGACAAGTTTGAGAACCAATGGCTTTAATGATGTAATGTCGTTGAATGGATACGCTGTAACTTATTTAATGAATATTATCCCAGTGGATATATTTTAAGGTTGTTGTTAAGTTTTCACTATTTCAAACTACATTAACAAAAACATCCTCATAGCAACATTTTTGAGGACAGCAGTGGTTACTTTCACAGGACAAATTCCTACTACTGGGATACTGGATCAAAAACTATGAACAGTTTCAAACTGCTCTCAAAAAGGATTCACAAGTTTACACTTTTAGAAATGATGTATATGTGAATATCTTTTCCTATTACCAGCTAATGCTGAATATTTATTTATTTATTTTTTCTCTTTGGAAAAAAATGGTGTGTTTTATCATTTCTTACATTATTAGAAAGGTTGAATTCAACTTCCTCCTCAGTTTATTTTGCCCTTTTATTTCTTCTGTGCATATTCATACCTATTATCTTGTTCATTTTTCTCTGTGGTGCTCATTTTTTCTTTGACTTATTTATTTCTCTTTACATACTATAGTTATAGACCCTTTATCATATATGTTGTGTATATATTCACAAGGTTGAATGAAAGGTTGTTTATCTTTCATTATTACTTTGCCATGCAAATTTCTTAATAATATCAAATAATTCCATCTTTTTTATTGTCTCCATTTTTTAGTGCCAGTTTCTTTTTGTATTGAAATATAATTTTATTGAGATATAAACTATAATGGTTTCAGGTGTACAATATAATGATTCAATATTTGTACACAATACAAAATGATCACAATAAATCTAGTTGACATCCATCACCATAAATAGCTACATAATTTTTTTCTTGTCTTTCTTGTGATGGGGACTTTAAAGATCTACTCTCTTAGCAACTCTCAAATATGCAAGAGTATTAACCATAGTCACAATGCTGTACATTATATCCCTGTGATTTATTATATCCTCATTCATTATATAATTGGAAGTTCGTAACTTTTGACCACCTTCACCCATTTAACCCACCCCTAGCCCCTTGCTCTGGCAACCAATAATTTGTTCTCTGTATATGTTAGCTTTGTTTTTGTCTTCATCTTTTAGATTCCACATGTAAGTGAGATCATATGGTATCTGTCTTTCTTTGTCTTATTTCACTCAGCATAATGCCCTCGAGGTCCACCCATGTCATAGCAAATGGCAAATTTTCGTTATTTTTTATGGCTGAGTAATATTCCATTATGTAAATATGCCACATCTTTATCCATTCAGCCATTGATGGACATTTAGTTTGTTTCCATATTGTGTCTGTTGTAAACATGGGAATTCAAATATCTTTTTGAAATACTGATTTTATTTTCTCTGGATAAATACTCAGAAGTGGAATTGCTGGATGATATGGTAGTTCTAGTTTTCATTTTTTGAGTAACTTGTATACTGTTTTCCAAATTCCAAACTTCTATACTGTTGTCCTATGCCGATGTACATTTTCACCAACAGAGTACAAATTTTCCCTTTTTTCCACAGCTTTGCCAATACTTGTTATTTCTTGTCTTTTTTATATAAGCCATTCTGTTGGGTGTGAAGTGATTTCTCATTGTGTTTTTGATTTGCCTATCCTGATGATTAATGATGTTGAGCATCTTTTCATGTTCCTGTTGGCCATCTGTATGTCCTCTTTGGAAATAATGTCTATGCAGTTCGCCTATTTTTTAATCAGATGTGTTTTTTTTTGCTATTGAGTTGTATGAGTCCTTTATATATTTTAGTTATTTACTCCTTATCAGATCTATGATTCACAAATGTTTTCTCCCATTCAGTAGGTTGCCTTTTCATTTTGTTGATGGTTTCCTTCCCTGTGAAGAAACTGTTTAGTTTGATATAATCCCATTTATTTATTTATTAAGGTGTCTTGGCTTTGGGGTCAATTCCAAAAAATCATCACAAAGGCCTATGTCAAGAAGATTACTGCCTACATTTTTTTCTAGGAGGTTTATGGCTTCAGGTCTTATGTTCAAGTTTTTAACCCATTTCGAGGTAAGTTTTGTATCTGGTATAAGATAGTAGTCTAGTTTCATTCTTCTGTATGTAGCTGTCCAGTTTTTCCAACACCACTTACTGAAGAGACTGTCCTTTCTTCATTGCATATTCTTGCCTCCTTTATTGTAAAGCAATTGACTATATATATGTGTGTGTGAGTTTATTTCTGGGCTCTCTATTCTGTTCCTTTGACCTATGAATGCCAGTGTCATGACTTAAAAAAAATTGTTTATTATCAATGTTTTTCACCATTAAAAAATAACCTTAATATAGAATAAAATTATTATTTTATGATTAATGAGATCTAGAAAAACATAGTAGGTTTATATTATTTAACCATTATTTGCATCCATTTCCTACCAGAAGCATAAGCTAAAAAACACAAGAGACCTGCAAAAGTTCAATTCTACCAAAAGTTTGTCCTTTCTGCAACACTTCTGAAGTGAAACACTGGAATTTTCCTGAGTATATTGAGCAAAGGGAAAAGATGATGATGGTATAATAAAGCCAGATGATGATCAACTGGAGACCCTTTTGCTTGTACTGTTTTGTAATCAAAATCCCAAAGTTAAAGGTTAAAATGGATGTGCTTCTCCACAGTGTTATCCTCACATTTGTGTTTGGCTGTAATGTAATCTGTAGATATAGATCTCAAGTCCTGTGGAAAGTTAGCATTAAATTACTGGTTAATGTTACTCTGGAAGAATCGTGTTCATTACAGCATGTCTTTGAACCAACTCAAATATCCTTATAGCTGTCCTTCTGTTTATGATGCTGAACATATGGTACTCTAGCCCTATAAGAAAATAGCAAAGATGAGACTGTCTTGTAGTTTCCTTTAGACAGTTAATTTTATCTTTGTTTTCTTAAGTCACATTTCATTGTGCTTCTCAATGGTGCAAAACTAATTGGCTCTTATCACAGTTACATTACCTTCAAAGGCAGATAAAATTAATGCAAAGTAAAAGATCACTACAATCAGAGATATCTGGTTAAAAGGGAGACAGGCTTGCGTAAAGTGGCTGCACAATCCACAGAAGGCTCTGGCAGAATAATAAATCATTACTTTCTCCAGGTTATCATCTTGTGCTCTAGTTCATTATTTTGTATCATTTGTTTTAACCTTGGATTGTCCCTACTACATCTGTTCTGCTGTGATTAATTCTGCTGATGGAAATAAACTGTCGAAGGGCAATGCTGTACTGCATGACTAATTAGCCTACCGAATTATGTCCATAAATTAACATTTTGTTTTTATTCATTTAAATAAATCAAAGTTGTCCAAACTTATTTCGTATAGACCACTCTAACATTGATTTATTTTTGTAAACTTTTAGCTAGATCAGTTTTCTTCCTGTTTGGTCAACTAATTCTTAAATGGTTTCTTACCTTCACAATTCTAATATTTCTATAGCTAGGTTATTGTCCCTGTTGGCCCAAGAGGCAGAAAGAATATTTTTTTCAGGTAAACTGAGCTCTCCATAAGACTCTCTGTTTTAGCTCATCTCTCAATTCCCTTCTGCCTCCAACGCTGGCCACAACCTTCCAACCTCTGCTTCTATTGGTCATATGAAAATGGTGATGATGTCTACACCACCACCACCCCACGCACTCATATTCACTGGTTGAAGCCTTAAACCCCAGTGTGATGGTATTAGGAGGCAGGGCCTTTGGGGTGGGGGGGTAATTAGACTTAGATTAGGTCCTGAGGGTGGGACACTCATGATGGGATTAATGTCCTAATAAAAAAGAAGAGGGGTCACAAAATCTCTCTCTCTACAGTGTGAAGGTATAGCTAGAAGGTTGTAAAACAGAGAGAGTGCTCTCACCAGACATCAAATCTGCCTGCATCTTGATCTTGGGCTTCCCAGAACTATGAAAAATAAATTTTTGTTGTTTGAGTCTCCCAATCCACAGTATCTTGTTAAAGCAGCCCAAGCTGACTAACACAGGTTGCCATTGTGAAAAGCAAAATTCTTCTCATAGGAAACTTCCAGGGCCTCTATAAAAAAACAAAAAAACAGAAAAGGCTTTTTAAAATACTGAGGCAGGGACCAAGTCATTGATTTTTTTTTTTTTTATGCTTTCACATAGAACAGTAGTTAGATCAAACAGGCTCGTAGTAAACTTTAAAAGTCCTCTCTGGATTGCCATATGAATGAATATTATTAGTTATAAAAAGATTACTTCAGGGACAGAAAAAAAATGATGAGAAATGTTTCTATATATTCTATAACATTGGGTTGCTTGTCTCCAGAGACTATTTGAAGAATAGGACTAGACTTTGCAGAAAACTATTTCATTGGTCTTATTTTAATAAAAACAATTAGGTCCTTTTCAATATGGGGTTCACTGATTGCCATCTCAGGAGACTGAATGAGAATTTACAAGACTTCACATTAATTTCAGGAAGTTCTCATAGTCTTCCCAAATTTTTAAGCAAGGGTATGCTAGAGCCATCTCCTACAAGGTCACTGAATCTGATTGGGTGCATTCTTCCCAATTCCATGTTCATTGAGGATGCATTGGTAGCTCGAATTTGGCATAGGGAGTATTTATTCCATGGAAATATGTAAACAGTACAAATCAAGAATCTTTTTCCAGAGAGCTGGTTGTTAAACATTTACTAGCATCTTACTATTTATATGCAAGGGAAATGTTACTAGGCATGGTTCTCCTATAGTGCTTTTTCTGGTTCAACTCTAGCTGGTTCATAGATTTAGAGCCTTTACTATTTATATTCATGTTTCTTCCCCTACTACCTGCCCCCAGCCTCCTCTCTCTCTCTTTCTTCCTGGCAACATAGTTCATCAACCTACACTTTTCCTCAGGTATTTCAAAGTCCTCTGTTCTGTTTGAAATAAATTCCCTAGAAATTCTGGATGAAACAATCAGGAAACAGTTATTTTCAGGCCCTTTAACTCAGCTGACTCAGGTACCATCTCAGTTACCTATCCAGACAGGCTTCCATGATTATAACACCTGTTTCTGCTTTACTCAGGTGGAGTCACCTTTATGTCTTCTCTGATACTTTGACAGAGAAAAGCACCATATAACTGAATCACTATATCATACATAATTGAATCACTGCTCAGCTTAGTGTCCAGTGTTTTCAATGGGAATGAAAGATTTGCCTCCAGGGCACTTTAAAAATCAAATGTACTCATTTTATCAGTCTATTTCATGCCTCCTATTATTTTATTAAGCACTGTTAGGGATAAAAAAGTAAATGGTCATTTCTTATAGAATCTTTCCAAACTTCTTAGGAAAGTCAGAACTAATAAAACATGAAGCAACTAGGAAAGAATTAAGTATCAAATTGTTAAAAACTGGATTAATGTATCAAAGAGCTGGGGGGGTTCATGAAAGACTGTTGAGATTTCTACTTGTGCTTGTCTTTGAGCAATGACCAATACTGGGGTTGAGGGGTACAGAAAGGAGGTAGGAGGGCAGTGTGGGATCAACAGCATGAGCAAAGGACTTGGCCATGAGCAAGTCATATCTGATTCTTGGGAATGATCAGGAAATTCACATGGATCCTGTGAAGTCCCTAAAAGCCAACAAATGGATTTATTAAATGCAATAGGAAATAGGAAGCTGTTATAATGCTTTTAAGCATCAGAATGGTGACATTGCAAGGATGCCTTTGGAGATAAGTTTGTCAGCATTATGGAGAGACTGTATAGGTGAAGATTAGTGGCAGGGGATCAAGTAGAAGTAAGTTAGGTGGGCCTTGTTAGAAGGCACATGAGGCCCTTAGCAGGGACCAGGTGAAGACCAAAACTGGGTGGAAAGCTGCTTATTCACTGTGGCAGAGCTAAGGGTATGGGAAATGGAAGGGTGTCTCGCCTGAGGGAGATTGCCACCTGGCAAATCCACTCTGGGTTCAGTGAGACCTAATAACAACAGAACATTAGAGGTAAAAGGGTTTATACCAAGCTTGACTCTTGAAGCAGCAGGTCAAGTGCTGGAATCACATCTACCTCTGAGGTGCTTGCAATCCATTTAGTCTCTGCCATCAGGCACAGTACTGGGTGAAGCTCTTTACATAATAACACCGGCAATAATGGTTCATTGCCCACAGGTATGTAAGCATTGGCCTAGCAGTAGACCAATTATATCATCAAGTAATGTAGGGTCAGGTGAGGATCCTGGCCATAGGAACTTCCATTTTCCCTACAGAGAGTAACCCCAGTGAGGTCAGATGGAGGCTCCAAAAGTACACATCCAAAAGGTATGCTTGGGCATGCTATTGGCAACTTCCAGAATCAGGAGGGTTGATTTGATAGAACACAATGATAGGAACTCTAGATTATGGTACAAAAGGGATGACCAGATATGACAATGCAGCAGGTGTGGGAAAAATCATTCCAGGCTTCTCTTTAGGAAAGGATGCAGGCACTGGAACCAGCAAGTGTCTGGGCTCAGTGTAGGGCCCCAGTCCAAACACTGGCCAGGGTGCAGAGCTGATAGAATATGGAGAAGAGAGATAACCAAAGGAAAATTCTGGTCTAATGGCTAACAAAGAGGCATCGCAGAGTGTGCCAACCTAAGGGTTGTCCAGAGACTGAGGTGTCATCCTTGTGTAGCAGACCTTGGACTGAGCTATATTGATAGTAAAGAAGAAACAGGATATGTAGGATCTCAACTACAATGGATAACTATTGCATTACGGTGATTAATTCTAAGCGTGTACCAGATTGCAGATTCGAAGCTCTTGATCCTGACTTTTAGAATTGGTTCAGAAACTAGCAAATCCCTCTGAGAATAACTGAGGAAGGAGAGGTGGGAGACATATAATAAGCATCAACTCTTGGAACTGATGTGATAATACAGGTAGTAAGAGCCTAACTTTTTGATATTTTAGTCTAATGATACGTGTTTTGAAGAAGTATATAGGCCTGAGGGACAGAGGAAACAGAGAAGAGAAGTTGGGAGGCACTTACATTCAACTTCAGTAAAATGTTGAATGACCATTATGGGAAGGGATTGGGTTGTTCTGATTCATTTAGATTTCTGATTATTTGAGCTATGTAGAAAACTTTTTTAGACATAAACTCTTGTTATATATATTTTTCTTATGTTAGATGAACTTCCCTGACTTATCATGATTGTATAAAGCACATAGCTTAATATTACTTCAAAAATTGAAGATTGCACATCACTTACAGTAATTACTCTTTACTGAAGCAGCAGCAAGTTTAGTTTTAGACAATTGTATTAACTCCAGGACCTACAATTTTGTAAATATGGCCCCTAATTTGAGCTTATTTTCTCATCATTTGCCTATAGGAATTTAGCTTGTTGCACTAATGATGTTGAGAGTCCCACTTAACTCTAAGGGATTATGATGCTGTGGTTTCCTTACAAGTCCAGGTCATATACGACACATAAAAAAGGATTTTACTTATTATCAAATGGTGAATATAACATTTTAGAATACTTGAAATTTCTTCATTATACTATCCAAATTCTGTTACCAAATAGAGGAACACAGGAAAAACCTTATAAGCAAGTCTATTAATAGAGGAAGATTTTTGTTTCAAGCAAAGGAAAGCAGGAAATCTAGGCTTTATTTCATGTACACACAATGTGACCAAAACTGCTCTCTTTTACACATGTTCATATTGAATGATAGCAATTGTGTGCAATATTTGTGTCTCTCTATCATGGCGATAAGGAATTAGAGATTCAAAGATAAATATTAGCTGTATTACATAAATATATATGTATTACCCAGTTATAATTATATATATAATTATAAATATATATAAAATACAATATGATATAATGTAGTGTAATATAATATAAACTAGGTAATATATAACTGGTAAGCAACACATCCAGGATTAAAATTAAGGTCTATCTAATTCTAAAGCTCATTTTTGTTTTTACTGCTCATATTTCTGAAATATGTCTGTAGGCATACATTTTTAAAGAGGAAACTTCAAAATCTATTTTTTCTTCAGATACTGCAGCTATGAGGTCTATGTCTGTATATATTGTTGAGTCAGCAGTAAAGATCAACCCCCAAACACAAATACAGTTTTCTATGTAATAATAAAATACTGCTAAAAAAAAAAATCAGCAGAGGAGTCCCCCAGGTCTAAGGATAGCCCTCTAAGAGGGATGCCCTACAGGTCTAAACAGTTGGTAGTGGCCTTCAGGATCCCTGCATGGAGAAGAAACTTGAGGTTGTGTCTAGAGACAGCAGGAAGGAACCTTGGGATCCATTGGAGATGAAAGCTATGAACACAGAAAAGGAAAATGGCAGCTCACATAGCACAGACTGACTAGAGCTGCCATGAGAATTAATAGTGTAGTATGTAATTTGAGATGCTACTACTCAAAACTGCCTTCCACACTCAAATTTCTTCTGCTTTAATTCTATCAAAATTAAATCTCACTTTTGGGGGCTTTGTGTTTCCTAAGCTTGCCTGATCCTAAGAATCATCTCAGTTAATTGCTTAAAAATACAGTTTCCAAGACCTCTTATGTGGAGATTCAGGAGATGGAGAGAGGGAGGCCAGGAATTTTCATGATCTGGAAGGTCTAGATATGTTTGATTGCTTTTATATTCAGAAAGCCCCTGTGAAGGACAAACATTAACTTGTTAATATTTATTAATTTATTGATAGTATTAATTATTAACTTATTAATATTAACTTAGTAATAATTTATGACATAGCCTTTCTAGGAGAGATCTGAGCATTTGCAGGCCAGAGGCAAAAAACAAGACAATCTGATGGTGACTGGTGATCAGGGAAATTCAGGAAGTATGATAGCTTACCTACCTTCTGGGCTCTGCCCAATTTACTTACTCAATTTCATTCTGCTTTTCCACTTGCTCACTCTAGCTACACTGGTCTACTTTCTGTCACTCTAACATGTACATGTTCCCACCTCAAAGCCTTTGTCCTGCGGTTCCCCTGCATGGCCTGTTATTCCTGGAGACCTTCACAACGCTAGTGTCTAATCCTTTCTTAAGCGGTAGGGGTTTTAAGTGAAAAAGCCAAATGGTAAGCAAGGAGGAAGAAGAAAAGCACAAATTTTAGGACTGTAAAGCAGATTCATGGTCTATCTGATACTGGACCCCATTTAATATTGTAATAGGGAGGCTTTCTTTCCCACCTCCAGCAGTGAGTTATGCCAGTCATTGAAAAGCACTGTTAAGCAATGAAATCCGGGTAAAGAAAATAATGGTTTTCCTAGAAAAGAGAGAGATAATGATAGCATAAAAAGGGAGAACAAAGTCACTAGTTGCATAATAATTAAATCTGGGTAAAATGTATTATTTAAAACCATTCAATCACTGCCTTATCTTTTCTGATTCTCGCAGGGTGCTCATAAGTATAATCATCTGAGTGTATCTTTGAAATGGCATTAGGATTTGGGAAGCATCTTAATAAACACTAACTGAAGCTACTCTGAAGAAAACATCATTAATCATGTTGTTTGATAAGAGATACTGTCAGCATTACATTTAGAAATTTATCCTCAGACTGAATTCCAGTAAACATCCCTTGTATGCATTAGGTAGTAGGAAAATGAAGACTTCAGTTTTTACTATATATCTAAGAACAAATGGTATTTAGGCCTATTTCCTCAAAATTGAACCCACTTAGGCACATTTGGTCTCCCAGTTGCACAGTCTGTCTAATCTTCCACTTTGCACAATGTTGCTGCATTCTCTTCAGAAAGTAGGATTTTCATTGCAACAGTGATCTACTGAATATATATACCCAATAAATAAATAAAATTCCAAAGATACCTACTTCGTTATTGCTGGGTTTACCCATCATGAGGTAAGGTTTATATCAATTTTAAAAAAATCAAACAAAGTATAATAACTGACTGCTTAGTATACATTAAGCAAAAGTCATCTTGAAGATACAAAGAATATATGAAATATTCCCAGTCCTTAAATGGCTACTGGAATCAATCTCACAAGAGAAGTCAACATTGTAAAGAATGGTACAGACAATAGGAGTTTATGGGAGAGAGAGACAGAAAGAGGTCAGATATTGAGTTGTTTGTAAAGAAATGGGTCTTGAAGAAAAGTAAAATTTAGTCAACTGGGAGATAACAGAGAGGCTATTGCCAGTTAGATGAATATGTGTAAAGGAATGATGGCAGAGATTTGCCAGTATTTTCTGGGGCAATGAAAAGATCAACAAGAAAAGAGTAGACAGTTTATTTTGGGAGTAGTGGGCCAGATTTTGGCATTCCTGCATCAAAATAAAGGATAGGTTTTTCTGTAATGAATTAAAAAAATACTACTGAAATTTTTGATTATGGAATTAAGGTAATGAAAATAAAACTTTAGGAAATTAAGTCTGACAGAAGTATAGAGAGAATCTGTAAGAGGATATTAAGCTAAACAAGTGCTTACCTGAAACATTAGTGATATGAAGAGGGCTTGACCCTTCACATTTGCCCACAGAAGCTGAAAATGAGCTTAACCAATGGATGCAGAGAAGAAATTTGAGAAGAGTCAAGAGTTGGGAGAAAAGTACCTCTAAGTGAAGCTGAAAATGAGCTTAACCAATGGATGCAGAGAAGAAATTTGAGAAGAGTCAAGAGTTGGGAGAAAAGTACCTCTAAGTGAAGAGGTCAGCCTGATAAAAAAAATAGTTATCAATCTTTCAGTGGTTTTTAGAAAGGTCAAAGAGAATGAGGAAGGTCAACAGAAGTGAATGAATAAATGAAGATTTATTTAGCCTGAAGGGAAATCATCAAAAAATTAGAAAGTGAATAATTCCTAAGGTAAAGTATATGGAAGCCAATTATCAACAAACAAATCCTAATAAAGGTGAAGAATTGGTAGTTCATAGAGATAAAAGGATCACTAAATAATTGTAGTAAATTTCTGTAAAAACCCTCAAAGAGGTATTGGGTATTGAGAAAGGGAGTAGTCTTATGAGCAATTTGTTGATTTGAATGAATTCAATGAACACATAAAGAGAAGTGGAAGAGTGGTGACTTTTCCAACTTTTAGACCGGTGGCCTTCAGAATTTTGCCACAAGAGACAATCTGAGCATATAGTTCTTAGAAGTAAGAGGGAAGAATTTCAGGGTGGGCTTCTGGGTTTGAAAAGCTGTGAGGTATCTCAACGAAGTTATGGTCACCCCAACAGCTAGGAAGTCCTTGCATCCAGAAGTCAAAACATCTACATGCCATAAAGGAAAAGTCACTAGCTGTACTTCATTCTCTCCATTTTTGTCATTCTCAATAAAACAGTAAATACTGGGAAATAGAACTAAAAGTTAAATACAATTAATGTCTACAAAGAGAATTGAGAAAAATTACATCCCACAAAATGAAAAATAATATCAATGACATCTACCACAAAAAATGAGTTTTTTATGAAAAAGAAATGGAGCATTTGGAAAATAAAAGTATTATTGCTGATACTGAAAAAAAATTCAATAGATGGGAATAATAGAATCAATACAACTGGAGACTGAGCTAGACTGGAAGATCAAGTTAAAGAATTCTCCAAGAACACAGTGACAGAGAATATAATGATGAAAAACATGAGGAAGTGGGATAGGATAGGGAAGATAGGGAAGATGTATCCAGAGGATATAATATCCATCTAATAGGGGATCCAAATGAAGATAACTAGGGAAGGAAAAAGAGACAGTGTAGTGAGGGAACAGTGGCCCTCAAAAGATATGACAGCACTCATTCATCTTATCCTGTCCATGTCCCCTTTGATTTTGTGCATGTCATGGGGTCCCCACTGTTAGAGAAGAGGGGTTCTCACTGATCCTGCCATGATAAATATTCATATTTTTGTCTTCTGCTGAGATGGTAGACTGGGTCCATGAGTCACATACCTAATCCATAGGGCAAATTTCATTAGGTTTTAAGTCCTGAGAATAATCCTCTGTAGCTTTATGCTCCACTTGCAGGGTCCACGAGTCCAACCTTTGGGCCTTGGCAGTGGTCCCATCAGCCTCTGAGGTCACGGCAGCAGCCCATTTGGCCTCTAGGCCACTCTGAGCAGCCCGACTGGCCTCTGCACCCTCTTGGCAGCTCTACCCTTGGAGTCATTCTTCCTGTTTCTTGAAGGGTAGCACATGTTTGCAGCTAAGTAGCTCTATCAGCCTATTTTCTGCTTGTAGAACTCCAGATTCATGTCTGTCTCATCTTTCATAAATTCCAAGTTTTCCATCCTTCTTAATGAGGCCTTCTCCATAACTAGAATATAAAAGTTACTCCACCTTTTCTTCCAGGGCTTTATTGTTGTGTTCTCTACAACCATTATTTATGGCATTTGTTTTTATGTACCACTTAAGGATGAGAAAAACTGGTTCCTAATTAATAGTCAGTTGTCCAGCATTAATTGATCAGTGCATTATTTAGCTAATGACACTATATACGAGTTTTATCATACATGTGCATACTTGATTTAATGCCACTTTGGCAGAATTAATTCTCTCTCTGTCTCTGTCTCTGTCTCTCTGTCTCTCTCTCTCCCAACCTCTGTCTCTAAGTACTGTTGTGAGCTCTCAGCCAGTGGGAGCTGGTATGTAGTGTGACCAATTGTATAAAACCATTCTTGTCCAATAAGAATAAGTACAGTATAGCTCTCATCTAGCGAATCTGCTACTTTGCTAACCATAGGGTGAATATATTCTGCAGTGTGTGTTATTTATTATGTTATGGCCTCTCTTTTGTTTGTTTTGTACTCTGAAAAGTTTGTCCAAAATGAGTGCTTAAATGTGTGAAAATAATATTGACCATGCTTCATATAAACAAGGTAATAGTGTTATAATGGTACTTAAAGTGGAAGTTTTAAAACTGCTGGTGGTGCTTTCCGGGAAGTAATCAAGGAAGCAGGATGTTAAGATCATCAAGAAGTCAGGTAAGGGACAACTGACATTAAGAAGCTCATGACAAGCATCACTATGATCTGGATTAACCAGCAATTGTATGAAGGAATTTAGAAAAATTATGGCAGTAGTCTCATCCCCATTTCAGAGAATCTGAATAGACTGCCAGAGTAGTTGCCAAGACAGGATACCAGGAAAGCATCTCCAGTGGGACTTTATAATAGTGATTCTTCAATAGAATTGATTCAGTTATGCTACTTTTTCTGGTAACACAACCCCTCCATTAAGTAGGGTACACGTGCACTAAACTCCTCTCCATATATGTGAATTTGTTTCAGGAATCAAAATTCTGCAATATTAATTTGTGTCCATTCCTGCATCAATGCAACAGTTTTAATTACTGGAGTTCTCTAGTGTTTTTATTGCAGTACAAAAATATTTTCAAAAATATTGTGAATATGTTCAATCACTTATTTT
The DNA here is from genome assembly GCF_040802235.1 of Manis javanica. NCBI lineage: Eukaryota > Metazoa > Chordata > Mammalia > Pholidota > Manidae > Manis > Manis javanica. Next base: position 56,191,077 of record NC_133161.1, on the reverse strand, counting down.
TCCAGATGAACTTTAGAAAAAGTTTGTTAAGTTCTCTTTTTCAAAAATCCTATTAGGATTTTGATTTGGCTTGTACTGACTAGATGATTAGAGGAAACTCTTGTCTTGTTCCTCCTCTCTGAGTTCATAATATATTTATTCAGGTCTTATCTACATCCCTTAGTAAAACTTTTTAATACAAATCCTACAGTATGGGAGTTTATAACTGTCATTTGGCAGGTTTTATTACTCTAAGTTGTACATGCTTTCTTCAAATATATATTTTTTCAATTGTCATATTTTTAAATTTTGTTTTGTTGATATTCAGGAGAGGCAATGATTTAATTTATCAGACCTGCAGTCATTTTATTGACCTCTTGTAGGAATAGTTTTTCTTTCAATTGTTGGATTTTTTTCTGGTGATAATCATGATATATGCAAATAATGCCAGTTTTTCATCCTTATTTTCCAGTATTGTTACTCTCTTCTTTTCCTTGCTTTTCTCCACTGGCTTAGAAATTTGTCTGATTTTAATGGGAATGTTTTCAATATTTCATCATTAAGTGTATCTTCATACATCTCTAGTAGATTTTCTTTATCAGGTCAAGCAAGCTTCATTCTGTTTCTATTTTACTGATAATTTTATTTTTTTCACAATATTGTAAAGATAATTGTAGTAAATACACTTTATTATATATGGTTCATATAAATTCTTTTTAAAAACTTATGGAGGCTTTTTGTGAGCTATTTTTAATATTTATAAATGTTTTCATTGATGTTGGAAAAATGTGAATTATCTGCTGAATTTCCATAAATAGTTATTAAATAGTGATAATGGAGTTATTTAAATCCTCTAATATCTTTTCTTGATTATTTATGAGACAGTTTTGTTAAAATTTCCCCCTGTTAATGTAGATTATACATTTTTCTGCACATTGTCACTAATTTGTTTTTCTTTTTATATTTCCATGTATGATTCTTAAGTGCATAAAAATTCATGATGGTTGTAACTTACTGGGGAGTTTAATCAGCAAAACACATTACATTTTTTTTCTTTGATTAAAAGTATCATTCCTAATTCTTCTTTGTCAGCATTTATTTGGTATATTTCTCATGATCTCTTTATGCCTAAATTTTTGCATCTTCTGTAAACAGCATATCATTACATATTTTTCTGCCTATTCGAATAATTTTATCTTTTATAAGATTAATTTAATGACTAACTATAGTTGTGATGACATATATTTGGTATTTTCTATTTGCTATGTTTTCTTCCTCATTCATTTCCTATCTTCAGCTGGATTTGTTTGCTTCATTCATTGTGCCATTATAATGGACATCTCACCTTTTCTTTTTTCTAGGAGTTAGGAAGTAATTTATCTCATTCTGCTCTCTTTTGTCCTTCCTTGAATTTTACAAAACATTTAAACTCAGGTTTCTTATCAGTTACTACCTAGATTAAGGTAGTTAATGCATTTTGGCTAAACCCAACCTCTCAAATTTTGTTGTTATCACCTGGACTTTTATTTACAGATTTTTTAATAACTTGCTTTACATTGTGGCTCAATTTTTATGTGAACTTTATCTTACTAACTGTGATAATCTTCATGATAACTTCATGAAAAATTATTTTTCTATCAGTTCACTTCTTTGCTTGCCATTACCTAGTTTTTTCCTCTTAGTTTTACATATTTTTTATTTCCTGTATTTTCAAGTGATACCTTCAGGAAGCATTCATGGTGGTAAAGTTTCTGAGTACCTTAATATATAAAAATGCTTTAATTTTGCCCTCAAATTTAAATGATAGCCTGGCTGGGCAAAGAAATCTTGTTTAAAAATCATATTCCTCTAGAATAGCAAAAAAAAATTGTTCCATTTGATGTATTGCCTAGGAGAGCAAATGAAGGGTCTGACAGAAATCTAAATATTGTTTCTTTAAAGTTATCTTATTTGTGTCTTACCCTTTAGAAGATTTTAGACTGTGTTTGAATTTTATTGGTGATCAGAAATTTCATGATATGACCAGATGTGGACCTTTTTTCCCCAGACACATGCAGACATTTTATTGGTTTCCCATACAAGGGACAATAACACCTATTTTTAAATAAAAATCTGAGAAGCCAACCAAATACAGAGAAGGGGGAGATGAAAAGTAAATGCTTTATTAAAAGGCACTACAATACCACTTGAAAACCTACTACTATTTTAGTAGTGTTAGTAGGCTAAAATTAAGTTAAATCAAAAATATCTAATCAAATGTTAGAAATTACATAGCAGGAAGTGGATTTGCTCTCTAGAAGATTGGTACACTGATCATTTGGACCCAATAAGGTCAATCTGTTTGGAGGTAAAGTTAAGTCAAAAGGAACAGATATGATGGAGATTCTAAGATACATAGTCTCCAAACAGTTGGTGATGGATTCATCTTCTTCCTCTTAAGAAGCATTTGCTGCACTTTGCAGCCTCCTCTCATCATCCTACCCGATGGCTGTTCAAGCTGAAAGCTGTTGCTCCTACCTCACAGGGGGTTCAGGAAGCAGGTGTATAGGTTTGCGGATGCCCAGGGCTCTTGGTGCAATGACCATAGATCCTGGAGAACCTGTGCCGAGTGGTGGGGAGGGGAAAGAAGGGGATGAGTGGGGGTAGGAGATGGACAGACGGTGATGGTGGATTGGTTTGGCTACATTACTAATTGTTCTGAACAAAGAGCACCCTGAAGCACTCCCACGTAAAGAAGTCAAGGCTTCTCCAGTCACTCTCCAACACCTCCGTACAATACCCTCAAAGTCTGAAATAAGCTGTAAGGATTACGAAATCATCAAAGAAGCCAGAATGAGACAGCCCAGATAGGAAATCCCAACAATTTCTTCTTTCTTTCCCCAATTTAAGATAAACTCTAATACACTTGATATGGGATGTAGAAAGCCACATGGGAGTAAGCTGGCTCTTCTGCTGAACTTTCTGTCAAATACCCAGAGAAAACAATGGGCAGGGCATATTTTTATTTTTATTTTGTTTTACCTTATTTTATTTTAAAATGGAATAATCCCCGTGTTATTTTAATATAAAGAGACATGGGTGAATAGGTAGGAAACAGACTCTGCACTGTGAGTTCTCCTAATGGCTTTTGCAAGGCTCATAGAGATGTCAATTGCCTGTATTTTGGGGCAGTGCTTCATCTTATCTCCTGAGGTATGGTGTTGGTGACAACCACTGCTTCAAAGGATGCCCTGTTTATGCAATTAATGGCTGGGCCAGAAAAGATATAGTGAGTCAAGGCTACATAAACTCTAGTGGCTCTGGTGAGAGAAGTTTGTCAGTTGCATGGCAGGTCATACCACAAATGTCAGCCATGTCATCAACAAGAATAGCCACATGATCCTTCACATCTCCTACTATCACCATGGGTTTGACTTCACTGGCCTTCTTCTGTTTCTTGTGAATCAAGGCAAAGTCCACATTCAAACTGTCTGCAATGGAAGTCACTCTCTTAGCTCCACCAGTATCTGATGAGACAATAGTACAGTTCCTCCACTCAGACATTCTCTCTTATCCACTTCAGGACAGCTGGCTCTGCATACAAATTATCTCCTGGGATATCGAAAAAGCCCTGCATTTTAGAAGCATAGAAGCATGTGGTTCCATGGTGATGATATGGTCTGCACCTGCTATAGACAGCATATTTGCAGCAATCTTGGTGGACATTGGGGCCCACGTCTTGCCCTTCTTATCCTGCCAGGCTTAAGGGAAGCATGGGATGACTGCAGTAACCAGGCTGGCTGAGGCCATCTTGCAGACATTAATCATGATCAAAAGCTCCCCTGGATTTTCACTGATCTCTCCACAACCATTCTGCACAATATAGACATCTTCTTCTTGCACACTCTTGCCGATTTCCATGCAGGTCCCATGTTTGCTGAATTTCTTGGTCACAGCCTTGCCCAGCTCCAGATCCAGGTGGTCAGCACTGTATGGGAGCTGCCACTGAAGACTTTGATATTTGTCATTTTGGCCAAGTACCCTATGCACTCCATCCATGGATCACCACTGCCATCCAGAATGAAATGAAAGTCAGACCAGATTCTAACTAGCAGCTTCTGGTTGTTACTAGGTGGTTTACAGTATCTTCAGGCTTATGTCTTTTAAAAAAAAATTCCTGTTGGCACCCATTTCACACTTTTAAACTAAAGAACCAAATCTTCCTTCAGTTCATGGATTTTTTTTCTTCTATTAGTGCCTATGTAATTTTCCTGGGACTGCTTAAACAAAATTAAATACATAAAATTATAAAACTTATACAAGGCAAAAGATATGTCAGTTTAAAAGGAAAGTTACAGACTGGAAAAAGTGTCTAAAATATATTTTAGAGTTCTTCCAGTTGAGTGAGAAAAAGATAAATTAAAAAGTTTGAAAATGGTATGAATAAACAATTCACAAGAAAAAAGGATAGTCATAAACATATGAAAAAATGCCAGTAATCACAAAATGCTTATTTTCACATGTCAGGTAGCCCAAAATCATTAGATAATTAATCTATAATTAGACTTTACAAGGGAAATTCTGCATATAACTTTTGACCCAATGTGTCTGCTTCAAGGAATCTTCTCCATAGAAATATTCACAAGCATCCCCAAAATATATTGATATTTTATTTCTTTAGTAATGCATTCAGTCAATATTTCCTAAGGCATCTGTATGTCAGGTGTTGTATCATTTAACAGGGTTTAAGATAGTGAATGACAAATGGTTACCTCTCTAGAATTGCTTATAGTAGCCAAATCTGGAAACTAACAAATGTCCATTGATAGGTAAGTTATTACACAGGCAGACATTACAGGGACTGACTTATGTGTAGTCATATGGAAATGTCTCCAACACATTTTTAAATGTAAAAACCCAGCCACCAAAATATGTGTAGTATAATATTTATGTATTTAAAATTAACTAATAGTCAAAACAACAAATCATTAGGGAAAGACTATTATGATTATCTTTGGAGAGGGAGTAGCTTGATGGGAGTTAGGGATGAAGAAGGACTGTCACATTTTATTGCCATCTGTTAATATAGTATTTAACTTTCATTAATTTCATAATTAAAAAAAGAATGACTATATATATATATATATATATATATATATATATATATATATATATATATATATATATATGATGGTTAAGTGTTTGTTAGCAAATTTTAACTACATAGCTTCCAAAGTGCATTGGGGTTGGAGGAATGGGCCAAGAAGTAATGGGAGGTACAATACATACCAGGAATCTCAACAAAAAACTGTGTTGTAAAAATAATGTAGGCATCAGGTACAGATCCTACATTTTTATCCTGCTAATTATGTGTGTAGCCCCAGGTGGGAGAAGGGTGTTCCTGGCCCACGGTGAGTACCTCTATGACACTGGTGAAATCAAAATAAGTCAAGGGCAAGGGTAGGTTGGGAGAAAGGCTTTTATTCCTTACAGTTGCTATCCAGGCTCGGCACCATCTTTCTCCTCCAGCTGTGGTTCATGCTCTCCTTCCCAGCAAGAGCTCCTTGGGTGGGTCCTTGGTGACTGGCAGATGCCAGATCAGTCATGTACCAGGAATGGATGGGAGGAGAGAATGGCCATTTTCTCTCCACCTTTTGCCCCAGATGGTCGGGAGGCTCTGCAGTAGTAAATGCTATTGATATGTAAGTGAAGAAAGGCTAGGCAGAGATTCTGGAAATTCTGCCAGTTACCCCACAGTGTGTCTGACATTTAGTTCTAGGATATTTTGATTTAGTCAAAAACCAAGTCATCATTTTTTCACATTTTGAAATTACTAAAGAATCTGCTGAATACAGTTTCTCACCCCACTTTTGAGTTTCCTCACTGGGATGGGCTCACGGATAGGAAAAACTCAGAAATGGGTAGACAAGAGAAATGGGTAAGATCTAGCCATGTCTGTGAAACACATTAGTTTGCTAGGAAAAAAATCTTTTATATATCAAATGTGCTATTACTATAAAGTCATATACACAGCTATGTCAAAAAGGCTAATTCAAATGTCCTGCTGCTGATGAGTCACATATCTCCCTGACAGCAATGTGCTTTTCTCCTCAGTTCAAACTCTTCACAGTTGACGTGCATGCCAGCTCATTTCTGTCCACACCCTTCATTCATGTTCTTTCCTATCATAAAATCAACAGACCCACCTATGCTATATAATTCTCATCCCAAGCCAGAGTACTTGCAGTGATTTCTAAAGAAAATTTTGTGTCTCAATTTAGCAGCATTAAAAAGTACTTGCAGCTTCAATTAAAATGATTTTTCTCTTAGTGTTCTCAATGTGTCACACATTTTCAGTTTTTAAAGAAAAACAAAACAGATTTTTAAATAGACATTATTACCTAAATAGGACTGAATGCTAATGTAAACATTAAAAACCCATAGTTGGTTGCATTTTCCTTGAGGTGTTAAGTAGGAGTAATTTTTGTCTTGCTGTTATTTTTGCTCCAAGCTCTGGCTGTTACAGCACCTCATAGTTCCAGGGATTTGTCTAGAATTATAAAATATTAAAGATAGAAATGGTTTTAGAGACCACCCAGTCTAACATCCCATTCTCTGGAACACAGACCCAGAGAAATGAAGCAACTTGCTTGGGATCTAACAGCTAATTAGAGGCAGTGTGGACTAGAACATGGGACTCCTGAATTTCCAAATAGGGCTTTTCTTGCTAAGCAACTTCTAGGCCTTCTATTTGAGGTTTTAGCGAATGAAGAAGGAATTCAAAAGTTGTGCAGAAATTTTTTGCATAAAGCTTTACTCTTTTATCAAACAACTGCAACAAAGAACAAAACCTCAAACCTCAGACTAGAAAGTCCTTTTACTTTTAAATATTATTTCCACAAAGAATCTCTGTTACATGGATCTCTTGCAAGGAAATTTAGCTCCTGTTTACTTTCATCTCCATAGGTTGAGAAAGATATTTATCTTATCATTGACTGTTTCTAAGCAAAGTTACATGTGGGAATGATGCCTATTGAATAACACATTCTCTCTATTTAAGCCATCATTTCTTAATAAATTACCTGGAAACAAAAATTGTGGTGTAGAGAAAAATGCCTATCTTTCTCCTTTCCAAGGCAAGCATATTTAAATGTCATCTCTACAGATATGTGAGAATTCTTGTATTTTGAAGGTCTTTTGAGTCAATACCCAGAATATGTATATTACCTTGGTAATAGTTTCTTGCTTTACTGATTATTCTTTTTCCCTTCACAATTCCAACATACATAATTCAAAGAGAGCTTGATCTATCTTGTTCAGCTCAGGAGAAAAGGAATTCAGTCAGTTTCTTTCAGAAAGTGAAGAAAACTGATTGTTGTATTTTAAGTAAAATAAATGCTTTCACTAAACATACTTGCAGTTGACAAAATGCTAGATGTTTAGGTGGCAATTATAGTTCTTTGATAAACTGTCAAATCTTGTCACAACACATGTTACAAACAAGGACAGATTTAGATGTCCTTTATGACAGCTTTATGTAGGTTGAGAATGTTTGGCAGTTAATTTCAAACAAGGAACATATTTTTCTTTCCAGCAGTTATCTGCTTGTTTATTATTAAGAGTTTCTTTGTGCCTTTAATCTTACTCATTTGACTCACAGCTCCAGATCATTATTGTAACATTACCCTACCTCATTTATTTTGTTCATAATATACACCCACAATACTTAAAGAAATTTTCCCACAGAGCTTTACATTGGTAGAAATGCTTTAAAGTTTGTTTTGTGATTGTTTTTAATTAAAGTTGACTACTGTGTGCGTTTACTGAGATTTCAGTTGGAAATCTGTCATTTTATACAATAGATGTGAAGATAGTGTTTAGGCAAATAAAGCTGAATGAAACAAATAAGAGAAAAGGAGAAAATTTTGTGATTTAGAAGTGTGATTTCAATTCTGAGCGTTATGTTAGACTCATGTGATAATATATAATTGGAATAACAGAGCAATATAGGGAGAATTTCCATAACTAGTAAATTGTAAATAAGAAAATCATACTTATATGAAATATTTTAAAATATTTTAAAGTGGTTTTTGATATGTATCTTTCCCTGCTTATATAGAATATTAGTTTCATGAAATCAGTAAAAATATACTAATGTTAATTATATTGACAAAATAAAGCTCCATTTATGCTATTCTAACCTCTTTTAAAGACATATTATTTTTTATCTTCACTTGTGTTCATTTATTTAATCCTCATAATAAACATTAAGACAGGCTGTGCATTCACATAAGTAACACTGAGTATGGTATGGGTTGGAAAGGTTCAGTGGTTCTCCAACTTCTAGGGCATCAGGATTACTAATAGGATGTCTGGGGTGGAGCCCCAGACCTTGCGTTTCTAACTAGCCACATTGCATATTGTAAGGGGTACTGAAATGAGTACAAATCAAATAAATCAACTATACCTTTTATTTTTCCAAATGACAAAATAAATGTGATAGTAAAAACTAGTGGCTTTCACAAGGGCAGCCACCAAAATGGCAGCACCTGGTTGCTTCTAAGCTTTGGCAGTTATGAGGAAAGCTGCTACAAACATCTGTGTGAGGGTTTTTGTGTGGACATAAATGTTCAGCTTCTTTGAGTAAATACCAAGAAGTGTGATTTCTGGATCATATGGTAAGAATAAGTTTAGTTCTGTAAGAAAGCACCAAACTGTCTTCCCAAGTGACTGTGCCATTCTGCATTCCCACCAACAGTGTCTAAGAGTTCCTGTTGCTCCATGTCCTCAGCACCATTTGGTGTTGCCAGTGTTCAGGATTTTGGCCATTCTAACAGATCTGTATATCTACTGAGTTTTTTATTTTAATTATAATATTTTTCTTTTGAAGACATTTTTGTGTAACCCTTTTTTAATTCTACTGGGACCGTTTTTGGAGTTCACTGCTCTTTGAAGACATCTTCAAACTTGTTCTTATTTCAAACTGTTTTTAAAAACATAGTATAATAGCTGTTTTATAAAATGTATCTGGTGATTCCAATGTCTAAAGTTTTTGGACTGTCTGTGTGTTGTCTATTTTCTTGTTCATGCTGGCCTTTTTCTTTTGTGCTTGTTTATGTTTAACTATGTCCTCCCATGGAAAATGAAATTTTATTTGAGTAAATTCTTCGAATTCTACAATGAAAGTTTCTTCCTCCAGAAAGTACTTGCTTCTGATTCCTATATGGAATTGCTATTAGTTGCGACCACCTTAAACCATATTACAGCACTTAAGGTTCCCTGGAGTATCCAGGTGATATAACCCCAGACTGCAGATCTGTGCAAGATTAGCCTAAGGTCACAACTTCTAAGGGATGCACTCCTCCTGACCTTTCTCACCCTATTTCACTCTGCTGTTTGCTATGTTCACCAATAAATCATCAGTCCCTACCATCGGCTGTGAAGGCAGGTTTATTTCTGGTTCATCATTATTCTGAAGATAGAAAAAAGCTTCTGAGTTCCAATGTAATGAGTAGGTCTCTTTTGAGACTCCTTACCTTGGACAGGCCTTGGGCCTTAACTTCCATCAACCTTGACCCATGAAGTCTATAAAACTTCAACGTAAGGTAATCATACTAGTCTTAGCTCTTGCATCAGAATCTAGGATGAGCCTGTGCTCATATGCCATCCCTGAGGGCAGAATGGTAGAGGCAGCAAGCTGCACTGCCACTGGCAGAGGCCATGTGTCCCCCGGGAGAAGCCATCTCAGGAAGCTTAGTGGTAGCAGAGGTGATGCCATGATGGCTGATGAAGAGGCTGGGATGGACACATCTGCAGATCTCTTATAAGAAACAAAGACCAGTAGTCTGAGAAATGGTCAGAAATAGTTTCTGTGGGACACTTGAAGATGGGGGCTAATTTGTGGGATTAGCTAGTGTAAGCTTGTGCTTTTGTTAAATTTACAGTTTCAACTTGGTTTTCACATGTCTGCTAGGATCTTCAAATTCCAGGTTATGCTGATATTTATGATAAACTCAAGATCAGTGATAAGGGAGATTAAATGCATATAAAATGAGAATATATATTCTATATACTACTTCTAGTCATTTGTCTTTAAAAATGTTACTTGCAATTGTTGTTGACTTTAGCAGTTTACTACACCAACAGTCACTTTTTGTATAAATACATTCTGCTTCATATCCTTATATGTTAATTTGCTTCTTATCAATTCAACTCATGAGCTCTTGTTTCAAATAAACTACAATGAAAAACAAGAAACAGCTTATTAGTGTCAATCTGTTTTACTTCTATTATAGACATAAGAAAAGAGGTTTTGCCAGTGGATAAATGAATTTATGACAATAAGCTATTATTTTGTTTCCTGAAAATTATACATTTTTAAAGTATATTTTATTCTAGCTTTGGAGGGTTCTTCTCTGTGTTTGGGGCCTAGAAAAATGATTAGTGAGGATAAAGAATAGAATGGAAATAGCTGATTTCTTGTTTCCTAAAAAAATTTGACCCAACTACTGAGGGGTTGTTTGATGTTATGGATTTGTACACAGTCTTATGGCAGACTGTCTGGGTTTGAAATCCTGACTCAGTAACTTAAAATGGGAGTGATTTGGGGCAAGTTACTTCACATATCTTGGCCAAAGTTTCCTCATCTGTAAAATGGATGGCTATAGTACCAGGCTTTAAGATTGTGAAGATTAAATAAGTAGAACCAGTTAGCAAAAGCACTTTATGTATCATATGTCTTTTATAAATGTTAGCTATTTATATATACATGACACAGATCGGTGTTGAAAATTTTGACAAATGATAACAGAACCATTCTACATGGAGACCATAGCCAGGTCCTTCTCTCTCTCTCTCTCTCTCTCTCTCTCTCTCTCTCTCTGTTCTTTGTTGTTGTTGAATAAATATTTATTTCTAGAGTGACAGAGAAGAAGTATAAGTTTCATTTTCTCTGCCTGCTGATTTTCTTCAGGTTCTTCTTTACTTGACATTTACCTTCCTCCTAGAGGGACAATAACATTGTAGCTGAAGTGACAGATTGTTGCCATGTCCATTTCTCTCCCTGCAGATAGGGTAAGCTGTAACAAAAAGGTATATCTGCTCCAAAGAGTGCATGGGTCCAGCCAAATCCTTGGACTAGACTGGGTCTTTTTCCAAGGACTCCTACATCAGGTGAGAGTTGGGAAGGCACTGACAGCTTAACACATCCTTAGGATCACAGGCCCTCTCCACATGGACAGAGTGAGGTGCCTACAACAAAAGTTTAGTCATAAGGCATGTGGAAAATTTTGGTTAACTAAAAGAGGATGTTTCCTTATTTTCCTTAGTGTATCTAATAGGGATTAAGCATATTTTAACTACAGATCATGAATTCTTTGGACAGTTCAAAGTACTGTATGTTGTCTCCATTTTTAGCATATTTTATAGCAATAAACAGTGATTGGGAAACATGATGTTCCTATTTTGTGATTCTAGGATAATAGACTATCCCTCCCAGTTAGACATTTCTGAAACATTTTGAGCAAAGAAATATATACCTTATTTATAAATATCTCCAGGAAAGAAAACTCCACAGACCCTTTTGATGATTAGCTTTTTTAAAAAATTAACTCATTTGGGAAATTCTCTTATATCTCACTTAAGTGTACTCTCTGAAGTTTAATCTTACTCTTGCTTATTCATTCCTCAATAAAGATGGAGAGCAGCTGATGTCATTCTCTTCATATACTTGAGAACCAGTTTTCAAAAATTCCTTTGCTGAATAATGCTGTTTCGTCAAGGCCATCATTATAGGTTCTATTTTTAAATCCTTTGATTGTTTTTACTGCTCTCCCACATCTCTCTCTTAAATCTCTGAATCTAAACAGTTTGTGCTCATGTGGGTCTGACCAGTCTAGTATTATACTGGCTGTGTCAACTCACATTCCTAATGCTTAACTACTATTTATACATCCCAGTAGCACACTTGCTTTTTTAAGAGCAGTAAAAGCATTTCAATGGAGGTGATACGTTATCTCTGAACATTTATTTGTGTCACAGGTAAACTAAGGCCATTGAAAACAAACACTCTCTCTTTACACACATACAAAAAGAGTACATCTTGATTGTAAATTTTCTCAAATTAAACAAGTTCTTTCACAGTTGCTAAAGAACAGCACCATGTTCCAGAGCTACTTGGGGTTAATTATGGTTTAAGACACATTGAAGGGGGAAAAAATTACACAGAGGGCAAAAAGGATGAAAAGAATGGATTTTTAGCAATTAATCAAATTATATTTCTTTGAAAAAGCCAAAGTGTCCAAAATAAATAAACAGATCTTGGGTTGAATTGTTAGATTTCACCAGGGATATGCCTTTAATCTTTTCACTTTAAACATAGATAGTAGGCCTAGTGTTTGTGTTTGACATCTGCATCTGTCATTAGTTAAATAAAACAGAGATAGTTATGTTATGAAACTGGAACCTAAATTGGCACAGTAACTCAACAAAAATGTAAGATTGTCTTCATTATTGTATTAGTTATGTGATTATTTCTGGCATGTTATGATTGGTCCGAAGAGTCCATGGCACTGATTGTTTTCTTAGTTTAACTCTACTTGCATATAGGTTTATGATGTTCCGTTGTTGAATGATGACATTTTATCTGCCTCTTTCACATGTGTCTTTAAAGAGCTTTTATGGCTTTTTGAAAACATTGCCATGAAGATTTTCATTAAATCCTTCTTTCCATATTTACTCCCTTGTTTTGCTGATGAAGTTTTTGTTTACTTTTCTTTGGGAGGTTTAGATTATGGCCAGTCATTTACAGTCTATTCATTATTTATTTATAACTCAAAATAAAATAAGACCAGAAATTAGTGAAACTTAACCTTTGAAAAGTTCCATATGTTTGAATGTGCTCAGATTATTATTTTTTTCCCTCTAACTAAGTTACAAATCACTGAGATGTAACTTATGGGCAAGTGCTGTATGGGATCTCATGAATATGTAGTACTTTGTTTCTATTTCTAAGTCTGTGAAGTTTCATAAATCAGCACTGTTTTTGCTTGGTTGCTACATAGCTGTGATTTTTGTGCTGTCTCTTCTGTATTATAGGGTCTGAGTTTCATAAAATTTGCATTTGAAAATAATTCTTGGTAGGTAAAAGATAATTATGATAGTTCAGTGTTAAGGGTTATGATTTAAGTATAGTGGATGTGGGAAATACACATTTAAATTTCACCTTAAACCTTCGACTCCTGTATGTTGTTTATAGGTTGGTACATAATGAGATCTTAAGAATTGATTTCTAATTTCACAATCTGGAATGCAAACTATTACCAATTATTTTCTGTCTGAAAGCCTCTATTGGCAATATTTCCTTAGACTTCATAACTATAATTCTAGGCCCTCAGTTATTTTACAGGGGTTACATATTCTAAATTCATGATTCCCAATATAGCCAATCATCAGTATCATCTGCATTGTTTTCTGAAAATACAGATTTCCAACCTCAGCCTCAGGAAATTTTGTTTTACTCTGCAGCATTAAACCAGTGACTCTCAACCTAGACTGCACTTCAGAAGCCCCTGGGGGTGTTAAAAAAAAAAAAAAAAAGAAAACCTGATGCCTCCACTCCATCCCCAAAGAACCTGATACAACTGGTTCTGGATCACCCTGTCTCTAACCCAAATCCAGAAAGCTTTTCATACTAATGTCCCCGTTTCTGAGAACTACTACTCTAAACAATACATTTCTTGATTAGAAGTATGACATTCAGAGTTTCTTATAGTGAATATTGATTTGGTTTACAATTTTAAAGTCTCATTACTATTGTCAAATATTTCTTTTTTAGTATATAAATTTACACTGGTAACCCCTGGGAGAAGCAGAGTCTGACACCAAGCCAGTTCTGGCATTCAGAGATGTCTGAGTCTGTTCACCTCCGCAGGAGAAATGTATGACTTCTCTGAGAAGTACTGTGTAAGCTGGATTGCCTTCCCCCCACCAGGCAGAGAGCCTATAGACAGGGAGAACGGGGATGGTAGAGATAATGAGTGACTTTGCCGTGCCCAGGATAGCCAGAAGTCTGCTTTAGCTCTGCTCGGCTCCTTGACACTTGGTAAGAAGAGCTAATATTGAGTGAGTACTTACTATATGCCAAATACTTACATTTCCTCAGCATAGCTCCACCACCATTTTACAAGAAAGGAAACTGTAGGCACATGACGGCTAAGTAACTTTCCTGAAGACACACAGTTCCTATGCCATGAAGGCTGGTTTGAACACAAGCAGTCTGACTCCAGCACCCTCACAGCTGCCTATGGTGCCAACCTTGACTCACCATGGACCACAAACGATATAAGAAAAATGAATGAGGGGTATAGAAGCAGATGGAAGTCCGATCTCATATAAGCAATCTTAATTTACAATTTGTTAATTTACAATTTACTTAATTTCTCAGAGTTTCAATTACCCCATCTGTAAAATGGGGTTAATAATACTGCCATCTTCCCAGGGTTATTATGAGGCTTTAAATAAAGGGTTAGCTTGTTGCCTGAATTGCAGAAGTATGCAGGAAATAACTTTTGTTTGATAAATCATCACAGTTTATGAGTCCAAAAACAGAGATTTTGAGTTTGGATTCATTGCCATTCTTCCCAAGGGTAGGCTGTATGGTTCCAGTTTGTGCATACAGATTGTTAAGGTTTATTCTAACCCTTGAAGTCTTGGATTTTCACAAATTGTATCATTCTCCTAGATTCATTAAGTTTAGTTGGCAACATTCCTCTGGTCCTATCATTATGGTTAATCATTTAATTTGTTAAATAAAATTTAGTTTTTAATCGATTTACATAAGAAAGGCAAAGCTTCATTCTTACGAAATATACTACTTTAGGTACTAAGTAGGAGACTTTTCTTGAGGAATTAAGAGAGTAGCTCCATTAAAAGTCTCCATAACATGATGCCATGTAAAATTACTGACATGGGAATAAGAATATTTATATTCTAATCTTCCCAGTCTTCTTTCTCCTTTCTGAAAGTACTGGGCAATTTCAGGCACTTTAACTTAACCTCTGAAGTCTTTGGTTGTCATATATGTAAAATTTAGAAGCTATGATATATGATAGTGATGGTTTCTTCTTCTAATATGTGATTCTAGATATTAAAAAATAGCAACAAGGATATATTTATATATGTAAACTGTGTATATAAGGGGAACTGCAGTTCTCATCCACCAGCTCATCTTTTAGTTTCAGCAATTTCTTCCATATTTCAAACTCATTTGTCAAAACAAAGAAGTAGGATTCTGCGATATTTAACTTTTTTGGTTTTATTTATCTTTTCTCCATTACCAGCCATTTCCCAAAAACATAACAGCTCCATTACCTAGAGATCCTTTCCTTAGTTAGAGTTCTAACAATTCCTGCAAAATTGCTTTATTTTCTATCACCCAGTACTTTTTGTACCTGATTATAGTATTTCTCAAATATTGATTTCCTGTATATACATATAATTACAGATATAATGGAAATCTTTTCCTAATTCACACCCATATACATACACATAAAAGTTGAATTAATGGATAGAAGACTTCTCCCATAAAATATTTTTAAACCTATGGCAGCTGGTACCATTTGTTTATATTAGAACAAAATATGAGTGTGCTATTTAAGACAAAATTACTTATGTTATAGTATATTATTTATATTATAACATAGTGCTTCTCAAACTACCTGCAGTAAAGAGACAGTTCTTTTTTTAAATATCTAATCAATTGCATACCAGTGCTTTTGTAAAACATGGTAAAAATGAGTAACTAGAAAAGGATATTTTTAAAAAGACAAAAAAATACCAAATCCCAGTTTTAATGTTATTTGTTGCAATAGACATAAAATTAATCTGTCATACTACTCTAAAATTATTTCTCTCAAACATTTATTCTCAACATCAATATTTGTCATAAACAGATAGCAAAGAGTTCATAGAACTATATTGATCTGTGGATACGACATTGAGTTCTACTTGTCTTGAGAAGCAAGTATGACTTTATTGTTTTTGTAAGTTTGAAATTCTTTAGCAAAAATATATTACAACATCTCAATACTCTGATATTATAGTGAAAACATTCACCTCTTCATTTACAGAAAATATTTCTCCTTACAATTTTTGAATGAGAATGAGAAGTTAACTGTAACTTTTGAAACTTAATCCCTTTGCTTCTCCCTTCCTTATTCCCTTCCCTCAACTTGCAGTATTTCTTTAAAAGACTAGCTCTGGTCAGCTTCAGACAATCCCTACATTCAGGGACTGGATCCTTCAGGTTCTTTCCATGGTTAAGATATAAGAAGATACTAAGCCCCACCTGTATTTACCCTTAGTGAGAGCGAATTGTTCAGAGCCTTTCTTGATAATGGCTTTTAAAGAAACGGAGAAAAGTCTAGAGGGAACTAAGCAATTCAGGTGTAGAGAAGGGACACTATCAGGAGGGGCCATGCCTCTCTGGGCCACATGCCTGATAATAGAGCACCAGAGACTGATTCATGATTTTAATGTCAGAATGTTAATTGAAAAACAATCCAAAAAGTTGTTGATGAAGGAAATATATGTAAGAAGATGGCGTTGTGCAAACATATGAGGCTTAAAGCTGTTTTTTTCTATTTTATTTATTGTAAGAAAGAATACAGAAATTACTGTTTCTCAAAATAGTTATTCTACTGATAACTTCAAATAACAAGTTAGAAATGTGTTATTTTGTGTGTGTGTGTGTGTGTACACATCTCTGAAAGATAGCTGCTATGTAAGAAGATTTTCCAGTCCTCAATGAAGGATTCATTTCACAATCAGCTTAAGCCTGTATTTCTGAAACTTGAAACCTCACTCATCTGCCAGAGAAAAGGATCATAACTACTGAGAGGAAATACAAAGATCTTTCAGAGGATCCAGAGTTTACTTCTAAAACTTATCTCTCATGGACTTTTCCCTACACTTAAGAAAAAAAATCTTATTTATCTGCCATGGAATTTTCTGCGTTGTTTCACAACCAAGTTAACTATTGTAATGCAAAACCTATCTTTATGAGGACCCATGAGAGATATTTCTCTTTGATGATGCATTAAGAAATACTGTTCTTCTCCTAAGTTACCCATTTGTTTTTCAACAATGAACTTCTTAGCTCTGTCACTTATTAGATCTAAGACTCTAAGAATTTATAAAACTTTGGGCCTCACTTTCTCTCCTTTCAGAGATAAGGATAAACATTTTACCACCTTATTCTGCAGATCCAATGAATTAATGTATCTATCACAAGTACTTGGACAGTACTTGGAACATAAATACTTAATAAATGTAAGCTATTATTATTATTATTTTGTTATGGAATTGGTGATTCTTATACCTATTTATGTTTTCTTTTTCTGGTAGGAAAATTAGGACCAAATGTGCTTCTTCTAACAGTCCTTCACGGTTCTTTTATGCCCCTTATTCTCAATTCTTCAGCAGTTTATTCTTTATCCTGCTATTTTGTATACATATTTACAGGTGTCTCAAGTCCTCTTTTGGAATAAAGTGGTGTGTCAATCAATTTGTCTATCAGTCTATTAAAAACTGGATTATGAGTCAATCTATGGCAAGAATTATGTCAAGGATATTTTGAAACTCTGCTTGGCTTAAATATGGTTTCCTGAACCATTCACTTGAAAGGAAGATGGAATTACTACATTTGACTTGGAAGATCATTACAGCCTGTGACTGGGGTCAGTCCTCAAAGCCACATTGCTATTATAGTAAGGGGGAGTGTGCTGGGGTGGAGGATGGGGGGTCACTCAACATCAATTACGGTGAAGTATCCTAAATAGGAAAATATCTTACCCATCTTTGTATCCCCAGTGCTTAGCAGTTTCTGGCATATTACAATACTCAAAAAAATGTCTGATGAATGAACAAATTATTTTTGCCTGAGTACCATATTTTCATTTGGCAATTTGAGCAAAGAAACCTCAGTTATAACCGTAAGATTCCCCTAAGTGAAACTTCTATTTTCTGAAAACAAGATCTTCTTCACAAGCAAACCCTAGGAAGCTTTTGATGTTTTATTCCTTGCTTAGTTCACTTTGTAACCCTCCTCTATGCTTACTCGGCATTCTAATGTTATTAAATCACGAGAAGGTCTCTGAAACCAACATGCCTGTTCATCATATTTATCTTTGAACATTCTGATTTCTCTATCTGGTTAAGCTCTTTTCCTTTAAATCTGGACCTAGGTCTCTGCTCTTGTGTGGGAAGATTTCTTTGCTAACTGACTCCACCAGGCAAAATCAGACATGCTAACATTTATGACTCCGCCATACCCAGTATATGTCTTCATTGTGATCCTCTATACATTGTATTTTCTTAATCTGATGCTCAGGCAATGCATGATGGAGAAAGAGAACAGGTTTTGCAATCAGGCAAAAGTAGGTTGGGCCCTTTTTAGCTACATAACTAAGCCTTATTATTCAATTTTTTTCAGAGGTTACTTGTTTGAAAATGAGGATAATGAAGTCTGTCTCATGTGATTGTTGTGAACATTAAATTAGGCAATATATGTAAAGGTCAAACACATAATTGGTGCTCAGTAAATAAATAATAAAGTGGACAGTCAATAACTAAAATGTATTTAGCATTATTGGGAGATTCTTGAAAAAGTGAAGAGTACATAACAGATTTATGATGATAGGTTAAAAGTCAATATGAAGTTTGATTTAAGACATTACAATTTTTAGAATTAAATTTATTTTAGGGTTATACATGTGAGAGAGGGAAAATGATGCATGTAACGTCCTCCTTAACAGCTCCCAGCATAGTATCACATATTAATAGACACTCAATAATGATTTTGATGAATGACCAGCAAGCAATTGGATTCCTTTCTTCACATCTCCTTAAGGTTCTATCACAGAGTCAAATTTCAGAATGATGAGCAGGGCATTAAAGAGGGAGCACTCCCAAGCTCACCATAAGCACTGGTTTCCAGATGAAGCTATTCTTGAAAGACTTAATTTAAGCTTTTCTACTTAGCATTTAATGTGACTTATTTTGTACAATGACAAAGCTGCAGGTGTTAACAAAATCTAAGAGTTTAAAAATGTGCTTGTGGTATATTTAAAGTGACCAAAATAACTTTTTTTAAGATTCAAAAATAAACTGTTGACATAAATCACAGAAATACCACTGCTTGAGACACAAGATTTGTCACTTCTCATCAAAGATGATGAGAATTATCTTCAGAATTAAAGGTTGTACATAATCTATCCCCAGTTTACCTCCCAGACACCTCCAGCATTCACTCCCTCCCTGGACCCTCTACAGTCCAGTCTTAAGAGGGAATTTTTCCATACTTGCCTTTCATTCCTCCTTAGCCTCTGATGTATTTTAGTGTAGGAACATGCCTTTTCTGTCTTTTTATTCCAACTTGAGCTGAAGCTCAGTTTCTGGCAGGTGGTGGATGCTCAGGACCCATTTGGTTAGTGGTGGGTGAATCAAAGAGAGGCCTAAGCTGGGATATGGAGAAATAGAATGCATCTAGTCCTCCTTGAAATGAACTAGGGGCCTCATGGGAAGGCCAGTGACTAGAGTTGTTGGCGTTGATGGCTGTCCTCCCCAGGCTGGTAAAAAACGCTATGCTCAAACTTTCCTGGCAGTATGCTTGATGGAGAATGAGTGCCTCCTGAGTGGCAAAAGAGCTGACTTGGCCCAGACACAGTGGATGAAGGTCAGAAGGGAAAGGCAACTTTGAAAGAATCACAAATCACAATATGCAGAGGGCGCTTCAGCCCAGATCTTGCCTCCCCAACCCCTTCCTCTCTCTGGATATATGGCAGAGTCAAGGGAAAGGTCTTTTCAAAGAGAAGACACATGGCCGAGAGCCCCCAGATGAGTGGTGGGCAATGAAGCAGCTCTCTTAGTCACCAAGGCTGGAGGGCAGCACAGTCGGAAAGCTGAAAGGGAAGAATACGATGCTTAAAAACATGTATTAGCATCCTTGTCTCCCTGATTGCCCATACATACTTCTAAATTACTAAGCATAAAGAAATTTCTGGAATCTGGACTCTTCTTAGAGAAACAAGGGAATAGCATTTGAAGTGCACAGTAACTCCTTGGAAGGTATTATTTCTCTGTAAGCTCCCTCAGATGGAAGAAGCTGAATGGGCCATTTCACAACGTGGCAAGGGGGAGGAACCTCATTAATTGAGAAAACATTTCCATAGGGTCTGTACATGGAGATTTAGCTTTTCAAAATTAGCATCTGTTCTTGGAAAAGATAGCATGGCTAACTTCACACGTCCTTTATCTAAGTGATAGGGCATGCCTTCATTTTACCTGGATGGGTCTGTGGAGAAGGAAATTGATCCAGAACTTTCATAACCTTGTGATTACCCCAACTATTCTTTTTATATAGAATGACTTATTCCTCCATTGTTTCCAGAAGGAAATTTGAAAGGCTGATCATTAATCTTAAAAATAACAGTTATCAGTTAAAGTTTAAGAGACTGTGAAACCATCACTTGATAGATTTGCATCCCTTGCTCTCCCCACCAACTCCCTGCAGTGCTGGGCTCAGGATATATATTATGACCATTATAAAACACTTTCTTTGCATATCTGTGTAGTAAGATGTTAATTTTCAACCCAGTTATATGTAAAGGATGACCATGTGAAATACTTTCCCCAATTTTAGTCAAATATTGACTGTCCTTTAAAGCCCAACTTAAGTCCTACACTTTTGCCCTCCTCATACTTTCTCACCCCCAGTTTAATTTTCTTAAGTCACAGTAGCACCCTCTTTTTTAATGTCTGAATTTAAAGCTTTGTTATCTGTATTTTGTATCTATCCATTTGATAATAGCTCAAGGACATATTATGTGACCTGTTCATCTTTTATTAAAAACTTAGCCACTGACTGATTCTTACTTGAATGGTTTAGCCATGCAGTTGCCCAGAAGCTAAAAATTTGGGAGCTCTACTCCACAAAAAGTTTCAAGATCATTTGTAAAAAGGAATCAGTGGACCCTTGGTAAGAAGTTCCTGTTACAAACGCTGTACTGAGTGAGCATGTTCCAGTGGGAATTTTTCAGTGGTGAACATCAGTTCCTAGGGTATTTTTGTCCAGAATTCTACACTTTGAAGGTTTATGTTTTATTTCTTATTTTTAAATTAATAAACATTTATTGCTGACATTTTGAAATGACTGAAAAAGTGTAAATGAGTAGAAAAAAAGTCATGCAAAATCCTACTACTTGTTTTGGCATATTTCTTGCACTTTTTGTTACATCTTTGAGACTTGACCATATATACAATCTCATATCCTACTTTTGCATTTACTATAACATGATGATATCCCTATGCCATTTAAAACATCTAGCAAATAAGTTTTAAGGCAAAATGGTATTTCTTTGTTTTCTAGTCTCATTATATGAATAATTCATGTTATAGAAATTTCAAATAATATACAAGTGTCTATAGCAACAGTAATTCCACCATACAGAAATAAATGCTGTGAAATTTATCTTATAGTCTTCCAAATTTTTGTCCATGAGCTTAAACACTAACTTCTATGCATATGTACAGAAAATATATATATATATTATATATAAACATGCAACACTGAGATCTCATTTTGTATTTGTTTATTGTAAATGTAGTTTGACAACCTACATTTATCACTTAATACATTTTGGATACCCAACTGTCATCTATATATTTATTGTTTATCCCATTAAACAGCTGCATAGTGTTATACCATAAAAATAATTTTCACGACTACATAAAATTCCATTGAATAGATGTGCTATAGTGTACTTAACCTTTCCTCACTGCCCACTCCCACTCTCCCATTGATACTTAATTTGTTTTTTAACTTTTACAACTAAGAATACTTCTAAACTAAAAATATGGCATGATAAACATCTCTACCTATAAACAGCATTTGCACATAAAATTATTTCCCTTGAATAAAGTCTCACTCTTGGAATTATTTATTCAAGTATGTGAAAAATCTTAAGACTTGATAATTATTACAAATTTTCTATCGCTTGATTTTAAAAGTTTTGTTGCTATTCCTTATGTCATGTAAAATTCTTGCACCTACCCTTTACTTTTTAATATACTATATCTGAAAGCCTTTTACATTTAAATTTGCAGTTCAGCCATTATCATTGAAGATATTGGACACATTTCTGTAAAATTTATTTTGTATTTAAGATAGAGAACTGGTTAGATGGCTGGTATATGTGAACCTTGCTTTTAGATTGATTTGATGGTGATTTCTGGCTCTGTCTTTTGTCTTTTGTCAGTCCCTTGGGGGAAGTTATGACACTAAACATGTAGTGTGCCCAGAAATATGAAATTTGCCTTCAGGAACTGCATTAACTGTTTTCATTCAGTAATAATATCTACTGAGAGGTGGGGTTTTTTTTTTAGAAAAATGTCAAGTCTGAAGTCTCTTTCAATCTTCTATGAAATGCATGCATTCAGAGTTACAATTTCATGATAACTTTGCTGAAGGAATTACTTTTTACTTCAGTTCAATGTTAATTTACTTGTAAGCAAACAGAATGTAGCAATACTATTTCTATCCTAAGAACATATGCATGTTGTTTCATTAGTAGTAATATTTTAGTCAGAACATTGTTGAACAGTAGCAAGTGATAATATTTGTAGGCAGCAATCAGGGACTTGACAGCTTTCCTCCCCACTAACATTCTTCCTCCTAGGAGACGAGAGGTGTAAATTGAATAGACCACTTCAGAAAATGATTATTAGTGGATGTTAACTCAAATACCAAGATGAAGTTGGATGACTCCTTTTAAAAAAATACAAAATGATTCCAGTTATTGAATCCTAATGGCTTCATTTTCATAAAAGAGTAGGGATGCAAACTTTCTTATCTCAAACAGAGAGAATAAAAGTTATCATGTATGAATTTATTCAACTTCCTACCACACACCTAAAATCTACTAGTATCTATTCCATTTCCCTATTTCTTCACCAGTTGTGAAAGTGCCTCTTCTTCCGTCTCAAACAACTCTCCCACCTCCTCCAGAAACTCTGTGCATCTGTCAGGACTTCCCCTTCGTCTTCTTAACAGCCAAACTTTTGAAAGACACTGTTTCCGTTCGTTTTCCTTTTATTTCCTGTTTTCTTTTTAAAGTTTACTTTTATTCTGTCCTACTACACATGCCTTTCTCAACCAGGTTTGCATGAGAAAACGAAGCCCTAAAGAATATGATTTGAGAGACTATTTTTTTTTCCATATCTCCTGTGGGTAGTGGAGCCATAGTCCCCTTCATAATGCATAAGAGAGAGAGAGGTTAATTAATAACACACAGCAGATGCTATAGGACATTAAGGTTTAAATCTCTACTCCAGGGAACCCTGGCTGAGAATGACCTCCCCATGATTTATTTCCCCCTCCAAAGAGACAGCCACTTTTACTCTTTTAAGCTGATTCTTAGGGTATTTACATCCATGTCACTAAAAAATAGGCTTGTATTGTTACTGTTTATTACTAGTCTTGGGAACTGCAGTATTATCTTTATAAATAATGCCTTTATTAAGCCTTACTTAAATAATCCTAAATTGAGATCACCAACTGTTTATTGTGGGGCTCTAACTGAATTAAAGGTTGTGATTTTTCTCTCACCACAGCCCTTATGCAGAAACCCCTCTTCCATGGTTTCTGGTAATAGCCTCTCTCTGCTGCTAGCTCCCTGGTGCATCACCATCTTTTGTTGGTTCCTTAACTATAGCTTGTAACACTGTAAAAAGGCCTTCATTTAACTCTTCTCAGTTAAATACTTTGACTATGCCTTTGTTTTCTGCTAGAACCCTGACTGATACAACAGACAATAAATATTGAATGAATGAATGTAACTTCCATTATCATTGTACTGAATGACTTTGTTGCTTTTCTCTTATCTTCTGAAGACTTAAAAGCCATTAAAGGGCAAAGAGCAATTACTACCTTAGAACTAAGCATAATATTTAGGACATAATGTATGCTTACTAAAAAGTTACTGAATGCTGAATGAATTTGACTTAGAATGTGAATCTTTTTCCTTATTTACTAGTCCTTTGACTGTGGCTTAGTCCCTTAGACTCTGTAAGACACTTTATTTAAAAATAATAATATCTACTTTACATAGTAATAATATATATCCCTTACTTGGTTGTTATAAAGATCAAATGAAATAGCATACATAAACACTTACTGTAAATTATAGAGATGCTTTTTAAATGTAAAAATTTCAAAAGGGAATGTTATACACAAACTACTGCTGTTTTAAAGGGAATAATTGCTGATCAATGAGTACCTAAATTCCTTCTTTTGTTTGTGGCTTTATACCACATTTAACTTTTTTCCATCAGGAATAAAGTGATTTGGACCATTTTTCTTGCTTATCATAAGGGCAAGAACTTAATTCTAATCTGAAAGTAGAAGACTACTAAAGTGCCTATGGATTTGTTTTTATTTCAGGGACTAAATGTCTAAGGCTATGACTATATTGATGAAGACGTAATTTATTTCCTTTACCCCAACACTCTGAGAGGAGAGTCTTGAAGATGAATGTGGGCATCTCTAGGTAGGAACCTATATTAAAACCTGTATTAGGTTGCTGAATATCATTCTTATTTAGAGAAGCATGGATCAGTGGCTTGTCCTAGTGAAGCAATAAATAAAGACTTAAATGTCTTTAATGGCATTTAGTTGTATTATCCAGTTTTTTTCTCTTGATTTACTTATTCAGTGTTGATTATGCATTTTCCATTTGCAGACTAAGTCCAGCTTGCTTCTGGTTACATTGCTAGTTTGGCTTGAAAGGCAGATGTGTGACACGGCAGTTATCTTTACCAAGTACATGAAGAAACTAAACGTACAGATAATGCATGAGTTACTCATAATAACAATAGCAGTAATAATTACAGCTAACATTCATGGAGCATTCACTTTGTGCCAGGCACTGTACTAAGCACTTTACAGGCAATAACACATTTGATCTTCACAGAAGCAACCTTGAAGTATATACCCACTATTGTACCTTCATTTCCCAGATGAGGAACCTGGGGCACAGAGAGGTTGTGACATGCTTATTGAGCTAGTAAGGGGTGAAGTCAGAATTTGGACCCAGGCTCTCTGTCTGTAGAGCTCTGAAGCACCTATGCTATGTTGCCACTCAGAAATGACAAATGGAAGGGTTAGGATTAAAAGTTTTGACTCCTAATCCACTGTTTTTCTTGGATAATAAGCCTAAACTATGTGCCATGTCCAAATCCATATTCTTACTAGGGATGCAAAATATGTAAATTGCATGGTCCTCATCATTGGGATATTTTCCAGACCATCAATAAATACACAGATATCTTTATTTAGAGGATGAATTGGAAAAGATACACCAGTTCATAGAAGCTCTCATGGTCCAACTGAGTAATCTGTAGTTGTCACATAATTGGTTTCCATTACCTTAAATGTAATATTAATGTATTTAGTCATTGATTCTAAATCTAGGACTTCTTCCTTCCTTTCTTCTTTCCTTCCTTCTCTTTCCCTCTCTACCTATATAGCATGAGTGTGTATTTCTATACAACTTCAGTTAGTTATAGAGATGTCTTAAAACTTGTAAGTATATAAAAAACATTCTAATTTACATTAAATCAGAAAAATCCTCAGCTACATTTGTGAAGCCTGGAGAAAATATTTACAAATAATTATAGTATTTTTCCCCTCTTTTAAGGAAGTTACAATAACTACGTCTGAGAAAAACCTGGCTTAGATGTCCTTTGCTGATCTATTAGCAAATAAATCAAAATTATTTCTAAGTAGGTCAAGGCACTATGTGTAAATGAGTGTTTTTAAATGCTTAAAGATACTTGAAAATAGTGGCCTAAAATAGTTTAAACAGTTTTCATGAAATTTTGTGGAAAATTCATTTACTTAACAAAGACTTTCTTTGATAAAGTATAAACATTAGTCTGACTTTCTGAATAATTACAAATTCAGCTTTAGTGGAGTGTGACTTAAAGACATGTTGTTGCTTTTCCAATGCTCCTCATTCCAATTGGAAAAATTAAGAGTAAGGAAAGTGCCTTCTAATTCTTTTTAGACACATCACAGTATAGGGTGCCCACAGTGGGCACTCAGTAAGTGTTGCTGATTGATGGGAGTGAAAGCAGAGATGTACCCCAGGAGAGTACTTACCAAGGTAGAGAGTCCCTTTTGGGTGATGAAATCACAGGAAATGGAAGCCAGTTTTACAAAAGAAAAAAAAGAGAAACAAAGATTTGGTCTGTAATGTCTTTTTTTTCCTGGTTGTTTTAGAATTTCCATTTTTAGATGAATTTCTCACTTATGTGAATTTATGAAACACAAATTATGACTTCCAGTGTTTTTCTCTTAAGCTACCCACTTGGTTTTCCATTCTACCTTCCCCAAACAATCTCATTCTCTTAGAAATGTTATATGTAGCTTTACAGAAGGAGTGCACTGCAAGAGAGGGGCTGGGATTTGGGGTCTGGACTACAGGCATCTTATATTGCCTCCTGCATATACTCATGGAAGATTACACAGTATATGTTAAGATTATGTTATCTTAGTTTAATAGCAAACCTGAGCAATTTAGAGTAAACAAATACTAGATAGTAAAATAGTCAAATGAAACTCTCCTTTTTGCAGAGGATCAATTAGAAAATACTAGACTTGATAAAATCCTCAAATAAAGATCAAGATGAAGACATTAGCATTCCTGAGCATTCATAGTGTCAAATTATTAAGTTCATTCAATTTTATCACATGCTTCCTATGTGCTAAGTATTGCTCTAGACAGCCAGGAATACAGCACTAAATATGGCAAAACCTCTAAACTTGCGGAGTTTGCATCAAGTGGAAGTGGGGAAAGACATATAGTACTCAACTAAATAAGTTAAGTAAGTTAAAAAATATAGTACATCAAATGGAGGTAGGTGCCAAGGAAATAAGAAGGGAAGGAGCATTTAGGAATGACAGGATGTGTGTATGTGGGTGTCAATTTTAAGTAGGTGACTTGTGAGTAAGTACATAAATATTAGAGAGGATGTGTTGTGCATATATCTGGGGGAACAGAATTGCTGTAGAAAAAACAGCAAGTGCAAAGGATCTAGACAGTGTTCAAGGGACAGTGTTCAAGCATGGAGACTAGAGGAAAATGAGAGATGAAGAACTATCAGACAGGAGGTCAGGAGAGTCAGTGGGGAGTTGATCACCTAGAGATCTTGTAGGCCATTGTCAAGACTTTGTCTTTGATTTGTGTTCACTTCTGTCCTGAGAAAAAGCTGTAGTGTGACAAGGGTGGAAACAGAGAGACTAGGTAAAAGGCTGCTGAAATAATCCAGGTGAGAGGTAGTGATGTTGTGGGAGGAATGGTAAAGGTGGTAAGATGTAGCCAGATTCTGGATATATCTTGAAGGTAGAGCTACCAGGATTTGCTAATGGATTGGAAGTAATTTATGAGAGAAAGAGCACAATTAAACATGAATCCAAATTTTGGGCTTGAGTAGTTGGAAGTTTGAAGTGGTTATTAACTGAGATGCTAAAAACTGTAAGTGGTGCTCAATTGCAAAGGGAAGGTCAGACACCTGGTTTTAGACATTGAAGTGAACCTGGTAAGTGGCAGGCCAAAGACTGGAATGAGTGGAGAGAGCTGAGGTAGAATATATGTTTGGAAGTCACCATATATAAGTGGTATTTAAAAGATAAGACTGAATTCACTTATGAGATCAAATCCATAGGTCCAGAGCTGTTGTCTTTTCTAATGGTGATAGTGTAAGCAGGTTGTTTTTAAATGTTTTAACATAGTTGAAGTGTGCCTGATGATAATACTGAGCACAGTTCTTTGCTCTACTTTTAACTTCCAGCTTTACGACAGTCTTCATTGTGAGTGTGTTTGTTGCTAGCTGGGGCTGGCCACTGTGGGTAGTCTAGGCCTTCTGATATCAAGGCCACTAGGAGACAGTACTCACACACTGTTGAAGTTACAAGCAACAAAAAGTAACCAGAAAACATCCAATTCCACAATGTACTGTTGAGTAATGAAAAGTTTATTGCAGATTTTTGTGGTTTGACAGAAAAGAAAGTTAGCAGTACACACTGCATAGGTAAAATGTAATAAAAATCCCCTCCTTTGTTCTCCCCCCTCAAAGTTTTCCTTAGGCTACCAGATGTCACTTCTTCATTCTCTTCCCTCACCCCTTTCACTACCTCTCAGAAACCCCCTTACTACCCAAATAATACCCTTTTGTTTACAGGCTTGCTTACCCTCCACCCTCTGCAAAACAAACGTCTTCCACATTCAGAAGGTTAGCAACCTTCTATTGTAACTCAACTTATCTTTTAGGTCACTGACCATCCATATCAAAGTACTTATCCAAATAGCTACCCAACAAAACAGGTCTCCTTAAGTGTGTGTGTGTGCGTGCGTGTGTGTGTGTGTGTGTGTATATGCAAGGGAGAGAGATAAGGAGAGACAGAGACAAAAAGAGAGACAAAGACAGACAGAGAAAGAAAAAGAAAGAGTGGGTGCTGAGGAAGGAATTCTCTCCAAATCAATACACATTTTTTTCCAAGTTTGGATAGGACTACAATGTAGGCTGAAAATGTATTATTCTTATTTGGTATTAATTTGAACAAGGAACAATATAAAATGCCAAGAAAATTCTCATCATATCATCACAATCTTTATACTCATCTTTACCATCTTATTACTTATTCATGTTAATATAATTATTTTCAAACTCTCTTCCTCTGCCATATACATATGTATCATTGGATAATTGGGTAAATATCAGTATATGTTCTGTTTTAACATTTTCCCATATACTAGTCTTCTCCACCATCATGGATATGTGCTGTGTGGTCCAAATCCCTGTTCCAAATCGAGGGATTTATTCTCTCAGCTGATGGGAAGAATTGTCCTCTGTTGAAGAGAGCCTCCTTGTTCAAATTTATGCCTTTGAACTTAGGAAAAATAGCTCAGCCTCTGCACCCCAGCTCTGGACAGCTCGAAAGGGCCCTCCAGCTTCAGCCAAGGCTGTGCTGTGGCTGCACCACAGCCTAGCTTCTTCCTCTGCCCAATCATGCTGCCTTTCCTTCCCACAAGGGGTGGTCCCAGGAGCTCTACAGATAAGCTTTCTGCACATTAATCTCTGTCTCAGAGTCTGCTTTCTGGGGAAACCAACCGCAATGCTCCCTCATTGTTGCCTCCTTCCAGAATATTTGAGATTGAGAGTTTTTCTCACACCTGTTCCTGAGCTGCCTGCCTTCAGCTGCTTCTGCTTCTCATCAGATGCTCCTCTTTGCTGCTGGCCATGCCCTTGACCTGCAGTGCTGCTCTCTCCCAGCAGACACACCTCTAGGGGACTTCATGTGAGGCAGGCATCGTTCTCTTTACTGTCATGTTTTATTCCTTATGATATCACTCACACCAGGCTACAAGGGTGTGTCAGAATTATTGAAGCATTGCAGGCAACTGAAAGCTATCACAGCTAACTATGACTGACTCTAGTACAAAGGGCGAAGCACAAAGTATTAAACACATTATTGGAGGACCCTCATGGACAAAGCCCAGGTCTTTATTATGTTTTTTTTCAAATCCTGGCCATCCCCTTCTTCTACCTGTCTTCCCCCACACACTGAGACAAGCATCTCCTTTAAAAAATATCCACAGCATACCTCTCCCTTCTCTTTTGGGGAAGTCCCACCCTCAACCAGCAAGATTTCTAGGATCATCTGCCTCAGTCCATTCCAGGAAGTATTACTCTAATTCCTAAAGTCGGGCATCAATGGACAGTACCATGTGGGTGCCGGCACTTCAAGTCACTTTTCCGTGTGGTGTAGTTACCCATGTCATGTATAGATATGTCTCCTCGGTTTCCCAAGCCATCCAGAGGTTCACTATTAAATCATCTCCTAAAGGCAAACAAAAATTTTCAGAGCTGCTCTCTCCAGTGCTGTGTCCTCCAGCCACATCCACGTATAGAGATATGTCTTACCTCCAGTTCTTGAATCAGGAGTTGGCTTATTTCTGGTTTTAGTTTTCTCTTGGCTTCTAAATCACTTAGAGTTCATTCATCTTGTTTTGCAACCTCTAAAATTGTGCTCTTATCATCTTATTTCCCATTCTTCTTGTTTTCATGGATTTATGCTTAAAAAAATCTTTGTCATTTTAATGGGGTTTTAGGAGAACCTGAGACAAATACATGTGCCATCCACAGAAAGTCCAAATAGAGTATTCTTAAACATAAATTTTTCTTCATAGACCCTAAGTTTATAATGAAGTTGTAAAAAAGTCATTATTATGAAATACAGGAATTAGTTTCCAAAAGAATTTGTTGTATATTAATATTTTGGCTACCATTGAAGTTAAATAATATTGAAATATGAGAAAAGAGGATTTCCTGTAATTCCATATGAAATATATTCAAATAGCATTTCAATGTAAGGATTTGTAAATATATCCTATTAGTTCTTCTAAAAATTCCCAGTCCTTTCAGGGAAAGGTTTCTTCATCTTTTTAAAACTCTTAAGGGAGAAAAGCAAGCAAGAAAGAATTTTTTCCCCAGTAAGCTTTTTCTTAACATTAATTTTTATCTCTTGTGTCCTATTTTTTTATTTTAGTCTTTGTCAGCCTATAAAGTAACATTTAAAAAATCATGGATGAAAAATGACAAAATATGTCTCTTGTAACTAGTAAGCCAAAGAGGGAAAATAGCACTTTGCTCTTGAGTGTTGAGTGGACAAGCCTGAGCAAAGCAGTGGAGAGAAATACAGTAGCCCCCCTCTTATCCAGGTTTTACTTTCTAGAGTTTCAGTTATTTACAGTCACCTTGGTCCAGAAGCAGATGATCCTCCTCCTGATGTATTAGTAGTCCCTCAATGCACCATCACAATGCCTACCTCATTTCGTCTCACTTCCTGTCATCATGTAGATATTTTGTCACATCACATCAGCACAAGAAGGGTGAGTATAGAACAACAGGATATTTTGAGAGAGACTACATTTATATAACCTTATTACAGTGTAGTATAATTGTTTTATTTTACTAGTTATTATCTTAATTTCTTATATGCCTATTTATAAATGATAAACTCTATCATAAATATGTACATAAAGGAAAAATACATAGTACATGCAGGGTTCTGTACTATCCACTGTTTCAGGCATCCACAGGGGATCTTGGAATGTATCCCCCATGGATGAAGGGCAACTACTGTATACTACAAATCTAAAATGCTTTTTTAAAGCTCTGAAGTATGCAATTGTTATGAGGTGAGTAATATTCTACAAAATACAGTTGTTGCATTCTATTTTTCAAAGGTTTTCAACTGACACTAGAAAATGTTTGTTCAAAAAAACAAGACCAAAGTCTCCTTTAGAAGAGTAGGAAGATGTTATTGATGGGACTGGGGATTGACATACTCTGGATTCATTCAAAAAGAAAATTCATTTCTTTAAGGTATAAAATCTTCCCTAGGTGGTACAATGCTGACATTAGCTTTAAGAAAATGCAAATAAATACTAAGACTAGAGGAATAATAAGGAACCATGTAGATCCAAACCAAAGGAAGTAGTTTAAACTTTTCTTTACTGCACTGGGAACTAATCCGCATTCACTGAGTCACCTGTATTTTGCTGATGATTTTGCAATCATTAAAGACTATTTCTACTGATTACTTTTATTTTTTTCCCCAACAAACTGCTTTATTTCAGTTGTTTGGTAGTTTTGAGATGAACCATCATGCTAATGAAATAACTGAATGGGAGACAGCATGCTTTGTTTTTTTAATTTGTATATAGTTGTTAGCCTTAAATTTGAAGTTTCATGTTCTTCTGATTCTCCTAACACCTCATTTTGATGTAAGATCATCTATTCTAAATTTGCCTGGTTGGGAGTACTGAATACCCTCTTTAGGAAAATGTTTTCCTTTGACAAATACTTCACAAATAAACTTCTTTTGGTCCATAATTCATAAGTTTTATGTGGCATATCCATTTCCATGCAACTTGCTACTTCTTATTTGTTTTTGTTAGATACTCCATTGGAGATACACATATACATCTTATATATACACACACACACATACACACAAAGAAATAATAACCCTTGCCTGGCCAGTGAGACTAAAGTCTGGAGGAATACACATGTGTCCTAATATACCTTGAATCACATTGGATGGGAAAATGCAGTGTTCTTGAAAAATCTTGGAATTCTAGGCTTTGGTGAGCTCTTTCACATGCCTTAAAACAGTTATTCAATCTTACTCTTGAGATAAATGATAGAACTATATGGTAGCTGCAATCAGAGCATTTTGTGGGTGACTGATTGAAAACCTTATTCCTATTCTTTGTACAGGTGGTTTCAGCCAAGTACAATCAAGGTGGCACAATCAAAGGGGTAAAGAGGGTTTGAGTCACTCCTAATGAAAGTGTGGGCAGTGTTAGTGGGTCGAGCAATAGAGAAGCACCTATGGGCCAGCAATGGCAGCAAGTCCTTAAAGTCCCTCAGGCAGGGTGAATGCAATTGAGCAGAGTCCTGTGCAAGCTGTGTCCATGGGAGCGTGGGCTGAAGGAGAGCACAGTCCATACAAGAACCAACTACAGCCCAGCAGGCAGCGCTGGAGTGGGGGATAAATACAGTGTACTTCTCTCTTCAGGCTTCCCACTGCCAGGGGTGCCCACGTATATGGTCTGCAGAGGTCAGCCTACTGGGCACAGAGCTAGACCAAGAAGAGAGGGGCTCTTGAGGGCACAGACAAAATTTCCCTTTAAACTGAATATGTGACAAGATGACTATCACACTGAATTTATGTAGAAATTAAACTGAAAATGTGACTCAGTAAAACCTGGCTACTGATTACCAGTTACACAAAGATACAAATGATGAAAAGCAGAGCATAAGGACAGTTAAGGTCACAACCCAAAAATGAATCAACACATTTACTAACGTGTTCAGTCAATACTGTGCTCATTTATTTATTCATTCATCATCTATTTGTCTATTCAGGGACACTTCTTCAACAATTTTATCTTGAAGAACTAGAGAAAGAAGAGGGAGAAGCAATTGGGCCTACTGGGGTAAAAGAGAGACCTGGGTCAATTTAGGTTAACAGAGGAAGAGTGGAACCAACCCCCTGGAAAAGCAGGTCACAGCAATGCATTCTCATTTGTCCACACTTAGTCCCTAGAAACAATTTTATAGTAATAGTGGTGGCTTATCTTCCCCACAGTGAGCAAATTAATGGAAATTTATTTGCACTAGAATATAATCGATATCAGAGTCTTTCTGATTTTGATGGATGTGGGAATGGTGAAAGAACTGATGGGGTGGAATAAGGGTGAGAAATAAAGCTGTGGGTTTGGAAAATGAACTTATTGATTCTACATAGCTTTCAGGTAATTGTATAAATCTGGGCTCTAATTCTATATACTCCTGCCTACTTCTCTTATTAACTCATTCCGGAGTGATATAAATAGGACAAAAGAAGTAACCGCATTAGGCCCTAATGTAAAAGCTGATCTGTAGAGTCAGACAGACCTTGTATGTAATCCTGGCCTACCACTTACCGGCTCTGTGACCTTAGGCAACTTTCTTAACCTCCTAAGCCCCAGTTTTCTCATATGCAGAAGATGGATAATACTGGAGCACTTTTCATTGAGTTATTATTTGGATGTGTTGACATAATGCATGTGGAGCAAAATGCCTGATACTTATTAAATCTCTGTTGGCTGCTGTAATGATGATAACGGCAATGGAATCACAGGGGCAATGTCAGAATGGTTCTTTCTGATGGTTATTATTCCAAGGAGTAATATCTATTAAATTTCAGATTTGATAAAATGGCATCGTTTGAGAATGATTCACAAGTATGTATTATAGAGAAACTATTCTACATTAAAATTTAAGATAATACTTTAGTATTGATACCTATAAGTAAAGAAACATTCAGTATGAGTTTAGTTTTGATCACAAGTCCCTCTTAACCAGGGAGAAGTGAACTAGCATGATAGGCTAGTGAACTAGCCTATAGCACAATAGGTTTCCATATCTTAGTTGATTTCTTATGTCCCCTTAGTCTTGATCTTTGGTCTTTTTTTGATAAACATAATCTATTACACAACACACTTCTTGGTCTTCTTGGTCTCAATCCCTAGGAATGTCTCTTTCCATGTTATTATGAATGTTGCAAAGGATGCATGGATTGGTTTTGCAAGTAATTGAGTTTACTGAGTATGTGTATTCCCAGGACTACTTGCTGACTTACTGTTAAAGTCTTACAAGATTCCTTCGTTTATCTCTGATTTTTCAATATTGCATCTTTTGTCTTCTGCATTTCATAATTCATGAACTGTGGAGTAGGATTTTGTGTGTTTCTTCAGCACACTGATCAGGAGCTGGGTCCTGGAGTCAGACTGCCTGTGCCTAAATTTAGGCTCCAATATCTGTTAGCTGTGGGGTTTTAGTGTTAACTTTAATCTGTCTCAATTTCCTCTTCTTTAATGGCGGCAACTATTAACATCCCAATGGTAAGGTTATTATAAAAACAAAAAAGGATAATCTATGTAATAGCATCTAGCCTAGTGCCTAGTATATAGGAAATCCTTAATCAATATTATTATTATTAAATTATTATCAATACTACTTGAGGTTCCTCTCTGTGAGAGGCTTATATTTCCCATTGCACTGTAGTAAGGCTAGGCTAGGCTAAGTGCCTTGCTTTTGCTGATGAAATAAGGGAATGGATGTATGCAATGATCAAGGGGAAGCTTTTAGAGCAGTGCATCTATTTACCATAACTCTGCTCCCTCTGCCATGAGAATGTGCTTTTGAGATGGCGTGCTGTAGGTGTCAAATCATGGAGGAGACCAGCAGCTCAAAGGCCTATGACCAGTTTCATGAGAATGAAATAAACCTTTGAGATTTGGGGGGTTGTTTGTAATTATTCATTACTTAAAGAAAACAAATTCCTTATGCCATCAGAATTCATTGTCATACTGCTACTTGTTCACTATCTTTATATCTGTCTTTATTTTTATAGAGGTAAATATGTCCTATGGTCTTGTAATGAAGTTGATCATTTGGCCAGTAAAAGACTTGGCCCTCTGAGCAGTGCCAGCCTCAAGACAAGTCCATGTTAGCCTCTTTCCCACACACCTTGATACTTTTCAGAATAACATTGTTATCTATAAAAATTTAGTTATAAAAGACTGGTGTTTTCTCCTTTAAGAATTTTTCTGCTGTTGATACTGAGATAATTTTAAAGCTATTTATTGCTCTTTTTTTGCTTAGAAGAAAGAATTCTTATGTATTTCAAATATAAATCCACATTTCCATGAATTATTAAAAGAAAAAAATCAGTGGAATAATAGGAATTAATTTACTTAATGCTTTCTATGTGTTCCTGAATACAATGAAAATAAAAATTGAGAATTTAGAAGTTACTAGAACAACTCATTATATATTAAAATCCAGAGATTAGAATTTTTCAACACTTCTTAAATTTTCAGAAAAATTCCTATAGATTTTTAAATTATATTTAATACTACATGATTATAGATTTCAATTATCATAACTGTTACAAATATTTTTCTGTTAAGAATCACTCCTCAAATTAATCTTTTTCTAATTTGGACATTTCTTAAGACTATTTTATGGATGGATCATATCTTCTTAGGCAGCCACAAGGAACATAAAAAAGTAAATCATAAATAAATAATATGAAACAAACTTTGCTATCCAGCTTCCTTGCAGACAGAAGAGAACGTACTCCTTTATAGGTAATAACTATCGTTAGAGCAGGAAGGTGTTCTAATGTTCTTGATGTTCAGGTATAACAACTGCAAACTTAACAGCAGAAGATTTAGAATGGGACGGCAGAAAAGGAGGGTTATAATGCAAAGCAATCTTTAAATACTAATCCAAGTGAGAGCAAATGTATTGAAAAATGTCTACCATGTATGGATTTTGGCTCAGAAGAGGGGAATAAATTAGAGGATCATAGCAGACATACTTTTCTTCTTTCTTTCCTTTTTTTTAGCACTTAAACAGAAAAGGCAGAGTGTGCAGGGGTTACACTGGGAAGAGGATGATGACATAGGTGTGTGTTAGATCACAAAGCGTAATAGTTCTGGAATATTAAGACCTGACTATGGTCTTGGGCTAGTTAGTTAAAACTTCTAGATCTCAGTTTCTTTATTTGTAACACTGAGTAAGATTAGATGTGATCACTTAAACCAGTGTAGTAAACTTCTGAAAGTCTGTGAAATTCAGTAACAAAGCACATTTGTCTTAAAAACATTGAGCTATGAAATTTTTCTAGTAGAGGCAATATCAAATATTTAAAATCTACCTTTGAGAGTATGGTTCACTTCCCCACTCAAACTTTTTCCTTTGTGTTTCCTAGTATAGAGGATGGAAAAATAAATCATAAATAAATAATATGAAACAAACTTTGCTATCCAGCTTCCTTGCAGACAGTGTTGATGACATGACACAGCAGTAGCCAGTGAGAACTGGTTAGAAGTCTGGGACTTTTGGGAAAATCTGTTTTCTCTGATACATGTGTTACTCCTTTTATACTCCCCCTAACCCTTGCCTTTTCTTACTCTCTAGAAAGTAGATTTGATGGCTGGAGCTACAATAGCCATTTTGTGACAATAAGGAAAAGGACTTGAAAAATCACAAAACCTTGGCCTTCTATCCTTGAAGTATCAAACCAATACCAGCAGCTTCCTATCTCCAGACTTCTTACTTGAATAAAACTTTTAGTTTGCTCAAGCCACTGTTTATTTATATTTTCCACAGCTGAAAGCAAACTATAACTCTGGGAGGGACTGAAAATAGATTCCTTTAAAAAGACATCCTAAAATTTGTATATGTTTATTCATTCTTCAAACATTTTGCAGCTGGTTGAACACCCTAAGTTCAAAAAGCAACATAAATTTATACTTTCACATATAAGGTGACATTATATTGGACCTGAAATATAACTTAATGATTAATTCAAACAAACTGAAAACAACCCATAAATAGTATTAATTTGTTCACATTCTTCCTCTAACTTAATTTTCATAAAAATAATTTATGTTAAGAATTTTCTAATAAGGATTTAAATTTAACTACCAGTATTATGCATGAATATAGACATACACATATAAATATATATTTCTAGATTTTTTTTTCTTTACAAGCAAAGAATAGGTTAATAAGGCAGAAGTACACACTCAAGGAGGGAGTGTGGGCAGGCTTGAGAGATGAGCAGTGCCTAGATTCTGAGATATTTTCTTTCAATATAAGCTGATTAGCTATAGATTTGAGGTACACTGATCACCATAATATGAAATATAAAAATGGATATGAAAACTATTCTTTTAAAAGAAATTCACTGTAAAAGCATAAAAATCAAGCCTTCTTTTTGTTTCATAATTCAAAAACTTGGCTTGGCAGCCTGCTAACGTGTGCATGATAACAACACTTCACATTTGTATGTGACTAATTGCAGTTCAAAGTATTTCATAAATGAGCAGTGGGTTGTGATTAAACATTATTATGACCACACACGTTTGCATAAGAAAAGAATTATTAAAAATAGAGACAGCATATTCATCCAGCTTCCATTCAAAATTTAGCAAGGAAAGGAAATCCTTAATGGATCACATTATAACCTCTATTCCTGCACAGACCTCTCCCTTCAACGGAGAATTCCTGATCAGATAATGAGCAATACAATATCCATTGTGCAGACCTAGAAACGGACAAAATTAATTGAGAAAAAAAAAGCTACTTAAAATTCCCAAGGAAGAATTATCAGCAACCATGAGAAAAATCATTTTCAAAATGAAATGACTTCTAGAAAAAAAATGATCTCAGTGAAAATGGGAACTTTTATAGAGAGGACTAATAATGAATGTACTCATAAAGATTTTTCTGGGTGACAAAATGAAAGCCACACGATGGGAAAATGTTACCGTGGGTATACAGATGTTGGCCTTGCACGTTGGGTCATTTCTGGGTTCAGGAGTCTCTCCCTGATGCTGACTGTATCTTCCTCACTCAGAACAGATACACATGCTGACTCAGTTTTAAATCTGTCTGGGAAGCCAAACTTCAGGGCCACCTAGCATGGAACCCTTTCAGGCAGGTCAGATGCTCAGACTGTGGGAGTGTCACCTCTTATTCTCAGGACTCATAGCTATTTGCTTTCATCTTTTCGTATTTTGTAGAATACAAGGAAAGAACCAGATTTAGGGGGCCCTTTTAAGTAAAATAGTACCACATTATGCATACAGGGCCTTAGGAGGCACCTGTGTAAATGAAAGTCCTTGAAGCCTAAGCTTCATGAGCCTCATGGTAAGCTCCACCTCCAGTAGTAGATTATTCTAGCTAAATTTCTTTTTCTATTACTTCTAAATATTACACCTTTGCATTTTAAATGGCATCATCATAAAATTAATACTTGGAAAAAATTTTGCATTATGTACTGCAGCATTGTACATGCAGTGGGTGTTCAGTTAATTTTATTGACGGTGTCATAACTAAAAGATGGAAATTTTTCATTTATAAAGAACACCATTTTAAACATGATGGAAAACCATTGTAAAACGTGTGTGTTATACTAAACACAAACAGGTTCTGATCACTGATGAGAATTGAAGCAAACACAGCATTTGGTGGTCCAATTTTAGAGACTAAGGAGGGATGTGGCCATCAGACTGGTAAGTTACACAAAGGTGTGATAACAACAAACCATGAAATCTTAGTGGTTTATTTCTTGCTCATGTTCATGACCTCCATGACTGGGCCTTGAGCTCCATATGACTTTCAATTTTGGAAGGGGCCATTCTCATCTGGAAAATTGCTGATTGAATGGCTGAGGGCAAAGAGACATGGATGAACCACAGGAAGGCTGTTAAAGACTTTGCTTGGAAGTGGCACACATCACTTCTGCTAACATTTCATTGGCCAAAGTAAGTCTTATGATTAAGCTGGATATAAGGAAACAGGGAGGTCTGGTCCCCTTCCATGAGTTTCTTCCCCAAACCCATAACTCATAACTCCAGTCTCATGAGAAAAACATCAGACAAATTCCAATAGAGGGCCATCTTACAATGTACCTGATCATTACTCCTCAAAACTGTCATGGTCATCAAAAACAGGGAAGTCTGAGAAATTGTCACAGCCAAGAGGAGCTTAAGGAGACATGATCACTAAGTATAATGTGGGATCCCTAGATAGGATCCTGAAAGGACATTAGGTAAAAACTAATGTATAGTTAGTAAAATAATAATGTATCAGTAATCGTTTACTAATTGTAACATGTGCAATACTAATGTAAGATGTTAATGGGAAATTACTGTGTGTATGTGGGGGGATATCTGGAAACTCTCTATACTATCTTCTCCATTATCTGTAAACCTATAACTGTTCAAAAAACAATCTACTGAAAAATGAGTTATCTCTGTCCTCCCAGAGCTCAGTTGAGAAGAGAATAGAACCAGAAAAAATTTAATAGTGTCTTAAATGCTATAATAAAGGTTTGAAGAGAGACCTGTGGGAGCCCCATCAGGACTTTTAAGAGAAACTGTAATCTTTTCTACTAAACCATATCTTAAAATATTTGAATCTGCAGTAGCACCCAGCAAAGTCGGCATTCAAAAATCTGAGAGAATGAAGAGGAATTCAGCTCCCTCTTGTAAAATGGCCTAGATTTGGCAGACATAAACAGAGATACGTGAAGGTTAACTATGCCATGTACCACCACCCTAAAAGGTGAAAACAAATTTCAGTTCAAATCCTGCCATGCACATCTCTATTATACAAATGTCTAGTGAAATCCTGGCAGTTCGTCCTTTCTTCTTATGTTTCAAAAAAGGTTTTTTTGTGTGTGTGTTTTCTTTGAGTCAGTAGTAGGTAAATAGAAGCATCATCCAAAAAAAGGGCAGAGGAAAACAAATACCATATGATTTCACTTATTTTGTGGAATCTAAAAACAAAACAAAATGAACAAAACAGCAGTAGACTCATAGACACTGAGAAGTGACTGGTGGTTACCATGGGGTGGGTGGATGGGGAATGGGAGGGGGATAAAGAGGCACAAAAATCTCATTCATAATGTAGGTTGGTCATGGGGATGCAAGTGCAGCATGGAGAATAAAGCCAATGATGCTGTAAGATCTTCCTATGTTGACAGCTAGTAACTGCACTAGTTGGGATGAGGATTTAATAATATGGGTAAGTGTTGGACCACTGTGTTCTAAAAGGCTTGAGGCTTGACCATTATATAGGACACCATTTTGGAGGGTAAAGGTTGAAAGGTCACTAGGTATTTATATTTTTATAACTAGTTCACATGCAAATGAAGAGTTTCTCTTAAGCTATTTTAGTCAACATAATCTATTTAATCACTGTGAGCCCACTATTAAGATTCATCTTGCTAATGAACAGAATCCCTAGTGTAGAAAGTTAAGCTTGCTAAAGCTCTAACACCAAGAGCCTGAGCAGTGTGACCATTTTTATTTATGAGTAGTGGACCATCCCTATCGTGTGAATTCCTGGTTAGTGCAAATCAAGGGTTAAATCTAACCACGATATGCCTTCATTACATTATGAATGCTGAATGATTCTAAATTAAATTAAGGACATTACACCATTAAGTTTCTCCTAGTTATTCTGATCTGCTAGCCCTGGTGGTTCGGTTTTCATCCTGTGGTGTAACAGAGCCCTCACTAACTGTGAGGCCTTGGTGGGTTCGACAGCACTACTGGGGATTCCCTCCTCTGACAGTTGAGGGCCCTGGGTTAACTCTCTTGTTTTTAGCATCCCTATAATCTATGAAACAGTTGTGTTGCAGCTGACGCCAAGAAAAACGTAAATGCTCATGTAGACACAAGCTTTAATACTTTTGAGGGTCAAATTATATATGCCATATACATTAGCCTCTTCAGGTGATCGTATGTTAACATTTGACAAGTGTGTTTAGATTTTAAATGAA
This sequence comes from Manis javanica, assembly GCF_040802235.1. Taxonomy (NCBI): domain Eukaryota; kingdom Metazoa; phylum Chordata; class Mammalia; order Pholidota; family Manidae; genus Manis; species Manis javanica. The sequence continues at coordinate 56,150,084 of NC_133161.1, read as the reverse complement.
TTTTTTTTGACATTTTTCAGTGACTTTATAAAGGATTCTATAGGTATTAGTGATGCTAGTGTAGACTAAGTTACAGCTATTAAAAAAAAAGTCCACAAGTCAAAATACTAACCACCACTACAGGGGCCCACCCACCTCGGAGCTATTAACTGTGCCTCTCTTCTATCAGGGTTGGTCTCAGAGAAGATGCTCTGGTCAGCCTTAAAACGCGTCAAAGCTAATTCGTGTTTCCAGTAACAGTCAGCGGATTTCTTCGCGTTTCCCGTGTGGTCCCTAAAAAAAAAAAACCCCAAATTTCTTTCAGAATTACCCCAAATGATTCCTTAAGCTCAAGCATATGTGGAGAAGCTCCAGATACGGCCCCACAACGCTCCCCCTTTCCTCCCCAAAAGTCGCGGAGCTGTGGATCCGCGGGCGCTGCGCGGCGCGCACCTGAGCGGCCGGGGCTCCCCGAGCAGGGCGCGCGCGGCGGCGGCCGGGCTCCTGTCCCGCGCGGTCCTCGGGCACGGCCGCCGGCTGCCGCGGGGCGGGCCAGGACGGACTCCGGCCGCGCACCTGGAGCCTCGCGTGGGCGTGTTTCGCTTCAGAAATCCCGAATCTTCCTAGGCACACGGGCCTTCCCCTGGGAAGAACCGCTGGCCCAGCCCCTCGCTCTGCTCCGCTCCACCCCAGAAGGCTCGCCGGGTCCTCCAGACTCCCGCGCGTCCTTCCCCGAGCCTCAGCCGCGAGCCCAGGTGTGCTCCGCGCCCCTCTGCCCCGAGGCCCGCGCCTCCCCGGCCTGCGGGTCTCCGGCGCTCCCGCCGCGGGTCCGGCCCCGCCCAGCCTCCGCCGCTCCGAGCTCCCGGCCCGGCCTCTCCGCCTCCCTCCCATCTCCACCCTCCACTGCCCTCCCCAAGAGTTGCTATTTTTAGCAAAGCCTCCGCGCGCCGCCACCGGTTCTGCTCGCAGCTCGCAAACGCGCGCTGCCGCCCTCCCGAGCTCCCCTCCCCGCGCGGCGGCCGCGGCTGCGGCGGCGCGTCCCGCACATCGTGCCGCGCGCACGGAGCCCGCCCCGCCGCGCCCGCCGCCCTCGCCGCCTTCTCCTCCTCAGCGCCTGCCGCGGCCGGCGAGACCCTGCTGGCGGAGCAGCGGTGGTCCCCGAGTCAACTTTCAACCCCCTCCTCCCCCTCTGCTTCTGCCTCGCCATCCTCCTCTCCGCGAAAGATGGCTGTTTGGAGAAGGGGGAGAAGTTAGGGGGTCGCCGGCGCGGGGCGAAGGAGGGCGCGACAGCCTCAGCAGAGCGGGCGGAGGTGAGTGGCACCACAGCCTACCCCGGCTGGGGCCCGGGGAAAGCCCTGGGAATTGGGGGCCCAGCGTCCTCCGGATGCGCCGCTGTTCCCCGCTCGGGTTGCCCTCGTTAACAGCATCCCCGTCCGGACCCCGACACAGCTTGCCTTGCATCTCGCAGTCGAGTGGTTGGTGGGCTTAAGGGAACCTTTGTCGTAAATTCGGTGCTAGGTGATCCCTTTGGTGCAGACCTTGGCATTAGGAGGCAAGCCCAGGCGAGGGGTCGGTGCCGTGACTGCCACTGCTCCAACCCACACACCAGTTTATGTCGGAGCCGAGTTATGAATGAAAAGTTTGTACTGCCAACATGTTGCTTGAGGGGAGCAATGTTTCATGGGGGTACCTTTGATGTTCGGTGGGGGACTTCAGTTCCAAGTCTATACGTAAGAATTTTGAGTTTTAAGAAAAGTTCCACAGCCCGGGGGATGGGATAGAGTGCAGTTCTTGGCTAGTGGAAGGAGATTGATGAATCGTAAACTTATTAAGGTAAACTGGTTAGTTAAATTCCACCAAGGGCGTCACAGTGGGGACTAGGGGAGCGGAGGACGGGGGCGTTCCTTGAGCACCTAGCGTTCATTTGGCTTTGAAGCCATCGCCCGCTTGTCTGCAGTGAGAGGTGCTGGTGTCAGAGGCCTGTGAGTCCGCGGTGTGATCTAGCGGGACCCAGCTGCTCTCCAGATCCCAGGCGCGGTTGTCAGGAGAGGTGGCCAGCGTCGGGGAGCAGAGGACACTGTTTATGTGATATGGAATTGGAAATTCAGGAAGATAAGTCACATCTGTTTTCCCTTCCAGGGAAGTGTGTGTAATCTCCTAAAAGGAACTTTTAGATTAAGTAACTAACATTTTGAAATATGTGAGAAAAGGTGTTATCTGCATATACACTGTACATGTAGATTGTGTGTATGTGTGTGTGTGAGTGAGCATGGGCAGAATGTGTGAGTGGGGTAAGATGGGTTTGCAAAGTTCAATAGGAAAAGAAAGGGAAGAGTTAAATTTTTTCTCACTAAAGAGTACAACAGTGCTTAATACAACTGAATAATCCTGTGTGCTGCGATTTCTCATAAGGGTAAGATTTAGGAATTAGAGGTATTTGGAGTGCAATCAGTGCTTTCAAATCTTGCAAGCATTGTTGAAATCGAGGAAAAGAGTAAGTACGTAGAGAATCTATATTAAAGAAAAATATTTTATTTGGAAAGAAAACAATTTGACATTTGAAAAAGTCTGGATGTTATTTTCTGATGCCCTAGAAATCTTAATCCTGTAATTAATAACAGCACAGAATAAATTGCAGTTAGTAAATGAGGACAATTAAAATACCAAGTTTGGAAAGGATATCTTCTGAACTACTCTTTGGTACTTTGGATATTTATTATGAAAAATTATTGTGACAGAATATTTATTGTTTAATATATTCACTTTTTACCACAGATAATTAGTCCTCTTTTCCTTTTAAACCACTGTTATAGTTTGACGAATTTAATTACCCAAACACCAAATCACTGATGTGCCTTCTGGAAAGCATTTATATTTTAAATGCTTAATAATAATATTGTATTTCCAAAAAGACAAATAATTTATTCAGTTGTGAAACTTTCTTTTATTTTCATCCATTTTGTTTGAATGAGGCAGATCTCAAGAACAGAAGCATTTCATTTTCTGTATGGGAAAATGCGAATGTTTTCATCTTGTCATAAACAGGTGCATGTAGAGTGCGAATCCTGAGTCTGACTTTTGATATCAGGCTGCTAACTGGAAGGAGAGATGCTTTCCCAGCTCTTCTCCTGAACTGATCATATTCACTGTGGAATGGACATGGTTAGATGCATGTGCAGTTGTGCAGAAGGAAGTTAAAAGTTACAAGTCAAGTACCAGTGTATGGTTATGAGGGAGATTTTTTTTTAACCTCAATCTTCCTGTTTCTTTCCCTCTACAATTGTGCATATATTGGACTAGCCATTATTGCAAAGTTAGGCCAAACACTGGTAGAAAGCATGTGGGCATATTAAACTGCCATCTTCCATAAAAATAATGATGGTGCTGCTGAAATTAAAATGGTTATTTTATGCATTATGGAAGACTTATGATTGTTTTATGACCATTATTGTGTCTCTTATTGTAGTAGAGTTGCTTAATGTAGTTACCCCCATTATATGCATATATAATTACTTATTTTATGTATTTGTGGTATATTTGGAATATATCTGAGTTTTAAGGGATTTTAAATCATAGCCTCACTAGATAGCCTGTTTAATTGATTAGTTTATATAATACACATAATTCAGATTTGTATTCATATCTGTGCCTAAAGATTTCAGGGTTCATAGCTTTCATTTCTTTTTATTAGGATTATTTCTAGTTTGAATCTGTTTAAATATTACAACATATACTGTAATTTACACCTGTTTAGTGGGGAAAGTGTAGGTTATTCTTAAATAGAGATATGGAGAAATAGCTAGCAAGGAGAGTCATTTGAGAAACATATGGACATTATAAAAGCCTTCTGTATGTAGCATCTGTACCTTCTCATTAGTGAAATATTGTAGTTATGGACATTTTTCTTATTACATTGAAATGAGGCTTTTTATTTTTGCTTCGATGGACTTTTCATTTGTTTTAAAATGTAATTTATATTAATGTTTAAATTGGTGGGACTTTTATTGTTCAAAGCTTTTTCCTTTCTCAAACTTAATTTTTTTTGCACACATTTGCAGATACATACAATTATTACCTAACTTGCTTTTATAACTCCTACCTTTCTCAGAGATTCTTCAAAACATTTGAGATAGATTGGAAGACACATTGTTCTCATTTTCAGAAAGAGGCAGCAGGTACACTGATAGATCCAAGGACACACACTAGTGAATCAGTGTGAATCTGAGGATAACATGTGTATTTCCTATGTTCTATTCACAACAGCAAGCTCCTGTGGCTACATTAATGGCATTTTCATACATTAATACATTCCTAGATTTTTAAAGTGCTTAAAATGGTAGTTGTGCAGGTCAGATGTTATATTGTTCAATGTAAGTCATAAGGGATTGGACCCTTATGGTTGCCTGCCTAAGGGGGAGAACCATGACTCCAATAGCTTGTGTTAAAACAGACGCACCTCTAGGGGTATCCATTCTTGCTATCAGTTCACATGCTGCTCATCCCTCTGCTTCCCCTGGCCCCACCTTATCAACTGCATTCTGCCCTTTTATTGGTCAAATCTGCTTTGAAGTTTATCAGCACAATGGTTAAGGTTGAGGATCATCAGTCTCACTGGTGAGTGAATTTCAGAATATGATTTTTCGAAGAGAGAATATTGACAGAGGACAGTAATGGACTGTCCACTCGAGAGCCAGCCAATATCGTTGAGAGATGGTGTTGTTCTGGTGTTGGGACACCCACCTCCTCTTATTAGCTCTGCTTCTTTGGCTGAACTTGTAGAAATCAAAGTGAACAGAGGGTTTATGCAATTATCTAGTAATTTCTGCCCATGCAGACCTTGTATCTGGATAAATCAGACTTTAAAAAAAAAAAAAGAAAAAGGATTGTAACTTGTTCGTCTGTAGAGAAGGTACTCTTATAATTTTTGCTTCATCCTCCCAAATCTCCTCTCCTTCAAATCTCACCAGAATTTTTCAGGGCAATTGGCCACATGATTTGTAACAGTTAAGGTGATACACTTCTGATATTTTATTGTTAGATTCAAAAGTAAAATGCATTATCTAGGATGCAGAAGAAAGCATTGTGATTTCATAGAAAATAATAATATGTAATCTTATTCAAGCTCACATGTATTTGATGAAAATACTTTCAGTATTTTTGAATAAGCAGACAGTATCAGGAGCTCTGTACTCTATTAATATTTTTCCTATCCTTTCCCCTAAGTGTATTGTTAATAGGAGCTTATAAAAATCATTTTAAATGTGAAATACTGAAGAAAAATGTGACTCTTTCGTGTGGTTCTTGCTATAATGAATTCTGTTTAGGGCCCGAAAGAAAGGAAAACTTCCATTCTTTATATTCTTTGCTGTGCTAGAGAGAGCACGGCATGCTGCTGGCAAAATTGAGAAGAGTTGAGGTTGCTGGAAATGGTACTTTCTTCCTGTTTCTATAGAATCTGTGATAAGAAGGAGATGGGTGTGGACTAGTCTAGTTCGAATGGAATAGTAATGAGTGGAATTTGAAATGGCCACTGAAGGAAAGATAAGATTTGGATCATTCAAATATCACTCAAGATATTTGTTAGCAAGTCACTGAATCTAATTTTAGTTAATGTAAGCATTAAATACATGTATTAGAGGATATTGACTCAGTTTGTTTTCTATTACTTTGTAACACATTAGCACAGATTTAGCCGATTTAACTACAGGCCTTTATTACCTCAGTTTCATCGCTCAGGAGTCCACACATGGCTAGACTGGATCCTCTTTTATGGACCTCATCAGGTGTGGTGAGGGCTGTAGTCCCATCACAGACTCAACTGGAGAAAAACCTACTTTCAAGCTGCCTTAGATTGTTGGCAGATGCATCTCCCTGTGGTTGTACAACTGACATTTCCATTTCCTTGCTGGCTGTCAACCAGAGGCCACTCAGCCCTTAGAGGCTGCCAGCTGCTCTTTGCCGTGCGGCCCTTTCAGAGGCACTCTTACAACATATGGCTGCTGAGTTTTCAAAGCCAGCAAGGAGAAGTCCTTGCTCCAGGATGATAAGACAGTCTTATGTGACACATGGGGGTGGTGTGACAGCAGCTTTGGTGTATGACATAGTCTAGTCAAGGGAGCAACAGCCATCACTTTCACCATCTTCCATTGATTAGAAGCAAGTTATATGTTCTACCCAAACTTCAGGGCAGGGGTCCATACAAGGGCATGATTCAGTGGAGGTCACTTGAGGGTGCATGCACCTCACTGACTAGCTCACAGAATCTGTGGGGTGGTCAGTAGACCTGGCACAGAAGCCACTTAATCAGAAACAGTGGTTCACATTGCAGAACCATTTTGGTGGAATACCAGTTTCAGTTGTGGAAGGTGGGCTCTGTATTATGAGAGAGCATTCTCCACATATAATAATGGTTTCAGTTGCTCATGGCCAAAGACAAAGACAAGTGTTCTCTGCTGAAGAAAAGGAGGAAAAAAAATGTAACCAAATTATTGCTGAATGAGATGTTGAAGTTTTTGCCAAGGATAGGTAAAATGACCATCTGGAGATGTGATTGAATTGGAGAATAGCTGGAATCATTCAATTCCTTAGAAATAAAACTCTTCTAGGATTTAGGAGAATGGTGACAGCAAGGCCCCATTTAAAGAGTAGAAGTCTCTAAAAAGACAAACCACTAGCACATATGTTAGTCTAGGAGTTGACTTAATTAGTCCTTAATATATTCCATGTGCAAAATGATTTTAAGGATCTGGTGCCACCAATCCTTGCAGGGAACCAGCACTTTGATTTGGAGGCCACAGTGTGGCCTCCCTTGAGAGAGACCATCTCAAATCCACCGTACCTCTGTGGCCCAATAACCCTGAGGCATTATGTAGGAGCATAAGGTCTGTTGAGCACAGCCCATGCTCCAAGGTGTGGTTTTATGCATCTCATCTCTGGCGACTGAGTTTAGATTTCCCTAGTTCTGCCTCGTTTATTTCCTCCCAAATAAAAGGAGATTTTCAGAGGTTAAATATCTTGCTACGCAACACTCATATAGGGGTGGCAACCAGAATTTGAATCTAGGTCTGATTTCAAAGCCTATAGTCTTGTAATACACTTCCCATGCTCATAAGCATAAGTGAAGTTTCCAGGGGAAAAGCTTGTTTTTCCCATTAAAGTGAATCTCAGCACTACAGTTGCTCTTGGGTTCCTTCATTCATCTTGAGAGAACTGGATACTGCAAGATGAGGGTCAAAGAGAGGAGTGAGTGTGCTGTATCATGCCTTCTTTTATTTTCCCAGCAGGAAGTACAGATGATAGGTCTTTCATCTAAAAGTAAGAATGTGGAGTGGAGGCTGTGTATTTTTATTTCCACGTATTTTGGCAAAAATCGAAAGCTCTTTGCCTCCTTTCTCTCCTGTATGTAGATTTCTACTATTAAATTCAATTAGGAAACATTATGAATTCACATGGCCTCTTTGGCCACAGGCTTCTTTCTATGGCTTTTTCAGTGGATGCCACTGTTTTGATCTACTTGAAAAGTCTATTGAGACATTCTTCCTTTGTGCTTCTGTTACTAGGGCCCCCTTTCTACTCTGTGGTGCCTCTGAATTCTATTCATAGATATTCTACTTCTTTTCCCTTCTCTTTAATGTACTTAAATCTCTTCTTTAAATGGATCTAGCTCCATTGATCGGAATCATTGGCCCAGATCCCCTTGCTGCTCTAATGCAAGATGCAAGCTCAGTGTGGGACCCATCTGTATTCTGCTAATTTTCCAAGTTGTACCCTTTATTCCAACCTGGTATGAGAACGACTTTAAGATTTCTTTGGGTATTGAAGTCAAAATGTAAACATTTTTAACTGAATGCCCCAAAGCAAACCTCTGATTGGACTGTGTTAGGTGGATTGCATACCACTCAACTGTGGCTGCTCAGCTGTTCCCAAGGAGGGATATTGTGAGTCACCCTCAGCCTAATTAGGGTCAACAACAGTAACCTGATTCAAAGTTACAGCTCAGAAAATCTTGAAATAAATGTATTTCTTCATATAGGTTTTAGATTTTCTAACTTAGCTTAGGCGAGATTTGACTCTAAAGCTCAAATTTATTAGCATGGCATGCAGATTCTCTCATAGTCTGGATCTAGCCTATCTTTATTTACATTTTAAATTCTTGCTTCTCCCTGCCATGTGGTTTTAAGGATGTAAGCCCTAAGCTTGGAGCTAGCAAGTGGCTTACATTTTATATAATGAAGAACTAGCCTGACGTGTAAAGAAATATCAAGGGGTGAATATGTGTGTGTGTGTGTGTGTGTGTGTGTAGTGGTGCAGAGGACAAGGGGGTAGGGAGCAAACAATAACAGCATTTTAGGCTCTCAGTTCCTGCATCTATTCATTCTTGACGCTGTTCTACTACTGATTTTTCTGGGGTGATGTTATGTGAAGAAGAAGTTATTCCTAAATTGAGTTTCTGTCCCTTGCAATTTAAAGAATGTGAAGTAGCACAGCTTCTTTCAACCTAGCTTTCTCAGTGCATTTTCTGAATCTGCTGCTTACAGAACTATCAGTGGCCATCTCTTAGCCCAGGCAGTAACTCCTTTGGAGTTTTATTCGGAGGATATGCCCATCAGAAAGCTGCACCTTCTCTGCTCACCTTTTCCCATAGGTCCATGCTGTGTCCCTCCTCTTTTGTGATGTTTCCTCTCATTATGGCAGCTCACCATGATCTCAGATCTTCTGTAAGTTCCCACAGTTATTGAGGACTGTGGCTGTGGTTCACACAGGCTTACAAGTTGAATTTTAGTATTAATTGATTGAGAAAATCCATACTAAAAAAAAAAGCTACTGTATGAGTAAAGCCTTTAAAGGAATTTGCATTTTGTTGCCCAGAAGAACATCTTTATATTTTTGAAATATATTAGTACATTTAATATACGGAATGATTTTCATATGTACTTATGGTCTCTACAATTTCTTTGTGGCCCACTAGAGATCCATGGCCTCTCATGCCTACAGGGAAAAGAGGGAAGAGAAGGTTTGACTTCCTAATGAACACTCTCCCCAAATAAAACACTACAGGAAGAAAGGTTTGATTTTAGTTAAGACTACTGGTCTTTATTGTATGAACCTAAGTTATTCTTATTAGCCATTTTACTTAAGTAGGTAGGAACACAAAATGCAAACACTTCTACTTACAGATTTTACAAGTTAGGAAGCCAAAACCAGTGAGAGAATATTAAATGTGAACAATAGAACTGATGAAATTGAAAGGAACAACATTAAGTTAGGTGGCACATAATACTGTATTGTTAAAATTACATTGACAGTGTTGGATTTGAGAGTATGAAGATGTAACCTTAGATCCTGTTCTTATTTAATCTTTTTCTATGTTTTATATTAATACAAATGCAGGAAGTGTCCTTTTAAAAAGTAGATTAAAAAAATACAAACTTCCAGGCTTTGTTTGCTGGTTCAGCATAATCAGACATCATACATCACCAAAAATCTACCAGTAAATAATCATCAAAAGTCAGTTTTAACGAGATATCACCTGAGAACTCTATACCATCTCTTTGTTCTCTGAAAGATGTGATCAGCATTGTGAAGATACTGAATTCTAAATCAAATGTGTGCTCCGTATCCAAAGACTGTAGGAATGGAGAACAGATTGTGTAGATACTACGTGGAGATAGGATGCATATATCATCTTCATTCTCAACATGGTGATGATTTTATCCACCCTAGTGTGGGTGCTTTGCATGCCTGTGCTACCTTGTGTTCTATAATGACTCAATTCATCCTCACTTTTTTTCTAATTAGATTATTTATTTAGCAAACTATATTATTTGGCCTTCACCTAATATATGCATGATTGAGAACACCAAAAGCAGTTGCCAGAATGAAAACTGTGATATGTTTAGTTTTAAGATGCTTATTCAGAAATTAGAGTACATTCATATTTGTTTTATTTATTTTTTACATTATCATCCTAGTGAAAACCCAAAATGGAAAAAAAATTCCACCTCAAACTAATGGATCTCATTTTGAAGTACATAGTCCCAAATTTAATTATGAGACTTAAAACATTTTGCATCTTACTCTGCATTATGTGTCAACTAGACCGTAAGTCCCTTGGAGGCAGAGAGAACTTGCTTACTCTATTTTCTTCCACAGCATGAAGTGCATTTTCTGATAGTTGTTTGATCAGCTATGTATGATCAGAAACACCAACAAATGTTTGATGATTGACCAACTATTTATATGTCATTATTGCCTATTGCACTGTGAGTTCCTTGAGGTCAGGGACTATTTTGTTTTAATCTGTGGACTCCAGATGCCTAGCACAACAACGCTTACGTGAGAAATGCTCAATAAATGTTCTGAAAGGAAGCATTGGCTTTGTGTGTGTGCATGCATGTGTGTGTCTTCTTTTAGAGCTCATTTTTTCATATACAGGGCATTTCTAACAGGTGTATAGATCAGTACTGTCCAATGCAATATTTTGTGATGATGGAAATATCCTATGGGTTCTCTAATACCATAGTCACTAGGCGCATGTGACCTTTGAGCACTGAAATGTAGGTAGTCAGAGAGGCTGAATTTACTTTTATTTAATTTTAAGTATAAAATAGTGTCATGTGGCAGTAGGTAGCTCAGGTCCAGATATAATGCCTCCATTCTCAAACTCATTTGCCCACATCTCCAACACTACTACATTTTTAGGTTGTAATTGGTTTTTGTTATTAGATGGATAAAGTGAATCATATCACTTTAAACACAAAAAAATATATTCCATCAAATTGGCTTCATTCTTTTCCCAAATGACCAACAGCATTGCATGTTATCTCGTCACTCATCCCACCATCTGATTTGGTTTTTCATTATTTCCTTATTACTTTAGATACCTTACACCGACCACTTCACCAGATGAGTTGTACATATACTTCTTTTTAATGGCCTAAGTTTCCTTGTGTTTGCTAGTCCCATTGGCTTATCTTTTTCTTTCCTAATAAGCCATTTAAACTTGGTTTTTCTTTATGATCGTCATCATCACCACTGTCATCATTGCATAAAGTGGTGTTTATACTGTGCTAGCCCGTAGTTGATGTGCTAATGTGTGCTGGTATTCTGAACAAATTCCAAATTTACTATATTCTGATTATCTTTAAATATTCCTACTCTAACATTGATTTCATTTACCCTTTCCTGTACAGAGAAGGATGAAGGAGCACCCTATGCATTTAAACATAACTCAGTCCTTATGTAAGATGGCTTCCCATCATCACAGGTTTCACAGCTGGAGTCAAAGAGCATGAAATCAATAAAACAGGATTTTCTGTTTAGGAAGGTGGGAATTGCCAACTTTATGCAACTTGTGGCACTTCCAGGGTAGATTTAGATTAAAAGTCATCATATGTCTATTGAGCCTCAGTATTGGATATAGTCACATACACTATTCTCATTTAATTCTTTTAAGAATGCTGCATCCAGTAATATGTAATGATTATAGAGACTAAGTTCTCAAATAAATTGAAATGAATTCTTCTGACAAACAGAAACACTTTAGAATTTTCCACTCATCCTCTAGTGCTGGAGATTTAATAGTCTGTCTTATCTGGCAGACTTTGAATGCATAGACTTTGGCATGGAGACTTCCCTTTTGTTCATTCTTTTAGCCTAGAGAGGAGTTCTGAAACTGGGGTGTACAACAGAATTTCTCTACTATGCACACAAAAGACTATAAACTATATTATATAGCTGAGTTCTCCCCCTTTCCAAGGCAGTTTTGTCTGTGCTAGATTTTCATCCTGAAACCTATCTTTTCCCTCACTGCCCAAAAGATGCATCTCCTCTGTATTTTTTTATTTACACTTGATTCCAGGACAGGGATCCTCATGGAGGGAACTTGTAGATAGGCTTTTGAATAGATCTCAGAGAACAGGAGGGAAGCTTAGCATTCGGAATCACCAGTTGTGCCTTGGTCTCATGATTGCTTTAATCTGACTCTTGGTGGTGAGAAACTAGACTGCTTTGTTATCTCCCCACCCCAAACCTGGCCTTCCTGATAAACATCCCCCTAAAAATCCCGGATGATGTGTATTTTGCATTGTGTTCTTTTTAGGCAGGTTGGGGAGTGAGGAAGGGAACTTTATTTTGTGACTGCTGCTGTTAGTATAATTATAAACTCCTACTTACCTGTTTGACACAACTTGTAAAAGTTATCCTGTGGATAAAATGAGAGTTCCTGTGGCCAGGATTCTCACTTGGCCCTGGTTGACTAGCTCACTGCACACCTGTGGGCAATACATGGCTGTTGACTCTATATAAAGACCTTCTCCCAGTGCTCTGTGCACGACACAGTGGCAGAGCTGCAAGGCTGCAGGAGAGCAGAGCAGAGGCTGGAGTGGTGGCAGTGCGGAGGACAGAGGCCCAGAGGGTGGCTGTGTGGGACGGCTGTGCAGGCAGAGAGGCCCAGAGGGTGGCTGTGTGGGACGGCTGTGCAGGCAGAGAGGCCCAGAGGATGGCTGTGTGGACAGAGGGGCCCAGAGGCAGAGACCAGCTTACTGCATGCAGATTCACTGGGTGAATGGGATTTTAGTGAATGACCTGCCACCTGAAAATAAAGTTGAGTATAACCCTTTCACCTCAAGAACGTTTTGCTGTCAATTTATTTGGTCACATTGAATCCATAGCGAACTTGCCTGGGGCTGAAACCCATTGGCAAGACATACCCACATTAAAATAAATATTTGATTAGTTTAGCCTTGTTGTGGAACAATAATTATTAGCTTTTTAAACTAACATTCAGCAAAAGCTATTGCCAAACCTTGTGCACTACCTTGTTTACTAACAAGAAAACCTTTTTGGACTTAACTACTTTTTCTCTATGAAAACAAATGTAACAAATTGAACTTAAATTATATTTTCAGAAGTATAATGCCCAGAGTACTCAAGCCAGCTGGGAAAGGTAGGCCAAATGGAATGGGATTTCAGAATAATGGTTCAATTTTAATTTCTTTGCAATATCCTATTTAAGATATTCTTGTGTGAATTTATAAGTTTCAGTAACTTGAAAATACATTAACACTTATTTTATATACTATTGTTTTTCTTACATGTTATAAACCCCACATTACATTATTTTTACTTAAACAGAAAATAGTCTTTCAGAGATTTACATGATAAAGTTAAAACCTTTCATATTTATTCATGTAGTTGCCATTCATTCATTCCCTTCATTCCTTCATTTCCTTTCATGTTTTTCATACCATTTCTATCTGGTATCACCTTCCTGCTGCCTGAAGGGCTTTCTATTTTTTTCTGAAGGGCTTCCTTTAACATTTCTCATAGCACAGGTCTGCTTGTGCATTCTTTCAGCTTTTATATGTCTGAGAACATCTTTCACTTTCAGATTTTTGTTGGATATGAAATACTAGGTTGAAAGTTCTTTTTTTCTTTTAATACTTTAAAGATGTTGCTCCACTGTTTTCTCACTGGCATTGTATTTATAAGAAATCTGCTGTCATCCTTATTTTTGTTCCTCTTTACATATAACATGTCCTTAAAGATTTTCCTTTTTTCAATGGTTTTAAATTATAATTTGATTATGATGTGTCTTTCTTCATGTGTCTTGTACTTTGGGTTCATTGACCTGTGGGTTTCTAATTTCCATCAGATTTGAAAAAATATTTAGTCATTATTTCTTCAAATTTTTTTGGCTTCCTTCATCTCCCTCCAATTACATGTATATTAGGATCACTGATGCTGTTTATTTATTTATTTTTATTCTTTTTTTTTTTCTCTGTTTCATTTTGGGTAGTTTCTACTCCTGTGTCTTCAAGTTCACTATGAGTAGTCACATTTAATGTGTTTTGATCTCATTGTAGTTTTCATCTCCTGAAGTTTGATTTGGGTGTTTAAAAAATCTTCCACATCTCTATTTAACTTTTTTGAACATATGGAATACATTTATCATAACTGTTTTAATGACCCTATCTGTAAATTCTAACATCTCTTTTAGTTCTTGATCAGTTTTGTTTGGTTGATTTTTTTCCTTATTACGGGTTATATTTTTCTACTTCTTTGAATGCCTGGTAAATTTTGATGGATGCCAGACATTGTGAATTTTACTTTGTAGAGTGCTGGATATTTTTATATCCCTCTAAATCTTCTTAAGCACTTTTTAAAAAAATGGGATACAGTTAGTTACTTGGAAACAGTTTGATCTTTTCACATCTTGTTTTTAAGATTAATCTCTAAGTACTCTACCCGCAGATTCCGTGAATTGTAAGGTTTTCCAGAGTGGTTGGTGGGAACAGGCACTATTCCCAGTGCTGTGTAAGTGTTAGTTACTGTTTCCTCTAATTTTTTCAGGTAATTCTTTCCCTGGCCATCTATTGTTTCCTCATATATGTATGTGTGTTGATCAGTACTCTGCTGAATACCTGAGCGGTATTGATGGATCTCTGGAGATCTCACTCTGTTCAGCTGGCTGCTCTGATCTCCCAGATTTCTCAGATACATCTCTCTGGTTCAGGGATTGTGCTGGGTTCTGCTGTGGTTTTCCTTCTTGGGGACACAGTCTGGAAGCTGGAACAGTCATAGAATTCATGTCATTAGTTGTTTCATATATTTTGTGTAGCACTTTGAATTTTTCAGGCAGGAAGGCAATTTCTATCCTGTTACTCTATCTTGATTGGAAATGGGTGTCTTCCATTCATGTTCTCTTCCATGGAAAATCTTGTTGGTCCAGATAATTTTGGAGATGATTTAAATATTTAATATTCAATTCCATGCAGTTTATTGTGATAGTCTTTTGAATTTCTAGTAATTTCCAAACTTTCTATGAGTACTTTGTACTGTAAAAATATTTTCAAAAATTAAGTTTTGATAATCAGTTATGCTCTGTATTATGCTTGATGATTTCTATTATTAAGACACACCAATCATAAATTAAGAAGTTAAATTTGTTAAACACAATAACTTACATACTTTTAAGTGGATAAAAGATGCTACTATAGGGAAGTACTATGTTTCTATTAGCTTGTTTTTTAAAGATTGAAGTCGAGTAGCTTTTTAATAATATACTCTTGAATTTATAGATGCTAATGATCATAAACAGCTAATAAATTAATGTCTTTTAAATTGTATCAGTTTTCATGGGGTTACTTTTTATATTTGGGAGATTCTATAGTTCATGCCTGCTATAGAATGTTCACATATCAAGCAGGAGTGAACTATGCTATGAACTATTTTATTTTTAGTTTTCTCTAGTATTTGAATGATAAAATATAGCACTGTGAGCTAATATGAGAATAAAGTAACAAAATTCAGGAGCACATCTTGCTTTAGTGAATACATCTTGTTACTTCAAGAGTTTTCTGGCAGTAAGGGCACAATTGACTATATTAATTTAAAAGAATTTTTGAGGTGGTATAGTTCCATATGCTGTAGGAATATGTCAATGATTTTTTTTTATAATTTGAGTTTTTAATGTAGTTTTTTGAAAGCTAGTTGTTAAGCATGGCAAGAAGACTGGAGTTGCTTTAAAATTCTTAGGAAAATAATTTTGTAAGTACAAATTAAAATTGACTTTAACTTTCTTCAGCACTGTCATAAATACCAGCATGATGAAGCCAAAATCGTGGCAATGTAACATTGCTATGTTTCCAATATTTAAGCGTAAAGGTTAGGCCAGATTTATATCCTCTTGTAAAATTGAACCAAAATATAAATTATTTATAGAATTTTAAGAACAGAATCTTAAATAACTTGAATACTACTCTGTGGTAGAGGCTGCTAAACCCAGTACCCTTTTTCTCGATCATCTTCAGACATAGAGCCCTGAATTTTCACTGGGACAGACCCCTATGTAATAAATACGACATTTCTCAGTCCCTCTTGTGTCTAGGAGTTATGCCAGGTGGCAAAGTTCTGGCCATAGGATGTAAGAAGAAGTGATCTATGCAACTTCCAGATGAGCCATTAAAGGACAGGGGTGTGCTATCTCCTTTCCTTCCTCATTTGCTGGGTGCATATGGTGCTATACTTTCTTAGATCTTGCTGAAATGGCCAGCACTCTAAGGAAAGCAGAGCAATACAGTTTTTTAAAAGGGCCTGATGATGACTTATTGAAGCAGAGCTGCCATAACAGCTTGGAGTTTTATGTGAGTAAGAAACTTCTATTTTATCTAAACCACTGTTATTTTGGGTCTCTGTCACATACAGGCAAACCTATATACACTATTTCTACAATATTTTTGTTTGCCAGGCGTGTTAGTCTTTGCTTTTTATAATCAAGCTTGAAAGGACCAAACTGATCATGCATCATAGAATTCTAAACTTCAAAGGATCTCATTAACAAAAAAATTGGACTAGTCCAATATTTATCAGCTGAAGAGGACAACGCAATTAAATCCATCTGGCTCCTCTCTGAAAAACTTAAGATTTGAGGCACATAATCCTTATGCTGACTTTTGAAGAAAACAAGTTTGGGAAGAGAGAGCAAACTGAATTACTCAGATTTCTACTTTGCTTGAAGTCACCAAATATTTTTTTCCATTTTCCTGTGTTTTGTATTTCAGAGCTCTCGAATCCCAAAGTCTACTTTTCAGTCCTTAGTGTGAAATGGCTCCCATCCATTTTATACTGTTTACTACTCCCGCTTTTGGAATCTATCACCCCTAAGCCTCTGGGGTGTCACAGACTTCCACTTTTCTCCTCTGCCTCTGCCATGTGCTGGGTCTCCATCATGGAATCTTCTTTAATACACCCCTTCCCTGTGTGCGTGCTCTCATTCTTGGCCCACTCTTCCTTTTACTTTGTGTAATGGAGTTCACAAATTGGCAGATCAGAGCAATTGCATGGAATTTACAGAAATATTGCATTAATTGGTAATATTAAAAAATGAGGGTATTTATTAAGACATCTAGATTTTGGCCTTTCTTTACCAAGGAGAAGTGACAACACCTCACCCACATCACCCACAGCATTTGGTAGTTGGGGCTGAGTTATAACTGCTTCCTTTAGACTGGATGTGTTCTTTCTTCTTAGTTATAGTCACCACTGCTCTCTATTGCTTACATCTTGTATGTTTTATTTGTTTTCATTACTTGCCTGATCTTTTAGGTATTTCAATTTGTGACACGCATCTTCCTGGATAATTTATTGTAAGTTAATCTTTTTTAAAAACAATTTCCTTTTCCTTCCCTTTTTTTTCAATTCTAATCCCTCCTCCCCATCCCTACTAATTAGACTTTCTGTTGTCTCACCTGGCTTGTAGTAGAAACCCAACTGACTTTTAAGCCTCTTTTATTACTTAAATCCTTTCTTCATCCTCCATACTGCTTCCAGAATGACCTAAGTTAAAATTTTAATGTAATTCTATCTAGCCTCAAGACTTTGAGTGGCTCACCTGCCTCGAGCTGATTTCAGACTCCGTAGCATCAGCGTGAATGTTAAAAAAGGTGCAGCCACTTTGGAAAGCAATCTACCAGTGTTTCAAGAAGTTAAAACATATGACCCATCAGTTCCACTCCTATGTATGTGCCTCAGGGAATAAAAAACATATTTCCAGACAAAAATGTAGACATGAATGTTCATTTATAATAGCCCCAAAGTGAAAACAACCCAAATGTCCACCAACTGATGAATAAACAAAATGTGATATATCCACACAATGGAATATTACTGGGCCATGCAAAAAAGATGAAGGACTGGTATGTGCCAGAGCATGGATGAACCTTGAAAACATGATGTTAAGTGAAAGAAGCCAGACTTGTAAGGCCTTTTGTAAGTTTACATATAATATAACTCTATTTATGTGAAATATCCAGAGTCAAAAATAGAGTAGTTGTTGACAGGGGCTGGGAGGAGGGGAAATGGGATGTGACTGCTAATGGATGTGACTTTCCTTTTTGGGGTGATGAGAATGTTCTGGAATTAGATAGGCCTGCTGGTTATACAACTCTGTGAATACACTAAAAAAAGTCACTGAATTGTATAGTTTTAAAGGGTGAATTTTATGGCATGTGAATTATATCTCAAAAAATAAAATCAGAGATAAATCAAAAAATAAAACCAGGCATAACAGATCTGACTTTTGCTGGTCTCTCCAGTTTCATTTCCTGGTTCTTTGGTCTTCCTACATCCTCTCCTTGCCCCTCTCTCCCATCTACTAATTGTTCTTAGAGTTCTGTGCTGTCTCAGCATTATCCATTTACATGTATCTACCCACTCTTCCCTCTCTCTGCCCATCTGGAGAATTTCTGATCCTCCTTTAAGTTTTAGTTCAGATCTCACCTCCTCTGGAATCTCTTCTTGTATGCCAGTGCTGGGGTATGTAGGAGGTGGATTAGGTAGATTCTCCAGAGCCAAGGAGGAATGCCCTGCAAAATGAAAAGAGATCAACTTTGATGAGCTTATTCAAATTTTACAGTCAGAACATCTAGAAAGAAGCTTTTTAAATTTCAGTGTGGATATAAGTGTTCATGTTTTATACTTTTTTATTTTAATTTTAAGTGAGATATGGTGGGCTGGGTGTGGAAAAACATATTTTGAAACAAACATCATTTAAGAGTCTCAGTTTTGCCATCCCACTGCCTACCCCCCTGCACTGGGTAGGTTAGGAGCATCTCCTCTGTGACCCCCAAATTTCCTGGCAGCCCCTTGTCACCCTGAATGAAAATTCTTTATTTTTCTGTTTCCCTATCCAGATAGGTGACTCTCTGGGGATACCTCTGTGTCTTTCATTTTTCTGTCTATACAAGTAAATCCTGTCAATTATCCATAGAAAATATTTGGCAAATTTTGAATAAATAAATGGACGCCCTCAGTGATATCAAATTTAGGCAAGTGGGATAGATAGCTTGCATTGGCTTTGCTGAAAATGAGAGCTCTGTGGACTAAGAAATGCTGTGTAATCAGATGGCTTTATTAAGACAACCTGATCTTCTCTCTCCCTCTCTCTCACACACACACATGTACAACCTTTAAAAAGCTATTTCAAAAAGACTAGAATAAAAAATGTGAGATTTTTCACTTTTCTCACCCTATGCACCTGAGCGAGTAAGGTGTTAGATTTAAGGCCTAAAGTGGATATGAAAATGGCACTTTCCCCAACAGATTTTATAAATGTTTTCTGTACTTCTCAAAACAGTCTTTTTCTTTTCACTTCAGTAAATTCATAAATTGAAATTCACATACAGTAACCCCTAGTTCAAATCCCTTCACTATGCAGTAGAAAATAGTGGCTCGCTAATGTTTTCACTTGGAAAGTGTGATTATACTAAATTATTTATAAATGACCCCTCATTTTTTTTCCTTTGTTTTTTTAAACTAGAAATTCTTTCCTCTCCAATGGTGTGTCATTTCCCATAATCAGACCCTGAGATAAAGGTTTGAGAACAGGTAGTTCATTTAGGAGGCAGAGAGCACAAGAGTAGGAGGAGTAGGGAAGGCAGGCAGTAAAGGGTGTGTATGAAGCCAGTTACAGTTTTGGGCAACTGAGGCTTAATTCTTCTGGGGAAACTGTAGAAGAAATCTCTTAGACTTGTCTACCTGAGAAGCATGGGAACTGGTTGTTATATCTTAAAAGCCAGTTACTCCTCAGTTGAAGGCTGCTTCCAGTCTGCTGTTCAGGTCCAGAGAAACCCTCCAGAAATGAAATAAAAGTGCTGGCAGTTGGAAATCTGTAGGCACACATTTGAGCAGTAATGGCTAAAGGATGTGGGTGGGCATCAACTGGTGTTCCGCTATCTATGGAGCCAGTGCATCATAGCGGGAGGAGTGTTAAAGTGTGAAAAATACCAGAATTTAATTTAGCCTTACTCAGAGATTTACTCAGTCATCAGTTCAGTACCTACTACGTGCTAAATACTGTCCTAGGTGATGGGATATACTAATTCATTTGTTGAGCTTGGTTCTTCATTTATAAAGTTAACTTTTATCCCCTTCAGAGTTCATACATAAATGAGATGATATTGCCCAAAATACTTTGAAATGTTTAAAGAAGTATTTCAAATTTATTGTTAGAGTATTTACCTAAGTTTACTCTGAGGAAGCAGTAGAAATGTAGTTAGGCCATAAACTTGTCTCTTGTCAGGGATATGTTAGCCAATCAAAAGCTTATTTTTAGTAAATTTATGAGTTCCATTGAAGGAATAAAGTACTGTGGGATGGTTATTTTTAGTCAGTTGACAATGAAGGATCCTAGGAAAAGTGGATAAAATGAACCTTAAGATAATAGGTCAGAACTAACTGTGAGGAAATAGGGAATTTATGAAGGAATGGTGTATTTTGGGAGAGTTAATGTTAAGTCCACAAGGCAGTACAGGTGAGAACCTCTAAGTGTCCAGGTCAAGCTTTTGGGCCCATGGTTTGGCCAGAACAGGATGACATTCTGTCTATTGCTAATTAGCTGTATGCTATCTGACTGGTTACTTAAGTTTTCTTAGCCTTCCTTCCTTTACTATAAATTGGTGATCCTAGTACAACCTACACTATAAGATTATTGTAAGGATATGTTATAATGGTAAAGGAGATACATTACATACGGTAGTTAGAGTAAATTCTCAGTAACCTCATGTAGTTTTTGGTATCAGTATAGTTTTAGATTATGAGTTATATTGTCTAAAGATGCATCTATCCCACTCAACACAAGATTTCTTAAAGTATATGGAACAGTAACCCCACAACAACTGTAAGAAAATAGGATAATGAAGTTACAGAATTTGAAAAACCCTGGGTACCGTAGATGGACTTAATGGAGAGTCACATTAAGATATTAACAGCTCTGAAAAGTCTAGGAGTAAATACAACTTTTGTTTAATAAATTTCTTTATCACTGGTTTCTATTGGCTACCTATTCACATTGGCCAGTCTTTGGGAAATCCACACTAATATTGTCTCTCAAAGAAATCATCTTAGGACTTGTAAATGTCTTTAAATAATATGAATTTTGCTCAAAATATTTTTGGAGATTCTCTCTTTGGGTATGCCTCCTAGCCAGTTTGTTAGTCAGTTCCCCCCATCCCCCTCATCAATCATTACATAATCTTTTACAGATTTTATTCCTCATTTCTACAGAGAATTATATCACTTGCCCTGTGATTCCTCCTAGGCCTCAGATCTGTTCAGAATGATGTTTTTTTGGCCTCAGTTGAGATAATTTAAAGAACATTCCCCAGACAATACTGAAAGTTGACTTCCAAAAATACTTGGAGTAATGCCACCATCATTAAACTAAACAGATAAATTTCAAGGTGAATGGTTTTAAAAGGGACAGCAGCTCCTTGGATGTGTCTTTTCTCTGCAGAATAAATTGCTTGTTGTTTTATATTCATGCAAGGAACACTGAGTTCCTACTATGTGCTTGTCCCTGTGGTAGATGTAGTTGATTTTGGGCAGATGTTCTTAGTCTAGTGGGAAAGAAAGAAATGTTCAAAATAATGATTATAGAAGGGGATAAATAGTCATAGAAGGATCAGAGTGTAATGAAAGTAGAGAGGAAGGGTTTGCCTAGGGAGTCAAAAAAGCTTCACAGCAGCCAGGATATTGCAGTGGCCACCACATGAATAGTAGAGAGAGGATATCCCAGGCTGAGAGACGTAAGAGAGGCCCGGAGATGAGAAGGAGGCTGGGGAACTGCCCACGTGAGTGCAAGTGGAGTGTAGGCTGCTCATGGGAAATTGGAAGGTAATGCGCAGCTGGGAAGCCAGATGGAGCCCTGACCTGACCGGAAAGGGCTTTGTAAGTGCAGTGGTGGAGTTTGGAGTTTATCCTGTAGGTGGTAGAGCACCACTGAAAGACTATTAAACAGAGATGGCCATAGTCATAATTTTTGAAAGACTGTTCTGGTAGCACTATGCAGCTGAGTTAGAGTAGGGAGAGATGGGGGCAAGTGGCTCGGGAGGCTATCGCAGTGGTCCAGGGAAGAGTGAGCCTACACTTCGGGAGGGGAGTGATGATGATGAGGGAACAGTTTTGAAAGATATTTAGGAACTGAGGAGGCAGGTTGTCATGAATGACTGGATAAGAGGAGGAAGGGGAAGGGGAAGACTGGCATCCTCTCAAGTGGGCATGGCTGGATATTGGCATTTGGCAGGATTGGGATTCAGGAGAGAAACACATTTGGGGCACTTAATTCTGTTTTGTGCTTATTGTATTTGAAATGCTTGTTCCTACTCATTTCTATCTTTGTTGATTCCTGCTCTGTGCTAGACAGTGTGCTAGACTCAGGATATGTCAAGAAAAGAGTCCAAATGTTCTGTGTGCCCATGACCCTTCCAATCTAGTGAGAGAGACGGACATAACAATTTACCCAACTAATTATTGAATTTTAAGTAAATAAGGAAAGGACCTAACTCATAAGGCACTAGGCAATCCATTTTAGATTTTAGCAGAACACCCTGGTCTTCTAAATGATCGAGATTTGGAGGTCATTGGTGAGTAATTGCTTAACTAAAGCCATTAGTGAGATTGCTTAGACTTGGTTTGCACAAATGAACAGGAAACGGTACTGCAGTTAGAATAACTTGAACATTTAAGAGAATGGTGGATGAATAAAGCCTGAGATTATCTGGGAAAGAATGGCAGAGAGCTTGAAAGCCATGTAGAAAGGGTTGGGAATGTGGCAGAGAGGTCAAATAATATAGGTGTACAAAAGTTCCCGTGGCCTAGGAGCCAGGCCAAGTCTATGTTGGCTCTCGCAAGAATAGATACGGTAGAGTGGTAGGTGTACAAGCCATATTTCACGTGGTGGTGAACTGGAGCTGGCTTATCCTGATTTATGAGAGCTAGATTGTTACATTTTCAGGAATTGTGAAAGCTGGTTGTTAAACATAGCCATTACTGAAAATTAAATTATGAAGACTTACAATTAAATAAATCACATTAAAAATAAGTATAATAAATATTCAAAACACATCCTTCTTAATTATTCTACATTTCCTATTATCTATGCTCCTAAAGTTATTCATGTCTATTTTATTTGAGTAATGGATGTCGTACATAACGATGTGCTACTGCACAGCTCTTCTGAAGTCTGTGTTCATTGGCTTCATTCTGGCATCTTGAAATTAGCCATAGTAAGTATTTGCACCATGCAAACTGGCACATGCTACACATAAAAAAGACGTTTTGTTTTGTTGTTCATGTAGCCTTCAAGTGGTAAAGATAATGTTAATCATGCAGACTAAACTCGAAAGGAGTTGGATACGAAGCAATTATATTGAGAGTGGCACAAAATACCTGAGGAAATATTTCCCAAATACATAAACTATTATTCAGTACAAAGAAGAACTTGCTCCCATTATTTATGAGCAAGAAAAGCTCCAACATACATATTCATTGTTTCACTTTTGTCATATTTATTAATGTAAATGAAAATATCAAGCAACATTCATGTCAGAATGGATCAGATTTATAAATATCAGTGAAAGAATTTTCTAATAAACAGTTGGCTATGTGGAATTACAGAAAGGAATATTGTATATGTTACTTGTAAATTGTGTGCTATGTCTCCTTTATATTGGTGAAATTTATTATAAACATATATGTATACACACACATATATATATATACGTACACACATTTATTTTTATGAGAACTGATTGCTGAATTACCTGCACACAATGGCTGTACATGCAATGTATGGGAAGCACTACTCTTTTGAAAAGCGTGGCAGAAAGAGGATGTTCCTTCTGTACTAGATAATAGGTAGCCCGAAAACATTTGCAGGTTGGGGGACTTCTTTTTTTTATGTTTGTGTTTTCACTTGAATGGGTTTATAGTCCTAAAGAGAGGAGCTGGTAGAGAGTGACTGAAGGTATAGAAGAAGATAGAAGCAAATGTTGGAACGTCACAAAGAAATGGTAGAAAATAAGATACCATTGTGGGAAAATTATTCATGAATGCAGAATGGACCTCTATTCCTGTAAGGATGAGTAATGATAATATAAGGTGGGATAAATTCAAGTACATGTACATTAAAATCATTTGCATCAGTGAATTGTAATGTAAGAAGTAGACAGGATGAGCTCAAGAAAACTTGAAAAGGTAAAATACTGTTTACCTCTTATTGACCAGGACAAGTTTACATGCTACTTCAATTTCTGAAATATTTTGTTGTATTTTTAGTCTGTTATTCTAGATGGACATATTTTTTTTAAATGACAATTTAAAGGCACCTCATACATTTGAATGCCAAGTATCATTTTACTTAGCGTGCTTTTAGTTACATAATTATTTTACTTAGCACTGCAATGTAATACTACATTTCCATGGACCCGGGTTAAGTTTCCACAATATGATCAGAAATGGGGTATAATTTGAGGCTGACAATGCTGCAGTCACTGCATGCATGGATAGTTTGAACACAAGGTAAAATGTTATCCAGACTGCTAAAGACAACAAGTCTTATTTTGGATCATGACTTTCTTCAGCAGTATAATTTATGACTTTTTCACTTGGATTCTTGCTTTTAGCACACTCATGTTTATATATATATGCTTCCCTCATTGAAATGTATAACATTTTGCTTATACTATCTCAGCTCTATTAGGTTTTCATGATTAAAGTTTACAGTCCTCATTTTTCTCTCAGTTGAAATACACTAAAATGACTTTTATATTTGCACAGCACTTTAATATTTCAAATCTTTTCACCTCTGTTTTCTCAAATATATATTAAAGAATTAGCCTAAATATTCAGAGGTACTGGCACTGATGATGCTAACTATGGGTAATGGTATTAGTACAGACACAACCGGCTCTCTTGTCATTATAGCTTTTAATTTTTAGCCTGATGCTGTGGTTACCTCCTTTGCAGTCTAATAGCACCTCAATCATCTGGCTGAAGATCTCTAGGTCTCAGTCTTGATGTTTGGAGAATAATGCCTCACGGTGTATTGGTGTTAGAACACTGTCACAGCCCTGCTCAGGTAGCTGATCCTTGTGTTTGATTGACTCATGGCTGCAAGATGCTACTGATGGTCTAAACTTCATGTTCACGTTCCAGGTAGGAAAAGGAGAGGGGTGTGGATGGGACAGCACCAGGCACACCTGTGTCGTCCTGTATAATCATAAAAGCAAAAGCTTTAGAAAAACTTCCTCAGCAGTGTTCTGCTTATATCTCATTGGCCACCCCTAGCTGCAGGAGAGTTTGGGAAGTGACTATTTAGCCTTTCAACATCTATAGCAGGAGATAGCAAAAGAGAAGTTGATAGAGGATGCCTTTGGTTAACCCATTAGCAGTGTTTGCCAAAGGTGAGGATCTCAAGATCTGGCTAGCTCCAATCTTTGCATTTCTATTGTTTACTAATTTAAGGCTGTCTTACCTAGACTACAGTCTTTTTAGTCTCCTTACCTGCAGGCCAACAAGAAACTTCTTGCCCCCATATAGACGTTACTTTTAATTGGTAAGTAAGGCCATGGGACAGTCCCTTCTAGGGGAGAGGACCCATTCTTCAATGCCAGTCCAGAAAATCAGACAAAATCCTGGACTTGTAAGGGAACCAAAGTTAACAGGATCTCAGTAGTGAGTGTGGCTTCTCAGAAGCTCCCGTAAAAATGATCAGCAAGGAGGAAAGTAATCTGAGAATCTGCCTGAAAATATTTTTTGTATATAAAACAAATATCTGCATACGTTCCTGGGTGGTTTCCTGGTTGGTGTGAAACCATACATCCAGGCTTCTCATTTGAAATATGTTAGTTTCTTTGAAGCTAAAAATTATTAGAGAAGACTGAAGTTTAAGTAAACTGTGGACAACTTGGGAGCACTGAGAATGGATCTGAAATGACTATATTTCAAAACTCCCTGTCTAGATCAATCTTGCTCTATTCACACCTGCAGAAATAAAATATTTCTGACCCTCTAGGCATAGTATAATTCTGCTTTGGGTGTGTGAGAATAATCTTCAAAATGACAAAAAATTTGCAGTGCACATATGAAAAGGCAATTATTAAATTATTTATGTAATTAAATTCCTCCATGAAGATATAGTGAGATATCTGTTTTTTTTTGAGCTCTTATTGTATTCCACTACTGGGGTAAGTGATTCATATATATCATTTTATATCCTTGAAGTAGTTACTGTTACTTTCCCCTTTTGAAATATCTAATGCTCATAGAGGTTAAGTTCCTAGCCCAAGGTTTCAATGCCAGTAATTCCTGGCAGCTGTGATTTGAAACCAGGCAGTTTGCCATACCTGCCAGGTGTGCTCTTAATAATGATAACAATTAGGCATTATGCCAAAGAGTTTTATAGTCATTTCACTTATTACTTATTAAAATCCTCGATGTTGGTCCTATTATCATCATTCCTGTTTTACAGCTGAGCACATGGGGTGTTAGATTCAGTAGCTCTCTCCATTTCTCACAGCTTCCAAGGCATGACTTGCCACCTAGGCAGTCTGGCCTGACTCCGCATGGACCTAAACACTCTACTGTACTGTCTGTGTGTAGTTAGTTGTATGTTTGACTTGCATCTCTATAATTTTCTATAAAATGTAATGTTTCTAAAGAAAAGAAAGTCTTTTCAAGTTTTTTAACAGTTTCATGCTGAGAGAGAACTTTTCTCTGCTAGACCAAATTTGATAGCTATTTTTCTGGTGTACATTAAAGGACATTTGATAAAGGTTACTTGGTGTCTTATATATAAGACCAGAGCTTATATTAGATCATTTTTAGGTGACGAGTGAATTTTTCTTTATCCAAATTAACTAGGTTTATATTAGAAAAATTCCAGGCTGAGAAAATCTGACACAGATTCTGCAGTGATGAACGATTATGCCTGTATGGAAAAGTTATGTTTTATGTTACTTGCTGATGTTTTATGATAAGGGAAAGGTAATCACTTTTATTCTTCAAATACCACTTTGGTTAAAGGAAAGTAAAGAAAGTAATATGTACTCCTTTATACTGTGAATTGACTGGGAAGAAAATACGATTTCTCTCTAGTCTCAAAAAATAATCTACTCCATTACAGAAACATTCATATGAAATTATAGTTCATTTTAGACCAGTGGCATTTTTTGATTTTGGTTTAAATATGTATGAAATAAATTAAAATAAAAATCTGTTACATGAAAAAAAATTAACTGTATTATTCCAGGCACTTTTCACCATCTAACTCCCTTTTACCGAAATTCACTGCTTTATTTTATAGTGATTGACTCACAGGAGAAAGATCTGTGACTTCTATCTTACTGCCTGCCCTTGGGGAAAATTGACTTAAATGTATGAAAGGATATTTCAAGCGTTGACTCAGACTAAATAAATGTGCTAAATTTGATACAGTGAGTGGGGAATTTTTCTCACCACATGGAACCACTAATGAGCTTGGGAGGTAAACATGGTTAAGTAGACATAGCTGCCTTTTTATTTTTTTATTTTTATTTTAAAAAATTTTTTGTTAAGGTATTATTGATATACACTCTTATGAAGGTTTCACATGAAAAAACAACATGGTTACTACATTTACCCATATTATCAAGGCCCCACCCATACCCCAATGCAGTTACTGTGCATCAGTGTAGTAAGATGCCACAGATTCACTGTTTGCCTTCTCTGTGCTACACTGCTTTCTCTGTGACCCCGCATACCATGTGTACTTAACATAATACCCCTCAATCCCCTTCTCCCTCCCTCCCTATCCATCCTCCCACACCCCTCCCCTATGGTAACCACTAATCCCTTCTTGGAGTCTGTGAGTCTGCTGCTGTTTTGTTCCTTCAGCTTAGCATTGTTGATATACTCCACAGATTAGGGAAATCATTTGGTACTTGTCTTTCTCCACCTGGCTTATTTCACTGAGCATAATATCCTCCAGCTCCATCCATGTTGTTGCAAGTGGTAGGATTTGATTTTCTTATGGCTATATAGTATTCCATTGTGTATATGTACCACCTCTTCTTTATCCATTCATCTACTGATGGACACTTAGGTTGCTTCTATATCTTGGCTATTGTAAATAGTGCTGCAAAAAACATAGGGGTGTAGATGTCTTTTTGAATCTGAGAAGTTGTATTCTTTGGGTAAATTCCAAGGAGTGGTATTCGGGGTCAAATGCTTTTCCTATTTTTAGTTTTATGAGGAATCTCCATATTGCTTTCAGCTTCTTGCTGTTCAGTATGATGTTGGCTGTGGGTTTATAATATATGGCCTTTATTATGTTGAGGAACTTGCCCTCTATTGCCATTTTGCTGAGAGTTTTTATCATGAATGGATGTTGAATTTTGTCAAATGCTTTTTCAGCATCTATGGAGATGATCATGTGGTTTTTGTCTTTCTTTTTGTTGATGTGGTGGATGATGTTGATGGATTTTCGAATGTTGTACCATCCTTGCATCCCTGGGATGAACCCCACTTGGTCATGGTGTATGATCCTTTTGATATACTGTTGAATTCTGTTTGCTAATATTTTATTGAGTATTTTTGCATCTACATACATCAGGGATATTGGTCTGTAATTTTCCTTTTTGGTGGGGCCTTTGCCTGGTTTTGGTATTAGGGTGATGATGGCTTCATAGAATGAGTTTGGGAATATTCCCTCCTCTTCTATTTTTTGGAAAAGTTTAAGGAGAATGGGTATTATGCCTTCTCTGTGTGTCTGATAAAATTCCGAGGTAAATCCATCTGGCCCGAGGGTTTTGTTCTTGTGTAGTTTTTTGATTACCGTTTCAATTTCTTTGCTCACAATTTGTTTGTTTAAGTTTTGTGTTTCTTCCTTGGTCAGTCTTGGAAGGTTGTATTTTTCTAGGAAGTTGTCCCTTTCTTCTAGGTTTTCCAGCTTGTTAGCATATAGGTTTTCATAGTAGTCTTTAATAGTTCTTTGTATTTCTGTGGAGTCTGTCGTGATTTTTCTGTTCTCATTTCTGATTCTGTTGATTTGTGTTGATTCTCTTTTTCTCTTAATAAGTTTGGCTAGAGGCTTATCTATTTTGTTTATTTTCTCAAAGAACCAGCTCTTGGTTTCGTTGATTTTTGCTATTGTTTTATTCTTCTCAATTTTGTTTATTTCTTCTCTGATCTTTATTATGTCCCTCCTTCTGCTGACTTTAGGCCTCATTTGTTCTTCTTTTTCCAGTTTCGATAATTGTGATGTTAAACTATTCATTTGGGATTGTTCTTCCTTCTTCAAGTGTGCCTGGATCGCTATATACTTTCCTCTTAAGACTGC
Organism: Manis javanica; assembly: GCF_040802235.1. Classification (NCBI taxonomy): domain Eukaryota; kingdom Metazoa; phylum Chordata; class Mammalia; order Pholidota; family Manidae; genus Manis; species Manis javanica. The sequence goes on along the minus strand of NC_133161.1, from coordinate 56,120,950 downwards.
TTTCGCTGTGTCCCAGAGAAGTTGGGGCTTTGTGTTGTTGTTGTCATTTGCTTCCATATATTCCTTGATCTCTGTTTTAATTTGTTCATTGATCCACTGATTATTTAGGAGCATGTTGTTAAGCCTCCATGTGTTTGTGAGCCTTTTTGTTTTCTTTGTAGAATTTATTTCTAGTTTTATTCCTTTGTGGTCTGAAAAGTTGTTTGGTAGAATTTCAATCTTTTGGAATTTACTGAGGCTCTTTTTGTGCGCTAGTATGTGGTCTATTCTGGAGAATGTTCCATGTGCACTTGAGAAGAATGTATATCCTATTGCTTTTGGATGTAGAGTTCTATAGAAGTCTATTAGATCCATCTGTTCTAGTGTGTTGTTCAGTGCTTCTGTGTCCTCACTTATTTTCTGCCCAGTGGATCTGTCCTTTGGGGAGAGTGGTGTGTTGAAGTCTCCTAAAATGAATGCATTGCATTCTATTTCACCCTTTAGTTCTGTTAGTATTTGTTGAATTCTCCTAAAATGAATGCATTGCATTCTATTTCCCCCTTTAGTTCTCTTAGTATTTGTTTCACATATGCTGGTGCTCCTGTGTTGGGTGCATATATATTTAGAATGGTTATATCCTCTTGTTGGACTGAGCCCTTTATCATTAGGTAATGTCCTTCTTTATCTCTTGTTACTTTCTTTGTTTTGAAGTCTATTTTGTCTGCATTATTTATATTAGTACTGCAACCCCTGCTTTCTTCTCTCTGTTGTTTGCCTGAAATATGTTTTTCCATCCCTTGACTTTTAGTCTGTGCATGTCTTTGGGTTTGAGGTGAGTTTCTTGTAAGCAGCATATAGATGGGTCTTGCTTTTTTATCCATTCTGTTACTCTGTGTCTTTTGATTGGTGCATTAAGTCCATTTACATTTAGGGTGACTATTGAAAGGTATGTACTTATTGCCATTGCAGGCTTTAGATTCGTGGTTACCAAAGGTTCAAGGTTAGCCTCTTTAGTATCTTACTGCCTTACTTAGCTCGCTTATTGAGCTGTTATATACACTGTCTGGAGATTCTTTTCTTCTCTCCCTTCTTATTCCTCCTCCTCCATTGTTCATATGTTGGTTGTTTTATTCTGTGCTCTTTCGTGTTTCCTTTAACTGCTTTTAGTGGGTAGTTGATTTTATTTTTTTGCCTTTAGTTAGTATTTGGTTGGTCTGCTTTCTTTGCTGTGATTTTATTTTCTCTGGTGACATCTGTTTAGTTTTAGGAGTGCTCCCGTCTAGAACAGTCCCTCTAAAATACCCTGTAGAGGTGGTTTTTGGGAGGCAAATTCCCTCAACTTTTGCTTGTCTGGGAATTGTTTAATCCCTCCATCATATTTAAATGATAATCATGCTGGATACAGTATCCTTGGTTCAAGGCCCTTCTGTTTCATTGCATTAAATATATCATGCCATTCTCTTCTGGCCTGTAAGGTTTCTGTTGAGAAGTCTGATGATAGCCTATTGGGTTTTCCTTGCAGGTGACCTTTTTCTTCTAGCTGCCTTTAAAACTCTTTCCTTGTCCTTGATCTTTGCCATTTTAATTATTATGTGTCTTGGTGTTGTCCTCCTTGGGTCCTTTCTGTTGGGAGTTCTGTGTATTTCTGTGGTCTGTTCGATTATTTCCTCCCCCAGTTTGGGGAAGTTTTCAGCAATTATTTCTTCAAAGACACTTTCTATCCCTTTTTCTCTCTCTTCTTCTTCTGGTACCCGTATAATATGGATATTGTTCCTTTCGGATTGAATTGGTCACACAGTTCTCTTAATAATGTTTCATTCCTTGAGATCCTTTTCTCTCTCTCTGCATCACCTTCTATGCGTTTCTGTTCTCTAGTTTCTATTCCATCAATGGCCTCTTGCATCTTATCCATTCTGCTTATAAATCCTTCCAGAGTTTGTTTCACTTCTGTAATCTCTTTCCTGGCATCTGTGATCTCCCTCCAGACTTCATCCCTTAGCTCTTGCATATTTCTCTGCATCTCCGTCAGCATGTTTATGATTTTTATTTTTAATTCTTTTTCAGGAAGACTGGTTAGGTCTGTCTCCTTCTCAGGTGTTGACTCTGTGATCTCTGTCTGCCTGTAATTTTGCCTTTTCATGGTGATAGAGATAGTTTGCAGAGCTGGCACAAGTGACGGGTGGAAGAACTTTCCTTCTTGTTGGTTTGTGGCCTTCCTCTCCTGGGAGAACAGCAACGTCTAGTGGCTTGTGCTGGGCAGCTGGGCGCAGACAGGGCTTCTGATTCCTACCCACCTGCTATGGAGTTTATCTCTTCTGTTGCTGTGGGCATGGCTTGCCTCGGGCTTCTGCTCTGATATGGTGGAGCCCCGTTGGAGGGGAAGAGGCCGGGAGGCTATTTATCTCCATGAGGGGCCTCCATGCTCCCTGCTGCCCAGGGGGTTAGAGTGCCCAGAGTGTCCTAGGACGCTTCCATCCGGTTTTGGGGTCCCTGTCCCTTTAAGACTTCCAAAAAGCACTTGGAAAAAAAAAAAAAAGAAAAAGCTACTTGCTTTTCTTTGTCCCCAGGCGCCAGCCTCAGGGACCCGCTCACAGGTCTTGCTGTCCTGTTTTCCTGTTTCCCTAGTATCCAGGATCCCACGCATGCACTGTGTCTGTGCTCTCATCTGGATGGCTGGGGCTGGGTGTTTAGCAGACCTGGGCTCCCTCTCCCTCCCTGCTCTGACTCCTCTCCTCCCGCCAGGAGCTGGGGTGAGGGGCGCTCAGGTCCTGCTGGGCTGGGGCTTGTATCTTACCCCCTTTGCAAGGTGCTGGGTTCTCGCAGGTGTGGATGGGGTCTGGATGTTGTCCTGTGTCCTCTGGTCTCTATTCTAGGAAGAGTTGTCTTTGTTATATTTTCATAAATATATGTAGTTTTGGGAGGAGATTTCTGCTGCTCTACTCATGCCGCCATCTTGGCTCCACTCTGAGCTACACTTTACGTTCTTAGTCTTTTTGATGCTGGCCATCCTTACTGGTGTGAGGTGATATCTCTTCGTGGTTTTAATTTGCGTTTCCCTCATGATTAGTGATGTGGAGCATCTTTTCATGTATCTGTTGGCCATCTGAATTTCTTCTTTAGAGCACTGTCTCTTCATATCCTCTGCCCATTTTTTAATCGAGTTATTTGCTTTTTGGGTGTTGAGGCATGTACGTTCTTTATATATTTTGGATGTTGATCCCTTTTCAGATATGTCATTTAAAAATATATTCTCCTGTACCGTAGGATGCCTTTTTGTTTTGTTGATGGTGTCCTTTGCCATACAGAAACTTTTTAGTTTCATGTAGTCCCATGTGTTCATTTCTGCTTTTGTTTCCCTTGCTTGAGGAGATTAGTTCAGGAAGAAGTTGCTCATGCTTATTATATTCAGGAGATTTTTGTCTATGTTGTCTTTTAAGAGTTTTATGGTTTCATGACTTACATTCAGGTCTTTGATCCATTTTGAGTTTACTTTTGTATATGGGGTTAAAGAATAATACAGTTTCATTCTCTTGCAGGTAGCTGTCAAGTTTTGCCAGCTGTTTTTCAACACCAGTTGTTGAAGAGGCTTTCATTTCCCCTTTGTATGTCCGTGGCTCCTTTATCATATAGTAATTGACCATATATGATTGCATTTATATTAGGGCTTTCTAGTCTGTTCTACTGGTCTATGAGTCTGTTTTTGTGCCAGTACCAAATTGTCTTGATTACTGCGGCTTTGTAGTAGAGCTTAAAGTTGGGGAGCATAATCCTTTCAGCTTTATTCTTCCTTCTCAGTATTGCTTTGGCTATTTGGGGTCTTTTCTGGTTCCATATGTATTTTAGAACAATTTTCTCTAGTTCATTGAAGAATGCTGTTGGTATTTTGATAGGAATTGCATTGAATCTATAGATTGCTTTAGGCAGGATGGCCATTTTGACAATATTAATTCTTCCTATCCATGAGCATGGGATGTTTTTCCATTTATTGGTATCTTCTTTAATTTCTCTCATGAGTATCTTGTCGTTTTCAGAGTATAAATCGTTCATATCCTTGGTTAGGTTTATTTCTAGGTATTTTATTCTTTGTGATACAACTGTGAATAGAATTGTTTTCCTGATTTCTCTTTCAGGTAGTTCATTGTTAGTGTATAGGAATGTCACAGATTTCTGCGTATTAATTTTGTATCCTGCAACTTTGCTGAATTCAGATATTAGATCTAGTAGTTTGGGAGTGGATTCTTTGGGGTTTTTTATGTATAATTTCATGTCTTCTGAAAACAGGGACAGTTTAACTTCTTCCTTGCCAATCTGGATTCCTTTTATTTCTTTATGTTGTCTGATTGCCGTGGCTAGGACCTCCAGTAGTATGTTGAGTAGAAGTGGAGAGAGTGGACATCCTTGTCTTGTTCCTGATCTTAAAGGAAAAACTTTCAGCCTCTCGCTGTTAAGTATGATGTTGGCTGTGGGTTTGTTATATATGGCCTTTATTATGTTGAAGTAGTTGCCTTCTATATCCATTTTGTTGAGAGTTTTTATGATGAATCAGTGTTGAATTTTGTCAAATGCTTTTTCAGCATCTATGGAGATTATCATGCAATTTTTGTCCTTCTTTTTGTTGATGTGGTGGATGATGTTGATGGATTTTCAAATATTGTACCATCCTTGCATCCCTGGAATAAATCCTGTTTGATCATGTTGAATCTTTTGATGTATTTTTGAATTTGCTTTCTAATATATATATTTTTTTCTGTCTGAAAACATTCTGTTTTATTAAAACAAAACTAAAAAACTTAAATCTCAAGTTCTGTAGTTTTATAGCCAGGTCTTCCTGAAGTAAGCACATAGATTTCCTTTCTCACAGACAAGTCAATATGCAGGAGGAAGCCACAAAGGACACAAGGCAATCTAACAAACTGTACTCTGTCCAAGTCAGTCCTTACACTTCATCAGCTTGTTAATATTTTGTTGAGTATTTTTGCATCTATGTTTATCAGGGATATTGGTGTGTAATTTTCTTTCTTTTTTTTTTTTTTGGTGTCTTTGCCTGGTTTTGGTATTAGAGTGATACTGGCTTCATAGAATGAGTTTGAAAGTATTTCCTCTTCTTCTACTCTTTGGAAAACTTTAAGGAGGATGGGTATTAGGTCTTCACTAAATGTTCGATAAAATTCAGCGGTGAAGCCATCTGGTCCAGACATTTTGTTCTTAGGTAGGTTTTTGATTACCAATTCAATTTCTTTGCTGGTAATAGGTCTGTTCAGATTTTTTGTTTCTTTCTGGGTCAGCCTGGAAGGTTCTATTCTTCAGGAAAGCTGTCCATTTCTTCTAGGTTATCCAGTTTGTTAGCATACAATTTTTCATAGTATTCTCTAATAATTCTTTGTATTTCTGTGATATCTGTAGTGATTTTTCCTTTCTCATTTCTGATTCTGTTTATGTGTGTAGACTCTTTTTTTCTTGATAGATCTGGCTAGGGGTTTATCTATTTTGTTTATTTTCTCGAAGAACCAACTCTTGCTTTCATTGATTCTTTCTATTGTTTTATTCTTCTCAATTTTATTTATTTCTGCTGTAATCTTTATTATGTCCCTCCTACTGACTTTGGGTCTCATTTGTTCTTCTTTTTCTAGTTTCATTAATTGTGAATTTAGACTGTTCATATGAGATTGTTCTTCTTATCTGAGGTAGGACTGTATTTCAATCATTTTGAATTTACTGAGGCTTTTTGTGGCCTAGTATATGATCTTTTCTTGAAAATGTTCCATGTGCACTTGAGAATAATGTATATCCTGCTGCTTTTGGGTGTAGAGTTCTGTAGGTGTTTGTTAGGTCCATCTGTTCTAATATGTTGTTCAGTGCCTCTGTCTCCTTACTTATTTTCTGTCTGGTGAATCTGTCCTTTGGAGTGAGTGGAGTGTTGAAGTCTCCTAGAATGAATGCGTTGCATTCTACTTCCCCTTTCTGTTAGTATTTGTTTCACATATGTAGGTGCTCCTTTGTTGGGTGCATAGATATTTATAATGGTTGTATCTTTTTGTTGGATTGACCCATTTATCATTATGTAATGTCCTTCTTTGTCTCTTCTGACTTTCTTTGTTTTGAAGTCTATTTTGTCTGATACAAGTACTGCACCTCCTGCTTTTTTCTTCCTATTAGTTTAATGAAATATCTTTTTCCATCCCTTCACTTTTAGTCTGTGTATGTCTTTGTGTTTAAAGTGAGTCTCTTGTAGGCAGCATATAGTTGGGTCTTGTTTTTTTATCCATTCAGTGACTCTGTGTGTTTTCATTGGTGCATTCAGACCATTTACATTTAGGGTGATTATTGATAGGTATGTACTTATTGCCATTGCAGGCTTTACATTCGTGGTTACCAAAGGTTCAAGGTTAACTTCCTTACTATCTAAGAGTGTAACTTAGCTCGCTTAATATGCTATTACAAACACAATCTAAAGGTTCCTTTTTTTCTCCTTCTTTTTCTTCCTCCTCCATTCTTTGTATATTAGGTATCATATTTTGTGCTCTTGTCTGTCCCTTGATTGACTTTGGGGATAGTTAATTTAATTTTGCATTTGCTTAGTAATTAACTGTTCTACTTTCTTTACTGTGGTTTTATTACCTCTGGTGACAGCTGTTAAACTTTAGGAACAGTTCCATCTATAGCAGCCCCTTGAAAATACACTGTATAGATGGTTTGTGGTATGTAAATTCTCTCAGCTTTTGCTTATCTGGAAATTGTTTAATTGCTCCTTCAAATTTAAATGATAGTCTTGCCAGATAAAGTATTCTTGGCTCGAGGCCCTTCTGCTTCAATGCATTAAATACATCATGCCACTCCCTTCTGGCCTGTAAGGTTTCTGCTGAGAATTCTGATGATAGCCTAATGGGCTTTCCTTTGTATGTGATCTTATTTGTCTCTCTGGCTGCTTTTAGTAGTCTGTCCTTATCCTTGATCTTTTCCATTTTAGTTACTATATGTCTTGGTGTTGTCTTCCTTGGGTCCCCTGTGTTGGGAGATCTGTGCACCTCCATGGCCTGAGAGGCTATCTCCTTCCCCAGATTGGTGATGTTTTCAGCAGTTACCTCCTCAAAGACACTTTCTATCCGTTTTTCTCTCTCTTCTCCTGGCACCCGTATAATGTGAATATTCTGTTTGGATTGGTCACATAGTTCTCTTAATATTCTTTCATTCTTGGAGATCCTTTTTTCTCTCTGTGCCTCAGCTTCTTTGTATTCCTCTTCTCTTATTTTTATTTAATTTATCATCTCCTCCACTGTATATAATCAGCTTTAAAACTTTCCACTGTATGTTTCATTTCTGATACTGTGTTCTGTAATGATTGAATCTCTGACTGGAATTCATTCCTGAGTTCTTGAATATTTTTCTGTACCTCCATGAGCATGTTAATAATTTTTATTTTGAAATCTGTTTCAGGAAGATTCATGAGGTCTATTTTGTTTTAATCTTTTTCAGGTTTTGTATGCATAATTTTACTTTGAACCAGGTTTGTTTGGCAGTTCATACTTGTATATGGCTACCTCTAGTGCCTAGAAGCTCTAGTCTCTGGAGCTGCTCAGCCCCTGATGTAATGTTGGGGGCCTCAGGGGAATAGTATTGGTGTCTGGGTGGTGGAAAGAGCTGTTTCCTGCTTCCTGGATGGTGTGCCTGTCTCCACTGCCAGAACTAGTGGGCTGAGCACACACAGGTATAAGCCTCAATGCTTTGCCTTTGTAGTTGCTGTAGATGGGATCTCCATCTGGCTGGCCTAATGCCAGGGTAGGTTTTGCCAGTTTACAAGCCAGGTGGGACTGGCTGGGAGAAAGGTCCACTAGGCTGCTTATCATAGAGGGGGTCCTTGAAGCTGTTTAGTTAACCAGGAACCTGGAGCACCTGAAGACTGTGAAATTTCCCAACCTGTTGGGCAGAGTGCACCCGGACAATTTTGTCTACTTGTCCTTTCTCCTGAGCAGTAAGCTCTGTGCAGTCCTTACCCCTTTAGCAGCCCTCTTTTTGTTAGGAAGTCTCTCATACTGTCCACCTTTCTTTTTTTCCAGGCCAGTTGGATATAGATCCCTGCTTTCCACAAGTGGCTGGAATCTCAGTCTCTCCAGGTATTCTTCCCGTCTTAGCTTTCCAACCCCCTAATCATGAGAGTACCATGAAAGCACCATGAAATGTAGCTTTGTGCTCCCAGAGCAGATCTCTGGATTTAGGTATTCAGCAGTCCCAGACCTCCACTTTCTACCCACTCCATTTCTCTTACTCCCACTGGTGATCTGGGGTGGGGGAAGGGCTTGGGTTCCGCCGGGCCATGGCTTTGATACATTACCCTGTTCCATGAGGTTTGTTCTTTTCTCCATGTGTATGCAGTTTGGCGTAGTCCTCTTTTCCGTTGCTCTTTAAGGATTGGTTGTATTAATTATAGTTTCATATTATATGTGGTTTTAGGAGGAAGCCTCTGTCTCACCTCTCATGCCACCATCTTTAATCCTAGTATCCATAGCTGCCTCTTTATTACAATAATTCTGAATTGGTCTATGAACATGAATATCATTTTAGTGAGCTTCACATTTGTATCTTTAGGACTGACCAAAGAAAAAAAACCAAACCAAAATGAAACAAAATAAAATATCTCCAGATGAGAGGGGTGCTGTGGATTGAATCATATTCTCTAAAGATGTATTCAAGTCCTTACTGCTGGCACCTATGAATGTGACCTTAGTTGGAAAAAGGGTCTTTGTAGATGTAATCAAGATGAGGTCATGGTAGAGTGAGGTAGGCCGTTAATCCAATATGACTGATGTCCTTACAATAAAAGGAGAAGAGACAGAGACACACACAAGAACACCACATGACAGTGGGGCAATGCAGCCACAGGCAGGAATACTAAGGGTTGTTAGCCACCTCCGGAAGCTGCAAAGAGGCAGGCAAGGATTCTCCTGCATCTCAGAGCAGCACAGCCTTGCTGCATCTTGGTTTTAGACTTCTAGTCTCTCAAACTGTGAGACAAGAATCATCTGTTGTTTTAAGCCTTCTAGTCTGTAGTAAAAGCCCTAGAGAATTAGTACAAGAGGTAGGAATGAAGCAATAATGAAAGGAGTCAGTGGTCATGCTCCGTGAACTTGCTCTTTCTTCTGAAGTTCCACATTTTCCATTCTCTACCCCTCAAAAACTCAGAAAACTTGGTTCTGTTTCTGCCTCTGTCAATATCTTTGCAACATTCCTTTATCTTTCTGGCTCTCTTTTGCAAGTGAAGCTCTCATACCACTCAGAGTAATAATAAGGGCCAACATTTATGGGACTTCCTCATGCCAGGTCCAGGGTTCAGTGCTGATTGTTCCTCAAGAATCCTATGAGGAACCTGTTTTTATTATACACACTTTGCAAATAGTGAAATAATGTACTTCTCTGTGACTTCTCACTTTTTCTTGACTTTCCCTTTAGAAGCTTGAACTTGGGAGTCAGATTTGAAATAGCCTTAGTATTTATATTCTCTTGATGGATAAGTTAACAATCAGATATGTAACTTGATTTAATCTGAGTAGAAACTGGGTGAAAGCCATTGGAAAGGGCTGTCACATCACATGATACTTTCACATTGGTCACGTCACAGTTTCTTTATGTGCCAAACAGAGGGTCCATATTTTCTTTTAAAAAATTCTCTCCTTGTTAAACTTTACCCTTTTTACATTGTAAAAAAAAAATTCAATGCAATTCCTTTATTTTCTAGCTTGCTTAAAAATTTCATTATTGGAGCTCCTTCAAATTAGGATATAGTAGAATAAATTAATGATGTAGCCACCATTGCTGATATTCACTGTGTGCTAGGCACTTCATTATGTTCAGCAACCTATAAGATAGTTGATATACAGCTTAAAGACTGAGGCTTAAAAAGTAACTTGGTCAAAATTACTAGTCTTCCAATTCTTGTCTATTTTGCTTTCATAGTCTACTTTTGAATGTTCTTGTTAGAGAGGGCCATTAACACAATGACATGGACTAATTTATCAGATTAATGATCAACTTGGAAGTGAAGCATCTGGACTCTGTGATGATACTGGTTAAGATAGGTGAGTGTGGAAATCCAGAAGCATCTAAAAAATGGTGTACTGAATGGAGTGGCTTAGGCTTCAGGACAAGGTGCACTGTGAGGACCGCAGGGGTGTCAGCATGGGGATAGCAAAGATGAACTTGGCTTCTTTCAAGTTATTTTATCTAAAGCTATCCTAGAATTTGGCTAATTTATCCTTAATTACCATAATTAGGGCAGAGCAAAAATGGAATGTTTCCTCCTTAACTTTTTGGTTGCTTATATTCTCCTATTTATGAACACAGTGACAAACTTTATGCTCTACTCTTAACGTGGACCTTCTAGTAAATGATAGGCTACCACCCTATAATAGAAAAGTTACATTTGAAATCAGAATGAATAATAAGTCCATTCCATGCTGTTTCCTTGGAAGGCATTGACACTCTGTCACATGCCTCTAATTCTAAAAATTATTAGAAAATACAGCAAGCAGTAGTGTTTGAGTAGATCTTAAAGGCAAAACTGATCTGACCAAGGAATGGATGTTGGTTAAGTGAAATATGAATGACTTTCTGTTCTATCTTAGCTGAGATGTTTGCATAGAAAATATTTATTATGCCACAGTAGAGAGACTGAAGCTAACAGCTTCTTGCTACTCAGACTTGCCTTGGTTAATTTGTCCTCTGTCTTCTAGACCCTAGAGAACTGTCAGTCTTCTGAAGAACTGGGCATTATAGTGAAGGAAACAGGAAGAGACTTCAGGTTGCTTAGCTAGTTGAACCAGAAGAGTTTACTGGCAAAACGTACTTGGATGATGAATAGACACTGAAAAGTCTGACTGTCTAATTTTGATTTTCCCTAAATATCTGTCGTAGTGAAGTGAAATATCTACTGGACTGGAAGTGTGTCAGTATTTTGGTCACAGCTCTGCTATAAATTAACTTTAGGACTGGAAAATGGCACTCGTGACAGTAACTTTTTTCATGTGTCTGAGTTGTGGGTTTTTACATTTCCTCTAACCTCCCCCAACTCCTTTCTACCTGTAAAAGATCATAGGTGTCATGCTGAGAATTCATTTCATCAGGTGTTGATCAGCCTCCTGGATGTTTGCCATGACCTTGCCACACTTGCGATCTTTGCCACCAAAGAATAGTCTCCTGGGTAATAGATGGAAGTTTGAAATGCAGATGGTACTACAGTTTTTACCTGGAAACCAATATCTAAGGGATAATGATGACTGCTACTGTTAAGTAAGTCAGCATTTATTTATGGGCCAGATAACTCACTGGTATTCCACAGGGGAAGGCTTTGCTCCCCTGGGACATTTGACGATGTCTGGGGACGTTCTGGGTTATCACAACAGAAAGGAGTAGTGCTACTGACGTCTAGTGGCTGGAGGCCAGGGATGCTGCCAAACACCCTACAATGTGCAGGATGCCTCCACACCAAAGAATTATCTGGCTCAACATGTCAAGAGTACCAAGGCTGAGAAACCCTGCTTTATAATAGCCCATCTCTTATTTAACTTACATACATGCTAATCATGGAAGATGTTAAACCTATCTTACAGCTGAGGTTCAGAAAGGTGAAGTCAATTGCTCAGTGTTGAACAGTTCACTAGAGATAGAGCCAGCATTCCATCTAAGTCTCTAAAACTCATTCTTCTAACCTAAGAGGTCTTTTAAACACAGACCTTAGTTTCTTTTATACTGGGAAGCGTGCTTCACCTCAGTTTCTTCATCTTTCATGTAAGAAGATTTTCTGTTCTTTATCTAGAAGTTTGTAGTAATATATTTGGTTTGGGGTAGGCAGTTGGGAGGAAGGATAGGGGGATTGGAGATTTTCAAAATGTTGAGGTATTATACTTAAACGTAATATTTTTGGCAAAAATCTGTAGTCATAAGTGGTGTGGGTGAAATACAAAATGTATATTTAGAGTTTAGTGTTGCTCATACATATGCATTGTTTTTAGATTAAGAATGAGAGCTTTTAGTTTTTGCTTTTCTTTGTATCTTTTCAAAAGCAATTTGATTTGCTCTTCTCTTGGGTGTGATGGAGATTTGTAGAGCTTGCTCGTTGTTAAGGAATTGAAGACATCTTATGCGTACTTAAGGATGAGAGTTTACTTCCATGTTGATAGTAAGGTGAATTTTGGGTGTTTCAGACTTCAGGCATAGCAGAAGACATGGAAATGTGAGAAACATCAGATTACACTTGTGGGGAGTGAAGTGTGGAGAGTCCCATGGGGAAACTGTTTTATTTACTGTTTTATTTACTTGTCTGGTTATGGATAAATATCAATTTTGGGATAAAGCCTCACAGATGAATAAGGTTACTAGAGTAGAAGAGGTGGGAACAGTTACTTAAAAGTGTTTTATTTGAAAAGTGAAATTTTTAAGTGGGAAGTGCAGCCTAGGAAAATTGACAAGTCTCATCCTTCTATAATGTTCATTTTTTATTTTTTGCTGAAATACCAAACTGTCTTTTGAATAGTGTATTTTGGGACTTGTACACAGCTGCTTTGGTAGGGTAATATGTACCCCTAGAATTGTACATCTGCTCAGAGTCAGGTTTATTCTGGCATCTTATGGGAGCACTTTCAGTGGCTTTGCATGATAATCACATGGAACAAAAGGTGACTCTTTGATTTCACCTGTTCATTCTGTCAACTGGTAGACTTAATAAACAGAAAGGACAGGGGCCAAGGTAAGGCAAGCATCATAACAATATGCAAATAACACTTCAAAATTATCTATAGGTGAGTTTAAAACAGCTTCTAATTGGCACCCAAAAATTGAACACTTTAAGGGAGCAATACACAGAGATATGCTCAGTGTGGCAGTCAAGTTAACCAAAAGAATGAATTTCAGCTCTTCAACATTAATTTCAAAGCCTTAAGGACACTGAAGTCTAATCTCAACTGCCTTATATTCACTACAGACATCATCATTTTCACAAGCATTCACTGATTATTATCATCTATTTTTAAATAAAAAAGGAGTTGCTATATTAGAATAGTTTTGGCTACTCTGAACTTTAATAGTTCACAAGGAAAAGACAAGGAGATCTTGAGGAAAAGGGGATTCTCAGTATTATATCAAACCTTGATTTGAATTGCAATTGTTAATTACTTTCTCACTCTTTTATGAAATAAAGCTACTCCTGTGTTTCTTCACCATGTCAGTTCCCCAGAAGCCAACATCAAGATTCATGGTTTCAGCAGAATTTAAATATAAGGTACAGTAATCACAGTATTGTAAAGTCCCCATAGCATTCAATCATAATATTTTATGTAAGGCAGAGGGAAATGTTAATTCATTTTCAGATTCAGTTGAAAGATAATGTTAGATTTGCGTTTCTCCAGAGATCATATGCATATTTACCAGTAGAATAAACTCTGGTTGTCAGTTATGTGTGTGGTTTGGTGAGAATTTGGATATATTATATGAGGGCAGAGTTCTTGTAGGGAGCAAAGAGGATAGAAAGTAATGGAACCGACACTTCAGGATTGCTTATTGGACTTCAGGCACTGGGAGATGGATGCTCTACCATGTAAATGCCACAACAGCTCTGGGGCATAGTATTATTTTCATTTTGCAATTGAGGAAATAGATACAAAGGAGTACAATAACTAGGAAGTGCTTTTTCTTCTATGCCCCAATTCATCTCTAATATCTGTAACAAAAAAAGGAGAACATTTGGGGGGACAAAGTTACAGTTGTTGATTGACTTGATCATTAAACTCAAAAGGGATTGGATTCAATCTTAAATACGAAGATTTGCGCTTGGGGTTTTTCTTTATTTTGGGGGAAGATTTTCATACACTTACTCAAATTACTGCTTGAAATATTTCCCAATGGCCTTAAAGACACATTGGTTACAATGACAGATTTTGGGACAAGGGGCATGTTTAATTTGTAAGGTAATCCCCTTCTTCAAAAGAAAATACTTTAAAATGGATCTGGTAAGTTATCATAGTCCTGATTTTGCATTGTTATTTGGTTCTGCAGAATGTCACAACCCCTTGTTTATTCAGAGCTATTTTATCCAAAATGGCAAAGGGGCATTGATCAATTTAAAACCAGAAGTTCAAGTATGATTTTTTGTAGCTAATAACTCAGTTTCATCCTTGTGTATTTTAATTATAAATAAATATATAATTAAACCTCCCAATTTAAAATAGGTTGCATTCAAAAGTTCATTTGGAACAGAATTGTTTGGAGTTTGAAACATTTTTCCATAGAAACAATGTTAGGTTTCCAGGCCAACCCACAAAAGCCTATTTAAACCATATAGTACAGTTTCTTCTCTAAAATCATCATGGGGACCCACACAGTATATATAATAATATTTCTACTGAGAAAATGCATTTGGAGTTTGGCTTGGAATAGACTAGAGCTTCACTGGGGTAGAGCTGGGTATGTGAATCCCTCCTGTCATTTGGCAATGAGAATTAGCAATTTTCTTCTTATGATTATATCTTTGGTTCCCATGACCTTGGGTAAGGATTCTAGCAGGATGAAGTCTAAGGCAGGGAATGGGGCATCTTCCAATGGTGGATACATGATTCAACATGCTTTTGGCTGCAAGCAAGAGACTACTCAACTTGAATAATAGGGTCTCTTCTCTCAAATCTGGAATAGGCAGTTTCAGCATATGTTAATTCAACAGCTTAATGAAGTCAAGATTCTAGGTTAGGTTAGTTTTTTTGAAATCTTTATAACTTCATGGTTACAGTGTGTCCACTGAGGTCACAGGAATTCTGTCCTTGCATAACAAACTCTAAAAGGTGAAAAAATGAGGAGTCATCTCTTAATGGTATTAAGTAGGAAAATATCTCTCCCAGAAGGCCCTCTCTCAGCAAATTTCCCTTTACATACAATTGGCCAAAATTCTGTATTAGAAACATGCTCCTAAATTAAAAATCAGATTGCTAAAACTAGCTTAGGGTCTAAGCCTTAGATGAATTCTAGTTCATCTTCTGGGGAAGGCGGCACCTGCCCACCTTCTCTGATCACATTGCCAGGTTCCCTTGGAGATCTTTAGGCAAAGAAGGAGGAATGTCTGTTGGATGATTGTCATCCACAGTGTTTGCCATTAGAGAGCAGTGGCCTGGTCTAAATAGAACATCATAAAACCTGAGTTTTTGTTTTAGCTCTCTCCAGCCGTCTGTGTGAGCTAGAAAAAGTCATGTGATTTTGCTCCCTAGATTCCAGTTTCTATAACATAAAGGGGTATGATAGATTCATTTATTCCTCAACTTATTCTTTCAACAGATGTCTTTTGAGCATCTGCTTTGTTAGAAGCAGTGTTTTAGGCACAGAGGATATAGCAGTGAACCTGTAACAGTCCTTCCTAACTCTTTTTTTTATTTCCATGTGATTCCACATGGTAAGCTGTCAAGGTGGTAAAGCTTTGCGGGTTGGGGTAGGGATGGTGTAGATGCATAAGGCTGTCCAATAGTATAAACTCTAGAGGGAGCTTCTTGGCCTTAGCTAGTTCATATCACTTCCTCTCTTCTGAGAATCCAAGAGATGGATCTGATCCCTTCCACTTGCCCTGACCCCAGCTATTGTTTCTGACAGGGTTTCTGTCTGGCCATTGCCCATTGTTCTAAACTGAGACACAGTCTCACTGCATTTTTCTTACACTTCTGCTCCAAAAAGAACAGATAAATTGATGGATGTTTTCTAAGATGTTTTTTTTTAACTGTTAGCAACAGAAGGCAGAGATGGTGGTAAGGAGGGAGTTTCTTCACCCTTCCCACTTTCTTCTCTTAGACCTCTAGAGAAAGTTAAAAACTCTCAAAGAAGGTAATAGTGCTTCCTTGAATCTAAAGTACTGAAGTAAGATCTACTTCTATTTGTAAGAAGTATCTAGATTTGGTGAGAAAGAAAGAAGAAAATGTTTTGGAGGAGACTGACCCCAGCCTGAGAAGAGCTCCAGCAGCCTGAGGAATGG
The DNA here is from genome assembly GCF_040802235.1 of Manis javanica. Classification (NCBI taxonomy): domain Eukaryota; kingdom Metazoa; phylum Chordata; class Mammalia; order Pholidota; family Manidae; genus Manis; species Manis javanica. Next base: position 56,104,980 of record NC_133161.1, on the reverse strand, counting down.
GGGCACCCTTCGCTTTTCTATCCTTTGTATCAGTCACAGCCATATCCGTCTGGCCAGTGGGAGGACATGGCCCAGCCTGGCTGCAGAGTGGACGAGGCATGCACCACTATCAGAGACTATGCGCCACGCACCAAGGGGAGGGAGAAGGCAGAGAAATCCTTTGTGAAGAGAACAGCAGAAGAAGCCCTGCTGGACCCCGTGTTTTAGGGCCTTTCCTGAAAGTCCGTTTCCTAAGGGAAAGTATGCAGAAAATAACGTGCAGCAATAAGATGAGTACTGGCTTATGATAAATATATTTTGTTTTTTAAGTGATGATAAAAATACATTCCCAAGTAGGATGGTGATTTTAATTACAGTGCTCTGAAAATCCAGGGGAACCTTTTGGGGAGCACAGACAGTAGAGGATTGCAGCTTGTGTTATCGAGCTACCTATCAGTCTATCTCAGGAGTCAGCGTACTTTTTCTGTCCAGGACAAGAAAGTATTTTAGGCTTTGAGGGCCATGTGGCCTGTGTTCTAAGTACTCTACTGTGCAGCTGTAGCACAAAAACACCACAGACAATAGGAAAACAAATGGGCGTGGCTGCGTCACAGTGGTACTTTATTCATGGACAACTTCCTTGTGTTTCCTTCAATTTCATGTAATTTTCCGTGTCATGAAATAGTTTTCTTCTTTTGATTTTTTCCCCCAATCACTTAAAAATGTATAAAAGCCTGTCTTACCTTGTGGGCCTTGTAAGACAGGTGAAGGGCAAACTTGGCTCTCTGGCTGTAGTTTTTTGATCCCTGGTCTATCATCTATTTATCTCTCTGTCTACCTGTCTTCCTTCTTTGTTTCATCTGTGAGTTAGAATTTGATTCCACTGCATTCTATATAAGGAATTCTTCTGTAGTCAACACTCTAAACACTAATAAAGGAGATAGAGAATAACTGATTTATTGGATTTCTAGTATTTATTGACTTTTGTTTTCTGTGGTTGAACTTGTACAAGCTTTAAACATTATCATTATTATTAAAAATACTGCATTTAGCACTTTCTTATAACCAATTTGGAGTAATTCCTTTGTAAAAGGTCCTTAAGGAAGTACATTACATCAAATAATAAATGATCTTGGACCTTGTTAAGACTCGAAAACTGCAAGTGAATGATAGTGTCAGGTCAGTTTTTACCTCCTGAATAGGTGCTTGTTTTTTTCTGAGTCAGGCAAGACTTGGGTAGCTGTATATAACTGTTTATGAGCCTTATCCTTTACTGTAAATCAAGTGTTTATTCCACTCCTGAACTTAATTAGCAGCTAAGAGCTTTGTGCTTTGTATTTTAAGGAAGCATGTGATTTGTTCATTAGTTCAAAAGCAGATTAATTATTATATCTTTAGTCACCATCTGTAAACACATCTATATTGGTGAGCTCTCTCCTGCTGAGTTACCTTGAAATGCCCTGTGGTGTTTTATTAGCTTTCAATTCTGTGTTTATTACAGTTGGCTGGAGATTTTTCAGTTTAATTTTTTGGCCACAGAAAGTCCAATCCTTCAGTGGAAACTACCAATTTCTGAGAGAGAGGAATTTACTAATACTGGCTATCAATATGCTATAAACATTTTCCCCAAGTCATTCTGTGTTTTGGTTTGGATTAAAGGTACTAGTGGTTCGATGATAAGCCAAGGTTTTAAACACCTTATGTACTATCTGGGTTCAAGGAGGAGCAATTGGGAATAAAATTAGTAGCCTACATAAAAAGTAACTTCCAGGTCCAAGTCAGCCCAAGACAGAATTGTTAAGTACATGAGGGCAGGAGGATAAATGAATAGTTATTGATTCATTGGCATTTTCATATTATTTCATTTTTGTCTTGCAACAGCCCTTTCAGGTTCCAAGTGATTTAAAACCAGAGAATTTAAAGAGCTTGCATATGGTCAGTGGTGGAGCTGGGCTATGAAACAAAGTCATATAACTTGTGAGTTAATGTTTCTCTTCACCAGTGTCTAGGTTGCCAGATAATATGCAGGGTATCTAATTAAATTGGAATTTTGTCAACAAATAACTTTTTTATACTGAAGTATCTCCCACATATTGCATGGGATATGTTTATACTGTAAATAATTTGTTCATATGAAGTTTAAATTTAGTTGGACATCCCATGTTATTATTATTATTATTTGCTAAATGTGGCAACCCTGGTAGCCTCCCTTTCTCTTCTCCCCTTGTCTAGGCCTTCAGGCTGCGCAGCCGCCTGCACTCTGCTGCCGATTTAGTTTGTTAGCCCCAGCTTAATCTCTTCAGGCTGCCATCGCAGAATGTCTGTAGGGTCATCAACAACAAATTTATTTTTCCCCGTTCTGGAGGCAGGGAAATCCAAGATCAAGGTGGATTCAGCGTCTGGTGCGAGCCGATGGGCCTCGCCTGGTGGAAGGGGCTGGAGAGCTCTCTTGGGCCACTTTCATAAGGGCTCTGATCTTCACCGGGGCTCCGCTCTCATGGCCTGAGCGCCTCCTGCAGGCCCTGCCTTCTAACACCATGATCTTCAGGGTTAGGATTTCAGCATGAATTTGGGGGAAGCAAACATTCAGACTAATGCAAACTCCATTCTTTGCTTTTTTAGTTTGAAATTTACTTGCTCAGGACCATTAAGTGAGGCCCTTATTTTTGCAGAGTATCAAAGTGTCCAGTGACAAATCTGGTAAAGTAATGCAGGTCTACCTGTTTATCAGAGGTAATGGCTTCATGCTTAATTTCTTCCAGATTACGTATTTATTTAACACAACCTGTTGTAGCTAACAATTTAGCACAGTCATTCCGGAAGCCAATTTCAGACCTCATACAAAGAAAATGGAGAATTTTGAAGCCATTCTTTGAGCTATATATATTTTTTATTTAAAATCCGATTATCATAGCAGTTCATTTTCTTGCTTATGATTCCCATCTACTTCACACATTTTAAAGATAATCTTGGTGCATTTTCAAACAGTGTTATAAAATACTTAAAAAAAAATTTAGTGGATGATTGAGATGGCTAACAAATCTGAAACTGTGTTTTCACGTTTACCAAAAGGTAGGGTTTAACAGGAAGTGTTTTTGTCTCTTGAGTAATCAGAATAAGGTGGAAGAAGATATAGGTCTTAGTATCTAACCTCTTAGCCTTATACGAAGATGGTAGTAGACCAGGAGCTTCTCAGTGCAGCTAATCCAAGTTGGTGCCTTACATATTCTGCCCAAACTCTAGGAAATGTCTATCTTTGCCAAAATCCAAGAGAATGAACTGGAAAAACCACTGGTTTTATTGTCTAGTTACCTTGAAGAATCTAATAGGGGCCTCAAACTTTTATCAAACTGCTAAGCAGAAATGGCGTGCTATTCACTATAATACAGATCAAGTCATTTCATCTCCCTGGACCTTGACATTTTCATCTGTAAAATAAAGAGGGGCTAGGACTGGATGACCTCTGAGGTCTTTATTACTTTGGTACTGGCTCCAATAAAGTTGGAAAGCCCCAAGCCATATGTAGCCTTTCTAGAACTATCTCTAAGGATACTTTAGGACAGCTCAGTTATTACAAGAATCACTCTGTGCAGATCTATTGCAATAGAAACAGTGGCTCTAGAAAGGCTCTTCTCCCAGGTCTCTGCAGGCAGAGACCCTTAGATTTGACCACAGACAGAGCAGGGAGATTCATGGAGCTGAATGGCATGTTTCATCCAAATGGTGGGAGGTAAGTAAAATATCTTCTTAATGGACCTTTAATTATGCCTCTTCTTCCTTATAATTAATGTATCTGAATCTCAAGTCTCTTTTCTTTCTTTCCTTCCCCTCCCTCCTTCCCCCTCTCCCTCTTCATTCCCTTCCTTCTTTTTCTCCCTTCCTGGCCATTTTAACATGACAAGAACAGAACTTTTAGAAGACGGTCTTCTAGAACTAACAGAATTCTGTTGCCTTATCTGGATTTCCAGAGCTCCTTTCTCTCTGTGCATTCTAGTGAGAGAGAAAACTTAACACAAGCCTCTAAGCTTTTTGAATATGTTAGAGAGAATGATGCTGTAATCAGAGCAAGAAGATTGGGATTTGATCCTATGTCCTCTTGTTATTTACAGCTTGTATGACTCTTAGAGAGGTCACTAAATACATTCTTTATATCTAAAATGTCAGTATACTCCCTATTGCACTCACAGCAATAATTTAATGGGAAGACACTTTTAAAACTAGTATATATTATACAAATTATTACCTTACATACCTAAGTAGAATTATTATTCTTTCTCTGTAATACTAGTTATAATATTTCTTTCTCTCATGCTAGACTTTAAGTGTGTTGAAGGGAAGACTTTGTTTTATTCTTCTTTTTAACCCTAATTAACAGGCCCATAAAATGGGCAGGGATTTATTAGTAGGTTTTTATTATACTAATATACAGTCTATATACATATAGTGGTACGTTTAAATTTAGTTTTCATCTGACTTTTGGCTCTGTCCAGTTTTTACTACAATATTAAAATATGAGGAAATGGAATATTTAAATTTGTTACTCTATTTGATTAAATGCTTTACTCTCCATGTATACATTTTTGAATATTCAGCTATCTATAACTTGTGAAGTCTTATAAGGCATTGGTTGCAATGTCCATTTATCCATTCGTAATCCATTATTTTACCCAAATATTTACTTTCTTCATAAACTGTCCACTAAACTGTGCCAGGCACAGAGCAGACATGGTCCCTGCCATTTTAAAGCTTACAGTTATTGGAAGAGAAGGCAGTAAAAAAATAAACATAAGAGAATATGTAATTGCAAATTGAGATAACTCTTAAGACAAAGAACATCAGGGTCTGAATGAGAGAGAATAACAGTGACATTCCTGTCTAGATTAAAGGTATTGAAACTGTTTGAGGAAGTAGCGTTTAAACTAAGAAAAACTACTCTCAAGGATAAATAAATAGTTCTTAGCTACACAAAAACAACCGAGAGAACTGATGAAGAGTGGATCAGACATACCACATCTTATATGTAAAGGTCTTGAAATGGAAAAGAGACCTGTGGGCCCAACAAACTGAAAGTTAAGTGTGGGTACTAGTGGCAGGAAGGGTGTGGAAGCTGTCCCCAGTGCCCAATTTCCTAGATGTTTTCTCCCCTTAATAAATCACTTCCTTACAGTTCTCTTGGTGTTCCATTTTCCAGCACCCTCATAAGCCTCTTTTGTTTTTTTGGTAACTGTGTTATTGAGATATGATTTACATAACATACAGTTCACCCATTTAAAACACATAATTCAGTGGTCAAAGTATCCATTAACAGAGCTTTGCAACCATCACCATAATCAATTTTAGAATATTTTTATCACCCCTAAAAGAAACACCATATTCTTTAGCTGTCACCTTCAACTCCTCTATTCCCCCAGTCCTAGGTAACCAGCAATCCACTTTTTCCACTTACAGATGCATCCATTCTGAGCATTTCATGTACTTGGAATCATAATATGTCATCAGTGTGTTGTGGTTCTTTTTGAAATTTTCTGTTCCATGTTCCTGACTTCCTTCTCTCTGTCTCCAAGTTGCCACAACTGAAGGCTTTTTCTTGCCTTCAGTGTTCCAGCTTCTTCCAGTGATATTTTTTTGTCAAACTATCAGCAGCTTCCAAATTCAGAACAGTTTCCAGATTGATAAATGCAATAGTAAAATTTGCATTGATGAAGAGTTATCTTTCTTGTTACTTATCATTGTTCAGTTTTTAGAAATCTTTACATATCATTGGCTGGCTTTCAGTGTTACCCAAATCTGACCATCTCTTTCACTTAAAAGTGTTAGGGATCTTGAATGAATCTTTGTAATGTAACAGACACATTGTATACAGCTTCCATGCCCCTCTAAATAAGGGGAAAACTTGAGGAGTGTACATTTTGGAGTTTTAGATGGTATGCATTTTGGAGTAGGCATTTTGGAGTTTTTGGATGGTAAGGAAAATATTTAAATAAAATTTATTCCAATTATTTTTTTTAAAGTGAACTCTGCTTTAAAAATAGGACAGTGATTATTTGGTGCTCAATATTTGTTGGTAGGAACTTGATTGATTGATTGAAAGCTAATAGCACTATTTGATTGCTAGTTAGGTATCCTCAGGCTGCTAAAAATCAGAATGTATGGCAGAAAAAGTAGTTTAGTAGTAGCAATCAGAATTCCTTGGTGTCTGGGAAATTAGGAGGTCACTTCTTTCCTACTTAAGAAATTAAGTATTCGTCTTCATTTATTTGGGACCAGACCACTCATAGGATGGAGTGGGAGGTACAGTGTACACTGTTGAAGTTAGTTATAGAAAACATCTTATGAAGGAAGAGTCAGTGTCTTTTCTGTAACAAAGCTTTGGCCATTGTCACCTCAAACCTCCCAGAGCGGAAAAAAATAAAACTCTGATGCTGTGAGCAAGAGAGGGGGACAGACGCGAGCACTGTCTGCACAAGGCCGTAAATGGCTTAATTCTAGCAAAGGATTTTAGACTCTCTCCTCAAAGAAAGCAGGTCCAGGCAGGCTGTCATGCTTACTCATCTTTCGTGTGCAATCTGAGCAATACAAAAGTTAAAAATGATGATGAATTAGTAGATAATTGCAGTCAAAATTTAAGACAAACTCTTCCCCTAATTTGTTTTGCGTTAAGAGGATGACCTCAGGTACTTAAGAACTATTTCAGCTAATGGAAACAGATAGATGAGGGAGAGTCTCCGCTTGTGTTTTGGGCCAGATGCTAATTACAGATTTAAGAGTTGAATGTGTTCCATTCTCTAACACCTTCACACGCCTCTTTTGAAAAATTCTCTCTTGCATGTTCATTTGCTTCCCTCTTTTTGCTCCCAAGTCACAGCAATTAGGCTCTTTCTTGCCTGCAGTGTTCCAACGTGTCCCAGTGACGTTATTTCTCTTTTCTTCAGACAATTAGTAGCTTCCAAAATCCACAACAGCCTCCAAATTGCTAACTACAGAAGTAAAATATAACTACATTCCCAGTGTTTAGGAACTCTCATACAATTGTAGTAATATGAAGGATAATAGGCAAAATATTTTGTCATATCTAAGTATACTCAAAAGTGTGATTGAAGTTTGTAACATATTCTTTGCAGGGTCAGAAAACTTAGTATCGCCTTCTGAATTAAGTGGAAGAAATGAGTAATTTCCAAAAAAGACAGTATGTTCTTTCAAGTAGGATTATTTAGAAAGTGGCAAAGAGTCATTAAATAACCTTGGCTGAGTTCTGTGGGCTTGTGAGGCCTTAGTTTTATTATCCGTAAAATGAGGAGGTTAGCCTAAATTGGTCTTCAGCGAGGTGAGTTGTGCAAGACTGACAATGAGGAACAGCCTTTTCAAATGATATTGTTTCTTTATATCAGAATCCCAGTATGCCCTGCTCCCCTCCCCTGAATAAGATGACTTTATTTTTCATTCGATTGTATTTTTGCAAATCTTCCTAAGGTTAACAGTTTAAAATAGCTCTGAGAATTAAATCAATTGGCTCTGCACTTTGGGCCCTAGCCTAACTGGGTCCTCTGGCCTCAAATATTAATGAAACTGCTCACCATGGAAACACTTGGTACCAGGGGTCTGTTTGCCAAGGAAAGCCAATCTTAATTCCATCTTCTTCCCACTCCCAACTCATCATCCTTAGCTTCTGTCATAATTACACTGGAATTAAGAACAAAAAACCAGATACATGAACTCCGGTTGATAGCACAACAAATTCCCCCCAAATCACCCATGGCATATCAGTAAAAAACATTAATAATCACAGAAAGTAACTGTAGCCTTTGGATATGTCAGAACTTCATAATATATTTAGAACTGTTCATTCCTCATATCACCCTCTTAGGAAAAAAAATTCACTGGGCTTTTAGTTAAGCAGTGGTGACATTCTAGATGACATATGAGAAGACTTGTCAAATATCCATGACTTGAAACTAGAAACAGCATGACTTCTTGTCATTTTAGGGACACTTAGGAGCTAAGTCTGGTAGCTTTGGCATCAGCTTATTTTTAGCAGTGTGTGATATCTGTTTTTCCTGGTTACTATCTCTGCGCTTAATTTTGCAATATAAGAATACATGTTATTCAGCAGATATGAACATTTTCACTAAGTATATTCTGTATACATGAGCACGATTTTAATGAGTTAGTGGGCTCAGCTTTTGTGGGTTATTTTGCATTTAAAGTGGCACTTGAGTCAGGAAACCAAAAGCATCAAGTAGAAAAAATGATTATTGTAGAAAGCAGCATGTTTTTGTGAATGCTTTCATGTCGCTTACTCAGAGAAAACCGTTTGACTATTGGAAGTTGCTATGGGAAGCATGCAACATTTTAGTGGCATTCCATTTTATTTCTTGTTTGCTTGTTTGAAATTACTCTAAAAAATCAAATATATCTGTGTATATCTGTATGTACAAATATATACATATATAATCTGTATGTATACACACACACACACACACACACACACACACACATTTTTAATGCCTGAGTGCCTCTTCTCAGGCAGGGCCAACAGAGTAAAATTTAGCTTTGATTATAATGTTCACCCTCCTGGAATTGGTCCATTACAACTATTGTGTGAATAACCTTGTGGAAGTTTCCTGTAACCGTGTTGGCTCCTGGGCACCACAATATTCTCTGTGTTCCACGCTGTGGGACGGCTTTAAAGTTCAAGTCTCCTTACACCAAGAGGCTTGGTGTTTCAGAGACTAAATTCTTTTGTGTCTGAGCAATACAAAACTGACCTGCTTTATTCCTAATTCTTCTGGATAGCATATTATTTTTCACTAATGTCACAGTATATGTTAATTAAGAAGTGTTATTAAAGGACTGCTAGGGAAAGAAATGAGCCTTTGGTGACTATATAAATTCCTTTATAACCCTGATAGATGAAGACCAATGAAGCTAGTGGTTAATTTCCGCCATTAGCTATACTTATACCTGTCAGTACCAAAATTCATGGGTTGAAAATAGCTTAGATATTGTCATGCATGGCCCTATTTGAGGCAGTAGAAATTGGATATGACTCTTTAACAGCAGAAATTAGTTATAGGAACTGCATAAAAGGAAAAAAGAAGATCAGTTTTGAGCTGTCAACATTAGTGAGCAACGTTATCGCTCATTCTTAAACACTGAGAGTGATGCTGAATCAGATTTATGTTTCTTGTTCTCAGCCTCATGTCCATGCCCTCAGCCCAAATAATATTTGACTGAAACCAGAAATATTCTCTATTTGCTACATTAGGAATTTCAGAGGAAATTCTATTCACCCAGAGAAGAGAAAATCAGGCCAGTTCTGAGAAACTAAAAATACAGCTATGCAAAATTGTTTTCAGAATGGAATTCATTGGCATTTGTTTTTATGCATGACAACCCTTTAGAATATAGCATTGACTCAAACTATGATTTTGCCTTCAGTGATTTTTATAGCCAATTTAAGAATATTGATTATAGATTTCCTTATATGGCTTATATCTAAACAGATCTGATTTGAATCCCTGTAGCACTATAGTAATTTTAGTAGTAATAATGACAGCAGTAATACTTACTGTGCCTGACAGTTTGGTAAATTATGTTGCATCTATTTTTCTCTTTTAATTCTTACCATTATCTTCCCAACTGGGTAGATTTAGCCCCATTTAAAAGGTAATAAGGTGGAGAAAATGTCAGTTTGACAAAAATAAAAATTCCTCTTAGGAAGAGAAATGTGTTTATCTGCAATTTTAATAAGGGTTCTTGGAAGACCATGAGCCTCTGACCTACTTGCTACCTTCCTCTTCCTCTCTGGTTTCAAGGGCCCCTCTTCTCATTGCTGGTGCCAAGACTTGAGATTGAGAACTGATGGCAGAGCAGTACGAGAAGGGTTGGGAGTTCCTGGGATTATCTGAGGTGGAGGGAATGCTGAAATAGAGATGAGAGGGGGAGAAAAAAGGGAGCCAAAGTGCAAGATGGTGGGAAGCTTTCAATAGAGTAGTTTTATTATTATCTTTTATTATTGCTGTTGTTATTTTTGTGAGAACTTATTATTATTGTTGTTGTTATTTTTCTGCAAATTTGGGCTCTTGGCCCAAGGAGACACAGTGTTGGAGGAAGCCCAGGAGGCAGAGAGGGCGACAGGCTGTAGCCTCCCCAGGAACTGGTAGCAAAAGAGGATTACTTTGGATTTGCACCAGCTAAGAATCAAGGGCTCCAGTCTAACTCATTAGGAATCTGGATGGCAGGGAGATACCCAGTGATCTCTCTCATATCCCACAGTAGCAAACAAGTGTAAGTGCCTTCCTGAATCCTCTTGCCTTGTCAGGGGCAAGGCTGGGATGCAAATCCACGACTCTTGTCTATTCAGAGTGCTTGGGTCTCTTCGTTTCACCTCCCGGAACTCTAGAATAATGATTTCTAGCCCAAGACAGGGTCCCAACAAATACATGTTATGACTATATCTGTGTTTACTAGCAGTTCTAGTAATCATCCATTTCCAAACTTGGTGATAAGATGTGTTAAACATTTTTTTAAATGATATATTTTAAAGAAAAAAGTATGCTTAGAAATATTAAATGTTTAATGTCATTGGATATCATGATCATACCATTATAATCTGGATTTTTTATAACATTTTATTTTATTTTTGGCACCAAGCAATCCTGGAACATATTGCTTTACTTACAATCTGCACGTACCATGTTTTGCTATTCTTTTGTTTTCTGAGAGTTACAGAGAATTGGCAAAAAAGTAAAAACTCTTTTTTGATATATTGGATTGTACGAGATGCCTATGTAGTGGGCTGAATAATGGCACCCCATAACATCTCCACATCCTGATCCTTGGAACCTGTGAATGTTGCCTATATAGCCAAAAAAAAAAAAAAAAAAAAAAGAGATGTAGCATGTATGATTAGATGAAGGGCTTTGAGATTATTTTGATTATTCTGTATTATACAGGTGGGCCCTAAATACAGTCTTATGTATCCTTATAAAAGGCAGGCAGAGGGACATTTAATACATCCGGAAGAGCAGAAGGCGATGTGTCCCTGGAGGCAAGACTGGACTGACGCTACTGCAAGTCAAGGAGTATTGGCAGCTGCCACAGGCTGGAAATGGCTAGAGAGAGGTTTTCCCCTGGAGCCTCTGTTGGGGGTGTGGCCCTGCCATCATCTTTGATTTTGCCCGGGAAGCTGGTGTTGGATTCCTGACCTCCAAAACTTTTGTAGGAGAATAAATTTTGTTGTTTTTAAGGACTAAGTTTGTGATCATTTATTATCACAAGTGACTCTAGGAAACAAATGCAATGCCATTAAGGAGTCCAAACTCTCAACCAACCTCAGTCCATTAAAAAGGAAGGGCAGGATGCAGGACTTTCCCTTCAAAGCTGCAATCGTTGCCCAGGTGCAATTCGTATCTTGCCTAAGTGAAATCTCCAAACATACAGGGACCCTTCCACCTGCAAAAAGAAGGCTTTGTGAGAAACTAGTAGTGGCAGAATAATTCTCTGCTTAGGGATTCTTGGCAGCAGGGAAATGTCCCCTATTCCCTCAGGCAAAGACAGAGTTGCTCTAAAGAAGAGATGAAATGTTATGGATTTTGTTGTATTTTTTTAAAAATTGGAATACCAGCATACAAGTTATTTTACAGGTGTTCTCTTTGAGCACACCAAAATTTCATTCTATTTCTTGTTATTTAATTCAAATAAACAAAATTAGGAAATTGCATCAATACTGTGTTCTGTGTGGGAGAAATTGTTTACAGTTACATTTAAACAGTTGATTATTCAAGATTTTCCTTTTATTTACCAGTGCAAATAACTACACCCATTCAATTATAATAACTTAAATTATTTTAATGTTATTGTTTGGTATGCAGCACTTTGAAAACATAAAATTAACTTTTTTCTTCCCAATAATAAAGATTTTAATCTACATGCCTGTGCCACTGAATACATGTATACTGCTCTTCTTTCTTTAAATTTCTCCAGAAATAAAATACCAAATTAAAAACAAAGCAGTTCTGTTGACATTTAATTTGGAGGTGACTCATATTGTGAATGGGAAATCAGATTGTAAATTTCTTTTTAATCAAGTGGCTACAATAGAATTTGACTTCCTGTCCCTTCATGAAAAATTCTCAATGAGCAGCATTTTTCTTTAGAATAAACCAACCACTATGAAAACAAGCTTCAGCTGGTGAGAAATTGTGTGCCCTGAGTAGCAAGCCAGCCACACTAGGCTTCAAGCATTTTAAAACTGAACCAAGGGCCCTGTTGAAGCACAGCTTCTATTGTTTGGTGATAAGTATTTTGCAGTCCCTTCAAAAGTAAACTGTATTGTTCCCTTGCTAGTTGCAGTACTTTTGCATGAGGTGATTATGATTTGTTAAAAAGCACTTTCAGGACTGCAGAAAAATGATCTATGTGAAAAAAGATTCCCCCTCTCCCCATGTCTGGTGATAAATTTAAAAGCCTTGTACATTTCCTGAACACCCTAGCAAGGACTTTAAAATTATCTGAAAATTCTGCCTTTGATCCCAGGTGTGTGTAGTCTAAAAACCCATCAGAGCCCATAGGTAGGGCTCTGTTTCCAGAACTGCTGCTTTGGTTGGGCAGGAAATTTTGCATAGCCGATACTTTAAAACTTGAGTATTCACAAAGGAATGTTAAGTTCAGGGGAGCACTTACATCTCGGAATAAATAGAGCAAATTTCCAACATGCCAGGGTATTTGTGAAGGTATTGATACAGCCTCATTCATCATATAAAATGTTAAACTGCTGGGGTGTTTGGAGCTCATTTGTCTTTTCTGGTGGAATGCCCGCAGGGCTCTCAGAGTGCTGGGTGGGGGCCATGGGGTGAGATTGGAGCTCATCTGTTCCCTCTTTGCATTTTCATATATCCTTTCTTCTTAGTTACTATGTCATTTCCTTATTACCAAGTTGCAGCAAACATGGTGTGGGGAAAATGGAAGTTCCTTTGGCCAGGATCTTCACCTGACCCTAAATTACTTGATGATGTAATTGGCCTACTGCTAGGCTACTGCTTCCACACTGGTAGACAATGAGCTGTTATTGACCGAGTCACTATGTAAAGAGCTCTGTCCTCTGGGTGGATTATGGACTTGTAGACTTCTGGATGCAGTTGGGATTCTAGTGCTTGACCTATTGCTGGGAGAATAAAGCCAGGTATAGCCCTTTTACCCCAACAAAGTTCCATTGTCATTTCTCTGTCTCACTGAATCCAGGGCTGAATCCATGAGGCAAGATGCACTGTCTTGTTCCTATTCTAAGATAATATTTTTTTAAATGTTTGTCTAATTGTGAGAAATGTGCTCACTGATCTGAACTTAATAAGTCGACATGGAGTCAAAGAGAATGGTGGAGCGAGGCTTTAATGGTGGTCTTGCAAGATCGGATGTCTGGTGAGCAGGCACACTCAGGGCAGTTTACAACAAGCAATTTATTCCTTAGCATGTGAGTTCTTCTCCTGGTTCCTCATTGGCTGAGTACTGCAGAGTTCACATTCTTTCCCAGATATCACCTAAGCCAGTTATATCCATATTAGGCTTTCTTTACATTTGTCTTAATTTTATTGGCTGGTTCAAAACTTTTTTTGTATTTTTCTGAAGTGATGCACAGCCTGCTCTTTCTCAGTCTCCCTCCCATTCCCAGCCAAAGTGACTCCCTACTACATGTTCTGACATGTAGGCTTCTTGTTAATACCCTTTTACTCAAATGTTAATTCCTCTGGAAATAAATCACACTTAGTTTTATGCCATTTCTAACATTATATACTTTAAATACCTCTATAAGCAGAGTTTGCAATACAAGGAGCAAATATTGGCTAGGGCCTTTAACAACCTATCAAGTCATTGAATCATGATTTTCCTGCACAAATCCTTGGCTATTAATTTATTGAATTGATCCTTTATTGTCTCAGGACATTTTTTTCCCTAAATCCTTATTGGTTAAAAAAAGTCCTGTTGAAGAATTCACACACCCTGCCCTGCTGTGTATGTGGGAATTATTATTCTGTCTCTTAGAGAAGATGGGGCTAGGCTAAGAAGAACTCATACCTCTAAGGCTCTGCCCCATTTCCCCACCTCATAAGAGGGATACCGAAGGGATTAGAAGTGTCTTCATTTGGCCTAAAGAAGTAGCTTAATTTGGCCCAGTGAAATCTACCTTACAAGGTGCTTACAAAATAATCAATTGGAACAAAAAATCCCCTGGAGCAGGCCCCCTTTCTTCTGCTCATCTTTCTATCATACTGGCAGTTCTCATTCTTATCTCTGAGGCTTTTCTCCGTATTGACAGCATACGTGTTTGGAGAGTAAGTGCACTGGAGTCTTATGCACTGCCCCAATTTGACAGAGAGACAACTGTTGTTGCTGGGATGAGTAAACCTGATCACATAGAATTTTGTCTTTCCTCCTTCACTATGTAAGGGAACTAGAGTTCTGTTAATTCCTTAGCTGTATCTCCATTTTGAGCAGAGGGGCCAACTGGCCATATAGTTTTGTCTTTTCTGGGACCAGCTTGTTTCACGTCAGTCTGATAGTCTCCAGGCCCCTCATCTATGGTGGCCCATAGGGCTGAGGACTTTTACTAACCTTGAAGTAAAACTCAGTCAGTCCCCTTCCTAGAGGGTATGGGAGGTTAAGAGTATTCAATTTTTATGTTCACATCTTGTGATTCTTGTTCTTTCTGCCCCCCTGTTGGTGGAGTAAACCCATCACAGCAAACGTTGCACCAAACTGAAGGGACCTATTCCCTCAACATCTTGTATTATATCAGCAGCATGCCCAGACACACTGGATTTAGTTGTTATGTACATTCAATTCCACCAAAGGTCCTTGAGTTTTATTCTTTGGATTCCACAGGTTTTGAACCACTTTAGACTAATAGTAACCTAGTGGAGATACATCCCAAACCCTGCACCTTGCTATTTTCTCACCCACGGGTAAGCTCCATGAAGGGATGAAGTACTTTTCCCCTCACCTTTTGTAAACTGGTGTATTCCATGCACCTAGACCTGTTGTTGAATGGATAAATCTCTACAGTGACCTATTTGCATTTTGTAGCAAATACTAATAATAATTCTCTCCAAAACCTAGAGAAAAAATTTCTCACAGAAATCAGCAGATGGAATTATCCTACTTGTTAACCCTTACCATACAACTAACTACATTGACACTTTTGAGAAAACTATATACGTGATTCTTTGGTCAGTCTGTATGTGAGGATGGTGTGATATATAAAGGTCTGTTTATTGGCAGGGATGGCAGAATCTATTTAAATTACCATGTCAAAATATTAAGTATGACAGTAAGATGAGTTGCTGCTATAACTAAGTAAAAATCAAAAGCAACTTATATAGGAAGTGAGTGTCCCTTTTATTTTACCTATTAATTTGGTGCAGAGTTATGACTGTGCATGACATATCCTAACAGTAGGCATTACACAAAAATCATGTGGCATGTGACAGATAACCTCATTAGAAGAAGAAAAATTCTGAAGTTGACATAAATCCCCTGATAGTGTCACAGTTTTCTATTGCTGGCTATTTATGCAAAAAAATTAAATCTCTAGAATCCTAAGCCTATCCACATGTCACACAGGTTTTGATTTTAATGACTTTTCTTCAGTGGAAAGTAAATAAACAAAATAATAAAGCCAGCTGTACTGAAAAAATTTGGAAATAAAAACATCTTCTGATTATGAATAATACATGTTTTTTTAGTAGAAAACTTGTTAGAAAATAAGGCTTAGGATATATAACCACCTTAAACTCCAGTTCTCAGGGGGAACCATGAACATACTGATGTATTGCCTTCTCTCATTTTGGGGCAAGTGTAGGCTTCTAAGCTACCTGGTCCTCACTCCTGCTTCCTGAGTTCTGTGACTGGGACCTCCTTCTGGTTCACCAAACTAGAAAGCCTGGTGTTACTTTTGACCTTTGACTTGCCCTTTCACTCATGCCTTTACCATTTGGCCCTTGCTGACACACCTCCCTGGCTATACCTGTGCTCCGCTCTCTTTGGCAAACCTCTCTCCCATTGTCCAGCCTCCTTGCATCTCCTATTTGGAATCTTGCAGCAGCTTGTTACTTAGTCTTCCCACTGCTAGTCCTATCCTCCTCTGAGAGGCACCTGCTGAGACTAGCTTGTCTTTTTTTATTTCTAAATGTGAACCCAGTTGGGTCATACCCTTATTTAAACTCTTTCAGAAGCTCCCACTGCCCTGCCTTCCAGGGCCAACTCTGAAAACCCCTCAGTCTCTCTCCCTACTTTTCCCCTCCCCATCTTATCAGCCATCACCTCAGTCAGTCGATTAGCAGTTCCTAGACTGTCCATTTTCTTTCACAATGTTCACAAATGATGTTCCCTTTACCTATTGTACCCTCTCCCACCTCCTTGAAGACTCAAACCCACAGAGTCTATAAAGTGTAACAGAAAGACATTGTAGTACTGCCTGTTAATTAGAAATATGTATTTTGAACATCCTCCTGTTCCCCTTCCAGAACTTAGTTTGTCACCACCAACTCTGGTAACTCTCCCTATCCTCAAAGACAAAGTTTCACTCATTTTGTGTTTCCACAGTTTATAGCCAGCATTTAGTCATTGTATGATTTAGATCTGTTAAGTCATCTTGAACACATATGATGGGAAAATTGTAGAAAAGCAATATTTTAGGTACATTTTATTTGAAGAGTCAACAGTGTATGGACTGTCATTTGCCATGCACTGTTCTCTGATTCCTGTGAATTAGGCACATGTGATCTTTACTTTCATGAAATTTATAGTCTGGTGGTAGGAGACATATACTCAGTAAGAAGCAATGAATAAGCAAGGTAATTTCTCATGGAAATAAATAATTTGAAGTAATATACCCAGGGTGGTGTGATGGGATTGGGTGCTGTAGTATGCTTTTAGGTTGCGTTAGCTGGTAAGGACTGTGCTATTTCATATATGCTGATGCATTATATAGGTGTGTGTCAATCATATCTTAGCTTAACAATAGTTGGTGGAGCTATGCATATTTGTAGGGCTAAAGCTATCAAGATTAAAGGCTTATATCAATGAACAGAGGGTATTTAAGATTTCAAGGAAACATAACATTCAAATAATTGAATGACTATATATAGCATAACAAAGATTCTGAATCACCCAAGGAAGATTGAATGAGATAAATAAATAGAACCTACAAAGAGGTATATCTCATTTACTGTAAAGAACTCCTTTTAAACACTTAAAATGTTCTCAATAGAATGGACTTGATGAGTCCTTGACAGGGGGTGTGTTCAGGTAGAGGTGATCTGTCAAAGATGATGGAAGAATTTCCTCTAAAGAACAGAAAAACGGCCAGAGATCCCTATTGTGTTGAGTTTAGGAGCTCACCCTAGGAGGACTAGAAGTATGTGCTCAAAGAGGAGATGATCCTTGCCAGAGAAGAAAGACCTCTCAAAAGAAGTGGATGAAACAAGAAGTGATATTTGTCTGGAGAAGGGCCACATAAAAAATATGTAAGAATGTTGATTCACCATCTAAAGTGTCCTCATGCTGACTGATTGGAGTAAAAGGAAATGGAAAGAAGAGAAAAAGATGAATAAAGGGGAAGGATCGTATTGAAGAAGACTACCAAGTGATTCCAGAAAGCTGAATGCAGCAATGCTCATGCATATATGCATATATGCAAATGCCAATTAAAGGGATAGGCTTTATTTATAAGATAATACCTGTCTGGGATATTTCTTGTCACTGTTCCTTACATAATAGTTCTTAATCCATTAGCACCCTAAGTTGTATTATGTAAATTAAACTGGAATAGTATGTTCATCTTTTAGGCATAGTAATATGGCAAATCTTCATTTTTGATGTTCAGAATTGTTGAAGCAAAAATTTATTTGGATTTGGGATTAGTTTGGTCAAGGAAACAGCAAAGAAACATGTTTTTGTCTTTAGAGGTCCTATTGTTGCCTTTTATGTTGTGGTTGGCAGTTTGGGAGGCACAGGTATTAAACTGTGTGCCACCCAGGACAAAATATAAGTACTTCAGTGTTCTTAGGCTTAAAAGAAAGGTCCTTGGTTTTTTAAGAGATTAATAAATTTTATTTGAATAACAATGGGTTGCAATACAATGCTTCTACTTTTACCCATCGTATATTTGAGTTATACATTATTATAATTCTTGTACTTATGTTTTCATCTAGCAAAAACAATTTAGTGCCAGTATTTTAAGTTGTTACTGCTTCCTAGAGTAAGAGTTAAAGTTTTCCAGTTCAGAAAGAAAAGCAGACAAAGTGAAAACGCCTTCATTTTTTTTACATATTCCCAAGAAGCAGAATAGTCATTTCCTAATAATCTCATAGTCCTTCAGAGCATTAGACAGACTTTTCCACTTAAAAAAGAGAAAAATGGGAATTTTAACAAGTTTGGTAGAAGTATAAATAATAAAGGAAAAACTATTAAACCACAAAAAATATTTTTTCCTCAATATTTATATCTTTAATCAATTTTCTAATCCTTATTGGTGGAGGATTTTGACAATGATTAGTAGAATGTTTTTGTCTATATAACAGTTTATTTAAAGACTGTATTTCTAAATGAACCATCTCAATTTTTTTTGTCTGAAAGGTGACAGCATATTCATTAGGGCACATTTCATATATACCCATATACAAATAGATCTCTTCACACCTGGGTGTGTCTGTTTGGAGATATGCAAAGAAATCCTCTCAATGTGAGTTACTTCACTGTCAGATGTAACATGAAATTGCTTAAAATAAATGGAAAAATAAAAATCTTCCTATTTCAGTGTACATTTGGAAGGTTACAAAAATTGGGTCAAATATTGATATTTGTATTTTGGTATTTTTGTCTTTTAATTGGCAAGTTAATAGGGATGCTTCTTTGGGTGAGATCATTTTCTGTGAACTTGGGAAGAACCAGTTCGCCTGTTTGCCAGTGGACACATGGAAAATAGATCATTGGAGCATATGTTGTTTATTTTTTTATTATGAAGTATTTCAGTAATAGAGAAAAATATGAATAATTAATCTAACAGTTTGCTAACTATGTACTTGTCAGATCTTTATCTTTTGTTTTATTTACCTCAGGACATTTTTTTTTTTAATAAAGCATTTAAGATGTACTTGAAGTACTTTGTATATTTCACTCACTCCTCAGAGGTAGCCACTGTTCTGAGGATGGTGTTTATCATTCCCATCCATTTATTTATTCTTTAACTACTATATATTTATCTAAAAATATAATCTATCATTTTGTATGTTTCTGAACCTTATACAAATGGTATACAAATCATGCCTTAGATTATTATTTCATCAATTTGTCAAAACTTTTGAGATGTATCCATGTTGATATATATAGTTCTAGGTCTTTTGTATTAATGACTTTATAGTACTCTATTATATAAATTACCTCGTTGCTCAGATATCCATTCCCTTGTTGATGAACATTTAGATTGTTTCCAAAATTTTTGTTGTAAATATTCTTGATATGAACATTCTTGTAGTTTTGCCCAAGAAGACATGTGGGAGAATTTCCCTAGGATTTGAATTGCTGGTTGATTTGTTAGTTCCCTATTGCTGCTGAAACAAATTGTCCCAAACATGCTGGCTTAAAACAACACAGATATATTATCTTACAGTTATAGAGACTAGAAGTCTGACAAAGGTCTCTGTGGGCTAAAATCCAGGTGTTGGCTCGAAGAATTTTTATGGAGGAACCTCTAGGGGAGAGTCTGTTTCTTGCTGTTTACTGCTTCTAGAGAGTGGTCGCATTCTTTGGATTTTGGCCTCATTCCTCTTTCTTCAAAGCCAGCAATGCTGCATCACTCCGACTATCACTTCATATTCATATCTCCACCGGGTATCTCCTGCTTCTTCCATTTTTAAGAACTCTCATGGAAACATTGCTCCCTGACCCTGAATAATCCAGGATAACGTCTGTATTTTAAGGTCATTTTATTAGTGGACTTAATTCCATCTGCAACCTTATCTCCCATTTGCTATGTAAGGCAACACATTGACAGGTTCTGGGGATTCGATCATTAACATCTTTATAGGGGTCATTATTCTGCCTGCTGCAGGTCATGAGGTATTATAAATCTTCCACTTAACTAGGTAGTATTAAGTCACTATTCTAAGTAGTGTGTGCTTAGAATATACCCTGAAAGTGTATGAGAATGTCAGTTTTTCCATATCCTTGCCAACACTAGGATTGTAAGGTCTTAAAATGATATCTAGTCTGATTGATGGGTGTGATTGGTATTTCATTGGTGGTGTTTTCATATAGTTACTGGCTGCTGAAGGCTTCCTTTCAGTTCATTGCCCATTCCTTTCCTTTAACTATTTCTAAGTTGTTATTCTTTTGTTTGTTCTGTTTTCTTACTGATTTATGAGTGTTCTTAAAAACATTCTGTTAATGACTCTTTGTTGGTTATTTGCATCACAATATTTTTTCCTCAGTGTGATTTATCTTTATACTTAAGACTTTCTTCTATCGCACAAAGATTTTAATTTTGAAGTTGACAAATTCTGTCTTGTTTAAGAAATAATATTCTACTAGAAGTCATAAAGCTGTCCCTCTTTATATTTTTAATGTTTGTACATACAACAGAGCAAATTATGCATTTTAATAATTTTCTTTGTGTCTAAATATATTATGTTTCTATCTTATTTGTGAGATGTAGCAACACAAGTCTGATTTATTCTGTCAACTCAGTTTTATATAGGCTGCAGCTGAGAACTATATAAAGATTGATGGGTTTGTGAAATGTTACTGTGAGGAAGAACTTTAGAGGTGGTCTGGTCCAAAACTGAGGCCAAGAGAGACAGGGAGCAGCCATTCTAGACTTGTATTGACAGAGTGAACTACATAGATACTACATTATGTTATCTTCATGGCTGAGGAGGCTGCCTTACTTTAAAGAGACGTTTTATATTACTGGTAGATAACTCTTAGACTGAACAAAACAATGGATGCTGATTTACATGCAAGAAAATAAAACTACATTTACATTGTAGACATTTTCGTGAGATGGTAGTGAATCAGTTTGTTTCTAACTAGGGGGTAAAAAGAACGATGTCAGAAGCAAGTAATTGTAGATTACTTGACTATAAAGTTGACTATAAGGATTATTCGTCTTTCAGTGATGAGTGTATGACTATAAAAGAACTAGACATTGATTTTGTTGAGAATCATCTATTTCCCCTAGAGTCCATATTTTCTTTTGGAAGGCTTCTATCAGAGACATGCCGCAACTGTGGACCACGTTCCAAAAGGAAGACTTACTTTAGCAAAGTCCCTCAACTTTTTTGTCTGAGTACTACCCATAACTACCTATACCACACCCTGCCCCTCCTCCAACTTGCTAAATATGTTTATTTTCCTCAGTATCACTCAATTCTCAGACTCTTTAATCTCAGGGATAAAACTAAGTGCATTTTTTAGGCCCAAAATAAGCATCTCAAGAATTTTTCACTATTTTTTTTCTTGAAAGAGTGTTGCAGAAGAACTTAAGAGTGAGTGACAGTTGACAGAAGATGTGGTTGCCCAGCAACTGGCAATTTAAATAACTAGGAGCTGATATGATTTACCAACCTGATAAACAGGGAGGACTCTAATACAATTTTAAGGACTAATACAAATATTGCATTGAGCTATTTATATGTGTTGATGCATTTCAGTCTATTTTAATGTGTGTGTGTGTATATATGCATATTTTTTCCTGCAGAACTGTAATAGGAAAGCAAAGACTGTATCTCCAACCCTTTTCAGTATTAATAGAAGTTGTCTGCAATACAATGAGTTGTTTTAGCACCTTAGTTTTTATACAGATACTCAGTTTCAAAGGAGGCTTTCTCACTCAGAAGGAAGAAATGTCCTGTGAATTGAGTGCTGAGTTTGTTTTGAGTTCTGAAACTGTATTTATATACTCAGTAATCGTTGTCACCTTACTTTTGCAGGTTTTATAATTCGAAACTTCTCTCCATTTGTTGAAATGGAGTAGTGTTTGTTCTTTATTCTTCACAGTAATAATGATCTTTACTGGGATTGGAGTTGAGTTGCCTTAATTGATTAGTGTATTTCACTAATAGGATCAAGAGGCTTGAAAGCATCACACAGTAGCTAGCTTCCAGGAGCAGGCCAATCTTTACCTTTGCTAAAGGCGGCCTTTCTGACCCTCAGGGAAGATCTTTCATATGGTTCTTTCAAGAGAGGATAGAAAAGCTGCCACCATTTGGTAATAATATAGTGACCCAAAGAGTGCCTCCTGCTGGCTGAAGGTCATCTCTATCAGTTTGTATATAAAGAATGTGGAGTACTTGGGAAGCTGTATAAAATTCTGTCTTGTTGGAATGGGTGTGCTACGTAAAACTAGCAGCATCCTATTACTAGCATAGAACTTGAGATAATTTTAACAGGGAAAATATTTTACGATATGGAAACACAAAAATAGATCATTTACAACACAAGATAGTTGAAGGACATAGCAATGAAATTTTAAAATTGTTTCTTGGAGCTATTAACAATTCATTGAGATTAGGACTTGGAGAATTTCCTGGAAGGGAGGACATTCTTGCCAATCATGTATGTTTGAATACAATTCAGTATCCTAAAGCTGCAGGCCAGCTCTTTCATGGTACCTTCCCTTTTACCCCTAATAACAATGAAAATTCCCTTCTCCAAATTCTTGTAGCTCTTGGGTTTTCCCATTCCTTTTTTATTTCTTTATTTTTTTATTTTGGTATCATTAATCTACAATTACATGAGGAACATTATGTTTACTAGACTCCCCCCATCACCAAGTCCCCCCGACAAACCCCATTACAGTCACTGTCCATCAGCATAATAAGATGCTGTAGAATCACTGCTTGTCTTCTCTGTATTGCACAGCCCTCCCCATGCCCCCCCCCCCGATTATACATGCTAATCATAACATCATAATGCCCCCTTTCTTTTTATCCCCTCCCTTATCCCTCCCTTCCCACCCATCCTCCCCAGTCCTTTTCCCTTTGGTAACTGTTAGTCCATTCTTGGGTTCTGTGATTCTGCTGCTGTTTTGTTCTTTCAGCTTTCTCTTTGTTCTTATACTCCACATATGAGTGGAATCATTTGGTACTTGTCTTTCTCCACCTAGTTTATTTCACTGAGCGTAAATAATACCCTCTAGCTCCATCCATGTTGTTGCAAATGGTAGGATTTGTTTTCTTCTTAAGGCTGAATAATATTCCATTGTGTATATGTACCACATCTTCTTTATCCATTCATCTCCTTATGGACACTTAGGTTGCTTCCATTTCTTGGCTATTGTAAATAGTGCTCCGATAAACATAGAGGAGCATCTGTCTTTTTCAAACTGGGCTGCTGCATTCTTAGGGTAAATTCCTAGAAGTGGAATTCCTGCATCAAATGGTATTTCTCTTTTGAGCTTTTTGAGGAACCTCCATACTGCTTTCCACAATGGTTGAAGTAATTTACATTCCCACCAGCAGTGTAGGAGGGTTCCCCTTTCTCCACAACCTCGCCAACATTTGTTGCTGTTTGTCTTTTGGATGGTAGCCAACCTTACTGGTGTGAGGTGATATCTCATTTTTCTAGGAAGTTGTCCATTTCATCAAGGTTTTCCAGCTTTTTAGGATATAGCTTCTCATAGTATTTTCTAATGATTCTTTGTGTTTCTGTGGGGTACGTCATGATTTTTCATTTCTCATTTCTGATTCTGTTGATGTGTAGATTCTCTTTTTCTCTTAATAATTCTGGATAGGGGTTTATCTATTTTGTTTATTTTCTCAAAGAACCAGCTCTTGGTTTCATTGATTTTTTCTTTTGTTTTAGTCTTCTCAATTTTATTTATTTCTTCTCTGATCTTTATTATGTCCCTCCTTCTGCTGACTTTGGGCCTCATTTGTTCTTTTTTTTCCAATTTCAATAATTGTGACTTTAGACTATTCATTTGGGATTGTTTTTCCTTCTTTAAATAGGCCTGGATTGCTATATACTTTCCTCTTAGAATTGCTTTCGCTGTGTCCCACAAAATTTGGGGTTTTGTACTGTTGTTGTCATTTGTCTCCATATACTGCTTGATCTCTATTTTATTTGGTCATTGATCCATTGATTATTTAGGAGCACGTTGTTTAACCTCCATGTGTTTGTGAGCCTTTTTGCTTTCTTTGTACAATTTATTTCTAGTTTTATACCTTTGTGGTCTGGTAGAATTTCAATATTGGAATTTACTGAGGCTGTTTTTGTGGCCTAGTATGTGGTCTATTCTGGAAAATATTCTATGTGTACTTGAGAAGAATGTGTATCCTGCTGCTTTTGGGTATAGAGGTCTGTTGGTGTCTATTAGGTCCATCTGTTCTAGTGTTTTTGTTCAGTACCTCTGTGTCCTTACTTATTTTCTGTCTGGTGGATCTGTCTTTTGGAGTGAGTGGTGTGTTGAAGTCTCCTAAAATGAATGCATTGCATTCTATTTCCTCCTTTAATTCTGTTAGTATTTGTTTCACATATGTTGGTGCTCCTGCATTGGGTGCATATATGTTTATAATGGTTATATCCTCTTGTTGGACTGAGCCCTTTATCATTATATAATGTCCTTTATCTCTTGTTACTTTCTTTGTTTTGAAGTCTGTTTGGTCTGATGCTAGTATTGCAACACCTGCTTTTTTCTCCCTGTTGTTTGCATAAAATATGTTTTTCCATCCTTGACTTTTAGTCTGTATATGTCTTTGGGTTTGAGCTGAGTCTTTTGTGAGCAGTATATAGATGGGACTTGCTTTTTTATCCATTCTGTTACTCTTTGTCTTTTGATTGGTGCATTCAGTCCATTTACATTTAGGGTGATTATTGAAATATATGTACTTATTGCCATTGCAAGCTTTAGATTCTTGGTTACCAAAGGTTCAAGGATAGATTCTTTTCTATCTAACCATCTAACTTAACTCACTTATTAAGCTATTATAAACACAGTCTGATGATTCTATATTTCTCTCCCTTCTTATTCTTCCTCTTCCATTCTTTATATGTTAGATGTTTTATTCTGTGCTCTTTTGTGTTTCCTTTGACTGCTTCTGTGTGTAGTTGATTTTATTTTTTGCCTTTTGTTAGTATTTGGTTGGTCTGCTTTCTTTGTTGTGATTTTATTTTCTCTAGTGACATCTATTCTGCCTTAGGAGTGCTTCCATCTAGAGCATTCCCTTTAGAATATCCTGTAGAGGTAGTTTGTGGAAGGCAAATTCCCTCAACTTTTGCTTGTCTGGAAATTTTTTAGTCCCTCCTTCATATTTAAATGATAATCGTGCTGGATACAGTATTCTTGGTTCAAGGCCCTTGTGTTTCATTGCATTACATATATCATACCATTCTCTTCTGGCCTTTAAGGTTTCTGTTAAGAAGTTTGATGATAGCCTGATGGGTTTTCCTTTGTAGGTGACCTTTTTTTCTCTCTCTGGCTGCCTTTAAAACTCTGTCCTTGTCCTTGATCTTTGCCATTTTAATTATTATGTGTCTTGGTGTTGTCCTCCTTGGGTCCCTTGTGTTGGGAGTTCTGTGGGCTTCCATGGTCTGAGAGACTATTTCCTCCCCCAGTCTGGGGAAGTTTTCAGCAATTATTTTTTCAAATACACTTTCTATTCCCTTTTTCTCTCTCCACTTCTGGTACCCTTACAATGCAAATATTGTTCTGTTTGGATTGGTCACACAGTTCTCTTAGTATTCTTTCTTTCCTGGAGATCTTTTTATCTCTCTCTGCCTCAGCTTTCCTCTTAGAATTGCTTTTGCTGCGTCCCACAAAATTTGGGGTTTTGTACTGTTGTTGTCATTTGTCTCCATATACTGCTTGATCTCTATTTTATTTGGTCATTGATCCATTGATTATTTAGGAGCACGTTGTTTAACCTCCATGTGTTTGTGAGCCTTTTTGCTTTCTTTGTACAATTTATTTCTAGTTTTATACCTTTGTGGTCTGAGAAGTTGGTTGGTAGAATTTCAATCTTGGAATTTACCGAGGCTGTTTTTGTGGCCTAGTATGTGGTCTATTCTGGAAAATGTTCTATGTGTACTTGAGAAGAATGTGTATCCTGCTGCTGTGTTCCTCTTCTCTGATTTCTATTCCATTAATGGCCTCTTGCACCTCATCCAGTCTACTCTTAAGTCCTCCCAGGGATTGTTTTATTTCTGTATTCTCCCTCCTAACTTGATCCTTTAGCTCTTCCATATTTCTCTGCAGGTCCATCCGCATGGGTATGACCTTTATTTTGAATTCTTTTTCAGGAAGATTGGTTAAATCTATCTCCCCAGGCTCCCTCTTGGGGGTTGTCTGGGTGATTCTCAACTGGATCAGATTCTTCTGCCTTTTCATGGCTATAGAATTAGTTGTAGCCAGTTGGTGCATGTGTCACCTGGGAGAACGATGTCCCGCACACGGGGAGCAGCTTCTGGTTTTATTTCCTGGACCACCACCAGTGGGGAGCCATCGGGGGCAGCCCAAAGGCCTGTGGTGAAGGGCAGGCGTGCCGTGTGTGCTCTCCTGTGAGAACAGCAACCCTTGGCGCCCTGTCCCGGCTTACTCTGTCTGTGCACACTGGCTGGGCCTCTGAGTCTGGTCTTGGCAGTTGTGGAGGAGGCGCTGGGTGGTTGCTGTGGGCATGGCCACTCTCAGGCTGCTCCCCTGCTATGATGGAGCTGTGCCAGAGGGGGAATGGACAGGGGTCTGTTTGTTGCCATGAGGGGCTTCAGAGCTGTGCTGCTTCCCAGGGGACTGGAGAGCCTGAATTTTCCTGGGATTCCCAGCTGCTGGGTTTAGTGTGCCAGGACGCTTCTGTCCAGCTGTCGAGCTCCTGTCCCTTTAAGACTTTCCAAAACCACTCACTTTTCTTTTGTCCCAAGGGCGCTGGCTGTGGGGACCCACTTGCAGGTTTTACTGTTCAATTTCCCTAACATCCAGCACACCTGTGCTCCTGGTGTGGATGACTAGGGCTGGGTATTTAGCAGTCCAGGGCTCCCACTCCCTCCGTCTTCCAACTCCTCTCCTCCTGCTGGGGAGCTGGAGTGGTAGGTGTGCTCAGGTCCCGCTGGGCCGCGGCTTATATCTTACCCCCCCTCATGAGGCTCTGAGTTCTTGCAGATGTAGATGTAGCTTGGCTGTTGTACTGTAACTTCTGGTCTCTCTTCTAGGAATAGTTGTATTTGTTGTATTTTCAAAAATATATATGGTTTTTGGAGGAGATTTCCACTGCCCTACTCACTCTGCCATCTTGGCTCCTCTCCCCATTCCTTTTAAGAAGTAATACCTATTAGGGCTTTGGTGTTTTACAATTCCAGGGGAATTTGCAGCACAGAGTTCCTGAATGTCATAATAATATCTGATATTTATTGAGCATTATACTCCTAGGTATTTTCAATATATTGTCATTTGTCTCCAGTGATCCTGCAAGGAGGTATTAGAGCCAGCATCTTGCCAGTGAGCAAACTGAAGATCAGAGTGGTAAAGTAATTTGCCTTTGAGGATACTGTATAGCAAGAAAATCAGAGAGGTGGAATTTACATTAAGGTCTGTCAGACTCCAAAACCAGTGTATTTTTCACTGTGTTACTCTCTCTATATTATATTTTAATTTCTTACTTTTTCATGTATGTATGTGTTTCTCCAGTGGCTCTCATATTTAGCTTAAAAATCATTGTGGAAGCTTGTTAGAAATGCTGTTTTTGGATCCTTTTCCAGAAGATTCTGATTCCGGAGGTTCTTAGGTAAGTCCCAAGCATCTGAGTCTGCCTTTTCAGGGGTGTCCTTGGCCCACACTCTGAGAAATCCTTGTTGTGAAATCTGTGAGGGAGGAGCTAGCTGAGCTGACCTCTTAGCTCTGTAGTGAACACTCATAGTGAGCACTCAGTAAGTACATGTTAAATTCAAGCAAGGTTAAAACTGTTGCTCCTGTGCTAAATGCAGCTGCAAGTTCCATAGCATGAACCTGGGCTGATCTTAACTTGGATATAAATTTAAAGCTTGTGCAATTTAGAAAAGCTAGTACTAGTTGGTATGGCTAATTCAAAGAACAAGATATTTAATTCATTTTTTGCATATCAGTATGTTCTGGAAATTTTAGGTGTGTGCTAAAATATTGGAGTGTTCAAAGAAAGCTTCTGTAGAAAAAGAAAAAGCATAGGTGAGGAAAGAACAGACAAGGATGGGATTGAGATAAATCTTGGGTACAAAACAGAGTTCTTTGGGAAGGTATGAGAAGGAAATACAGATGGGGAGATGGGAGGTTGGTTCAACTTGTTAGTGAAGGGAGCTCTTTGGAAAAGGATCAGAGAAGTAAAATGACCTACTTGATTGGAGGAGATCCTAGAGAAGGCTCGTGGGAAAGAGGGTCAGCATTAGAGGGATGAGGAGTAAAAGGAAGCATGACAACATGCCCATCTTTGGGGAGGCGTCATGTGCTCCTCACAGCTTTTGGCAGTGGCCCTGCACTCAAGGCTCATCCTGTCTTTTTCTTCATTGTGCGGTCATCATATTCTGCTGTTGTTTCTTCACTGGAGGTGCTCATCTGTGCTCGTCTGGAGATGGGACTTAGCTGGCTTAAAACTGGACTGACCACTGACAATAGATAAAGCAGAGAGTAAAAAGGCCAGAGAAATCCTTCCCTAAATAGAAACAGGCCGTAACGCATATTGAAATTCCCAAGGTGATCTGTTAAAATGATAGAAAAGTTCTTTATAGAAGGATTATACAATACTCAGGGAATATACTTCATGTTTCTTTTTAGATTGTTAATAAGTTATAGTTGTTCCTAACTTACTCTTTTATGTATACTTCGATACCCAAGTGATTTTTTTAAATACATGAGTAACATCAGTGAAAGAGTAGGTAAACAGGGTATATTCACAAGCAAAGGATGGCTCAGGGTATTTCTATAGAGCACCCGTTTGCCTCCTCAAAGAGAAAGGCAAGGCAAGGAAAAAAGCTCTAGTAATTGGATCCCTGTTGTAACCCTAGTGGAGTGAGAATGAGAAATAGCTGTGCCGCAGAGCTCTGTTCCGGGGTGAGAGGCTCCGTGTGTTGCTGTGTTCTCCTGGAATGGAACTGGGCCTAAAGTAATACACAATTTCTATACTAAAAATGATAATAGTAGCCAAAATTTTTGAGCACCTTTTCCTTACCAATTTCCTTACATTTTATTTTTTTTCCAAACTGCACAATGACCTGGTAAGTTAAGTAATTCATGTTTTAAGCAACTAAGGCTTGGAAAGGTTAATTGACTTCCATGCCACTCAGCTAGTGAGACATTTTACGTGGGTATTATGCTGCATGAAGGGATTATCAGATCTTCAAGAGGTAGGTTGCAGCATTAAAGAAATCACAGACATTAAAAAAAATGTATTCCTTGTTGAAATTTGGAAAAGTGATCCATGTCAATCTAAATTGCAGTGATGGATAAAGTTCTTTTGTATGTGGCTAGCTGATCATAATCCATGCCTCCGCACAGGCAAGGCAGTCACCTGGGAGCCAGGTTGTATTAGGCATGCTTGATAGAGCACTTTTCTGCAGAGGTTATAGTGTACAGGTTACAAAGCCCTCCTGCGGCACAGGTATCAGAGAGTGTCTGTTACAAGTTCCTTCACTTCGACTGTTACTTCCTTGTCGCAATTCTATTTTGGACCTCTGTCTCGTGTGTATTTACAGGTAGACAAAAGCTTTTTTTTTTTTGAACAACCCCTTTGCCATGACCTAAAAGGAGCCTTGTATGTCCTGCAGTTTCTGGGCATTGTGATTCTCCTTTTAAGCTCAAACTGCTGATAATGTTGGCCTTGACTCCCTATTCCCTATTGTCCAAGGAGGGAAGTTACAGGTAGGGGCCTTGAAAGATGACCCAATAAAAATCAGTGCAGTAAAGCCTTTTGATAAAACAGTCTTTATTATATAGAAGCTGTTTGGGATGTGACTTGGGTCCTGGAAACCAGTGTTTTAGAACTCAAGGCTTACTACAGAAAGATCTATTTTTATTAATGCAGGTACTATAGTTGGCAGAATTTCCTCTTATGAAATGAAATATCTAGCAGACCATTCCTGATTATGTTATCTATTTTTAGATGTTACCATTGAGTTATATTTATAGTATAGACTAGTGAATCCTATCTTAAAAATGCAAAATATGTGCATAACTAACCTCCTGAGCTGCATTCCCTGCTCTCTATTACACCCCACATTGCAGCCTGTGCTTAAATGGCTCTCCTGGATGTCTTAGAATGGAGCTTAGCACAGAGATACAGTGAAATATGTGGCCCTCAAGGTGACACATTCTGCTCTTAGTTGTACTCTGAGGATGAAGTTGTCAAACATTTGGCAAGCATGAGAGCAGTGAAACCCACATTCTCAAGTAGGTAACAGCTTGGAGACAGAATGAGCCAGAAGGAGTGGATGTGCCAGTCTTGGCCAGTGTGTTGGGTGATTTGGAGCATTGGGTATCTGCCGGGGTATTGGGGAGGTTAAGTCACCAACTCTGTGGCTGGTGTGGCTCTCCCCTGTGCCCATCAGTTTCCCAGTCCCCAGGGTCCTTTTGCTTCAGACAACTTTAGTATTGTCATATGCATTATTTGCACAGTCCTGCTTCTGCTACCAAAGTTAAAGGTGAGCAATCACCCTTACATCACTGTGTCCCATTGTCCTGTGTCTTAATGAATGCTGGTTATTTTGATGTTATAATAAAGAGGCTGTAGTGTTGTCTAATAAAGAAAGGATTTCCTTTGGAGGAGAAAAAGTTGAGGCTAATAAGAAGGTGAGAAGCTGAATCCTTCTAAGGATCTGAGAAAGCACTTCAATTTCAAAGCCTAGGAGATGACACTATTTTGGACAACATAATTCACAGGAAAATTTGTTTTGGGGTGTCTGATGTCTTTTCTTGATCCATGAAGGCACCCACCCCATATGGATCTGACCTTCCTAGATGGTGGCCCAAACTCCAGAGTATTTTTCTTTCATTCTTTAATTCAAATCAAATGACTGGTCTACTCTTTCAGAACTCAGATACTAACAAATTAGACAAATGATTCTGTCCCAAAGTCAGGCAACTACACATTCATTGGTTTAGTTGTTCCCCTTTGGTGACTCATTCATAAAGAATTTATTGCCTAACTGCATGTCCCAACGCCCTGTGTTATGTGTGTGGGGTTACTGAGATGCACAAGTGCAGCCTCTGAACCAAGAAACATAGTCTCATGGTGGATAAAAGTACTTCACTAACAGAAGAGGTGTTATTCATATCTAACATAAGGGTTGTTATTATAGATATGGTACAAGATACAGTGGGAACACAGGTGAGGAAGCTGACCTATTACTTGTAGTGTTTGGTTAAGAATTCTCATTTGAACATGGTTTTAAAGAATTGGAGCTGGGGAGGTAGAGAAAAGGTGATAGTGTCCTTTGCAGAAGGAGGCACAAAAGCATGGAAATGTGAATATGAGTGGTATTCTTCAGGAATACTCAGGACTGGAAGTCAGCGAATATGTATTAGTACAGCCCCATGGGCAGCATTCTTTCTGATTTGTCAGCTCCTCTGCAGTAGTTAACACTGTGGAATATCACTATAGGAATAATGAGAGTTTGCCTGGAACCACTGAGTTATGTGTGAGGGAAAGAAGGAAGGAGAGAAAATGTGATGGGAGGAAATGAGTTGTGAAGGAGCTTGAATGCCAACTAAGGAGTTTTATTCATTCATTCATTCATACATTCCCTAGAGCAGGGATACCAGAGAGAAGGCTAGATAAAGACTCGAATCAGGAGTGAACGATGACATGAGCTAAGGCAGCACTCACTGAAATGGAAAGGAGGGCCCCGATCTGAAAGATATTTTTAAGACACCAGTGTACTGGCTCTGGTGATTCCTGATGGGAAACGTGAGAAACAGAGAAATGAAAGAGCACCTGTGATTTCCATAATGGATAATGGAGTGTCTTGGATGTCCTTCATAAAAGTTCGTTGAATTGAACAGAATGTTTGAAACAGTTTTGTAGTGTTTTTCTCTCAGGATGAAATTATGCTGGAATTTCAGGTTCTGAGGCATAAGAGAGAGACTGAGGGTCTGATGATGCTCCTAATATTCACTGCATTGAAACAATAGGCTTATTCTAGCAATAAACTATCTGTACAGTGGATATTATGAATTGAGTCACCTCAGTGGAGCCTACTCTGTAGAGACATTGAGGTCAGTGGCCCCATCTAAGAATAGGACCTTCATTTAAGTGTGAATGGTTCTGTAGCCTGAGCTGTGTGTTACCACTTGCCCTAAATCTGGGAAAGATATATATACATGGGGACACAGTATTTGTTAGTTACATAGACTACAAAAGCATTTTGCTTTCTTCATGGCACACTGTCCAAAAAAATTCAAATTTCCCAAAAGGAAACATAAAAAATAAAAATGTAATAAGAAGCTCACACTATAGTTAGAAAATCAGAAGAAACATTGTGGTAGGAACATGAAGTCTAAAATTTGAAAGCTTATACCGTGAAAATTCTTCTAGACATTCATTCCAACTTTTTGATTTATCATTTTTTGTGACTGAGCTCAGTTCATTCAGTGGCTAGACAGGTTCTTTAGTATAGAAGACTTGTAATTCAATGAGTCATTGCTGAAATTGTGATGATTAGATAGAGTCTTGATATTCCCGTGGCTCTACTAGAATGGCTTATAATGTCTTGTTATGCAACACAGCGACACTGGGCTAGGAGCTGTGCCAGCCCTCCCATTTACCTCCCCCATGTCTGGGGGTAAATCCCTGAATTTCTCTAAGCCTCAAATTCCTCAACTGTAAAATGGGAATAATAATGGCTTACTCAGTCTACTCCAAAGGGCTGTTAATGAAGATCAGAGGAGTTACTCCCTATGTAAATTCTTTGTGACCTATAAAGCTCTGCTTATTTGCCATGTTATTACTATGGGACAAGCCACCCAGGTGGACTGGTTAAAGGCCAGTGGCACCACTACCCCAGTGATGTTAATGAGAGCACTGCGGGCCCAGGCAGGGGAGTGTGTTAGTGCCCTTTCTTTCCACGGCCTCACGGGCAAGCTAAGACCTTGTAAGGCGTCACTCTTTTGGACGGCTGCACAATATAACATGCCAGGATATTATAGCAGTAATTTACTTGCAGGCAGCTGACCAATTTATAATCAGAGGTGATCTTTTTGAAGCAAGGACTCAATCCCTTATTGTGAATACAGGTAGCGCAAGGAAGTCAGGAACCAAAATAAACCTTTTTTGGATCTCAGTAGGTTGAAGATTCAGAGCAGCAAATTTGTTGTTGCTGTGCTTGTGTTTATCTCCTTAAATGTGCACATATCTATTTTTATAGCTTGGACAAGTTAATGTGCAAGTTAATTGAAACTATTAACTGAAAGTAGATATTCCAGATATGCTTTGATAATACGTACTCACAGGTTTTTTTCTTCTTTTTTTCATTTCTCTACCCACTTGAAGGCCAGTTTCTTATTATTTTTAGTTCAGGCTTATCATAAGGGTGACTAATATAGTAGGGGAAAAGTTCCTCATTCTGAGAAAATAATCTGTTTCTCTACCGCCCATTTGGATAAAGAAGTGTGGGAAAAATTAAGAATGAATTTCTCATTTTCACTGACAGTTTTTCCCCACTGACCCCTCTTTCTTTTCCAGGCAGCCAAGAATGGTCTTAATCTGTGTAAAATTCTGTATCAGTTTTGTGCTTAAAGGTGTGAATAGGGCTGCAAATCTGTTGATTTTATAGACCATGAGGAAAGGGCAGCTTTTGTAGCCTGATGCACACAGATATATACACACAATGCACACAATGTACACGTATGTGTAAAGGATTGAAACCCGTGGGACATTTTGGGAGAGCTCTTTAAATGGCCATATTTCAGGAATGCAGCTAGAGTAGTCGTGGTAACTTTGGTTTAATGTGGGTCATTGGAAGTGGAGATGCAATAAATGGAAACTAGTACTAGCAACATAGAAATACATATTAATTTTCTTTGTAACAGTGCTCAGGTAACACAGCTTTTATAATGTTAAAAGAATATGCCATGATTAGGCAGTTGAAAAGGTTGAATGGCAAAGAGAATAGTTTAAATTTAACAAAGGTATTTAATGATTATATTTTGGAAGCCAAATTTAAATTTCCAACTGAGATTTGCTTTGCAACTCAAGTCTAGAGCTATGAAGGCAAAACTCAACAATTATGTAACTCGATGTGAATCGCATGTCATGAATAGTTGTATATGTTTGTTGAAATTAATGGCAGAAGAATGTAGTAAAAGAAACGTCATAATTTTAGATTTTGGGACAAGTAGCAAAACTTTGACTTTGGTATTATCACCATTAAACTGTTGGAAATTATTGGTTAAATTGAATTGTATTTGTGAATAAAATATCCATTGTACAAAGTGACATTATGGATTAAAAGAAATTTTTTTAAACAGAGTAACTATGCCCTAATGAAAGGCACCTTTCAATGTAGATTCACTTACATTCTCTTAGATTTCCTATTCCTTGCTTTTGGCTATTCTTAATTTAAAAATCAAACCATGCCATTTAAAATCAAGAATGTATCAAGTGCCATTATGAAATGTTTCAGGCTGCAATATGAAAACATAAAAATCCCAAAAAAGTCAAAGCCTACACTCATTAATTTTAGAACATCTACAAATTCAAATATTAGTCTTAATTTTGACTTTGGTTTATTACCTTTTAATTATCAAGCAGATGACATCTCAATTTTCTCATCTCTAAAGGGAGGAGAGAGTTGCAAGTATCTATTAGCAGAGTTGATGTGAAAATGGTATCAAATATGGTGATTTATCTAAAAGTACTTTGTGACTAAAGAACTGTGCAAATGATGCTACTTGAAAATATGACATTGACGTCTTTTTATTTAGAAGCTAATGTCAGAATGTCTATTTGCTGATACAGAAATCAAGAGTTTTCTGCTCTTCATTTTTCATCATTTTTGGTAGAAATACTGCTTTCATATCAACATGGAAATTAAGATACTTTAAATAATGCTTGTAATATAAGCATATCAGTTTAATTTTTGAAAGAGGTTTATAAAAATATACATGTTATTGTTCCTAACACTTAATATATATCCAGCCCTAAGATGTGATGAGAAATAGCTTGCTAGAACTGATGACTCTACTTAACTGTTTTAATAAGTAGCGTATTTGTATTTAGAGACCATTTGAAGTATTATAGGTATTCTTAGTGATGTGATACAGTTCTTCAAAGGAAATATGTATTTATATCCTGCTTATACATTTGGGCAAAAATAGTAATAACACTTTCAAAATACTGATGGGAAAACGAGTCACAATAAATATGTTGGATTCTTAAGATAAAGAGATGTACAAATCTCAGAGTTAAAGCATTCTGCCTATAAAAATAGTGCAATTGGGATATACTATTTTAGTAAGAAACTCATTAAGTGCAACTTTAAGAGCTTCTTCTTTCTCTTCTTTTTTTTTAAACTTTGACATTCCAGTAAACTGTGAGGAAAATGTCCTTCCAATTGTTTTTCCTTTGCTGAAGTGTCTAGAAGTGAGAGTACATTCAAATTAAAAACAGAAAGTCCCTTAAATCCTTTCCAGAAGTCCATTCTGTAAGTACCACTCCTAGAAGAACTATGGCTATTATTACTTTTGGCTGGAACAAGACTGCAAAAGGCTTCAAGAAGAAATAGAAATTGTAATGGGAGTTTTCTGCCATTCTTATAGTTTATGGCCTATTTGTTCCTTTTTTAGTCCATTGAGATTTTTTCCACCATGAGGTCCTATCTCTAGAAGGAAATCTTTGACAATGATATTTAAGAGTAGCATGTAATAAGATATTTATATCCAGAATTCCAAAAAATGTTTAATTTCTATAATAATAATAGCAAACTAATTATAGTGAATAATAAATAGGAAACTAATTATAATTATCTGGAGTGCTTTCCTACTCACAGATTCCTTCCATACCTATTATTTAATTTTGGTGTTCATGCTTCAAGCATGACTGGTAAATTTGTTCTTTTATGGAAGAAGACAAGACACCTGGAAGGCTGATGTGAATGCCTCAAAGCGCCATGGCTGAACCGTGGCTGAGCTGAGCTGAGACTCAAAGCCAGGTCTCTGTTTCATTTCCTGTGTGACTTGACATAACCAAGTGATACTCATCCATTTTTCTTACATTCTAGGTCTCTCTTCTGTCAGCCCCTCGTGGACTGACACCGCCGGCTGAAGGAAGGCTGTGACTCTAGTCTCGAATCCTCTATCTCCCTGATTCCCATAATGAGTTCGCCAGTGCCTCCAGGTCAGTCTGGTTCCATCTTAAAGCATAAACAGACTTTACTTGAAAGGTCTTGCTTTGTGTGCTTGGGCTTAAACTCCAAGCAGTTTAAGTCATGAAAGGCCTTTTATTTTTCTGATGAAGATTGATAGATACAATGAATTTTGAATTTTGTGTTCTACAGCTAATTCTCTATTATGAAACCCAGTTTGCTTTCTAGGCAACTCATTTTGTTTGCACTGTTATCTGAGCACTGAGCTTTAATTCTTCTGCTTCTACTGTAGCATTTGGATTGAATTTTATGAAGGTATAAATATTTATTAAATATGAGGTAGGCATCTAATTCACACCCATACTCTTTCTGACAATATGCGTCTGTATGCTTTTAAAATGTGTGGTGGGCTTCGGAAATCAGCTTGTGGATTCACTCCTCCTCCATCTCTTTGGTACACAGGAAGGATATTTCTCGTACCCACCCTTCTATGCTGCCACTCCTATTTCATATATACATATTTAATTATAATCTTAGCACCTGCTTCCTCTGAGTCCAGTGTAATGTGTGGCTCAAGTATTGTTGCAATCAGCATAGCCAACACCCATTCCTACAGGAACAGGGTGCTGCTTCTGGAACAAACACACTCCATCTCCAGACTGATGGAGTAGGGTTAGATACCATATGTCAAGCATAGACAGAATTTAAATAATTTTCTGCTTAGATCATTATAGGAGCATTTATTTCTATCTATTTTTAAAAATATTTTAATATATTGATGTCCTTGAGTTATCCAATGCCTTAAGTTGAAGCTAATGCAATATTTTCAGGATTTATAAAGAGAAATCTTTTGCCAAGATTGTTCACTCTGTGGAGTGCCATGCCCAGACTAGCTGCTCTGAAGTGGTCTCATCAACCTTTCCCTACATCCCCAGCAGGCCTCCAGCTTGTATGTTGGATTTGGAACTGGAAATTGTTGGAGAGGATAACAGATTGTTGATCTAAATGATGTAGTAAAGATATTCTGGAGTCTTTTAGTCACAATCAGGATTTATAACTGCGTTGTCATTTGGATAAACCGATGAAGAGTTACTGAGGCCTCTTATTTCTGAATCCCTTTAGCCTGGTGGTTCTCAACAGTTAGCATGCATTACCATTACTAGGAGAGCTTGCTGAAAATAAGTCCCATCCCCGTCATTTTTGATTCAGTAGGTCTGGAGTGGGGCCCAAGAATTGCAGTGTTTACCGGGTCCCCGTGGCAGTGATGTTCCTGCTGCCTGGAGACTTCATTTTGGGAACCACTGGTCTAGCCTGCTCCCTGTCCATCCCACTCCACCTGCCCATCCCCACCCCTGTGTCTGGTCACACCCTCTGTACTTTTCACAGACACCCCTGTGTGTGAGCTGCATTGCTCATCACAGTTACAGTCTCATATTATTACTATTTTTATTAAATGAACTTAAAAATCATGTTTGCATTTAAAGTACATATTATTTATTTATTTACTTATTTAATGTTTTATAATTACATAATAAATTAGGCATTTAGTTTAGAATCACCATAGTCAAACTTTTTTGTATTGTTAGAATGTGTTGAAATCACTTCAAGACCTACTAAAAGCAATAGGAACAAACTGGCTAAATACAGAAGACTTCCTCATTTCTAGAAGTTACTGTCTGGAATTTATGTAGGGCTTTGGCTTTTAATTCTATAGACCAGAAACTATACTTTTTATGCATTTTTAAAAAATTGTCCATGTCCCTTTATTTTCTATCTACCTCCCCTTTATTTTCTACCTACCTCCCCCAAATCCTCCCCACATTGTTTATCTCCCACCTTGCTTCACAGAAGCATTACAGGGCAGAATGAATGATGAGAGGATGGAATTTGTAGTAATGGAACCCAATTACGTTCAAAGGAAACATGTGAAATGGCATTTTGACCCAAATAGGTAATCTTGAAATGGACTCAAAATGCAGAAACCATCGAGTTTAATGAAGGATTAAACTGTATAGGAAAAAACATATAAATACTGCAGTTGTAGCAATTTCAGTGTCTATATGGTCTTTATTTATCATCTTTCTAACACATATAGACTTGGACCCACTATTTTTTAATAAGAAACCTATTATCCCTTTAGAATACTGTTGTAAGTGGTTAGATTTCCAGTTTAGGGCACCAAAGCCCATTTAAAGATAATTATCTTACAATGAATGAATGTAGAAATATTTTGGCAAGTTTAGTTGAAAAAGAGAATCAATACAATGTAATAGAAAATATTTGAAAAGTGGACCAAATGGCAGAAAGATAAACAGGTAAGAAATTTTATGATGATACTTGCTGTGAGCTATGGAGCCCTTAGGGAATTTCCTCAGGTAGGTCTGTATTCATGTCATTTCATTCAAAAGTAATTTTTTCTGGGAGATTGGTGTAGGGTGATCCACTCTTAGTTTTCTCATCTGATGTATGGAACAGTGCATAGGGGTGAGATTTTTGTTGTTGAGTCAACTGCTTAAGAGGTAAAGTACACTGGGCAAGAAGACTATGGAAATGGTATATACATGTAAGAAACAGATGGTCGAAAGTAACATTTGCTGAACTTCGTGAGGTAGAAGACAGAAGGAAGACAGATGAGTGCATGCACCTAAATTCTCCTGAGGGAGAAGAAACAGACATGATTCAAGAGGATTTGAGGTTCACTTGAAGCCCTTTATCCACCCATCATAGGTTGTGGTTGGGCAGAAAGTAGACCTGAATCCATTATTTCAAGGTGCACATGGAGAAGGAGAAAGTAGTATGTATACCTCAGCTTCTTATATTCAAGATGATAACTTGTAGCTTTTTAAAAAAACTTAGAGCTGCTGTATGTAAATGTATTATAATATGTAAGATGGTCAAATACACTGAGCTCTTTCAGAAAAACATGTAGTCAAATAATACCAAACACTTTAATTCCACATACACCCAATACTGGCTCATAACTGATAGTATTTGACAACTGAAATCAGCATGCCCTGCACCTGAGAATGAACAATTTTATAACATGAAGATATCCTCCAAGGCTGCTCTTTTGATGAGGGAGTTATTGCCAGCCTTGATAATTGTTCAGGTGCGAGAAGGGACAAAGTGAGTGATAAATGAGGCAACTACCTAGTGCAGCTCATTTGACTTGAAAGTCATTCAAAGTTCCTTGTGTGCTTTCTTTCTTATAAATACATCTGCTCTTTTGAGAACAGCATTATACAGAGGTCTTAACTCCGTTTGGGAAATTTTTATGAATGAAATATGACTTGGGGGAAGCTGTAACAAATAGACCAGATAGGTGGGAGTCTTTTTTATTCATTGCAAGTGCAAACTATGCTCAGAGACCTGAAATGCACTTTGCATATATAAAGGAATATGTTCTGGCTCCAAACATAAAGGCATCCTTCTACTATTATTAGCTTGTATCTTATGGTGCCATATATATTTTTTCTCCAGATGAGCAATAACATCCTTTGACTTAGAAAAAGTGTTTTTCTTATGTCTTCTTTTTTTATTGATCTATCTTAAGAGAGGATTAAATTGGTCTTATGCAGTACCATCCATTTATTTTCCTTTTGTTCTGAAAAGGGCTCTAAGGAGTTATTATGCACCAGAAAAATAGACTTACTCAGTTATTCTAGAAATTTTTTAATAATCAGTGTTTTGGATGGAGCAGTTGTGACTGTCGTGAAAATTGGTTCGGGGGTTGTGTGAATTCTTATTTTCTCCATGCATTGGCACCATTCTTATAAAAATTCTCCCTCCATATTCAAATATAGTTGATATCAAGTACTAAATATTACTGTCTTGATCATGTATTCAGTCAGACAATAAGTGCTGATTTCTGAATATTGAATTCACTGGTTTTAATTTTGTTAACCCAATAATGTTCTAGGAGCACTCAGTATTGCTTTTGGCCACTGAGAACCTGAATGGAGGGAAAATTCTCTGGGTAGCATGGGCAGCTAACTGCTGCAGTTGAGATAATCATTCATCCAAAACTTATTAGGCATCTATTTTGTGCTATCAAGTGTGATATTCAGTAGGAACACAATGAGTCTAAAACATGGTTTCTACCCTTACAGACAGCACCCTTCAGTGGGAGAGACTGAAGTGTAAATAGAGTTTCAATCCATTCAGTGTGTTAAGTATGTTAATAAATATAAGAGCAGAATCTCTTCTGTATTGCAGTATTGATGCCCAATTCTAGTAATTTAATTTTTATCAGGATTGGCAAATCTCAGAAGGAAAGATTTTAGGGTTAGTCTAGTTGAGTTTCTCAAACATGTCAGATAATAAAAATAACCCAGGGCTCTTGTTAAAAGTACAGATTCTCAGACCCTCCCCTAAAGACACTTAGGCAGTAGACCTGGGGTGTGGGCGATCTCCTCAATAACATACTGGACAGTGCTCTTCACTGACCTGGCAAAGGGTAGAAAGGTGTTTAATCTGTCTCACAAGCACCAGTGTTTCTCATTTTGACATTCTGGAAAAACAAAAAACTATATCATTAAGCCCTATTTCAATATAGGTATTTCTTCTGTGAGCTAAGATATAACTCAGTTATTTTGCTTTCTTATAAATAAAAAGCTAGTGCTGTTGAAAATGAGA
The DNA here is from genome assembly GCF_040802235.1 of Manis javanica. NCBI lineage: Eukaryota > Metazoa > Chordata > Mammalia > Pholidota > Manidae > Manis > Manis javanica. The sequence continues at coordinate 56,064,057 of NC_133161.1, read as the reverse complement.
GGAGGTAATAATTTGTGGGGAAACTCTAGTGTCTTATATATATTCTCTGCTACATAGGCCATCCTGTTTTCATGTGGAGGTGAATCAAAGAGATTATTATAGATAGAATATATTTTTTCTCTCTTCAAGATAAGTTTCTACCTATTTTAACCCAGATCAGATTTTTAGTATGATCCCAAGATTTTAGAAAACATGATTTGAGCCTGGACATCAGTACTAGCATGATTCCAGTATGACTTTGAATTGTGATGAATCTAATTTATATAATGTAAGTTTGATGAAAATGTACCCAGAGGAATCTTCCAGACATACAACACAATGTCATGATGCCTCCTGGAGTTTCGCGGTGCTGTGGCCTTGTGGGCTTCCAGGTGAGTTTGGATGGTGGAGCTGCTGTAGCTCTTCTGGGAAGTCCTATAACATTAGTTTTCAAAACCTATTGCATAAAGGTAGCTAATTTCTCTTTCCTTCACTATTGTGGGTACCCTTATAACAGTTCTTGCACCCATATGAAGTGAGAGGACCAGGCTATTTATATAAGCTAAAGGTTTATGGTAAGATCTTATTTTCTGGTCCTTTTATGTTCTCATTGGTGAGTCTTAGACAAAGATTTGTTAGGTCCCCACTTCTTAACTCTGTTTTGCTAAAAAGCTGAATTCTCTTACTGAAATGTAGAGTAGATTTACCTAATGATCAAAAAGTTCTTTGAAATATAAATTGTTATGGAAATGCGAAGTAGTATAAACAATTTTGGGGCAAGCATTCATAAAAGCTTCACTGCAAGCATTTTTAAAGAGAACTAATAAAAGCTTCACGGTTCAATTAATACAATGCAACATTGGGTTTTCTAGAAGCATATGGGGCCCAGAAGGCCTGCCCCTGTTTTTTAAAATTTACGAACTCTTTAATGATTCACCACTTTTACTCCAGTGTACCCACTGTGGTGCCATTTAGTCATTAAGGAGGAAACTAAAACCAGGACAAAGCCACAAACAAATATCATAATGTCCAAATGGGTATTTTTTTTTCTTCAGTTTGTTCACAGTATGTTACCAAAAAAAAAAGCATGGTAAATGAAATACGGCCATAGGACAAATCACGTAGGTTATGGCTTCCTCTGATGTGTCTGTGAGGTAGAACAGGGACATGGGAGATGGAACAAGCATCATGATTAATTTTCCTGCCTGTGATGAAAAATGCTGAGATATATACAATATAGTAAGAACAGGAGGGACTCCATCTGAAGGCTAGGATTCCATTTTAAAAACCAGGGAATTAGGAGGTAAGATTCCTAACATATTTTGTGGTAATCTGCCAATAACCAACCCTATGTTCAGGCCAGGCAAGCAGTCCCAAATGATATGTCCCCACTGTTTAAGGGTAACCACTGTCTTGGAGAAGAACAGGATCAAGAAATTCCTTGTGTTAAGTTTACCTTACAGAATTATCTAGAGAACAGACTATGGATGGTGACATAATGTCTCTCACTAGAGATAAACATCATGAGACCACATGCTCCTCACACTGGCCCTTTGCCCCATTCTTGAAATCCTTTAAAGACAGAATCCTAAGCCCTTAAGTGTGCCTCTTCTTTGAGGTTGCCTGCACTTCCCTTTCTTCAAGTGTGTACTTTGCCTTAAAAAAAAACCTTCATGCTGTTCAACTTACTGTATTTTGTCCCTGCACTCTTCCACTGGTGCTTTGTTACTTTGCTATTTCATTCTATTTTCTAGACTTAAGTACAAGTCTTCACTCTGTCTACTTCAGACAAGTAGGGAAGGCTACTTAGATCTCTGATTTGGGCTTGCAAGTTCCTGTCACCTGAGTGACCAGATAAGTCTGCAGCTGGACAATCATGCTCCTTAGTAGCCTGCTTGAAAATCTCCTTTCTCTGCCTTTGGGAAGTTCTCAGAACATAATCTCATTCCATCCAGTGCTCTGTGGCTCCCCCAGATCCTGGAGTTGTAGAGGCTCAGTTCCCATGCCATGCAGATTTAAGAAGACACTGGCTGCCAGGTGACCGTAGCTTCAGGAGTTGGCAAGGGATCTTCCCTAGGCTGAGCAGAAGTTCGATGAGCTTTCCTTCTATGCTCTTCCTTGTGCTCTGCTGCCTGCACAGCTGCTGCCATTCACTACCACTCTCGCTTTAATGAATTCCTTCTTTATCTACACTTGTCTGACTTGCTTGAGAATTCTTTCTCGATTGGAGTCAAGAACCCTCGCCCACCCAGGTTGAGGTTTCACCTAGAGTGCAGGGAGAGACCTCCCCAGATCTAGCTCCCTGGCAGCATCTGATCAGTTGTCTTTGTAATGAAATACAGGTCAAATCTCATTACAGGAAGCTCTGTGTAGCTAAAATATTTTCAGACTCCTGGCTAATTATTTATTTCAAGTAGTATTCAAGAAAAGTATTCTAAGATAATCAAATAAACCAGTCCCTTGAAGTTTTGTAAAAGAATTTGATCACCAAGTATAGTATTGGTGAGAAATGATGAATATTAAATTTATTACTGTTTTGGATGTGTTTTTATTTTTTAACTATAACTTCACAGTTAAGGGATTCATTTTTTTGCTATTGCTGGATTAAAACTTAATCTGCTATTCATGTTTGAAACAAAAGCCAAAGAGAGCATTTTATTCATTCTCTAATTCCTGAGAGACAGTACTTTAAAATTGAGATGCAAACCTTTTTCTAAAATGTTCAGTTTGAATCTATTTTGCGCTTTGATTTGTTCTCAGCTTTATTTTTCACAATAATCAATTTTGGTGGATGATTTAGTTCATATATTTCTTATTGTGTTCATTATTGCAACACTACCAAATTCTATTACCTCCCCACCCCATAATGTAGTTCAAATAGAAAAGTGGGTATTTCTTGCTCACATGAACACTAAAAATATTTTCCCAAATGGTGGGCTGTTCTTTTTGTAGTAGCTATTCAGAGCTCCAGACAGCTTCTAAGTTGTGACCTATACATCCCTAGCTCATGGATTCTAAGGTCAGCGTACATCTCTGCATCAAGCTGATGGAAAGGAAAGGGAAGAAGCAGATTGTGTGGGAAGTTTTCACAGGCACTTCACTTCTGTTCACATTTACTGGGTAGAATTTAGATACATGCCTGTACCTAACTACAAAGGAGGCTGGGGAATGCAGTCTAGCAGTAGTCTAGGAAGAGGAAAAAACAAGTTTGGTGAATAGCTGGTCAATCTCAACCACATTCATCTTGAATATTTATACCTGGTAGTGAAAATACTGTATTGCTAACAAAACATAGAGTATTTCTTATTGTTAGTGGGAACTCTTCATGAAAATGGAAATAATTTGTACAGTGTAGACTATTATGTGTCCTTACATAGTAAATGAAAGTCATGTAAGTTTACCTGAAATTATAGTTGCATATATGCTGAGGAAGAAGTAACTTAACATTCAGAATCCTTGTTTGTTCTTTATTGCAATTGGCATCACATTTTAAAACACTTTTATAGTTTTGAGTATTATGATGAAAATCTATGAGGCCAAATATGCAGTGGTTGATAAATACTTGTTTTCTACTGATCTGTTCATGAAATCAATTAAACCAATAATGGTTGGCTTTATTTTTCTGAAGTTCCATTAGCAAATTTTGGTACAAAGTACAAATAGACAGCCTTTGTTTAGAACTTATGTGGAACTTTATAGAATTTTTTTTGTATACTTTCAAGTTTGCTCTTAAAAGTACCAAAATTGTGTGTATGTGTGTGTGTGTGTGTGTGTGTGTGTGTGTGTGTGTGTGTGTATGTGATTGTGTTGCAATACTGTAGTAACCCTTGGGGAATTTGGAGGTATGTATGACCATACAAGCTCCACTAAATAACAGTCAAATACTTTACTTTGTACGGTTTTCAATATGTTTCTTAATTTTCATCTGTCATGTTTTGAGAATTACAGTGGATATCAGTCTTCTCCATTTTTAATGTATTGCCTTAATCTCTTGTAGGACTAGAATAAGTTCTGTAAGTACTGAGGAAATGTGCAAAGGTGTCTTCTATGAGAAAAACATGTTTGTTGTTCCTTACATATTGTAATCACACGTTAGCTGTCTCTCTGCCCCCGCCTCCCTTTATTTTTGGGTTCTTTCCATCTTTGTTATATAGATTTACAAAATTCTGAGTTTCCAATAGATGAAGCATTATTATGGTTTTGATTTTGTCATGCTTATCCTTGCAAATTATGATCAATAAGTTTTATCAGTGCATGTCCCATGGTTTGATTTGTAGTTGCTTCAGAATTACTTTGATATCCAAAATGAAAGACTCATCACTAAATTATTGGTAAGTTTTTCTTTAAAATCTTGTATCAACTTACAGAAAATTGAAAGATTCTAAGGCAGTCTGTGAAACTGTTTTAGGTCTTATGATAACTTTTTGGTGTTCATGTAAGTTCTTTCCTCTTATGATAGATGGTTGCTCCTTAGTTAGCAATGCATCATTATTAACCTTTTCTCCCAGACTCTTAATTTTCAAGAGAACTTTTTCTTCATATCAGTATTATAGTTTCACTGGCAACTGGCCGAGCTGGGGAATTTCCGTTGAAGTTGGAATTTGCCCTAATAATTTCACCCTCTTTGGAATTCTTTGAGTCCTGAGAGAGCAGATCATCATAGCTGCACATAAGAGGGCCCTCATCTTTCATATTTCACTCTCCAAGGAAATTGTTCTTCAGGAAGAAATGCTGAGAGGACATGAAAAAATCATTAAAAAGAAAAGCTAGTTAGCAGGTTTGGATTCTTTTAGAATGTAAGCACATTTAATAAAAGCAGGTGATACCTTCTGGCTCTGTTGTTACTGGAAAAGCTACTTGATTACCTTACTTATGTTTTTCCAACCTTGAAGTTTCAAATGCTTTCTGGAAATCTAAGATTGCTGTCTGAATGGACAAGGTCAGAACTTTATCTTGAACCCCTCCTTGAAAAATCTCCATCTGATAGGAAAAAATATGGCAGGTCATTATGTTACTTGTTTGGTTTGTCAGTGAGATCCCAAATGACTGCCCAGTGGGTTCATGGGCAGGCATGGGCATTTGGGGAATATGACTATGATTTAGGGTGTACCATCTGTTGACATAAATGATTAACCCAGTGATTGTGAAATAATTCTTCAAGTCCTTTCTCTTCTCATTATATGTTGCATTAGAAGAAGTATTATAATTAGAGGTATTTTTTAAACTACTTTAAGAAAATAAATGCACATAGCTATGAAAATTCTTTCTGGGTGGTTTTTATGTTTTTTTGAAGGTATCTATATCTTCATGTGTATAATATGGTGTTTCATATTTTAATGGAGAATCAAATGTATCTTATTTTGGCTTTAACTTTAAAGTGAAACAACAAACTGCAAAACAGATTTTAAAGGTAATAATATTTCAGCTAAAGAACCTAGATATTAGTTGTAAAAGTCAAGAAGCCAATTATAGAAAGAGGAAAAATAATCCTACCATAACCTGTGTTGGGTGATGTGTGCTATTGAATCTCTGAATTTCAGTAAAATATGTCAAAGAAAAGTTCATTTTCCCTTCTGTTGGGAGAACTGGTAATCCGCCTACCCATCTGCTTTCCTACCTTTCTTTTTCTCTTATCTTGCCTAACTCCAAAAAGGATTTAGGATCTATATAATAAGTTTTAAAAAATAAAATACACAAAGGGGAAAATAAAGAAAGAGGGAAAATTGGATATAGTAAATGCCCTTAGTAGATATACTCAAGTTCTGTGAAGTTGCTAGAAAAGGAATAGATTTGGCTCTGAGCTTCGTGGCAGCAAGTCTGATTTCAGCTATGAGATTACTCTTCCTTCAGCCTAAGTCTAATCAACTCACTGCTCTGTTTAAGAAATGTCAGGGGCTCCCCATCACCTCTCCCTGAGGTACGCAAGGACCTTCACGCTTTCTGGGCTTGTTTCCCTCTTTCAATTCAATGAACCCTGAACCGTTCTGGTCACCTCATGTTGCTGCTTGCCTTCCCCACTCCTGCTTTCCTGCCCACAGACCTTTGAATGTACCTTTCTCACTGCTGGGAGTGCTGCCCTGTGACAGCCCCCACCCCTCTAGTTCTAAGGACATTTCTATTTACCCTTTAAGACATAACTCCAAATCTGTCTTCTGTGAGGCTTTACTGAGTGACCCTGGGCTTCTCTGCAATCTGCTTCCTCTGTTGATTTTGAAACTTACCTCCTGGTGCTGGAGATTGTCTTAGTAAAGCTTAGTAATAGACAAAGCTTTCTGAGAAAAAGGGATATCTTCCTAAGATGTTTTGGATATAGAATAAAGCAATTGGCTACATTACTCATTCATGGTTGTTCACTTAGTTAAGTAATTCGCTGCCTAGCACATACAAGATGCAAAGTAAGTGAAAATGAAGGATACTTTGTGAGGGGGCTGCTGATAGTGTCACTGTCATTGAAAGGTAGGGAAGTGGTTGAAAATACCTGAGCAAAACCAAGCTGCTTGGACTTTGTGGTAAATCATGTCCCTTCCCTTTGTTTCCTATTTCCTCATTTGTTGACTTTCTTTTCTTTTTATTTCTTCTGAATGACAGTTTTGAGATGTTCTTTTTGCCCTTGTTTATGCTACCCACTAAAATGTTTTTTCTCTTTATAGGGTAGCTTGCCTATTGCTTGAATAATAAACATTGCAATTGGGTAGTTGTTGTTCGCAGGCCCCATGGCCACATACTGAGCTCCCTAAATGTGGAGACACCCCTGAGTTTGGAACTACTTTAGCTATCACAGTGTTAGAAGCAGACTCACTGGCCTTTTTCCTTTTAGCAACTTGGACCTCTTCTTGTTCTAATAGATATAAGCCATCTTTTTCCCCATCAAAAATACATACTATAGTTAAGAATAGAGGAAAGAGTAAAAGGATTCTGAAGTTTTGTTAAGCAGGAAATTGTTTTAAGTTAGTTTAAAATTCACTGGTTCAACACCTTTTAAACTTAAAAAAATTAATGCTTTTTTTTGCATGCTGTAGTATTAACAGTAACTTTTTATGTAATAGGTTTCTGAGGACCTTCAGTATGAAGGTGGAGAAGGAAATATGTGTGAAAGTAAAGAGCTAGTTTAAAATTTCTGACTTTTCAATCTCTGTATGTTTTCAGTTCTTAATTAAAATCATGAGCATATAAGCACTTCAGTATAATAGTTGAAGTCTTCATAAAAAACAAATTGGGATCCTAAACTTTCTGTGTGTCTCCATTCAAGACGTGTCTTTGGCTTTACTATTTGACAGTGTCACAGCATGATATCTGATGGACAAAGTGATCTCTTAGCCTGGCATATGTCTGGTTTTAAGGGTTTCCTTTCAGGTATGCCCAGGAAGTTCATGTTTCTAAAGATCATGGAAAAGGTAGATGTGGAACAGGCAAGTGCTGCATGTCTTTCACTCAGAGCTCTCTAGGGAGCCTCTCTGGGCAGGCTTTTGTTTGTCACACACATAAGAAGTATGTCTTTACCTTGAATGATGCAATGGTCCAGCCTCCTGTGGGGTAACATCCACTGACAATAACGCCATAACCTATTAGTTGATCACAAACTCCTTGAATCCGCAGGGATCTGCTTCGGTCTAAATGAGTGACTAATTCTTAAACTACAAGGTAAACCTGAGGTCCTTTGGGAGTAGGGACATGTTAAGGTTGGATTGTTTATTTTGCTTGTTATAACTGTAGGATCATTAAGGAAATGTTTACATCCTGTTGTGGTTATAAGTTCTTAACCAATATATGAGGTGAACAGGTTTGCTCTTCTTTTTGCTTCTGCTTTCTTTATATTCATTATCCTTCTCTACCCCTATTAAAAAGTGTTCACTCTCATTAAGTCCAAATAAACCCATATCTCTTGCCTTGAATACTTCATTACCTTATCTGTCCATTAATGAGAAATTGCACAAGTACATATTTGAACTTATTAGAAAAAGCCAAGTACTTAAGGCTCTAGAAACAAGTGTAATCTGTCATCTACCTGTTATTCACCAAATCTCCCTTTATCCCAGTTGTCTTATTTGGAAAATATAAACTTATTATATAGGTTCCAAAGTGGTCTAACTGTTAAAAAAGATACTAAAGCATCTAGTGTTCCCTTAGCATTATGACACACAAATTTGTGCTTTGTTCTTAATTGCTACCTGTAACTGTGAATGTCAGAGTAAACTCTGACGTCTGTTGGTCTTTCCACACTGATGAGAAAGACCATCATTTCCAGGTTGTCACAATTTCCAGTTTTGTCTCTGTCTCAAGTTTGCTCACTCTTGAGCAAATGGAATTATGCCATCCCTCTTTCTATGATATGCCAGCTCTCTACTCTATCTCACCTTTAAAAGTGAATGACTTTGTTGCCTTGCTTCACCTTTTTTGGTGTGTTTTTATACCATTTCCTGTGCCAGCATTTTTTATAAATACCCACACCACCTTGCCCTATGGACACTTGTTGTAGTACCTTGATTGCATATTGCTTAATGAAAACATTTGCCTTGAATGTCTTTCTGGACCTTATGTCAGTAACATTGTCTTGTAGTTTTTGTCAAATTAGATATGCCACTGATAAAATTAGTGAGTATGAGAGATTTATTGTTTTTAAATTTTCCACCCCATGGCCATAGAGGAGGTTATATTTGGTACCCAGCTTTAGATTAAAGAGTTAGAGCACTCCATGTGTTCTATGATATGTGGCAGGCAGCATAGTAAAATGGAAAGAGTAAGAGTACTGGAAGGAATCAGAAAATCTCCATTAGAAACCCAGCATTGCCCTGTCTAACCTGGGGCTTTGGACAAGTGACTTTACCCCTCTGAATATCAGTTTTCCATCTTGTATTGATTTTCTGTGATTTGCTCTAATAAATTGCCACACACTTAATGGCTGAAAACAATAGCTTATTTTCTCGTAGTTCTGGAAGCCAGAAGTTCAAAGTCAGTTTCACAGGATGGAAATAAAAGTGTCAGCAAATAAAAGTGTCAGCCAAGTGGCCCAACTGTGCCAAGGCCCTTCAGAAGTATCTGTTCCTTGCCTCTCCTAACTTCCGAGGGGAATCATTATTCATCCTACCAAACACCAAAAATTATTTCCCTAGTCCTGTTGGCTTGTAATTTCTATAATGCATTCTCTCATTCATTCACCCACTTACCAGACTTTTATTGCATACTATTATATGTCAGACACTGTGTTAGGTATTAAGAATAAATACTTCCCATGCCTTTAATAAGGTCATTATATCACTGATAAGATACACCATACAGAGTATTGCCTAGATGAAGGTAAGAAAGACAACTTGATCCAGACTAAAAGATTAAATTCTTTGTATGTCTCCTTTTATATCATTCTAGAGCATAAGCCACCGTCATGCCTCAGTGCTCATAAATCATTTCAGTAACTATAGGAGTTATGTGCAGCCTGTGGACCAGCGAGCGTTTTGCACAGGAAAAGCATGGATCAGCTTAAATTCAATTCAAAAGAATGTGCTGAGTACAAATAGAGCATAGACCTTGCCCTCCAAGAAATTTATAATCTTATACAATTCTTATCAATACATGCTGCATATCAACACCAACAGCAGAACATTAAAAAAAAATCCATGTTCCCCCTGCACAGTGTGCTTGATTTTGGATGGAGCCCAGAGGCCTTTTTTAAGAAACTTATCAGGAGATTCTTACATGCTGCTAGCATTGAGCACAGAATCTATGATCAAATAGAAGTGACCTATAACTAGGAAAGCAAATCTACAGGTGTTAAAAAATGTATGACAGAGCCATAAGTTCCATTAAGACATATAGAAACATAGTAATTCAGATACTCAGAGGAAGAAGAGATCATAGCTGGCTTAAGGGGGAAGGAAGTGTTTGAAATGTCCTTGATAAATGGGTATGATTGCAAAAGGCATTAGGAGAGGGTGGTGCAAAGGGAATCCAGAAGCATGGAGGTAGGGAAAGGGGTAGGTTGTGGCTGCAGGAGGGGCCAGGGGCTCGAATTTAGGTACGAATTTTCCTTCTGCTCAGACTTGCCAGCCTGGAGTCCAGAAGTGTCTGAGAAATTTAATTTAAACCTGGTCTTCCAGGTCATTTCAAAGATGTTTTTTTAAAGCAGGAAGGTAGAACATATTTTATTTAACAGCTGATAGGTTGATTTATACATTAAAAAAATTTAGAAACATGATAGCTGGGCTTCCATTTGTATTCTTGCTCTAAGTCATGTAAATATGAGGAGCAGGCTTCAGTGTGAGGCATAGAAATGGAGAGGAAGGTTTTATTTTAAATATTTGAAAAGAAAAATAGTCAGGATATGGTGATTGACTGGAAGACAGAAAACCACAGTAGGAAGTAACAATGGTAATTTTGAACTTCAAGAATGACGCTAGAATTAGTGGGAGGAAAGGATATTGATAGAGAAGATAGCTAACTTTTGCTGATTTTTTTTCCTGCAAGCTAGGGGCTTCATTACTACATTTCTTTATTTCATGGACCTTTTTTCATAACCCTTGAGGTAGATACTATTCATAACCTCATTTTACAGACAGGGACATGGAGTCTTTGAGAAGTTAAGTGTCTCACTCTATCAAGGTCTCACAGTAAATTGAGTGGAACACATAGGACTCGGATCTAAGCACCTTAATCCTAGAGTTTCTATTAACCACAGGTCTGCTATTTGTCTGAAGGCTGGCTTGAGAGTAGAGTTGTGGAAGAGAAATTGGACCCAAAGATAGGAGTTTAAGAATCATCTGAAGAGACATTGAGGTTGAAAACATGGGTAACTTTAAACTAGCAATCATCACCTTATCGATTAAAAAATGGAAGGAAGAGCAATGAATATTTAAGTAAACAAATGGGACAATCTTTCAATTCTTAATTTTTCTACCTGTGCTTAAGATTCTCCTTAATAACTTCAATTGCTTGAAGGAGACAAATTTTTCCTAACTCTGTTCCCTGTTTTTGTGAACCTACTTTAGTTTCACAGGGTCTTTGTTGGATTCCATTTTTGGCCTTATTCCCTGTTTTTCCTAATTGAAGAGAGCTAATGTGCCATGCTAGGGTAAGAGGATTGGCAGATTAGTTCAATACTTCTCTAATTTTAGTTTGTAAACTAAGTTACTGAAGAATAAATAACACATAAATGGTGAGGTGTCTTGACTGGCCTTCTCCTCTTGCCTCTCTCAGAAACTTCCTTTCATTCTACCATTCTCACAGAGTATGCATGAAAATGCACTATTAAACAAGCCAGGAATACAAATTATTGTCTTAGAAATATATAAATTATATTCTTTTTTGTTATCCATCAGTATAACCAGATCCAAGTTTTCCTGTGCTTGTCATGTCTTTTGAACCTCCATTGTTCCATAATCTGAATCCAGCATATGCATTAGACGGGTTTCAGGCATTGAATAAGAAGGATTTCAGAATAGCTGTATGGTTATGTCAAATATTTTAATGTCATAATGCTTTATGCTTGTGGTGGTGTTCTCTTGAAATCACATTTTTCTCATATTGATTGATATTTTCAACTACTACAAAATTAACATCATATTTTAAGCATACACTCTTAAAATACACTGCAGAGATCTAATCTGTATCCTGCATGTCCTGTTTTTTTCTAGTACTGTAACTGAGTGCTGTGTATACTATGGTTTTCTTACTTAACTCATCCCACCTAACTTTATCAGGAAAATTAATGGAATGGGACTCTCACAAAAGTGATTAGAATCAAGGGAAATCAAACTAACTTGCATTAAAGGTCAAGATTGAATTCCATATTAAGCAATTTTATGATCTGAAGTAAAATAACTTTGTTTATAGACAGCCATCAACAAGGCAAAAAAAGAGTCCATTACAATGCTGTTTGAAAGACACTGGGTAAGCCAGTGACTCTCAACCTGGGCTTTGCACTGGAGTCATCTGTAGAGCTTAAAAAAAGAAAAACAAAACCTGAAATGGGACCCTGAACCTCAAGAATTCTGACTTATTGGAATTCTGTGAGGCCTAGGTATGGGTATTCATTAAACCTCCAATGTGATTATAATATGCAACCAATGTTGTGAACCACTATTAAAAGAAACATAAGGGAAATATAAAAGAGCAGGAGAAAGTAAATAAATATAAAATTCTTACTCCTTAGGAGATGACATATACTTCCTAAAAAAGGGAAATATTGTCTAATTAGTTATGAAAACTAAACTCTTAGTTCTTCTATTTTGAAATTAATCTCATTTAGATATTAATTTTTACAAGGATATATGAGAATATGTATTTTATGTGTTTATATTTGTGAGTTAAAAAAAGCTCTTTTCCTTTGGTGTTTTTTTCTCCATAAGGAAAGCTTGGTTATTTTTATGGAGTGATGTTTGGTTGCTTTGTGCAAAGTCTCTTGATCATTCTTGGTCTGGGCTGCTTTCTCTGTAATACTGGGACATTACACATGGCAGAATAGCAATGACCTTGTGTTGAGTGTTCATTGTATGTCAAGGTCTCTGTGTGCCAAATGCTTTATATGTGGTATCTCATTTAATCATAGTGAAAACCCTATTATGGAGTAAGTGCTATTTTAGAAAATACCCATTTTAAAGATGAGAAAGCAGTCTCAGAGACAGATATAACATGTCCAAGGTTGTGCATCTGCATAGGGATAGGGCCAGGATGTGAATTCAAGCAGTCCAACACCACGGGCAGTGGTACAAGGTAATAATAATCCAACATGAAGATGAATTTTTCTGTTTAACCAATTGGTTAAGATCAGATATTAAAGCTTGTACCTTCTTTATAGGAAACCTTGCCAAGAAGACAGTCCTGATAATTCCTAAGAGAACAGTAGACTTTTGTATTGATGTTAACAAGGACAGGAGAACTGCTGGCATTAACATCTTCCCTGGACACTGGACTGGGGGAGGATGGTGCTGTCAGATGCTGGTTGGGTTTTGAGGAAGGAGTGTAAGTCTCAGAACCTCCTGAAGCACACAAGACTCTGTCCCACTCTTCACTTCCAAATTATAGGGGGGAAAACTGATAGTGGAAGGAAACTTCTAGAGAGCTCATCTGGGATAACACGAGTGGACTTCATGGGTATGAGCAGTGGGAAGTTCAACAAACTTATGGTCAAAATGCCTCAATTAAATTCCTGGCTCTGACACTTATGCCATAGAGTCACTCAAATTTTCTGAATCTCAGTTTTCTCATCTTTAAAATAGACATGGCAATAGTGATCATAGTAAGTGAATTCTTTAACTCAACAGGCTGAAGATCACATGAGGTAATAAACTGTAAAAACTCCAAGTCAAGCATAAGGTGTTTTAAAAACTGTTAATGTTAATGAAGCAGGTGTTTGTTTTCCAGTTGGAGCCTTTATTTCTTTAACATGGGCCGAACAAAAAAACCAAACCAATAAACCAAAAAAACCTTTACTTTAAAACTTACTTGATTTAGAATGTCCTCACCAAAACACTTGGACTGACTTTTACTTCACCCAAGTGTTCAAAACCCCTAGGCATTTAAGCAATCTCTAAGTGCACCAATTACTGTCTAATGGGCAAATCCCATGATCTTTCCTCAGTCTTCAATAGAATTGTAATAGCAGTAGTAATTCATTCATTCAGCAAGGGTTTTTTGAGTGCCTACTGTGTGTCTGGAATGGTTTTAAATTAGTGAAAATAAAAGCAGGAAAAAATAAAAGTGTTTATTAAGTATCCACTGTGGATCCAGTGCTACATATAATCTCATTTAATCTTCACAGCAACTCTGTAAAATAGGTATTACTAGCATCATTTGTAAATGAGGATACTGAGGTTCAGAGAACTTATGATATGTGCCCAACATCTCCTAGCAAGGAGATGGTAGAACTGGGATTAAGGCTTTATTTTTTCTCCCAGCAAATGGTCTTCCTTTTGATCACTCATTTATTAATGATTCATTTATTCATACCTCACTTAGTCTAAATCCTTTTTATCTTCTTTCTTTCTGCGAACATCACAGATAACTTCTTAGTCACCTGTGCTCAAAATGGTGGCACCATTTTTAAAATTCTTATTCTTCTCACTTCTATATCAAGTTGACTAAAATCTTGATTGACTATACCTTCCATTTTTATTGCTAACCTTTAGCACTCTTTACTGACTGCTGTTGTAGTAGGTTTCCAAGTAGACTTTGTTTCAGTCTGTCTTCCACTAAATAATTGTACAATGCTGCTTAGTGACTCCTACTAAAGTGCAAGTCTATTTCCTTTCCCAGTAATCTTCCATGGCTTTCCATGGTCTACAAAATTTCTAATATTTATGAGATGTCCCTGGTATCCAGACTATTGCATGAACCACATTGGCAGCCTTCTCCCTCAATGCATCTCTTCCCAAACCTGGTATCTATGTTTCTCAGGCTTGTCTGGAAAAAATCACCTTGGGCTTATTAATACACAAATTCCCAGGCCCCACTTGAATGTACTGAGGCAGCATCCTCAGGGGTTTACCAGGACTTGTGGGGGCATGGAAAGATCTGGTGGTCCTCTGAGAAGCCCAGAGCACAGGAACATAGCTTTGACCACCCTAGGACTCTTACTAGTGCTGAGGACTCCATGTGTTGAGGAAATCTGCCAGTACCACCTGACATTATGACGCTTAGACCTACCTGTGTTCTCCTGGCCACCCTTTCACACACATCACTGAGGTACAAACCAAGTGCTGAGAAACCCATAGACACAGTAATTAAAGTGAATTCTCATAGAGGTGATTTTCTTACATTCGTATACACATATTTTTAACGTGAGCACATCTGAAATACATAAAGGAGTTTATCTTTTAAATAAATGTTAAGCAACACATAAAGCATCTCATTTCTAAATTAATGTATGTATGTATGTTTATATACACACATATATGGAGAAAGAATATGAGAAACATACATATATAATTATAATAGGTACTTAAATGATTATAGGCATATGTATATATGTATGTGAATATGTGTGCATAGAGACACACAAACATACATATATGGCTTGTCTTCTCCAAAATGATATGAACTCGACTATAAAAGACCTCCACTATTACAAAATAAAAGATACTGACAATAGGACTATGAAACAAGGGGAAAATGATGACCAGGAAAAAAGGTGGAATAGAGGTATTATTCTTTAAGGCTTTCTACATGATCGTTGAATGGCTGCTAGATAGTACATTGAAGTAAAGATCATTGCTTTTCTCTTTTTCTTGTATGCTTTTCAGTTCACTCCACTAAAATTACTGTTTTTAAAATCTTTTATGTTACACTGCATATGCACAGATTTTTAAAATTCTTTATTTCTTTTTTCCCACATTGCTTCCAATTATAGTATTTTCATGAATCCCCTCAATTAAAAAAAATCTTAAGTAAAATGGTAGCATGTTAATTGTTTTGTTTCTGAAAACAAAAAATCTAGACCTTTTGACTATTGTGCAAATTGCTCTTAGAAGTAAAAGGGATAGATGTTTAACTGGAAGGTGAAGAAATCATCTTAAAACCCCTAAGGAAAATTAGATATTTAATTATACACTGGAATGTGAATAACTAATGTGAATACTAATTCATTCTTTTCTATATTCATCTATTCATGCACAGCATATATATTAAGTACCTACTATGCAAAATGCTGGAATAGATCTATAACCTTAAAATTGTGCTACAGTCTTGATATTCACTTAGTAACACTGACTTTCTCAGAGTGAAGAAAGGCAAATCAAATTGTTGTCACCCTCCTAGGTTGATTTGCTTCAATATTAAAATTTTTTTCACACTGATTTAATATTTCACATCTGTATGCATCTCCTCTTAGTCAACTTATGATATATTTTTTTCAGAGTTATAGTCATACTATGTTTGGTCATAGACTCAGTGGCTCTATTCTCTTCCTGGGTATGTTCTCTGCTTTAGGTGGGACAGGCTAGTCTAGGCTATGTGCTCTTTCTTGGTCTCCTAATCTGCTTTTATTGTCCCAGCATTCAGGCCTTAGTCATTTCTTACATAGTGGGATTGTACATGCTGTGTGTGTTCCCACCTGGCTCCTTGGCAGGGAGAGCCATGCTGTGCACAACCTAGAAGAGGCAGTGAGGGAGGCTTTTTTTAACCCTGGATACAATTCTCCTGTTCTAGTGGAAAAAGTCTGGGCTTTGAAGTTAGGTAGTTACATATTTAAATCCAGTCCTCTTCACTTTCTCACTTTTTTTTCTTTTGATATCATTAATGCACAGTTAAATGAGGAACATTATGGTTACCAGACTACCCCCATTATCAAGTTCCCACCACATACCCCATTAAAATCACTGTCCATTAGCATAGTAAGATGCTATAGAATCACTATTTGTCTTTTCTGTGTTGTACTGCCTTCCCCATGCCCCCCCACTGTATTATGTGTGCTAATATAATACCCCATTTGCCCTCGTATCTCTCCCTTCCCACCCATCCTCCCCAGTCCCTTTCCTTTTGGTAACTGTTAGTCCATTCTTGGGTTCTATGAGTCTGCTGCTGTTTTGTTCCTTCAGTTTTTTCTTTGTTCTTATACTCCACAGATGAGTGAAATCATTTGATACTTGTCTTTCTCTGCCTGGCTTATTTCACTGAGCATAATACCTCCATGTTGTTGCAATGGTAGAATTTCTTTTCTTCTTATGGCTGAATAATATTCCATTGTGTATATGTACCACATCTTCTTTATCCATTCATCTACTGATGGACACTTAGGTTGCTTACATTTCTTGGCTATTGTAAATAGTGCTGCGATAAACATAGGGGTGCATCTGTCTTTTTCAGACTGGGCTGCTGCATTCTTAGGGTAAATTCCTAGAAGTGAAATCCCTGGGTCAAATAGTATGTCTATTTTGAGCTTTTTGAGGAACCTCTATACAGCTTTCCACAATGGTTGAAGTAATTTACATTCCCACCAGCAGTGTAGGAGGGTTCCCCTTTCTCCACAACCTTGCCAACTTTTGTTGTTGTTTGTCTTTTGGATGGTGGCCATCCTTACTGGTGTGAGGTGATACCTCATTGTGGTTTTAATTTGCATTTCTCTGATAATTAGCGATGTGGAGTATCTTTTCATGTGTCTGTTGGTCATCTGAATTTCTTCTTTAGAGAACTTTCTGTTCTGCTCCTCTGCCCATTTTTTAATTGGATTATTTGCTTTTTGTTTGTTGAGGTGCATGAGCTCTTAATATACTTTGGATGTCAACCCTATATTGGATCTGTCATTTATGAATATATTCTCCCATACTGTAGGGTACCTTCTTGTTCTATTGATGGTGTCCTTTGCTGTACAGAAGCTTTTCAGCTTGATATAGTCCCACTTGTTCATTTTTGCTTTTGTTTCCCTTGCCCAGGGAGATATGTTCATGAAGAAGTTGCTTATGTTTACGTCCAAGAGATTTTTGCCTACGTTTTTTCCTAAGAGTTTTATGGTTTCATGACTTGTATTCAGGTCTTTGATCCATTTTGAATTTACTTTTGTGTAGACATTTTGATTAGAGAATGATCCAGTTTCCTTCTCTTACATGTAGTTGTCCAGTTTCACCAACACCTGCTGTTGACAAGGCTGTCATTTCCACATTGTATGTCCATGGCTTATCATATATTAATTGACCATATTTGTTTGGGTTAATATCTGGACTCTATGTTCTGTTCCATGAATCTGTGGTTCTGTTCTTGTGCCAGTACCAAATTGTTTTCAATTGCCACCAAATTGATTACTGTGGCTTTGTAGTAGAGCTTGAAGTAGGGAAGCAAGATCCCCCCTGCTTTATTCTTCCTTCTCAGGATTGCTTTGGCTATTTGGGGTCTTTTGTGGTTCCAAATGAATTTTAGAACTATTTGTTCTGTAAAGTTCATTTAAGAATGCTGTTGGTATTTTGATAGGGATTGCATTGAAGCTGTAGATTGTTTTAGGCAGGATGGCCATTTTGACAATATTAATTCTTCCTAGCCAGGGGCATGGGATGAGTTTCCATTTGTTAGTGTCCTCTTTAATTTGTCTTAAGAGTGTCTTGTAGTTTTCAGGGTATAAGTCTTCCACTTCCTTGGTTAGATTTATTCCTAGGTATTTTATTCTTTTTGATGCAATTGTGAATGGAATTGTTTTCCTGATTTCTCTTTCTGCTAGTTCAGAGTTAGTGTATAGGAAAGCAACAGATTTCTGATTTCTGTGTATTAATTTTGTATCCTACAACTTTGCTGAATTCAGATATTAGTTTTAGTAGTTTTGGAGTGGAGTCTTTAGGGTATTTTATGTACAATATCATGTCATCTGTAAATAGTGACAGTTTGACTTCTTCCTTACCAATCTGGATGCCTTCTTTTTCTTTGTGTTTTCTAATTAGCATGGCCAAGATCTCCAGTACTATGTTGAATAAAAGTGGGGGAGTGGGCATCCTTGTCTTGTTCCCAATCTTAGGGGAAAAGCTTTCAGTTTCTCGCTGTTAAGTATGATGTTGGCTGTGGGTTTTTCATATATGCCCTTTATTATGTTGAGGTAGTTGCCTTCTATACCCATTTCATTGAGAGTTTTTATCATGAATGGATGTTGAATTTTGTCGAATGGTTTTTTAGTGTCTATGGAGATGATCATGTGGTTTTTGTCCCTCTTTTTGTTTATGTGATGGATGATGATGTTGATGTATTTTCAAATTTTGTACCATCCTTGCATACCTGAGATGAATCCCACTTGGTCACGGTGTATGATCCTCTTCATGTATTTTTGAATTCGGTTTGCTAATATTTTGTTGACTATTTTTGCA
Source organism: Manis javanica (assembly GCF_040802235.1). NCBI lineage: Eukaryota > Metazoa > Chordata > Mammalia > Pholidota > Manidae > Manis > Manis javanica. The sequence goes on along the minus strand of NC_133161.1, from coordinate 56,045,311 downwards.
TCTAGGTTCATCAGGGATATTGGTCTGTAATTTTCTTTTTTGGTGAGGTCTTTGCTTGGTTTTGGTATTAGGGTGATGCTGGCTTCATAGAATGAGTTTGGAAGAATTCCCTACTCTTCTATTTTTTGGAAAACTTTAAGGAGAATGGTTATTATTCTTCCCTAAATGTCTGATAAAATTCAGCAGTGACTCCATCTGACCCAGGGATTTTGTTCTTGGGTAGTTTTTTGATTACTGATTCAAGTTTGTCACTGTAATTGGTCTGTTTAGATTTTCTGTTTCTTCCTGGGTCAGTCTTGGAAGGTTGTATTTTTCTAGAAAGTTGTCCATTTCTTCTAGGTTATCCAGTTTGTTAGCATACATATAGATTTTCATAGTATTCTCTAATAATTTGTGTTTCTGTGGTGTCCATTGTGATTTTTCCTTTCTCATTTCTGATTCTGTTGATGTGTTTAGATTCTGTTTTTCTCTTAATAATTCTGGCTAGGGGTTCATCTATTTTGTTTATTTTCTCAAAGAACCAGTCTTGGTTTTGTTGATTTTTTTCTATTGTTTTATTCTTCTCAATTTTATTTATTTCTTCTCTGATCTTTATTATGTCCCTCCTTGTACTGACTTTGGGCCTCATTTGTTCTTCTTGTTACAGTTTCAAAAATTGTGACTTTAGACTATTCATTTGGGATTGTTCTTCCTTCTTTAAATAGGCCTGATTTGCTATATACTTTCCTCTTAGAACTGCCTTCACTGCATCCCACTGAAGTTGTGGCTTTATGCTGTTGTTTTCATTTGTCTCCATATATTGCTTACTCTCTGTTTTAGTTTGGTCATTGATCCATTGATTATTCAGGAGCATGTTGTTAAGTGTCCATGTGTTTGTGAGCCTTTTTTTTTCTTTGTACAATTTATTTCTTTTGTTTTCTTTGTTCACTTTATTTCTAGTTTTATACCTTTGTGATCTGAGAAGTTGATTGGTAGAATTTCAGTCTTTTTGAATTTACTTCGGCTCTTTTTGTGGCCTAGTATGTGGTCTATTCTGGAAAATGTTCCATGTGAGAAGAATGTGCATCCTGCTGCTTTTGGGTGTAGATAGATGTCTGTTAGGTCCATCTGTTCTAGTGTGTTGTTCAGTGCCTCCGTGTCCTTACTTATTTTCTGTCTGGTGCATCTGTCCTTTGGAGTGAGTGGTATGTTGAAGTCTCCTAAAATGATTGCATTGCATTCTATTTCCTCCTTTAATTCTGTTAGTATTTGCTCCACATATGTCGGTACTCCTGTGTTGTGTGCATATGTATTTATAATGGTTATATCCTCTTGTTGGACTGAGCCCCTTATCATGTAATGTCCTTCTTTATGTCTTGTTGCTTTCTTTGTTTTGAAGTTTATTTTGCCTGATACTAGTACTGCAACAGCTGCTTTTCTCTCCCTGTTGTTTGCATGAAATGTCTTTTTCCATCCCTTCACTTTTAGTCTGTGTTTGTCTTTGGGTTTGAGGTGAGTCTCTTGTAAGCAGCATATAGATGGGTCTTGCTTTTTTATCCATTCTATTCCTCTGTGTCTTTTGATTGGTGCATTCATTCCATTTATATTTAAGGTGATTATCAATAGATATGTACTTATTGCCATTCCAGGCTTTGGATTTGTGGTTACCAAGTGTCCAAGGGTAGTTTCTTTACTATCTAATCATCTAACTTTAACTCACTTATAACTCTATTATAAACACAGTCTGATGATTCTTTATTTCTCTCCCTTCTTATTCTTCCTCCTCCACTCTTTATATGTTAGGTGTTTTATTCTGTATTCTTGTATGTTTCCCTTGACTGCCTTTGTAGATAGCTGATTTTATGTTTTGCCTTTAGTTAGTATTTGGTTGGTCTGCTTTCTTTCTTTGCTATGATTTTATTTTCTCTGGTGACATCTATGTATCCTTAGGATTTCTTCTATCTACAGCAGTCCCTTTAAAATACCCTGTAGAGATGGTTTGTGGGAGGCAAATTCCCTCAACTTTTGTTTAACTGAAAATTGTTTAATCCCTCCTCCAAATTTAAATGATAATCGTGCTGGTACACTATTCTTGGTTCAAGGCCCTTGTGTTTCATTGCATTACATATATCATGCCATTCTCTTCTGGCCTGTAAGGTTTCTGTTGAGAAGTCTGATGATGGCCTGTTGGCTTTTCCTTTGTAGGTGATCTTTTTTCTCTCTTTTGCTGCCTTTAATACCCTGTCCTTGTCTTTGGTCTTTGTCATTTTAATTATTATATGTCTTGCTGTTGTCCTCCTTGAGTCCCTTGTGTTGCGATATCTGTGGGCTTCCATGGTCTGAGAGACTATTTCCTTCCCCATCTTGGAGAAGTTTTCAGCAATTATTTCTTCAAAGACACTTTCTATCCCTTTCCCTCTCTCTTCTTCTTCTGGTACCCCTATTATACAAATATTTTTCCATTTGGATTGGTCACACAGTTCTCTTAACATTCTTTCATTCCTAGATATCTTTTTATCTCTCTCTGCCTCAGCTTCTCTGTATTTCTGTTCTCTCATTTCTATTCCATTAACAGTCTCTTGCACCTCATCTAGTCTGTTCTTAAGTCCTTCCTTTGACTGTTATCTCCCTCCGGACTTCATCCTTTAGCTCTTGCATATTTCTCTGCAGGTCCATCAGCATGGTTATGACCTTTATTTTAAATTCTTTTTCAGGAAGATTGGTTATATCTATCTCACCAGGCCCTCTCTCTGGTGTTTGAGTGATTTTGGACTGAACAACATTCTTCTGCCTTTTTATGGTGATAGAAGTGATTGCCTGTGAGTTGTGCATTGTCAGCTGGGAGAACAAAGTCCCTTCCTGCTTTCTGGTTGGTTTGCCCTTCTCTCTGCGTGTGCTGGTTTCCTGCACACCGGGAGCAGTCTCTGGGTTGATTCCCTGAGCTGCCATGGTGGGGTGGCCCTCAGGATGGCCTAGGGCACTGCTGAGGGTTTCAGGCATGGAGTGTGTATTCTCCTGTGAGAACAGCTCCACTTCATGCCTTCTGGTCTTTGTGCCAGCTTCCTCTGCCTGTGCCAGGCACCTGCGCACTGGGGCAGCCTCTGGGTCTGTCCCTGTTAGGTGGACACTGGGAGAAGACTCTGTGTGGTTTCTGTGCGTGGGGCTGCTTTCTGGCTGGTTTGCAGCAATGGTGGGTCAGCCAGTTTGCTTGCAGTGCCAGTGGGGGGTAATGAATGGCAGGCTGCTTATTTCCATAAGGGTTAGGATGCCTAAAGTTCCTTAAGATTCCCAGTCTACTGGGCTGAGTGTGTTGGGACGGTTTTGTCCAACTGTTAAACCCTTGTCCCTTTAAGGCTTTTAAAGCACCTGCTTTTCTTTGTCCCAGGGTAGCCAGCTGTGGGGACCCGCTTGCAGTCTCAGTCTCGAATTTTACTTTTTCATTTCTCTAATATCCAGTACATCATGCCATTTGTGCCTGTGCTCCCGGTTCAGATTACTAGGGCTGGTTATTTAGCAGTCCTGTGCTTCCACTCCCTCCCCACTCTGATTCTTTTCCTCTCACTGGTGAGCTGGGGTTGAGGGAAGAGCTTGGTTCCCACTGGGTCATGGCTTTGTATCTTCCCCTTTTTGTGAGATGCTCAGTTCTCACAGATGTAGCCTCACTGTTGTACTGTATCTTCTGGTATCTCTTTTAGGAATAGTTGTATTTGCTGTATTTTCAAAATACATATGGTTTTGAGAGGAGATTACACTGCCCTACTTATGCTGCCATCTTGAGTGCCCTAAGTCAACTTTCTCACTTTTTGATCTTGGACAAATAATCATCTTTGACCCTCAGTTTCTTCATTTGTAAAATATGGAGAATGTTGTCTATCTCATGGATTCTATTCATTGTCAAAAATTTATTTCCCTTTCACTACCAATAAATATTTGTTGAATGTAATGAAGTGATGATATTTTTGGATTTACAGATATTAAACTAATTGCAGGTATTTGTTTTATTGTTGGGTTCCTCTTATAGGCAAATGTTTCTGATACCCTACAATTGATATGTCAAAGCCCTATACCCAGTGTGGTGGTATTTAGAAATGGGGACTTTGGGACATAATTAGGTTTAGATTAGGTCATAACAGCAGGACCTGCATGATGGAATTAGTGTCCTTTAAGCAGAAAAGAGAGTTCTTTCTCAATAAGCGTGTACTCAGGAAATGAACTGTTAGCCCATACAAGAAGGCAGCAAGCCAGGAAGAGGGTCTGATCGGACACTGAATCTTCTAGCATCTTGATCTTGGAATTCCCAGCTTCTAGAACTATGAGAAATAAATATCTGTTGCTCAAACCACCCAGTCTATGTTGTTTTGTTTTAGCAGCCCTAGTACACTAAGACAGTTCCTTTTATAAGTCTTTTATTAACTCCTTAGGGTAAGAACTATAATTTGCATCTTTGTTTAGGATTACCCATATTTAGTGTGATATCTAGTACATAAGACTCAATAAGTAACTGTTGAACACAACTTGGGAATCAGTTCTCATGTTCTCATCATCATCTGCAGCCTTAATTTATCACTTTCCCCATCACTCATACACAAGAACCCATGATGGTTTAGTCTAATAGAATAAAATAAAAACCTGCAATTTGATCAAAAGCTCCTAGGGAAAAGTGTGGTTTAGTTTTCCACCATGACTTGGGTATGAAACAGAATGGATTAAAATTCTAGCTCTGCCATTTATTAGCTGTGTGAATGAAAAAAAGTTATTTAACTTGACCAACTCAGTTTATTCATCAAATAATCTTGGCAAACCTGTTTTGAACATTAGATGATATCACGGAATAAAAAAATGAAGGTTTTCTGAATAACATAAAATAAAAGAATGTTTTTTTCACTTTGTATGATTACTTAAACATGTTTACACTGTTTCTCAATTCCTGAAAGAATGACTTTAGACTCACCAAGAGAACTCTTTTGAATATCATTCTTTGTTTCAAACTTATTTCCTTGTGGCAGGAAGCGATAAAAACACATGGCACAGACAGCTAGTGACTGAAGAGGAAGTTAATGGTGTTTGTTTTTCCTCCAGAATTAGTCGTTCAGAAATTAAAAATAAAAATGTGTCTTGCCAAGTTTGGAAAATACACGGAATGCTTTGATTACAGTATTACAATGGACCTAATTTTTTGAACCTTAATATTTCTTTCATATTTATGAAGTACTTTTTAAATTTGAAACTTTGAGCCTTTACATTTTATTTTGCAAACTCTAATGATTAAAATATCCAAATGCTATCAAATATAAGTGAAATTTATTTGTTCCTTATTCTGTAGATGTGGAAACCAAGAGAAGGTTTAGAGTAAAGCATTTTGAAGTCATTGACAAGCACCAATGATACTGTTAGGATTCCATGTCAAGACTGTAATGCCTTTGAGGAGACCATGTTTTGGATGGTTTTTAAGCTATCATGGGAAGAATTAAACAAGCCTTTCCCCAGCTATGTACTGAAAATACCCCAATTGTGATTGGAAAGTATTGTTGGACTCAAAGCCAGCTCATTTTTTCACCAGAGATGTCTGCACACCCCCAAGTTTGGGGCATTACCAAAGTTGGTGGAAATGAGATTAAACAAGGGGGGGGTGTTGCAGGAGAAGGCAGCCAATTACAAAAACCTATAGAAGTGACAATACATGCTATTCTAGAAAGTCAGGATATTTTATTTCTGGGAACAAATTCTGTAGTTTTGAAGGGAGACTGCAACTACTTTGAAACATCTTTCATTTAATTAAAATCAAAATTCATGTGGTTTGCTCCTTCTGTATGAGTATTATTTTGGCTTTTGCTTAGGTATTGCCAGAGGGTTTTCAAAGATTCAATTTTTGCTTAGGTATTGCCAGAGGGTTTTCAAAGATTCAAATGTTCTTTGTTATGGGTAAAAGGAGATCCTTTGGTACATGTTTAACTCGTGCTCACTGCTGCTGTGTTTGGCAGTAGTCACACACCATGGGAAGAGCACTTCTAAAGCCTGCTGAAAGGAAAGGACCCTGGGTACTTACTGTGAGGAAGAAGGGAAGGCAAAGGCGATACAGGAGTGATATCAAGGGGTTATATAAGTGCACTTGGAAATTAGTTTTGGAAAGTTCACCGAGGAGCTAGTATTTGGGAGTGGTAGATATTTTTAGATTGCTTCTAAGCAAAATCGCTATGTTTCCTTTAATTTACTGGAAAGAAATCATCTAGTCCAGTATTTTCCAAATTGCATGTCATGAACTGTTAGTGGGCTGTGAAATCAATTTAGTAGGTTGCAGTTAAACAATGAAATAGAAGAGATCACATTACAACATACCAGATTGCATATATATTGTAAGATTAAGTGTTAATTTGTGAAACTGATGTTTGAGCTTTATACAGATAAGCATGTTTTTCTATGTATATAAATATACTTTGCTTAAAACGAAATGTATTTGTCAATGTGAACAGTAGTTGAAGAAGGTTGAAAGCCACCGACTGAGTCCTTCTCTTACTTTGCAGATGAGTAAACTGACAGAGGTGGACTCCCAGTTTATTTGAAGGGTCTCACCTTGTGGCTTATCTATTATTCATTCTCTTTCCTGTTCTGGTCTTTGTTTTGATCACCTGTCTATCTTTTATACCCTCCCCACCTCCAGTGCTTCAAAATCCCTACATTTTTGCACCAGGAATTGGGTCAAAGATGCTGATTCTGAAGATGTGAATTTTCACTGAGCCTTTGAGCACCATGCTGGGGGTGGTTGGTACAGGTGATACCAAGGGGAGAAGAGCCTTCATAGTTCTCCCTTTCGATAGGGCCAGTCTTTTCCATAGGTTATGTCAGGTGGCTGGTTGGAACAATCATCTGATAAATGTCCTCGATTGATGACTTATCTTTATTATTAAGGAATAATAGTGTTTATTAGCTTCTATTACTTGTTTCAGTTCAGTTCAACAACTATTGAGTTCCCTGCTTTGTGCTAGGTATTTTTGCCAGCTACTTACTTCCTCCTGTATGGGGAACAAATATTCAGAGGTTTAAATTGATCCTGCACTTTGCTTGTGGGATATGCCAGTGAGGTAGGAGGTATTTGGGGCTGTTTGTAAAGATGGTAGAGCTGTAGCTCCATGTTATGTTATACAACATGCCACTTTGAAACTTTCTGATGCTTGATCTAGAAATTATCCTAATATCTTGAACTAAACCTTTCATTCATTAGGAAGTCCTCCGATAAAGTTCGTGTTTAATGTTTTTTTCTATCTCACTTTCATAACACATTGATTTTTATTGAACTTTCTCCTTGTTGCTATTTATAAAGTGTCACTTCTGCACCAAGAGCTGATTTTTCTCTGACCACCTGAGAATCAGGGCAGCAGGACCGGGTGGGGGTCCGACTGTCTGGATGCCATGTGGTGTCTTGTCATTCCCACATTGTTGCTGCTTTGGTTCACCTTTCTGTGTGGCTGTTCCTGAAGGCAGTGTTCTGTTTTCTGTCTTTTCTTCTTTTGTTTTTTAAAGTGTTAGTGCAAAGTGTATTATTCTGTTTAGTTTGGTTATTAGTTGAGTACCAGCCACACAAGTCATTGCTGAGACAGTTGCAGCATCCGGCAATGGTCCCTGGGTGGCCCCAGGAGCCTGCTTTCTCTTGATGGCTGTCAGTACAAAGAGGGATACCCATTAGGTCCAAGCCCGTGGAATATGTATAAATAGCCCCTGATTGTGTCAGTGGGTAAAGTGCTTCTCTTTTTAAAAAATTCTTAATTTAAAAATTTTTGCTAATTTGAAAGATTAAACATGATAGTTTGTAGTCATTTTTCCTTGTGTTTTTGACTATTAGTTATTTTGAACATTTTCCCACATATTGACTGAGTTTTCTTTCCCTGTTTTGAATTTGTTTGTGTCCTTTGCCCATTTTTCTTTTAGACTGTTCTCCTTTGTTATTGACTTATAAGAATTTTTTAATGTTATCAGAATTGTTTTTTTTGTGTTGTGGTATATATGTAAAACATGAAATTTACCCATTTTAACCTATTGTGAGTGTACACTTTAGTGGCATTAAGTGCATTTACATGATGGTGCAACCATCACCAATGTCCATCTCCAGAACTTTTCTGTGATAAAAAAGATTTAAAAAAAAAGAGAAAAGAAAAGAAAAGAAAAGAAAAAAGACCTGGTAGAAGTTACAAATCTTAAGCGTATGTGTGCTATGTAGGCACAAAGACCTCTCATCTTTGGCAAGTAGAGCACTAGCCTTTTCTCCTTTCATTTACAGTGGAAAAACTTCTTGATCCCCTAATTATTTCTCTGGATCCAAAGCCTCCTTGATTATTGTTACTCACTTTAACAGATGTATTCATACATTAAATAAACAGGCAAAAAGCTGTCCTCATATGACTGTCTTACTGAGCGAGTTCTATTTTGTTGAGTCTTAATAGTTCCTCCACTTTTCATTTAATCTACTTGTGTTTGATATTTTCCTCACTTGCCAATGTGGTGTTTCCAGCTGTGCATGGAAATTAATTTTCTATTCGAATAGACAATTCCAGGAAACTATCTATTAAGGCTATAGGAGGCAAAAAGAATGTTGTTTTATATATATTTTTTCTGGTATTCTCACCATTATAAGGGGAGAAAAAAGGTTGGTTTAAGACTTCATGTATTTATTTTTCAACTAATATTGTTTAATTAAAATAAACTTTGCCAGTGATCACAGAAGAGGTCAATAATAGACTGTGGGTGACAGTGAAAAGTTAACTATTCTCTAATTAACAGAATAATTCTAAATGGATCTCCCATGGACTCTGAAACCTTTTTTGGACAGCAGACCCCTTTGTGTAGCTGACTGACTCTGTAGATCCTCAAAATCTAAGGTCCATAGACTCTTTTTCAAAACCATAGGGATCAGGAGTGTTTGGAATTGAATATTTATCTGATTTTCAAAAGGTAGTATGTCTCTGTACCCTCTTGCATGACATGTCACTTTAATGGGATCTAGGACAGCTCTTCATAATCAAAAAATACATATATTTCTGCAGTGAGGTTCATAGATATTAAATGAGATAAAGACAATACAATAGGAAGAGAACAGTAGTCTCAGGTCTGTATAGGCCAGTTTTTGTTGCTGGATGAGCTTAGATTTGTTGCCAAATGAGTTATGAAAAATCTTTGTTCTATAGGATCTTAATTAATGGATAAACAAAATTTTGCCTATCCTTTACAGATCCTTACAGATTTGCAGGTCCCTCAGTGACCAGTGGCTTGGCTCCACACTCCAGCCATGCCTGCTCCTCAGCCCCACTCAAGTTGTGGGCTTAGCATTCTTGGTATTACAGATATTTTTACCTTTATTTGTCACTTTAAATGAAAACTAAAACAGGGATTGCGATTGACTAGGCTTTTAAGTAAATGTATGGAATCAGGTTTCACATTTTAATTTCTAGAATTTTGATTTCATTTACCAAAAATATGAAAGTTGACTTAAGAATATTTAGGATTCCTTACAGTTGAGAAATACTGGGGAAAAATATCTTTATGTCAAAAAATTGCTCTAAGCTGCACACATGGTCTTTGGTAAATTCAGAAAATTAATGTTACAGCAAATCTTCATTACCTGTTTTTTCTGAAGTTTTTATTAATTTACTATTAATCAAACTATTGTAATATTTTTTTTAATTGAAGGTTTTATATAACCTTGTCTACAGCAGCTTTGGGCCAAAAAAATTTCCTAAATATTAAGTGTGTGATTTTTAAAGAATCCTTTACAGAGGACTAACTCTACTTTATATAGCTTTAAATTAAATAGCTGTTAAAAAAAACCCAGAAAACAAAAAAACATACAAGCAGCATTTTTCGTTAAACTCCAACGCTATAAAAAAAATTCTGTAATTTAAAAAAAAGAGAGGAATCAGTGGTTAAAATGATCCTTGTGTTTACCATACTTCATTCAGAATTATATTATACCTCCTCATGTGTTTCTAGATCTGTATTAACATCATATAATCTCAGAGTACCCATTTTTACTTAGGAAGAATACTTTTCTTTTCTGCATAGCACATTCCTCTAAGCCCTATCCAATATCAGTTTGGGGTATTTGGTCAATGTGTGATGTTTAAATTGTACTCTATACTCTTTAACAATTTCTTTCTGACAGAACAATTTGAAATACAGTGAATTTCTAAAAATAGTTTGGAAAAAATATGGCCTCTATTTTAAAATGCACAATGTATATGTTGATATAATATATTTGACACAGAAACTATTGCACAGTTGGGGAACAGATGCCATAAACTTTAACCCAAAGGCATTAAAATATCAGCATTAAAAACCAACAATTTCTTTTTAAAGTGGAACTTACTGTGCCCTAAGGATATGAGTTGTGTGTTAGATATTGTTTATTATTCTAATTGTCTGCCTTCTTACTTTCTGGTATGAAAGGACACTCTCTCTGGCCATATTTGCTCAGTGATCATCTACAATGTGCAGCTTCCATCAGGAAATAATCTGCCTTAAACTAACAAACTGCTGATGTTTTTTTCTGTCCTTTAATATGTTTTACTTGCTTTGAGGTCCCCTAATTGAGATCAATTAATAGTTAAGAATTCTCTCAGGAAATAATGTCACAAAAGTAATCAGTACGTTTCTGATACAGTTCATCTATATACAAAGTAAAATCTAGAAATACTATTTCTAATAGCAATACTTTAAAATTATTTGTTTTTACTTCCCACAGATACCACATTTCTGTATTTCTTGTGAAGGCAAGTGATGCATCCTTGAATTCATTTTATTTTTGTGTCTGTATCCAAGATACTTAGCCACTCGGGTTGGTTAGCTGACATGTGAGTTTTACTTGCATTGTGTATAGGCACAAGGGTCTGCCTGTACTAATTGCTATGCAATAAGATATATAAAAGATTTAGAAAAATAGAACTACATATTCAGAAACATTAAAAAGCATTAGTAAAACTTCTCTGACATCTTTGCTCCATTTATAAGTCACACTAATGATTGCTTTGCTTCTCAGTAATTTTCCATTTGTAACATTTTATACCTGGATACACAAATGTAATGCAATTGAACAAGAAAACAATTATCTGTCTTGTGGAAATAATGTACTTATCTCATTGAAACAATTGACTTGTTTAAAAATACACAGAACTTCTAGTTCTCAGACTGCAGTTTACCTGTAATTTGTAAAAAATTTCCAGGGAGAATTTAAAATCCTCTGGTGTAATGGGATCAGCAATTGAATCCATTGGTTGTGAATGATACATTTCCATGCAGAATTCTCCTCTTATACAAACCCCTGTTGGGAATTATTTTGGGTGTGAGAGCTTTTTAAATAATCTCTGAGTCTGGCTGGATCCCTGGAAAACTGCACTCAGAGGCTGTATCTTCCAGTGAAAAGTTTCATGTTAACTGGTAGGTTCTGTGGCAGTGGTATGTTTCAACACTTTTTGGCCTGACTCAAATGTTTCTTGGCATTTTTGAGGAGTTTGGCCCATCCCATCTATAGGATCACATTGGATTCCAGATAAACACTAAAAGCCATCATTCATCTGTAAGCTAATTTGGGATTTTATTGGTAGTGAACTAACACCATTGGGCAACTGAGGATTCAATATTTTTAATAATGTTTTCAAGGACATATCTACTTTTAAAATAATACAAGGAGAGACTACTTTTCCTTCAGCCCAGCTTGTTCTTGTATCTGGCCATTTCAGAAGTCATCGTCTTGTTTTAATTTCTTAAAATTTTTTCTCTTTTCAGCAGTTTCTAAAGCTACTGCAGATCAACAGCTTTTTCTTTTTACTTAGACATGGTTCTGGCTCTGGACTGACTTCTGTCTTGTAATGGGACTGAAGTGGGTTTCATTTTTCACTTTAAAGGCGCTGCCAGAGCTGATAAATTATAGCATGTTGGTGCCTGTAGATGCCCTAGAGATGGTTTGGTTCAGTCTCTCATTTTATACATGAAAGGTGCCAGGCCTAGTACCTCACTTGTCAAAGGAAGCTGAAAGTAAGACCACTTCATGTCAGAGTTGGTCTATAGAAGCTTTGGGAATGTTTAAAAATTCACCCCCAGGCTCTGCCTCAGATTTGTATCTTGAGGTACTTTTCCTTAATGCTTGCTTTTAAAATTTAACTCTCCATTCTTCATGCTAATTTGGAAAAGCAGTCAAAAAGTTCTTTTACATTTAGGGATTCCATAGTGTTATGTACTACTCTATGCTCTTCTTGTTCTAAGCCACCCCCCCCTGCCCTCTCCCCCCCGCCCCCCACCTTTTTATAAATAATATTGTACCTTAGCATGTGTAGCAGACCCAAGACTAAAGCTGGCTTTCTCTGCCTCCCACAGCTCTCTATTGAATGTAGCCACCAGTCACAGATGAAGAAGCAGGGAACTGCAGGTCCCCTTTAACCCCCATGCAGAGCTACTCTCAGGAAAGACTTGGAATGGTGCCTCTCAGAGACCCCAGCAGCCAAGGGCCTCAGGCCAGGGTGCTTTCCAGGACTGGGGCCATTAGCACAGCCCTCCCTGGCCCCTTGGAAGCTCACCCTCTGGTCAGTCTTCATCTTTTCTTCTTTTTTCTTGCTTTATCATTCCTGTTTCCTTCCAGAATTCTGACACAATGCCGTTTATATCTGCAAGATGAGTTATTTTCCCATTATTCTCTTGAAAATAATTGAAAAAGCAAGGACAGAGAAGTCAGCCTCGCCTAAGCAAATAATTACTTACAACGAAGGAAAATAAATGCAAGTTAAGCAGCTGGTAATGAGAGTCAGCACCTTGAACTTGTGCTCAGAATATTTCATTCTAATGGGAAAAGAAGAACTTTTTCACTCATCACCAGGCTGTCCTGGTATTTTTAAGAAGAGAAAGCTGGGGAAGACTTTCACTTCTCTTTTTACCATCTTTGCTTAAGGTGTGCTAGCAGCCACTTATATTTTAATAACTACATTCCCAGCTATCTATAGGCAGATTCAAATGACCTTGATTGTTTTGCTCTTATTTTCTCCTGGTCCTGAATTAAATAAAATTTCAGATCACAGAACTTTCTTGGAATTTTCAGTTGCTTTTTAGTTTTTTATAGGTAGGTTTCTACTATGTTTCACTACATTTTTTTTCCAGGTATTTTTTAATGATTAGGATAACTACCTATGACAACCCAGAGAACATTTAACAGTTTCTTTCCTATTAAGGGATCTTTTTCCTTAGGATTTCCTGCCTTGTGGAACATGTTGCATCTATGTACAGACTATGTGTATTTTTAATTCAGAGATAAACTAAAAGTAACTTAAAATTTGAATGTTCTAATTACTTCTGCCTTCTCTCTGACTGTCCTGCTTAACTAGGCTTCTAATTGCTTTCAGGAGGTTCAAGACCATTTAGATAAAAAGATACTGAATTTGAGATGAGTAGATTTAAGATTTTGTTTTAAGATGTTAAGATTTATGATGTTCCAGTACCATTCTTGGAATCAAAATCATCCTTTTTGAGATTAATTAATTGCTTCTGAAGACATGGTTTAGCTGACATCTCTTGAATGATCATTATGTTGTTTAGTGAGCATGCCAAGAATCAGAGTGGGAACCATGAGATGGCACACACAGGAAACAGCACAAAGGTACGCATGGTGCACAGCAGACAGCACTGGCGCCATGAGGTGTAATAATGGAGACCTATGCACCTGGGCTGAAAATCTGTTCCCATTTGCTTATATGCACAATGGGCATATTAATGAATGGTGAATACCTCAAAAGTTCTTGGGATGACTGAAGGACTTAATACACATAAAGCATTTTAGAACATCATATGTCCTGTATACATCTTAGTTGGCAACAGTCTTCACATTCCTAATTGGGTTACTGGGCAAATGTATCAAAGTTCATCTGTATTTTCAAGTGTTTTTCTTAGTACCCTACTATTTAGGAAAATGGGAGTAGGAAGGCCTTTTCTGGGTGTTCCTGTTTTGTATTTTTAAAAGTGAACTGTGCATCAAAATATTGTGAACTTTAATTTTGTGTAATTTAGTATTAATAAATAACCTGGGCTCTTTGGTTGTCTGTGTGAAATTATGTGATGATTTCCCACTGCCAAACTGTGTATATTGTCTTCATGATTGGTGTTGGTTTTGGCACTAAAATTGTCCTGTGTTCACTGTTGCTCAAATTAGAAGGGAACTAGTGAGGAAGTTGTACCCCAGTTACAGACCTCAACAGGTGATGGATCTCAGCAAGTATAAGATAATTGGGTATTTTGGAGGTGTATAGGGTAGTCTAATATCCAGGGATTTAATAGCCCAGGTAGATTATAAAATTTCATAATATAGTGTGTATGTGTTTGTGTGTAGGATGTGTTCTGTGGGTTTGCCAATTTCATCATGTAAGGGACAGGGAAGGCACAATTTTGGGGGGATTCTAAAAGTTTTACTTTAGTTTGTGTAATAATTAACTTGGCTACATAAATACCAGGAAAATAGTTAAAATAACAGATTATGTTGAATGCCTAAAGAAATATGTTTGACAACTTTTAATTTTCTTTCCTCCCACACACCACTTCCTAGTGCACCAGATGTACCTTCACACACTGACTGATCCGGGTAGAGTTGTGTGAATACCCATGATTGTGGCATAACAAATTTTCTCATTTTGGTTATATTTAATTCAGTGAAGGTGGAAGGAGCATTATATTTTGCAGATCATGTTGTACAGATGTAAGAGGGAGCCTGCCCTTTCTCCAAACCTCTGCTTCAGTGTTCTTTTTTAAGCTAACACTAAAGTTTGTGTCTAAATGGTAAAGGTACATACACAAAAGCTGATTGTAACCTTCTTGCTTTTTCTAGTTAGATACTAATGGGATGCTGTCAGTACACAGGAGTGAAGAGGGATGATTGGTGAAGACCAATGAAAAAGAATTAGTCACAGGGAATATATTTTTTTTATAATATTTCTTTTTCTAATTTCCAGCTTCTTTCCAAGAACCAATTAACTCGCTATTTTTTCTGTTAAAACCAACTCTAGTTCTTGATCTCCATGAAGAAAATACTCTCTGTAAGCATTTTTATTTTTTCTTTCATTTATTTACTGCAGTAATTTTCCCAATATTCTTAGTCTTTTCTCAATTTAAATGCCAGGGCAAGTACTACATTTTAGAAATTGTAATTTCTTTCAAAGGAATTTATATATATATATATATATATATATATATATATATATATATATTTTAGCTGTGGCCTCATGTGTGATCCTTCTGTGTGTCCCTAATACTGAACATCTACTAATAATTTACAGAGCAATTTTTTCTCCCAATTTTTAGCTACAGAGTAAACAGTATTACAATGAGAAAGGAACTGTGCCTCAGCATACCACTTTTGCAATTGGTCTGCTTCCTTTCTGATCATATCCAGTTTTAGTTTGTATAGCCCTTTTCATGTATTATATCCAGTTTTAATTTATATTGCCCTTTTTGTTTTATATACTAATGAGAAATTTTCTAGAGCAGTTGTTTGATAATCAGTAGTTTCCTTAATCATTCCTCTGATGAGATTTAGATTTGCAATGTTTTGATATTATAAATTACATCACCACAAAAATCTATTTGAATATGTCTTTTCTTTTTCTGTGGTCGTGGGAGGTTATTTCTTCAGTTTAAACTCTGGCTTGGTGTTATTAGGTTATAGATTTTTTAAAAATTGTAGTTTTATAACTCAAAGGATGTGATTTAAAAAAATGACTTTTGAAGTACTTCGTCAATTGACTTTCTAATGTAAATTGCCAATAATAGTGTATGGGTTTATCAGTTTTACTTTTCTGAGAACCTGAGCAGTGTTGGATCACTAACCATCAACATTTCTTAGAGTTTTTGTATTTTATTCATTAAATGTAATATGGTACTTCAGTGTTGTTTTAATTTGCATTATTTTGATAAATAAAATGCTTGAATGTTCTTTTTTATATATATGTACTTAATTTGATTTCTTCTTATGCATATCCACCAGGTTATTGACTTATTTTCTTCTGGGTTTTGTGCTTTTTTTCTGTCAGATTATTTATCCCCTTGTAATATGGAAAACAACCATGTATCTCTTATAGCGATAAACATATTTATGTAAAATGTTGTTTTCTGTTACTATGACTATTACTTTTCTTAGTATTCAAGGTTGAACTATTGCACAAAATTTACATCTTTTTGTTTCTTTTATTGACTCAAGGTTTAGAAAGATATTCTGTCAAAAATACGCAATTCTATTTTATGCTAATTTTTATGGGCCAAATCATATATATTATGTACATATATAAACTGATACACACACAAACACATATGTATATAGAGAAAAAAAGAGGAGAGATTCATACTGTAATTATATTGTAAGGTATACATTTTGACCCCAAATTTTACCCCCACGTTGCCAGGCACTTATTACAGTATCATTATTAAAGAGCCTCTCCCCACCTCCATTTTTTTTCAATTTCCTTTTTTTTCATATTATTACATTCTTACATACAATTATATATTTTACTGAACTTTCTCTTATTCATTGATCTATTCTGAATTACGTATCAAAACCACATTATTTAAATCATTACTTTATAAAATGTTTTAACATCTAATCGTCTCAGCCCTTCTTGCTAAAATCACTGAGCTTCTGGTATGTGCCAGAAAAAGTGTAGATATAGAAACTAAAATTATCCAGTTTCCCTACCTCTGGTAATCAAATTCTTGACAGGAAAACATTATACTACAATGTGATAAGAACCATAAAGGGAGGTGAACACAGGACTGTGGGAGCACAGAGGACAATGTATATTTTCATCTGTTTATATTTTCTAGTTCTATGAAAGTTCTATTTTAATTATACATGTTATTTTGTTATGTCTACAAAATATCTTGAGACCATTTGATTTTTTTAAATTTTATAATCTCAGGATTATTGGCTGTGTCATCTATTTTATTTCTCAAACAAGTTCTGTGATTTTCTTTAGTATAAAATAATAGAAAAATTTCAAGTTAAACATATGCATGCTATGAATATTATTTGTGACAGTCTCCAGGAACATTCTGTATTTGATTTATTTCTTTAAAAAAATCTATTTTGGATTTAACACTCATAGGGAAAATTGGAGATTCCATCTTCTTTTTACTGGGGGAGCTCAAACATTCATTGATAATACTCCTGGGATTTGATAGGGTATAGTGTATACATAAGATACAAATGTAGAAGTGTCATTGATGTTTACTGAGAGTTAATTTTTGAAACCAATAGGCCAGTTAGATATTCTTGTGCCAGGAAAACATATTCTTATAAAACCTGATTGAAATTGTGGAAACCAACTGTGCTCTATAGCCATGGAAATTTCAGACTGATCACTTTGGCATGGTAACTATTCTACCATTGCAACTATTAATTGGCAATAATGAGGGGATAAAAAGGTGTTAAGGAGTTTTGGAAAATGAAATGTAGTCATGCATCAGATAGTAATCATTTCTGGAATTCTGCTTACATCAGGTATTTAAGGCCTACTCTTCGAGTGCACAATAAAATTAATTTCATAATTTCAGTTTTCTAAGCTATTCTTTGTTTTAAAATATTTTTTGTATTTGTAAATTAGGTCAGGAATAAGCAGGATCTTGATGACATAAATAAGCAAATCCCAATGGATGACTGTCTTTGGACTTTTTCTTTTGTGTAATTCTTATATACAAGGACACTTCTCTTGACCAGGATCCCATTCTAGAAAAGAAAAGAAAGGTGGGAATGTGAGGGGATAAATATTCCCAGAGAGACTCCTTGCACTGTAGTCTTTGAATTACTTGATTATTCTCAAGGCTATAGGAAATGAAAAGATAATGAGGAGCTGGTTTCCTATATAATTCATAAAAAACTAATAGGGATATACACAAGGCCACTGACTTAAATAAATGGATGTCTTTAAAACTTTTTCTTTTGGGGGCACACTGAGATTGTTTTAGTGGGCCAAGTTCTATGATCTCAGAGTGAGTTCAGGTGTAAGGAGAAGAGGGGCAGGCACTTAATAATAAATTTAGTTCAAGTGTTTATTTAATTTATGCACAGCCTCAAAAAATGATTTGAAACACTTTATAAGGACATATTCAACTTAATAATAAGAAAAAGTATAGAGAAGAAAGACTATCAGAAAAATAGAAATAAATAGGAAGCCTTTACTACAAAAAAATGTTTTATTTATTATACAGTGTTGTAATTCATACTACATATATAACCATACATTTATTATAATTGTTTATGTATGCTAAATCCTTATATTTGTGTTTTAAAAGGGCTGATTGCTTTCATATTCCTTAGGAGAAACATAGTTACTTGAACCTCTGATGTCTAAAAGGAAATTTTCATACAGATCTTAATAAAGCATGTACCAAGTGATTTGCTTAATAGTACAGTCAGGTGATTCCCTTTAAATAAAAGAACTGATGTGAATGACTTCAGATCAACCCATTCAGTACCTAATTTAAGAGTGGGGAGATAAAAAAATGTTTGGAAGAGAAGAACAGGCATGATAAACACGATGCAATAAAGTCACTAAATCCTTGATTTGAGAGACAGCTTCAAATATTTCTTATTAGCTACCCAGATCACAACCTTTCACATTTTTCTATCTCAAAATCCAGCTCCCTCTTCTATCCTCACATCGCCTGCAGCAAACAGAACAAAAATACCTCCCCTAATTTTAAATCATTTTTAACTTGTGTGGTGGGCTTAATCATTTGTATCTAACGTGTCCTAGCATGTCCATTCTAAAGTGTAACAAAGTTATCATTGATAGCATAAAGTATAGAAAGATAATTTAAAGAAAATTTTTGTCTAGCTGTCAATGAGAAAGGAAAGAAAGTTGAATAATAAAATTAAACTAACATGAGGAAATGAAAAACATTGAGGCTGGAATATACCATATAATTTATATGGTGTGAAAATCCTTAGAGTCTTGAAATGATGTGGAGTCAGAAAAAGGTCCCTACCTTATCAGATGTTCATTTTTCTGCATTTGGTTTTTATCATATACAACTTGATTGTCCATAAATGAAATCCTAATCCATTGAATAAACAAAAGTAACTTTCAATGTGCTTTATTTAGCAGCTTTCCCTTGCCTTAAATCTTATTTTCTTTATTTATTATGTCATTATTTCCAAGCTCTTTTAGTCCTTTTGGTTTGTTATCATCAATATACCATTCTGGTATGGATATTTTAATGGAAGGAGCTAGTGACTTTTCTGTTGTGACCTCTTACATTCTGATTAAACAAAACTTCATTGATCACTCACTTATGTAGGAGACACTGTGCTGGGAGCTTTTCATATTTTTTCACACATTACTTCCTATAATAACTTTATGAGGCAGGTATTTCATGGTCCTCATTTAGTGTAGGAGAATGCTTATCTTAGGGAGGGACTAGCCTATGGTCAAATTGCTAGTAAGGGATAAATTTTGGCCCAATCCCAAGTCTTTGACTTTGAAAGCACTATTCTTTCCATAGCCATGTCTTGCTAAGCACTTCTGACTTTTACATAAGATGCATTTTGCTCTCTGTTAATTACATTTGTGTGAAATGGAATCTTCTATTAAGTAAGCTGACTCTAGGGTTACTGTTGTTTTCTGGGCTGAATTGTGGAATTAAAGCACTGACATGCTGATCTGATTGTTGTTGACTGTACAGCACTCAGAGGCATCAGATCAAATTTCCCTTGCTTGAAATCAGAGTGTCTGGAGCTTGAGAAAAAGGAGCAACATCTTTTTAAGGGGAAAAGTATGTAATTTTTTTGACACTGATGTTAGTACTCTTTTTGACTACTAAGAGCAACTACAAACAATATATACTGTAAACTTTCTATCTGATATAATAAGGAAAGTGAGGCACATAGTTGAAATTCTTTCAAACTTAGTTGTATTCATCAAATATTTATTAAGCACTTCATATAATCCAGATATTCTATGTTCAGGGCTATAACCTCAAATAAGACAAAATCTGACCCTCAAGGAACTTATAGTCTAGCGTAACAAGATTGCTACTTTTCAAAAAGTTCAAATTTAGTAAACTGTTTACTAGAACTGACAGCTTTGGGCATTTGTTACTTATCAAATAAAGAACATAAGTTCCAGCTAACACTGTTTCTTATTTCAGATGATGTAAGGTAAATTGGCTTGTACCATGATTTTAAATCTTTTTTTTTTTTTTTTAAGTATAACCCACATTTTACTTTTCTAACTAAAGGATGTTTTGAGTTCAATATAATGTAATTGAGTCACTTACTAGGCCTATTTTAAACCAGTCACTTCCTTATCTTTCTTCAAACTTTTGTGACACATATACTTCCAGAGCCAGGGACGTATTATTTTGTTTTTAGGGAGTTGCTGTATTATGTGGAACCAAAACTAAGTTAACGTGAGTGGCATTTTTGCTCAAGGTAGTAAATCAAATTGAAAATGTCTTCTTCCCCCTTCTAAATTTGGGCATGAAGTAGTTTCTCATGTTACAAATTGACAATTTTTATTTATTCATAACGAAATAATCCCTTTTATTTATAGCCAAGTTCATCATTTTAACACTTAATCCTCCATGACAGTCAGGAGGAGAAGAACTTGGCAACCGTTCATTATTATCTGTTTTTACCATCAGAAGGTATTTATTTGTAAAGAGAGTGTGGCAATGACGTCAAGGATGAGAATGAAATACTCCCTAACATTTTTGTACAGGGCGGCCTTTCCTTCAGAGTCATGATGGCAAATATGACCGTAATTACTTAAAATGCATACAAGTCCCCTGGAAACACAAAAGCATGTAATTACAGCTATGGAAGGAGAATGTCTAATAATAAAAAGAGAAAATGTCACTCTTGGATTAGTGGTTTGGGAATCCCATCAGTGATATCTATGCAACAGCATTTGTCTACATTTTCAGGCAGTTACCCAAAGCACTTGCTGGGTTATACTTCAGCTCCTTTGTGTTTATGGGAACATCCACTCATCAGAGAAGCCCACTAACTCACAGTCCCAATATTATTAATCTAAGTGCTTTAAAAAAATTAGAGCTTTCCAGCCCTGATGCTGTATCTTGAATACACATCTAGCACCAAGTGAATGAATTTCTGATGTTTGTTTTGAGCCTGACAGCACTGTGGGGCATTGAGGTAAGTCCATTGTCAAGGACATCTGAAGTGGCATGTCTTTGCCCTTGCACGTGAGAATAATGAACTTCTGTGAAAGGACTGATATCTTTGTGGTTTCCTTCTGATACAGTCATAGGATGCTGTGGCTATTCTATGGCTATATAATAAAGTTACATGGATGTCCACTAACTGTCTGCTTCACTGATGATGAACAGACAGGAAGCTCCAGTCTGGAGAGAACCAGGGATACTGGGTATTTTAAATCTGCCTGGAAGGAATGACTTTTGCAATCGTGTGTTCAGCAAGCATTTCTGAGTGCTGATTATTGTGCTAAACTCCGAGGGTGAGAAACAGGCAGGGAGGACTCAGCCCCTAGAATGGTAGATATTGCCATCTAGATGGAAATATACAAATACACAATATTTAAAGTAATAAAAAGCATAGATTTGTTAATGTAATGTATGGTCATCGTGACTATCTTTATGGTGTGTACAGAGTGTAGTATGAGTCTGATGTGAAAGGAGGAAAAGAGAGGAGGAGGCGCTTAGCTGAGAAGGAGGGGTGAGGAGGATATCTGGAAAGGTGCAAGGGGTTATGGATAGAAGGGTGAGGGTAGGCATTTGGGACAAAAGACCACTGCTATGGGGTGAGCAAATGAGAAAGTGGCCTGAAGTAAAGGTTAAGGTCCAAGGATTCTCTGGGGAGATTGTTCTTTGTTCCAGCTGGTCCAAAGGAACTTGGCAACCATTCACTATTATCAAAATGATCAAGTTGTTCACTGACATCAGTGATTCATTGACTGCGATTCTTTGGGCAGAGGCATATAGAAATTAGAATGCCTGTGCCTTTTTAGTAATCTATATGTTTTTTGCATGTTTCTGTCTGGCACCCACATCTGACTACATCCTAGTTTGATGATTAGGATGATGGTGATAGGATGATGAGTGATAGTGCAATGTATGGAGATTTAAGTTACAAGAGAACAGTCTTCACAGTTATTATTCATCATCTTTTTTATCATGAGATACAGTTCTAGAGTGTTCTAATGTGTTTATTCCATTAAAATTCATGATGATGTCTGTATATAGTATGATTACATTTTATTATTATAAAATGAATTGTTAAAATTCATAATTAACCCTGTCAGTGGTGAGACAGCATAATCTTGTGGTTAACAATGCAGGCTGTGGAGCCAAAAGATACAGGTGTGAATCTTGGTTGCATCGGTCACTACTGTTTTTACATTGAGCATGTTATTTAGCCTCTCTAAACTTGTGTTTCCACATCTGTACAATGGGATAATAATTGTGCCAGCCTCCTAGGATGGACAAGATAAGACGTTTCTTGTTGAGCTGTCTTCCTCTGATGACTTCTGTAAGACAGTCCCTTCCCTGGAACATTGAAACATCCAGAGAGGAACATGTCCTCAAAATTAGGTTTCAGGCTGTCACATTCAATCTGCAGTCCATCTTGTACATCTGAAGACCAAACCACAGTTTTACATAAACTCTTTCCTAATCGAAGGTAGATGTTCATTTATTAATGCAAATGCCTTGTGCCTTGGATGTGTGAGCCCTAAAAATATACTTCCAGAGATAAAAATAGAGCTCTTGGAGTTCTGAGATGCTGCTTAATCAGAACCAGCTGCAAGCTGTCTAGAAAATGCAAGTTATATGAGCCAGATGGCTTTTGCCCTTTTTGCTTTAGACAGCATGTAATTTGGATAACTACAGCTACAGTAATACATTTTGCCAGTCACACTGTTTGATAAACATATTTGTTGGGAACAGCCACTTCCAATTAGAAACCTAGTAAAATGTTAATTTATTTTAATAATTTTCCCCTCTAGGATAAGACAAAGAGTACTTTTAACAAGTTATAGAAATATCTATTCACAGGAAAGAGTACATATGCCAGTGGTTCATTTTTAGGTTTGGCATTTAAATAATTGTGTGGAGTATTCATGACCTGCCCCTCCATTTTCCTTCTTAAAACTTAGTGGGGACCTTCTTAAACTATATGTGGGACAATGATTTTCCATATTTTATAATTATGTTGCCTTACCTATAGAAAGATTGTTTGGCTAGTTGTAACTTCTATGCAGATCTAATTACTATTAACTCTGATAGTAGTTACTGAGTATAGTTTGTCCACAGACCATTAATGTATTTCTGGGGATGTTAATTTTAAGACCATGTCTTCGAGAAGGAATTTTTCTCCATTAACTGATGTAACTGTAGCTGATTTTTGTTGGTGAAAGATGACTGTAAACTTAGTCACTGATATCAACTGAATTCTAATTTCATCCAGTTCTCACTTCACTCATATAAAACAGTAAAGCTAAAATGTTTGGGCTGTTCACACTCTTAAGACCTAAAGCCTGAATACAACCTGCTTTTATGAGATGTGAAGCTAACAGTTCTATTTTTCACTGGTGGCACCACTTCTTAGAAAGACGTTTTGGAGCCTTCTCTCTCATTATATGTGGTGAAGTATTCTCTGCTTTATTTCTTGAGATATCTATGAGGCAGCAAATAATAGCTAAGTACCTCTAAAGTAGCTCTTGTGTCATAATCTTTCCATAGTCCCAGGGCTTCCAGCACTGTAAGACCAGGAGTCTCCTGGTGGTCTTTGTGTCTTACACAGTTTGAAGAGGAGAGGGTTTTTCATTTATAGAATTAGTGTTGTTAGAATATATACTTCATTGTAATAATAGCTACAGGTTTATATTCTCTGACTACAGTACTAGGAACCCAGCTAATCACTTTATACATCACAGCATCTCAGCCTCATGACAACAAAACATTACATGGTGTATATTTTTATCCTGTTTTACAGATAAGGAAGAGTATAATTATTCAGCATCATACAGAAAGTGTCAGAGTCAGAATTTGAAGCTACTGTTGTTTTAATGATCTGTCTGACTCATGTTCTTTAATTCCACCCATTAAGCTATGAAAAGTGGCATTTGACTTAGCCAGAGCTGTTTTTTCAGAGATAAACACATGCCTCTGTCCATCCTTGTATAACAAGTGATGCTTCTTAGAATTTATTTTAAGCTCACATTAATATGTGAAAGGGTCTAATCTCTCTCACTCCACTTGATTAGATGTTATAACTAAAGTGCTTTCAAACTGAAAGTCATATCAATGGGGAAAATCTCATTTCAGTGTTTTTCCAATATATGTAGTTAAGAATTGCACTGATAATGTAGTTCTTTGAAAAGCTAGTAATCACTTGTGAGATATGAAACAGCAGAGAAAGCTAATGTTTACAAAATTTACCAAAGCTAATTTTTTATGCCTTTTTCTAACAAACTAAGTAATAAGAAAGAAATTCAGTAATGAATGCAGCTGTCATATCTATACATTGTGGCACAGGAAGAAGGCAATGAAGCATTATTTATAAAGATAACTTTGCTGTGGTTCTGTCCACCTGAAACTGATGGGTCATGGAAAAGGTTTTATTTGGGGAGATTATACTCATAATTTTCTACATATGGAATCCTAATATTCTACTTCTTGGAAGACAATATAAAATAATATAAAACTTTATATTTAAATTCTATGGTTTCATAATGAGATTATGCTCTTCATGACTGGCTGATGTTATTTGTTGTTTCCTGGAAATGAACCAAAAAATACTACTTTCTAAGGAATCAATTATTTCTCTTCTAGTCTGTTCTGTGTAAGCAATTAAGCTCTTTCTTTCATATCTCACACAGTGTTACTCAATTAAAATACAGATTCAAATGTGAAATCTGATACCTGCTTGGCCTCCATGAAGAAAGCATTTAACTTCATTCGATGAGAGACATTATAAATGGCTTAGAGAGCGTCAGTTCTTTCTTTCTTTGGAGAGATGTAACTTGGAGTGGCCCTACAGGCCCATTTAGTCAGCATATATCAGTTTTCAGCTAATGCATGAGGTCCTCTAGTAGGTGCCATGGCAATGAAATAATACTTGAAATGTGATCTCTGCCCAGTTGATGCATCTTTATGCTAATATGGGTGAATTGTTCCTTTTTCACTGTAAGGAGGTTTAGTAGCTTAGTAATTAGGCTGCTTTGTTGAAAAATGTTTTAATAAAGAAATATTGGGCCTCTGAAGAAGCGACTATGTCCTTGTCCTCAAAGAGCTTTGGGCACTTGGCACCAAAAGGGGGCATTGCTCTTATGTGACTTACAGTGTGGTCCCAGAATACTGTGACCTTTGGAGGTTAGTGACTCCAGAGAAAGCAAGGTAGGTGAGGGAAACTTTCTGTTCTATTCATCCTCTGGGGAAAGTTGGTGCCTTTGTCTTCCTGAAGAGAAGACAAGTACTGGGCTGAGAATGTATGTTATATACCCTTGGGCTCCATCGGCGTATTCCAAGCTGTTATTGTCAATCATACAAATACATATTTAGACAATTTCTGAAACACTTCATGTTCCTTGAAAATGGAGAAGTCACTCATCTTGTTCTATCAGATTAATATGTAAGACGGCTTTCTAGAGTTATGTCATTTCTTCACTATTTCTTCTCTTGTCCTGCCCCTCTTCAGAAGACCTATTTCCTCCTTTATTTTTTTCATTAGATAACTTTAATTTTATTTTTAAGTGTGTAGGCATGAGATGTACAAATGTGTGTGTGTGTGCATGTGTGAGAGACAGATATGAAAGAAAGGAGATCTACTGAATGATTGTGTGATTGGTTAATGTGATGGGAGCTTTTTCCTGAAAACTTTCCAGCTGTTGGCACATTGACAAGTTTACCAAAATATCATTGTTTTTCATGTTCAGTTAAATCTCTTTTGTTAAAGATAAGTAGTGATATTATGCATACATACAATCTTCCATACCAATGTTTATAAAACTTAGTTCTTTTTTATTGTATAGGTAAGAATGTCACACTTTCCTCCTAATGTTAGTGATGGGCATACTTACATTTGGCTTAATTAAAAATGACTCTGAAATGTTTAATAGGGTGCTCAGTGTAAGTTGAAGATAGAGAATCTTTATCATATTATTAACTATCCTGGTTTACTAACCTATGGACAGGTATCCAGATGATGACATGTTTTTTTCTTTTTCCTTTAGAGGGGTTGGCTTTGTTTTAATTGTTTTTGACCTAGTGAGGTCATAAATTTGTTAGCAGATTTCCCAATATTAAATCATCCTGGGATTCCTGAAATGAACTCAACTGGACATGTTATATTATTATTTTAATATGCTGCTGGGTTTGGTGTATATTTGTTCTAACATCTTTGCCTTTGTGTTCATAAACAATACCTGTTTGGTCAGCTCTTTTTGAAGTTTAATTGTAAGGGTTACAAGACCTATCATTTGTGATTGTACAACTTGTGCATTGTCACCTATTATAATTTGTATAGTTGTGACTGTTTTACAGATAAAGGTAGTAAAGTCTCTTGAGAAAGAGACCTTTTTCTAACACATAGACTTGCCGTATCAGCTAGCAGAAAGATGAGGGTTACTTTAATTTCCTAAAATAGATTTTTTTTTAAGTATCTACATATTTTCCTATTCCCTCAGTGTTTAAAAGAACTAACACATTAGTGTCATTGAAAAAATAAATAATTGTTTAGTCTTTAGAATTTCTTTCTAGAGTTCTCTTCTAAAAAGTTATTTGCATATTCACATTGAAATTTAGGTTATTTTTATTCTTTAATTATAAAGGGCTTTTTTCAGGTACTTTTAAAGCTTTCTAATTAACTGGTAAACTTAGTTTATAGTTGATGTAGGATTTCTCTGCAGCTGGGCTAGCACTAGTTACCTGTGAGTGAGATAGTTCTTTGAAAACATTTAGCTTGAAAATTTGACACTGGAGTTAATCTTAAAAATCTGAATCAGGACAACACTGGCAATGTCTAGTGTTTTAAAATGGCATTTTGTGCTCTCTCTAATTTTAGAAGTGGTATATGGTATCCATAGAAATTTGGAATATACAGAGAGGCATAGTTTATTAGTTACCACTGCCCTGTAATAAATTATCCTAAAATTTACCAACTTAAAATAAATATTGATCAGAGAGTGACTTAGCTGAGTTCTTCTGGCTCAGTGTCTCATGAAGCTGCCGTCAAGCTGTTGGCTGGGGGGGCGGTCATCTGGAGGCTTGTGCAGGGATGGAGGAGCCAGTTGTGCGATGGTTCACTCACATGGCTGTTGGTTGGGGGCCTCAGCCTCACTGCTCTTGGCAGAAGGTGTCCTTTCTTGCTATGTAGGCCTCTTCACAAGGCTGCTTGCTTCTCTTGGTCCAAGAGAATAAGGTAAAAGTTACAATATCTTTTCTGAACCATCCTCAGAAGGGATATAGTCTCTTCTGCTGTGTTCCTTTGATCCCATCCTCCAACCCTGATACAGTGTGGGAGTAAATGCCAGAAAAGGAGGGTCTTTGGATTACCTTGAAATCTAGTCACAACATATATCTACGTGTATAAAAATTACCTTAGGGTCACCATCCACACATTGTGGATCTTCCACGGTTTTAGTTATTTTCCTTCCCCAATGCAGATGTGACCTTGAATATTAAAAAAAAACAACAAAATTAAGGTATATACTATTTTTAGCCCTTTCTTACATACCAGCAGATCATAAACAATTTTCATGTTATGAAATAGTGTTCTAAAATAGGATTTTTATATGTTTACTTAGCATTCATTGTGTGGTCATGCCATAATTTATTTTTACCAATTAATGTTGCTTTATAATTTAGGTTGTTTTGAATATTTGACTACTATAAGTTGTTTATTATTATTATTTTTTCCTATAAGTCCTTGGGCACATCTTTTACCATTTACCTAAAATAAATTCCTAGAAATGTTACTGCTGGTTCAAGGCATATAGACATTTCAAGGCTTTATACACATATTAACAAAATATTTTCCAGAAATTTGTACCAAATTTATCCTACTACTGACATAATAAAAAAGTGCCTGGCTTTTATATGTTTATCATTTGTAGGTACTATATTTACAAAATAAAAATGGCCTGATAGGGAACATAGTTTCTAATTGTAGTTTAAAGTTTCATTTTTAGATTATAGTAATAAGGCAGGGGAATTATTTTAAAAGCCCTACTCTTTAATCTATATATTTTTCTTCTTGATTTTTAAAAGTATATCTTGCTTATAATTACTTTTAAAGTTGTAAATAGTTCCCTTTAGAAAAAGTGTTATTTTAAAAAATATTTATTTCATTAGACTGTTCCATTAGGGCTACACAATGGGAGTGTTTTGCAGTGTATGTGGAAATACTGGAAGATGGTTGGATAACCAAAGCACTTTCAAAATACTCATTAATTAGTTCAGTGGTTACTAAATTAAAGTTTCCCTAGCTTATATTTTATTGTTTGAACATTTGCTAGAGTAATGGGTTAAAAGTGAGAAGATGCTTTTTTTTTACTTTTCTTGCCAGCCATCTGTCAAAATTTTGTGAGTGTTGAAGAACATTTGTCCAGGGCTAAAAGCATAACTGAGAGTTGTCTAGTCTGAAAAAAAAAGAAGCAAAAAAGAAAAAAAAAACCACTCTCTGTGTTCCCATGACCATTATTACTTGAAAAGTTTTCCTGCCCAGCATTTTGGTGGTATCTGTGATGTACAAAAAAAATGAACCCATTGAACAGTTTCCCAGATCTCAAAAAAATAATCATTTTCTTATTTTGAAAGCTGATTTTAAACTTTAAATGTCATTAAGAGGCTGAGGTATTAGGCTGTGTAGAATATGAGCACACACTGGTGAGCCAGGAGCAGAGTACAGCAGAGAAACCTTAGAATCTGAAGGTCCTTATCTGCCTGTCGGATTTGTTATTTACTTGTGACCTTGGCTTATTCAGTCTTCATTTTTTCACCAGTAAAAAAGGAGTAAAATTTTGCCCCATTATTTGAAAAATTATACTATGTAATATATCCATAGTGCATGGCACACACAAGTGCGTGATACATGTATGAAGCAACAAGAGTAACTGTGGAAATATACACTGTTTGTGCAAACAGTATCTTTTTGCAACCTAAAGGAATAGTTCAACAATTTATAGGTGAATATGTGATTTATGCCATAATTCTGACCAAGAATGCATGTGACAGGGGAGGGGAGCATGGAAAAATACTTATTTTTTGCACCAGTGAAGAATTTTGCTGTTACTGTATTTATGCAAGACTTTTCTAAAAGATTCAAAGAATAATTTTAGCCATACCTCTCTGAACGGAGGACCATGCCAGAGAAAGCAAGCCATAGACTAATAGTATGAACATAAAAGTGCAACTGATAGGTGTGATAGCTGTAGAACCAGCTCTAAATGTATAATAAATACATAATAATTAATCATTAATATATGTATAATAAATAGTATGAACATAAAAGTGCAACTGATAGGTGTGATAGCTGTAGAACCAGCTCCAAATATATAATAAATACATGTACATTCATGATTTCATTGAGGGAGGATAGGTCTCAAACTGGACTTGAAGAATGCATTGGCTTCTACACGAGTAAGGGAGGAGTGTCCTGAATCTGGGATAATATGAACACATGCACAACAACTGATATCCATGCCATGTTTTGCTGTGAGTAAATTGACCTACACTGAAGTAGCGATTCTGTGTTTGAGATTCATTATGAATAGGGAGAATGTGATCAGAATACTGAGAATCTTGATTATCAGGTAGAAGAGATTAATCTGACAGTGGACTATCACTTGAAGTGTCTGGAGCAAATAGAAGTCATGATTTTAGCATTTGGGCGACTTTAACCTAGGAGAAGTGTTGCAGCACCTCTGTCATAGTCCAGATACGAAGATGCACACTGGAAGCAGCTCGGTAACCCCGGAGTGAGTTGGTCTGATTCCACACCCCGGATCCGTCACTTCTTGCTTGCTCAAGAAGCTTTTAGAGGTGTGCTCTTGTTCTCGTTCACTTTCAAATTTATTGTAAAAAAAAAAAGGAAATTAAAATGTGATCTGGTGGGTTAACGTCATTCACCTTTATTTGATGTGACTTTTTTATTTAAGCACTTTATTTTTCAAGTTGTCCAAGAAAACACATACTTTGGAAACTGTATAACTATAATTATACAATTATAATGACTGTAATATTTCAGAATTCTTTTCTTTCTTGGCTCACTGACTATGAATTATCCTGGCTACAGACAAGTTGGAAAGGAAGTAGCATTTTTGAGCTCCTATGTTGTATTATGCATATTAGCCTCAGCATCCCATTTAGTCTTCACACGTCCTTATAAAGCAGGTGATGTTATTCCCATTTTACATATGTGTACACTAAACTTTCTCAAAATTAGGCATCTGGTGAGCGTTGCTGCAGAATGCTCTGACTTGTAACATGATGCTTCCTCAGAGAATCTGGGGGATGCACAACTTTTGGCAGGAGCAATGAGGACTAAACTAAGAACAGGAGTGTTCTTATGCCATAAAGATAGGGAAGTTAGTCTCCCTTGGAGGAATCCAACTTAATTCTTTCTGGGGGGTATCATGTCTAATCATAGGGCTTCTCTGCTTCCTGAGGAAGTGAAATTCTTCACTAAACAGGGTGGTGGCCTTCCATGTTTAAATATAGTTAGAGCTTGTTGTAGTAAAAATGTTAAAAACCATGGAAGCAAAATATTTGATCACGAAGATTCGAATACTCTTCATTGATGAAAAAGAATATCCTCTTTTGTTAACTGTAGTTTCTGAAAGAAATGAATTAATTTATCATTAATAATGAGAAATGACATTTTCCCCTTCTAAAAATTGCAATGAAAGGTACAAGTTTTATAAGCTGTAGAGAACTACTTAGTTTCTGAAGTATAAAAAACACTTTGAAAGTCGAATTAAATTGGACCCATTCTTTTTTTTAAGATTTCTTTAAATGTTCTGCCTGCTATGGGTTATAATTCTTGGTTTCAAGTACTGAAGGAGATTTTACTTGAAAGTTGAACTCTGAACTGAGAAACAAGATTATGAATTTCTTTATAAATGGCTCTTTTAATTGCAGTTCTTTTAAAAAGGAAGTTAACACTTAAGTACATATTAATTCTTGACAAGGGCCTTATTGAACTTTAGCAGAAACTGTTTTAAAAAGGCAGGTAGCTGTTAGCATTATGTGAGAATCTGAAATAAGGAGAGAAATTATTATGAGTTTCTCAATTTATTTTTCCAAGATGAAAATCTCTTTTTATTCTTACTATAAAAGCAATTCTTAAATGTTAAAAAGTATTCAAACAATACTAAATGGTATAAATTAAAGAGCGAAAGCTTCCTGTAATCTTATACCACTGAGATGACCACTGATTATAGTTTAATATATATTCTTCCAGAATTTATTTGCAGTTTCAAACATATTACAATTGCATACATATTGCAGTTACAAACTGTCTACACATTTTAAATAGGATTAATTATATACTGCATATACTATCTTTAATTTGCTTTTTCTTATTGAATATTGATATATTGATCTATTTCTGCTTCAATAATTACAGATGTACGTCTTAAGTTATTGATCTGTTTATTTTGCTATTTTAGCAATAGTGTGAAGAAATATCTACTGTTGTATGTTTTTGCATACTTCTCTGTTTCCTTAAGCTAAATTCATACCAAGAGAACTGTTAAGGGAAAGGTAATGCATATTTAAATTTCATATACTTTCATAAACCACTTTCTAAAAGCTTTTACCAATTTATTCTCTCATCAGTATTGCCTTACTCTCTTACAATGCTGTGAGTAATCAATTTTTGCTATTCAGAAAAGAAAAAAGAAGTATATTTCTTTGATTATTCTGAGATTGAAAAAATGTCATATTCGTGGAATGTATTTATACTTTGCAACAGCTTAAGACATTTGCCACATTTTTCTTAAGCTGTTTAATTGTCATACTGATTTAATGAACTTTTACTGTATCCTTGATATATGTTGTAAATATTTACGTACTTTTTTCTCTTACCTTTATTGTGATATTTGTTGCAAAAAATTACTTACAATTTGATACAGTAACATACGTCATTCTTTTTGCTTATGGTTCTGGATTTTGTTTCCATGTTAACAATAAAAACCGCAGCTAACCTTTCTTGGGCCCCGAAGCACTTTTTGTGTATGCTCTCACTGAATCCTCATGACAGTGCTGTGAATAAGATACTATTCATCCTCCTTTTATAGATGATGGGTAAGTAACCCAAGGCCACATAGTTTTAAA
Organism: Manis javanica; assembly: GCF_040802235.1. Lineage (NCBI taxonomy): Eukaryota > Metazoa > Chordata > Mammalia > Pholidota > Manidae > Manis > Manis javanica. The sequence goes on along the minus strand of NC_133161.1, from coordinate 56,013,010 downwards.
TAACAGTGCAATTCAACTTAATACCTCTCTAACCCCAATGTTAGTAATGCAAGGAAACAATTACAAAATCTGCTGTATTGTTTCTACTTTTTTTTCTTTCTAAGTTTTTAAATATAATAATTTCTATGGACTTCATCACTTTTAACACTGTGAGGTAAAAATCTATATAATTTCATTTTCATTTTATACTAAATATATATATATATATACACATGCCTGGTTTTAGATTCCTTTTATTACACTAATTATATCATTCCTTGCTAGTATCATACTGTTCTAGCTTTCAAGTAATTTTTATATCTAAGGGAAAGTCTCCATCATTATTTTTCTCTTTCAAGCTCTCCTTGATTATTCTTACACATTTTTTCTTCCAAAATCATTATGTTAAATTCAATTTGCAAATTCTCCCTTCAAAATAGTTTATAATTGTTCTAAGTGTAATTGCACAAGCAGCATCTTTACAGTATTGACCATCACATTAAGGAAATAGTACGTCTTTTAATTAACATGTTTGCCAAAGTTGTACAAATAACTTCATTTTGGTTTTGGACTGTAGGTATATTCCTGGGTTAAATCTTGATTGTGTTGGTCATTGTTCAAATTTACTACTGTGTGCTATTGTGACAGTGAGACTATGTTACTTGTTACTAATGTTTACCAAGTTGATTTCCATTTTGTAATTATTATGCTAGTCCGTGACCTCTTTATGTATACTCGGTGTCAGAAAGTGAGGAATAGTTTCAGTATCTTGATGGCCAAAACCTCTTACTTAATGAGCTATTATTATATAAAAATCCAGTTTTCTGGAGATTATATCATTCCTTCATACCATTATAATTATTGGTTGATTTGGATTACTGATATCCATTTAAAATTATATTTGAAATCATAATGGTCTTTAAGAATCACAAGTCTTCTTAATTGAACTGAAAATCACATAGCAACATTGAAATAGGCAGAATTGTGTTTAAATTGTCAGGACATGTAACTCAACATGAACAGATTTGATTATTTTTCCCAGTTGGGGATGCTTCTGCCATACATGTGGCATATAAGAGTTTGGCATTCCCTTGAGATTAAGGGCCACTGTAACATCACATGTCACACATAGAAACTCTGCTATTCCTTGTGCTGCTGCTGTGTCTCAGATAACCAGAAGAAAGGAGACCTTAGTTTACATTTTCTTTACAAAGCATGACCAAGGACCTTAAAATTATAAGTGAATAGAGAGTGCCTTTAAAATTTCATTTCTAAAAGAAGTCTGACACAGGAAAATAATTACATTAGTGAAAGAGGCCAGAAAAAGTAAAAATGATAATAAGAAAGATGAAATGGGAAAAGATGAAGGACATTGAGACTCCCCACTGCAAAGAAAAAAAGCTTGAGAGGAACTAGGGGACATGGGGGGATAGAAGGGGAAGAAAGGGCATGCCAGCATGAAAAAAATACAGTAAAGATGAAAATTTAGTAAAACTGATGTATTCTTGCAGATAATTGGCCTAAAAGGTGAAAAATATCCCATCGACCTTTTCCTTTAAACTTCAGAATCTAAATAAAGAAGTTGTTGATTTCTCTTTAGCAGGCTATTTTGGTAGTGCATTTTGAAGATTTCTTCATGAAACATTAGGATATTTTACTACCTGACTGAAAGTGAATAAACAGAACTGGAGGATTTCTGCTTTGCACATGTCTGAAGCTTTATTATATCCTTATATAGGTAAAGAGAGAAGTTATGCACAGAGTATGCCAAAATGACCACAGGCTTCACACTTGCACTGCCTCTTTTTATGAAGCTAAATTTGGAGTTTTCAAAACCTCCTGTTTAAAAATACATGCCAAAAGACTTCTGCTTATTGCACATTTTGTTCCTGTCCTGTACAACTTAGATCTTCATTTACAATTCTTTTTGGAATGCTTTTCCTTTTGTCATAAACACAAAAGGAAGATATTGACATATAATCCTTCACTATGCTTTAGGCAATAGCATCATAATCCTCAAATTTTGAGAGTGTGTGTATTTTTTTCTTCAAGCCTAGAGACAAATCTTACAAGAATGTTTAATTATGTATTCATGCATATACATGGACTTTTAAATATAATTGAATGAATAAAAATGAAGTTGCCACAAATTAGTTTATGCAGGCATTCTTCACTTAAAATAACAGATAACTTTACAAGAAAAAAAATTCACTGGTAGATATTTCTATTATATGATTTCTATTTTCATGTTAGATTTCATCATAAAATTATAGATTTTTTAATAAAGGGGAAAAGTCCAATTTAAATAGGTCATCTTCAGGAATGTGTATGTTTATATGTATATATGTAGATATATTATATATATTTTATATATTACAGGTTTTGAAAGAATATATTTAAACATTGAATAATAATCTTACTAAATTTAATAGCAAAAATATTTATAATATTACTGCTGTTCTTGTGCTCAGTGATAACTTTAAATTAAGGATGGGCATTCCAGGAACTCTCAAAATAAAATAATCTATCTCCTAACTTTACTCATAATGTCAATCATTAACCCACTAGTCTACTTTACAAAATGCCAATTTTCCACTTTTCAGCTATCTTGAACTATGTTTAACTGTAACATGTGTGCTTTATTGTATGTTCCTGGATAAGATAAATTTAGAGTATATAAAGTTTAAGGCTGAAATGTTGGTGAAATTGCTGTTTGAACTATTTTCTAAATTTGTGATTTTTCTGCAGTGAACTAATGGATGAAAATGATCTGCAAATTAGGTAACTCTTAATGTGGTAGCTCATCTGTTTCCAATTTAGAGTTTATTTACATGGAGTGCTATTAATATGAATTTTAAAAGTAAATTAGATTGATGTCAGGACTCTCAAGATTTATTAGACAGAAAATGTTGGTTGGGGTTTGGAAGTAAGACATATATTAAGAGTAGCCACAACTTAACTGGTAGAATAGCAGTGCCAGAGTAATGGATAAGATGGAAGGATGGGATCTATCTATCTATCTATCTATCTATCTATCTATCTATCTATCTATTTATTTATTCAAAAACAAGAGTTTCTGGAGCACCTTTTATTGGCCAGGCACTTGCTAGGCTACAAGGACTACAATAGAAAACATATTCCTTGCCTTCTAGAGCTCACAGATAATCACCAAAGACAGTCATAATTAGTTGTAATTTGGGGCTTTGAGTGTTCACGGTAAAATCACTGCTTGTCCCTGCTGATTTCTGAACAAAATGGAAAGTGGAAGAAAAGGGTGTGGTGGATGGAAACAAAAATATCACCTTTGTACTGATATAGCTGGTATTACGGTGTGAAGCTTGTATCTAGGGTCAGGTGGGCTTTCTAACACTAACTCCTTCTAGTACTATGAGAGATCCCCTCGTGGTGTTCCGGGAGTGGCAGGCAACTGCAGAAAACACTTGGCCTGTGAGACAGGCAGCACTGAGGAGCCAAGCACATGCTCCCTGCAGGTAAAACGGCTCCCTGGAAGAGAAAGGACAGAGACTCTGCATGTCCTTTTTAAAATTCCTCCGGTCAGCCACTTCTCCTTTGAGAGGTGGGGAGACTAAGAGTGTCACACTAGTAGCCCTCCTCCTACATGAGGGAAACATCAAGAGTGGAAGAAGCATTCCCCCCCCCCTCTGAACAATAACATGTGTTAAGTTAGGGTTTATGAGAAAGAAGTACGGAATACTTTGGGCACATAAATTAGTCTCGGGCTACAGTGGAAATGAGATTGAAGCTGAAGGAGTAGAGGGTAGCATTGGGGAAAGATTTTTCAGGTAAGGTGAGAGACAGCTTGATACATCTGTGGAATTCAGAGTGCTTCAACATGGCTGGTTACCCCCTGAACTATGAGACAAAGAGCAAAAAGTGATGCAGCAGCGGATGTGAGCTGTGACCAAATCTCAGAAGGCGTGGTGGACACATTCAGATTAGTGAAGAGCAATCGGAAACATTTAGAGAGTTTTAAATAAAGCAATGATGTCATCCGATCTGTGGTTTGGGGAAAAGGCCATTCTGGCTATGGCTTGGAGGAGGGCAAAGCTGGATAGAGGGAGACTGAAAAGGAGGTCGATAGCCAGGGAATGTGTAGGAAACTAGTATAATTTTGTTTATTTTGCCCTTGAAGGGTGAGACATTGAAGTAAAGATATTTAGAAGGTTAGTTGAGTGCATACATGTAAACTTATTATGAATGCCTTATATTTGAAATATTGATCAGTGAATTTATGTTCATCTAGGGTAACTGAATTCAATTAGACTTTTATGATAGAAAATTTCTAATATTTTTGAATATGTTCTCTAATCTTCTGGTGAATCCAATTATTTGAATCCAATTACTGTTTTTCTGCCATCCAAATGACACTGTTTTTCTGCCACCGTTTTCTGTAAGATAGTTTTGATATTTCCCAAGTGTTCTGGTTTGTAGGAGAACAAAGGAAAGTTTAAGCTCATTTTTGGGAAAACGTATTTCCATTGAAACTGAATTCGTTGAAAGGGCATAATCATACCCAAAATGCATCATGCAGCCGGTTTTTCTTTGCTGCTACCACAACACAACTATTCAAAGGATGCCCTATTTTAAAAAATAGTAATTTGTTATCAACATTCTTCTTGGGTGCAAATAAAGAGGCTGGAACTGTATCTGATAAAACTTCCAATTTATATGAGAAAATCCTTTATGAAGATAATCTTGTGCTACCTGGCAGAGGGTCCCTCAGCATCAACTAACAATGCAGCCTGCTGCCTGCTGTCATTTTTTCTCTATTAGAAATATTACTGCATTATTATTTCTATGGCTTTTGTGTAATATTGTATTAGCTTCCAAAGAATTTTTCCTAATATTTGGAAGGCTTTTGTTGGACTCTTGATTTGAAACAGTATGACCTGTTAGGGCTTACCAGGTGAAGTATTTGCTTTGAATGTCTCTTTACTAAGCCACTGTGCTAACACATTTTTAATTCACTTTTCCTTGTGTTATAATAATTATGTTTAAGTCTCATGACAGTCATCTTTAGTCTATATGTGCTCAAAGATCTATTTAAATTTCTATCCAGAATAAGTCAAAGTAAAATTTGCTAGAAGTGGCATCCTGTGAATTAAATTTCTTTAGCTTGAAATTCCGAATCACTGTGCTTTATCTGGTGGACATGTTAATGTTTGATGCCAAAAGAATTCCAGCACCTGTAAACCCACCTTTGGTCATATGTACCTTCATAGAATAAAGATGGTTGCTTAATGCTCCAAGACTTCACTATTCCTGTTCTGATTATGTTATTTTTACTTTTGCCATGTGATATTTTTATATAAAGAAAATTATCCTTATAAATAATTTCATTCTTATGTATAGAAAACTTCATTGTTAAATAAAGCAGATAAACTTACTGAAAATGAAGTTTAGGACTCAGTTTTTTGTGATAGGTACATATACTACTTTGATTAAACCATTTTTATAGCACCATGTCCTGTAAAACACAATTTCTCCTATGTGACAATCCTGATGTTCTTGGTCACTGTTATGAAATAAACCTGTGACATTTGAGGGAAATATTTCTGGAGAAAAATAGGCAAATTATGTTTCCTTCCCTCCAGTTGAGGTTGTCTAGAAAGCTCAAGTAGGCTGTGGGATGAAATCAAGAAGTGAAAACTTCTGGTTCAAGAAAGGAGCTACAGTCTAATCCTTTTTTCTTCTCAGCACCTTTTTCCTCTTTCCCTCTTTCCCTCTCTTTGGTCTGAGGTCCACACAAAAATGCATGAGGAGCCCTCCACTCTTCTCTTCTGCTTTCAGTAGGAGGGAGATGAATTAGTGCTACAATGTTGAGCTCAGGAAGAGTTAAGTCTGAGAAAATTAGGCAAAATAGGATAAAGTTTACAGCCTCTTAAACTAATCTTATCTTTATAAGTCCATGAGAAAGTAAAATGGAACTAACATTAGCTAACAGCATACAGCTATGTGAGCCGGTCACTCTAAAAGGGACTCTGCACAGAGGTCAAAAGTCGGTATGACCCATGCAGAAGAGGACCCAAGTTTTGTGAGTTGTGGATCTTAACAGGTTTCTTTAACACACTCAACTCCCTACCACAAGACACAACCCACCAGGAGCCATCAAGGCACCTCCTGTCTCCTGATCTGCTGCTGGCAGGCCTGGAGTCTGCCTTCTCACTGCGGACTCTGTCTTTAAGAAAAGAGATACAAAATTACAAATATATAATTAGTGAAATAGTCTTAGAAGGTACCTATGTAAGTAAAAGGGCCTGGACTGAGGCTTCTTTAATTCACAGTTAATCCACCTTTAGCCTTGTACATAAACCTGCACCTATTAAGTTAAATTCTGAATTGATAATAAAACTAAATATTTTTAAATATATTTGAATGTCATATTCTTGGAGACACCTTCCCTGATTCCTTCCTTTCCCATATACCTGGCCCATACACATGGTGTGGTAATTATTCACCCTCTTGTCTGTATTGCCCACTAGATTCTAAGCTACAGCAGGCTGAGATGTCTTGCCCAGCGATGTATCTCTCTGTCTTCCAAGCACTGTGCTTGGAAGGTTGTAGTTGTTCAAACTAGAATGAAGGGATGCTGCCAACAGGGTACCCTCAAAGCAGCTTTCAACAGTAGCTCTAGTGTTGTATTTAATGTGCTAACAGAGGCCTTTAGTGCTATTACATGCAGGAATGGTTTTCATCAATCATATGGACACCAGCTGCCAAGTTCTATTTTACTTGCTGTGTTATGTATGGAAAGATGTCTTTAGGTTTGCACAAAAATTCATAAAGAACAGGTCAGGAGTCCATGCTGTGGTAGGAAGGAGTCATTATAAGCGATCTGAAGGTAGAATAAGGTACAAAATGCCCTCTGAGGGTATTTTACTTCTCTTTGAACATATTTAAGTATTTATTTTTTTAAGACAGTAAGATCAAGGGAAAAAATCATGGAAGTATAATTCAGAAACCAAATTTTCTAATGTGATGAAGTTGCACTTCACCTAAATGGGTAATTGATTTTATACCAAAATCTATTTATAGATTTTACAGTGAAGACATACAACTATATCTTAAAAACTTCATAATAAATATGTTATTTCTGATGAAAGGTGTCCTGAGCTTAAATATATGAAGGCACAAAAACAATGGCTTTTCTTCTTTCCTTAGAATAAAAGAATGCTATTGTGTCTGGTATTTATAAGATGTAAGATTGGTGGGTTTGGTGGGGTTGTTTATATATCCATGGTGAATTATTTTTAATACTCAGAAAAATGCAGCAGAAATACTGCAAATACTATACTTTACATTGCCAGAGGAGAAACATCCTAAAACAAGAAATTTAGGGGCTGATAAGAGTAGAAATAGCTGTGTGAATGACATCAAGCCTGGCTATATAATAGACAGTGCCCCAGTGCAAAATGAAAATGTGGCAGTCCTTATTAAAGAATAGTTATTTAAGACTACAGCAATAGTGCATAGACCAAGCCTGGGGCTCTTCTGAGCTTGGGGTGCTATGCAGCTGCGTTGCCGCACGCCCATGAAGTGGTGTGGGTAAAATTGTAACAATTCCAGAGTATCTTGGGTAAAATTGTAACATTTCCAGAGTATCAAACCCTGGCTTTAGTTCATTTGCATATCTTCAGGGGTGGAGAGAAATTCATCTCCATGTCAATGGGTAATTACCTGGGCAACTGAGGGGGTGTCTGAACCTGAGAGTTTAAAGGGAGGGGCTTGCTTGCTTGCTTGCTTCTTTAGGAGCAGAGGAGAGAGACGGCTCTGGACTGCAGTTTGTAAGCAATAAATGGGTTTAAACTTTATTTCTCCCTTTGACTAATGTCAGTTTTTAGAGGTATTTTGCCCTGGGATTTCTTCTCCCTGGACTTACAAGTGGACCCTGCCAGAAGCCTTTGCATGGTTTATGAAAGCTGCTGGTAAAGACCTTGCTCACTATGTTGCCTGGTGAATTACAAAGTTGATCATGTGATCAGCTCCTCTTTGATCACAGCACTGGAATAGCGCTTATCACCTTAAATGACCTCTTAGGTTTCTTTGAGCTGCCAGCATTTAGTGTTGTGTTTGAATGGGGCTCCTCATTCTGGGCTTTCTGATGTCATTTCTTTATTGTTGGACTTTGGTTTTGTATACATTGTTAATAGGTTTTGGTCTTTTGTGTTTTAAGTCATCTGAAATCCTCTCTTGGAAGAGGTAAAGAGCATAAATAAATAAAACTCTTGGAAGTAAATTTAAAAAATTCTTAACTTTTAAGGGTTGATTTAAAAAGCCTGTTATTATCAATATTATTTACTGGATGCAGTAATAGCTCTATTAATGAAGTTAATGTATTCCAACAACATAATTATTTGTTAGAGACTTCATAACCTCAGGCAGAAATAATCTGGGAAGCAGAAGGGTGCGTTCCAGACAAGCAATACTACGCAACAGAAATTTTAAATAGCAAAAAAAATATCTTAGTCTTAAAAAATAGTCTAAAGGAACTGAAGGCTGGGGCTTGGTTTATACTTGGGAAAGGAAAATCCATTGGGGACAAGCTCAGAGGGAAGGGACCTGCTGGCAGACAGCTCTTTGCTGGGATGATGTGGGCTCACTTCAGATGTAACATATGCTCTTCTATTCCCTACCGCTTCTAGCAGCCCTAGCCAGCATCCCAGAAGAGTAAGGAGCCAGTCTGGCTTATGGAGACTGTGCTTTGTGTTCCCTCCCCAAGTCATCCTACAAGAATTAATTGGATTTGGTCCTTCAGGCAGGGCTGTTATGTTCAGCTGTGCAAGGTTTTCATTGTACAGATTTATTGCATGGTAGGTAAGTGGCATCTGAATTCCTCCCTACTTTATGATGAACAAGCTGTATCCCTTCACATGGGACTGTGCCCCCACACCCTCCCCAAGGAGGGACACCATGTCAACTGATTTTTAGGATAACATAAGAACCAGCTAATTAGGCTTAGTAGACAGTCTAAGTATTCAGGAGTCCTTCAAGGCAAGAAAATGTCTTTCCTTATTAGGAATAAAGAAAATATTTCCAATCAGAGAGCTCTAAAAGTAAAAATGTTTTGAGCTTATTTCAGTGTGAATGAGTACTGGCTGAAGTGGAATGGTAAGAGTAGTATGATTCTTCATTTGTTGATAGGATTATGGTATATGGAAAGCCAGAGCCTCTATATATGAATTGGAAGCTAGGGAATGCGAGATATGGAGCAGAAGGAAATAGATATGGTGTTTTTCACACATCAGCTTTGGTTTAGGTACCCTTTTTCATGGGTATTTGTTAATTGAACTACTATTTATGTTAACTGAAGTTCTGTTTGATAAGTGTAATATTCTGTAATTTTTCTTATCCTTTGAGTATCAAAGAAAATATTTGTATTCCTTTGTTAAAACTGATGAAAACATAAAATCATATATGAACACATGGAAAGATAGTTATAAAATTAGATAACATTTTTGTAGCAGCCAAATGAGAGCAGTTTCCACTAGAGATAAAATAATGAGTATATTTGTGATTTGTGCAGCTTGTGCATCATAATTATGAGCTGTGACATTTAAGCGCATATAAGATGAACCTTAGCCTGTACTGTCTCATTTGGAACACTAGTTATCTTCTAGGTGGACTCTTATATTTGCACTGAGTATTATTTCTCCTTATTGTTCCTCCTGTGGACTGCCTCCCCCCAAAATATGTTGAGTGACTGCTATGTGTCAAGCATGCTGCTACGGGATATAAAATCATTAAAAGCCCCCAGGGTTGAGGCATAATTAGTACACTGTATGGTTATACCCTTTTTGCATTGTCCTCCCCTGTTACTACAGTCCCCAGTACTTCGTGATACACCTTCCACCCACTGTGGCAAACTTTCATCTTAGTAAAATGACTGACTTCTCTCTATTGCTATCTTTTCTGCAAAATCTTCACCTGTTACCCTGTTCAGAACTAATCACTTCCTCTCCCGTGTTTTCCAGAACACTTCGTATTTTACTTTTCTAATGTAGTTATTTCTATTCATGTCTTTATTCCCCACTAGACTTCAGGTTCCCTGATGACATAGATTCTAATGAATTCTCCACTCTCTATTCCTCATGATATTAGTAAAATGCCTTCTTCATAGTTGGCGTTCAAAAGTAGTTTATTGTGTTAAATCAGATTTAATTAAAATAATGGCTTATCTGCTAAGCATTCAGGGACATAGATTGTTGACCCAGTATGCTAGAGAGTCGAATTGAGTTACTGTCAGCATTCTTAATTTGTATTATTACACAATGGAACATGTAATGCCCAACCTCCTATCCTTGAATAATCAACTACTGTCATCATTTTCTGTTGCCTTTCTCATTCGTGTGTATTTGCAGCATAATTTTTATGAGTCTATGAGCATAGGCTCATAATACAGGTTCGGTTTTGAGTTCTATATTCTTTCAGATATGTAGGAGACTCTTAATTAAAGAAACAAGCACATTTTTCAATAAGTATAAAACTTTTGAGAGATTATTGCACCAAAGCTGCTTTTTAATTTTGAGAGAATCATGGCTAAGGCTTATCAAGCCTTGGGAAGTACAGCCTTTCAAACATTTCTAATGGCAGTGTCATAAATGGTGCTCACATATATCAAGGGATCGCTCCAGACTGGGCTTTTCCTCCAGTAAAACAGCTCAGTCTAATAATTCAAGATGAAATTCTAATTATTTAAATGGGATTATTTTGCTTCTCAGCATATCAAGCAATTTGTTTTACACCTTTACCCATTATTTTTCATTTTTGAAGATTTCAACAAAGGAGGCATGACAGAACAGGAGTCCCATTTCATCTCTTGGACCATCAATTATGCCGTGGTGTTTCAGTACTGATGAGACCCCAAGACAAATGAATCTTGTTGGATCTTACTTGGTTTAACAGATTTCATTCTTTATACTTCAAACAAGTTTTCTTAGAAAACCATCAATCACTAAACTATGGATTAAATAGTGACAATAATGGAAATATAACCAGCAACAAATTGTTCATGGTTGGCTTCCCCAAGGATTTGACAGCTAATTTATAAAACAAGTTATTTTTATATAGTATGACTTTTGGACTACAGCAAAATCGCTTTGGCAAAACACTCAGCATGATTCTGTGTTCTGTGTAGTCTGTGTGGGAACTGTGAATACACAAACCTTCATCCTTTTCTCTTGACCCCTTTTCCTTGCCACTTTTTGCAAGATTTCAGTTGGTCCTGACTTATTGCTGGCATGTACCTTTGAAACAGTTACTAAATTTGCTAGTATAAATGCTATGGGGATGTATTCAACTTGTCAACTGTACATTGGAGAGATCTCAAGCTGTATTTCAGGAAACCTGGCAAATAGGTAAACATAATTTCAAGGATTCTGTTGCAGGAGAGTGATGGTAGCTTCTCAGTTGAGAACAGGTATACACTGGGAGCAGCTGGAGATGGGGAGAAGGGCTTTTGTGACCAGGTGACAGAAAACTAGAATGTGGGGTTGGTGTTTTACCCACAGCTCCATATGTCATCTTAAGGCCACCTGTTTGGGATACCCCCTCAGAGCTTGTAAAAAATACCCATTCAGGGTCTTTCCTCAGACCTCTTGTTCATATTCTTAGGGGTAGGACCCTGAAATTTGCAGTTTAAGAAGTGCCCCAGATGATTCTTGTCCCACTTTAGATTGAAAATCACTGCCAGACTTAAAGGAGGGAATCTGGTAAAAAACCATATTCATATATAGTTTATATGTTTTGTTTATAACATTTTTGTGTGGTATAAAAGGAAAAAGAAAAATATATGTTTATCACTTCATAAAAACCTGACCCTGAAACTATATCTCTCAAAAGTCCAGTATGTCCTATAAGAAGTGGTATGCTAGTAAGTGTGTAACTCTTAAGAAAATAAACCATGCACAAGTCCTGATTTGTAGCATTTGCTGATTTCAAGCTAACAACTTAAAGTCATTAAATGTGGAGCTGGGACAAGATGTATACCATTGGTTCCAATTCCCCACTGCCCAAGTGTAACCAGTGAGTGCTTGACAGTATTGGCAGTACTGGTGAATGTTAGAATCGTGTGTGTGTGTATATAAAATATATATAATTCATATGTGTATATATATATATATATATATATATATATATATATATATATATATAGAGAGAGAGAGAGAGAGAGAGAGAGAGAGAGAGAGAGAGAGAGAGAGAAATACTATATATAGCTCCAGCTTTTATAAATTTAACTAGGTTAATGTGAAGTGATGTTCATGATAATAGATATCTTACCTTAAGTATAACCATCACTTAAAGTATGTTCTCAAACATTACCTTTGCATCCTAAAAATATTCTTTGAGATTGTTATTGCAGAGAAGATATTAGCTTTATGTTATAACAGCTGAAAAAACTGAGAGCTGGTACATTTAAAGATTATCAAAGGTTACATGACTATTATGAGGCAAAACCTGAATTAGAAGTTTCTGGACCAAGGGTCAAGTATTTTCCTTCACTTGACCCTACTTCTTAAGCTACAGGCTATATCTAAGGGGAACTGTGTGTTGCTGAGAGAAAGATACTGTAGATGTAGCAAAATGATAATTCTGGGATATTAGGTGAAGTGCTTCTACAACCCCACATGGCCTGTGTGACCCAGTTTGACCCATCCCCCAGTCTAGGGAGGCAAGGCATTCATTCCATCCTCACTGTAATTGTTTCCTAGCCACATGGAGAATGAAAAGCTCGAGGGAGACAATCTAGTGTGGAAAAAAACTAATAAGGAGATAAAAAGCCAAGAGGAGTTCTTAAAATGTGGTCCCTGAGACCAACATCAGTATCACAGAGGAACTTGTTAGATATGCAAATTCTTGGATCTCCCACATCAGACCCACTGACTCTGAACTGTGGGGCTGTTGCCAGCTACCTGTAATGAGCAGGCTCTCTGCTGTGTACTCAAGTTTGAGAAGAGCCCTACACCTCACCCCACAGACTCAGGGAGGGACTCTAGAGAGGTTGGAGAATCTTAAAGAAGAGGAGACCTGTGTGTCTCATTCCAAGCTGACAGAGTTTAAATCAGAAACAACTGAGTAATTACTAATTTGATTGCATTTATGTAAAGTGACTCAATTAAGTTGTCTGCTGTTAGTTGGAATTGGGGGTGTAAAGTAGAAATTAAGTTTAGTGTAAAGCAGATTAAGATAGTTACATTGCATACACATCTCAGTTTGTGGCTTATAAAACTGAATTTTCTATGTACACTTTGGACGCACTTGGCATTTCATCATGGAATAAACCAAACAGATGAAGTGAACACTAGACTTTGGTTTCTCAGGTGGTACAAGATGGCAGTTCATACACTCACCTGAATAAAGACCCATTATGTACAGTTGTAGGGTGGGGAGGTAAAGCATTTGAAATAGCAAACTGGCAAAATGTGGTCCATGTGACTGGCCCTTGGTCTTTGAACTGTGACTCTGACCCCCAACCCCATAGCTTTGGCTTCTCTGACCTGTTTGGTTGTGCTGCTCCTTCAGCTTGGCATGTTTCACGGTGGTCTTGCTAGGATGACCAACTCATCTCAGTTTGCCTGAGATTTTCGCAGTTTTAAATTCAAAAGTCCCATGTCATGGGAACCTCCCAGTGCTGGGCAAACTGGGACAGCTGGTAATCCTCATCTTAACACACTTAATTTAAGACCACGACCCGCATTTTGCTTGATTCTTTCACTGGTGTAGGTTGATGCCCCATCTCTGACAGGCTGGTAATCCCAGTTGAGGCTGCTCTTGAGAAACTCCAGGGCATCTGGTTACTCAGAGGTCCTAGGAAACAGTCACTTACTTCTTGTACACATGCTAATATTTGTGGAAGGCATGATTAATAGTTATTTTTAGCATCATGTTAAGTATTTCTTACTGATTTGGAAATACCTAGTCACATATTACCGACACAGCCAGATTACTAACTGCAATTTATTAATGCTTGGAAATATCTTGCTCTTGAGTGACTTCAATTAAGGAAAATCACTTAGAGTGGATTTTAAAAGCTTGGCATAACACTGGAGGATTGATTATTTGGGTGGTACCTCAATGTGGAATAAGCAAATCCTGCCACTTATGGGGTAGAATACGGGGGTACAGGGGTTCTGAGGTGGAAACCCTCACACATCTGTTTGTCCAAGATTGAGAGGATAAAAGCACACTAGGAAGTTAATGGTCAGAATAAAAGAAAATAATCCTCAAAAGATATTTTGAAGGAAGAATGCATGAAGAAATAACCTGGGTAATTAGAAGTGGATGATGACATTAATGAGAAAAGAAAGGCAATTCTAAATTTAGACAGTTGAAATGAATGCAATTTTAAGCCTGGTAAATTATCAGGAACTCAGACAATCCAAGCAATTTGAGATTTGGGTGAAAGCCTAGGAGAAGAGTGGGCTGCATATGCCCATTTGTGTTCTCCCATCATCAGTGATAGTTGAGACCTTGGAGGTGGCTAGTATCTTTGCATCATTGTGAAGACTATCAAGAGCAGATAACTATGTTGAATAATGTCAATGGCTATAAGTCTTTTGGTTATTGCTCAATATGTTTTGATGCTATGCAATTAACATTTAGTCAGGATTTTATTGTGGTTCCTTCCATGTTATTTTAGCAAAAGAAATTTCAGTGAACCAACTAGGACAATGAACTTAATTGTACATGCCAATGAAATTCTTCTTTTTTTTTTTCTTTTGAGAGGGCATCTCTCATATTTATTGATCAAATGGTTGTTAACAACAATAAAGTTCTGTATAGGGGAGTCAATGCTCAATGCACAATCCTTAATCCACCTCAAGCCTAATTCTCGTCAGTCTCCAATCTTCTGAAGCATGACAAACAAGTTATTACATGGTGAACAAATTCTTACATAGTGAATAAGTTCTTACATGGTGAACAGTACAAGGGCAGTCATCACAGAAACTTTTGGTTTTGATCATGCATTATGAACTAGAAACAATCAGGTCAAATATGAATATTCGTTTGATTTTTATACTTGATTTATATGTGGATCCCACATTTCTCCCTTTATTATTCTTATTCTTATTTTTATTTTTAATAAAATGCTGAGGTGGTAGGTAGATGCAAGATAAAGGTAGAAAACATAGTTTAGTGTTGTAAGAGAGCAAATGTAGATGATCAGGTGTGTGCCTGTAGATTATGTGTTAATCCAAGCTAGACAAGGGCATTAAAACATCCACGGATACAGAAGATTTCTCTCAAAACAGGGGGGGGTGAGGTTCTAAGCTTCAACACTGTTGATCCCCAATTTCTCACCTGATGACCCCCCTGCGACTGTGCCTGTCTTAGGTTGTTCCTCCCTTGAGGAATCTTACCCGTCTCTGGCTAACCAGTCATCTTCCGGGGCCATACAGGGAGATGTAAAGTTGGTAAGTGAGAGAGAAGCCATATTGTTTGAAAAGGTTAGCTTTTTACTTCTTTGCAGATTTATGCCCTGTGGCTTCTATGCCCAGCATTTGTCTTGAGGTATCTTTACCACTTGGAGGAATTATGATACACGGTAAATTCTATATGAGGCACGAATTCTATTTAAGGGTTGTAATTAGGAAGGAAGAAGAAAAGCTATAGAGGTAGCAGACGGAAGAAAACATGGGAGGATTGATTATTTCTTTGACATATCTTCTTGTAGAGAAACTTAAGCATGTATAGGTTTTCAACAACTAATTAAATTGAGCACACACATTAACATAATAGGAATACAGTTACATAACCAAAGCAGATCTATAATTACCACCCATCTCCAGTGAAGTAAAGAAAACCAGTTAGGCACCCTAGGCATTTGTGAAAATTTGTCTATGATATGATGGATATTGTCCAACTGTACTTGAACAGTCTGAGAGAAATCAGACAAATTAAAACAACCCATTCCTGGGAACTGTTCACATCCCATATGTTCTTTTAACAGTAGATAGTCTGTAGTCGTAAGATTTTGGAGTACGAGAACTTGCACTTCTAATTCTTGGTTGAGTTCCAACAGTATAGATCCAGTCAAATTTATTGTTTTACTGAAAGCACAGGCCAGCTTAGATATCTCCTTCTTCATTCCAATGGCAAGTCCAGGAACTGGTGGGATGGATGCAGCTACAACTGCAGCATTGCCTGAATCTTTGTTGAGGATTTTTGATGATCATCTTCTGACATGACTCTTCCAGAGAGTGCTGATGTTGGAGGTTCTTCTTCATATCGTATGTTAGTTCATTTTCTGGGTAGCCAAATTAGGCTTTGATCCTCTGTATAAACACAAACAGACCCTTTGCTCTCACTTTGATATGCCCTTTATAACATTGTGTAGAACTCATTGGAGGTCATCACACAGGAACTGCTTTTTTTTTTAAAAGAAAGGAATATTATCAGAAAAGTGTTCCTCCATAGCCGATCATCTGACACCCTTTAAGTGATCAAAATTAAGGACATTTAAAGCATGCATTAATCGTTGATTTACAGTTTGTTTTATCCTATCAAGGACTAATCCCCCTTTTCTATCTTTCTTTTTTTTTATCTTTAATCTACACTTACATGAAGAATATTATGTTTACTAGGCTCTCCCCTATAACAGGTCTCCCCTATAAACCACTTTACAGTCACTGTCCATCAGCATAGCAAAATGTTGTAGAATCACTACTTATCTTCTCTGTGTTGTACAGCCCTCCCCTTTCTCCCTCCCCCCCTATGCATGCTAATCTCAATACTCCCCTTCTTCTTCCCCCCCTTATCCCTCCCTACCCACCCATCCTCCCCAGTCCCTTTCCTTTGGTACCTGTTAATCCATTTTTGGGTTCTGTAATTCCGCTGCTGTTTTGTTCCTTCAGTTTATCCTTTGTTCTTATACTCCACAGATGAGTGAAATCATTTGGTATTTCTCTTTCTCTGCTTGGCTTATTTCACTGAGCATAGTACCCTCCAGCTCCACCCCTGTTACTGCAAATGGTAGGATTTGCCCTCTTCTTATGGCTGAGTAGTATTCCATTGTGTATAGGTACCACATCTTCTTTATCCATTCATCTACTGATGGACATTTAGGTTGCTTCCAATTGTTGGCTATTGTAAATAGTGCTGCAATAAACATAGGGGTGCATCTGTCTTTCTCAAACTTGATTGCTGCGTTCTTAGGGTAAATTCCTAGGAGTGGAATTCCTGGGTCAAATGGTAGGTCTGTTTTGAGCATTTTGATGAACCTCCATACTGCTTTTCACAATGGTTGAACTAATTTACATTCTCACCAGCAGTGTAGGAGGGTTCCCCTTTCTCCACAGCCTCGCCAACATTTGTTGTTGTTTGTCTTTTGGATGGCAGCCATCCTTACTGGTGTGAGGTGATATCTCATTGTAGTTTTAATTTGCATTTCTCCGATAATTAGCAATGTGGAGCATCTTTTCATGTGTCTGTTGGCCATCTGTATTTATTTTTTGGAGAACTATCTGTTCAGTTCCTCTGCCCATTTTTTAATTGGGTTATTTGTTTTTTGTTTGTTGAGGCGTGTGAGCTCTTTATATATTTTGGACATCAAGCCTTTATTGGATCTGTCATTTACAAAGATATTCTCCCATACTGTAGGGTTCCTTTTTGTTCTATTGATGGTGTCTTTTGCTGTACAGAAGCTTTTCAGCTTAATATAGTACCACTTGTTCATTTTTGCTGCTGTTTTCCTTGCCCGGAGAGATATGTTCAAGAAGAGGTCACTCATGTTTATGTCTAAGAGGTTTTTGCCTATGTTTTTTTCCAAGAGTTTAATGGTTTCATGACTTACATTCAGGTCTTTGATCCATTTTGAGTTTACTTTTGTATATGGGGTTAGGCAATGGTCCAGTTTCATTCTCCTACATGTAGCTGTCCAGTTTTGCCAGCACCATCTGTTGAAGAGACTGTCATTTCCCCATTGTATGTCCATGGCCCCTTTATCGAATATTAGTTGACCATATATGTCTGGGTTAATGTCTGGATTCTCTAATCTGTTCCACTGGTCTGTGGCTCTGTTCTTGTGCCAGTACCAAGTTGTCTTGATTACTATGGCTTTGTAGTAGAGCTTGAAGTTGGGGAGTGAGATCCCCCCTACTTTATTCTTCTTTCTCAGGATTGCTTTGGCTATTCGGGGTCTTTGGTGTTTCCATATGAATTTTTGAATTATTTGTTCCAGTTCATTGAAGAATGTTGCTGGTAATTTGATAGGGATTGCATCAAATCTGTATATTGCTCTGGGCAGGATGGCCATTTTGATGATATTAATTCTTCCTAGCCATGAGCATGTTACGAGTTTCCATTTGTTAGTGTCCCCTTTAATTTCTCTTAAGAGTGACTTGTAGTTTTCAGGGTATAGGTCTGTCACCTCTTTGGTTAGGTTTATTCCTAGGTATTTTATTCTTTTTGATGCAATTGTGAATGGAATTGTTTTCTGATTTCTCTTTCTATTGGTTCATTGTTAGTGTATAGGAAAGCTACAGATTTCTGTGTGTTAATTTTGTATTCTGCAACTTGCTGTATTCTGATATCAGTTCTAGTAGTTTTGGAGTGGAGTCTTCAGGGTTTTTAATGTATAATATCATATCATCTGCAAATAGTGACAGTTTAACTTCTTCTTTACCACTCTGGATTCCTTGTATTTCTTTGTTTTGTCTGATTGCTGTGGCTAGGACCTCTAGTACTATGTTAAATTACAGTGGGGAGAGTGGGCATCCCTGTTTAGTTCCCGATCTCACAGGAAATGCTTTCAGCTTCTTGCTGTTCAGTATAATGTGGGCTGTGGGTTTATCATATATGGCCTTTATTATGTTGAGGTACTTGCCCTCTATTCCCATTTTGCTGAGAGTTTTTATCATGAATGGATGTTGAATTTTGTCAAATGCTTTTTCAGCATCTATGGAGATGATCATGTGGTTTTTGTCTTTCTTTTTGTTTATGTGGTGGATGATGTTGATGGACTTTTGAATGTTGTACCATCCTTGCATCCCTGGGATGAATCCCACTTGGTCATGGTGTACGATCCTTTTGATGTATTTTTGAATTCAGTTTGCTAATATTTTGTTCAGTATTTTTGCATCTACATTCATCAGGGATATTGGTCTGTAGTTTTCTTTTTTGGTGGGGTCTTTGCCTGGTTTTGGTATTACGGTAATGTTGGCTTCATAGAATGAGTTTGGGAGTATTCCCTCCTCTTCTATTTTTTGGAAAAGTGTTTGGGAGAATGGGTATTATGTCTTCTCTGTGTGTCTGATAAAATTCTGAGGTAAATCTGTCCTTTGCCGGGGTTTTGTTCTTGGGTAGTTTTTGATTACTGTTTCAATTTCCTTGCTCATGATTGGTTTGTTTAAGTTTTGTGTTTCTTCCTTGGTCAGTCTTGGGAGGTTGTATTTTTCTAGGAAGTTGTCCATTTCTTCTAGGTTTTCCAGCTTGTTGGTATATAGGTTTTCATAGTCGTCTTTAATAATTCTTTGTATTTCTGTGGAGTCTGTCGTGATTTTTCCATTCTCATTTCTGATTCTGTTGATTTGTGTTGACTCTCTTTTTCTCTTAATAAGTTTGGCTAGAGGCTTATCTATTTTGTTTATTTTCTCAAAGAACCAGCTCTTGGTTTCTTTGATTTTTGCTATTGTTTTATTCTTCTCAATTTTGTTTATTTCTTCTCTGATCTATATTATGTCCATCCTTCTGCTGACTTTGGGCCTCATTAGTTCTTCTTTTTCCAGTTTTGATAATTGTGACATTAGACTATTCATTTGGGATTGTTCTTCCTTCTTCAAGTGTGCCTGGATCACTATATACTTTCCTCTTAAGACTGCTTTCGCTGCATCCCACAGAAGTTGGGGCTTTGTGTTGTTGTTGTCATTTGTTTCCATATATTCCTTGATCTCTTTTTTGATTTTTTCATTGATCCATTGATTATTTAGAAGCACATTGTTAAGCCTCCATGTGTTTGTGAGCCTTTTTGTTTTCTTTGTAGAATTTATTTCTAGTTTTATACCTTTGTGATCTGAAAAATTGGTTGGTAGAATTTCAATCTTTTGGAATTTACTGAGGCTCTTTTTGTGAGCTAGTATGTGGTCTATTCTGGAGAATGTTCCATGTGCACTTGAGAAGAATGTATATCCTATTGCTTTTGGATGTAGAGTTCTATAGATGTCTATTAGGTCCATCTGTTCTAGTGTGTTGTTCAGTGCCTCTGTGTCCTTACTTATTTTCTGCCCGGTGGATCTATCCTTTGGGGTGAGTGGTGTGTTGAAGTTTCCTAAAATGAATGCATTGCAGTCTATTTCCCTCTTTAGTTCTGTTTGTATTTATTTCACATATGCTGTTGCTCCTGTGTTGGGTGCATATATATTTATAATGGTTATATCCTCTTGTTGAACTGAGCCCTTTATCATTATGTAGTGTCCTTCTTTATCTCTTGTTACTTTCTTTGTTTTGAAGTCTATTTTGTCTGATACTTGTACTGCAACCCCTGCTTTCTTCTCTCTTTTGTTTGCCTGAAATATGTTTTTCCATCCCTTGCCTTTGGGTTTGAGGTGAGTTTCTTGTAAGCAGCATATAGATGGGTCTCGCTTTTTTTATCCATTCTATTACTCTGTGTCTTTTGATTGGTGTATTCAGTCCATTTACATTTAGGGTGACTATTGAGGGATATGTACTTATTGCCATTGCAGACTTTAAATTTGTGGTTATCAATGGTTCAGGTTTAGCCTCTTTAGTATCTTACTGCCTAACTGAGCTTGCTTACTGAGCTGTTATATACACTGTGTGGAGATTCTTTTCTTCTCTCCCTTCTTATTCCTCCTCCTCCATTCTTCATATGTTGTGTGTTTTGTTCTGTGCTCTTTTTAGGAGTGCTCACATCTAGAGAAGTCCCTGTAAGATGCCCTGTAGAAGTGGTTTGTGGGAAGCAAATTCCCTCAGTGTTTGCTTGTCTGGGAATTGTTTAATCCCGCCATCATATTTAAATGATAGTCGTGCTGGATACAGTATCCTTGGTTCAAGGCCCTTCTGTTTCATTGTGTTAAATATATCATGCCATTCTCTTCTGGCCTGTAGGGTTTCTGTTGAGAAGTCTGATGTTAGCCTGATGGGTTTTCCTTTATAGGTGGCCTTTTTTCTCTTGCTGCCTTTAAAACTCTTTCCTTGTCCTTGTTCCTTGCCATTTTAATTATTATGTGTCTTGGTGTTGTCCTCCTTGGATCCTTTCTGTTGGGGGTTCTGTGTATTTCTGTGGTCTGTTTGATTATTTCCTCCCCCGGTTTGGGGAAGTTTTCGGCAATTATTTCTTCAAAGACACTTTCTATCCCTTTTCCTCTTTCTTCTTCTTCTGGTACCCCTATAATACGGATATTGTTCCTTTTGTATTGGTCACATAGTTCTCTTAGTATTGTTTCATTCCTGGAGATCCTTTTATCTCTCTCTATGTCAGCTTCTATATGTTCCTGTTCTCTGGTTTCTATTCCTCCAGTGGCCTCTTTCATCTTATCTATTCTGCTTATAAATCCTTCCTGGGTTTGTTTCACTTCTGTGATCTCCTTCCTGACATCTGTGATCTCCCTACGGACTTCATCCCATTGCTCTTGCATTTTTCTCTGCATCTCCGTCAGTATGTTCATGATTTTTATTTTGAATTCTTTTTCAGGAAGCCTGGTTAGGTCTGTCTCCTTCTCTGGTGTTGACTCTGTGATCTTTGTCTGCCTGTAGTTTTGCCTTTTCATGGTGATAGAGATAGTTTGCATAGCTGGTACAAGTGACAGCTGGAAGAGCTTTCCTTCTTGTTGGTTTGTGGCCTTCCTCTCCTAGGAGAATAGCGACCTCTAGTGGCTTGTGCTGGGCAGCTGTGGGCAGACAGGGCTTCTGCTTCCTTCCCGCCTGCTATGGAGTTTATCTCTGCTGTAGCTGTGGGCGTGGCCTGGCTTGGGCTGCTGCTCCAAAATGGTGGAGCCCCATTGGAGGGGGAGCTGCTGGGAGACTATTTATCTCTGTAAGGGGCCTCTGTGCTCCCTGCTGCCCAGGGGGTTAATGTGCCCAGAGAACCCCAGATTCCCTGCCTCTGGACTAAGTGCCCTGCCCTCCCCCTTTAAGACTTTCAAAAAGCACTCTCCAAACCAAAACAACAACAGCAACAACAACAAGAAAAAAAATTAAATAAATAATTTAAAAAAAAGAAAAAAAGAAAAACACACGATTTTCTTTGTCCTCAGGCGCTGGTCTCAGGCACCCGCTTACTGGTCTTGCTTCCCTGTTTCGCTAGTATTGGGGTCCCTGTCCCTTTAAGACTTCCAAGAAGCACTTGCCAAAAAAAAAAAAAATGGCTGCTCCTGTTTCTTTGTTCTCCAGCGTTGGCCTCAGGCACCCGCTCACTGGTCCTGCTGCCCTGTTTCCCTAGTATCCAGGGCCCCGCGCATGCACTGTGTCTGCGCTCTGGTCCGGATGGCTGTGGTTGGGTGTTCAGCAGTCCTGGGCTACTTCTCTCTCCCTCTCAGACCTGTCTCCTCCTGCTGGGAGCTGGGGGGAGGGGTGCTTGGCACCCGTGGGGCTGGGGCTTGTATCTTACCCCCTTCGCAAGGTGCTGGGTTCTCCTAGGTGTGGATGTGGTCTGGATGTTGTCCTGTGTGCTCTCATCTCTATTTTAGGAAGAGTTGTCTTTGTTATATTTTCATCGATATATGTGGTTTTGGGAGGAGATTTCTGCTGCTCTACTCACGCCACCAACTTGGCTCCCTGAAATTCTTCTTAATTAACTTTTTAGTAATAAAAATATCATCAAGCTCTCAGGAGCTATATGCTGCCACCATGATAAGGAAATAGGGTTTGAGAGTACCAGTAATAGTCTGATCCCTTAATTTATATAGCATTTATAATTCACAAAGTCTTTTACCACTTATTATTTCAATGATCTCCTACCAAAACCCTTTAAGGTAGGTAGTTGAATCCCCAATCTGTAGATGAGTAGACTGAGGCTCAGAGTGACGGCATCTCCCGCAAAGACACACGGTCAAATAAATTGCACCCGAGTCAGGTCTTTTGGTTCCTTGACCAATGTATTTGCCAGAGTGTCATAAAGACTAGCTGCCATGCATTCACTCTAGTGTAGTGAGTGGTTCTTTCCAGTGTTTCTCCAGCACAGTGCTGACTTCACAAGCTTGCAGAGATGTGCCTGCATTAATTACAGAAAGACAGACCCTCTAAACATAGAAGTTTTAGAGAGATAAATATATCTGACACTGCCATAAGACTTTGGAACCACAATTGTTAGATTCAGTTATCCTTACTGGGAACTCAAGAATAAAATCAGGCTAACTGAGGGTAGAAGAAGGCTGAGCCAATTAAAGGAAAACCCCAGGAAGCCAGGATTAAGTAGCACAAAGGCATGGATGAGTGAGCTGATGAAATTTCACCCCTAGCTGAAAAGCAGCACACTTGCAGTTAAAACCATAGAATGTTCCGCTGACTTTTAGCAGTGGGAGTTACATAATCTAATAATTAATTGTCTGTAGCTTCTAGGCCTATTAGAGAGGTACGGAGCAGACTCTGGAGGCAAATCACCAGCTTTTTGTTGGTCAGGAACATTGCCCTAGGCACTCAGCTTCATAATGGTAATGCTCACAAATTGTTTTTCCCATACCTTATAACCTTGAGTACAGTCCTTCTCCTGCTAATAGGTATTTTAAATCTATCTCAAAGATTTTTCACTTGCAATTGGAAATTGCCTCATTTATCACAGTACTTCCAAGCATCAAATTTGGCCATTGTTTTTTTTTTCCCCCCTGAAAGACAAATGCCCAAAAGAAAAACTGACAGAATACACCCAGAACATTGGAGAGAAACTAAGATCAGGTGCACACAGAAGCAGTCATCCTTTTCAAAGAGTTTAAGTTGCCATTAGAAATAGAAGAAACCCCATTTTATGCGGGTTACTGTGAGCAGACCTCGCATTCACAAAGGAGGAACACGAATTCTGACTTGGAGGGCAGGCGCCCCTGCAAACCACATGGCTTGAGGGGAGGTGAGAGTGAGGCTGCAGGTGGATGAGGGCTCTCAGTCCCCAGGAGCCAGGCGTTTCCTTTGGATGAACATAAAAGCTGACCAAGGACTTTGTGAGAACTTTGAGCTGCCTCCCTGACCACTTTGGTTTCTTACCTTCACTCATAGATCAGCGTCATCAGCAACCCTGTTCTTTTCAAGTGGTGAAAGAAGTTAAAAATAAAGTTCTATTTTAGATGTACCTTTGATTTTCTTCAAAAACATTTTTAGATGATACGAAAGAGAAATACAGTGATAAATTTCAGCAGAGACCTGGCAAAGTCTTCCTATAGTTTAATCAGAAATGGCCTCAGCTTCAAATATATTAAGTTGCCACAGGAGAACGGGAGTGCCTTTTGGGAACAGTTAATAGTTCCTGGAATTTTCATCTCCTTTTATCATAATACAGGGTAAAAGTTCCAAGGAAAATAAAGACAAATAATATTTAAAGGAATATTGCATGAAATGTAAGAGGCAACATATTTAAATGGAATAACCCTTGAGAAGCTTGCCTTTCCTATGAGGTATGCTGAATATTGTCTGGATAATTTGGACTTAATCCAAGACAGAAATTCCAATGTTTCTCTTGTCTGTGTGGTCAGCCTCATCTTATTAACAATGTTAGAAGAGATCTTTTAACTTGGAACTTCATAAAGGTAAACTGGCATCCAAATGCTGGTACTTTGGAATAAATTAATTAAAAAATATCTAGCTATTTCCTAGATTTACAACTGAAAATGCTTTACGGTCGAAACAATCATGGTATTCCTCACAATTCTTCCTGTTGATGAAAGGGAATTGATGAAAACCTTAACCCAAAGTGCCTAGGCTAGAATCTTGGCTTTTGGTTATGATTTGGGTGTTGTATTTTGTTGTGTTGGACTTGGATTATCTGATGATTTTCTATTCCACAATGCATTTTTCCCTACAGAAAGAGTGCCTTCCTTGTATTGGAACTTATAAAAAGATTGCGGTTGTTTGTAACTTGTAACTCACCAGTTATTCGGGTTTCTATTTGTGTTGTAAAAATAAGAATAATATTTTATTCTCTGAACAGCAGGTAGGGGAATTCCTCTAAGAAAAAATATTGCCTGGCCTCTTGCTGTAGTTTCCTAACTTGATTTTCTGCTTCTGCTTTGCCTCAGTGTGCTTAATTTCTTACACAGTAGCCGAAATGATCCTGTTAAAAATCATACCACATTACCTCTCTGCTTGTAACTATCCAATGGCTTCTTATCGGAACTGAACCTAGAATCCACACCTTCTTTCATAGTGCTATAAGTGACATGCACCCCGCATACACATTTCTGATTTCATCTCCTAAACCCTCTGCTTGCTCATTTTACTCCACACTATCATCCCTGGTGGTCCTTGCATACTGCAAACACAGACCTGCTTAGGGCCTCTGCATTTCCCTTTGTTCTTCTTTCTCCAAATATTTGCAATGCATGCTACTCCTCTTTTCCTTCAGGTCTTGGCTCATATGTGACCTTATCATTGAGAGCTTCCTTGACCTTCTGAAACTGAAGAGTACCACTGCCCTAGGTGGATACAGAGTCCAGATCATGAACACTTTACTCTGGGAATTAGGAGATATCCTTAGGAGACTTAGGGCTTCCCAGGACCTAAAATTGAGGAGGCAGTCCTGTCTGGGTCTTTAGGGCCAAGGGTGACCCTTACCTGAGGCTAAAATGTTAGTTCAAAATACAAATAGTTTCTGCTCAAGCTATACTGTTTATCAGCTATGTTTCTTTAGCTATTAGTTTGTTAATTGCTACTTTACAAAAGCAAGTGTGTACTGAAAATTCAGAAAACACATCTCAAGTGAAAATGAGATCTACTCATGTTCTCTTTGGGAATTCCTTCTGGGAAATGCCCTGTTATTGCCATAAGTGTGTTTATAGCCTTTTCTGGTGTTAAACAGAAAAGGTATCCTCACCTTCCATGTCTCAGAGCTCCTTTTTGTTCTGTATTGTTTCTGTACTCCCTGACCCTTAGCTGTTTCAGGCACTGTGCTGTCTCTATGAAGTAAACTGTGGCCTCCTCCCATGGCTGCCTCCACTGTAGTTAAGCCACAGTCTCACAGTTAAGACAAAAGAGTGAAGAAAAATTGTTTCCTATTTTATTGATTGAAAAGGCAATGTCATCATTCATTTTAGTATAATTTGCCAGGAGTCTTTTGGGCACTTGACTCACCTGTGGTAACACGTCAAGTCTGTGTCCTGACACTGAATTGTCGAGCACCAAAGTGGCCACACCTGACTGGCTGCTGTTGCTGGGTGCAGTGTCTCAATGTGCCTCAGTGAATCAAATAGTGGGGCTTGCTTCTTGGGTCAAGAAATGCAGTGACTTTTATTTATTTTTTATTTTTTTACATAACTTTTTTAATTCAGAGAAAAGTTGATATACAATATTATATTGGTTTTAGATTTACGACATAGTGACTTGATAATTTTATACATTTCTAGGTGCTTGCCAGGGTAAGTGTAGTTACACCATTACCCTGCCAAGATACTACAGTATTATCGGTTATATTCTCTATGTTGTACTTCTATTCCTATGACTAACTTATTTTACAATTTGCAGTTTGTGTTTCTTGCAATAGCTTTTAAATATATGCCATAAAGGAGTGGTGTGATATGGAGGAGGGTAAGGCAGAGTGTGGGTCTATCTGGAGATGGGGTTGCTTCTATGATATAATAAACTTCTGTTATATAACACCAACTCAGTTCTGGGATTTTAGCACACCTTTGGTAATAACATAGATTGATCTTGAGATAATAGCCTTTCCAACCATTAGAGTGTTCTGTCTGTTTCAAGTGCTTCTTAATGTTGTGTTTTTCCCCAATCCAAGATAAGGGAGCCAGTGGGCATCTGCTTGTGATTCCTCAATGTGCAATGCCCTTTCACATTCTCTGCCTTAGAATTTCCTGATTACTGTTTTCCCCCACTAGTTTGGGGTTCTTTGAGGGGCTTTCTAAACATATAACCCAGTTTCTGGTATATGTAGGCATATGATGCATCTTGATGAAAATTTGAAATTGTGTGCTTTAGAGCTGTTAGTGTCTCAGTACTATTTTTGAATGTGGAAACTTTTATCAGAAATAATAAACCCTAAGTTACAGGGAGAAGTGGGAGTGCAACTGAAAAAGAAATGAATAGGAACCTTCAGGATGGGAAGTTGAATTTAAACCCTTGAGATGACCTAATCTGATAAAGTATCACCAGCACTCTGTAATATTTCCTCATTTTTTCTGGTGTTCTTTCATTTTCTTCTTTAGAGAGGAATTTATAGCATATATTTATGTCATTCTCTATTAAGGATTAGGAGCAGTGTCAATTATTTTTTCTTTATTCTTGTTTCAGCGTATAACATCAGACCTGAAACTTTGAGTGCTATTCATAGTTTTCTATACTTTTGTTTTTCTGCCTTCTACTTTTTCCCTATATCCTCTCTTTGGATACTTCTCTCATATTTTTCTTAAATGTTTCTGTTGGCTCCCAAGTCTATTCAGTTCCTGTGAATTTTTTGGCCTATTAGGTACCTTTAGAATGGAAGAATCTCATTAGAAAAAATAAATTTATTGACAAAGACCTTAATGCTCTATTGTAAAGCAAATAAAGGAGCATAGAACAATATGTGCTTGGTGATTCAGCTTTTTGGAAAACAAAAAGCTGAATATTGCTTTAGCTATTTGTATACAGAAAGATGTGGAAGGCTAGACACTGAAATATTAACTGTAATTATTTTAAATTGGTTGGAATTTTGGTGATTGTTGTTTTCTTTTTCACCATTTTGTTCATTTATTCTTTTAAAGTATAGTTTTGTTTTCTAATTTTCTGTATTGTTAGTGTTAAAAACAAAGTTACCAAAGGGAAAGGCGCTAGGGAGGATGGGTGGGAAGGGAGGGATAAGGGTGGGGAAAAAGAAAGGGGACATTACGATTAGCATGTGTAATGTGTTGGGGGCACGGGGAGGGCTGCGCAACACAGAGAAGACAAGTAGTGATTCTACAGCATCTTACTACACTGATGGACAGTGACTGTACTGGGGTGTGGGGGGGGGACTTGGTGAAGGGGGAGCCTAGTAAACATAATGTTCTTCATGTAATTGTAGATTAATGATAACAAAATAAAAAAAACAAAAACAAACATTAGTGGGAAAACATACATAACAGAAAGTTCTGTGGACATAAAGAAATAAATGTGAACTCTTTAATGATTCAATTTCTGATGATGCTATAAAATATTTAATTTTCCTTTGGTTTGGAGAACTGAAGTCCAAGGCCTGCTTCTTTTAAGCTTTGGAGGGCATGGATTATGTCCCCAGAGAGTTAGAATGATGCATTTTGTCACAGTGATCAAGGAAGAAATCCACTTTGTATATCTGCTGTAATTCTACCTGGGCATGGAGAAAGCCGGTTAGCAATGACTGCTTATGATGATCCAGCCACTGGGTAAATTGTCGTAGATGGCCGGGTTTCCTCCAAACTCCACTCAAGGTGGGGACAATTCTGTCAACACTGAGAGTCCCCACTTGAAAGTGTCATATTGAATCTGTCCTAAATAATACAGCAAAAGTCAGAAAGATGAGACTGAGGAAGAAAATATGAACCGAGGCTAAGATCAAGCTCCACTGCCAATCACACGTTTATTTTCTTTACTCGAGTGAAATAGGGAGCTACTTTAAATTTCGGTATAACACAATGGTATCGATAAAATGCAGCCTAGTTAAAAAATATATTTTATTTTTCCATTTGTGATTACATTAAGCTTCTGTGAAAATGGAATGTGCCAGTTTCACAGCAGGAGAGGATAGATATAGCAAGATTAGAGAGGCAAGATGTTCAGGATTAGAAGGATCTGTATGGCTGAAAGTGAGGTAATGATAATGATTATATGATAATGGTATTGTTGTGCTGTTTATGAGGCAGTAATCCAGCCCCCACTGCAGATAAACTATGGGGGTGAAGCCAGCATTTATCCCATGGAGGGGAATAGATTGTTGCCGAATAACCCAGCATGACAGTAAGGCTTTTGCTTTTCTGAGGCTAGAGCTTATAAGTAAGTTTTAAAGTAAAATGAGTAACTTCCCAAATAGGAGCATGTGAACAGCTGAGCAAGGGTAAAACAAAAGCAAATTGTGCAGGAGGGTGGAGGGCTAGAAGGGTGGGGATGATATATATATTTTTTCCTTTTATGCAACAGAAACTGTTGTCCTAGCAATTGGACAAAAAATTGCCAGGACCCAAAACAAAAACAAAACCCCACGACCATACATATTGGTACCTGAAATGAAGTGGAATTTTTCTAGAAAAGTATTAATCTACTACAAAATGCAAACAGATTTCCATTCATCTCATTTTAAGTCACTGTTCATTCATTTCTTGACAAGTTACTCTGTGGAAAAGGCTGCCTTCATTACAAAGGCAGTTACAGTGACGTGGCATGATATTCTTGCCGTCTGTGAGCATGCAGAGCAGCAATGCTCAGGAAGATGCTGAAAGAGCTCAATCTTCAGTTTTTCTTTTGTAACAAGACTAACCTGAAAGCAAATCTAACTCAGTCTAGGGGAGTCCTCCTTCTTACATGCATATAAGCATCTCAAGGATAAGTTGGTTCTAGGAGATGGAGGAGGGAAAGGACTCGATCCCAAGTCCACGCTGGCCACTTCCCTGGGTCTTAACGTAAACGTGGTGTCATTTCAATTTGGGTGGCTCCACTCGCAGCTGGTTTCACTCTGGGACAGCTGCGAACATTTTGCTCAGCTCTCAAAGCTTTAGTGCTTAGTACTAATTCTTTCTCCCTCAGAGCCTGCCAGCAGGCATCCCCCTGTGGTGCTGTCACCTCAGAGGCTGCACTATCAAACGGGCTCATAGAGCTGACACCCTGTAGAATTGCAATCTCTAGCTTTTCTAAGTATCCGGAAATTATTAGATGCCCTTCCCCACACACACCAAGGGATGGGGCCACTTCTAACACTAAGACCTCATCTGCTACTCCATTTTCACACAAAAACTTGAGTTCAGTAGCTGCAGGGGCTGTGGCTTTCCGCTGCAGAGGCACAGTTAGGATTTGTCTTGGTGTCACCCACCCAGCTGGAACTTCTTTTCAGACTGATCCCTCAAAAAAACTAACTTCAAGGATGCCAAAGTTACTTTTAAGGTTACCTTCAGGAGGATGCAGGGATGAAAAAAAAAACAGCTTTCATTCCTCATCAGTGAAGCTAAATTTGAGAAAAATGAGGCTAACTTAAATTCTCAGGCTATCCTGCCACACTGAATTCTCCAAAAAATCCCCCACAATACTGGAGAAGAGGGAGCCTATTTGTTTGCCACTGAATTCCTGACATCCAGTGAATTGCCAGGCTAACAGTAGGCCTAGTAGATATTTTTAACATAAGTCAGGCTCATTTTAATAGCTTCCAGAAATTAGTTACCATGACTGGTTCTGTCATTGCCCATCTCTGGGACCAGTGAAGGTCATTTAGTCACAGATTTTTATGAAGTGCTCATGTGAATACCAGGCACTTGTCTGGGTACTTGGGTCTGTCACTAAACACACCAAAGATCCCTACCATCCTGGAGCCTTCATCCTACAAAGGAGATGATAAAAAATACATATATAAATAGGTTATCTAGTGTGTTAGAAATTAAGAGTTGTTGGGGAAAAAAGGGTTGAACAGGGTAAGGGAGATACAGAGTAAGGATCAGCTTGTCAGTGTTAAATAGGATGATCAGGGCTGGCCTCACTGAAAGTGCAATATTGAACAAAGATCATAGGTGGAAGGGAGTGAGTCAGGTGGGTATTTGGAGCAGTAACACTCTGGGCAGGGTAAACAGCTACAGCAAAGTTTGGGAGTGTACTTAACATTTAAAAAAATTGTGGTACAATACACATAAAATTCAAGTGTGTAATTCAGTGGCATTTAGTACATTGATAATGTTGTGCAGCAATCAGTGTTATCTAATTCTAGAACATTTCCATCATTGCCAAAAGGAGACCTGTCTTGCCAATGGGTTTCAGCCCCAGACAAGTTCACTATGGATTCAATGAGACCGAAGAAGGACAATGGAACATTTTTGGTGTGAAAGGGTTTATACCCAACTTTATTCTCATGGTGGCAGGTCAGTCACTAGAATCCCATCCACCTCAGAGTGAGTCTGCATGTGCCAAGCAGGTCTCTGCCTCTGGGCTTCTCTGCCCCAACAGCCGTCTCAGTCTCTGTCCTTGGTACTACCACCACTCCAGTCTCTGCTCCCCTGCATCCTTGCAGCTCTGCAACAGTCCAGCACACTGGGCAGAGCTCTTTATATAGAGTCATGTATTGCCCACACGTGTGTAGTGAGCAAGCCGACCACGGCCAAGTAGAATCCTGACCATAGGAACCTTCCCTTTCTCCAAAAGATCATATCCATTAAGCAGTCACCACCACCTCCATTTTCCTCTCCCCCACACCCTGGTGACCACTAATGTTTCTGCTTCTGTGGATGACCTTGGCATTTTAAGAAGACCAAGAAGCTAGAGTATAGTAGGGGAGAATGTCAGTGAAGTCATGGAGAGCTGAATCCCTTTTAAGCCACTGTTAGTAAAGACTATGACTTTTACTCTGAATGGAATGGAGGACCATTCCAGATTTTTCAACTGAAGGATAAAATGCTCCATGGGAGACTATTTTGGGAGGAGTGTGTGTGACAAGAGTGGAAGGAGGATTGATTAAAAGGTAGGAGGAGAAGATGGTTCAGACAAGGTTGGCAATAGTGGAAGTGCTTAGAAGTTGAATTCTAGAAATAATTTGAAGCTAGGGCCAACAGGACTTGCTGATAAACTGGATTTTGGGTGTGAAAGAAAAGTGAAGTCAAAGATTGTGCCAATGACTCTGACTTTCATGGCCACAAGCATGCATTTGC
The DNA here is from genome assembly GCF_040802235.1 of Manis javanica. Lineage (NCBI taxonomy): Eukaryota > Metazoa > Chordata > Mammalia > Pholidota > Manidae > Manis > Manis javanica. The sequence goes on along the minus strand of NC_133161.1, from coordinate 55,981,070 downwards.
CATCAGCTGAGATGGGGAAGCTGCATCTGGAGCCAGTTTTGGGGGAATATCAAGAATACAGTTTGGGCAGATTGAATTGCAATGTCTGTTCATCCAGATGAAAATATCAAGTAGTTACATGTGTAAATTGGACTGGAATGGAGATGAAATTTGGGAGTCATTAGCATAGAGATGGTATTTGAAGCCACCAGAATGGGGGAAGTCATTGAGGGATTGAATGTGAACAGATAACGATAAGAGGCATAGTGCTGAGCACTGGGACATATCCTCTTTAAATGACGAGGGGTACAGAAGGAACTGGGAAAGGAGGAACAAGGGTAGGAGGAAAATCATGGGTGTGTTGTGTTCTGGAAGCCAATGAAGAAACTGAACCAAGGAGGAGAGTAGGTAACTGAACGAAATGCTCCAGAGTTGACTGTGGGATCTAGCAATTTGTGGGGTAGCTTCACTGGGATGATTAGGTTCGAAGTCTGACTGGAAACGTGGGAGAGAGGAATTGCAAATGGTGAGAACAGACAAATATTTGGAGGATTTTCTTGCAAAAGAGCTGAAATGGGGGCAGTCGCCTGTTCTTCAACTTCTCACTTTCATTAGAAATTTTACCCTATCTTATTTTATACCATAACTACATAGCTAATTTGGGCGATAGTTTGCTTTGCAAAGTAGTGTTTCATTTCCTTATCCACAGAGTCTCAGGACAGCCCCTGTCATTTGATAAGACAGATAAATTTATGAGCAAGACAATGAAGGATAAGGAATATATCTGAAGAGAAGGTTCTCTTTCTGAATCACTAATAATAAGTCTAATGTTTTAAAAACTAAAGTACTTTAAAAACTATCCTGTAAAGTGTTCTTCATGTACTTTTTCATAGGTTGGTTTATATCTATTTCTATAAATCTAAAAAATTTTGGAAGATTTTAAAGTCATGGAGAGAATCTGAATAGTTTTTATTCTTAGGCCCTTGGAAAAACAGGAAATTATATACAATGCTTATTTTCAGACTTTTACAATGCTTAATTTATTTAGATATATAAAAATGTATCATGTATAACAGCTAATAAAATTTTGTCTGGGTATAATTAAATTTTTAAAATACAGTAGATTAAGAAAGCAATTGAAAATTTACTAACTGAATTTGCTACTTGATGTCTTTAATTTTTTAGATTGCAAATAGGTTCTAAAGTTGCTGATGTGGAAGGAATTTAACTTTTCTTACATGTTCCAGTAATGGAGAAGCAGATAAACACCAGACCATCAATACTAGTATTACAAATAGATTCTGTCTTAGTTTTGTGCTCTTATGATCTTAAGAAGCTTTAGAAAAGAGTGTTCTGTAAAGCAGCTGTACACAGATGGGAGGAAACCCTTTTTGCATTCATTGCACACAGTATTTTTGTGTGAACCTTGGTTGAATTGTTTACTTTTGATCCATCACCATCCACAGTATCTTCTGGTGCATTGTTTCATGCTTAGTTCATTTGTTTATATACATAAGCACCAAATGAATGTTTACAAATGTTAATGGACAATTTTATGGGTGCGTGAAACAGGATTTTTTTCTGATGGATTCATGTTACTCTACTTTTTCATTTGATAATTGTTGTATGACCTGAATATTTCCAAACTGAGATCCATTTCTTTTATGCACTACATGATATAGAGGAGGTAAGAGAAGTCAGATAATTGGTTCTGCAAAACTTTGTCACCAGACTGGGGGAGGGAGAGAAAAACCTCACTGAACATTTGTTGAGTACTTACTATGTGCCAAGCATTATGCTAAGTGCTGTGATGCAAAGATGAGAGGTAGATTAATTCAACAATTACTTTATTCATACAGTCAATATTTTCCTAGCATCATTTGGATTTTTAAAAATATGTAAAGGCAGTTACTCTGCAGCAATTAAGAATGGGAATAAGACTTTTTGCTTGTACACTAATCAAATAAACTACTGTGCTAGCCATTATCATTTAAATTTTTAGTTTTGAATCTAAGGTTCAAATTTCCTACAGCTGGAATCTTAGGGATACAGAGGGGAGAAAAGCCAGATAACATTACATCTGTTATTAAAAACTGATAAGAAAAATCAATTTGTTTTTAATATTCATACTTTTTGTATTTCCCTATCTCAAGATATCTTGTTTAAAACAGGCAAAAATTTAATGAATTTCAAGTGGGCAAACGTGTCAGTGTTTGCTACTGCCTACAGCCAAGTACCCTCCCACTCGAAATTTACTCTTCCCTATTAATGAATGGTCTTTTTCTTTTTCTGGAGGAAAACATCAGTTAAGTTGTTGGGTAATTAGGTACCCAATGTCTTTAACATTTCTTTTTAATACCTGTTAATCTTCCTTTTAATGAATAGATTATACCCCCCTGCAGGTGGAAAACCAAGATGTGAGGTTGTAAATATTTTTAAAATAAGGATTTAATCCATTATAAGTATGCCTGCTACTTTTAGGCAAGATTCTGCCCTAGGAACTGAAGAAATCCAAAGAAAATTAATGTTTATCCAGCTCTGAAGTAAGTAATCATCTAGTGGGAACAAAACAGGGCATCACATATTACTTAAATGGAATTGCATTAGCAAGCCCTTGCCAAGAAGAATTTTAAAAATGGGAACAGCAGTGGACTATAGCAACAGGAAGAAAATTATATTGTATTTAGATATAGCATTTGAGTACAGACTGTGAAAGTGGTTTTATCTCTCTGAATTATCCTATTATCGAAGTTGGGATGGGCCTATGTAGGAAAAATGGAAAAGAGAGAGTGAACCACTTTGGAAATGAAGGAACATCTAGAGGGAACTGATTATTTTTGGCCCCAACAGACATTAGTGTTTTCGCAAAAGACCCTGGGGCGACTGGAAACATACCTTTCCAGTCTGAATCCTCAGCAAAAAGCAAAGAGGATGCTTTTCACTCAGTAACCTCCTACTTTCTGCTTCTGAAACCTTCAGTTGCTGTGGGTAGTTAATACTTTCCATCATCCCATTTTTCTCACTCATAATTATGGGCTCAACATAAACATTCCTTGATCATCCACAGCCAACACAAGGGTGAGATTAGTAGATCATTCTGTATCTTTAGCACTTAGCTGAGGGCCTGACTTGTAGCACTCAATAAATACTTTTTAGAGAATGAGTTAATACCCAAATATCAAAGCTCTATGGTGGAATTGGGAGCAGGTAGATGCTAAGAACAAATTTTTTGATAGTAGTCAAAGCATATGAAAGGAACATTAGCAAATGATCCTTGGAGCCTTTTCAAGTAGGACTTTACCTGCAATTTAAAATGTGACAGACAGCTTTTAATATTGTGTCAAGTCAGTGCTGTCACCTCCATTCATAAAATGCCATTTAATATATGTGCTTTAACTCTCTGAGTAATAGCTGGTGAATGACTTTGTATGTGGGTGTGGCTTGCAGATTTAGATATATACCAATTCTGAATACTACTATGAAGTTAGCATCAGAAATCAATTTTGTTATAGTTAAGATACAATTTTAAGGAAGGAAATTATGTGCACTGTATACACTTATGTCCCTTGAGAGTATGCTTTCCAAAAATGATGCATTGGATTTTTATTTTCCTCTAGATTTCTCACTTATATCATGATCATACAAGAAAATATTTACAAACAGTTTCATATGCCAGAGATCTGGTCTTGAGAACCCTCAGCATTTGCCAGCACAAAGCAATATAAAATAAGTAAAAGAGTTTCCTGCCTTCACAAAGTTGACTTTTCAGGGGAGAGGTCTGACATAAAAAAAATTACGGAATATCTGAGGCCACCAGCAAGAGGAATATGTAACTACAACCAGTTGCAGTGATTCTCAAATCCAGAGGGGTGGCTTGGGTAGGTGTACTCCATGATTCCAAGAATGGTCCAGAAAACCATAGGTCAGCTAATTGTCAACTAGGGAGTATGTCAACTTTCTCCTCTCTTCATGGGTAACCAAAGAATATTTGCTGTGTCATTAAAATGTGAACATTATGCATATAAATCTTAGACTTTCATTATTTTCATAATTATACAAGAGTAGTTTATTATATATCCTATATAATAAACCTATCCAATATATAGGATATATACCCATTATATATCCTAAGGTACATCAAGCACAGGAATGACTTTAAAAATACCAAAATTAACAATCCTTTACTTTTGCTATATTTTAAAGGAGCTATATATAATCCAGTACTTAACAATTTATTTCTTTGTCTTAAGGCTACTTAACACAAAGCACACTCATAAAAGCACTTAATTGATTATGAAAGGTAACAAATAATAGCTGAGGAATCTGTACCTGAAATCACATACTTTTGTTTATAAAATGTTCATTAAAAAAATTAAGTTATTCGTTCATGTTTAAATTAGGGTCAGTGAATATAACTAATAAGCACCAAATCTTGGTGGCTTATCACAGTGAAGCATTATTCATGTCATCATCCAGTCTGAGTTAGTGTTGGGGGTGGTGGGGCAAGTCTTGGGAGCCTTTGCTTTCCCTAGTCGTGTAGGAATTCTGGCTGCTTCCATTGAGTGACTGCCTGTCAATGAAGGCCTTTGATCTCTGCATCTGACCTGTAAACAAGAGAGGAGAATATGGAGGATTGCATTGAAAGGTGTTATTTGAGTCCAGATCTGGAGGTGCTAGCTATCGCTTCTGACCACCGTTTTTTGGCCAAAATTTAATCATGTGGTTCCACTTAACTAAGCCTGGCAAATGTTATCTAACCCTATGCCCTGAAGAGAAGGAAAAAGTGTTTGGAAACATACAGCACTGTCTCTGCCACAGTGTTTAAACATGATGCATTGATTTAAAATATTCAGGTCTTTCAGTTCACCTAAGAAGTTTCCAGCTTGGCACAAAGTCAGTGGAGCAAATGAAAAATGAATGACCAAAAATGTAACAAGAAGAAAGACATATCAAATTAATCAGAATATTTGAAAGCAGCTATGTCGCGTGCCCCGTCCTCGCCGGCAAGAACAGCACGCAACAACAGCAGGATTCTTCTGCAGAAAGCTTTATTCTTCAGCTCTTTGTGAAACAAATGAGTTGGGCAGGACCCAGAGGGGAAGGAGAGGCTTGCTTATATAGTTTTCATGCTCTGACCTGGTTGGTGCGGCTCCATATGCCTTATTAGCATAACAATTTGGTGGATCTCATTGGTCCTTATGCCAAGGCACAATTAGCATGTAGTTTAGTGGTGTGGGATGATTTGTCATTAGGAAGTTCGGGGCCTTCCGGCTGCCCTGCATTGGGCGCTATTTTCTGAGCGCGGCTGCCAACATCTCCCCCTTTTTTGTCTAACAGAAGCTCAAGGCGGAACTTGCCAGCAGAGGCAGAGACAGAAGCCTGACCTCCATCATACTTCCTGATGCCCCCTTTTTGGAGAGGGGTTCTGGGCATCTACCCCTATGCAGTCAGGCATGCCTCTCAGAGGGGTCCAAGACCTCTTGCAGTGCTTTGCCTCGCATCCTCTGGCTGGCGTTGGGACCGCTTGGTACAAAGGCTTTGGACCTTTTTTCTCAACCCTCTTGCACCATGAGCTTCTTAAAGAAAGCTGTGATTAAGCATTGAGGTACTCGGGCCTGGTGCAGTGCCACATGGGCTCAGGGTGCAAGAGCTACCTCAAGCTAAAGCCGAGCTTCCTTCTTAAGCATGTTGAGCCACACTTGGGGAGAGGCGCTAACGTCTATCGCCATTAGGGCTTGAGCAAGGATCACCTTGTCCTGCTTATGTTGGTTGCGGAGTCTGCATAACAACTAGAGTAGGAGCATGAGACCTCCAAGCATGAACACGCCCATCCCAGCCATGCCCGCCCACTCCTTGATGTGGGAGAGAGCTCTGAGGAACCAGGAAGAGAGTCCTTCTGCTACGGAGATATCTAGACGGGTGGAGTTGATGTGGATAATTTCTCGCCGCAGCTCTTCTAGTGTCCCATCGAAGTCTTGGGACCAGTTTCCTGAAAGATACTGGGACAGGTCTCGTGACAGATTAGTGAAAGCATTTAATACTTCTGTTAGCGATCCTGGCTTGTTTGTGGCTCTGCAATATGGCTGCGGCTAGACCCGCATTGGTGAGTGGTCCTCCTATCTCTCTACAGGCTTTTAGCCATGCACTCATTCCTTTTTGTTTCCAGGGTGTAATCGCCTGTCTACACTCTTTGGTACATTGTTCAAATACTAATTGCTCTACCAGGGGCATCGCTTGTTCCTGATCTCCAAATATTCTGCCTGCGGCCTCCATCATACGAGCGACAAAGTCAGAAAATGGCTCGCTCGGCCCCTGAATAATTTTTGTCAAATTGCCTGATACTTCTCCTTTGTTGGTGAGGGCTTTCCATGCTTTGGCGGCGCATGCGTTTATTTGTGCATAGACCTGTAATGGGTAGACGGTCTGATTGGCTACCCACTGGCCCTGGCCCGTCAGCATATCATATGACCATGCAGGCTGCCCTTCAGCCGCATTTGCGCGCGCCTGAGTCATGCTTATATCATGCCACAAGGCCTTCCATTCTATGTACTGTCCCATACTGGAAAGGCACGCCTTGGTCACATATTGCCAGTCTGCAGGTGTCATGGCTGTCTCTGTTAATCTCTCAACTTGTGCTATGGTATAGTTGGCACTGACCCCATATGCTCGGACGGATTCCGCTAAGTCTTTAACTTGTTTATGACTCAGGGGTTGGTGAGAGGGTATACCGTTATCCTCAAATACAGGAAACATTTGTCTAATTGCCTGAAGAGTATCTGGGTGGCAAAAGGAGAGTGCACCACTCACGTAAGGTGGCGGGGCAACGGGCGTCGGGGGACACCCTACTTTCATTTTTTCCTTGGTCCGCTTTTCAACTTTGCTGGTTCCCTTACTTCTGCACTCTGCGGTTTTATTTTCTTCCCCTTCCTCTGCGGACGTTAATTCCTCCTCAGATTCCCTATTGGAGAGTTGGAGGTCCCTCAACTCTTTCCAGGGGTATTTACTATTTTTTCCGAGGCGATCGTCACTCGCTTCTCGGGGCTCTTTCGCTTTTGCCCTAGGCGGGCTTTCTCCCTCACTCTGGGGTTTCTTTACTTTCGTTTTTGTGGCCTTTTTTCGGCCGCGCGCGCTCTCTGTTTCCCGTTCCGTTTCTGACATGCTCTCTTGGATATCTGTCAATGCTCTCTGACCTTCTTTTATTACCTTTTCACATCTCTCATCTTGCAGACAAGCTCTAATCAGTTTCCAGAGGGGCCTGGTGCCTCCCCTCAGGCTACCCTCCTCCTCTCTATTAAGATCTTTCCCCAGTTTGTCCCAGCTCGGGATTGAGAGGGACCCTGAACAAATGAACCAGGGGGCCACACGGTCTATCTCCTTCACAAAAGATCCTAAGACTTTGCTGGAGACCTTCAAGTTTCGCTCTTTGAGAGCTGTCTGCAGCGCCGTGACTAATGACGGTGCATTCCCCATGGTGCCTCCTTATTTACAGAGAACCATCAACCATCATCCTAAAAAGCAGGGGCCTCTCGGAACTTACCCCTCCGGGCTTTCTTCTGACCTGCAGTTCTGAATCCTCTCCAGATGTCTGAAGGGTCCTCCCTGTGCCGGTGATGTTCTGGTTCCCAGGATTCGGCACCACTTGTCGCGTGCCCCGTCCTCACCGGCAAGAACAGCACGCAACAACAGCAGGATTCTTCTGCAGAAAGCTTTATTCTTCAGCTCTTTGTGAAACAAATGAGTTGGGCAGGACCCAGAGGGGAAGGAGAGGCTTGCTTATATAGTTCTCATGCTCTGACCTGGTTGGTGCGGCTCCATATGCCTTATTAGCATAACAATTTGGTGGATCTCATTGGTCCTTATGCCAAGGCGCAATTAGCATGTAGTTTAGTGGTGTGGGATGATTTGTCATTAGGAAGTTCGGGGCCATCCGGCTGCCCTGCATTGGGCGCTATTTTCTGAGCGCGGCTGCCAACACAGCTATATTTAGAGAAATGACCATACAAATATAATTCAAGCTGAAATGAAAGAAGGCTAATTCAGCACCTCATATCTTAAACTAAATGTGATATTGTAAAGATTGAAGTAAAGATATTTGAGTATTGCCCTTAACTAGCCATGCATTCCTGAGCCATGCACTTAATTTCTCTAAGACTCTATTGTGTCTTCTGAAAAACACAGATAATACTGATATTTGTTTTCATTGTTGCTATGAAGCAAACACAATCATGTATATGAGGAAATATTACAGAAAATAATATAGAAAATATTAAATTGCAAAACAAATTTTATCTCAGATAGTTGTATTAAGGAAAAATGACCTCTAGGACTGCTCCTGTCATTTACCTATGACTCACAAATTTTCTGTTGGTATAGAGAAGCACAGGAAAGTCTCTCAAATATTGTAAAATCAAGGTTTATCTGAGGTAACCTTTGCTGATTGTAGGAAGTATGTGGCTGAGTAATAGTTCACAAATAGGAAGTTATTTTGAGGAAGAACATATGTTTTTTAACAAATAAAATAAGTGTTGTGAAAAATAATTTTATAACATATTTAATCACACATTTGAAATAATTTGAATTCTGTAATTTAGAGCACTCTGTACTTGGATATGAATTTTTAAGTGCTTTATTAAGTGCAGTAGTACCAAAGCAAGTACTATTATGTAGACTTACACTTCATGAGCAGCTTTTATCAACCTCTCTGAAGGAAAGATATCCCACGAATAATCAAAACTGTAATACACAGGCTGAACATTTATACACTTCACGTGTGTTTTGCAAAATTATGAATGTATGCTTATGCACACACCTTAATTGGTAGGTGTAATTAAAAGAGGCTTGTTTTATAAGTCAAACAAATAAACAAACAACCCTTTCTTTGCTTTATAATGAGCTGCTGATGCATGTCTACCAGGAGTTTGTCCATGGGTTTATTCAACATACATCTGAAGGCTAATTTGTAAAGAGTGAGGTAGGTGTTTTCAGAATATTAACAAAAGTAGCCATAACTTCCTTTGGGGAGTTAACCAGTTAACACATATCATATACAGACAAAAACAAATATAGTCAAAGACAGTACAGTTGACCCTTGAACATGAGTTTGAACTGTATGAGTCAACTTACACACATTTTTTTTCAATACTGTACAGTATTATAAATGTACTTTCTCTTCCTTATGATTCTTTTATAAAAATTTCTTTAGACTATTTTGTTGTAAGAATACAGAATGTAATACATATAAGAAAAATATGTGTTAATTGACTGCTTTTGTTGTTGGTAAGGCTTCTCACCAATAGTAGCTATTAGTAGTTAAGTTTTGGGAGAGTCAAAAGTTATATATGGATTTTTGACTGTGGGGGTTTAGCAGCCCTAATCTCTGCACTGTTCAATGGTCAGCTGTACTTTGTTAGTAGTCAGGAGACAGATACTAAGTGGTATAAATATGATAGAGGTAATATTCCTTTCAGGTCAGAGAACAAGGAAAAGTAACAACATGAAGGAGGAACATTTTCATTGTTTCCTGGAGGAGGGATAGGAGTTAGCTGTGTGACAGGCATGAATGGTATTTCAGGCAGGGAGCATGGTATAAACAAGACAAAGAAATAATAGAGGAGCCATTTGATATGAGCAAACAGATTGATTTGGCTGAAGAATTAAATACATAAAAGAATAATGGGAAATTATTCAGCTTGGAAACAGGTTGTGGCCATATCCTTGACAGCCTTAAAAATCAGGCAGCTTTACAGACATCTTTGATGAGACATTGATGAGTTTCTACAATGGAGTGAAATGATTAGGATAACTTTGAAAGCAGTATTAAAAAATCTTAATTGCTGAAATGACTTCAAAATTTGCCATCCTAGCATATCTAGGGCTTTCCTCTCATAATAACTTGAAGGGCTAATTTTGTTTGCCCTAGATTTTTAGATTTTCATGTTTTCTGTGTTGACTGTCTGAGATTATTATGCAGTGCCCTCTATTGTAGGGTTCCTACATAAAAATAGTAATGCTGTTATTTAATAGCAGAAAGTAATATTGATTCTGGCTGCGTGGAAACTAGGGCGCTAGGTGAAGTGAGGGACACAAAAGTATAAAAGCGTGATGTTATAATAACAGTGCTGCATAGCATTTGAGAGATAGCAAAAATAATATAGAAAATACTGTGGGGCTTCAGAGTTGTGATTGGATTTCAGAAAAGCTAGGTGGAGTAATGACAAGGGTTCTTAATCCCCAGTCTGAGTGATGAGATTGATGGTACATCATAAATGAGCTTCAAGTAAATCAGACAGTCAATGGTGAGCCATGAGCATTCCTACCTCTCCAGTTGTGCTCTCTCTTATTGCTATAAGAAAACCCACTGTCATCAGCAATGGGAATGATATTAATGCTTTTGGAATCCCATGTTTCTTAAAAATAATTTGAGTCAGTTAAAAAAAATTTTAGTCAGCTGCTTTGTAGTTTTTATAAATGATAAAATCTGTTTTTCCTCCTCTACTTTCAGTCTTCTCTCATATTGAACAGGATTTTTAAGTCTGTTTAAAATGTATAAATATAACAATACAAATGCCAAAATGTAGGGAAATAAGAGCAAATACAAAATAAAGGAAGAAAAAGTGAAATCTTTAAGATAAGGCTGTATATAAAATTCAAATGCTAAGGTGCCACCCATTTCCTATAGATAAAGGGCTCACAGAACTGTCTCTGAGTTATCTAACAGTCACAGAAAAGAAGGAAAGACTGTAGGTCTTTAAGATTGATACTGTCTGCAGTATAAGAACAGCCAGATGCTCAGGAGGAGCACCACTCTTCCTAATACCAAGTCCAGGGTTATCTCTGCAGTGGGTCCTCCAGGAGAAGCCCCAAAGATGGTGAATGTTCTCAAAAATCCAAGCAAGTAGGGCAAAGCTTGTCTTAGTACCTTTGTACAATGATTTTGGCTAATTGCTTTAATGCCTAAGCTGCGTCCAGGAAAGCACTTCTGTTTAGGCCAGAAAATGAACACCAGCACAAACTGTGAGCGTGATTTGTTTCGAGCCAGGACCAGCAGACTTGCAGCCTTGACATCACTGGGGCTCGTTAGAAATGTAGACTCTCAGTCCCCATCTCAGAATCAGAATCTTCAATGGAATTTTGAGCTCTGATTTCAAGTATGTGAGATGACTTACTGGACATTCAGATAATTTTTATTGATCAAAGGGTACAGACTTTCACTGTAAGTTGAGTGAGTTCTGGAGATCTAATGTACAGCATGGTGACTATAGTCCATAGTGTACGGTATACTTAAAATTTGAAGATGGTAGATCTCAAGTGTTCTTGCTGCACATACATGAAAAATGGTAACAGTGGGAAATGATGATATGCTAATTAACTTGATTGTGGTCATCATTTTAGAGTGTATATTAAAAGCATCCCATCATATACTTTAAATTATATACAATTTTGTGCTCGCTTCAGCAGCACATATACTGAAATTTGAATGATACAGAGATTAGCATGGCCCCTGCGCAAGGATGACACGCAAATTCGTGAAGCGTTCCATAGTTTTAATAAAAATAAATAAAAATAAATATATACAATTTTTATTTGTAACAACTAAACATTTAAAAAATATTGTTTCTCTTAACTGAGTTTTTGCTAAGTCTTACATAACAGTGGATTTAGAGATTCTCTCCCTGAGAAAGTACATGAAATGAAAATATTTTGCTGGTTAAGAGGAGATTCGATGCTTTTGCCATCATCAAGCATGAGTAAAAATGTTAGACACTTAGGTAATTTAGTTATTATCCAATATGTGTGGTGCATTATGTCAATTACTTTGGGATGCAAAGAGGAACAAGACATGGTAGCTGTTTCTAAGAAGCAATCTTAAGCAGTCTAATGGGGGCTGAGTTGTAAACAAGTTAACAAAACTAAGAAACACCTGGGCAAGCAAAGTGCTGTAGTAGTTGTTCCTATTCTACAGATTTTTATGGATGAAGAAACTTGGCTCAGTCTTATTTATGCATGAGTATTATATGAGGTTTAGTGTAATAAAGTAGAAAGCACATACTGGGTTCTCAGTAAATATTGATTGGATAAAATAATTTAATATTTACTCTTGAGATCTCCTTTGGACCCCGATTTTATTGGGCATGAAAAAGTGGAATCAAAGGAATATATTCAGAACTCTTATCTTCTTTAGAAGTATTTCATAGTATAATAACCCTTTTACCTGATATGAGTTCCTCATCTTTAAGCACTTGATACTTCACTTTTGGCATTGGCTATAATTTCTCCAATCTCATACTATGTGTATTTGTTTTATATTCCTACAGTAATGTAAGCCTTTGGGAGAAATTCTTGTATTTGTTTTCCTGCATAGCATCTGGTTAGCACTAAAAAGATGCTTAGTAAATAGTTGAATGAACAATGGATGATGCTCACTACAATAATTATAAGTCAAATCTAGTCTAGCAACCAATGCCTTTAATCATTTCCCAGTGCCTGCCTTTTAAACCTGGTCAAATACTTACTAACCAAAGGTGTTTGCTCTTTGGTAATGCTTCTGAGCATTGGCAGTACTGCTATTGAGAAGGCTAGCGTTTATTGGGTGCTTATTCTTTGCTGGACACTATTTTTAGGGCTTTAAAAACACTTTCATTTACTCAGAACAACAGTCTTAGGAGAAATTCTTTTTTCTGTACTTTGGAGATAGGGACACTGAATTTATAAAGAAATAACAATTTTTTCAAAGTCATGGAACCAGTAAGTGGCTGGAGCTGGAATTTAGATTTGCTTTTAAAGCATTGCTTATTACCCAAGGGAGTAAATGAATAACTAGGAGATAATGAATGACCAGGCCATTTATTCTCAAATAGCATGAATATACAAAATAGGCTGATTTGGGAAATTATAGTCCTCTCTTCCTGGGAACTGACTTCGGTGGAATGGCTGGGTTCATGCTTGGGAAGTCATCCAGATCTAGATCGACAGCTGTATATACAGAAGGTAAGAGTCAATCTGTTAAATCAACTGAACCAGTCATTGGATAGGTACTTTATGATTCCAAAACATAAGTGGACATGTTGAACAATTTTATAGCTGTTTCTGACTTAACAAAATAAATGTATTCTAATGGAAACTATACTCAGCTTCTCTGAAGTGAGCACTGCCATTCTCTCCCACTCATTCAGGAATAGATTCTTAATGATCCCAGTGTATGCATCACAGTCCACTGGGATAGTATATCATATGGTAATCACACAAGTACAGAAATCATCAGACTGTAACTCCACGGGTATAATAGGTAGGATTCTCACTTTCATTACCACTCCAAAATAAGCTTAATTTTGTATCTAAGATGCAATAGAGAGTATCAGTGAAAAGGTTGGTGTTTTATGAAAAAAACAAGCATGAGATTAAGGTAGCAGTGTTTCCTGGGGCACTTTTTTTTCAAATGCCAAGAAAGGAAATTCTGTTGACTTTTTCTGATTGTGTTTTTAAGTTTTGTGGAGTGAAGTTAGTAAAGGCAAAGGCATATTCCCTAGGGATTATTTTTCTTGTTGGTGAAGTAAATAAGTGAAGACACTTTCATGATTTCATTTTTGCATTGTAGCTACTTGTTCTAAAAATAAAATAATACAACTAAATGATTTTCTTTTGATTTATTTTAGCATAGTGATTTGTGGCTTGTTAATACCACCTGGTTTAAGAACTGACATCTAGTCAAGAAGGTCAATTCTAGCAATGATAGTATCACATCCTATAATGTATTCCTCTTGCAAAGATATTATTTTTAACCAACAAGGGCCATTTAAATGTTAATAATACTAAATACTGATAGTTGCTTTATTCTTTCCTTTTTCAAATAAAACCAAAACAAAGCAATTAACTGCAAAGGGCTAACCCAACTCAAAGGTTACATATTTAAATATGGGGAAGAGGAAAATGAGGAAGTTAATTCTTGTAGAAACATTAACTGCTCTGCATTTCACCTGTGTTACATTAAAATACTATTTAATGGTTTAATTAAACACATACTAAGTTTAAATAACCAAGTGGTTGTTAACCTAAGGGCCTTAACTTTTTCCTTTCTTGGCTCGTTTGTGTTTATATTTGCATTTTGCATTTCTTTAATAGATTTTTCCACTTATGGTACTTTTTTTCTTCTCAAGGAGTTAAAAATAGAGTAGTACTGAAATGACCTTTTACCATAACTGTGTATCATTTGATATGAATCAGTTTATTTCAGGCATTAAATGTATTGCTAGGTTTAATAAAAATATTTTAATTAGACAAATTTAAGACCTAACTGTATCCTACTGTGATCATCAGCCAGCTAATTTTAAGACAGATATTATTAGTTAACCAAAAGCTACCAGATGCAAAATAACATGTTAATTTTCATCAACATAACATAAAATCCAATTATTCATCTTTAAAACAGATTACCATTTTGTCTAAGATTTAGTCAGGTGAAATTTCTAAATGTTTGAATTGATTTTCATATGTCAATTCCAAACATGGCTTTCTTAATTGGCTATTTCCTTCTTACCTAGCTTTATGTGGGGAAAAAATGGAAAAAGGATGGATTGATCCTGGGAATGTCCAAGTACAGAGTCTCTGATGACTTCTGTGAAAGAATGGGTTGCATTTGAAGATGCTGTGCTCTTTCTCATCCTCATGGAAAGCACCTATCAGATGAGCTCCAACAACAAAGTAGCACTGGAGAGATTCCATAGCATCTCATAGGAAGGTCCCTGAACAAACCTAAAAGTCAAAGCTTTTAGTTACATAAACTCATCCATGAATGAGCTTTATGTGCTGAGTATGTGCAAAAAACAAAAAACCTCTGGCTGGGGAGTGGGTTACAAGAGATACTGATCTCAGGAGTTTTTAATACAACTGTTTAGAACTTTAACTTGAAAAGAGAAGCACTTTGACATTTTCTGACACTGTAATCTTCAAAGTTGTATTGAAGTATGCAAACTTTGTAACATTTTCACTTTTAATGCTTGGATCAGTTCTGGTTTTTAAATCATCTGTAAAATGTGCTGACAGAACTTTGTTCTGATGAACATAGGACCATGACTCATTCAGAGCCAGGCAGAGAAATATTAGCTAATGGGGAAGGACGTATTCACAGTAAATTAAGGTCTATGTCATTTAATAAGAATTTATATTGAGGATGTGTCAGTGTCTTGCTTTTTATAACAGTGAAACTTTTGTTAGGGTCTACTTTAAGAGGTATGTACAGAGATGTGCACATACCAGAAAAGACCTGAGAAAGCCCAAATCTCTCACCTCTGTTTGACCTTCAGCCTTTGTACAGGGAGGAAGTGAAGGCTAAGGCAGAGTTATAAACTGTCCACCAGAGTGTTGGATCTGTGCCCCAACATGTATGCAGAGCCCCTTGGCACAGTCTGAGAAACATACTGGTTCGAGGCATTTTAGGAAATTTTATTTAGTTACTAGCTTATCACAAATCTAAGTGAGCAGTGACTTCAATGGCTGCTCATGACAAAAATACAAACTTTAAAGAATTCAGAAAAGTTACTAAGCAAACCACAGCAGAAGCAGAGGCAAGCCACAACAGAAGAAACAACTATAAACAGCCCAAACAATAAACCCTAGAGATGAGAGAGGACAGTGGTTTCTAGAGCTGTCACATTATTATTTAACATGTCTAGTTTTCAACAAAAAATAAGTATGCTATGTAAAAAATATAAAAATATGGCCCATACATAAGAAAAAATAAAAGTAAAAACTGCTCCTGAGAAAGCCCAGACATTAAACTAACTTGAGAAGGAATTAGTTAGCTATTATAAATATGTTCAAAAACCTAAAGGGAACTATGTCTAAAGAACTAAAGGAAAGTATGAGAACAATGTGTTACCAAATTACAGTATTGATAGTGTTGGACATTATAAAGAAGAATCAAATAGGAATTCTGGACTTGAAGAGTACAATAACTGAAATGAAAAATTTACTAGAGGAACTAACTGGCAGATTTCAGCTAGCAGAAGAAAAAAATTAGTGAACTTGGAGATACATGAGGTTATTCTGTCTGGGGAACAGAGAGGTAAAAGAATGTGAAAAAATAAACACAGCCTTAGAGACCTGTGGGACATCATCAAGTGTTCCAGCATACACATGATGGAAGTTTCAGGAGGAAAGGGGAGAGAGGAAAGGAAGAGAAAGGATATTTAAAGAAATAATGGATGAGAACTCCCCAAATTTGATGATAAATATGAATTTACACGTCTGAAGAAGCTCAACAAACTCCAAATGGGACAGAGTCAATGAAAGCCACACCTAGATACCTAATAATAAAACTGATGATGCAAGACCAGAGAATCTTGAAAGGAGCAAAAAAAAGAAGTGACTCATCAAATCAATAAGATTTTCAGCAGATTTCTTTTCAGAAACCAGGGAGACCAGAGGCAGTAGTATAGCATATGAAAAATGCTGAAAGACTGTTAACCAAAAATTTTATATCCAGCAAAATTGCCCTTTAGAATTTAAGAAGACATTAGGATATGCTAAGATAAACAAAAACTGAGAGAATTTGTAACTAGCAGAACTGCCCTACAAGAAATACTAAAGGAATTCCTTCTGGCTAAAATGAAAATACTAGACCACAATTTAAATCCATATGAAGAAATAAAGAGCACTACATAAGTAATTATAAAAGGCAATATAAATGTATTTTTGTTCAAAACTTTTTTTCTCTTGATTTAAAAGACAACTGCGTAAATAAATAACTATAAAACTTGGTTGGTTAATAGTGTAGTAAGAAGTAATTATGTGACAACAATAACACAAAAGCAGGGGAGGGAACAAAGCTATGTAGTAGTAAAGTTTTGTATACTATTGAAATTAAGTTAACGTTAATCTGAACTACATTGTTGTAAATTAAGATATTTGTAATCCCCATGGATTAAGAAAACCATTAAAAATGTATTTAAAAAATAAGGAAATTAAGTTGTATACTTTAAAATATCTAAAACAAAAGAAGGCAATAATGAACAATAGAGCAACAAGAGACATGATATAGAAAACAAATAAAATGGTAAACAAATTCTATATTACCATTATTTAATGTAAATGGATTAAATAATCCAACAAAAGGTAGATACTGGCAGAACAGAAAACACCATCTGTCTGTATCCTGTATTACAAGAAACACATGTTATTCAGAGACACAGATAGTTTAAAGTAAAAGGATGCAAAAAGATATACTATGCCAACAGTAGGGAGAGCTGAAGTGGCAATACTACGATCAGAAACATTAGACTTTAAAACAAAAATTGTTGTTAGAAACAAAAAAAAAAGACTTTATGAAATGATTAAAAGCTCAATCCCTGAAGAAGATATAGCAATTGTAAACATCTATGCAACTAATAAAAGCTGAAAAATACTTGAAGCAAACATTGACAGAATTAAAGAGAGAATTAGAAAATACAACAATAGTTAGAGATTTTACCATCCATTTATAATAATGGATAGAAGAACTAGACAGATGAAATAGAAGACTTTAATAACCCTGTAAACCAAGAAGACCTAACAAACATTTGTAGAACTCTCTACCCAACAGCAGCAGAATACATATCTTCTCAAATGAACAAGGATTATTTTTTAGGAGAGACCATAAAAAAATTTCCAATAAATTTAAAAGGATTGAAATTATGTAAAATATATTCTCTGACCACAATGAATGAAATTAGAAATTAAAGAGGAATTTGGTAAGTTCACAAATATGTAGCAATTAAAGAGCATGCTACTAAATAACCAATGGGTCAAAGAAGAAAAAAACAAAGTAAATATATATACATACACGCACATGCTTTAATCAATTAATTTTGAAGTTCTAGACACATCATGGTTTTAAGAAACTTATTGTACTATTGCACAAGCAAAGTACTTTGTAACCACAGTGAAATTAGATATAGGAAATTTTAGCTAGCTGAAAATGATTGTACATATACTCATTATATAAGAGTGACATGGATATAGAAGCCAGCAATTCATTTGAAGGACTAACACATTACTATTTTAGAAAGGATGATTCCTATTAAGAGTCTTACCCATGTGTAACTCCAAGGGGAATATAATTTCCCAGCCTGGGGCAAAATACCTTTGAACCAAAATCAGTCAAAGGGAGAAATAAAGTGGGAGAAATCCGTTTATTGCTTCCAAGCAGTTGTCCACTTCTGTTCATCTGTGTCTCTCATGACTGGGCTGTAGCAGAAGAGCCCACTCCATCCATCCTCTCCAGTCCAGATATGCCCTTGCTCCCCTATTGATATGAATATGGCTACTTCTCTCCACCCCTTGGAAACACCTATTGATATGGAGGTGCACTAAGGCTAGGTGAGAGATTCTGGAAATATTGCAATTTTACCCATACAGTGTATGCCTGCTATATGAATTTTAGTTTTTATGGGGAACATTAATTTACTATCTTATTGACATCTCAAAGTTTTTGCTTCAAATTTAGCCTCTAATTAGCCAAAATTTTAAGTTGTAAGAAAAGGCTGTTTATGTAAGTGAATTTAGAAATTTAGCTATTTAGCCTTAAAAAATGTTCACTGCATCTGAATGGTATTAGATAGACCACATCTTTTCCATTTACTTTTTGCTGTATACTTTAGTGCCATTAAGGGAAAACTGTTCAGTCACTCTAGGGATATTCAAACATTGTGCCCAGATTTGTCTATGTTTATCCATCATTATGTATTATTAAGCTCACAGAATATGTGTTTAAGAGACGTAATGAGTATTGAAGAACAGCAACGGCTTTTATTATAAATAGTGAATTTGATTTAGTTCAAGTCTATGTTAGGTACTGTAGAAAAATAGATCCTGAAAATATTCAAAGAAAACTTGTCTCTTTCTTCAGAACAAGGGGAAATCAATATTAGGTGTTTCCACTGACCAGATGCACTGTCAATTATAATAATCTCCATGATCGTTGAAGCAAAGAGAACAAAGCAAAAATCATGATATACACAGAAAAGTTGCTGGAAACAGTATGTTGTGAGCCTATCTGCTCATGCTGTTTTCTATCACAGAATTTTAAACCTGAAGATCAGACATTTCTTACTTTGAAGAAAAAAAAATCAATGTGCCTGCCAAAGAGGAATATTGTGTCATTTCACCAAGAGTTGTTTTCTGATGAATCTATTGTGTGTGTGGCTGGTGAACACCCAGAAAGTAGAGTTGGGTCAGAGAGTCTATGCATGTTCCTTTTGTTTGGGGCTTGTTTCCCCCATGATATCCAACATATTCCTATTAAGGCCTCTTTTGTCATTTATTTTCTTAACTGGAAATATTTTGTGCTTCTGGTTCTATCTTTTACATAGCTTTGTACATGGTTGATAATTCATATTAGGTGTATACATAAATACTGTGAAAATCTAAACAAAAATTCCATGAAGCCATTCTTATGTATTTCCAATTTTGTTATTCCTCTGTTTAGTACTTGGTAGCATGCTGAGCACCAGGAATGAACAAATTCAGTCTTAATTAATGTTGGTTCTGCTCACAGCTGGTGGAATAATTTAAAATGCACATTTCTTGATCAATTAATATTTTCTTGAGAACTCCGATAGAGCTAATAAAAATACTCAGCTTATTAGAATATTCTGAAATCAAAGAGAACAGTAGAAAATATCATATAAGATTATTCCAAAATATCAATTATATTGTGTATTCATTGTGTATTCCAGTTATTTTAGAAAACATTATCAATGTCCAAGTTTCACTGACAAACATATGATTGATATATAAATTGTTTGAGCTGATACTTTCTTTGATAGGTGCCTTTATTTTTTCTAAAGAAGAAGACTTTTCTCCACAGAAATTTTTTGAACAACTTGAATTTTGTAACTCCCTTTGTGGTTGTTTGAGTTCTACAATCTGCATTTCCTGCTCAATTGAAGAATTTTCAAATGGCAGAGAGGTTCCCAGAATCAAAGTTTAAAAAAATGTTTCTTGCTGAAAATCCTTTCTTAGGCTGAGGCTACTCGATTTTCAAATGTGGTTGATTTTAATTAAAGTTTAAAGAGAAAAAGAAACCATTGGAAAGATATTGGAACTAAATAATTCAGTTTTGGTGAACAGGGAGTTTGCAGTTTGAGTTAATGGTATTCATTACACTGATTAAAAGCAGTGAGCCATTTTGTCCTTGTTTATTTTCCAAACCAGTGTTTTCAGTAACGGGGGTGGCTGGTATTCGATGTTTTATCTGAGGAGGTATTTACTGATGGGCTGCTTTGACTTCTCTACTTAAATTGATAACCACTTGAAAGAACTTACCAGACAAAAGAACAACTTCTTTTCTAAAGCTGGACCATTTATTCCAAGTTCAGACAGTAAGAAAACAATTGAGTAGCTTTTATTGCCACCAGCTGCGCTATGGTTATTTGAACAAATGGAAGACTAAAGGGAATGTGCAGTCTCATTATATACAGCATTACACAAAATCAGGATTCTTTTGCCTAATAAATACTGCATTTGTAGTTGAAGAACTTATAATTACTTAATTTCCATTGCTATGATAAGTTTGCTGCTCTTTGAAAGCTCATGCGGGTCTATCAAAATAGAATATTCTAGAATTTCAGAGAAGATGCTGCTGCTAGGTCTGTATCAACTTCACAGTTGTCTTGCAGATGTACATATATATCTCCACATATAATATTTATAGTATATATATATGTATATGGAATACACACACATATTTCAAAATAAATAGCATGAAAAATAAAAAGCTTTGAAAACTTACATTTCCTCATCAAGAAATTTCAGTGGTTAATATCACTTGGCTACTCTAGGGCTTTGGAAAAAATGAGAAGTGGGTGTTTCAATGTTTTAAGAGCTAATTTTCTAAGCAATTGAGCAGGTAGTTAAAAATACCTTGTTTTCTTTTCCTTGCCTGAGAAAATTCTAAAGTCTAAAGCTTTAAAAGAGAGTAGAAGAAACTCCTCAATAGAGCCTGAAGGGTATGCCCCAGATGTAAAATCTTCACATTTGCCAGTCTCCAGAGTTCATTGATCAGTGTATAGAGCTTTGTGTTTGAAATAAGAGTGTGGGAACCAGGATTCTGTTGGCTGAATATGTAGTTTCATGGAGATTGTCGGTGTATGTATGTACCTGTACACTTTTTAACTTAATACATGTTGTCATTGGAGTGAGAAGATCTCTTGGGCTTCATGGAGGTGGGCAGACCACACAGAAAGGCTGAACCAGGGTTTCTCAGTCTCAGCACCATGTCCACTGACCTTTTTGACTGGATGATTCTTGGTTGTGGCAAGATTAGCAGCATCTCTGGCCTCCCCACTCTATGTGCCAGTGGTGCCCTCCCTCCCCCATGATGTAGCAACCGAAAATGTCTCCTCGCATTGTCAGATGTCTCCTGTGGGGCATAATCGTCCCAGTTGAGAATGACTGTGATAGACAGCGAGCTCCTGGCAAGTGATACAGTGTTTCTCACTTATCTTTGTATATACCGTGCTTATCCAAGAGCCTACTATGGGGTTGAAACTCAGTAAATGTTAGCATGAATTAGTTTATTTTTATTTTTTTAAGTTTTCAAGATCCATTTTAATAGTCAGTAAACTTGCTTTTTCTTTCCAGTGCTGAAACACGCCATATTGTATTCTAGCATCTTGTAATGTCTTAACGTTAGTGTGGGATCCCTTTGAAGAAATAATTTTGCAACTACCTTAAACAAAAACAAATTATATATCTCAGTTTTCACCTGTTTTTGTGGCTTAAGATTATGCAACAATTTTTAAGTACTGTTGAAATGAGACACAGAACAATGTAAAATGAATAATGAAAGAGTAATCTGGATAGTAAGAGTTTGAAATATTAGAAGGTTAAGAATTCCTTGGTTTCTAATGATATAGTTTCAGATTTTTTTTTTTGAGGAGAAAACCTTTTTTTTATTTTCTATCTTTCATAAGATTTAAGACACCCTCCCAAGATTTTGCAAGCTCCTTTTGAGGGCTTTCCATAATGGTGGCTGCAAGCTGTTACTTCAGGTGACTGTGAAGTCTTCAGAGAAGTCAGTTGAAATTCTGCTTATAGAAATCTCACTGAATTTACTTTCTTGAGTTACATCAGGTGGGCTGTAGACCCAGTTTTCTTCAAGATTCTGAGTTCAGGTAAATCTCTTTGCAAAAGTCATGTGGGTATCTTTTGACATTCTTTGCAGAAACCAAGGATTCTTTTCTTCCTTATTGATACGCATCTCAGAATCTCCATCTCTCTTTTCAAGGTAGGAAGTCTGATTCGTCTAAAGACGGGTATGATGCCTTCACTGCTACTCGTCATAAAATGTCACATTAATAAATTTTTTTTGAATAGGTAACTTAGAAATGTGATTTTTCTATTCCCTTTTCTGTCTCTGAGTTCTCATGTTATTAGTAGAACAGGCATAGTATAAGATGGCTACATTATTTGTAAAGAGCAAAAAGTCGGAAAAATACCAGAATGCCTACTTACATAGAAAATGGCCAGGTTAACATCATGCATTTCTTCTGTGGAATATTATGCATTCATAAATGAGGTTGTCTTCCAAATCTTTTAATGCCATAATTTCTGTAAGAAGTAGGTTAAAAACTTAAAGAGTGATTTGATTTGAATATATATGTGTGTGTAAACATTATTTTTAGGTGAAAAAATCAAGCGTCAGCATTGTTCATAGTACCGAAAAAAAATCAAACTGAATATCCATCAGAAGGTAAACTGACAAATAATTTGAGGTATTTTCATGCAATGGGATATTATGTGACTGAGAATGAATGAACTAGGCTTTTTTTATCACAAATCTTAAAATATGTTTACGCTGCTAAGTGTTGTTTAAGATTACATAGAAATGAAACAAAATCAAAGACATGCTCAAGATAAATACTAAATTCTTTATGAAACTGGAAATGGAATTAGTGATGAGCTGAATGTGTATATTAAATGCATAGCTTGTAGCAAGGGAGGATAAGACAAGGAGGACACCAAGAGTGGACATGGACCTTGGCACAATATTTCTTCTAACAATTCATTTAAAACTCTTAAACATGGAACCTTAGCAAAACACAAAATCTTCTCATCTTCTGAAAATACTCTTAAATTTCTTGGGTAATGTATTCACTGTGTATCAGCTTCTTGATATTAGTTTAACAGGTCTTTCTGTAACTGTCTTTTAAGTATGGCATTTGAGTTTTCAGGAGGGTTCAGAGTATGACTGATCATTGTACATGTATTTTGAATAGAGACATCTGTCTCTGTAGCATATTCTGTCTCCTGACATGCCATTTCTCAGCTTGACAGAGTACCTCCAGAGGGCACAGGTTTTAATAAGAGACAATATGTGATTTTTTTTTTCCTCCATAGAAAGTGGGTAGTGTTACATTTTATAATGAAATAAGGAATAGTTGAAATGATAGCTTATCCGATCCATTTTCTTCATGAGCCAAATATAAAACTAGAAATTATGCTTATTCATTTTACCCTTTATAATATTCACTTCCAAAAATTACTAATAGGGGAATATTTACCAAATAACTTGCTTATAGTCATAGTGGACAGTGACATAAGTGGCCTTTTCATCTTTTTCTCCTAAAGTATTCTTTTTGTGTCCCTATAACTTTTCTTCTATATGCTATATCTCTTTTTCCATTCTATGAGCACACTTACATTTTGAAATATGTTGAAACATTGTAAATTTTTGAAATCATGTCCTAGTTTTTATTACTAATTTTAAGTTCATTTTGATACTGTTACTGCCAGTCATTCAGTAACAATTCTAGGGGAAGAAAATGTAGGTTCAAACTTGAATAGTGAGTTTTCTGTGGACTCTGCCCTAGAGGAGGCCCCAGTTTACTGTGGGAATGAGACAAAACATCCTCATAATGACAAGATGAGAAAACTCAGTCAGAGGTAGGAATGATAGCCTGTGGCATTGAAAAAGCAGTGACAAGCTCTGCTTGAGTGGGGGACACTGGGTGGGCTGCGAAAGAAGGCAGCTGATTCAAGTCTAAAGAAGTGAATGTGAGTTTACCAGCAAAAATGGGGAAAAGGGCAGACAGGTGGAACGGCAAGTGAAAAATTGGTAGAGAAGTGTAAGGTCTTAGCCAGTGTAATGAAAAATGAGAACTTCCCTTTATGTGGACTAGTATGGGAAATGACAGATGAAACTGCAGAGGTGAACTTTTCATTTATTTATAGAATTAAAAAATTTTTTAAAATTGTCACTAATATACAATCTTGTGTTGGTTTCAAATGTACATCAAAGTGGTTCAGCATTCCCTGTGATCAACTTATATTGTGATTATGAATTATTGTGCCCCTCTATCCCTCTCTCCCTCCCTCCTGCACACGTACCAGTCCCTCCCCCATGGTAATCACTAGTCACTTCTCAGTATCTGTGAGTCTACTGCTATTTTTTTCCTTCTGTTTTCCTTTGTTTTTATACTCCACAAATAAGTGAAATCATATGGTAGTTGTCTTTATCCTCCTGGCTTATTTCACTGAGCATAATACCCTCTAGATCCATCCATGTTGTTGCAAATGGCAAGACTTCTTTTCTTTTTATGGCTGAATAGTATTCCATTGTATATATGTACCACATCTTCTTTATCCATTCATCTACTGATGGACACTTAGGTTGCTTCCATATCTTGGCTATTGCAAATAGTGCTGCAATAAACATAGGGGTGCATATGGCTTTTTGAATCAGCCCTTTTCTTCCATTTTGATAGTTTCTGCTTGACCCTAAACATTTCTCAGTAATTTGAGAAGATTCACTGGTAGTTCTTTTCCTACCTCATTTTGTCATTACCTAACTTCTTTTGACTGTCTTGGTTAATTTTGAAATACGGGAATTAATATCAGTTACTGTGTTCGAAAGATCTCATTAAATGTTCTTACTTAAGGTCCAACTAAGTGGCTAGCCAATTTACTAATTAAAAGAAATAACAGTTTAACATGTTACTAGTTTCAATCAAACTTATTAAACCAAATCTTTGCTTGGTTATTTGTTTCAGAAGGTAAGAAAGAAATTAAAATGATTTGTACTTTTATGGAATCAGTTAGCGTTAGTCCTTTTCTAGGTCTATCACTGACTGTACTTACTTCATCTTAAACACTTGCAACATCCTACAGTCAGGAAAGAACACCATCTCAGCTTTTCTTTTGTAGAAATCTCTTCTCTTTTGAAGTATTTTAATTATTACCTAACTAGCTATTTCCCATTTTTGGATATTTTGGTAAACTTTCAGAGCATTTAAAAATCATACGCCACTCATTTCAGTTGCAGGAAATTACCCAGTTATTTCAGAATTCCATGATCTGTGAAATGGGTATTTGGTTACTTAAAACACTTCAAGATGTTAGTTTCATGTCCAGAATGTTTGCCCTAAATGGTTCAAAGGTAAGTTTTATTTTTCACATTTAGCAGCGATTTAAAAAAGAAAAAATTTGAATGGATGGCTTTATTGAAATAATGGAAGAACTTAGTAGAGGAAGAACTCCCAGGGAAGAAGTTAAATAATATAAATAGCTCTGCTGAGAGTGCAACAAAGTTCTCTATTGTGCGGTTGCCACAGCAGCACCAATAATTCAAAACAAGGAAATGGAGTCTCATGTTTAATGTAATACAGACTTTTCCCTAGAACTTCTGTGGTCTAGGGTTTTTCAGGGATCAGCATGTTTATCTACATATGTCTAAATTTAGATATGCCTTTTATGTAACACGGTAAAGGAGAAGTGTTTAAAATTCTATAAGATGCAGTTATTTCTTAAGCATGTTTTTCTTTTGTTTTGAATTGACTTTAAAACAGGAATTTTCCTGCTGAAATAATGCCCAAGGACATTGTGAATATGTGCATATAGAGAAAGACATAATCTTTTATGCATTTCCCATTCGATTTTAAAGGGCCACTTTGAAAGGTATGAAGTGCTTGGTAATTTAAGAAAGAAAAATGTGTTTTTTTTCTACTGAACATTTAACCCCATCACAAAGGCTGCCTCTTCTAGGCAAGTATGCATTCTATTCTGAAAGTCCCAGTCTGGAAACTCAAAAACATGGACGTGGAAGTTTCGTGTTTTAAAGTAAACTTTATGTCATTTTAGAAATAAAGTTTAAAAGATATTGAACTCCAATCCCAGACATATATAAGATTTAATTCACCATATAAAAAAACACAACTAAGTCTCTGCCAAAAAGAAAAGAAATTCCAATATACAATAAAAGCTGATTTACAAAGAATTGTTTGAATGTAGCAAACTACTTTCTGTTAAATGTGCTTGGCAAAGCGTGGTCTAGAGAAAGACCTCCTTTAGACTTTAAAGTTTTTGTTGTCTGTTTGTTAGCAACCTTGTCTTGCTGCCTGCCTATTTTGCTTTTGTACCACCCTGTGTTCTTTAGTTATACCCTTGTTCTTACTAAAAAGTAGTATGTAGGCAATTCTAATTGTTATGGGATAAGAATAAGTGAAATGATTAGGGAAATTTTCATGTTCTAATCTTTTCTACCCAGTGACTTCATGATGAGGATGATGCAAACAGCTGGTCAAATTTATGTCCAATATGTATCTGTGTTTGCATTTTACTCATTTGGTAAGGACAGATGTTCTTTAGAAACTTGTTTTCTCAGAGGCTTAAGTTCACTTACAGTGTGTAAATTAGCCAAATATTTTTTCTACATGAAATTTTATTAAGAAATTTTGACTCCATTTTTTACTTCTCTTCTGTCGGTGTTAAAAAGGAAACTTCTCAGAGGTTAAAGAAAATAATTGTGCATTACCTTATTAAATATGATTGAAAAGTTCAAAAGGAAATAAAAATAAAATAAAAATGTATTCATCCATTCATCAAATATTTGCTAAGGAACTACCTTTGTTGGGTATGTTTCTTGACATTGGAGATAAAGTATTAAAAAAACAGGGTAGCCTCATGAAACTTAAATATAGTAAATATTGAAAGAGGGAGCTTGCATATAAAACAGCTATTGAGATTCTCTAAAGTTGTTATGACTCCTTCCATTCATTCACTCATTCAGGTAATATTTGTCTCATGAGCACACACATCAAAATTTTTTTATTATACACCCTAATCTCCCTTTCTTCACCCAATGATATCTTTTCCAACTTCTTAAAAGGATTAAATTTAAAAAAAATAAATGCACTTCACATGTCATTTGAAAACAGGATATTCCATTCTAGGTCTTTCTAAATTTTGTGATTTCCATCCCGACCTTGATACTCTACTTTTGGGAAGGTGTTCCTAAAGTGCATGATTCTAGAGCAGAGCTTTGTCTTTGAGTCCAAAATATATTAGGTGTGTCTTAGAAGGTAATAAACTTTCTATACAATAGCCATGTTTTATGTGGTATTGGCAGGCATCATAACTATTCATTGACTTCTATTAATAGGTTTTTCTCAAGAGGGGGAAAATTCTACATGGGTTCTGTGGCCAATCTTCCTGTTCTGATTTAGTATGTTTTGTGGAACATCCTTTTATAGGTGCTCCATACAAGAGAGAGGCTGACAGAGGCTTCTATGACTTCCGGTCTTCATATGATGAAAATTGAGAACCTGGTGAAGAATTTCAGGAAACCACTTACTTAATTGACTCTCTTTTCAAGTAAAATATATTTCGAGGATAATAGCCTAAGATTTAACTCCAAAGCTTCAGTGTAGATGAGAAATTCTCTGGCTGAACTATATAGCAAATGCTCAATTACCTTAGCTTCTATTGAACCATATTCTAAACACCTTCCTTTGTAACCATCACCTTGTGCAGAAGTCTATATTTTTAGCCTTTAAGCAGAGCTCAAGCACTGTATTTAGACATCTGACTTGAAGACTAAAATTTGCTCAGTGAGCAGAACAAATGTTCAGAAAATAACATTTCAAGGTTAGAGTTAGTGTCCTGAATAAAATTCCCTTTCTTATTTTTTTCTCCTATTGAATATAACATAAACAATGTACCCTGGACTGGCTTTCAAGTTTAAAAAAATCAGAGAATAACAGTGAACTTGGAGAGAGAAGAGAGAGTAATTAAAAATTGAAGGGGCTTCTGTTGAACAATTGTTTGCCTGAAACTAAGTACACGTTTTATGCCTGATTCAATAGGATTATGGATCTGAAAAGGATTTTAAAAACTATATAGTAAAGCTTTTAGAAAAAGGGCCACAATGAGCCTATATCCACCTTAAAAAACTGAAACACATGCGCACGTGCACAGACACACACACACACACACACACGCACACACGCACACACACACACACACACACACAGTTATATCCCCTTCAGAATGGAGAAGATAAAACTATTTTAATATTGTTTCTGATTAGTTGTAGTAATTGTAGTAATCAATTTTTGACCATTTACAATGTGCTAGTCATTGTGTGAAGGCCCTTTATATAAGTGATCTTATTTAATGTTCACGGCAATTCTATGAAATAGGGATTATTAGCCCCATTTTACAAATGAAGAAATAAAGGCCAAAGCATTTAATGACATTTCTAAGACTATTGTTAGTGACTGGTGGCATATTCTATCTATTGCAGAGGAAAATCCCAAAATGATGGCCAAGAATCCCTGATGAGAAACAAAACATTTTACGTCTTAGGGAAATAGATAAGAGTGATAACCTCATGATTCTTTTTCTTAAAACAAGACATTGCAAGGTCTTAGGGCCCTTTGCAGAAAGAGCAGTCCCACACTTGCACTGAAGGGAAGTGATTATCACTTGGTGAAAACTTTTTTTCTGTGTTTGGTCAAATTTTTGTCAAAAGACTATTGTAAAACCCACAGAACAAAAACAAAACAATAACAGAAAGCAGGTGCATTGTGATTTTCAGGGTAAGCTGTGGAAGTTCATGCAAGAATTCAGCTCATTTGTATTGGGTATAGCTTTCCCCCTCTTGACAATTTAGCCCTTTGTAGCCCATGAGCCAGAAGGATGTTGGAACTGCATTTCTCAATGGGCTCATAGCTAAATGGGTCTGGGCATTCCGTCCTCTCTGCTGCCTGGTGGAGGGTATAGTCTTAACTCAGTGTAGCCCACTCTCCATGTGGACAGCACTGGCTAGAACCCAGGGCTGTTTTTATCATCAAACGTTCTCGCTCCTTGGAACTCTGGCTGAAAGAAATGTTGGAAATCCTGGATAATTTTTAGCCACTGCATTTAGAAGCAGTTAAAGAACATGTGCAGCTCCTTGACCCTTTTCTCCTTGGTGTCCTAATGCCCAAAGTACACTTTAACCTAGCACAGGGAGACAGGCCATAGTAGGGCATACTTATAAGGTCAGAGAGTAAATCAAAGTTTATTCCTAAACTTGGAAGGATACCAAGTTTATGTAGCAGAAAGTGTAATGGCGGGGGTGATTATTATTTGATCAATGAACTGATTATCATTCCTCTTTGCATAATAGGTTGTCAGTACCCATAGTCCAAATGGCATCTTAATTCTTGATGTAAAATCCTAAAGGTTATTATTTGCATTTTTATGTCAAGCATGTTGTGTTGCTCTAAAATAGATTTTTAAGCACTAAGATATAATTCCCTTTAGTCACTGAGACATTGACTTGTTCAGAACCCTTGGAAGTTATCACTATTATTTATAGATGGGAACATTCAGCTTGGGGAAATGAAATGATTAGCTTAAAGGGAAACATTAGTAGATGACAGAATCAGCTATCTCATACTGTGGATTTTAGGAAAATATTAAAAACAAACCAAAATGAACTCCTCCTTAATGTCTATGTTTGTGAAGTATTCCACCCAACTCCCTCCCCCAGCCAAAATACGGAGGTAGAAAAAAACATTCCTGTGGGAGTCACGCATCTCTTCATACCTGGCCTTGTGTCACTCACTACACAACTTGACCAGTTCAACCAACCTTCATCTTCTTAAGGGATAACTACGATTTTATGTGTGTGAATAGCAAGAAGTCTGGGAGGCTACCACATTAACAGTGGATATTTTTACAGTATAGGAATATGAGGCAATTTTTACTTTTTTCTTCACATATTTTTTATATTATTTGATTTTATGATCATATAGTATTCATATAATAATTAAAACTTTCCCTTTAAAGTCAATGAAATTAATCATAAATTTTATTTAGTATTTATAAATAATATATAAGATGCCACTTTAAATATATATACACACACACACACACACACAAATATATATATATATATATATATTTCATTAAACACTGGGCATGGGATGGCTGCAGAAATGTGAAACTCTGGTACTACTTCTATTTCATGTGTTCCGATCATGTGTTCTGACTTTTGGTTCAGAAGCATGATCTCAGTTACATATCCACCGATTACTTTTTCTAATTGTCTATAAGCTCCTATTTCATCTTCCCCCATAGTAACTACATAGTAAAGACAGAGCATGTTTATTCTTATTCTTAATCTCATTTTTTTCATGATCCTGAAGATTTTGTTCTTTATGTTTTCTGTAAATAAGACTACCATAGATAAACTACCTGGATTCTAAGAGAAAACTTTTTGTATAGTGCTACACATTGGTTTCTGTAGTCAGAATCATCTGCAGTCAATTCTGTTCCTCCATGAACTAATAGGAGACCTTGGTCAGTTTACCTAATCTTTAAGTACTTCTCCCCATCTGTAAAATAGATGTAGGAAAACTTAACTCTGAGGATTGTTATAATCAAATGAGTTAAAATTTTCAAGTGTCTGGTATCATAAACTTCTTTCTCATTCACTGGATTTAAATCTAACACTCTCTGTTAGTTATTGTTGTCTGCAGTAAAGAGTTCACTTATTCATTTTGCAGTAAGTTGGGTGTGGATTTTAGCAGTCTGTTTTTAAGAATAACCAGATCTCTTGTGCAGTAACTAAGATGACTAGTGGCAGTCTTTTACACATTAGGTGAATCTGATTTTACCCTAAATTGTCTGGGTTGCCAGGCAGGATTCACTTTATCAAGTAGTAAAATAAAGTATCTGCAAAGCAGAAGAAATAATAAAATAAAAGTTCAGAAGCCAAAAGACCAAGTAAAAGACACTGTAATATGTGATAAGATTCTGGAAGCTCAATTTTTATATCATGAAAAGTGCTGCAAAAATGTTTGATGCCTTCAGATTTATGAAATATTTTTTTCCCTGATACTCAAAATGAAAGGTATATATATATATATATATATATATATATATATATATATATATATATATATATATATATATATATACACACACACATATATAATTTTTCTATAATTACACCATCTAGAGATAATCACTCTTCACATTCTGGGCTTTTCTTTCAGCCTGTTTTGAATATGTGGATACATTTTATGTGTGAGGTGTGAGGGATAGAATAGAATATGTTTGTGTTTCAAGATAAGGATAGATATAATGTATATATGTGTTTGTATCTTTTTACCTCACTTAACATCGAATTATAAACATTTTTAAGTATCATTAAGTATTTTCAATTTCGTGTTTTATAGAAGTTACATTACAAGCCATCATATAATTATGCCATAATTTCTTTTATTATTTCCCTGATATTGGGCAAATAGAGGATTTGCAGGTGTCCAACATTTTAAAATAACTATAAGGTAGACATTCATTTATATAAATTACCATCCACATCTTTGATTTTTTTTTCAGTAACAACTCCCAGAAATAGAGTCACTCTCAAAGAGTGTGAACTTTTTAAAACATTTGTGATATACTATGACAATTATTTTCTCCAGGATTTACACTTCCATGTATATGAGAGTGCTTTTCACATCATATACTTGTCATCATCATACATTAGTATCACTTGGTTTCAAGACGGTGAGGCCGGACCCCAGACTGAGCTCCATCACATTCGCATCACTTGGTAGTAAAAATGTTAATCTTTAAAAATTTGCATTTATTTTATTACTAGTGAGGTTGAATACTATGTGTTGTTTCCTGATGAACACACACACACACACACACACACACACACACACACACACACACACACACACACACACAAACACACACATATGTCCCCTGCCTCCCAAACCCCAGGATGTTCTCCTTTTCTTTTAAACAAGTGTTAGATTTGTTGTATTCCAATGGGAATTTTTAAAAAATGTATTTGAATGAATGTCAATAAGCAAGATCTTGGCTAAAAGTAATCACTTCAGCAGCAAGTGTAATCAAGTGTTTAAAGCATTGTAAAGAGACTCTTTTTGGTATGTTTTCCTCATCCAAAAAGATGTCCTGCATGACACTAGGTTTATGAGGGCTTCATATCTCCTTTTATTCTGGCCAACCAGTAACTTTGTTTTATTTATTCTGGGTTCCCCAACAATGTTGAACTAGCAACTTTCAAACCTGCAAACATCTGCTTTTGTCATCAAAATGGAAAGATATAGGTGAAAGGAAATATTTACTTCACAAACTGTATACTCTTCTGATTTTACAGAACTGACATGAATAAACTGGAAAACATGTTTAAGGACTGAAGCTCCAGTCAGCATACAGCTTAAAACTGGAGAAAGAATGAATTTCCTTTTGAAGTAAACACTAGCATGACTGTACTCCCTAATAAGCAAAGGTAACACACCCAGAATCATGTCATCATTTCCACACCAGTTACTAAGATTCCAGAAGTTCCTTTGTATACAGTCTGGTGGTACATTTTTATAAATTCAAAAGTCAGTAGTAATTGTAGAATTTTTAATGTATGAACATGTCCATTTTAAATAGTCTTATTATGTATGATTCTTCAAGATGTTAGCTTCTTTTTCCAGGATATCATGTTTGGTGCCTAGGACAATTGGCTTTGAAACATTTCTAATTAAATATTTCTAATTTGGGGGAAAATAAGTTTTTAGAGGAGTAATATGTGGTTCAAGACTTTAGCAGATTGCAAGATAGGACTGGCTTAGAAGAAGAGAGGTTTTATAAAGTATTTCTTATGCCATAGAGGAAGTTAATAAAATAGTTTTATTGAATTCAAACATGACTCAGCTTCTAATATTTATTTTGTAAATAGGAAAAAGGTAATTAAATTACTAAAGCACCTTCCTTTAAAAGATTAACTTTATTATTATTATTTCACTCATAGGAGAATTAATTTTTACCTCTTTCAAAGGCCTGTGTCTTTTTTAATTAACACACAACTATTTGAGTGCTATGTCATGCATTCATTCTTAGATCCTGCCTGTGTGGGCTCTGGCTATCTAATAAAGGAAAAAAAATAATGACCTATATGTCTGGAACACAAGGTAATATGTTTTATTACTTGGGCACATCCCTCTTCTGATTTGCAAAAAGCTTAATTTTCATATTTGATCTTTAGCCAGTGCTTGGAACAGAATTGAGTATTTGAGAGGAATTTCATTTGCTTGTCCATTTTTAACTGTGGTCCTTTCTGAATGTGTTTAAAAAGATTCCCATAGCTACTGTCCTCCAACTTTTAAAAACTAAAAATAATTTTATTACTGATTTGGTACTGTAAAACCTTATGTGTTCATTTAGAAAAATTAGATAACACTGAAAAGTAAAAAGAAAATGAAAAAAAAATTAATAGAGAATTCCTGTTAACGTGTTGGCAGATACTCCAGAGTCTATTCTGTATAACTCATTTAATTGTTTTTGCAAACTGGGATTAAAGTGCTTCAGTATCTACCTACTATACCAAATATCACCTGTTTGGCATTGCACATTCTATAAATGTCATTACAACATTTTTATTTTGAGCAACTAGTACCTAGATTAGAGACGATATGGCCTGTGGACAAATTTTGTGTGGTTCAAAGATTGTTTGCCAATCTTTTAAAAAAGGAGATTTCACATAACAATCCAGTTGTCTCCTTTTTCTTGAAAGATAGGAAGCTCTGCATTGCTCATAATCAGCTTGGCCCCAGTTGCTAGGAACCTACTGTAGCTGCCGAGGGTGGCGGGCCTTAGCTGAGGCATGTGCTCTGCATTCAGTGCAACCCTCCCTCGTCTCCTTTCTCCCCCATGTTCCTGCCTGACTCCTGAAGGCAGATGAATTTGCAAGGGCAGCATTTTGTCTAAGATGGTGGTTTTCAAGGAAGCTATACTACCACTTATGGCAAGGATCGGAAATTTGTGGGAATGCTTTCTGGATGCCACAGTGCTCAGAGGATGCTACAGGTATTTAATGGGCTGGTCTCATGGATGTGAGTGGGTCTCATAATGCAGCACAGTGCTGCACCTAGAACATTTTTTCTTATATCTGGCATTTCAAATATCCCTTGGGATATTCATATGGGTGAATAAACACCTGCTGGTAAGTATTTGAGCCTAGAAACAAAATCTGTTGCGCATATAAAAATGATTTTTATTCAGTTTTGGCGTGCTCTGGATTTTCTGGGACTACAACTACCATTTAATTTCATGTTTTATTATTAGAAGTCTTACTAGGAATCATTCAGCATTTGGAAAACCATGTTGCTGACAACTACATGGCTTGTGGTACTTGATTAACACAGCTCTATGTTTGTGTGCTTATAGCTCCCTTGTTCAGTATTAAAATAGCAAAATTGAGGCTCCTTTAGAATCTTTTATGAATAAGGGATAATTTTAAGCTTTTATGGGAGGATATTGATCATTCTTCATATGGTCATTACTTCTGTGAGTCTGTATTTTGCTTTAACATGTTACAGTTGATCTTATTTTCTTTTATTGTGTCATGTGCTGATAAATCTGGTTTATTGTTTCTTATTCTAATGGTAGATTTTATCTAACCCTCCAGTCTTTCACTTTCCTACCCTTCTTACTTCTCTTCAATCCGAATATACTTCTCAGTAGCAGGGCAAGTATTGGAGGACTTGTAGAATGTATAATACTCATATCTGGGAGTACTTTATTGATTATGAAAAACATAGCATATTTAGGTTGGACCTAGAATCTATGAGTTTCACTTTAGGTTAGCAAGAGAGGCATTGCAAAACACTTACTTTAAAAGTGGAGCTTTGCAGATGATAAGCTTAATGGTCTAGGTGAGCATCAAGGGTGGATATAAGTCCTGAAGAGGCTTACAGGCTTCTCGGAGGAAATGACAAAGACATATTTAGCACTGGACTGAAAGGATGATGAAATATGCTCTAGGATTTCAGAGCTGCACATGTCAGTATGTTTGAATGGGGATAGGAAGGCTTCTGGAAGAGGCCGAGGAGGTGGGCCTGAATGTAGAAGCTTGGGGAGGCTGCAGAGTTTTCTAGGAGTGTCCTTCATTTTCCTTCCCTTCTCTCAGCTCTAGAGCACTGTGTCTTTTCCTTTTCCTTCCTTGAAGATACAGAAGCCACAGATGTGAGTGAGGGGGACTAAAGCAGCTTGGTCATGGGTGTGGTGTTGATTTTAGGTATTTGCTCTTCACCTTAAACTCACACAAATTAAGCATATGACCTTGAGAGCTTAGAACTGTGCAGTTGCTTTTAGAGGGAAATTGTAGGTGGGATCTCAGAGCAAGAGATTGCTTGTGTTTCACTCCAGTATAGTGCATTTTCTTAGCTTTAATTAGCATACAAACTTAAAGTGGAAAATACATTCAGCAGCTCTCCAAAGTTTTTCTTTTCCTTACTTTATTAAGTGAGTAAATATTGAGTTGAGGTTGGGGGAACACTAAGAAGGAAGAGGTGACAGTAGTGAATTGCTAAGTTTACTTAGCTTGCCTCAATTTACCAAATGTACCTTTCTCACTGATACCTTCACTATGTGGGAATATGTAAAACCCACTAGAACTTCTCTGAAGAAACATTTTCCCCGCCACTCAGAGGCAAGGATTAATGAACCTTCAGTAGAGATTTGATTTGCAGACATTCTTTTTCCTAAAGCTTTAATCCTTAGCTGTGGTGAAAAATACACTTCAGTGTGAGTACTCCAGATTTAGTTCAAACGCCACGCATTTGATCAGCTCAGGAAATCACATGGTGCAGGGTTCTAGTGTGCCCAAGTTCTGTATGTTGCACTCTTTTGGAGTTGGATCATCATATCAAAGTATTTTATTCCATTAAAATCCATCTCAGGCTCTGTATTTTCCTTTTATTTACTGCAAATATTTACACTTAGAAAACAGTTCATAGCTTCTGCAGAGGACGTTTAATTTTCCCTCATGTTTGTGCCTCTGCTACTTTGTCCTGTGTTTTAATTGCTTAATTCCAGAGGAAGAGACTCGTCCAAGCCAGGCCCCCAGTTGTGGAAATTTCTATATCCGGTGAACTGGCTCCATTCCAGGA
The DNA here is from genome assembly GCF_040802235.1 of Manis javanica. Classification (NCBI taxonomy): domain Eukaryota; kingdom Metazoa; phylum Chordata; class Mammalia; order Pholidota; family Manidae; genus Manis; species Manis javanica. Next base: position 55,944,870 of record NC_133161.1, on the reverse strand, counting down.
CAGAATAATTTACCAACAAATGAAACACCAGCTACTGCCCACACGTCCTCTGATTACATTAAAAATCACTCCCTTTCCCACCCAACTGACTGAGAGTGTGCTTGGAGCATGGGGCTGACAGACATCTCTCTCCTCCTCCACCCCCTCGTTTTGTTAAATCGCTGGTTTCTGTAGTCTGTTAGGCTTCTTATTAATTAATAGTAATAAAATGTTCATTCATTAAGTGTCTTGTGCCTCTGAGTTAGATATTGTCACTCTCTTTCCCCTCAGACTAGGCTGTTTTTATAAATTCATGTTGTAGCAGGAAAGTGAGCTGGAAAACTGATTTTAGTTCTGTAGCATCAGGTACTATTTAGCCAGTGGGAGGGACTGATAAAATTAGCAAGTTGACTAACCACTTCCCTTCCTTGTGGCTCTTTAATATTATAACGGATACAGAACAGTTCAGAAGGACTGGGCTGGTGTTTGAAACCACAGCACACTTTGGCAAAGAGGGAATGCACAACAGAACGGGTGAGTTTTTTTCCTTTAATCTTTCAAAAGAGCTTTGAAAACAATATTTTGGGGTCGAAGTGTTTAGGTTTGCCTAGGTAAATAGTCTTCAGTAATTTGTAGGCTGTGGAAAGATAAACCAGTTATGAGAAGGGAAGCAAAAGGTTTTCCAATCAGCACCAGTAGCTCCAGGAACAACAGTAGAGTGAGCAGAAGATTCCAGTTAGACAATACTAAAATATTCTCGGGGGGAGGATTCTTGTCATGGTAAAATTTTTGATAATTAAGTTCCTACACTCTCACTTCCTGAAATCCCGACTTTGGAATTGTCAGCAGCGGCACTGACTTTTCTGAACCCGAATGAATGTCCCTCTGGATCCTGAGATAGCTTAAGATCTTCAGTTATCTTCTTTGTGGTTGAAATTGTTGTTTTTTTTTTTAACTTTTTTTATTATGAAAAGTATCAAACACAAACGAGAGTAGAGTGAACAGTGTATAGATTCCCCATGCACCTATCACACAGCTTTAAGAGTTATGAACTCAGGGCCGGTGGTGTTTCACCCACACCTCTGTGGCATGCTACCTGCTTTAGTTGAATTGCAATATTTGAAATGTGCCCATTGTGAACATTAAATGAAAGAGGCCTGGAATCTCCTAAAGGCTCATACCAGTTCAGTAATATAAGTTTGAGAGAAATATTATTACAAATATTCACTCATGTGTCAGTGAACGCAAGAGTAACTCACAATGGCTGTTTCGCCAGTGGGAATGGGAGTAGAGATGAGTAGTTAAGATCATGGCCTGGGAGCCAGACTGGTAGGAGTCAAAGTTTGGTTCCTTTGCAGTCTTGAAACACCTTGAAAATGTTTCCTAATCTCTCTATGCCTTGCTTTCCTCACCTGAAGAATGTACTGGTAACACTGATCTTTTGAGGATGAGACAGCGCATCCATGGAAAGGCTGCAAACTGCCAAGAACAGAACGCGCTCACCTCTGTTACGCACTATGGTTTGCGAGTGATAGTAGGGATTAGACAGATGTGCTGAAACAGGAAGGCGAGTGTGTGGGTGAGCATACTTACCTCCTGACCATTGTTGTTCTCCTGATTATTTGATGATATGAAGCTGGGAAGAGTCTCCATCTTTTCCTTCTTTGTAGGCCACCAAAAACTCCCTGCTGCTTTTCTCCATCAGCTCTGAATTAATTCTCTTTGAAAACGGTCACTGATGGTGAGGGAATAGAAAAAAATAATTGTCTAAGCTCACAGAACAAGGAGTCGTCAGCCAGAGGGCTCCCCAGTCTCCGTGATGGGAGTGGTATTAGACTTGGGTTCGAGCATCCCTGATGGCCCTGGGGGCCTGCCTCACATTTGAACTCTTGTCATTTCCTCTCGGAGATAGAACTGCAGACTTGTCTTTGTCTTCCAGGGCCACAGGCTGCTTAGATACTTTTTTCACTAGTAATGAGGATGGTAAAATTCTGAAGATGGCAGCAAGTGGTGGTGGTAGTGCAGGCAGTGAGGACCTTTCCTAGAGTAGTAGCAAAAATACCAATGACTGCTAGTTTTGGAGCATTTAGTAAGTACCTGGCAATGCATGGGTGGTTTTCTCATTTAATCCCTGTATGATATTTAGTATTAATATCTTCATTTTAGAGATAAGGAAACTGAGGCACAGAGAGATTAAGCAATTTACCTTTGATTATCTAACCGATAAATGACAGCCAGGATTTTGTTCCGGATCTGTTTGGAGTAATAACTTCTTAGAGCTTTTGTCTATAAGAAATCAGTTTATTCATTCACATCCATTGAAAATGCATCCATGATTTTTGCCCTTAGCCTTCCTGAAAGAAAAATCACCAGTATTCCTTTAAATCAAGCGGAATGGAAAAGCTTTTGTCTAGCAATAGTTTTCCCACAGTGACTTTTCATAATAACTAATTATAAGCTGGAAATGTATCAGAAATCTTGACAAATACAGAAGCTGGTGGGGGCGGGGTGGAGTTACCACTGTAAGGAAGAAAATACTGAACTGAGAGGATAGAAAAAGAAACACGCTATTACAGTAAAGTAACTGTGCCTCAGTGGTGGGTTTTGTTTTTAAGGCCATTTATCTCTCTTGAGCTTCTGTAAGGAATGGGTGAAATTCATCTAAGTCAATTTTCCAGAACATGCAGTGCTGTTACAAAACAAATGATAAACACTGATGTGCAGCAGAAATAAAAAATTGGTTGAATCTTCTGGGAGGTGCTGAAAAGACTGGGATGGCACAGTCAGACATTTTAGAGACCTGGAATTGCCTCTCAGTGCTTTTCCTTTTAGATTACTGGTACAACTGTAAAAATAGAACCAAATGTGTGAATGAAAGGAGAGGTTCATTTCACAACTTTGAAGATTTTTTTTTCTCCTTCCAGTGGAGTAATGCTGTTTAAAATTTTTTCCTTCACTGGCAGAGACACTGTCTGAAATTTCCAGCTAAACATGAAAACATCAGATACAAAATAACCGACTTCTCTAATCAGGCAATCAGATACATTCAGCAATCTTTCATCTTTCCTTTATCTTTTCTTCCTTGGCTGCAGTACTTCTGTCATTTTGATAGGATCAACCAAGCTTTACTTAGAAAAACTCTGGAAGAGATTTGAAATCCTTGTGTTTTTTGCAGAGAAGGGTGAGAATAAATGGAGTTGAGGTTACTGGTTGGGGAGCAGGTGAAGGTGGGAAAAACCATACTTACAGAACATCTTTGGATTCTAAAATCTCTGAGAAAGCAAGGAGGCCATTCAGTCCTGGCAACTGCAAACCATTTCTGCATAACTGTTCCCTAAACTGTGTTTTCTTTTTTTTTTCCTCCCATGTCTTTATTTCCTAAGAACATACCATTCACAACATTGTAAAATAGGATTCAGGGTTGGAAATGTCCATATTTCTCTATGGTTAGAGTGAGGTTCAGAAGTGCCATGTAGCTTGCCAGGGTCCCATCCCCTTCTGTATCAGCTAATGTATTTCTGATGGACTTGGTCACCTGACTGGATGACTGAATAACAATACCTTCATGCTTCCCAATCCGCCTTTCTGCTTTGATCTGTAACATCTGTCCCTGCTTTTATATCACTGCTGTTGGGGAATTACGTCTCATTTGAAGTCTTGAAAAATTAAAGCATTGTTTTCCTTGACATGAATTCTCTCTCTTTTTGTTCTTTGGATCATTTAGGCACAGTTTTTTAATGTCACCTGTCCTGGAGATTCAGCAGTTAATAATCACAGCCCCTACTCACAAAAAGCTTACAGACTAGTGAATGAAGCAAAGTTGTAGAAGGTGAGCATAGCTCTAAGTTCATAAAAACATATTCTGTCTTCATTTAGATTAGCTACATTGGGAAAGGCAGTATATATGGGGATAAGATAGCAAGCTCTGAGATTAGACAGCCATGGTTCAAATCTAATTTGAATTTTCTATTGAAATCTAATTGAAATCACTCTGTGATTTCGCATATCTTACTAACCTCCCTAAGCCTGGATTTTTTTACCTATAAAATGATACCAAGCTCACAGAGGTGGTGTATGAATTATAAGATATGATACATGTTAAATATTTATATAGCATATCATATATAATTTGGGGGATCAGGGGGTCTCTCTCAAAAGAAGTTCACTTTAAGATGAGCCTAAATGAAATAGAAAGATTTTTCTAGTCACAGGGAACTGTATGTGCCAAAGCTGTAAAGAATTTGGCCTCTCTATGAAAAAGAGCAAAGGCCAGTGTGGTTGAACCATATAAAAGGGGGAAAGTTGCTTGTAGGTGTAAAGAGCAGAGTCCAGATTGTGCAGGGCCTAGCAGGTCTTGGTAGGGAGGTTGCATGTTGTAAGTACAATCAGAAGTGATTAAAACTTAGTTTTACTTTATTATAAAGTAGTTCATATACCTGACATTGTGTGTGTGTCCATATGTAAATACAATAAACTATTAGGTATACTTAAACAACTTAGGAAATTCAATATAACCATTACCAATGAAGCCTCCTCTGTGACTCCCTGTCCCCCAAAGGTAAACACAATCCTGAATTTTTGTTTATTGTTTCTTTAATTTGTGTTAAAGTTCTACTACATATATATATGTTAATAAGGTATGAAAATATGGTTTTTAAAATATCTGTCTCTGAAATTAGACCATTATCTTATACCATACACAAAAATAAACTCAAAATGGACAAAGACTTAAATATAATACCTGGATCTATAAAACCCCTAGGAAAAAATAGGAGGGGAAAGCTTCATATAATTGGTCTTGGCACTGGTTGACAATGACACCAAACACAGTCAACAAAAGCTAAAGTAGACAAGCAGGGCTGCATTTAACTAAACTATTTCTACACAGCAAAGGGAACCATCAACAGAGTAACGCAACTTATGGAATGGAAGAAAAATTATTTGTAAACCATATATTTGATAAGGAGTTAATATCCAAAATATGTAAGGAACTCCTGCAACTCAATAGCAGAAAAACCAAATAACCTGATTAGAATGGGCAAAGGACTTACACAGCTATTTCTCTAATGAAGACATACATGGCTGACTGGTATATTAAAAGATGGTCACTGTGGTTAATTATTAGGAACTACAAATCAAAACAATGACTTCATGTCTGTTAGATGAACATAAAAAAAATGGAAAATAACAAGTGTTGGTAAGGAGGTGAGGAAATTGGAACACTTATACACTGAAGATGGGAATATAAAACAGTGCAGCTGCTGTGGAAAACAGTATGAAGCTTCCTCAAAAATTAAAAGTAAAACTGCAATGTGGTCCAGCCATCTGACTTCTAGATATTTATCCAAAAGAATTGAAATCAAGATCTCAAAGATATATTTGCATTCCTGTGTTCACTGTAATCTTCAATTCACAATAGCCAACAGGTGGAAACAACCTGCATGTCCAACAGATAAACGAATAAAGAAAATAAGGCAATGTACAATGAAATATTATTTAGCCATAAACAAGAAGAAATCCTGTCATATGCTACAATGTGGATTAAGCTTGAGTACATTATGCTAAGTGAAGTAAGTCTGTCTCTGAAGGTCAAATAATGCGTGATTCCACTTATGTGCATTATCTAAAGTGTTCAAACTCACAGGAAAAAAAAAGCTGGGATAAGGGTTGTGAGGGGTTAGGGTGAGAGAGAAACAGGAAGTTGCTATTCAGTGGGTATAGAGTTTCAGTCAAGCAAGATGAAAAAGTTCTAGAGATCTGATGTACAATATTATAGTTAACAAGCCATTATCCCTTGGATCCCAACTTAAAAATTGTTAGGAGAGTAGATTTCATGTTGTGTGTTTTTTACCACAATTTGAAAAATTCTATTCCTATAGGATGGATTAGCAAGGGGAAGCATGGGAAGAATAAAGTAAGCTCAGTGACTGAGAAAAGTAGGCATGTGGCTGTGAGGCTTCACACCAACAGTATGAACAGTGGCACCATTAGAAAGGAATAGAAATGTTTGTGCTTGTCTCCATCCATGGATAAAGGATGGACCTAGGGTCAAAATGACAGTGTTTTAAACATGGTAGTAGAATAGAGGTTTTATTAACAGAAGCACAGAATGAGACAGTGAATGAGAAGTATACAGTGTGATTTTTGTATTCTATGCCTTCCTTCAAGATCGAAGTACCGTGTTCACCGTCTGGACTGTACTTGCCTGTCAGCAGGCCACCTAAGGGTCTGCTCTCTCAGGGCGATTCCAGCTGCCATCGTCAGGATGGCAGAAGTGGAGATGGATAAGTTTGAGTCTTTGGTATTGGATCCAAGTTGAAGCCACATGAAAGGAAGAAAAGTAGAGACAAAGGGATATTAAGTCTGGGGAATGCCCATAAGTAATGGTGGAACTTAAAAACATACACACACACTTTGTGAGCTTGCTCAATTGTTTTTCGTTTATTTTTACTTTAAACTCTTCTTTCAGTTTATTTCTATTTCATATGCTTCCTGTTTTTCTCTATGTAACTCTGGAGGGAAAATATTTTCCTAGCCTAGGGCAAAATACCTTTGAAAACGAAATCAGTCAAAGGGAGAAATAAAGTGAGAGAAACCTGTTTATGGCTTACAAGTGTCTCCTGTGACCCTGCTGCGAAAAGGGACCCCACCCAACCTCTCAGGTCCAGATATGCCCTCCCTTCCCCTGTAATTACCCACAGATATGGGGACGGACTACTTTTCTCCACCCCTTGGAAACACCTATTGATATGGAGATGCACTAAAGCCAGGTGAAAGATTCTGGAAATATTGCAATTTTATCCACACTTGCATTACAATACAAATTATTATAATGGATTAACATTCAAAATAGGGCAAAATTCTTGTGGCAATAAGCATGATATGGCTTGATTTGAAATTGTTACACCACTTGGAACAAGTTTTAAGGAGTGTGATTATCAAAACCTGAAGAGGCGTCGGTGCTAGGAAATTGTGACTTCAGCAGTTTGTTGGTAGAGCTGCTATTCTCCCCTTTTGTTGGTTTCTTTGAACCTCCATATCCCCCTCTTCATAATAAGAAATGCATCTAGATAATGTGTAAAACCATTTGAAGAAATTGTCTCTGCCTTTTAAGCTTTTCTTTCTTTAGCCTTACCTTCTTCCTGTTTGGTTAGGGTCTACGCCTGAGGGATTTCACTCTGTTCTTTCCCCCTCATACCCAATTTAAATGTTACGGTTCCACATTCCTTTTCTCCTAGGCCTGCTAGTTACCAGTGCTAATGTGTCAAGTCTGTATTATTCACAGTAATTCACAATATGCTATTATTGGCCTAATGTATTCACTCCCAGATGGCATCTTCACTGGGGGCTTCATCTCCTACACCTAACGCGGCATTTAATGATGGACTATTCAGGTAGCAAGACGTTTATATTAGTGGTATTTTTTTTCACAGGTACTTTTTTGGTACATATATATCTAACCTTTATCAACATAACAACAGAAATCTAAGAATGACCTACGTTTTTACATTTTTCTTGAGATGAATTTCAAAATAAATTTTTACTCATAAAGCAGCTAACTTTCTTTTATTCAGCTTGTACCTGAATCAGTTAACTCAACAAAGTCAGTTTCTATGTGATCATGTTGCTGCATTAGGCACTTTAAGGCATATGCTACAGCTGCTAGATGTTTTAAATATTCCCATATGAAAAGTTATACGAACAGGTAGTAAACCTGCTATTTTACATTTACTTATAAGAAAAGTAAATTTTATTAAAAACATTATACCATAATTTTGTGGTTTTATAATAGCACAATGAATAAAAACCCAGTATTTTGTATTTACAGTTACAGTTAGGATTGAAATCTGTTTGTTTCAAAAGGATAATAATTAGATTTTGAACTTTTTTGGAGCCCAACTTTTCTCATGTTTCCAAATGAATAAAGAGATTTATATAATTAAAATTCAGTTTATTATTAAAAACTGAATTAAAATGACAGTGAAAGAACAGCCTTAGGTGTGTGACTCTGCATTTTAAAGTGGTATATTTAATGTTTATGCAAGAGAAAGACTTTAAAAAAAAATTTATTTAAAAAGTGATTAGCACCTTGGCTGTACAGCTCCTAAGATTTTTTTTTTGTAACACTGCATAAAATTTGAAGCATTTTTTTTTTGCTTCAAAATTTGACCTACTTAGAAAAGTTCTGATAATTCCAATGTAATATATCCCCTCAGTTTTGTAACGCCTTTGGGTAATGTATTGGAGAGGCAAGTAATCTCATCAGGAAGCGTAATGGACCCTATCACATTTCCAGATATATTTTTTTCTACTACTTCTGCCTCAAATTTAGTTCTGTGTCTAATGATACCACACTCTACTGGCAAGGGTACTTTTCCAGTAGTTTAACTCTCTTTGCATACAAATGGTGTTTTTGGTCTGGCTGCCATGGCAGATCTTTTCCTTGAAATGAGGTGACATAATTTGATTTTTTACAGTCAGAAAAAAAAAAAGGTGTTTATTCCTCTTGAGAGATTAGAGAAAGAAAGGTTGTCACTGAATAAAACGCATGGCTTGACACAATTTGAAAAATGGGCTGATGCCAGCTCAAGAAAGGAACAAACTCCTACCTGGCCGAAAAGTCTGGTTGGCCTGGTAGTAAAGGAAAATCTCCAGGATCAATCATTCAGACTCTGCCGCAGAGTACGAAGCTGCAGAGGAAAGGATCTCAATTCGCCTTCACTGTAGCAAACCTTTTTCCTGCTTGTTTCCAGGGAGCTGCATATTTTAGTCATACATGTTAAATTCTGAGGGCTCCTCATGAACTCTCTTTGGACAAGTAAGATACTCCTTATTATCTAGACTTTACCAATGGAAGTATTTTAGGTCCCAAGAGATATTGTTATTTTCTAAGGTATTTAGATATCATCACCCTAAAATTCAGGTCTTCCTCCTAGAGCGGTGTCTCTCTAGGTATACTCACTTTTCCAAGGACTGTCAAAGGTAAGATCTGATTTTAACTGATGGAAGGCATCCTTCTATCAATCTCAGATTTTCCCTTGATTTACCAATACCTTAATGATGAAACACAATGAACCAACAGATGTTTCTGAAAAGCAGGTTTTATAAGCCACTACAAAAACATATTTAATAACATGTAAGATATTTTCTGTATACCAAATGGAAAAAAAGCAGATTATAAAGTAATATGTTCATTATATGTAGAGGTTTATTTATAAAAATAAAATTAAGGTACTCAACATGAGCAAATTGATTCATTTTTTCAGTTTGCAAATATCTTCTTAAGTAAATATCTTAATATAAATTTTAAAGTTCTTGAACTATATACAACACAAACTATACCAGGTCAACAGGTAGTTTGTAGTAAAGATAGGCAGATCCTCATCTTGTCTATGTTTGCTAGAAAAAAGCTTTCCTGCATATTTTGGAAGACAAGGATGATTTCATGTATGTAACTGACAAAAAATTACTTTTAGGAGAAGCACAATCATTTTACTAATGTTTATGAAACAGCAGTTAAACTCTGAAACCATGAATTCCAGTTAATATTATAAAGAAGGGCTTACCCAATTCTTCATGAACCCTGCCGAGAAAATTGCTATCAAATAAAGAATTAAGTAGAATTAAAGAAATTAGTTTCTTTTAAAACTGAAGTTAAGAATTTAAACATTTTTGTCCTTAGGTGAAAATACTTTTCCTGCAGTGCAGTTTTTAAAAATAAAATGTTTACTGCAAATGAATTTTGATGGCCAGGTCGTAATCATTTTGTGTAAAATTGCTTAAAAGAATATTCCCTCAAGTTGACTCATTCAACTAGGACTTTCTGGCTACTGAATATAAGCATCAGAATTATATTTTAAGGTCATAGTATCATGATCTGTTATCTATGACTTGAAGATATGATGTCTATATTCTCAGATGGAGTAAGTTATTTTAAGTATGGTACTTGAGTTGCATTTTATAGTAGAATACGAGGTTGTCTTTATTTTAACCTTACACTGAATATAATTAAAGCAAAACCCAATATAGACACATTATAGAATTTTTTTTTGCATAAAATGATTTAATCCTCTGTTTTGTTTCAGAGACATTTAGTTTTCATTTAGTATGGGATAGTAAATAGCTTAATATTTTCTTTCATATTACTATCTACACATTTAAATGTAGGAAGACCAAAACTTTGACTCCTTCTACACTCGAATGTATGAATTTACATGTATAAAAATGTACAATAAACATGTGCATAGTATGCTCCCCATATTATCTTTATTTGTAACTCATGTTACAGAGACCACGAGATCAAAATAAATCTGTCCTCAGAGGAGTGCCAGCCCCTTCTCTCTTTCTCAACCAGATACTTAAGTTTAATAATGAGGGTAAATGAATGATGCAATAGGGAAAGGCCTATCTTATTATGTTCTGAACATTATAGATGTTCTCTGGTAAGTTCTTAACACCTGTGATTTCTTATTCCTTTTCAGTTACCACAATTCAATGTATAAGAAAATGGCTTTTGTATAAATCTTATAGCTTAATATTTTTGTACTTATGTATTTGACCAAGTAATTCATTTAAATGTTTGGTGACTCTACTACTTTAAAAGTCATATGAGTATCTGTGACCCTCAGATGGTAAGAATAGAGGTCTCACTATCAGTTGGGAATTTTCTTAAGTGGAAATTTCTTGTCTAACTTTAAAAGCCCAAGTTGCAATTAAGCAGACAGTGTGCATGTGATTAATAATACTCCCCAGTCTACTTGTTTGTTTACACTCTTGGGTCAGTGCTGCTGATTTTATGCACTTAATTGCCACTTGTGACGTATGCCCATTCGCACAGTTCTCTAATCATGGTGTCAGTGGGGACTCACTTGGCATATGTAGTTTTTATGCATCATTTCAGTCAGAAAATGAGAAAAAAATCCAGATAATGATATTGAGTGTGTGATGTACATTTTTTGGTTGTCATTGCTAACATGTGGTGTGGTTGGAGCTGGGTTTGGGACATTGCGGGAAGATCATTAGTCTTGAAGCCAGGATGATCTGGGTTTTAACATAGTATCATTGACTAGTAAGTGATATATGCAAATTGACTTTACCTTTCTGAGTCTCAGTTTTCTTATCTATAATGTCCACTCTATAAGGTGGTAGTGAAGGTAAACTGTAATAATTATATAAAGCTAACCTTCTAGAAGGCATAGAGAATATCTAGTCTCTAATATAGTATTTGAGATATAATGAGTGCTCAATAATTATTTATTTGAATAAATTAAGGCACTTAGATGAAGATAGATGTTCAACAAAACTCATATTTTCTCCTCAACCAATGTGTACAGGTCTCCCAGCCTAGTAGCTGACATGCCAACAGTCAATGAACAATTGTTGAATAAGAAAATGCATGAATGATAATAAGTTTGAGTAAAATAAATAAATATTGTTGGTTTCCTCTACATTTTCTACCTACCCTGAAAAATTAGGAAACTTAAAACATGTTTTGGGACAGTTTGCTTCCACTAGATTCAAATTTGCTACTCCCTTCACTTTCTCTCACTGTGCCAAACCATTTTTTGTCCAAGAAACCATATCTAAACTCTAAACTAAATAAAGCATGACTCCCCTCTTATCAGCAGGTTTTCTGATCTGTAAGTCAACAGAGAGAAGTAGTAGTCAGTAGTCATTTGAATAACACAAAACTCTGCTCTACCTTGCAGAGGATACAAAGAAGCAAAGTTTCTGATCTTTAGATGGAATCCTAGTAAATGAGAAGATAAGACATACACATAACACAGTGTAGTACAGAACAAATAAAAAGTAAAGACAGTAATTGTGTAAAGATTCAGGGAAGTCCCTTGCACAATGATCAGGAAAGCTTAGAGTAGGGGTGAAGGGTGATAATTTCTGGATCTTGAGAGACTGATAGAATGAAAAAGGTAACTTAAGCCAAGGAGAGTGAGCTGAAACACCATAATGTATTTTAGCTTGGGTTCACTCCAATCCCAAGCAGGCCCTGAGGCAGGAATCAAGGTTAAGTAATTTATTCAGACGTTTCCAGGAAACTTTAATAGGGAAAATGAGAAAGGGAATGGAAAGCAGCCAAAAATTATATTATATGTATGTATATATATATATATATCAAATAGTTTGCTAAGCTGATGACTAAAGCTTGATTGTACTGAGTGACTGAGGGAAACTACACAATATATACATGTCATTCCATCAAGGGGTGAGGGACCTGAGGTATTTATGTAGCAACTCTGGACCCTAGTCATCAGTTGAGAGCTGCTGGAATGTTATATCACCTGTACTTCTGGCCACTGAAATAGAAATACAGGTGCTGGCAGTTGGAAATGAAAAGTCTGGCCAGTATGTACTGAAGTGGTAAAGGCAAGCAGACTGGTGGGGCCATGACTAGCATCTGCGACAGTTGTTTTCAGAAGCACACTGAGTGAAGTGGCTTTAGACATTCTCCCAAATTGTGTATATATAGCTTTGAAGTTGCATCATTTGTAAGAAAATGATAGTAAGATAAATTTACCTAACATTGAGTAATGTAAAGGTAGTTTACAATTGGCCAGTAGACTCTGAAGCCTTCCACACAACTTTGGTCTCTTCACATACTGTTTTTTCATGCTGGTGCTGAATACTTGTGCTCAAAGACCATTTAATCAAGAAGTTTCCTAATTACAATCTTGGATGGATACCAATGCTGGCAGGATTAACTCCTTCCAGTCTTAATTTCAGACTTTAATTGAAGACTTCCACAATCTTTTCAACTGTTTTTTCTACCTTCATTAATATTTTTTGTTATCAGTCCTTCACTCTAACCAGATTGTTTATTCTTACGGCTCTTTTCTACTCCTAATAATCTGGACATGTGGAACACCTGCCATTTACTTAAATTCTTCCCGTGCTCCATGTCTGCTTCAGCATTCCTCTTATGCAGCTGTGTGTTGACAGCTCAAATGGTCATTTGAGCCAGGAGCGACCCTACTCCTTGTCTTCATTGCACAGTTCACATTGTGACCTTTTCCATTAATTAACTTGAATTGTTACTTCTTAACTTTTATTATAAAACTTATTTGCTTTTGTCTTGCTTCCTCAAGTTATATACTTTAAAAGAGAGACAGTTCTACCTTTTTTTTTTGGTGTGGGGAGACAAGACTACCTTCTTTGAAGCTATACTTCCTGGGTTCAACTCCTGGCTCCAGCACTTATGATTTTTGAGTCCTTGGGCAAGTATCTGATACCTCAGTCTGCATGGACATTTACTCTCGTCAACCAAGACTACAAAAGGAACCCATGTAGATGAAACCTCTGCCTGATGCGTATAGGAAAAGGCTCTTAATATGATAATCATCTTGAACATTTTTGTGAAAATAATGGCAATTTTTAGGGCCATTTAAAAAGAGGTAGAGAGAATACATAAAACCAGAATATAAGTTATGGATATTGCTGATATGAAAGGCTACTAGCCATTATTTTCCCTCTGATTCATACTGACTCCCAGTTTAAGCTCAAATCATGGGAATTAATATGAGTTTTTATGGATAAACGTGAAAGTAGGAGAACAGAGTCCATCAACTGCCTTCTCAGAGCCATATGTAAGTCCACTTTATAAGGCAAGTGTGATCTGTGTGTGCAGATGTAGAAACTGAGGTCCAGAAACATCAGGTAACCTGCACAAAGTCACATGGCTGGTGAGGGGAGAATTACGTCAACTCTGAATGTTCAATCTCTTCCTTTTGCATCTTGGGGTCTCTACGTTGTTTTTATATCACCCATTCTATAGCAAAATTGTAACTTTGCTGAGACTGACCAGAATCATTTGTAGAGCTGTTTTTTGGTGTGTGCTGCTTAGGAAGAATTGAGATATGTCATTTCCAGGACAATGAAATCTTCAGCCTGTTAAGCAACATTCATTTTTCTCTATCCAGTGTGCATTTATCCTTGTTTAAAAAACCCATTTCCTTCAAGGTCTTTCTAATGAGATTTTGCAGATTTTCCAAAAAAATATATTATGTCAGTGACAGTTTATTCACCTTACTTACATAGTTCGAGGAACTGCTTGTTTAAATTTAGATATGGTTTCTGATGAAATGTTTTGACAAAGTAATACCAGCTTGATACTATTTAAAATATTTTGACAGATGGGAAAATTGTTTCAGTCTAAGTTGAGCAATACTTTATTGCAGTATTTTGCCAGTTAGGAAAAAAAAAAAATGGAAAAGGTAGCCTCACTGTTCCCGAAAATAACATCCTTCCATTCTCCGTGAAAAAAGAAAGGCCTCCATTCAGTCAGAGATTACAGTATGTGTGCCGCGTATGTTAAGAACTCCTGCAATTTAAACCAGGGAACATTTGGGGATTATTTCCAAACAGGGAACATTTATTGTTCTGTAAGCAAACAGAACCTTAAATAAGAACTTTTAAGAACATTTGTTGCTATAGTATTTGAGCAGAGCCTTCTCATGCCCTGGTGAGGGTGTTGTCAATTAATCATGCTAAATCACTAGGATTTAAAAGCTGCTTGATTGGGGAAAAAAACATCCTCAAATCCAATTACTTTTTTATCTTGAATTTTTAGACTGCTATTATAAAAATCTTTAAGTATCTTCAATTAGTTACAAAGGAAAACAATACAGGTGCTTCTTGTTTTAGCTATATTAAGCAAATGCATTAAAGAGCTAGGATAGAGCAGTGGTTCTCAAAGTGTAGTCACTGGACCAGGAGCAACAGCATCACCCGGGGGAAACTTGTAAGAAATGCAAATTCTCAGGCTTTACCTGAGGACTCCTGAATCACACACCAGCGGAGTCCAGCCATCAGGGTTCTAACAAGCCTCCCTGATCATTCTGATACGTGCTATGGTTTGATAACTACCAATGGGAAATAGAGGTGTTCAAACTACCCCACAGAGCTCCTTTAAGGCCTATGATATAGAAGGAGAAAGACATAGTTGGGAATGATCAGGAAAGCTTCCCAAGGCTCTCCTGACACACGTGTCAACTAGAGGAGCCTCGGTTTTCTGTTTTCCATATCACAAGGTTTTAGACTGGGTTCTGCATCTGAACAAAGTTTTGAAAACCACTGGGATACATCTTTCTTTGGTGGAGAATGTTTGGTGGCCCAGAAAGGCTTCTCAGGGTGACTGCATATTATACTATGTCCATATCACTGTAGCCACGTGGTCCTGGAACAGGGTTAGGTCAGTAGAGAAAGAATTGGTCTGTGCCTCAGTAACAACTTCATGCTTATCAGACTCTCAAGGAACATAAGTATAATCAGAATGACAGTTTTAGGTTTCAAATTACAACGAGGAGCATGAAAACATAAATTATATGGCACTCATATGTCACCCCCTCCCCTTTCATCTCATATGTACAAGCTAACATTTAGGAATGGGACATCCTTGTCCAGTGATTGGACCACTGATGACACTGATCCAGTCCCCTACTTCTGCATATTGTTTCAGGTGGGGTCTATAATTTACAATGAATTGTTTCTGTGCAAACATAGAATTAAAAGAATCAGAGGAATGAGAAGTTGATATTTCTCCAGGCCATCATGAACCTATATGAATCTTCTTCAGAGACACACACACACACACACACACACACACACACACACACACATCATGAACCTATATGAATCTTCTTCAGAGACACACACACATACACACACACACACACACAGTTATTTACCAGATTGCTGAGGGCTCCTAAATTTAGTGTCTTTCTCACATGAACCATGTTACATAAAACCACAATAGTATTTTTTCCATTTTCTGTTTTTTAAGTTTTTTGAAGTGAACATTGACAATTATGTTATAGATATTTAATATCATTATTTAAACTTCAATAAGATCTATATTTTTATATAATTTTATTACTGCTATCAATTATATGTATTAATTTTACTTTATCTTTGAGTTCTGCAGATGATGGTAATGAGAATAATGACAAAAATAGGTTACCATTATTATAGTAAGTGAGCTTACTACATGCTGGGCAGTGTACTAAGTAATTGATATTTATCAATATACTTTTTCCCCATAGAGAACTGTTAAGAGAGGCTTTTAGGCTTTTGAATTAGACCCCCAAAGAAAACTGAGACTTAGTACATATATATTCCCTCTATATATATAATATAAATGGAAAACATTCATAATCAACATTTACTATGTTTAAATTCATGATTTTTCTTTTCTATTCCATTTTATACTATCATTCAATTAAAAATATGCCAGTTGTGACTCAGCAAATTGATTTTATTACTCACAGTAATGGGTTGCAACCTGCAGAATGAAGAGTTGTTCTATCATTAGGTAGCATTGTTATCCACATCCTACAGGTAAGGACATAGGCTTACAGAGGTGGTGTAAATTGCCCAAATGTACTTAGTAAGTGGCAAGATCAAGGTTTAAACTTGGGTCATTTCCCTTCAAAACCTTCACTGTAACACTGTTCTGTCTGTCTACTCAGTGTTTCAGATTGTAGTACTGTTAAGGAGGGATGTCCTAAACAGAGTTTTTCTCTAAAATGCAGAGACGGTGCAATGGCAGCCTTAGGATTTCTAAATAGAATAATAGAAGGGGTTAGGATAAAGGGCGGAACTTTGGTTAGGGACTGGTTTTGGGGCTGCCTTTCCAGTGCAGGCACCTTTTCTACTCAGAACGTGTGTTTTTTTGGGAAAGCTTTTGTAAAGAGGCTGATGAAGATTAATGTGGAAGGGAAAATGGCTTTTGCCACTAACCCACCTTCTTTGTGCTACCATGGGAAATTTACTTGAAACAATCCAAGGAACAGTAGATGGAAAAGTGTTTACCCAAAGTTAAAACAGTCTTTGTTTTGTGGAGCTTCCTGGTGAGTGAGGAGAAGATTAAATGGAAATCATTTGCATATTGAAGGGCTTTTTGTCCTGACTCCTTTTGGGGCCTACAGTTACAGATATGAAGGACTGCTAACTTGGCTGAATATTTTTGAACACAGGCTTTATTTTTTCCTAATGCTAGTAAAGATTTTGAAATGTGTATTAAATATACAGGCACAAAATTCAAAGGTAGAGAAAACACTGAAAAGTCTCTATCTCTCCTACCCTTGATCGTTCTCCTTTCTCCAGAATTGGAATTACTGCTACCTGTTTCTTGTGTAGCTTTCCAGAATGTTGTGCTGTGTGTGTGTGTGTGTGTGTGTGTGTGTGTGTGTGTGTGTGTGTGTATGTGTACTAAATACTAACACAACATATTTTCTGTGCCTTGCTTTTATTTCTTTTATAGTATTTCCTAGAGTTCCATTTATAGACATTCCTCCCTGCCTTTTTCTTTTTCACAGCTACATAATACTTCATTGTATGCACTTTCTAAAATTTATTTAACAGTTCTTCTACAAACAGACATTAGGTAATTTCTAATCATTTGCAAGCCCCACTATTTTACATGCCAGTAGCTGTTAGGGCTCTGAGTCCTCCATGTGGACTCTTATTCTTAGGCAGAAGCTTCACAGCCTTCTGGGGCTTCAGCAGAGACTGATAAAGATCAGACAGTTGATTTGTGTCAGGTTTGTGTCAGGAAGTTGCTTGATCTCAATTTTCTTGAATGTCTATTTTTAGCTTCTGAACAGTAATCATGGTAAGAAATCTTTGTATCTTGCCCCAGACAATCTTCTCCTGGAAGATTAAAGTGGGCCTTTTAAAAGGGTTCAATAAATGCAATTTGCTAGCAGTTTAGTGAGTTGATTAGGAATGTGGAGTATTTATTTCTAGGACAAAATGTGCTCTGAAAGTTCTGTAAGTTTTATTCTCCACAGCCATGAAAACTTTTTCAGATTTATTTTCCTGTAATTCATGGAGATTTGAAAAATTACATAGAAGGTATGTATTTTCTTAAATGAACAATTACCTATTTCTTATTCTTTGAAGACAATTCTGGAAACTGTTAGTTCAGTATTATAAAGAAAACATTTATTCATCTCCATTTTCTGTCATCCATGAATTTTAAGATGTTTTAGCCAATTTCAGGAAAACATATCCGAATTGTGAGTGATAATTATATGAGAAATACACTAGCAATGCAATCAAGTAGAAAGTTGGTAGAAATGTGTGGATAAGTGATTTGATACATGCTATTTTTTTCTAACTCAGTTGTAATCACGCCAACTCAGAGATAATGAAATTGGTGCTATATAGCAAATAAACTGAAGAAATTAATGCTGTAAATTCTTTGAGAAGTGATTTTAGAATTCAGTATTTTTCTTTCAGGAGATTTATGACCTGACATTGAAAATTATTAAGGAAAATTATCAGATCCAAATACTTAGTTCATTTCCTCTTGCTCAGCATTTAGTAAAATGTGGAACACACTAACCAGATTATTGATTAGCCAAGCTTAGGATTCAAGATTTGATATCCTTGTCATCATATGTGAATTTTGGAATAGTTGGATTTTAATATATGCAAATGCTTTTATAATGTGTGATTTGTTAGGTGAAAAATTATTACACATGCCATCAATTTGATTTAAAATGCTACTCTTGAATATTTTATAAATCTCTGGAATAATAGCATACCCTTAAGGAGTTTTAGAAAGTTTTTGCTTTCTTTCTTTGCTCAGTCATGTAGCTTCCTCTATATTTAATAAACTGCCTCAATTTATCCTTTTTGTATGAATTTTAAGTTAAAATACAAAATAATTGACAATCGAAGTTGGGTTTCACATTCACTTGGGAAATTTCATTTATAGATATTTGATACATTTTTTGGAGGCATTTCAGGGATCTATATTGGTTAATTTGAATCTATAATTTGGTTATATATAAAATTAAAGTTAATCTATGTGGACAGAATCAATACCTGTCTGAATTTAATTAGATGGCCAGCATCCAAGTGAGAGATTATTCTTTTTAGTATCCTCCTATCCTATTTTCTTTCAGGGTGAAATAATTCCTTTGTCAAAGTATGTTGGAAAGTTCCCTGGTGACAGGTTCTATAGAAACTCATAGCTGTGCTGTTTATAATGGGAGACAGAGGGGAGGGAATTGTGTGCAAGGAAGTCATTGTGTTCTGGAGAGAGTAATGTGCCTGCCCTATCTCCACATCACAGCCCAGCTGGGGGAACAATGTCCCATTTGCAGTGGATCTGGAATGACTGTTTCTAAACCCATCTTAGAAAACAGGATGAAGTTTCCTTTCAGACGGAAGCATTCTAGGACAGAAAGACAGGAATAGTGGGGAAATAAATTATAAATTAGATTGTATTTGCACTTTGAGGATCCTACTATTTATAGAGATGTTTGATATGGGATGCCTGGAAATGTGGCAATAAATTGAAGCTGAGATTTTATTTCACGTAGTAACTTTCTTTTTTTTATCTCATTGGAGCATCAGGAAAATAACCTAAAGGAGTAAGAGAAGGGCTGAGCTGGATAGTATAACCTTTGTTGGTCTTTATGTTCAATGTCATAAACATGTTTTTATGTTATTGAGGTGTAGATTGTTTACAATGTTTTAAGAAGGTGATTTGACTGTTGCTTGATGAAACAATTGGGTTGAGTTGTTACTGATAGAGAAATTACTTGATTAGTAGATCCATGTTTAGCATTTAAAATACACTTAGCAACATTCAAGCTATATGAATATATTTCTGATTTTGTGTCTTTATCTTTAAAAATAAATGGATTCTGCCACTCAAGATGGCAATGTGAGAGGTTAGATGAAGAATTCCTCCCAAAACCACAGATAGTATGAAAATGTAGTTAATTGATATAACTAACCCTAAAACAACAACAAGAAAGAAGGCTGAACCAGACTGCACACAGACCTCATGAACAGTGCAGACCTCACGAAACAGGGTAATGGTATATGAAAGCCTTAATGGGACAGGACCAAAGCCCTTCCCCCATCCCAGCTCATGGTGGGAGGAAGAGAAATGGAGGGAGGGGGGTGGAAGCCTGGGACTGCTGAACACCCAGCCCTGGAGGTCTGCTTTGGGGGAAGAAACCTTCACTGTGGTGGTGCTCTGGACGTTGGGGAGCTCAGAGAGGTAGAGTGCTTGAGAGACAGATTCTGGCCATTTGTGGAGGAGGGGATCCACACCCAGCTGCTCTGGAAGAAGGGAAAGGCAGGCGGTCTGAGAGACTTCCTAGCAGTGAGAAGGCTGCTGAAGGAGCGGGGTTTGCACGGAGCTTGCTATGCGGGGGAGGGGAGAGCTGGACAAAGTTGTCTGGGTGTGCTCTGCCCAGCTGGTTGGGAACTTTGAGGAACTTCTGGTGCCCTATCCCCTTGGCTGCCTACTCAGCTCCGAGGCCCCCTACTGTGACATGCAGCCTGTTGCGCCTTCCTCCTAGTCTGCTGGCACCGGGTTCGCAAACTTGCAGTCACTTGGCCCACTGGCTCTGACTTCGGAGACAGGCACTGCAAATGGGAATCTGGAAACAGATCTTTCCTCACCCCAGGCACCAGCTCCGCACCCCTATGACTCCCAACCTCACTCTTGGGGCTGAGCAGCTCCAGAGACTGGAGCTTCTGGGCACTAGTGGGCACCACACAGAAATATGAGATGTCAAAAGAACATGGTTCAGACCAAAATCTCACAAACCCCAGAAAAAGGGCCAAATGAAACTGAACTCACCCATCTTCCTGAAAGAGAGTTCAAAATAAAAACCATAAACATGCTTATGGAGATACAAAAAAATATTCAAGAACTCAGGAATGAACTTAAGTCAGAGATTCAATCATTAAGAAATTCCATATCTGAAATGAAACATACAATGGAGAGATTTAAAAGCAGATTAGATGTAATAGAAGAGATGGTAAATGGAATAGAAATTAGAGAAGAGGAATACAAAGAAGCTGAGACACAAAGAGAAAAAAGAATCTCTAAGAATGAAAGAATATTGAGAGAATTGTGTGATGAATCCAAATGGAACAATATTCATATTATAGGGGTACCAAAAGAAGAAGAGAGAGAAAAAGGAATATAAAGTGTCATTGAGGAGGTAATTGCTGAAAACTTCCCCAATCTGGGGAAGGAGATAGTCTCTCAAGCCATGGAGGTGCACAGATCTCCCAACACAAGGGACCAAGGAAGACAACATCAAGATATATAGTAATTAAAATGGCAAAGATCAAAGATAAAGACAGACTTTTAAAAGCAGCTAGAGAAAGAAAAATTATCACATACAAAGGAAAACCCATCATGCTATCATCAGACTTCTCAACAGAAACCTTACAGGCAAGAAGGGAGTGGCATGATATATTTAATGCAATAAAGCAGAAGGGCCTTGAACCAAGAATACTATAACCGGCAAGGTTATCATTTAAATTTGAAGGAGGAATTAAACAATTTTCAGTTAAGAAAAAGTTGATAGAATGTACCTCCCACAAACCACCTCTACGGTGCATTTTGGAGGGACTCCTATTGATGGAAGTGTTCCTAAGGCTAAATAGATGTCACCCAAGGGATAGACAAAGAGTACAGAATATGATTCATAACATACAAAGAATGGAGGAGGAAGTAAAAGGAGGAAAAAAAAAAAAGAACCTGTAGGTTGTGTTTGTAATAGCACACAAAGTGAGATAAATTAGACTGTTAGATAGTAAGGGAATTACCCTTGAACCTTTGGTAACCAAAAATCTAAAGCCTGCAATGGCAATAAGTATATATCTATCGATAATCACCCTAAATGTAAATGGTCTGAATGCACCAAAGGACATAGAGTCACTGAATGGGTTAAAAAACAAGACCCGTCTATATGCTGCCTACAAGAGACTCACTTTAAACCCAAATACATACACAGATTGAAAGTAAAGAATGGAAAAAGATATTTCATGCAACTAACAGGGAGAAAAAAGCAGGAGTTGCAGTACTTGTGTCTGACAAAATAGACTTCAAAACAAAGAAAGTCACAAGAGACAAAGAAAGACATTACATAATGATAAAGGGGTCAGTCCAGTAAGAGGATATAACTGTTATAAATATCTATACACCCAACACAGGATTATCTACATATATGAAACAAATATGAACAGAATTAACGGGAGAAATAGACTGCAATGCATTCATTTTAGGAATCTTCAACACACCACTCACTCCAAAGGACAGATCAACCAGACAGAAAATAAGTAAAGAGACAGAGGCACTGAACAATGTATTAGAACAGATGGACCTAATGGACATCTACAGAACACTCCATCCAAAAGCAACAGGATACACATTCTTCTCAAGTGCACATGGAACATTTTCAAGAATACATCATATACTAGGCCACAAAAAGAACCTCAGTAAATTCATAAAGATTGAAATTGTACCAACCAGGTTCTCAAATCACAAAGATATGAAACTAGAAATAAATTACACACAGAAAATGAAAAAGCCCACAAACACATGGAGGCTTAATAACATGCTCCTAAATTATCAATGGATCAATGACCACATAAAAACAGAGATCAAGCAATATATGGAGACAAATGACATCAATGATTGAACAACACAAAATCTGTTGGATGCAGCAAAGGCCGTGCTAAGAGAGAAATATATTACAATACAGGAGTATCTCAGGAAAGAAGAACAATCCCAAATGAACAGTCTAAACTCACAATTAATGAAACTAGAAAAGGAAGACCAAGTGAGGCCCAAAGTCAGCAGAAGGAGGGACATAATAAAGATTAAAGCAGAAATAAATAAAATTGAGAAGAATAAAACAATAGCAAGAATTAATGAAAGCAGAAGCTTGTTCTTTGAGAAAATAAATGAAACAGATAAACCCCTAGTCAGACTTACAAGAATAAAAAGAGAGTCTACACACAAACAGAATCAGAAATGAGAAAGGAAAAATAACTACAGACACCACAGAAATACAAAGAATTATGAGAGAATACTATAAAAAATTATATGGTAACAAACTGAATAATCTAGAAGAAATGAACAACTTTCTAGAAAAATACAACCTTCCAAGGCTGACCCAGAAAGAAACAGAAAATCTGAATAGACCCATTACCAGCGAAGAAATTGAATTGGTAATAAAAAAACTACCTAAGAACAAAACTCCTGGACAGATGCTTTCACTGCTGAATTTTATCAAACATATAGTGAAGACCTAATACCCATCCTCCTTAAAGTTTTCCAAAAAGTAGAAGAGGAGGGAACACTCCCAAACTCATTCTACAAGGCCAACATCACTCTAATACCAAAACCAGGCAAAGACACCCCCAAAAAAGAAAATTACAGACCAATATCCCTGATGAACATAGATGCAAAAATACTCAATATTAGCCAACGGAATTAAAAAATACATCAAAGAGATCATCCATCATGATCAAGTGAGATTCATTCCAGGGATGCAAGGATGATACAATATTTGGAAATCGATCAACATCATCCACTACATCAGTAAAAAGGACAAAAACCACATGATCATCTCCATAGATGCTGAAAAAGCATTCAACAAAATTCAACATTCATTAATGATAAAAACTCTCAACAAAATGGGTATAGAGGACAAGTACCTCAACATTACAATGCCATATATGACAAACCCACAGCTAACATTATACTTAACAGTGAGAAGCTGACAGCTATTCCTTTAAGATTGGGAACATGACAAGGACGTCTACTCTCCCCACGTTTATTCAACATAGTTCTGGAGGTCCCAGCCACTACAATCAGACAACACAAAGAAATAAAAGGCATCCAAATAGGCAAAGAAAAAGTTAAACTGCCCCTGTTTGCAGATGACATGATATTGTACATAAAAAACCCTAAAGACTGCACTCCAAAACCACTAGATCTAATACCTTAATTCAGCAAAGTTTCAGGATACAAAACTAATACACAGAAATCTGTTGCATTCCTATACACTAACGATGAACTAGCAGAAAGAGAAATCAAGAAAATAATTCCATTCATAATTGCATCAAAAAGAGTAAAATACTTAGTAATAAACCTAACCAAGGAAGTGAAAGACCTATACCCTGAAAACTATGGGACACTCTTATGAGAAATTAAAGAGGACATTAATAAATGGAAATCCATCCCATGCTCTTGGCTAGGAAGAATTAATATCGTTAAAATGACCATCCTGCCTAAAGCGATCTACAGATTCAATGCAATCCCTATCAAAATACCTGCAGGCTTCTTCAATGAAATAGAGCAAATAGTTCTAAAATTCATATGGAATGACAAAAGACCCCAAAAAGCCAAAGCAATCCTGAGAAGGAAGAATAAAGCAGGGGAAATTATGCTCCCTGACTTCAAGCTCTACTCCAAAGCCACAGTAATCAAGACAATTTGGTACTGGCACAAGAACAGACCCATAGACCAGTGGAACAGAATAGAGAGTCCAGATATAAACTCAAGCTTATATGGTCAATTAAGATACGATAAAGGTGCCATGGACATACAATGGGGAAATGACTGCCTCTTCAACAGCTGGTATTGGCAAAACTGGACAGCTACATGTAAGAGAATGAAACTGGATTACTGTCTAACTCCATACACAAAAGTAAACTCAAAATGGATCAAAGACCTGAATGTAAGTCCTGAAACCATAAAACTCTTAGAAAAAAATATAGGCAAAAATCTCTTGGACATAAACATGAGCAACTTCTTTATGAACATATATCTCCGGGCAAGGGAAACAAAAGCAAAAATGAACAAGTGGGACTATATCAAACTAAAAAGCTTCTGTACAGCAAAGGATAACATCAGTATAACAAAAAGACATCCTACAGTATGGGAGAATATATTCATAAATGACATATCTGATAAGGGGTTGACATCCAAATTATATAAGGAGCTCATGCACCTCAACAAACAAAAAACAAATAAGCCAATTTTTAAAAAAATGGGCAGAGGAACTGAACAGACACTTATCAAAGAAGAAATTCAGGTGGCCAACAAGCACATGAAAAGATGCTCCACATCGTTAATTATCAGAGAAATGCAAATTAAAACCACAATGAGATATCACTTTACACCAGTTAGAATTGCCACCATCCAAAAGACAAACAACAAGAAATGTTGGTGACGTTGTGGAGAAAGGGAAACTCTCCTACACTGCTGGTGGGAATGTAAATTAGTTCAACCGTTGTGGAAAGCAGTATGGAGGTTCCTCTAAAAGCTCAGAATAGAAATACCATTTAACCCAGTAATTCCACTTCTAGGAATTTACCCTAAGAATGCAGCAGCCCAGTTTGAAAAAGACAGATGCACCCCTATGTTTAATGCAGCACTATTTACAGTAGCCAAGAAATGGAAGCAACCTAAGTGTCCATTAGTAGATGAATGGATAAAGAAGATGTGGTACTATACACAGTGGAGTATTATTCAGCCATAAGAAGAAAACAAATCCTACCATTTGCAACAACATGGATGGAGCTAGAGGGTATTATGCTCAGTGAAATAAGCCAGGTGGAGAAAGACAAGTATCAAATGATTTCACTCATCTGTGGAGTATAAAAACAAAGAAAAAAGTGAAGGAACAAAATAGCAGTAGACTCACAGAACCCAAGAATGGACTAACAGTTACCAAAGGGAAAGGGACTGGGGAGGGTGGGTGGGAAGAGAGGGATAAGGGGGCAAATGGGGCATTATGATTAGCACACATAATATAGGTGGGGGTACACGGGAAAGGCAGTATTTACAGAGAAGACAAGTAATGATTCTATAGCATCTTACTACACTGATGGGACAGTGACTGTAATGGGGTATGTGGGGGGACTTGATAATGGGGAGAGTCTAGCAACCATAATGTTCAAGTAATTGTACATTAATGATAACAATATAAAAAAATAAAAATAAATTAATGGATTCTGAAATTTGTATTTTTTATTCAGATTTTTATTCTTCATTTTGTATCATCACAAATACATATGTGTTTGGCAGCTCCTATAGGGAATGCACAGTGGGGTGCAAGGCAACATAGGAAAGGTCTTTCTCCTTACTGGTCCTTAGCAATCTGGTTGAAAAAACCTGGCAAAAGTACATGAAATAACTAAGTAACAATACCACATAAAAGTTGTGTTATTGTAGTGTCATGAAGAGTATTGAAACATAATGCATGTGTCTTTAAGTCCCCATGTTAAAGGAAATGGATTCCTTTTTATGAGACTAACAAAGACAGCAGAAACCAATATTTTTTTTTGTTCTGTTTGATTTACTTTTGTAAAAAATCAACATTAATTGAGTACTTGCTAGATGTTAGGCACTACTCTGTGTTAATTGAGTACTTGCTAGATGTTAGGCACTGCTCTGCAGGTGTGAATACTTTTAATCCTTGGCATTTTATGAGATGGGCACTGTTATTAATATACCCTTTGGAGAAAAGAATGGGACAAAACATGATTCATTAGTTGCTCAATGTCAGAACTGGTAGCTGAGGGAGATGGGTTAGGAAAACGGGCAGCAGGACTTTGCAATCAATGCACTTAATCTCTATGCTCTGTATTCTCTCATTTTACATCTGATTAGTTAACACCTTTCTGCTTTAAAACTAAATAGATGTCCTATTTACCCTAGAGAAATAAAGGCCTTAAGCTAGTATCAGAGACTCAGAATATATTTCTGTAGAAAATGATGTGTTATTTTAATGCAAATGATCACAGCACTACATAATTTATTGATTAAATTAATCCCCTTTGCAGAGGTGGGGGGTGCATTTCTAGGAGGTTAACACCCTAGCTTTAGGAAGTGGAGAGCAACACATTATGCACATGTGCATTTCCTCTGCCTCCCTGGCCTTATCTGACGTTTTTCCCAGGAAGGTCTTTACGATGACACGTGTCACGGATCACCGGAGATTTTTTCACCATGGCTTCAGGTGTGTGCACACACTAAAAAGGCAGACCTTTAGAGACTGGGTGGAAGTTTATTTGTTTGCAGATGGGCCCTGCCCAGTGCTCCTTCTCATTGATATCAGCAGATCTCAGACTTCATTGTGCATCAGAATCAGCTGAAAGATTTATAAAACAACGTGGGTTGCTGGTCTCACTCCCAAGCTTTGCTTTTGTAGGTTTGGGGAGGAGTCTGAGAATTGGCTTTTCTAAAGAGAAACCAGTGAAGGTGATGCTGTCTGCAGACAACGCTTTGAGAACCACTGATTTCACATTGAAAATGTAACAGAAAGGAGCTTGGGTTCACCCTCCCCTTTCTTCCCTTTGCTTTTTGTCCAGCACTTATTCATTAAATGCCCATCCTTTTATTTATGAAGATTAGAAATCTGATCAACAGCTTTCTTGGACCCTAGAAAAACTCCAGTAAGTATTTTAATAATATAAAATCCCTGAAAAGTTACTTCACATTTATGAATAATTGACTGCAATTTCAGGTGCTTCCTGTATTGCCGGGTGCTTCACTGGGCCCATGGCCTGTATAAGAGGGGTTGCTATTATTATCTTCATTTAGCATTAGGAAACTAAGGTTTATAAAACCCTTAACTTTCTCCAGAGTACATACACAACATGAGGTAGAGCTAATATACAAACCCAGATAAGGATTAATTCTAATAGGTATGCTCTTCACAATTGTTTTAAAAAATCTATAGTGATGAACTGAATTTCAGTTAGACCTAAAGTTCCAACATGAAGTGTCTTTCATTTTCATTTCTCTTTTAAGTTCTTACACATCCTAAAACCAGCAGGGCAGAAAAATTTCACGACCACAGGTTTTTAAAACAGAAGGCATAAATGTAAATTGCTGCTTGGAATATGGCTTCTTTGTTTGTAGTATTTCCTCTTCAAATTCCAAGGATTAAGGTACTAATGTTAAGAAAATTAATTTTTGTAGATTGCTTTCCAATTATTTGTTCCTATACCTATTTACAACAAGGATTTCAGGAAGTTACTGTTAAGTTTCCTTTGAAAGTTGATTCAAAACCATGGACCATATCATGAGAAAGGTGCCACTACCCAACACCTACCCATGGGCTCTGAGTGAAGAAATTTCTGTTTTAAGGACAAAATAGCAGAGAGAAACAAACTGTGCTTGTGTATCTAATGGCCCTGGGTTATACATCTGTCCTTTCTTATTCATGTGGCCTTTGGTAATTTATTACTGTCCTGTTTCTTCCCCCTTAAAATGATAACAATGCAAAGAATAATATCTGGCTAATAGGGTTGTTGTGAGGATTAAAGTAAAAAACAAATTCAAAGTGCCTCACTTGGTTAGTGTTAGACCAGTGTTTCTCAAAATTTGTGCCTGTGAGTCACCGGGGGATCTTGTTAAAATGCAGACCTGGTTCAGTTCAGTAGGTCTGCGGTAAGTCTGAGATTTTGCATTTCTAACAAGCTTTCTGGTGACACTGCTTCTGCCACTACTGGTCCAGGGAACATGCTTTGCATAGCAGGGTGCTACACTCTATGCATTGAAGAGGTATTTCTATTAATAAGTACTCTTCAATGTCATGTTAACAGAATATTTTCATTGATAACTTTGCACCATTTGGGATTATCTGCTGAAATATGCATATACAATATGTAAGTATTAAGAAGTATGGCATTTAGAATCCTCTTAATGGGAAGTAATGCATCGCATACCAGTTTGTGCTGCATTGTATTCCCACAAATCAATCTGGAGGCCTTTTTGGAAATGACCAAATTACATTTTAAAAATTACACTATTAAAAATACAGTTAACCCTTGAACAATACAGGGGTTAGGGAGACTGACTCCTTGCAAAAATCTGAGTTATAACTTTTGACTCCCCAAAAACTTAACTACTAGAAGCTTTACCAATTATACAAATGGTAGATTAACGTACATTTTATATGCTGTTATGTACTTACAATAATGTAAGCTAAAGAAAAGAGTTTTTTTCAAATTGTTGCAAATCTCTAAATATTTTCCAATATATTCATTTAAAAAAATCCATGTAGAAGTGGACCTGTGCACCTTAAACCCATGTTGTTTAAGGGAAAACTGAATTCCTCCTATTTGTGTGATAGTGAATGAAAGATGTGATCATGTAATTTTGTATCATGTGTTTACTTCTGAAAACCAGATTTTCTTAACTGAAGCATAATAAGGCATGGATTTCTGATTATCCTAAAAAGTTGACTTTATTATCTTCTCCTAAGAGCTTTGCTCTTTCTGTATTTAGAATAAGGAATTGCTGAAATTAAGCATGCTGGAGTTCTGTCTGATAAGCTTGAATCTTAAAGCAGACTTTTGAAAACATGAGAAGAGAAAGTACATGTAAACATCCAGTCACTGCTAATGTTGACAAAAATGGCAGTCTCTGACTTACATGTATCTTTCCCAAAAATGGGTTGAGGAGTGGTTCCAGTTTGTCACTAATGACATGTTACCCTGGTGCTGAGTCTGTTTTCTCTGGTAGCTATTAAGTTAACTATGGCCTAAAAGTGATGGTGAGATGGGTGAAAAGCCTTGGCAACCTGTGAAATTGTTAATTCTGGAAGAACTTTCTGCTTTGAGGAAAACTGATGGTGTAAGACTCCAACTCTGTGTTTCACTTCTTTTTGTTAAACTAGTTTTATGTTGCTGAGAGTTCTTCACTATTCCTATTGTTCTGTGTTACACAAATGGCTTGGTATAAAAGTCCTGTAAACTGGTTGGTTTTACAGAAAAATGTACCTGTAAAGGTAGAAATGGGGAAAGAAGCCAGCCCTACTTAAACTGCAGAAAATATGATAATGGTCATCAGGAGGAGCTCTGGCTAGTCACAGGTTTTCTGATGGCATGTGCTTGTCTTTGGAACAGCATAAAAGGAGTTTTTTTCATGAAAAGAACCAAATCAGAGTCAGTTGCCTCCTAATGACCTGGCCTCCCAGGGAGATTTTAGGATGGAATAATTTTCTACATACAACTTCCAGAAATGTCAGCATCTTTTGGATCAAAGCCTTTCCTGAAATAAGGGAGAATTACAAAAGTACTCTAGACTAATTGATAGATTATAATTTATGTGTGGTCATCCAAAAGAAAATGTTAAATAAATGTCTAAGTTTTTAAAAAGATGAAATGTTTTCTCCCCAA
Source organism: Manis javanica (assembly GCF_040802235.1). Lineage (NCBI taxonomy): Eukaryota > Metazoa > Chordata > Mammalia > Pholidota > Manidae > Manis > Manis javanica. The sequence goes on along the minus strand of NC_133161.1, from coordinate 55,914,915 downwards.
GCCCATGTAATTGATCAGCATCCTCTCCTTATACTTGCCATATTCAATAACAAATGGGATGCAAATGACATTTATTGCAGTGGGTTTTCTCTTCTGATAGCATAACAAATGAGTAACCTCAGTGATCCCTAGAGTCACTTGTGGAGAAGGTGAAAGTATATATTTAGATTGTCAATTCCTATCACATTTATAGAAACAAATACACAGTGGTGGGATCTAAAAGCATCTAGATTTTTAAATTTCTCAGAACAACAACATTGAGTTAGATCCATTTATTTTGGATTAGCAGATTATTAGTCAATAACATTAACTACTGATAATGAGAAGTTCTTTTCCTGAGAGATGAAGGCATTGAAATATTGTAGACAAGGGGCTTTTAGCTTCAAAGAGACCTGGGTTCATATTTTGGTTTTCCGACTTCCTGGTTGTATGAAATCTCTCCCTAAGTTTTTTTGATAGGTGGGAATAACATTACCTATATTTTAGGGTAGTTAAGAAGGTTAAATGTAAAAATATATGGCTGGTATAGTGCTTAGTACATAATAGACACAGGCTACTCAAAGTCTGGGCCTCAGGTCAGCAGTCAGCGGCACACAGGAGATATCAGAAATACAGAGTCTCAGGCTGGCCTCTCAGACCTCCTTGGTCAGAGTGCACTGGTGGTCAGAAGGTGCAGGGAACTACTCTGTCCATTGAAGTATGACAAGTGCTGGTATAGACAGACATCACCTGTTTGTCAGTTAGTATTGTCATGATGGTTGGGTGCCTTACCCTTCTAAGCTGATAACCTTAAAAACACTTGAAGGTTGAAATAAAAACATTTTATGGTATTTATTTTTTGGTATTTTCTTGTTTGTTACTAATAAGAGTAGTTTCTGGTACTAGTGAAGATTAGTTTAGGGTTCAGTAAAACTTCGAAAATTGCCTCTGAAATTTTAGAATAACTTTTGGTTATCTCCTTTTGATATTTATGCATTTAAACATAAACTGTAAAGCCAATGAAGCAGTTTAAAAGTAGACAAAATGTATACAAATAAAAGCTCATTAGCAACTAATAAAATCAAAACTTGTGAATGTTTTAAGTAAATTGCCAGCCAGATTTAAAAACAAAATCAGATCAAATAAAATATTTGTAAACTCTGCTGTTTGTTGATGCCCATAAATTTGAAAATAAGTCTAACAAATCTGCTATTCTTGCAAAGTCTAAATTTTATGAGTTCCCCATAGTTATTGGAATAAGAAATCACTACTGTAAAAATACTATGCTAAATTTAATTTCTTTATTTGATCTTTACAACTCAACAACATATTTCTTGTAACTTAGTCCTGGCAAAAAATATAGAAGAGACTAAATTTAGGAGGCATCTCTGTTGTGTTCCTCAGAAAAGTTCTTAGCCATCCAACTTTGAGGGAAAGGTATTTGCAATCGACCATTGAAACTATTACTGAGTGCTTTTGAAGAGTTGCTTTGCAACTATATAAAATAACAGCCTTGCCATTGACAGCAGACAATCACAACACTCATCCAATATTTTGATTTTTTCTTTTCGTGGAGCTCAAACTGAGAAGGAAAAGTAATTTTCTTTTTCACATATACAATCTCTTTTGGTTAACACAGCACTTTTTTCTTGTTGGCCAGTTTTCATTTACAAATTTTATGACCTTAACAATCCATGGTAGTGGGAACAAAAGATTTTTTCTCAGTCCCCAGACTGAGTGTTTTCAGTACCTGCTGCTCACCACAAGCAGCCCAGCTTCTGACAGGCTCATGAGCAAACCTGTGGGAGAAAAGTCTGGAGAACACTCAGGTGCCCAGTGATCATCGAGGATGCTTATAGGAGCACTCCGTTAAATTCCGTTAACAAGTTTGAGTCTCTTAAGAGATTTGGGAAGATCTTTCAAATCAGCTTGGAGCATCCCCACCCGCTCCTGCCCATATTATCTGCTCATATGAATAATTTGGCTTGATCAGATACTTGACTACATTGTTTTCATCTCTTCTCTGTGTGCTTCTTGGCCCATCTGTCATTAAATCCACTAGTGACACTTCCATAGGATTTGGAAATCTGTCTTTAACTTACAGCTAAAGAAGGAGAGATACTGTGAATGGTTAAGCATTCTTATTTTTCAGCACAGTAGAATGACTGGGAGTATAAAATCCTTTGCACTGGCTATCCTGTCCACCATGAAAGATGTGTCATGGCAGAATGGGTTGCTTTTTAAAATACCCCATGTTGTCAGTCACGTTAATTAATCACCAGTAGAGGAATCTTGAATTTAGCAAACTTTGTATGTGCTCCAATAAATGCCACTTACTCATGGAACTTAAAAGAACTGTCATTCTTCCTGCTGACTCATTTTTTATTCCTTCATTGTACATGAGGGGGAAAGGAGCTTTATTTTGATCGACATAGTTTTGTCCCTCAGTGGAATTCTGAGTGTGCAGATAAGTCTGACATTTACTCTTCCTTCCCCTTTGTTTCTCTCTCTGGACCCTCTCACTGTTACAGTAGTGCTGAGGAAGAGCCCTGGGCTAGGGGGTAAACCCTGACTGCTGGGCTCTGCTCCACCCACAGCTAGCAGTGCAATCCCAAGAAGTCCCAGGGCCTCTTTAGGGGAACTCTACAGTGCCTATTTTCCAGCATATTTAAGTATTGTTGTGAGGAAGAAAATGGAGAGGTTTGGAGGAGAGCATTAACTATACAAATATTTATTTTAGGTTGAACCATATGCAGTGGCCATTTTTGTAGGTCAAGCAATTTCATATGGTTCAAATTAATACATTTCACTATCCACACTTCAAGGCCTACCTAAGGAAGTTCTACAGATTTCTTGAAGATTTTTCTAGTGTCATAAATCTGACCTGAGTCTAAATAGTGGAGCAAGGGGAAATTGTTCTTTGTAGCTTCAACTTTTTTTTTTTCTGTCTATTCCCTTTCATACTATTCTCTTTCCTTCCCAGTTAAATCTAGGCCTTCAGAACTTTCATGGTTTTCTCTTACTATCTATTTCATCATCAGTCCATCTCCCTCATTCATCTCCTTACTAGTCTCAAGTGCATTTTCAACACATATTCCATGCACTAAGTGAGATAAAAGAAAAGAGGGCATGCCAGGACGAGTTTGAAATTGATGCTAAGCTTAATAACAGGCCATATCAAATAGGTGCTATGCCTTAATGCTGCTGAAGATAATTCCATTTGAACCATAGAATCATTTTGTAAACTTTAAAAATAATGTGTGTGTTTGTGTGTATGATTTTCAGGGATGATAAAATTAAATAGGATAGTGGTTGCTTGATCTGGTTCAGAGAACACTCTTGAAATGGTATGTGTTGGTGAGTCCTCAAAAGATTAGTCCTTTTGAGAACAACTTTTTTACTCTGTCTTTTTGAAGCTTCAAATTCCTCTCTGGTTTTAGATAGCACATGAATAATTGCCTTATTAACTTTTCTAAGCCAAGTTCCAATCAAACAGTGAGCTTTGGTGCACAATAGAACCATATAAATGTTGGTATCCATTTCTTTTAAATTGGAGAGCTATGACTTTTTGTATCTTTGGATATTTCATTTAGAGTTTGAATAAAATTGAAGTATTTCTGCTTTCCATTATGTATTATCTCAGTTTTAAAGAGCTACTTAACATTTCAAACTAGTTAATTTTATTCTTCTTTTAGGTGAGAATTTCTTTGAGATATCTTGTGAAAGAAATGTATAGCTTCCATGTCACTAAGCCTCCCAAGCTCCTTTTTCTTTCATTTGAAACATCTTCTGACATGAAGAAAAATCTCATCTATAGATAAAGCTAACATTGACGTCATGCATTATTTTCCATCAATCTTAGCAGCATTAAACAGTGTTCATCTGTAAATTTGTGATATAATCAGAAAATTATTAACCTAGTCCAGGACCTCAATATTTGTATGTGAGCATTGCAGTTTGGATTATTTACCTTGTTTCTTTTTCATAAGCACAGACTTTGGGCATAGGAAAAAGAGTTTTTAGAGACTGAGGAAGAGGTATTGAGTATAATTTTCATGATCGTAAACCATCACAGAGTAGCTGCTTTTTGTGGATTTACGCATTAGATGCCACAGAGTCCAATTTCTCTCCAGGAGTACAGTTAGATACATCTTTGCTTGTCAAGGAAAATAATTTTCAGGGTTTAATTAATGGGAACATTCACTTTTGATACACTGCAGCTCTCATCTCCTGCTTACCAAGAGGTTGTATTTTCATATTGAAAAGGTATAATTCTAGAGACAGGGGCAGAGGGTCTTTTTGTTTGTTCATTTTCTCCTTGACTGTACGCTGGCAGGGAGCTTGCTGATTATCGAATAGCAGAGGCAGCCAGCATGTTTGTCTAGTTTGGGCACAGGAGGAGAAAACAGATATGGACAGTGGGAAGCAGGGATTTAAGACCAGGCCTGAGGGCCAAAGGTTTTGTCACCGTGGGAGAGAAAAGTAGCAGCTAGTCTCATGATGAAAGAGGAAGCAAGAATAGTGCCCCTTCCTGAGATACATCATCCAAAAACCATAGGGGCAGACTTGGAAGAAGGACTCTTGGGAGAATTGGGAAGTCTGGGGAAGAGAAGGCACCTGGTTTAGTGAAGGATATTAGGAAGGAGAGGGTATGACAGGGAAAAGAGGGTAGGCTCCATTTTAAAAAACACCAGCCTCAGGGGTACTTGGCCCCCTTCTGGAATGAATTTTGTCAAATGTTTACATGTTACTTATTCCTTCTGAGGTCTCCTCTTCTTAGTAAGTAGTAAGCCTAGTCTTCTTGTTGCTCAGGCCAATCTTGGCTGTCTTGGAATTATCCCTTCTATCTGCCAACCTACAGCCACACCCTCTTCAATTCCTATTGGCTCTACCATGGAAAATATGTCTAGAGCCATGGCCATTTTATGCCACTACCCTGGCCTAGACCATTGTTCTCTCTTAGCCAGATTATTACAGTGGCCTCTTAGTTGATAGCCCAGCCCTTGGCTTTGGCCCTGTTCCCTTGTAGACTATTCTCAACACATTATCCAGAAAGAGTTTGACAAAACCCTCCAAAGGATACCCATCTCCCTCAGAGTAAACAGCCAAGCCCTCACTCTGTCCTGTGAGGCTCCCCTGTAGGGACTGTCACCCAGCAGCATAACAGAATCCCCTGGGGAGTTTTACAGGCATGCTGATGCCTAGGCCCTACCCCAAACCAGACAAATTTGAATCCCCGGTAGTGGTGCCTGAGCATTGTGTCTTTCTAAAGCTCCCATGCTCTAGGTTTTGGGGTACCAACAATGAGCAAGACCAAGTTCCAACTCTCAAGCTTTTTATATCTGTCACAACACCAGAGGACCACACCCAGATAACTGTAATACCCTTTGGCAAGTGCTACACTAGCAGAATGAAATAATTTCTGAGAAAGCTCAGAGAAGCCAGGATATGACACACAATGACAGGAAGTCAAAGAAAGGGCATCCCACCTGGACCTTGAAGGATGAAAGATTTTCCCTGAGAGAGAAGAGAAGAGAGTGCATCCAAGAAGACCTCATTTATGATGGCTATGAGAGGCTACTAGGAAATACATTCATGTGATTGAAAACTTTGAAGCAGGTAAATCTGGGTGCAATTACTTAGGCAAATTATTTCACCTCTTAGGGCCTCAATTTCCCTATCTATAAAATGTATATAATAATAGTACCTACCTCACAGAAATGGAAGAATTATCAATTGTATTTGCCGCATTGTAGGTACTCAGTATTGATTTTCCATCAAAGCCATCTAGCTATTTCTGTCAAAGAAAATTGAGATAAATTCCTTTAAGTGGTTCATGACATGTACTGGGTGTTGTATACTCTTGCTACTCGTAGTGAGGTTTCAGACCAGCAAGATCAACATGACCCTGTAGTTGGTCAGAATTGCAGTGCTTCCAGCCCCATCACAGAACTACCAAACAGAATGCATATATTGACAAAATCCCCAGGTGATTCATGTACACATTAAATTTGAGAACATTTTTGTAAAGCATTCAAAGATGAATAAAAAACATCATCTCTTGCCCCTATGGAGCTTAGAGTTCCCTAAAACAACTTTAGTATTTACAGAAATAATTATAATGCAGGGTGTAATGTGATAAGTGACATGATACATCCATGCCAAATGCTAAAATACCACAGATTGTTTCAAGCTCAAATTGGAAAATAGTATAAAGTTCCTTTTCTGACTGATAAAATCTGAAAGTTCTTAAAGCTACAATGAACCCTTTTCTTTTTCTGCCATCCACCAAGTGCTATAAGCTGCAGAGCTTAACATATATGTAAGTGGAGAGCTGAATTAGTTCATGCATGTTAGGGACAATTGACCTCTAAGTACAAGCTGGATCATTGCCTGAAAGAAAAGAAATGGGAAGTACCAAAAGGTAAAAATGACCCAGTACATTTAAGTCCATGAGATGAAATAGTATATTCAGAGACAGATCAAGATTAAGACAAAGCATGTTGTGGGGAAAATGGATGTTACTTTGGCCAGGATCCTCACCTGACCCTAAACTACTCGATGATGTAATTGGCCAATGGCTAGGCTAATGCTTCTATACCCTTTAGCAATGAGCTGTTATGGACTGAGTCACTATATAAAGAGTTCTGCCCAGTGTTCTGGGTGTAAGCAGAGAGGAGGTGGATTATGGACCTGCTGACTGCTGGCTGCAGACATGATTCTAGTGTTCAACCTACCACCGTGAGAATAAAGCTGGATATAAACCCTTTTACCCCAAGAATGTTCCATTGTCATTTCTTGGTCTCACTGAATCCATACTGAACTTGCCTGGGGCTGAAACCCTCAGGCAAGAGACATATGAACAGAAATAGTACAATTTACCTTAATTTTTGATGTTCAGTGGTTTTAAAAACAAAACTTTTTTTTATTTCAAAAGCAATGGTAAAACAAAGAAATGGCCTACAATTTTCCCTATTGACATTATGAACAAAACATTGATTTATTAATTATTCTCCTACTAGTACTTATTTCATCTTGTCAGGTTCACCACTACAAGTTACCAGAACAGCCAGCAGTAAGGCAATTTAGAGGAAGAACATGATTAAGCTTTCTATAATTACTGCAACATACTTATTATTTTTTAAAGTATTAGCAGCAAAGTGAATTAAAGTGATTATTAAAATGTAGAAGGAGACTGGCATCATTTAGTATATCTGAGGCAGAGATGTGTATGTGTGGGATTTAAGAGAAACCACGCCCACAATCCTTCCACTCTGATCATCTCCAAACAAATAAACAACAACAAAAATGTCTAAAGGAGATACAGAAAAAAATTAAGAGATAGGATAATTTCCATGACCATGTAGCCTAGGGTAATATAGGTGAAAACAATCATTTGAAATAAGTGTTTAAATGTTTTGGTTCCTGACTATAATTTATAGTGTTTGATGAAGTGAATAAAGTCAGTTGGGTTTTGTTCTTGATATACAGATGTTATAAATAATGAAAACAGTTTCCGGTAACAAATTGGACCAGTGAGGTTATTATATAGCAAAAGTGAAATTGTTCACAGTTAACTATTTAATTTTGTATTTGTTATTGGTAAATGTGAAGGCCTATTGTCTTATTTCAAATTTCATTTTTGCCCAGCAATGGCTTTAGTGTTTACTTTTCAGAACTTTCTTCAAATTGAAATTTACTATTTATCTTGTTGAAATAATGTATATTTGAATAAAATTACCTAAAAGAATATATTCATCTTGAAAATGACAGCATTCTTAGGATATTTTGCAAATTCTTTTGGACAAGGGAAGCTTGAAAGAAGTGTAAGTTGGATAACAGGTATTGAGAAGTTTTTATATTATTTTCTTGGCTATTTTATGCAAATGTACTGGGTATTTCACTTTCTCTTTAGAAATTACCAGTTCTCAATTCCTCTTTATCACTTACATATTTCTGATTTCGGCCCAAATAATAAAACATGCTGTATGTTTTCAGTACCTGGAACCAAGAGTCTGATCAGGAGGAAGAGCATGTTCACAAGGCATATGGTCCATATATCACCAAAACAAATTTATATTTTGGATATTTTTAGCACTTTCAAACTTATATTTTTAAACTGTATTAGAAGGGCTACTTAAGAGTTGTATAGTGTGTGGGCTAGGTTCTTTGGGTGCAAGTCCATCACTGCAAGCTCTTTATTTCTAATTATATTCCCTTTTGTAGAGCAGAAATTTTGTAGAAATCTGAGGTTATTCTAATTGGAACTGAGGGGAGAGCTAATGTTAAGTAGTATTGAATGATTAAGTCATGTAGATTGTTCAGATAAACATAGATCTTTATCCTGAATACTCTATTTTCCATCATTTCACCATTTTATGATTTTTGGATACCTCAAGCCATCTATAAATATGATTGAGTTGAGAGAATTCCCTTCCCCCAACATTTCTCAGGTTCTGATAACCTATTAAAAATCATACAGTTATGTGACAGGTATTTCCAAATGAGTTTTTACATTGATTTTTGCTGTGCTCATTTTATATTTGACTAATTATTTATTGGATTTACTTCATTAGAAAGGAAACATCTCTTTTTCACTTTTGATTAGTACATAGAAGGCTTATATGATTAAAAATAGTTGTTTTATGGAAATACCTTATTTCCTAGGATAAACAGTTATTTGCTATAAGTTAAATTTCATCTGGTAACAAATGTTACTAGTTTTAGTTTATCTATCAAAACCTAGATGTAATTGGCTAGAAAATATAATGCTATCATATCACTAATTTGTAGTAAAAACTATATCTTTCAGTGAATGTTAGTTTGAGTTTAATGACACTGCTAATATTTGACTATTCTCTACCTATAGATAAGGCAGTTGCATATAGTTCAACTTAATACTAAAAACCGAAACACAGAATGTTATACTAATTAAAACAGTAACAAAACAAAATATGGTTATGGGTGACACTTCATTCTTCAGGTGTAAATTTTTGTGTTTAAAAAAACAAAAACTTAAAGAAAAATATTTCTGAGGAATTTGCTACTTTTATTGTGTATAGATGTGAAAAAGTCAATTAAAACTTTTAATAACCAGAAAACTGAAGGTAAAGTGAGGAACATATACCTACTCAAGTTGGATAAACAGCAAAAAATACATATAAGTCACTCTGGAATAATTTTTTGTTTCCTAGCTAACATTGAACTAGCCAAACTTCCTGATTTTAATTCATGAGGAACAAGTTGGTTATTTTAGTCTACTTTTAGTACTTATTTCCTTTTTTATATTGTTATAGGATTAGCTGAAATAACACCACCAGTTTATTCCTTTGTAAAAAAGGAGATTGTGCTGGAAATATTGTAAGATGACTTTCAGCAATAGGCTGCCATACAAATTGAAAAAAAATCTAACATGGTTTAAAGAATATTTTTTTTAGTGGTAATTATGACTAGAAAACTTTGGAGTGGAATGAGGTATGGTTTAGAACCCTCTTTGCTTTGGCTTATTTATTTTGGAGTTCATTAATATCAAACGAAAATGTAGAGATTTAAACCATGATGATCTTTCTCTTTGAACTTTAGTTTCTCTTGAAATTGGAGAGAAAATTATTTAGCAACATAAGCAGGCCACCAGAAGAGGTCAGCTGGCCTCCCAGGCTATTCACAGTCCTTTGCAAACTGTGAAGGGAGCCCTGCCTTTACTCATTCATTTCTGAGGGGCCTGTTATGTGTCAGGGCTGGACTCACGGATTCTAGGTTGTGGACCTGAGCAATGGAGATCTAGGCACTTACTTGGTTAGCGCTGAGACTGCAGCTCTCATCCAGGGGCAGGCTTGCATTAATCACACTCACAAGGTATTAATGTATGAACCAAATGCAAATATATTGGTTTATAATGAGAATTCCTTACTCCAAATGATTTAGAATGCCATGGGAACCTGATGCTGACTCCCTGACAGTTACAGTGGATATCAAATTATAACTGAAAGGACACTTGGTGAGTAAGGTCTTAGGGGATGGAATGAATTGTATGATTCAATGTTTGATATTAGCCTCTGCTAATCTGATGTCTCCATTTCTGTAACTGTGATGCACCTGCCAGAGGGGCCAGATTGCTCAAGACTGAGCCAGAGAAAACTGCTCCTAGACTGTGCTTGGGTGCAGATTATGCCTTTTGCAGACTTCTCTTTCTTTTGCCCATTTCACAGTAGACTTTACATATATTATACTCCTTCACACAGTTTTTATACATTACACTGCTCCCTGCCTCAGAATTTTATATAACCTACTAACCCAACTGTCTAGTTGAGTTCCTTGTCCCCAAAAAGTTATTCAAGAAATGTTTAACCAATTAGTACTACCATTAAGTATGGCAATAAGATTCTTACCATTTTTGCTTTTGGAATTCTAAGATTATAGTTTATTGCTTCATTCTAAGGGTTTGTGTGCATGTCTGTGTGTGTGCAGTCTCTCATATGTGTTTGAATAATAGGAAGGGCACGATACCAGCCTTCCATGCCTTGATGCTTTGGAAAAATTAAAATTTTCTGATTATATTACTTGTAAAAGTTCTAGATGTGCTTATGAATCTTTTTTTTTTTTTTCCTACCAAATAAAGATTCAGATTGTGAAGATACTTTCCAGAGACAAGCTTCAAAACTAACTAAACCAGGCATCCCTAATTCTTCCCAACTGTGTGAAGCTCTTTTGATGATAGTGATTGTGTGTTTGAGGGCGCTGGTGGCAGGACGGGCCTACTTTTGAAACACTTGCAGGTCATATTTTAAATATTTAGTCAGTTGCCAGGAATTAGAAACTTGTTGGTTCTAGTCTAATCTTCACTGACTGTATGCTTTTTTTCCTCCTAAAACTGCTGTTCCATTATTGAAAACAATGCATATACAAGCTATCTTGCCTGTCAATAGAACAGATAATTTTAATATTTTGCTGTAATCCCTTAAGGCATGAGTCTGCAATGTAGACTAATGGGTTGAAAAAGATATTAACTTTAGAAAACCAAAGAGAATTCATCTTTCAGAATACTTCTGAAACCACCAATTTCTGTTTTCTATTTTCTATTTCTATACCTCAAAAAAAAAAAACCAAAAATTTATTTCCCCACCACTCCCTCCCCATTTTCTAAAAATAAATTCCCTTTTGGTTTGTTACCCTATAACACATGCCAAAATTCAGCCCAGAGTAAATTTTTATAACCAACTTAGAACCCCAAAATAGAAACTGCTGACAGTTCCTTACATACAGTAACACTGGCAGGTGCCTTGGTAATAAATTCACAAGCTTAGAATCCACAAAACAATAAAGTTATGTAAATTGGAGCATGTAGGAAGAATAATCTGAAACAAATGGCAGAGCAGTAAGTTTAAGACTGTGGCGTCCTGGTTTCACTCACATAAGGCAGCTAACCAAGGAGAATCAGAGGGAAATTCAAGATCAAGGAGGGAGAGACACAGACACAGACAAATAAAGTTGAGTACAGTTTGAGCTGACCAATTAGCAACTGATTTTCCTATCACCACAACCATAAACAGACGTGAGAAACTGATCATAAGTTTTTGCATTTCAGGTGGAAATACCAAAAGGCAAATGGGAAATAAAAAGAGTCCTAACCTGACTGAAGTTATCAGAATGGCTTTGTTTCCATTGTTTCTTTAGCAACGTTCCCGTCAGTCATATTCAGATTAGTTGTTTAATTTTCATCAAACAATCAAGCATGTAGTTCATTTTCAATTTCATTTATTTTAAATGCCCCTGCTTAATTATATTTTACTTTTATTATTAATCTCTGATACTACTGACATAATGGAAAGGGTTTATTTAACAAGAAGAAAAGGCAATGTGTTCATTTAACTGATTTTTAGAAAATACATATTTTCAGTTAAAACTTAAAATAGTTCTAATAATCACAGACAAAAATGGAGCTCAGGAACATAGCTCCACCTTTGTTAGGTATGTGGGGAAAATGTGACTTTTTGAACCTATAATATTGCTTGCAGGACCCAACAAAAATGTCTAACTTCTCTTCTTTTTGTTTTTATCACCTTTAGAATAACCCCCCAAAAAGTACAAAATGGCTGCTGTGTGTGCAAAAAAACCATATTAGAATAATGATTATTTTAAATATAATAAATTAACCATCCTATTTCAGGTGAAGAAACAGTGGACTACTATAAGTTCCTTGCAGACAGGGACCATAACTACCCTATTTTGTACTGTATTTCATCATCTCTCATGTTGTCTGGTACTTGATAGATTCTTAATAAATATTAAATGAAATAAAGAACAATGTCACTTGCAACTTAGATTCATAAAAATTGAATTCAATGGCACAGTGGGGACTATCTGTGCAAAGCTCCTCAAGAAAGGGAGGTCTAGAGCAATGTCTGAAGTTAGATGCTAAGGTTACAGAGCCAGGGCTGGAACACACATACTAGACTTCTGACAGGCTCGATGGACTTCCGTGACCACATATGTCAAGCATTCCAAAGTTGAAGCTTGTTTAAAATCAGTGCCCTTTATTTTCTTTGCAGTTCTGATTAAAATTCTTTCTAGGAGAGGAGTGGGAGCTCTAGATAAATACTAAATAATTTTCCAGATTATTTCCTCACTTAAACATTTTCAAACTAATAACCAAAATATTGTGGCAGAAACAAGGTTAATGAGTAAATATTATAACATGACCTGTGTGACTACAGGTTCACTGAGAAACTTCCTCAAACCCTCTCGAAGATTTTTCATTTTTTCTGAAGTCTGCAGTTTGTAGCTGTGCTGAAGTGTGTATGTATGATTTTTCTAAAAATCTCCTCCCTGGTAACTTAAACTTGATTGTTCCTTCTCTTCTGATATATAATTTTTTGAATCAAATTAATGAAAAATATTTAAGTTAGTGAATACATTTTATAATTGGCAAATTAAAAGAGGGGGCACAGTGGAAGGGGACTATGGCAGCAGAATACAGAAAAGTTGTTCTGCCCTTGACTGGTGACATGAGACAGTAGGCAATTCATTAAGCCTCTGTAGGTTTCAATTAATTCATCTGTAGAATATTTTTGTATGATTCAAAATGGTGGTTATTTAAGTGGCTGAAAAACACCACTTCTCATTTCGGCCTGTCTTTTTGGGTTGAAGCTAGAGGAAGTTATCCCTTATGTACAATAGATTGAGAGCTAATAATTTTTTGTTAGGGGCAGAGAAATCGACATGCACCTTGTAACGCTAAGAATGTACAAACCTGGCTTTATTACAGCAGTAGAAAACCTTTTACATTGACTGAGAAGTGTGTTTCTCCTGCCAAATTTAGTCACTTTCATTGTTAGGTATTAAGTCGTGTACCAAAAGATACTGTGTGTACCATATTTTCTGATCACAATGTAAGAATACCAGAAATTATTAACAAAAAGTGATAACATAAAAATAAACAATTACTTAGAAGCAAAAAGCCATTAAAAGCTATTGGGTCAGAGGCAATTCAAACTGCGATTGAGTCATTTAGAAAGTAACACTATTAATGGGGGAAAAAAGCCCTCCTGACTTGCAGTAAAAGTGTACTCACAGGCAGACACATAGTTTTAAATAATTTCACTTTTAAACTACAAGAAAATTAACCACAAAATATTTTAAGAATATTTTGAAAATATAGTATTTAAACATAATGTAACACTAAGGGGAATTGAATGACTTTTTTTTTAATTAAAGAAAGTGAAAGTGGAGCTCATATATGTAAGAGCTAATTCTTAAAAATAAAAATTAAAAATCTTTGGAAGTATAACTCAGAAAGTAATGTAAAACAGTTACTTAAAAATGAATAAAGAAGTTGAAATGAAATCAGATTTCAATAAAAATAGAAATTATAAGCTGTTTCTCTGTGAAATTTGGTAGGAAAACATTCAATGGATAACTACTTATAATTTTGGAGTAAAAAACTGTAATATCTGGAATGGAAGAAATTGAAAAAACTTTATTTAAGAATTAGTCCACAAAATGTTTTTACCAGTAAGCTTTTCAAATTTTTAAGAAGCAAATTCTGTTTGCATGAATAGAAATTGATAGAAAGTGTTCCAATTAAAATATTTGAAAGTTGCATAATCTTAAATGTAAAACCTAACAGAAATATCACAAAAATGTATCTACAGACCAATCCCTTATGTAGGCAAAACTCTCAATAAAATAGAGCAAATTAAATTTATCAATATCTTAAAAGAATAATTTATCTCAACCAGGAATGGCTGTATCATAAATTCATTAATAATTAATTACAGAAATATATGCAAAGAAAAAAGCTCACTAGAGATGGATGAAAAGCATAGAAAAAGTCAGTACTTCTGGGGAAAGTACTAATAAACTAGAAATAAAATAATTATGTAAGAATATGTATCTCAAACAAACAATATCATAGAGTGAAATGCCGGAGTCATTCTTGTCAAAATCAGGTTATTCTTCTATTTGATGGCATATTTAAGATTGTTGGTGATATTTACCTTTTCAAAATATCGAATAGCTCTTCCAGTGTGTGTACAAAAACATATTTATCTTCATTTTTTCCCAAAAACTCTATTAAAGTAACTATGAATTTAATCCCTACAGGAGGCAGAGAACAGGCAGGAATTGTGGAGGGGATGCCAACAGATTTTTGGAAGATGCGAAGAGCGTAAAGGAGTGGTGACTAACTTAGAACTGTGGAGGAAACTCACACTGTTTACAGGGAGCCTGGCATTGAGAAGCAAGATATTTGGTTCCCCTAAACTCCGAACGATTCAGAGATTATAGGTGGGTTACACTAAGGGTGGAATGTAATGGCTGGTGCCAGGGTAATTTTGGCAGCAGCTAGATTACCAGATTACTCCTTTACTTTCTTTGCTCTACCACTTGGAATACCAAGGGTATGGGGAGCTGGGGTGAGAAACGAGGTTGGTAAATAACGGATTAAGTGAAATTCTACAGACTGAATGTGAGAACTGTTAACCTATTTCCCACCTGCTGGCCAGAGGTTTCATCTTTCAGAATAACTTCAAACTATAGAGAAATAAAATTTCAAACAGGAGAAGAAAAGAATGAAAAGAAAAAAGAAAAACTCCTAAGAAACATATTTAATTCAGGGAAAAGGAGAAAATTTAAAACAATTTAACAATAGTGTCACAGATAAAAATATTCATTACATCAATTAAATAAGGGCCTAACTATTTTCTTCTACCTTAGATCTTTTTTCTCTGCCTTAGACTCACTCAATCTGACTGAGACTGAGAGATCTCATTCCTGGTTCCTCCTGGATTCCTTATGGGCATGTTCCGAGGTTAGACCAGGCCCATGATGGTCTTAACATAGATGGATTTGATGCTAACCCTAGTCCAACACAGAAAGCTATAGGCCTGTTTTTCATTGCCTCAGCCTCCAAAATTTTCTACTGGAAACTGAGGGGGGAAAAGGATGAGAATGAGATATTTCTAATTTCAAAGATATAGGAGAAACATTATAGAAGAGATTAATGAGAAAAGTAGACTTATTCTCAAGTAAAAGGTGGGGAAAAATGCTGACCTGTTTAATCTTTGTAAGAATGCTTAGAATGTCCTTCTTTTAGAAGGAAGTAAAGGGCAGGAGTATGAGCCATGCTGTGCATAGGATGATCCTAAATTATTACTTTCCCTGTCTATCAGCAGAAGTGATGAGTGGGGAAAGGATTGAGATATATGCAATGGTTGGAGAGGAAATTTTATGTTAGGGAAACAAAACCAAATGTAAGGGACAAGTGTAAGTCAGTCATGAACTAGTATAATTCAAAAGCTCTTCATCCATACAAACATTTCATGGTTTGCAATTTTTTCAGTTGTGCATTTTATTGTTCATGATGTCTTACAAACTATATACATGAAATCATTATAAATATATGTAGCTCAAAACAACAATGTTATGGTTTTTCTTAGGAAAATCAGGAATTTACCTTATCTAGTCAGAATATTTGGCATCAAATTTTCACTTATCTACTTGCTAGTTCTATGGTCTTGGACAAATATTTTAATTTCTTGTGCTTTAAGTTCCGCATCTGAGGAGGAGAATAATAATAGCACATACTGCATATTGTATCAGTATCAAAAAACTATTATTATTATAAACATTTTTGTCTAGCCTTATTTTAACTTCCCCATGAGATGTTGATTATTCACTTTTTCTATCTTAACCTCTCTTTTTTACTTCTCATGTTCTCACATTCAAATACGGATGCAAGTGTAGCCTATGTAGATAAGAACAGATCAGCAAACTGCAATGAATTCTGTAAAAAGAGGACTGGTAATACATTGTCCTCTGTCATGCAAATAACAATATCATTATTTTTAACATAGGCACTTTTCACTATGAATAGATGAAAAATCCTTCTCTTCATGTTTTAAGGAATAAAATCAGTAGAAAGTTGGTTGCAATTCTAGCCATTTGGGAGACACTGAGTTATTATTGCTAGTTTAATCTCATGTTAAAAAGTTCTAAAAAGTCACTTTCCAAGTTGAGGTGGGTTTAGATGTAAATAGTGGGGCTGATGATGAGTGAAATCTGAAATTTTATCATGTTAATTTTATGTTTCATAAGCTGGCACACTATTGCCACTATTTATTCCTCTGTTTTCTTTTGAGGAAGCCAACTCAACAGTAAGTTCTCATGCTTGTATTTCTTTAAAAAGTAGTGGTGCCATACCACGAACTGTCATTATTTAAAAACTGTGACATTCTGACAGTGTGTCAGAAAAAGTGGTGGCTGTATGAAATTTACATGCCTAAGTTTGTAACTAAAACTAATTTTGTCAGGGAATATTTTATAATTACCAAATTAAAGAACGGTATAATTAAAGTAAAATGAGCTCTGCATGTGCCTAGAAATTTAATCTCTTAAAGCTTTTGTTAGTTTTTTCCAGTGACATTACTTCGTAATATATATAATTTATTTCAGAAATAGCGACAGAGTAAGGCTGTTTTCCAGAGATTTGCAATCGTTTGGAGAAATCCATAAACAACTTACTATGTTGAATTTTTTTCACATTCGATTTAGTGACTTTTAAAAGAGGAACAGCAAATCAACCAGCTTCAAATGCCCCCATCCTTCTCATACTTCTGTATTTTATTTATAGCAGAGGAAAGCCTTTCTTCATTTCTTCCTGTCAGCTGTGCAGAGGCAGTTTTACTGAACAGGGTAAAAGAATATCCAAAATACTCTTTAACACTTTGAGTTAGTCTCTGTTAAGTAAATTGATTAAGATGATTATTTTTCTAGTTAAGTTACATGGAGCATAAAAGTAGCTGATTTTTTTTACACTCATATCAAAATTTAAAATATGGTTTCAGTAAGGGGAATTTATTTTTACAGATTAACTTTGTGGAAGTATAATGAATATTATTTTTATTTTGTATTCTAATGTTACCGTAATGTGAATTCTCAGTTCCCTGATCTAGAGCTTTCCTTACACAGGCACACGCTCACTCTTTAGGCAGTATGTAACGGTGTAAGACTTGGGTAGTATGTATGTTCTGCGATGGACTTCATTACAATTGAGCAGGAAGTTGAGTAGCCATATTAGAAAGGTTTCATAACTGGGTATATCTGAAGGAACCTATTTAGGAAATAACTGGGTATTTGCCACCACATTCAATAAAGATGGCATGTATTCATGAAACCATCTCTCCTTCTGAAACTTGAAGGAAATGAAAAAATAACCATCTATGTTAGTTAAGAAATTATGTAGCTGTGAATGATAGATAAATCACCTAGCATCTTTGGACCTCAGTTTTCTCACCTGCAAAAATAAAAATAATGCTACTCTCCCTAGTCAGCTCACAGAGATTTTCAAATGAGATGGTATAATCAATGTGAAAATGCTTTGAAAAGTGTAAAGCACTATGTGAGTATAAAGGATTACTATTTTTCATGTTTGATTATCTATCCATTCTTTTACCTATGGCTATAGTAGATTAAGTGCTTCTATTTTGTTCTGTTAAACAAGAAGAGAAACAATATTATTGTAGTGGTAGTTCAGATCTAAGAAACTAGAAATAGAATGTGCAGAGGCCTATGATGGGACAGGATAAGCCACGCATAGTCAGTTCGATACACAATAGCGACTTAATATGCCGGCAAGTTAAAGTGAGTGGTAGAGTGCCATTACTGTTCATAGAAAGATCTGAACAGAGTGAAAGGACTGATGGTGTTGCTGTGGCAGTGAAAATCACAAAGATGTAAGCTCCTCAAAGGCAGGGGTTTGTCTCTTTTTCCCTGTAGTTTTCTGAGTGAAGAATTAGGCTTGGGTACATAGTACAGACCTAATAAATATTTGATATTACTGAATGATGTCACTTAACTATTAGATACATTCAAAATTTGTACCTGTTTCCATGTAGTGCATCAAAAATTTATCCAGTATTTTTCTTCTTCTTCTGAGATGATCATGTATTTTTTGTCATTTATTCTATCAACATGATGGCTTTCATTAATTGATTTTTCAGATGGTTAAGCATGCTTTCATTACTGGGATAAATCCCACTTGGTCAAGATATATAATACTTCTTAGATATTGATGGATTCTGTTTGAGGAATATTAGTCTGAATTTTTTTTGTTATTTTTATGTGTTTGTCAGATTTTGGTATTAGGGTTATGCTAGCTTATGTAATGCATTGGGAAGGAGTCACTTGTCTTCAATTTTCTGGAAGAGTTTGGGTAGAGTTGGCATTATCTTTTCCTTAAATATTTGGCAGAACTTAACAGTGAACTACACCTGGACATGGACTTTCTTTGTGGGACATTTTTAATTACAATGCAAATTCTTTAACAGATATAGTTCTACTCATGTCTTGTCGAATTGGGTAGTTTGTATTTTTCAAGAAATATGTCCATTTCACCTAAGTTTTCAAATTGAGGCAAAAAGTTGTTGGTAATATTCTCTTCTTTCCCTCTGCGTATCTGTAGAATCTGTAGTAATGTCACAAATTCCATTCCTGATGTTGATAGTGTCTTCTCTCTTTTTTTCATGGTCGGTCTTAATGGAACTTTACTGGTATTATAGATCTTCTTAAATAATCAGCTTTTGGTTCCATTGATTTTTCTCTTGTTATCTTTCTGTTTTCCATTTCATTGATTTCTACTCTGATTTTCATTATTGTCTTTCTTTTACCTGCTGATTTTCACTTGCTCCTCTTTTCCCAGTTTCTTAATGAGGAAGCTGAGGTAACTGATTTGAGAACTTCCTTCTTTTCTAGTATATGTATTTAGTGCTGAGTGATTCTTTAAATACGGCTAATACTATTTTAGCTACATCTTTCCAATTTTGTTATGTTTTCATTTTCCTTCCATTTAGAATACTTTTTTATTTTTTTATAAAGTGTGCAATATGATGATTTGATATACATATGCACTGTGAAAGGATTACCCCATCAAGATAATTAACATATCCATCACCTCACATGTTTACCTTTCTTGTTTTTCAGTGAGTACATTTTAGTTCTACTCCTTAGCAAATTTCAATTATATAGTATAGTGCTGTCAACAATAGTCACTGTATTATACATTAGTTTCCTAGACCTTATTTATCTTATAATATCTTATAATTGAAAGTTTGTTCCCTTTTACTAACCTCTTCCTATCTCTGCTCTCCCCCCACCCTCAGCCTTTGGCAACCATTTTCTACTTTCTGTTTCTATAAATTTTTTATTTTTTTAAGTTTCCACATATAAGTGGTCCATGCAATATTTCTCTTTCTCTGTCTGGCTTATTTCACTAAGCACAATGACCCCCAGATTCATCCATATTGTCACAAATAACAGGTTTTCTTTTTCTTTTAAGGTTGAATAATATTCCATTGTATATATGTCACATTTTTTTCATCACATTGTTTCATACATTGACAGACAGGTTGTTTTCATGCCTTGGCTGTTGTGAATAATTCTACAATGAACATAAAAGCAGAGGTATCTCTTTGAGATAATGTAATATAGTGAGATTCCTTGTTTCCTTTGAATATATGCCCAGAAGTGGGATTGCTGGGTCATACGATAGTTCTATTTTTAATTTCTCAAGGAACCTCCATACTCTTTCCCATAGTAACTCTATCATTTTACATTCCCACCAACACTGTACAAAGGTTGCCTTTTTTCCACATCATTGCCAGTATTTGTTATCTCTTGTCTTTTTTATCTTAACCATTCTAATAGATATGAGGTGGTACCTCATTGTGAGATTTTGATTTTCATTTCCCTAATTATTAGTGATGTGGAGCATCTTTTCCTGTAGCTGTGGCTATTTGTTTTCTTTGAAAAAATACCAATTCAAATTCTTTGCCCATTTTAAAATTATGTTATTTGTTTTTTTGCTATTGAGTTGTATGAGTTCCATGTATATTTTGGATACTAACCCCTTATCAGATGTGTGGCTTACAATTATTTTCTCCCATTCCATAGGTGGCCTTTTTATTTTGTTGATTATTTCCTTTGCTGAGCAGAATCTATTTAATTTGATGTAGTCCCACTTGGTTATTTTTGCTTATGTTACCTTTGCTTTTGATGTCCCAGAATACTTCATAATTTCCCTTTTGATTTGTTCTTTAACATAAGTGTCATTTATAATTGTTTTGTTTATTTTCCAAATATTTGAGGATTTTTCCAGATGTATTTCTGTTAGTGATTTCTAGTTTGTTCCATTGGGCTCAGAACATACCTTGTATGAATTGAGTCCTTTTAAATTTACTGAGACTTGTCATACAATATTGAACACATTAGTAGGTAACTGTTCCATGTACACTTGAAAATAATGTATGTTCTGTTGTTGTGCTTTTTATAAATGTTAATGAGATCAGGTTTTTTGACAGTGCTGTTCAAATCTTGTATATATCCTTACTGATTTTCTATCTTCTTTTTCCATCAATTACTGAGAAAAGAGTATTGAAATCTCTTACTATAATTGTGGATTTGTCTACTTCTCCTTCAGATTCTATCAGTTTTTGCTTCATGTGTTTGAAAGTTCTTGTATTAGATGCACAAACATTTAGGTTTAATATATCTTATTGATAAATTGATTTTATAATCATTATGAAATGACAATCCTCATCTTTAGTAGTAGTAGTCTTTGCTCTGAAATCTAGTTTTGTTTTGATTAATGTTAGTGTATATTTTCCAATTCTTTACTTTTAGATTATTTGTGTCATTTTAATTGTAATGAGTACCTTGAAGACAAAATAGAGTTGAATCTTGATTTCAATCTGTTATTCAATCTGGCAATCTATGCCTTTTAATTAGACTATTTGGTCATTTATATTTAGTGTGGTTATTGATATGATTACGTTTAAATATATCACCTTCTATTTATTTCCTATTTTTCCTCTCTGCATTTTTCCTTTTGTAACTTTTTTACATCAACTGATGTTTTAACATAATTCTATTTTATCTGATTTTGTTAGCTTGTCATCTACAACTCTTTGTTTTGTTATTTTAGCTGTTATCATTTATAGTATGCATCTTTATCATGGTCTGTTCTCAAATGATATTATACTACTTCATGTATAGTATGAGAATTTTACAAAAAGTATACTTGCATTTTCCTCTTCCTGATTGATATGATTGTCATAAATTTTGCTTTTATATTAGTTATAAACCCTGCACTATATTGTTATGAGTTTATTTTAAACATTAGATTATTTTTTAAAGAGATGTAAACAATAAGAAAAGTTTCTGTTCTAAAATTCATTAACGTTTCTGGTGCTTTTCATTCTGTTGTGTAAATCCATCAGGTTTTTCCATTTAATATCGTTTTCTGTCGATGTGAAGGACTTCCTTTAACATTTCTTGATATGCAAATATGCTAGTGATGAATTCTTCTAGCTTTTGGATGTTTGAAGAAGCCTTTATGTCACTTTCATTATTGGAATATATTTTGGCTTGGTATTGAATTCTATGTTGACATTTATTTCTTACAGTTCTTTAAAGATGTTGCTTACTGTCTTCTTGGTTAGAATGTTCCTAACATGAAGTATGATGTCACCCTTATTTTTGTTCTTCTGCTCTTAACATGTGTTTTCTCCTCACCCTCCTCCTTTCCTGGATGTTTTTAACATTTTCCTCCCGTTATTACTGTTTTGTTGCAATTTGACTGATATTCCTTTGGATAGTTTCATTCATGTTTCTTCTGCTTGACATTTAGTGTGCTTGACCTATGAGTATATATTTTCCATCAGATTTGGAAATCTGGGAACTATTTTTTCTTCAAATATCCTCCATCCTTTGGGGACATCAAATAGTTGTATTTTACCACTTGAGATGGTCCCTCATTTTGGTGATGATCTGTTTTTTTTTTATTTTTAATTCTCCTTTCTGTATGTGTTTTGGTAGTTTTTGTTGCTATGCCTGCAACTATTATTCAATTTTTTTCTGAAATGCCTAATTCATTATTAGTCCCATCCAATGTAATATTCATCTGACACACTGTAGTTTCTATTTCTAAAGCTTTCATTTGGTTCTTTTTAGTAACTTCCATGTCACTACTTAACCTTTGAACAGGTGGGATACAGTTTCATAACTTTTAATTTATTTTCTATAATTCTAAAGTCTCTATCAGATTTAGGTCTGATTGTTTTTTTCTTTAGTTGGGGGTCAAATTTCCTGCTTCTTCACATGCCTGATAATTTTTATTATATACAAAACATTGTATATTTTACCTTCCTGAGTGTTAAATATTTTTTTGTATTCCTATAAATATGTTTGAACTTTATTCAAGGACACAGTTAAGTTAATGAAGACAGTTTTATCCTTTAGGTTCCAGTTTGGTATGACTGGCGTATGCTTTTGAGGGCTTGTTATTTTTCACTACTGTGGGAAGCACCTTCAGTTTAACTATACCCAGTGTTGTATGATTCATGAGCTCTTCCTTCCTGGTTGGTGGAAATAAGCACTAATTCTAGCCCTTTGTGACAACTGGGCACTATTACAACTAATCCTTTATGGTAGTTTCCTTATACATATGTTCTGATGATTACTTTACTGATTAATTAAAGAAAGTCCTCTGTGTAGCTCTTGAGTTCTCTATAATTCGGTGCTGCACTCTATTCTCTAGTGCTCTCCTGTGAATACTTTAGTATTCACCGACTTTCAGCTATGTTTCTTCAACTCTGGGAGTCTGCTGAATTCTTCCTTGGTTCCCATCCACTGTACTGTTACCAGAAAATCTTTCAAGGCAGTGAACTGGAGCAATTTTTGTGCTCACCTTGTATATTTCACATGTTGCAAAGATCACTATATTTCACTGTCTGATCTCCAGTTTCTAAAAACCATTGATTCAGATATTTTGTCCAATTTTTTGGTTGTTTCAGGTAGGAGACCAAATCTCTGATCTATTTTTCCTTTTTGACAGGTAATGGAAGTTTCTGACTCATAGTAATTTTTGTATCATAAGAGTAATATTTTAAATTCTTATTTTCTTCCTTTTGCTAAGAAAGCTTGTTTCTCACCTCTGTGTGCCTTGATTTCCTCATCTATAAAACTAGTTGTGTCAACTTTCAGGATTGTTGAGAGATTTAAGTGGATAACATTATAAAACATTTAATAAACACATAGAAATTTCCCAATAAGTTACTTATTTTATTGTTTCATTATTTTTATGTTACAAATCACACAAAACAATCTCTCACTTTTAAATTCATCTCCACTTAATTTGATTCATTTTCGATTTCTGTTAAGCTTAATGTTTATACTATATGCAAGCAAAGGGTTAAGTGGATTCATTAAATGAGAGAAAAGAATCCTGTATCTTGAAAGACAGGTGGTAATTGTTAATATAGTCAATTGGGTAAAGTTTCATGAAAGAAATTTTGTCAAGGACCTGTAATGTGATGCCTAAAATATTCTTCTGAGGATGAAAGTTCCTATCCAGAAAGAAGATTTACAATAACAATCCACCAAATCATTTATTGTGATTTGGACCATTTCTGTACCCTACTTGCATAACATCTCCTGTACAGGAAGATGCTTTTTTAATCCCATCTTTCTAAATAAAAGCTAGGCTGTTTAACCAAAGCAAACTCAGCAGCATGGGATTTTAACATATCTCTATGGCATCTTACTAATCAGTTTTTTTAATGCTTAGGTCACTAAAGTTTCCCACTGGGATTTATTTTGGCATTCCCAAAGGTGAAATATAGAAGCTATTTAATAGTAAATACTTCATGTCTTATGAACTTCTTGCAAGGGAGGTAATTAGTAACTTGCTATTTAAATCTGCCACGGGAATTTATGGCATATAAAATGTTAATGCACAGTTATAATACATTAGACATAATGGAAATAATATTAGGCACATTTTAAATCATCATAGCATTCAGATTATCTACAGAGGTTGCCTGTGTATATGGTGTGTGCAACTCAGCTGTGACTCTTTGAAGAATATTGACAGTGAGAAGAAGATATTCCTTAGATAAAAATAAAACTATAATTCAAATTCATATTTTTATATTTTTGTTTTAACTAGAATATGGTTAAAATATATTCTTTTGAAAATACAGAAAAATATGTAAATAAGATATAAATTTCTACCTTGATCCTAGCTAGAAGACTCCTTTGTGTTCTCTATTTTATGTGGATTCAATAACAGAACAACCATTTTATCATGAATTTCATCTATACTAATCTGCATTTCCTCAACAAAAATTATTTCCATTTAAATAAATTTACTTTTATATATGTATTTATTTCCATCAAAAAGAACCTTTTATCAAAAAGTAGGAATAGATGATATTATAGTGTACCCACTAAAGTAATTAAATAAATAATCTATTATAATCTAAAAATAGTTCAGGGAAACTTTAATTTTTTCAGTAACTCAACTCTATTGGATCCTGGCCAATTATATCTGCTTTCATTAGAATTTCTTCTATAGTGGGCTATCAATGGAAAGAGCCTTTAGTACTTAATGAGTAAGTATTTGGGGGGGGTGGTATGTTTGACAGAAAATATTCAGTTTCTTAAAGTGTTCTCTCATTAACAGAATGTCCCAAATCAGGGCATTTTAGACTGTAAGTGAAAGCTGAAGTGGCTTTCTAAAATTGTTATTTTCCTTTTGCAAATCTATGATTAATGTCTTGAATTCAGTAGGTGTAAATGTCTAATAAAATATCATAACAGGGGTATCATTTAGTGATTAGCTGCTATGTGGTAGGAACCAGGTTAGGCACTCTACCTTTATTATCTCATTGACTTATGCCAACTAGCCTATAGAAGTATTATTACCTCAGTCTCACAGATAAATAAAGTGAGGCTGAGGGGTAAGGATATTGGCCAAATAGCAAAGAAAGAATTCTAATGAAATTGCTCAATTTCAAAGCCAGATGATGACAATAACAATATCAGGGTTTGCACATGAGTTCCAAAATAGTTCAGGTAGTATTAGTACTAAAACAGCAGATCAATCTATCATTCTGTTGGTCTTAAAAGCATTTTTCTTTGTATCCAAAATTACCATTGTAAAGTTTTCAGGGAAGATAGAATCTGCATATTTGAGCCTTTGTTTTGGCAGAAAAAAATAGGAGTTAAAAATGTGCAATTTGTTCAAAGTGCAAATATGCTGTGGCATTTTGGCATTGTTCCAAGGGCACAGATTTAACTTGGAATTTTGGTGGCTGTTACTGGGAATGTACTGTTTATCAAATTCAGTGTTAACTGCACAGTTGATGATTTTCTAGCAAAGCTCTTTCTCTTTTTAACTTACAAAAATTCTTTCACCAGCTTCTGAGGGTTGATAAGTAAAATCCATAAGGAGATACAGTTTTTGATGAACAGGCTTCTATTGAACTGTGATCAGTGAGGTCATTCTACAGTTTGTGTAATCAGAATTTGCACAGTTTGCCATCTCTGCTAAAACCTTAATGGAAATAAGAGAGGATGAAGTTTATAACCCTTCACTGCCTTAGTGAGTGAAATACCAGCTAGCATATGCCTGTCAGGTGGTAGTAGGTGCTCCTGAGAAGTTTGACAGGTAATATTTTAATCAGATGCATTGGTTCTTTTGTGACCTGAAAAGGTTATTGTGTTTACCAAAGCCAGAACTTTCTTTCTTCTTGATTACATTGTGTTCCCATGTATAAAATGCCTTTAAATTAAATGTTATGAACATAGAATATATTTTAACCTATTGCTGAAATTTTCTTCATTGCTTTCAGGTATTTCAGCTTCTCTATGCTCCTGAATTGATCCTTGTGTAGTTAACCACCATACTCTCTCATGTGCCAGAACAAATGTCTGATTAAGACTTTTAGGTTGCATCATAGTTTGGCTATTGTAAATAATGCTGCAATAAACATAGGAGTGCATATAGCTTTTCAAATTAGTGATTTTGTTTTCCTTAGGTAATTTTCCAGAAGTGGAATTTCTAGGTTGTATGATATTTCTATTTATAGGTTTTTGAGAAACCTCCATACTTCTTTCCATGGTGGCTGCACCAGTTTCCATTCCCACCAACATTGTATGAGATTTGAGTGGATAAAGATGTGGGACATATATACAAGGGAATATTACCAGGACATAAAAAAAGAATGGAATCTTGCCATTTGTGACAACATGAATAGAATTAGAGGATATTAGACTAAGTGAAATAAGTCAGAGAAAGGATAAATACCATATGATTTCACTTATATGTGGCATCTAAAAAAAAGAGCAAACAAACAAAACAGAAATAGAATCAAACACAGAACAGACTGGTGATTACATAGGGGAGGAGGGCAGTGGGGGATAGGCGAAATAGGTTAAGGTGAAAAAAGTTAGTATGATCTGGGTGATGGTTACATGAGTGTATACACATATCAAATTCACCAAGCTATACACTGAGATATATGCATTTTATTGTATGATGCTTAATTTTAAAAAAGAGGTCATAGAAATAGGAATCATTATTAGTGATCATATACTGGAATTCAAGAAATTTCTTAATTTAATAAATTCTTGTTTGATAAAAGTACATGACTGGCAAACTAAAACTGCTCTTAGTAATTTAATACCAAAAAAGGGCATGATTATCTCCTAGTGTGGCAATTCTCTTTATTAATCATCAGAAGATGTAAAATAAGCTGGCAATTTTTCACGGTATGAGTGGACCAATAAGAAATTCACTTTGCTTCTCAGAATACAAGGAGAAAGGCGTGAGTTTATTTTTCACACGGTGGATGAGACACAATTCAAATCCATTTCATCTCCAGGCTAAGGCCCCAAAGAATCTCCTTATCCTCCCTGTTTGATTTGACTGACGACTGACTGATTTTTTTCTTTCCAGGTTGGTCCCAGCTGTACCTCCATTCAGCACTTTTTATTTTACCTGTATTTTGGGGATTTACTCCCCCTGCTGGCCCATGATATGCATTGGAGTTGAATCTTTTCCAAAGACTGTATGTAGTTAGCTATTCCTGTTTCTCAAACACTCTCTTGGATAGTAATATTTTGTTGTCAACACACCAGCAAATACATAAATTTAAATAATACATAAGGTACATATTTTAATTTTTAGGCACTTATTTTTCTTAAAATGTACCTAGAGAGACTAGAGTATATTGATGCTAATTTACAAAATATAGAGAAGACATTCTGTATTTCTAGATGCTAAGTATATTTGTCTAATTAAAAATCATTTGCTTAAAAAAAGTTATGTTCTTGTTCATAATGAAAACAATTTATTTCTCCCTTTGAAGATACCGGTAGTTATTTCACAGAGAAGAGAAGAAGTGTTGCATTTTTAAAAATTCATAAAACCTTTGAAATTGATAGCTTGATGTTAGGAATAAATGGCACTAGATGATTTCAAAGTAATTTACTCTGACAATGCTTTGAAACAAGTAGCACCCATTGTCATTAAATTTTTATGGCTATTTATTGGTGAGAGATTTAGATAATTTAAATATAAAAAATTATCACATGCTATTTTACCCCCTGTAGTTTTGCTTTTGTTGGGTGCCCCAACTCCAGTACACAGCTTTCAGTTTTTCTTTTTATTTATTTTGGACCAAAAGAGGAATATGAATATTTTGGGATAGTTTGTTTTAGGTTAAAGAGGTGCAAATTCGCCCTTGTTCTTTTGTTGTCATTAAAAAAAATCTGAGCAGGAAATAGTCATTCTCAGTAAATGTATTCTCAATCTTCTTCCCATCTTGAAATCTATAGGATGTTGCTGCTTTTTGATAGCTAATGGACAGTAGGATTGAAAGGCACTTTTTATCTTGCACACTGATAATAGATACCAGTATATTTGATTAGTGACTCTCATCATTAATATTCATTGATGTCTAAAAGCAAGAGAAGATTAAAGTTTCCATTGTTTGCTTAGGAGCCAGATTAATATTTCTTGATCTGAGGAGAGTAGAATAGCTAGTCTGCCACTTTACCTTGTTTGGTACATCTAAAAAGCTCTCCCCAGTTTTTCCTGATTCATGGGTGTGCCATTCATAGGAGGATCTGGTGGCACAAAGATAATATGACACCTATCAGTCATATTATCTTTACACCATACCATGGGATAGGAATTTTAAAAATTGCTCATTTGTTTTGTGTACCACACTGAATGAATATTTTATAGCACCTCTTTTTAAAACACAAAACTTTGTGAAAAATATAATTCACATTTTAATATCTTCGTTACCAGGCCTGCATTGTACATATGACTCACCAGTTGCCAGAATATACAGCAATGCATCTTTTTAAAGCATATTAAAAACTTTCCAAATGAGACTTCTCCCACTCTTACCAGAAAGTAAAGGAAAATGATCCCTTCATCAGCAATACTCTTAATTATGCTACCAAGAAATAAAACAAGATGAAAAGCTTCTATATACTAGAAGACCTTGATCATGATGCTTAGAAGAGGGATACTTTTTATGATGAAGTCTGTAAAAAGTTCCAATATTAGAAAATCTTTCCTTATACATTTGTTTGGATGTGTAGCCTATAATGGGGAAAAAAAACCTAAAACTCCTCTCTGTACATTGTGATTCCCATTCAACTAAAGTCAACAAAAGGATTTTAGTCAAAGTTGATACATTTTTAAAATCTGTATTTCAAGGCTTTTTATCTTTTCAAAAGAGAAGGACTAAGTATTTCGAAATAAGTAGAGGATTAAAAAGGCCATGTGTATTCACTTTCTCTTTTTAAAAGAGAGACAGTTAGGTAGCAGTTACAGAGTTGAAAGAAGCCTATGTAGTAACTATCCAGTGTTTTTCAAAGTTCCCTAATCATAAGAATCTCCTGTGTTACTTGTTAAAAAATATTGATTTCTAAGTTGTTACACAAAAGATGCCAGGCCCTAAAATGGGACATAGGAAAACAACATGAGCACCTGAGATGATTATTTTGATCAGAAGAATTTGGGAAACATTTATCTGGTTTAATGAATTATAGAGGCAATATCAGCAATTTAGACATGAAATTTGGAGTAAAGCTTCATATATTAATTTAAAAAACATTTACTGAGCACTTACTATGGACTGGGTGTGAACATACTTACTAGATGTATGATTTTGGACATTTTTTTTAACTTTTCCAAACAACAGTTTCTCACTTTAAAATACACTTAGTATTTTACTCACAGGTTATTGGAATGATTCAATTAGGTATACCTTAAGGTCACTTAATTCTTACTGAGCAATACACCACTTATTTTTATTCACTGATTACCCTGTAGAAGTAATAATTTAATTATCATAATTAGGTATTTGTACTATATAATGATATACTTAAACTATGTAAGTTTTCCTTCTGAGTGTCTGTTGTTCTGAACTGGCATCCTTTGGAGATTTATTTAGATGTCAAGAACCCCTTAACAGTCCAGGGTTCAAAGCCTGTCCTGACACCAGTTTTCTCCCTCAATCTCGTCTTTAGAACTTTTAAATTTTGTGTGTGTTTCCTGCCTAAGTTCACATCAAATACATTTTCCAGCTGCTTACACTATTCAAATGACAGCTATTATTTATTAAGCACTTACTGCAATCCAGGAACAATCTTAGGTACTGTTTGTATTATTTAAGCTTCACTGTAGTACTGCAGTGTATGTATTATGACTGTTTAAATGGAGGCTGAGAAATGCAGTAATTAAAACAGGGTCTTTCAGCTTTGATGAAGAATCGAAATTATTTTATTCCAGGTATGTCAATGTTAGGCCCAAGTTCTGGCCACTGTGCCACATTAACTATTCCTATAACTTGATTGCAATTATTTTCCCTCAAGATTGGAAAATGCAGTTCTCACATTGGTTTCTCAGTTGCTTTCTTTTTACTCAGAGTGAAATTCAGTCGTTTCCCAGGCCCACAAAGAACTATACAGCACTGGCGTCCCCATTCAGGAGCCTTTGCACTTGCTGTTTCCTCTGCGGGGAACTGTTTTTGCCTAGTTCTCCTGCACGGCTCTCCCCACCTCTCCGGAGATGCCTTATCAGGTTACGTTATGGAACAGTGCTTGGGCACACGCACACCTGCAGATACTGCCCTCCTCCTTGGAGGCTGATTTTTTTCTCCATTAGATGGACCAATAGCTAACATCTATTATGGGCTTTTTAATTTATTTTGAATTTTATTTCATATATCTTCAAGAACACTGTCTTTGTTTATTTATATTCAGTGCTATATTCCCAACACCTACCACATAGCAGGGACTCAATAAATATATGACGATTAAGCATTGAATTGGGGTTCATATTTGATATTTTTATATTAATAATTTTATAATTCTCACAGCATTAAAGCCTCATAGATGATGTCTTGGTAATTATCCTAATATCATCTGTATTAACTGTATTTTTCATAACAAAGTCCCTTTTGTTGTTGGCTTTCACTTTTTGTACAACAGGAATAGCCTTATGAAGAAAGTAAAATGTATCTTTCTGAGTACACTATCTAGAATGAAAGACTTTTTTAAAAGACTCCTTACTCAGGTAACTCCTTACTCAGGTAGCTCTTCCGTATTAAGACTCCATACATTTCCCTTGCTCTCCCCATTAGAAGCTAGAGCGTTGACATGTATGTGAGAATTGAGCATTAGGTCTGTAGTAGGAGGTACTCTGCCTGGTGATGCGTTGTCCCTTGTGTGCCGGCTCTGGGCATCAGCCCTTGTTATTAGAAGTGTTAACACTAAGTAAGTGTAGTAATGCTAATTCAACAGATTTTTTGTTTTTTATTTTACCTGTTATTTTATCATTTACTCTGACTTTGCCCCATGGTAAACTGGATTCATAGGTGTTCAGAATTACTGTACATGTGTGTCACTAAGTGATCTAAGGGTAGTTAGCCACCTTGTCTTTTCTCAAGTTCTAGCAGCATTTCATTGGTATCTCAAGAAATGTTAATGCTGAAATTTGAAAAGCAGCTTATTTTGGCGAGGCAGTAATTTTGAGGATTTGGAGCCTATGAAAACAAAAGAACTCAGGAACTTACTGTGCTCCAGTTCACTGGCATTTGTGCCAAACAGTGATTAGCAACTGTCAGTGGCAACATCCATCTAATTTACCTTTATCACCAGCTGGTTAATTGTGTATTTCTATCAATACTAGTATTTTAATTTCCCCTTTCCAGTATTTTTCTCTCTTTTTTTTCTTCCTTCTCATTCTCACTTTCCTGCTCACTTGAAGCTACTCAAAAAAATAATAATTTAGTGATGTTTATGATGCTAATCACTTTGGAAGTGAGAAGGTAGATATTTATACATGTGTTCTGTGACAGGGGTTTCTAAATGTGTCCCACTGGGGATGGTTAATACATTCCATAGCTATAAGGGAAAAATCCAAGTTTCCCAGAAATAAAGGTCAAGAGACATGGACCAACTTTTTTATTATTTGCTTTCAAAACAGAAGGGGTATGATTTATGTAAGATAGAAGCTTATGTCATAGCTGCGCAGGTGCTGCCGTGAAGCCCATGACCCCTGTCTAATCCCCATAACGACACCGGGCATTGAACACATTTGCTTTGTTGTTACCGAGCTGCTTTCCCAGGAGCCTTTTGGTCTCTGAATCCTGCCGCCAGGGTGCTGGCTGGCCCGTGCGAGGTGCAAGAACATTGTTTTTAAGTGCAACCTGAAGTGCATTTTATAATCGCTGTCTGAGTTAAATGACTGTGATGGTGATTCTGTGATTTAATCCAATGTTTCATGTTAACTCTCCTTTTTTAAAAACGAATTTAGTGTTCACCTATAAATAATGGATTTTTTTGCATTTTTTATTGCAGAAAAATAATCACCATTATTTGGAAAATAATACACATTTGCTTTATATTTACAAGATAAAATATATTTGTGATATTGACTTTGCTAAGTCAACAGGTGATTTATTTATATCATTTATTTTTATTATTAGAAGATAGTTACTATTCTGCCATATTATTTCAATATTTTCTTTGGCTCCCTCCACCCAAAGATTAATGACCTTAGTAAATATTTTCAAATCATCACAAAAATTGATTTATAATTTCATTGTGCCTTCCTGTATTTCCACTACCAGAGTTTTAATGTTTTTAAAGCTTTCTATGTGCCATGGATTTTCAGAAAACTACCTTCAAAGTATTAACTTTAAGTCTCTTTTATATTTCTTATGATGTGAGGGAAAAAAATCTGTATGTTTAAGTTAAACTCAAGGAGTTAAAAACCAGGACTCTGGAGTCAAAGTACCTGAGTTTGTATCTCAGCTCCATCACATCCTATTTCTGTGATCTTGAGCAGTGAGTTACCTGTAAAAGGTAGATGATGATAATAATACCTATCTCATAGGTGTGTTATGGTAATTAAATAAATTAATATGTGCCAAGCCCTACATAAATATTTGTTATATAAAGTTTAACCTTCACAATTAAATGTTTAAGATTTGATAGGCTTCATTCATGTGGTTTGACTCATTCACATTGCTTATTAAAGTCTTATGAAATTACTAGCTTTGTCTTAAATCTCAGAAATTTTGAAGTGACAGTGAATAAAGGGAAAGTGACAATCCACAAAATTGCCTCTTATTTGAGGTGGCAGGTGGGACAGAAGTAGCTAGGGAGAACAAAAGCTCAAGGAAAAAAGTTTCAAATAGATACATATTTTTCTCACAATAGCTGTGAGCACCCTTCAAGTTTCAGTTAAGTGATGACAATCTAATTAGGCTGTAAGATATTTGTTTCTTAAATGCTCTTTTGTATACCCTCAAGTCATGTCTGAGGTGTCTCAGTTTTGCTAAGGATTCCTTAAGCTACCTATTTAGCCTGATTTTTTCTGAAAAAATATACATGAATAAATATGCCCCCCTAAACAAAATAATAATACTTAACATTTAGCAAAAATTGTAGCAAGTGTTACTTTTGAACAGGACAAAAGGAACTGAGGTAAGGTGGAACAGCCAAGAAAATCTAATATTCTGCTTGGGGGTAAACAGTGGTTGCTACTGATTTTGAGGCATATGTTTTTAAAAAATATTTGAGATGGCAGAGCACAATTGCAATGATTCCCACAGCCACGTGAGCTCCCTGGTCCTTAGGACGTAATTGATGAAGTGTTTGCCAGAGTTACCTCTGGAGGGCAGTGCAGTCTTATATTTGTTGCACGAGCCTCAGGTAGCTTTAAACTTTTCCTGAAGTTGGTTTCAAAGATTCCTGGCCTGGTAAAATGATAATCACCCTCTTTTTTTAAATACTCAAAGAAGACATAAACATGGAAATAAAGTGATTTCTGCTAAGATGGTGGCCTGTTACATTGTGAGGGAATCACCTGAAAGAGGACTTTGAAATTTCACATGAAATGTGTGTCAACACTGCTCTCACGAAATTGGTGAAGCTAGGTGTATAAATAAGGAACCGACTGATCCTTGTCTTTCTTCCTATGGTTCTGAGACCTGTGCCTCAACGTAATTATTCTTGTTTTGGTCCCTACCTCACTCCAAACTACAAATCCGTGCCTTCCAGGAGGAGCTGTTGACAGCTTAGATAGTTGACACTGTAGAGTTGTCAAATCTGTTGGCACTGATTAGTGTCATGGAGAAGGTCAGCCCAGCAGCCAGCATAATATCACCCAGTACCTTAACAAATCAGCAAACTATTTTGAGAAATGCTTTACTTTTATGAACAAAATACCCTGATAGTTATTGGATTTGTCACAGCATCTAAGGTTTCTCTCATAACCATACTGACCTTCACGTGCTATTATATTACAAAACCAACTCTTTATGTAATCAAACCAAAGGAAGAATGCTTAATTAGCTATACATGACCCTATGTTATAGTACAGGCATACCAAGGTTATTTTCTTCAGCACTATCTAACCATTGAATAAAGAAATGTCTTTATATAATAAAGCCTGGGCTATTTGAAGTCTCAGGAGTACAGTAATGTTGGGATTTTCTTTTCCTCTGAAGGCTGCTTGAGAGAGAGTTTTCGGCAGGGGATACCACATTTAAAGGCCGCCTGAGATCTTAGAACTCCAAGTGTCACAGAAATGTATAGATTATGAAAGACTTTTCTAGTGAACAAAAGAACTGGGCTTTTCAACCCTAAATCGTGATACAATCTTGTTATACCACAAAGAATTAAAGAATGTTTAGGAAATTACTTTTTCCCTCTCTCTGTGCCTCTGAGGATAGTTATTAATATTGACTTTTGCTGCTGAGTGATCCTGAAGCTACTGTCACAACCTTTTTATTCCCCAAGTGCAAATGAATCCTTTATGAGGTAGTTGAAGGAAATTGATGACATTATTTGCTGTATCTTGGGTATCAACCACATATAAATGAAAAACACAGTTATCACACTGAGCAACACATTGGGATAGAAAGAACTTGAGCTATTTCTGCCTAAGCAGACTTTGCACTTTGGTATTGTATAGTGAAGTTGCAGGTATACAACTTTGAAAATTACTAATGCCTGCTATTAGTTGACCATCACCACCTGGTATAATGAGTAAGTGTTTTAGGAACACAGAGTCTGGACTTACCCTTTTTACTTTGTTCCTCTTTGTTTATTTTAATGTACTCTTCACGGTTGGAACAGTGACTTGTTTCCTATGCTTTTATTTTGAATGTTAGTATATACAGACACATTCTAAGCCAAGGATGGCTTTGACCTTTAAATTAAATCTCACTATGTGGGTTATAGCAAATTTTAGGTTGTATGTTTTGTGCGAAGGGGAAAAGCCCTAAAAAGGACTTTTTTAAAGAAAATTTATATTACAGAATATAGATAAATGATTTGAATGGAAAACCTATATTAAATCAGCACTACTGAAAAGCTATACTAAGAGAACATTCATTTACCTTGCTAGGGAAAAAGTCATGTTAAATATGTTCTCTAGTTACTTTTCTTTTCACTTATTACATTTGCCACTTCATGGTGACCTTCCTATGACCTTGTAGTTTATGGGCTAAAGGTAACCATTATGCAATAATGAAAATATGCAGACCAAGCTTTACCACCTAGAAAGAATTGTTTTTTTATATTTTGTTTAAATTAACACACTTGCTGTTTATAAAACTCTGTTCCATGGTGCTTGAAAGAAGAGAGAGGCATTAATCACAAAGTGCAGATTGGGGCTTTTAAGGACTGAGTTTAGTGGAGGTGAGTCAGCAGGCCTTGTTTCATTAATTATAGTGGCTTGATTCTCCTCTGGTTTTGATTCACAAAGATATGTACTGTGCTTAACTTAATAACTCCTTGACACATAAGTTGCTTAGAAGAAAAGAAACCTAAAAATCAAACTATTAATACCTACCTTTGCTTTCTTTTTGGTTTGAGTTGTTTTATTTACCCAGACCTAAATTTATCCACTTCCACCTTTCTGTAATCCCATCATCTGACCTTTGTGAAGTAAGCAGTTTGCCATTTGGATAAGGTGAGAGAAGAGATCTAATGAAGGCAATAAAAACAGCGAAGACAAAAAGCCTTAGAGGGGAGTCAGCACATTCTTGGCACATGTGCTCCAATGTGAAGTCACTTTCTTTGAGACTACACTTTGCATTCCTCCTGGTTTGATCCTTAATCTTGGAAATGAACTGAAAGCAAAAGTTGGCCTTGAAGATTGTCTACAAAGCATGAGATATAAAAAAATTATTGTAAATTAATGATTAAAAATCCTTAGTCTGCCTATTGTTAGTCATTGTTCTACTACCAGTCACAAGTTTATTCTTTATTCATAAATGGAAGTAACTTTCAAATAATATAGTTTGTAAACAGTTGCTATGAGCTATGTTCCAACCACAGCTCTCAGTACTTTTAAACCCCAAATAAACTCATTATCTGCATTGTATGGATGAGAAAACCAAAGTACAGATAATTCAGAGTCCTGCCCAGGGTAGCATGGTAAATTTCAAAGTAGGATTCCTGCTCCAAAGGATGGTCTGGATTTCCAGGTCTTAAAATCCCCAAAATCTGGGATCTTGAGGAAATCTTCGTTTTCTATGTGTGGTCTGTGTCATATGCTCTAGACAACTTCAAGATGGAGATTTTTTTTAAAGCACATTAGGAAAGAAGGAAATAGTTTAGGATTTTTTTCAATAGTCAATTAAAAATGGATTGCTCATACCCAAGTAAAGGCAAATTTAAAATCATGACTCTTTTATAAAACCTTGGAAAATGAAACCTTATTTTGAAGTGGACTGTTGACCTGTACAGTAAAAGTATACCCACAGTCAATTTTTATAGAGACATCAGAAAGATTTAACATCACTGTCAGAACAATGGAAGGTTAAATACACACTGTGTGAGACTTTGAGAAGTAGACATTTACAGGTTCTTCCTCAAAATTTGGTTTGGTAAGGGGATTAACTCATTTCTTGACATTGTTCCCAGCAGGTCATTTCAAAGGGGAAGCACTACAAAAGGAAGCCTTGTCTTGATAACTACATTATGGAGTGTTTAATTCCAGGCATTCATATTTAAAATATGAAATAAGAGGCAAATCCATAGAATACACAGTATGTATTGGTTTCCTGGGTGTGGGGCCAGAATGGGCTATTAGCTGAAAGCTGGCAAGGTGGATCTCCTCAGGAGTGATGGACATGTTCTGAAATTGGATTACAGTGATAGTTTCACAACCTGGCATAAATTTACTTAAAAAAAGAAATCATTGAATTTTACCCTTAAAATGAGTGAATTTATGGTACATAACCTCAATGAAGCTGTTTAAAAATTCATGAAAAAAAACTAAAGAGAAAAAAGGAGCTCCAGAATTGTTTTTGCAGAGCTATTATTTGCATCAGACAGAATTTCCTCTATATGATATTAATTTACTTCTCAAATGTAAAGCCTGACACTAAATGTAATGAATGTTAGGTCAGAAAAACAATGAAGATAAATTCTAAGTATCTCCTGCTTCTTTCTATGTACTTTTTCCATTTTGGTATTTTCAGGTTGATTAATTTTTCCTTATAGCCTCTAGAGGGCAGTACATGTATTTTCAAAGACCAACTCAGAAGTCAACTTCCTCA